>NC_135319.1:47475575-48675575 GCF_048772815.1 Callospermophilus lateralis | reverse complement strand
AGCTGGGACCCCATTTCATAAATGAGGTCATGGAGATTCAGAGGTTTGTGCCTCCTTGAAGAAGCCCACCTTGTCCAGATGAGTGAACAAACACTGTTCCTACGATGGGGTGGTCAAGTGTCAGAGCTAGTAGCTTGAGGAGAAGCAAATGGCTGGAGTCCACAGGGGCACTTCCTGGAGGAGGTGGGATGTGAACTTGACCTTAAAGGAGAGTCAGGCACAGACCCGAGAAGGGGTTATTCCAAGCAGGGGACACAGCAGGAGCAAAAATGTGGGCCCTGTAAGAGCTTCTGGCTGCAGGTGAGGACCCTCATTTTAGAGCTGAGAAAGGCCAAGACAGAGCCAGCTCAGGTGGAGCAGAGACCTCCATTGACTTGTTCATGCTACAGGCCATTGACCTGAGGATCCAGCCTGAGTATCCTTAGCACCATTTCCATGAGAAACAAAAGGCAGGAATCTGGGGTTCCTAATTAAGCAACTCCTAGACATTGAAATATCTTTTCAGAGTATCTTGATAGAGGAAATCTTTGGAAAAAAGTAGAGTTTATGACCAAAAAGTGGCAAGAATCATTCCCAAGACCCTTCCAGCTCACTCACTCTTCCTTTCTAGATGCTTTGTAGTTGCTTTTACTGATGTGATTGTATCAGTAAGGAAAGGTTTCAAAAACAAAAGTCCCCCAAGCCTTAGAGGTTACCACACACCTGTATTCCTCACTCATGCTTCATGCTCTCTCAACTTGTACTGAAACCAAGCTTCTGAAACCTACTTTTCCCACTCAGAACCCTTCATTCCAACATGTGCTTCCACAATCACTGTCATAAGGAAAGGAAACACAAGGAGTTGTGCATAGCCCTTAAAATCTCTGCTGAGGTGTGGCACTTGCCACTTCTGTTGACATTTCATTAGCTGACATTGATCACGTGGCTCAATGTAGCTTCAGAGGAAGAAGGGAAATGCAATCCTGCTGTGTGCCCCAAATGTGAAAAGTGGTAAATATTTGTCAATACCACCAAGAATAGCCACAATGATGATAATAAATGAAGAAAATATTAAATTGATTTCTCATAATTCATTCCTCTGTTTCCTTTCTCTCTGAAGCACTTTGATGATCCATATTAACACTCACGTCATGCTGCTTGGTAAATATTTGTTAACCCAAATGAAGTCAGAACTCCTAAGGGCAAGGCAAGGACTAAGTTGAGGGAGAGAATATAAATATTTATTGAGGATCTACTCTCTCTACCAGGCACAATGGTAGGTAGATGGCAAAATCCCAGTGTCTCAAGGTGGTTGGTGGATCTAGTTTAAGGTGCTGGGCGACTTGTTTCTGGATTCTGGAACACCTTGAGTGTACCTTCATCCTTCCACTGACTAGTCCAACTGCTTGTCAATCGCCTAAGTGAGAAGAGAACGTGGGAGAAGCTTCCAGAAAGAGATTGGCTGTGAACCAGTGACCTAGCACAGGCCCCACAAATAGCAGGTGCATTCTTGACCTTCCTAGTGCTTTGTTTTTTGACAATGGTTCATTCATCCTCTATCCCACGTGCTCCTTTAAGTAGGGCAGATATTGTTAGCTCATTTCGACAGATGGGACCACAGTTTCCGAGTTGGCCCACCATCCTGGTCTGCCTAGTTCTTTGAGGATGAGCTTTTAGCTCCTCTCTGACTGTGTCAGCGGCACTGGACCTGCCACGTTTAGCCTCCCCATCACTCAGCTCCCAACGCCATCAATCAAGTGTTCTCAAATTGGTGGAGCTTAAAAATGACAGCCATTTGAAATTGAGTAGAATTCGGTATTATTAAAATAGCATTCTAAATTTTAATCTTGTGCGTTGACTTTTTAATAGCTTTCTACTTTCACTAAAAATTATGGGCCGTGCTCACAGACTTTCAATTTAAATACTGTCAGGCAAGACCGATGTATCTTCCAGAATTGCCAGATTTTTCTTTTTTTTTCTTTCTTTGCTTTCTTCTTCCTTTCCTTGAAAAAAAATTTTTTTGTTTTTTTTGTTTTGAAGACCCAAGTTAATTCTTTTTAAAGAACTGAGTTAATTGGGGGATTTTACAGGGTTTGAAATCTAAGAAAGAGCATCTCTTTGCCTATGGACTTTTTATTCTTTGTCTTTTACTTTCTGGCCTTTTTTTATTCCCAGCCTATTCGTTGGTGGGTAGGGCAGGCTTCTCTCTGGGAGGTGGGTAATTTTCCTCCTGTAGCATCTTTTATTATCACTACATCATTGTCAGGAAGCCAAACCATTTAGTGCTCAATATTGGTACCCCTCTCCCCATATTCTCTTTTAACACTTGACGACTCTTCAGGACTTGCAGAAGTATCCTGGGAGGTGTCTATGAAGGATGCCTGTCCCCACTGCTGTACCCACCTACTATTTTTTTCCCCAACTCCCTTCTGTACCCTTGCAGCCTGGCTATCTTCATCCTCTCATTTCCATCCCAGTTCCTTACCTTGAACTAAGATGGAGAGAGCAAAGCTAGAGCACAGGACTGATAATATGGAGAGGGACAATGGCTGACGAGGGGGCTGAGCATGGGTCTTGTAGTCAGACTTGATTTATCTTGCCAATTGTAATTGGAAAATGTACTTAACCTCTCAGAATCTTGGTTTTCTCACCTATAAAATGGGCTGGGTAGTAGTCCGATGTGGTGGCATATGCCTGTAATCCTAGCAACTTGGAAGGCTGAGGCAGGAGGATTGGAAGTTCAAGGCCAGCCTCACCAAGGTAGAGAGGCTCTCAGAACTTAGTGAGACCCAGTCTCAAAATAAAAAATTAAAAAGTACTGGGGATATAGTTCAGGGTTAGAGTGCCTGTGGATTAAATCTCCAGGCTCCAGTACAAAAAAAAAAAAAAAAAAAAAAAGCCTGAGTGATACCTCATAGGGTCATGATTGGATCCAACGAGATTATGTACCTGAGGTGCAGTGTTTAACACTGCAGCTAAGAGCCTCTGTGGCTACCTGGCCACTTTCTTCCACCCTCCACCCCAGCCCAGTGGTGCTCAGTCCTAGATACATGTTAGAATCACCCAAGAGCTTTCAGAAGGGGCCCGAATCCCCAGGCCTCAGTCTGGACCAATTAAATCAAATCTGGGGGCATATCTTGCAGTATCTTTACTTTTAAAATTCTCTCCAGATGAATCTGATGCGTGCAAGTGTGGAGAATGACACCAAGTCCCCAGGGTGGCCTAAAGCCTGAATATACTTTTCTTTTGAGATCAGAGGAATCTTATTTTAGTGCTTATGGGCAAAGACCCAGATCTCTCATCAGTGCTGGATGGGATTTTACCTTTTCTTTCTCTTGATTGAGAGAATCAAGAGAAGAGGTGGGTGGAACAGAGGCTCCCAGGTGGCATTCTCTGTTTTCTTCTTGGGACACCTTTGTATCCCAGCAGCCATCACCCTTGCTTCTAGGGGTGCAGTTGATGGGAGGGGGAGGAGGAGGAAGGAGAGACAGAGCTTTGCTCCTGGGATCTTCTGCCTACTGAGATATTTCCCTTTGGCCCAACCTGGAGTCAACTAGCACGATCCAATATGGGATCCCTCGCCATGTTTGGTTACACTTTAAATATGGCTGGTCTGAATTGAGATGTACTTTCATATGTATATTCCAAAACTAAGTACAAAAAATTAATATCTCATTGGTTATTTTTAAAATGTTGGGTATATGTTGAAATGATAATATTTAGATATATTGGGTTAGGTAAGATATTGTTAAAATTAATTTCACCCATTTATTTTTCTGTTTGGCACAACTAGAAAGTTTTTAAATTACCTATATATCTCTCAGTATTGTATTTCTTTTGTATTGTATTTCTTTTTGGATAGCAAAAGAACCTCACATTCAATACTCAGCACACGATTCATTTGTGTCTTAATGCTGCCATCAGATGAACAGTTGAGAACAGGGACCTCGGCGTCCTCTTCATTTTATGTCCCCCAAACACCTATCATCCAAGTGCATTGCACTCTTTGGGCAGTTGGTCAATGATTTCTTTTGTTACAGCTGGTGATGGTGGTTGTTATGGTTTAGATGTCAGATGTCAGATGTCCCCCTAAAAGCTCACATGTGAGACAATGCAAGAAGGTTCAGGGGAGAAATGATTTGGTATGAGAGTCTTAACCCAATCAATGAATTAGTCCCTGACAGGGATGAACTGAGTGGTAACTGAAGCGGTAGGGTGTGGCTGGAGGAGCCGGGGCACTGGGGCATGGCTGTGGTGTATATGTTTGTAGCTGGCAAGTGGAGACCTCTCTCTGCTTCCTGATCTTCCTGTGAGCTACTTCCCTCTGCCACACTCCTCTGCCTTGATGTTCTGCCTCACCTCCAGCCCCGAGGAATGGAGCCAGCCTTCTATGGACTAAGACCTCTGAAACCCTGAGCCCCTAACTACACCTTTTCTCCTTTACAGTTGTTCTGGTTCCATCCTTTAGTCACATCAGAGAAAAAATTGACTAAAAACAGCAGTGGGGATGAAGAGGATGATGGTGTAATACAGTTCATGGTGCACTGGGATCTATCTATTAAGATTTTTAAAAAGCCATGCAAGATGAAATGGTTACCTTTTTTTTAGAATAAGCATCCTCAAATCCATGTTCATGTTTTGATTAATTTACATATATACAGTTCCTTGGCACATGGAACAGAAATATATTCAAAAATTTCTATTTAGAGGTAGAGAAATTTTTAAAGAAAACTGAAAATCTTCCTTCAATTGAAAATTCTTGTAACAACGTTTAGTGAACTCTTGCCATGGGCCAGCACTTAGTGAGCAGAGAATGAGTGGAAGAAAAAATTGTGACCTCTGGAACTTACACGGAATACGGAAATTAACACATTTTCAAGTAAAATTTTTACATGACACACAGAAAAATAAGCATCCTAGAGCAAAATAAAGCAAAACAAGGCAAAGGAAAGAGGGGGGGTGGGATGGAACAAATGGGTGACTTGTGACTTCCATGGGGGAATCATGGAGTAGGCGACTGTGGACCGAATGTCTGCAGAAGGTGAGCAAATCTCTTGGGGGCTCACTTGAACTTGTTTCGGTAATTCACCTAAGGTATCACTTGCCTTTATCCATTCAACAATTTCAATACATTGAAATCCTATTAAGTGCTTCAGACAATCGTGAGAGGAGGATGGGCAGTTCAACCCTAAGGGGTCACAGCTTAGTCTCAGATATGTGGCAGTGTGCCAATAATAAATCCCACTCTCCGCCTCTTTGGAGTACATCCTCAATGAGGCAACATTTTGGCAGCTGTAGCATCACTCGTCCTGTTCTAGGGTAGCACAAGTGCATGAACTATCCTGGAATACAGGATGTCCTGGAGCTGTTGCCTGGGGAGACACTTCTCAAGGAGCCCAGGTCCTCAAACAAATGCTGTGAGGCTCTGGTTATCATATTCAGCTCAGAATGCATCAAGGCCTGGAAATGCTGCCATGCAGGACCATGTGGTAGTCAGCATTTAGGCACCAAGGTTACTTTTTACTTATAAATGTGTGGCTGGTTTGTAAGGATGTGGTTTGAGAGAATGGTGGGCAGTTTGCCAGGCCATTCTTGGTATGAGCTGTGTCTCAGCCACGGAGTCCATCAGAGGGGAGCCAGAGGTCCTCAGTGCCGTGTGGCTCAAGGCAACAGGACTCATATCCGCTCTCTACCATCTCTACCATGGCTGCTTCACCTCTGGGAGCTGACTGGCAGAATCAAGATCCTCTGTGATCAGACAGGGCCGTCCTGGGGTTCCAGGAAGGAAGCAGAGTGTTTGTTTTACATATGGCTGATGAGGGCATTTCCTGTGTATAGTGCACCCCACCCCCAATTTGGAGGTCTTCTTTTTTTTTGTTTGTTTGTTTTATCTTTGAAACTAGAAAAGTCCACCTTTAACTAGATTAACGCACAGGCTCATGGCTAAATGAGTTCAGAACTTCTGTGTGTTAGTCTGAATTTTAGAAGCTGGGTTCAGGCTGATGGAATGCCTTTCTCCTGAGAGCTATGTTGCTGTGCTTTCCATTTCTCTTCTTTTAGTCCCTCTGGTTTCCTTGCTGCCATCCTATGGATGTGTGCAAGCATGCTGCTGGTCCCGCCACTCCAGAACTCTGCCAGTTCTACCGGTGACCCCACACATCCCCCGTGTCCCATGCCTGATGCTCTGGGGGAGGAAGGCTTCCCATTCTGCCACCCAGGGAAGCAGGTGAAGCAGCCAGAGTAGCAGCAACAGGTAGGGGTGGGGTGTCTGGGCTGAACCTGCAAGAGACACCAAATTGTTTAAAAAAAAAAAAAAAACCCTTTGCACAACAGCCCACCTGGAACTACCACTGCTGGCAGAAGGTGGCAGCTGGGGCAGCCTCAGCCATTGCCCAGGCCAAGGATGATGTTGGGCGGGTCCCTGGGCGGAGCTGTGCTGACGGCTCATCTCTCAGTGAGCTGATGTGCTCCCCGTGGATATTTGCCCACGTGTTTCTTTGACCCAGAGCAACTTCCTATCATTTTCCCCCTTGTTTTACACAGCTTTGCATCACAGTGACCCAAACACCTGACAAGAACAACTTAGAGGAGGCAAAGTTTATTTGGGGCTTATAATTTCAGAGGTCTCAGTTCACTGCTCTGGGCCCTTGGTGAGACAGGACATAATGGCCAGGGCAGAGGCAAGCAGCTCACCTCATAGTGAGAATGAAGCAGGGAGTGAAGGGGGAAGGGTCCCTGCAGGGAAGATCAACCCTTCCAAAGCTTGCCCCCAGTGACCCACCTCCTCCAGCCAAGCCCCAGCTACGTGCGGTTACCACCCAGTCAGTCTGTTCAAACAGGGTGGACTGATTAGGTCATGGCTCTTACAATCCAGTCATTTTACCTCCAAACTTTCCTCCATTAACACAGAAGCAACTTCATGTCCAAACCGTAACACCCTCTCCTAGCCAATTCCTGGGCACTGTTTGGGTCCTGGCTGTGAGCTCCAGATTCAGGAATAGTTCTACTTCTCTGTGTCCCCCACCCCAGGATACCCAGCTCATCACACTGTGAAACCTGCCTCTGTCTCCCACACTGGGCTCTGCCTTCCTTGACAGCAGGGACTGTGTCTTGTTCCTCATTGTTTTCCCAGGAACCAGAAGAGTGTATTGGTGCCGTGGATATGCAGAGACTTGAATGGACTCTATCTATGTGCATAGCATCGTTTAATTAATTGTCAACACCTCTTGATTATCCACTAAATGAAAGGAAGTGGCAGCCTGGATAAGTCAAGTGAGCAGATAATATGAAATTTATTTCTTTAAGACTTTGCAGCCCTCCCCAGGGCACTTTGGGAGAGGGGACAGATTATCTGTCTTCTTGATCATTGCTATATTTATTAAATAAGAATGAAGGCTTGAGTGGGATTTGAATATCGATAATTATAAAATGGCTTTCACTACCTCCCTTCTTGGCATCATTTTATCCTTATGGGTTCCACCTAATCATGACTTATGGAGACGAATGTTTTATTGACCCAGTATCACGATGCCCTACATTATGCAGTTTTATATACATTAAACATAAGGAGGGCAAGTTCTGCTCACCATTAGTTACGATAGTCCTCATGCTCAGACCTACTGCCAGATGAGAAGCCTGGGAGAATGCCAGCGGGTGTGCACCAGGCCAGCGTGGGATTTAAAAGTGTCCTAGATGAGCCCCACATTGTACCTGAGCTCTCTGGCTCAGGTGAGTGGCTGGAAGGTATGCAGGGGGAGTAGGATGTTGGGGCACTGGAGTGTGGCTGAAGCCGTTGTATGTTGCTGCTTCCTTTAGTTTAGGTTCCATGTGGCTTTGTGCATTAGGGAGAATGGGGTTGGCCTAGCAATGACACGGATGGCAGCAACATCCTTAGATATTCAATATTATCCATCTACATGCCAAACAGTCAGCTCCTTCTCTTTCTCCATTATTGTTCATTCTCCAGCATCCTGAATAGAAGGTACACTTTCCATTTGAGAGACAAGGAAACTGAGTTCTCCTAGGACAAGTTACTTTCTTGAAGTCATAGTGGAACTGGGGTCCAATAAAGTTCTCCCTGACTGCTTTTCCTGCTGAGCCAAGATTCCTGAACCTCCAGCTTGGGCCATCCTGTACTTGTCCTTCACAGGGGTGCCTTGTGACTTGATCAAGTCACAGCAGCCTTTGGCATCCGCTACCTTTTCTGTATAGTGAGGATACTACTAACTGCCTGCTTCTGATGGGTACTAAGAAGACCCAGGGCGCTGACGTGTCTTCCAGTGTTTAGGAGTGCATGGGTGAGTTCAGGACAAGGTGGGGCCATTATCATTGTTTGTCTTCCA
Organism: Callospermophilus lateralis; assembly: GCF_048772815.1. Classification (NCBI taxonomy): domain Eukaryota; kingdom Metazoa; phylum Chordata; class Mammalia; order Rodentia; family Sciuridae; genus Callospermophilus; species Callospermophilus lateralis. The sequence continues at coordinate 48,667,254 of NC_135319.1, read as the reverse complement.
TGTCATCTCCTGGAGTGTCTAGGTCCTGGCTGGGAACATTGAGCTGATATTGAACATTCTTAAAAGGAGTGAAGAATGGAGAATGGAAGCCTTGGTTTTGGTGATCTCTACAGCTTGTGTGGGCCCCCAGGTCTCCTGGGCTCCTTGGGAGATTGCAGAGGGATGGAGAAGCCGGTGGAGGTGGCTGCAAGCCTGGCGAGGTAGGGTGGAGTGCTGCTCTGCTGTGGTGAGGACTGAGGGTGTGTCAGCATGCCATGGCTTCTAGGGGCCTTGTCTTCCTTGTTTTCCCATTTTAAGAAATTTCTCAATTCATTTTACATTAAATGTGTGGGAGGGTGAGGAAGCAAACTTCCTTCAACCCTTACATGATCTGTCCACAATTTGCTGATATGGAGGATACAAGGGGTTAGATGTTAGGAACAGAGAGAAGGGTGGGGGGCAGCCTTGAAAAACAGAGAGGTGGTGGGGATAGAGAAGGTTTCTTTTTAAAGTCTGATTTGAAGCAGGAGATTGGTTCCAAAACCCCTGAAGGTACTGCAGGTGTTTAGTTCCTTATATAAAATAGCATATTTGTATATAACCTCTGATATCCTCTCAGCTACTTTAAATCATCTCTGGATTATTGATACTACCTAATACAATGTAGATAATATGCAAGTAATTGCTTTAGTATATTGCCTAGGGAATAATGGCCCCAAAGAGTCTGTACATGTTCTGTACAGACAAATTCGTTTTGAGTATTTTTGATCTGTGGTTGTTGAATCCATGGATGGGGAATACTTGCATTTGGGGGAACATTGTATAATATAATAATAATACATGTTCTTCCTGGATTATCATTATGTGGCAGGCATTTTCTAAACTCTTTAAGTACATTATTTAAGATTTTAAATAACCTTATAAACTGAGTCTTTTTATGATTATTTTTATAGATGAATGCATTGAGGTACAAAGGCATGAAGGAAATTACCCATGGTGTCACATCCTGATTAGTGATAGAGTTAGGATTAGGTGCAATGAAGTGTCTATAGTGATTTTGTTTGCAGTGCTGGGGAGTGAATTCAGGGTTTTATGCCTGCTAGGTGAGCTCTAGAACACTGAACTACATACACCCCCAGTCCTGTGATGGAGTTAGAATAAGAATCCAGGAGTTAGGGTTGAAATTCTAGAACCATACATTTAATATTCTCTGTTACCTCTTTTCAGCACATGGAGAAGAGAAGAATTAACTCATTTGTGATGGAAGATCCATAATTTTCAAGTTATTATGCAAACCAACAGAGGGCATCTTAGTTCATTGAGCTGCTATAACAAAAATATAATAGACTGGGAAATTTAAGCAACAAACATTTATTTCACATAGTTCTGGTGACTAAGAATTCCAAGATCAAGGTGTGAATAGATTTTGTGTCTGGTGAGGGTCTGATTCCTGGGTCATAGACAGACATCTTCTTGCTATGTTCCCTCATGGTAGAAGAGTGAACAAATGCTTTTGTATCTTGTGTCAATGAATTAAACCTACTTACAAGGACTCCTGCTCATGATCTAATTATCTTCCAGAGGCTCCATCTCCTAATATCATCCCATTAGGAGTTAGAGTTTCAGGTTATGAGTTTTAGGGTGACGCAAACATTCCATCCATTGCAAGAGCCAATAATTTTCCAAGTGATTCACCTTAGCTCTGGTATGGATTATGAAAGAATTTTTTGGATAAGTTTAAAACCAGGGGCAAAAAGAGATGGAGAAACCCAATTCCTAAGCCAAAATTGATTTATTCTCATTAATGTTTTTTGGTACAAGATACCAAAGAATCGTTTTCCTCAGAAATCTTGAACTCTGATTTATACTTATGCAAATAAATATGTACTTTCCTGTATTACATTTTCCTGACAGAATTTCATCAATAAATATCTTTATCTAATTGCAAAAGAAAAAAAAAAATCATGACCTCCCAACAGCCTTATTCCTCTTGTCTATTTCAGGACCATGGACAGGGTCAGAGTGTTTGGGCAGGCATTCATACACTTTTTAGTTTGAGTTTATCTTCCTTAGGACATTTTTCTAACCCTTGCAGGAAGTCGCAATAGCATTGTCAAAGTACACACCTGCTGACATTAGGATGGATGAGACTTTAAATGTTTTCTAAGAATAATTTTCAGAGTGGGTAACTGGCCCTTTTCTTTTTTTTTCTCTGTGGCTTTATTAGTATTGACCATAACAACCCTTTGCCTTATATATGACCTGTCTGTCTGATATTTTGGTCCATCAGTGTAGTGGATATCAAAAATCAAAGCAAGTAATAAGCATGCACCTGCTCTTTACATCATTAAATGTTGGTGACGGTAATGATGACACAGGTGGTATGTATTTATTGAGTGCTTACAGTAAGCCAGGCACTGCAGAAAGTGATTTGCATGCATTATTATTTTTTAATCCCCATAACATTAGATAAACAAAATGAGACCCAGACAGACTAAATTATAGAAGATGACCCAGTTAAGTCATAAACAGTGGAGCAACTCTGAACCTCAAGGTCATCCTGTGTTTACTCCCATGGGGCTCTTGGGTGGAAAGCAGGAGGTGACCTTTTTCAAGTACCTGCTGTTTTTGTCAGCTTTTTTACCGCTGTGATCTAAAAGATCGATAAGAATAATTTTAGAGAAGGAAAAATTATTGGGGTTCATGCTTTCAGAGGTCTCAGTCCATAGATGGCCAGCTGCATCCCTTGGGAACTGAGGTGAGGCAGAACTTCAGGGTGAAAGTGTTTGTTGGAGGAAAGCAGCTCAGGTCTTGGAAATTAGGAAAGAGAGAGAGAGAGAGAGAGAGAGAGAGAGAGAGAGAGAGAGAGAGAGAGAGAGAGAGCGCTCCACTCAACAAGGACAAAATATGAGCCCCAAAGGCATACCCTGCCTCTTCCAGCCACACCCTACCTACAGTCACCTCCCAGTTAATCCTTTTGGGTGGATGACACAGTGGTTAGGTTAAGGTCCTCATAATCCAATCATTTCACCTCTAAAGTTTCTCGTATTGTCTCAAACATGAGCTTTGTGGAATGTCTCACATTCCAAACCATAGCACTTCCCCATATGTGTGCTTCATGAATGTCATTGTGCTGGGTGCCTATGTGGGGCTGTATTGAGACTAGAACCCCCACTGTATGGTAGAGGAAACTGTGAAAGTAGTTGAGTGACTTTCCTGATCTCACAGATTACAAAGAAGCCAGGTTTGTGTGTCTTGGCACCTTTTATAGCGGGCTGTGCTTTTCTTCAGTGTTCTTTACTCTGTTGTAGACAGTCCTAACTTACAATGAAGTCTGGTTCTCATTCTGTAGAGAGATGTAGCAGATGTGGTTGGAACTTGACAGGATTTGATGTTTAGCTCTCTATTCATCTTAGGATCTGCAATCCTCTAGAAGCCAAGTATTACAGGGGAAGTCGTCTTAGGAGTTGTACAGTGTGGGCCCAGAAGCTAAAATAGGTGTACCATGAAGAAGAGATAGTACACTCCTTCAGCCCAGATCACTTCACTGAAACATCTGTTGCTCACCTGCTGCTCGGATAGCCATCAGGCTACCTGGAGGAAACTTTAAAGCAAAAAAATAAAGATAAATAAATTGTCTCCTGTATCAAAGACTGGAGTTCCTCTTGTTGGTGAACACAAATTCCATTTCTTCTCAGGAGTTTGCGTTTGTGCATCCAGGTCTCACCTGTACAAATGGAGTGCAGTCTCACTGTGCTGTGGACTATTCTCACTGACAAGCACCGAATTATAGCATCACTAGATGGGTCCTCAGATCATTCTAGAGAACATGTATTTTACGACAGAGGAAGTTGAGGCCCTGAGTGGGAAAGCAGGATTAAAAGGTCATTGGTTGACTTCTAGTCCAATGATCTTTTCATACCACCAGGACAATAAGAAAATATTGTCAAGACTATCATTATCAATAAAGCTTGCCACACAGATGAGACATTGGGCTGTGTGCTTTGAAGTCAAGACAAAGTAAGCAATATTTTCCCTCAAAGAGAATATAATACAAAGAGATATCACCGGCACGAGTCCCAGCCCCAATTCCACCTCCAGCACCATCACTGAACAAACCCATTGTGAGCACTTGACAATGCACCAGGCTCTGTACTACATACTTTCTTTATGTTGTGTCTTCATTTAAAACTTACGTCAAGTTCATTATCAACCATGCTTACATATTAATTTCACAGGTGTTAAGTAACTATTATGAAGCCCCCCCCCATTATGAAAACACAAGTGGGATGCAGTTAATTAGGTACAATAGAAGCTTAGCAAAGACAGAACAGGGTAGATGCTTCAGAGCTGCAAAGATTGATGAAGACATTGAACATGTACAGACGAAGAGGACAGCCCACAGTAGGAGCTCCCCAAAGGAAGGACGAAGATTATACTAGGGAAAATGTGGGGCAAGGCACTTTCAGATGGCTACTGAGCACATTTTCTGTCCTGAGATCTGGGTAGGGACCCGGGCAGGGCTCTGAGCATGCAGATGAGACAGAATCCTTGCACTCAGGAGTGGGGAGAAGACCCCAAAAGCAGATATCCACCATCTTGAAAGCTGGGCACAGGGCACCTCAAGGAAGAGTATGAGTTTAGAGGAATGAGGTCAAACTCAGTTTTCAGTCTTGTCAAAGGTTTGACTTTATAGTAAAGGCTAGAGGATGTCATGGAAGGATTCTGAGGTAGGGACCCGGCCAGATCCTCCATTTGGACAGATTATGGTACTGCGGAGCATGATCTGGAGCAAGGAGATCTGTTGAGCCAGTGAAGGCCAGCACGTAAAAGCCCCCAGGGAAGACGGCATCAGTGTTGATGTGAGGGCAAGGCAGAAGGCAGCAGCGGTGAGAGTCAGTGGACAGGGCTTGGTGGTGAAGGCTTGGAGATGGGCCCCCACAGGCCTTCACAGCAGATGCATTTGGAGCCAGCTGGTGCCTGGCCTTGTGGGTTGTTCTGTCTGCTTTCCTGCTGATTCTCAGCCTGTGAACAGGTATGAGGGAACTTGCTAGTGCTACTCCTTGATTGGGTCAGCTGCCCAAACTACAGCCCAGAACCCAGAGCTTTCCAAAGCCAGAGCTTTGGAAAGGGAAGTCACTCAGTTCACAGGCTGTTTCTCCTCTGTTGGACTAACTCCATTTGCACCGACCCTGCCAGCCATACCTGCTCCCTCAATCCCCAATGCTGAGCTGGGCGGTTGCTGAAGGCCAGGCTTCTGGGAGCCTGGGCTCCATGTGGCAGGAAAGGAGGGAAGAGATGCAGCTGGAGCCAAGAGAAATATTAACTTGACATTTTAGCAAAAGGGTGAATCCACTTATTGTGCTGCAACAATGAGGTGTTTGCATCCTGAGCCAGCTTCTGTTTTCCTATTCTCTTTCCTCCTCAGTGGTCTGGCCAGGATGCAGTCTTGATGGTGTCAATTAGTATGGTAATGAAGGAGGGCGCTATTTGCTTCAGAGTCAACCCCACCCCACCCCAATACACACACGCCATAGTCCCCAGAGCCATACTAATTATTCAGAAGTACTTTTCTCCCTACCTGCATCTTGGTGTTCCTGAAGGTTGCAGTCCTACCCAAACAACGTGGATGCTTGGTCAGATGTCTTTTAATGAGATTCCTTGTATTCCGATCTAACCTGGCCTTCTGACTACCAAGAAAACCTGCAGGCAGGACGGTATGTGGATTGAACTCCTAATGTGTTTATCACTAATGCTGAGGACATAACAAAATCTTCATAACTGCACAAGGACTTTTTAGCATCTGTGGAGTTTCTGCTCTTTTGTCATCTCACAGTGGTTCAGAAAGATGGGCAAGAGAGAGGTGGTCTTCTAGGGAGAAAGCAAAGCTCTAGGCTCTTGGATATTTATAATGTGTCAGACTTGCTCCTAGGTACTTAATTGCATGACATCATTCAGTTCTCACCAGGATGAAATGGGGTGGGTCTGGTTATTCCATTTGTAGATGAGGAAACCAGACAAGTTTAAGAATTTTCTCAGCTGGAAAGTGGCAGAGCTGCAAGTGGTAGGTCCACTACCATAGGTAGAGTGGACGGGTCTGGAGAGTGAGCAGTGTCTGGTGAACCATGCTGTCTGGGTCTCATCAAGTACAGTAGCCAACAGGGACTCATGATAGAGCAGGGTGCTCTAGAAATGTAAGAAACACTCCTATTTGCCACAGTGACCACCAACACCCCACAATCCCCTGATAAGACATTGCTCCCTACCCTCTGGTCTTGCCCAAACTAGACCTGATAACTAAACATCCCTGTGTCTACATCAGAGACATTCAGAAAGAAGTTCATGGGATATTTCTGCAAAAATTGCCTTCTGGCAGGCCTCACTCACAATAGCCTGGCCATGGATGACTCTACTGCTTTGATCCCAGCGCTACACTCTAACACCTCTAACCCTGAGCCCCTCACCCCAAAACCCTCCTTCTACCATGGGAGGGAAACTCAACTGGTGGGACGTGGTACTGAGCCTCTAAGGCTTACAGTAATACAGAGGCAGGGGAGGGAGTAGAAAACACATATTAATGTATCTACTCTGTGTTATGCAACTTTTTCAATTTCTAAATGAGCACTCTTAGCTCTCCCAAGCTGTCTACACATTGCTATCACCCAGCCCACAGTTTAGTACAAACATGGTGAATTCCTGTCACAAAAATTACCCTCCCATCAAGTGAGGGGTCTCCCCATAGTTAGGATTCAGACAGATCCCAAACTAAGTCCTGTTCTATCCTCCATCCATGTGCCTCTCTGCCTCCCTACTGGTCTCCCAATATGTCATGGCGTGAAAAGGCCATTGGCAAAGGCTTTGCTCATTAGAATTTGTCTCCTTCCTCAAATCTATGCTCCCGTACCTGTGAACATCCTTGTAGAGAGTTCACTTTGTCACTGACAGGAAAACTGAACTCCTAAGAACCTTGGTCTCCAAATGAGGGAACCAGTTACTTCTCTGATGAACCACTCTCTTCTCAATGTGAAGACCAGCTACAGCCCTTCGGGGCTGCATTAAGTATTGATGGAACCCAGTGTCTGCTGAGCTCAAGGAATTGATCTATGGGAATGCCAAGGCCACATTCCCTTTCATAAAGTAGACAGTTGTGTGTTGGAGTCAAGTTGGTCTGAGGATAAGCTTTGGGGTTGTGAATTCTGACCTTGGTTTTATTCGAATCATTTTAATGCTAAGTCAATCTTCAGGGGTACACTCCTTTGAGGTGTTCTATATTATGAAACCTTAGCACCTGTGAGGACCTTGGACATTCCTCTGCAAGATATGGTTGTGCATCAGGATTACCTGGGGCTGCTTCTGCCTAGATTGACTGAATTAGAATTCATAGAGTTGGTATTTTATTTTTTTAACAGTCACTCCTCCTTCCAGCATTTGGGAACAATGACCTGCTTTATCTACCTGCTCTCAGGCAAAGGAAAATTTACAATGAAATTCTCCCAGTGAGGGTACTCTTGGCCAATCCTCACTTCCTTTCTCGCATTGACATCTTTCATTCTGCTTCTGAGGAGCAAGGCTCTTATGAAAAACTCTCAAGGTGACCCTCCCCTGGTCTGCTCTTCTCTTTCCAAAAACACAGGAAGTAGTGGCACTCTTGGGATACCCACAGGACAGAGAGAAGACAGGAAACTTTCATCTTATAGGCAAATCTGTATCATACATCTGGAAAGATGCTCAGTGTTCATTATTTCCCTGTCACCTCTGGAAATTGTTTGATTATTAGCATGGAACCCAGACTTTGAGAGCTGGAATGCAGAAGTTGTACTCAACAGAATCACAATATCATAAAGTCTCTTAGCACTGCAAAGTGATAACCAGTGTAGAGAGATACTTAGTAACCATCAAACAATCATAGACTCTCCCAGGCTTCCAAAGCCCGTGGAGCTGGGTGTTTTGAAGAGAACTGATGTGTGTCATTTCCCTGTCCATGTTTCTGTGCCCTCATTAGACCTCTCTTGGCCATTGCAGAGGCCCTGGGTTGAACTAGTAGTACTGCAAGATAAAACCAGCCTGGATTACTGAGTTAGCTTTTCAAAGAAGCTACCATGGACCACTACCAGACTCAAGGTGACTTTGAATGAATAAGAACTACTGGTTTAGTATTATTTCTTTCAGATTTTCAGGGTCATTTGTTACTGCAGCATAACCTTGCCTATCCTGATTATATGGTTGGTATCATTCTGTGGATGATCCTTGTGGATGAAACTTCTAGTTCTTGGCATTTACAGGTTCCTAAAAACTGAATGGAACTAGAACTTTCTAGGAACCCTCTGAAGCTGCAGTAATGATGTACTGAAGCAGAAAGAACTTGGTTATTTTGAGCAACAGAAGAAGAAAACCCCAAACAAACTCAGGATTGTTGTCTTCCCTCTAAAAGGAATTAAAAATAGAGGCATATGGACAGGGGGGAAAAACCAACAATATTGCCTGATCTGGTATGGACGTGTTCTTTGAAAGTATTAATTACACGCTCAAGCCATTTAAAAATATTAATTTAAATGCACACAGCTTGCAATTCTCTTCTTGTTGTGTCTGCTGGATGACTCGGGACAAAGCTAGCTGAGAATTAATTGATTAGGAACAAGCTGTGGCTGTGTATGTTTTCGCTGACAATGTCCTCAGAACCGGCTTCATGGAGCGATGCTTCCGTCTCTGGGAGATGTGGCTTCCTCTTCAGGGAAATGTAACCACTCAGCTGTTATCTCATCGGGGCCTCCCTTTTCTGACAATATAGCAAGGGCCTCTTACTGGAGAGTGGATACATATGTGTTGCTCTGGGAATTGTGCTTAGGAGGTTTTTTTTTTTTTTTTTTTTGGCATTGTGGCTTATAGAATGACAAATGGGGTCAGCTGCTGCTGTCCACAGTGATCCGTCATATGCTAAAACATTCCACCAGGAGTGATACCTGTTCTTTCCATTAAAAAATAGGTCATTCCCAGAAGTAGTCTCTCATTAAATATAAGCACCTTGCCTAAGGAGGGGAAACTATTTGAGCATAGTGGCAGAAGTTTAAAATTTCTTTAGAATGTTCCTGAGAGAGTGGGACACAATCAGATACATGGGGACATATATGGGGAGATGAGCACTTAAGGCAGAGTCTTACTGAGGGACCAGGGGCCAAATGCCATAGTGGCATAGATGCTCCCCCCAACAGCACTGATTCCTGACAGTGGCGTGGGTTCAAGTGATGGAAGACTTAGATTTGCTCAGGGTAAGTTGTGAGTGTCTGCCTTGGCGTGGTGTAAAGGTCCTCTGGGGTTCATTTCTTTCACAAGCAACACAGGGTTCCTGAATATGTTAGAGCAATGTTCAGGTTTCCCTGTAACCCTTGGCTGGGGTGATGTCATATCATATGTAGGTCAAGTGCTTTGCCCATCTGAAGTGTGCTGAGACTGGCAGGTGAGAAGGGGTGAGAAGTGAAGCAGGGTCCAGGTCAGGAAATTCATACCTGTGTGCATCCCAGCCCGGGATGTGGGGTGGTGGGAGGAATGGGTGGGCCAGCCCGGCCTCTCACACTTGTATGGTGAGAAGGGTTTGGAACAGAGAAACAGAGCAGAATGCTTCCAGGGCTCCTCTTTCCCTTTTCAAGTTTGCCTGAAGTCTCTGCCTCAGCTTTCGCATCTAGAACCACATTCAAATTGGAATGACAGCCTTCCTTCCTCATAGGGATGCCTGCATGAAAGGTTGAAGGGAAGGATCACCTGCTCTGGGAAGCATTTGTATCCAGGTTAACTCAACCATCTTCTGCATCCTTTCGTTGCCGATACCTTCCTCTCTCATGACTCTTACCAGAATAGGTTTCTTCTGTGCCATTATAAGGTCTTCTCTAGTATTCTTTGGGAAGCCTTGACCATTTTCTTTAGAAACAACATACTGATGAGTTTCTTGGGGCGAGGGGTAAAACCAGAAGGAGAATGCTCAACTGTCAAAATATGACATGAATTGCCATTAACAGAGTGTAGATTCTGTTGCCTGGGGAACCTTTTGTCTGGTGAGTCCTCAAATCGGTGGATTGTGAAGGTCTGCCTGTAGGTAGAGGCAGAGCTGAATTGTTTTGCATGAGAGAGTGCTGTATCAGTCAGGTTAGACCTTGCTTTGCTGTGGTAACAAGCAACCCCAACAGTGGCATAAGAAAGGTTTCCTTCTTTTTTGATACAGGTATATATCTCTCTTGAATTTTGGTGGGTGATGAGAAGAATGAAGGCTCTTATAGTCACTAAGCTCAAATGGATGGAAACTCCCTCTTGGCATTTACTTCCAACATCATCCTGGCAGGAGATGGTGGCAAACCACTCTGGCTAAGAGCCGCCATCCAGATGTGACATGCATCACATTGCTTTCATTACATTCACTGGGAGAAACACTTGGTCATACTTAACTTCAATGGAGACTGAAAAGCCCAGAAAGAGGAAAGACTAGGAATATTTATAAATATCTCTGATGATTTCCATGAGGAAGAAAGTTGAGGAGAGTCAGCAGGCTTTTGTGGAGGGAGAGTGAGGGGCTTCTTAGGCTTCTTGGGGTCACATTTCTACTTGGAGGGGCTATGTGGGAAAGGGTCAGGGAAGGGAATCTTTGGTTGTGCCTGGGCCTAGAAGGAACTGGAGTAAACTCCATATCTATAAAAGCCACTTGCCACTAGCTGTGTGGCTCACAGCCCTTCTCTACCTTTCTTGTGGAATCTTCCACAGTCTGTGTTCTTCCCATGTCTGGGAGCATATAGGGACAGTCTGGGGCCAGGGAACAGAAGGGAGCATCTCAAAGAAGTGCCTTGTTCAGGGCACAAGTCATTAGAGCAAACCGAGAGGCTGTACAGTTGGGCCCAGACATTGGATACACCAGAGACAGCTGACATCTGGGTTAATTTGCCTGTATTTTCCCTCTTAGATCAAGGTAAAGGATTTCTTTTCTTATTTATATATTTGTTCCCTGCAGAGCCCAAAACTGCTTTGGAGGAAGTGGGTGCTTAATTGCTTGAGGCACATTTGTGGGTGACTGCGTAAGGAAGCTCCTGCCTTCGTCCCCCTACTCACAGCCTGGCTGAGGGCTGGCAGCCAGCAGAAGATGTGGAGTGGGCCCGCGCTCTCTGCTCAGATGCCAGCTCTCCACCTCTGCATCCAACCTTGTCTTCTAAGCTCCAGAAGTCCTCAGAGTGGACCTTCCTAGACCCTCATCACATGTTGATGAGCATTTGGCCCCTAGAGGGTGACCCCACCTGAATGCCATGTGGCAGTGGAAGTGTAGAAAACTTGGATCTGGAGCTGGTAGGGACAGCAGGTGGGGGAGCATTGCTGCCTACTACCATGAGTGGGCGAGTGGGTAGTGGTCAGGGCTCTGGCCTTGGGATTGCCGTGTTCCCTGCCCGCTGGTTCCTTTGATCATTCTCTTCCCTTATTTGCACACTATTTCATTGGTTCCCTCTTCTACCCACACTGATAAAGGAGGATACAGACCCTGGACCATAGTAAGTTCATGGAAATGCATTTCACTTGGTCATTTCATTTCTTGGTCTTTCATTTGCAACATTTTCGGCATGCTTGTTTTACACTGGGCTTTCCACCAGACTCCAGATAGTGCTAAGAGTAATCTCCAGAAACAGCCTCTGTTGTCATGGAGCCATCCTGCAGGGAGCATCAGGAGTTAACGTTGTGACTTTGAGGTGAAGTCATCCCCCTTGATCCATGGTTTCACTTTCCCAGAAATATTTTCAACTGCAGCCCAAAAATGTTAAATGGAAAATTCCAGAAATAACAGTTCGTGTCTTAAATAACTTTTATGGATGTCTATTGTTATACTTGTTCTACTTTACTATTAGTCATCATTGTCAATCTCCTACCGTGCCTAGTTTATAAATTAAACTTTCTCATAGTTGTGTTTGTATAAGGGGAAACATGATGTGTTATATAGGGTATGGTACTCAGCAGGGCTTCAGGCATCCACTAGGGGTGTTGGAACACATCTGCCATGGAGCAGGGGACAAACGGGAATTATAGAAATCGACAGTAGGGTCTGACTCAGCAGGGAGACTAAATAACAGTGGGAGGTGAAACAGTCGCACATGGAATATGAAACACAAGGCAGTCTATGCTGGGTCCCAAGGGTCCTGGGGTTGTGGCTGTTAGACACTAGAGAGTGAGCCCTCACAGAGGGCTTCAGGCCTGGCAGTGCAGGGAGGCAGGGAAGTTCTCTCAGTGGGGTAGGTACGGATTGTGACTCAGGCTGCCAGGTCCCGGCTAGCTTTGCGGCTGTGGGCAAGTCATCCCAGCTGTGCCCCTCCTCCATCCCTGCAAAACCTCATCAAGCTGGTGTGAATTAATGTTTTGTACAATTCCTGGAGCACCACTGGGCACAAATAACCGTGTCACACAGCTTTGTTATATCAACACATGAACAGTAGAAGTGGATAAAGGATTTGCATGGGAAGGGGCAACAGCCAGGTGACAGGGACACACTCATGACGCAGGAAGATTATGGACAGACGAGAGTCTGCTGGCATGTGCTTCTCCAAAGAGACCTTCAGTTTCCTCCATTCATTCACCCTCTTTTTCCCTTTCTCCTGGGCTCTGTGCAGTATCTGATTCACCTTTGCATCCCTGGTGCCCGTCACAGTGCCAGGAGAGATGGAGAAGGGTGTGTAAATATTGTGCAATGGACAGATGAATGTTCTTTCATCATATCTTGCTGGATTTGTGCACAGTATTCACATTGTTTTATGCAAGAACTGGCTTTGTACTTCCATGTCTCCAGACCCTTACATGGAATCTTAAGATTGCAACCTAGAGACCCTTGTATCCCTCCCCCAGTTCCTCAATCTATGGAGTGCCACCCCATCACTGACCATCAGCTGCTGGCCTGCCTTCTGAGCCTCCCCAGGACACAGAAGGGACACAGGATTGTCCTTTGTAGGGCTCCTCCTTAGCTGTACAGGCTGTGGGTAGAGGTGTGCCTGAGGTCCTAGGAATAGGATGACATTATTGTCTTTCATATTCTTAGAATAGTTCCAATTTTCCTTTTTGCCCTTCTGTGGCCAGGAACTGTAATAGTAATCATCATCATCATCATCATCATCATCATCATCATCATCATCTGTCTGACAGCAAATAGCACTTGGGATGTGTGTACCCTAGTTTCCAGGCACTTTACCTGCAACTGAAGCACAGGTGCCAGAGAGTCCCACCTCCACCCCTGCATTAACCCTCCACCCATCATGGGTGGAGCCACAGGATAATATCCTCACTCTCCTTGGGACACCACCAGACACCCCTGCCACTTCTTGGAAGGCTTCCAGCAGAATGGAGCCCCAGTGGCCCATCGCAGGAACAACCCAATTGGCTTCCTGCTTGCCAGGTCTTGTTTTGCAACCCCTCAAAGAGTTGCCGTGGATTATCTTTCACCTACAAGACTTGGTGTCAGCTCCTTGCCTTTGGGTCTGCTTTCACAGGGTTATGAACAAAAGATTAATATTCTTCCCATTTTCTAAATGTAGTAAGGTAAGTCCTTTGTTGAAGAGACACAGCTTATAGGTGGTGCATCCAGGACTGATCTCTCCCAGGGTCCCGAGTGCCCAATCCAGTGCCTTATGGCCCCCCAACTCCATGATCTTTAACTCATGCACTGAAAGCCCTTTGCTAGAAGGCTTGGAGTTCTGAGAGCTGACCCAAGTCACCCACATGTCACTATCTTGGTATCCTTGGGGACAGTCCAGGCAATAACCCTCTGCCTGGTCCAGGCAGAAGCTCTGTTCCCTTATTTTCTGTCAAGTAGCTACCAACCCATTCCCCCCTTAGTATTTGTTGGCAAGACAGTAAAAGCATTCCTGAATTAAAGACACAGTGAAATGACACTTGAATTCTCCTGGGAACAATTCTGCTATGATGGATAAACATGTTAATTACTCAGAATTTAACCTCCAGCTGCTGCCTTTGCACAGCTCTCTCCTCTCAGCCTGAGCCTGAGGCCTGGCGTGGTGAATGCTCAGGAAGCTCTCGTGGCCTGCGAGAGCCTCCCCGTCCCTGGATTCTGGCCCACATGCTCATGGGGCGCGCCTGGGAGCACACACCCAGCCAGCAGCCCAGAGGCCACTGAGTGGGTGGGCAGAGTGCATGGGTTCTCTTGCTCCATAGTCGGGGTTACATGTGTCACTCACTGTGCCTCAGTTTTTCTGTCTGATAAATGGGATCTGAAGATTACCTGTTGATAGCTGTAAAGGACTCAAGGACTTTGAGAGGACCTGCTGTCCAAGGAAACATTTGCTGATACTATGATTACATCCCCCACGCAGAGGGCCACTTTGGTGCGCTGCCCTGATCTTCCCTCCACAGGGTTTACTAGTTTGTTTCTTTGTTTTATCTAGTATCCCTGTCACCTTGCTTCTTACTCACCTAGAAAACTTTATAATTCACTTTTTTTCCTGAGCCTAATTTCAATTCTCACAAAGGAGGGGAGTGAAGCACTTTCAAATAGTCTCCCAGGGTGTGGGTTATAGACTGCCCGTCAATTCCCTTCTCATCAAGAATTTTCAGAGTGCCTATAAGGTGCTAGGTCCCATGCCAAGAGCTGGGCAACCCCCAACAAGGTGTGACCTGTGACTGCAAGCAGCTTTCGTAGAGGAAGTCAGAATGATAGGTGAGCTGTGTTGTTCATGGTGGGACAGTGAACCATGACAGGGCCAGATGCTCCTCTCTGATCAAGCCCCCATAACACCTCTGTAACAAGAGCATCCCATGGGGTACAAGCTGCAAAAGCCAGCAGACCTGGATTCCCATACCTGCTGGGCATCTTGTGTGACCTTGAGTGACACATTTAACCTGACTCTAAATTTTCAGCTCTATAAAATGGGGATAATAAGTGCTTAATCATTAAAGGCTTGTTGTGAACGTCCAAAGTGAAAATGTAGGTGAAATCCTAAATTCAGTCACCTAGAAAGCATTTAGTGTCAGCCAATAAGGTGACACCCAAACTTCTAAGGATAACCTTCCTTTCAGCCCTCTCTGAACTCATGATAATTGAAGGGGATCATCAGTACAAGACACTTTGCATTCTCTGGGTGTGAAACAATAATGGGTAACATACCCAAAGCTTTCTTGTCATGTCCTTTTTCCATCAGCCACTGCCTCACCTGGGGCTCTTGAGGAAGCCCACATTGGAGGTGGGAGCTCAAGATTCCCCAAGAATCTGATCCAGGAGTTTCCAGCCTCTAGATTGCATTCCACAGAAGCGTGACCTTCCGGGCTCCCCAGGCTGGGAATGGCTCATTGCTGATGGCATCATTAAGAGCCAGTCTGATCGCTGTGTTCAGAGGTTTATTAATATCACCTCAGATTTATCTCCTCTGATGAGGAAGTTTCGCCAGCATCTGATAAAAATGAAACATACAATGGCCTCATGCCAACAAGAGCCCTTTCCCTGTCATCAGCTGTTAGAAAGCTAATGCAGCCAGGGGCCACGAGGAGAACGTAAATACAAAGGGGAGATGGAGTTTGCATCTTCATTATAGAATTTGGACATTAAACTTCCTCCTGAGCCCTCCCCAACACTGCCCCAAACTGAGTTATGAAAATAAATTTGAGAAGCTCATCTCTCTCCAAGCATGTGGATTCTCTCCCCTATTCATCCTCCAGGACCCATCTGAGCACAGCGCTTCCCAGAAACCACAGTGGGAGGAGTCCTGTTTGTCTCCCAGTCTATGTTGCAGGCACAGTGGAACAGCAGGGAGAGGCATGGGTGGGACTGGCTGCAAGTGGGAGGAGAAGACAATCCTGGTGGCAAACCTGAAGGTTTCGACTGGACAGAGTCAGAAGTAGGAAGTCCGGGGCTGGGAATGTCGCTCAAGCGGTAGCACGCTCGCCTGGCATGCGAGCGGCCCGGGTTCGATCCTCAGCACCACATACAAACAAAGATGTTGTGTCCGCTGAAAACTAAAAAATAAAACATTAAAAAACAAAACAAAAAGAAAGAAGTAGGAAGTCCGAGGTGGAAGGGACGTTGGGGAAGGACACACTGATAGTGATTTTGTGTAGTAGTCAGGAACAGGGAGCTGTGGAAGCTCCTTGTTCAAAGGCACCTGGGCTCGTTCTAAAATACCCAATGTCCTCATATTACCCAGAGAGGGGAATTTGCTTGCCCAGGATCACATAGCAAGTCAGTGGTGGCGGGGCTAGAATTAGAATGACGTCTTGCATCCTTGCCTGGTAGTCTTTCTATCACACCATGCTCCTGACTTTCTTCCCTAGGTTAACTTTCTTCAAGTTCCTTCTACCTGCTGAGCACCCTCCCAAGCAATCGTTGTTCTTTTTGACTTTCACAACGACCTTGTGGGAAAGATGCCCGTGGGGCTGTGTTTTGACACTTGGTGTCATGGGGTTGGAAGAGTTGAAATGATTATACACTTTGTGGAGTTAGGGTTCCAACCTAGACTGCTGGCTCTGGGGTCTTGCTTATAATTGGCAACCTTAACCAGTGCTTCTCAAAGTGGGGTGCCTGGAGGAGATCTTCACCTGGAACTTGTTAGAGATGCAGATTCCTGAATCATACACTGTAGGCGGGTCCAGCCATCTGTGTTTGGTTAATCCCTCCAAGTGATTCTGATGACTGTTCAAGTTTGAGTTGATCTAAATTCTGCAAGCTGGTACACCTTCCAGTTTTACAATGAACCTTCCTTTCTGTGCTTTATATACCAAATTGCTGGGTTCTCACACCTGAAGACATTTCTGAGGTCACCTCTTAGTAGCCTGATTTCTGGTGGCCTCTTTTAACCATGGGACTCTTCAGGAAGCCTTCGATGATATAGGTTCTCTGTTACCCAGCGAGGTTTCTGGGCTTGTAGACAGCAAAATTGTTGTTGTTGAACCCTCCATTGGCCGGAGGGGGTTTTGAGTCCTGTCTGCTTTCACGCCGACTTTGGCAATTTGAACCAGTCAAGTGGAAAATTAACAAACCAGAAAGGAAAGAGGCGCAATTGGAGACACCAAATGTTCATTGCACCTAGTGCATTTCCAGACTTCTAAGCATTGCTTCTGTGACTGCGTGAGGAATCCTGCACTGAAGGTGATTTCCTCTTGTTTCAATAGATATTGGTCCTATACTCGCCAAATGTGACATTTTTCTTAGCACTGGGGATATAAAGCTGAAGGCTGTGAGCCCTGCCCACAGAGAACACATAGTCCAGGATGATTATCTGGTGATGGGATTCTCCATCAGAGAAAATGCAGTGGCTTTTAATTGATACAGCCCATGATGTCTGCTTAATAGAGTGTCACATAAAAATAAATCCCCTGATTATCCCTTGGCGATGGGTGGCCTGGCATACTAATGAAGGCAGCACATCCTCTGTGGTGTGGGGTAGAAGAATTACAGCCCAGTGAAGGGAGAGTCTGATGAAGACTTTATCATTTAATGAACCATGTCGTTGTGAACAGCTGTGGGGTAACCCAGCCAGGACAATTATGCAAGTTGGATTATGTCTCTAGTAAATTGGTTCTACTTTGTTTGATTAGGTTGGTTCTCTAAAGACAGATTCTTCCAAGTTGGGCAAGGAATAAATAAATAAATAAATAAACATCATTTCAATTTTGCTTCTAACTTTTAATCCTCGAATGGCTTTTGCTTTCAAGTCTTCAGAGGAAGCACAGGATGGCTGCTATGTCGTTATCAGTCAGAGGACCAACAATAATCGTGTACTTGTGATATCTTTTAGTGTGCTGTGTATAAGACTCACACTGTCTTTGCTCCATGAGCTTGCCCCGGGGGCCCATGAGAGACAGGTGGGAAACCGTGACCATTCCTTTGTGCACCCTCAAAACAGCAGGGTTATGGCTCACTAAGCTGTTATCTTCCCTTCCACACCACCAAATGTAGGCACATAGCTGAACATCATGAAAAGAAATGGGCTCAGTGTGACATTTTCCCCAGATCTCCATCCTTGCTAGTCCCATTGCAGGGTCCATTCTGCATCTGGAGCTTATAAAATTTCTTAGATCATCATGAATGCTGTAAAAATGAATTAGAATAGAATAAAATACTGTAGTATATCTCATCATACCTAGGAAGGAACATATCAGTTCTGGAAGCTCTTTTCGTTTGTGTGTGTGCTTACATATATGTATGCGTCTGTATGATGTGGCATACTCTGAACCATGTTGTAAAATGTGCTTCTTTCTGAGGGTTGTGCTAAAAAACATCTGAAAAATACCATTAGCTCAAGCTTGCTATTCACAGACAAGGAGGCAGGAAACAGTGCATCGCTGCATTTGGATGCAGAATTTTTGGAATGACATGTGAAAGCATTTTAGGAAGAGTTGGGGGTCACTTGGAATCAGAGTGGGATCACTGAGATTACTTTCCAGACCAGCTGTGGACTAGAGTCAGACATGCTTCCAGGGTTCTCCAAGCTGCACTACAGGGGACGCTGACAAGTGAACTTGGGTCCACACAACCAACCTAGATGATGAGCAGGCAACTCCTTATGAGTGATTCTTGAAAGAACTGGCTGGGGGCTGTTCCTGCTCTTCTTCAAGCCATTCACTAGGATACTAATGACATTTTAAATCTTTAAATGTCTGTCATGTGGAAAAGCACTTGATTTTATCTCTATGGCCCTGGCACATGGATATTTGTTGCAATCTTGGAAACTTGTTTATTTCTCTCTGTAGCGTCTCCTTTTGGCCCTAATCCTACAGACAGGTAGTCAGTAACTGAAATAGGTTGTTTCCTGTAACAGGAGGGTTCCCCCAAAGTCTGGGAACTCACTTGTCTGAGATGTGGCTGCTGAGGGCAATGAAGTCACTGGATGAACGATTGGTTTCATCTGTGTGGATCTGTGACTTTCAGCCTTGTTAAGACCTTGTACACCCAGTAAATACAGACCCACACTGGTATCCACTAGTGCAGATCTAACCCGCCTATTCTCATCCTTACTCCATGTGATAGTAATAGAGTAAGGATGAGAATAGGCGGGTTAGATGTAAATCATCACTATATGTTAGGGTATAAAATTCTACATGTAGCAGGCTCCCAGATGTAGTTGTTGACTGGCTGAAAACCCTGGGTTATTAATTCACTTGCCCACTGACTCAGTCACTCTTTCCTCTTGTACATTACTTATTATGTGCCAGGTACCAGACAAGGTCACCGTGATATCAAGTAAGTAAAACAGCCCTTGACCTCAAAAAGCTTTAGTAATAGGTCAGGCTTCCTGGAATTGCCAGGATTCCAGCAGCAGTTTGCCCTGGGTTCTCCTTGGTGGGAGGACCTTTCAACATCATGTCCATCACATCTTCCTCACTGTTCTTTGATGGAATATTTAATCCCAAGTTCTGGTTCAGTAGCAGAAAACTTCACATCCTGCAGCTAAGAAAAAAGTCAAAATGAACGTAAGCTAGAAAACAAAGACTGGCAGTGCTGTGAAGGTACTGTCCTCCTGTGGATCCTGTTCCAAGTGGCTTAGGGGGTAGAGAAGCTCTCCTCTAGCGGGTATCAGGAGCCCTAATTACTTGTTGTGTATTGATTCATTTCCTCCACAGACCACTAATCCTGCAGACCAACTTGCAGGGCCTAATAAATGAGATTGCTCAGTGTTGGGAGCTAATCAGATTTCTCATGTTTAGAGCAGCTTTATTCTAGGCTTTAAGGAAGCTCCTGACTCAAGCACCGGAAAAGCTCTGTTTAACCATTTCCCACCCAAAGGCAAGCCATCACAGACAGACCTAGAGTCAGATGGGTTCAATGGGCTGGTGAGTATTAGTCAACTTTGTGTTGCTGTGACCAAAATACCCTACAAGAGAACTTAGAGGAGGAAAGGTTTATTTGGGCTCATGGTTTCAAAGACTCCGTCCATGATTGGCTGACTCCATTGCTTTGGGCCCAAGATGAGGCAGAACATTATGTGGAAGGGTTTGGCAAAGGGAAGCTGCTCAGGACATGGCTGCTGGGAAACAAAGACAGGGGAAGAGTCTTCAGGGAAGATGAACCCTCCAGGGCACACCCCCAGGTGACCCACTTTTTCTAGCCACACCCCACCTTCCTGTAGTTACCATCCAGTCAGTGTATTTAAACTAGGATAGACTGATTAGATCACAGCTCTCACAATCCATTCATTAGATCATTCCTACACTAACACAGGAGTTTTTGGGGAGAGAGCTCACATCCAAACCATAACAGGTGGGAAGGCTGGACCTTCCTCAAGGATCACCAGCCACAAAAGCCCTGCCAAAGACACTACTTTCTCCTCTTCCTCCAGCCCTGGGAGCACCTCCTTAGCAATGCACCTCCTGGCATTCTTTGTCATTTTCTGTCCTTTCTTTCTACCTTCATCTTATGCTGGTAGAAATCACCCCTCTTTTTCTTTTGATCCATCAGCCGGAATTTCAAGTACTTGCCCAACCCTGGGATCTACAGTATCTGCAGTGCCTGACTCTGCACACCGTTTCTCCTTTGCCTGGGAAGCATCCCTCCCATGCCTACCTTCACCTCCTCCTAGCACTCTGTACACCATATCCACTGACCTGTTAGGGTGCTCTTCTCCCCCGAGTTCCTCTCTTTAAGCTGTCATAACCAATTGCAACCTGGTGGACTGTGCTTGTCTGAATTGGAGATTGAACCCAATGATGTCAGTGAGCAAGTGGCTCACCTGGTACTAATGACATTCCGTTACACCTGTGGTAGCATGTGAGCCCCAGGAAACCTGTGTTTGATGGGTCTGGTCTGCTGAGATGATCTCACTGAAATGAGATACAACCATTAGGGAGGAGGAGGATGAGGAGAATCAACAGGACTTGATTTTCTGAGTGAGGCGGGCAGGCTCCAGTCTTGCAGAGGGCCATGTTTATGTGTGTCTCAACAGAGAGCTATACTATGAGTGAGGCAAGGTCATTCCAGTGTCTAACCTGGTGAGACAAGTCATTGGCCCTTGGGACATGGGAGCTAGAATGGTTTTGCTGTGTCATCTTTCATCCAGCCCTCTCCTTTTGCAGTTGAACAACTGAGGTCCCTGCTGGGGCATGACTTGTCCAAGGTCACTGAGAGTTGTAACCACCAACATGGTGGAGGTCAGTAACTGTGTAGGCTTTGAGAAAAGGAGGCCTGTCATCACTTCTCCTTCCTCTCATTTCTGCCATCTTCTCTTGGGTGTCTTGTCCTTCCCTGGAGCTGAGAAATAGGGAGGAAGGAGCACCCGTTGCCATGGAAACCAGCATTACAGAACTGGCAGCCGGCTGCTCTCTCCATGGTTGGGGCTCCTCTGACAGGGGCTGATGCTGTTGAGGCCTTAATGGGGACTCTGGGACCAGTCACCATGTTCACTGGGAGAAAAGACTTTGGGGGCAGTAGACATCTTCTAACACACATCACACAGGCTCAGTGAAGCGGGGCTGGGTGTGCACCCCATGACTCTTCTTGCTTTCCCAAATCAGTTTTCTCTCTGCCAGAGACACCTAACAGGTTTTAAGAATTTTTTTTTTTTTTGAAGGAGATCAACCTTGAGCAGACTCTGGTCTTTAGACGCCAGACCCAAACATTTGAATAGACAGTAGCTGTGGCTGAAGAGGTTCTGTTTGTCATCCCTGCCAAACATGAAAAAAATGAAGGGTTGGAGCTAGGGGGGAGACGAAAAGGATGAAACTTATTTTGCTTTCAGACATATGTCTCCTAAATCCTCCAAGAGTTAAGTTGGAGCTTTAAAAATAAGTAGTCTTTCCTGTTCACATGGGACTGAGGATGGAGAGTTCAAGGGTCAGGAAGGACCTTATTAGGTCATCTCATCCATCCCTTGTCCATCTATCCTAATCCCTCTTGTTTATACAGCTCTCTGGAGAAGGTGATTTCATAAGCTCCCACAATAATTTCTTCCATAGTCTAACAATGCTTGATCTTAAGACCATTTTCTTCACAGCAAGGCCGGATTCTTCCTGCTGCTTCTAGCACTTGTCTGTCTGTGGGTCCAGGCTGCTCAGAGGCAGCTGGGATTTGTACAGTGAGCATTGAACTTGGACTTATCCATCTGCGTTCAAATCCTGCCATGTCTGTTCACAGACCAAGTGACACGTTTCTTACTGCTCATGACTCAAATGCTCAAGCTGAAGAGGTTAGTGTGAAGGTTTATATAGGGAGGGATAGATGTAGAAGTGCCCATTGTGGTACTTGACACCTTGAGATGCTCAATATCATGTTGAACTGCTCTGGGTTGGCCTGGGGGTACCCTGGTTTGGGTACTTTTTCGTGTGTGTGGTGGTGGGGATGGAACCCAAGGCCTTGCACATGCTAGGTAAGTGGCCCTTTTTATTTTGAGATGGATTACACATAGCCTTCCTGCTATGATGGTGTCAGTCACCATGCCCATCATGGTACGAAGGTATGAATACCTTTCAGATCAAAACCTGAGTCATTAACCCTTTGGTTGTTAAGTCATGGGGTCAGGGTGGGAGACAAGATTTGCAGAAGCAGGGGCAACTGAGGGACACTCATGGGGTTTAGCCACTGGGCTTTTACTAGCCAGTACAAAAGATTTCTCAATATTTTACTTTTTATTTCCAGTACTTGAGAATCAAACTTAGGACTTCACACATGCCAGGTAAGTGCTGTACCTCTGAGCTACATCCCCAGCCAGTTTCAATATTTTAGAGCCCAGTTTGGCTGTACCAATGCACAGTGGTTCCTTCTAAGATGCCAAGCAGATTCCTGCCTCCTAGTCTTTGTGTCATTTACATGTCCCTGCCTTTACTTCCCTTGGAATCCCACCTCTGCAAAGACCTGATTTAGATCCAGCCACATACAGGAATGTGATTCATCTCCAGACTCCTGAACCTCATTCCCCATGTGCTTTCTTCAGGAAGGAAAGAAAAAGAGGAAAGGTTGTTCCTGGGTGGCTGAGCAGTTGTCTTACTCAGGTGATCATAGAGACTCAGAAACGATCCAGCCTGCAGATGGTAGATAAGGAACTGAGGCCAAAGAGGGTAAGAACTGTCCCCTCCCCATCCTGGTTATCAACAGCAGGTGCAGAACCTCAGTCTTCTGGCTTCTTATCCATGACTGTCCCAGGACCAAAGCTGCTCCTGGAGCCTGGAATTAGAACAGAGTCAGTCCCCACACTGCCAGCACCCTCCTACCCTGCACATGGTTGCTGAGTCACACAGAGGAGAGGCGGTGGGGGGAAACGTATATTTGCCTGTAGAACACACCAGTCTGGAAAAATGAAGGCGGGCAGAGTCAGTGTGGGCGGAGTCTCCCATCCAGGTCTCCGCCCCAGCACTAACACTAGGCTTGGGGTGCCCAGGCAAATGGAAAGCACTTGTGTCTTTCTTACTCACCTACAGGGAACACTGGCTAAATTTAGGCCACATGTTGGGAAAAGAACAATTTTACAGAATCTAATGATTCTAAGTGACAATTTTACTGCATCTTATAGGACTTGGTTCCTAAGTAGAAATTCCTTATATGGGCTTGTTCTCCTTTTGTGGAGGTGCAGGCCGGCCTTAAAGCACCTGGGTTATAGAAACATCTGGAGAGCAATATTTGGGCTCAGAGGCTAGGAGATGCCTGTGGGTTTGTGTGTGCATATTACTATGAATCCCCTTTGCAGGCTGCAAATTCTGTCATCACATCATGGAAAAATCCTTCCTAAAACAAGTAGCAGGTGCAAAGATGCTGATGTTGGATCCATTGAGGAAATACAGTTTTGATCACAAAAAAAAATGGCATTTATGCACCCAGTTGGCATGTGTTTGGCCCAGATGGGAAAAATACTATTGAGATGGTCAGGTTCCTTTGGGTTAGGGCGAGGAAGTGGCTTTCAGAGGAGCAGGGAACAGTGATGGGTAGGGAAGCATGGTGCTTCAGGAGCTCACAAGACCAGAGTTCAAATCCTGTCTTTGCTGCCTCTTCCCTGTATGGCCTTGGCCTTAGGCAGCCCTCTAAAAGCTTGAGCCCACCTCATGGGTGGTGCTCAGTATTTATTCAGGGCTTCTTCTTAAGGGGCTTTCAGGGATAAGGGTAACTGGTTTTTTCGGGGGATTAGGCCCACTCCTTTTAGCCTTCCAGCCTTAGATGTCAGAGTGGATATAAGGTAGGTAAAGGCATAAATGAGTGCAAGGATGCACACGACAGTGACCCCTTGGGCTCCTATTTTGGCCACATCTTGGTAATCGGAAACTGCCAGCTGGCTTGCTTCATTTCCTGAGTTCCGACAAAGCAGCAGCCGGAGTCAGCGTCTTTGCTGCTATTTGGAACAGCTGCTGGGATTTAATAGTGCACTTAGAGGAATTACCTGGAATCACAGCAGGCATTACAAAATGGGAATGCATTTCTGTAAGCCAAGCTAATGTTGGAGGGTAAGAGAGCAGGGGCTTTCCTTCCCTAGTGGTGAGACATAAAAAGGACGGGGCTGTTTCTGACGCTGCCCTAAATAGGTGCAATAACTTCATTCGGATTGTGCTTAGCTCGGGACTCAGGTTCGGGAGTGTGGGAAGAGGAATGACTAGATCTGGCTGGGGACCTATTTTCAGATAAAAAGCTCAAGGAAGCTGCCACCTCTAGGCATCTGGCATGTGACAGCTGTCTTGGCCAGGACTTGAGGTCAACTCTGGACAGCACATGATGAGCCTGCTTCCCTACTGCCCCTCCCTGTTGATCTGCATTGCAGGAATCCTATTCCTGTTCCTCTCCCTCTCTTTTCCAAGTCCAGGGGACCCCATTCATTCCCTGATGTCTAGTAGGTCTTCACCTGTGGAGCCACATTGTAGGTGCTCTGAGCCTGTCTTCTGGGGACTTAAAGTCTCTTTAGGGAAAGTATGAATAACGAACAGCAATTATTAGACACATAGAATGTGTTTTTACCATAAAATTTTAGTTATAAATTGAATCTCTCAGAGAGAGAGAGAGAGAGAGAGAGAGAGAGAGAGAGAGAGAGATATCTGTAGAGGGCTGGTGTGAATGCTCTTGGAACTTCAAAGGAGAAGCATCTGAAGGCAGTAAGAGATTGGCTTTGGAGGAGCCCTATCATGGTCTGGGGACCACGGTTTTGACATGTGGGTAACATTCTAGGTCCAAACTACATCACATGGATGTTAAACATACCTGGTAACAGTGACACTGGGAAGGGCACCTGACTGGAGAAGCCACACCCCATGGCTGACCCTGCGGTAGAACTTGGAGCCTGAGGCTGAAGTAGAGCCTGCCTTCAAAGAAAGAATCAGGCTCTGCCTCCTGTGTCCTTTCACAAGGCAGAATGAAAGGGGCCACTGGGGGCTGCATGGGACCGTGTCAATTGACTTAGGCGGTCACTTGACTTGGTATGAACACTGGCTTCTCAGTGGCTTCCAGTGTGATCTCAGCTTGAGACTGGATTCAAAGTGCTCAGCAAGTGTTGATCAGTGCTCTGAGCACCATTATCCATTCGCCTTCTGAGTGTACTGCCCTCTCTGAATAAGCTGAGGCTGACAAGCCCTGTCCACCCAACATCCCAGATGTCACTGCAGCCTGTCTCTTTCTCACCTGGTTGAGGCCACCATTGCTCTTTGTGTAGACAACCGCAGCAGTGTCTGAAACCTACCAACATTCCCTCTCTGACCCCTCCTCTCCACTAAAGCCATTTTTCCCACAGTGACCAGCAGAATCTTTTAAAAATGACTTTCTGATCATGTTAATTCCCTTCTTAAAACTCCAGTTGTCCCTATTGTATTTAGAAGAAAATTCTTATCATGAGAATCCTTAGAAAGGAAAATCCTTAAAATCTTACAAATATCCGACACAGGTTATCTGATTCTGAATTTCTTTATTCTTTATGAGCTATTCATACAGTGACTTCAAAACAATGAAGATAACAGCAGCCCAGCTCTCCCCACATGGTCGCTCCACTTGGAATGTCCCTCTTCCTGCCATTTCCCCCACCTTCCACGTATCTCCCTCCCAGCCACCTGTCATGGGCATTGCCCTTACCAGACCAGTTGGCTCACAACTTCCTGGACTTTTCCTTTGTGGCACTTCATGAATCGCCCTATGTTCTCTGTGTACTAGTTTTTTTTTGTTGGATATTTGATAACTATCTGATGCATTTTGGATCTGGAATGTTCTCCATGTACTGAAAACCTGTTCGTAGACCATGGTACTCTTAGGAGGTGGAGGACCTTTTGAGAAGTGGGGCCTAGTGGGAGGGCTGAGGTCTTGAGGGGCCTGCTCCAGAAGGGAATTGTGGGATCCTTGTCTCTTGCTCTTTTTTATTTCCTGGTCACCATAAGATGAGCAGCTTGTTCCACTGCATATCTCCCTGCCTTACCATAGGTCCAAAAGCAACAGGGTCACTACCATGGATTAGAAACTCCAAAACTGTGAGCCAAAAATAAGCTTTTCCTTTTTACAAATTGATTAACTCAGGTCTTTTACTATAGTCGCAGAAGTAAGTGAGTGACCTACTGTCTTCTCCTTCCATCGGCTTACAAGGGCCTCAAGGGCAGCACCCATTCCCATCCTTGGCTAATGCTCAAGACCCAGCACAAAATCCCACAGCTTAGCAGGATCAGAACATGTCTTTAGAGTTGGTGGGCTCTCTGGGTTTCCAAAACTTGCATGGCTGGTTTCCACTGTGTGTCCCACTGACCAGAAAGCCACAAGGATATGATGAGCACCCGGCAACTCAGCCAAATGTTTCCATCTTTAGATGAGCTTC
Source organism: Callospermophilus lateralis (assembly GCF_048772815.1). NCBI lineage: Eukaryota > Metazoa > Chordata > Mammalia > Rodentia > Sciuridae > Callospermophilus > Callospermophilus lateralis. Next base: position 48,640,567 of record NC_135319.1, on the reverse strand, counting down.
ATGCCTAGGCACGTAGCAAGCAGAAATGATTTCTACTCATAAACCCAGCAAATTTATATGGATATGAATCCCCATGATGTCATTTTATGGGCTGCTTTATAGATTGTAATCACCCATTTAGAGTTTGCAGGCTATTAATTTTGTTTGTGGAGTCTCGTGACTCTTGGGCACAGAATTTATGGGGCTCTAGTGTCATATTGGGGCATCTAAGCCTGAAACCTCTGAGAGGTTTGGAAAGAACAAGTGGCTTCTGGGGAAGTTGGAACTTGGGACCTTTCCTTGGGCTTCCTCCTGGACATGGTTTTAAAAATATTTGCTCACTACTGGTTGATCTTAATTTTGCCCTACTCTTCTGACTCCTCCTTCCTCTGACTAAGTGGCTGTGAAGCTCAGCTCTGGGCACTTGGTAGACAGAGCCCCCTTGGAGAACCTGATGAGACCTAGGGTGGAGTCGGATGGAACTGGCTTCACCTCTTGCCTTGTGACCTCTAGCCAATTTTCTTCTTGTTCATTTATTGAACCTCCCTTTCTTCCTCTATAAATTGAGTCCCAGACCCCCAACCTTTTTCCTATTTTATCTCTTTTATCTTTGCAATCTTTGATTGCAAAGATAAAAGAGATAAAATAGGAAAAAGTATTTGGTACTCCAAAAGAATTATAGTTCATAAAATGATGGTGATGATTGCTGTTTTCAAGTAAGCCTTGTGTGGTGGGAAAAAGTGAAAAAAAGAGCAAGAACACTGATATGCTGGGAGACCTTTAACATAAAAATTAGCCTCTGTGACCCCAAATTCTGCAATAGTGAAATGAAAACTTTGGCTCAATTAACTCCTAAAGCAGTTCTACTTGAAGTGGGGTCTGTGAACCAGCAGCACCTGGGGACTTGTGAGGAATGCAGATTCTCGGGCTCTGCCCCAGACCTCTGGCTCAGAAACACTGGAAGTGAGGCTCGACTCTCTGAATTTTACAAGTTCTCTGGGTGATGGGTGGACACATAAAAGTCTGGTGAGCATGACTCTGTGATAAATGGTGGTTCTGATGTACCTGTCTGAAGCTAAGTACTCAAGCAGCAGTCATCTCTGGGGCTTTTCCTTGGGATCTTGAAACATAAGGACCTTTGGGATCTGGGACCTCAGAGTTGAGAATGAGCAGAGAATCCACAATCAAAGTCTAGCTGAGTTTGACCTCAGGCAGTCTGATGCAGAGTCTGTGTGTGTGTATCCACTGCTTTGGGATTTCTCAGTGGTATGGTCTCTGCCTCTTCCTTGCCCAAATTACTCAAACTTACTGGGCCTCATTTTCCTGCTCTGTAATATGGAGCAGATACTAGTGCCTATTTTATAGGGTTGTCATGAGGATTCCCTGAGTTATGTGAGCAAAGTACATATGAAGCCTGCACATTGCCTGTGCAGTGTGTGTTGATTGATGGTCTTGCAATTAGTGTCCTTGCCCTCCTCATGGCCCCAGTCATGCAGCTATCTGAGAAGAAAGGAAAGAGGAGGAATGAGAACTTAGGTGTCCTAACTTGCTCTGTGACCTCGAGCAATTCAAATAAGCTTAAAGAGTCAGTGATATTGTCTTGTTTCTAAAAGGGGAAAAATAATATATATATTTTATATATATATTTCTCCCTACTATATTTATTGAATGGCTTTTAGGTGCTGACCCTAGGCCAGGTCCTGAGAAGACAGCATGAGGAAGATCTATGTGGTTCTTGCCTTCCTTCTGCCTGCTTTCTCTGAGCCCTGGGTTTGCTATGGGATTTGATGAGATGATAGATAAGAAAAACCACTATGGTTGTTAACAATCAACATTTAACAAATACATACTCAAAGTATGTCGAGGAACTAAACAGCATTGCCCATTCATGGGCTGAGGGTTCTAGAGACTTATTCTGAGGAGTCAGGCCCCTGTAGGCCCACCAGAGCTAGGAGGAGTTTAGCACTAGGTATCTGTGGGTAGCTACACTTGCTAGCTATAACTGGTTCCTGGTAGCTTAGCTCACGGCTGTACTGCCCAACTGGAAGGCAACTCCTCTGTGCTTTAGGCAGTCATTTAAAGGCATCTCTCAAACACCTGATGTAAAAATATAGCTGGTTTGATGATGAAGACCCTTCTTTTGGTTCATTCAGGGTGGGTTCCTGGAAGAGGTGGGTGTTGGAGAGTACCTCTGGGGGCAACCTGTAGAGAGGAAAAACACGAATTCATGTTTCTGGGAACGATCCTGCCACATACTTAGAGCTAGAGGAAAAGATTAACTCTTTAGAGAGCCAAAGTCCATATTGCTTTTGGACAAAAATTAGCTGGTTTTGAGGGGCTGTACTTGAACAGTACTGAATCACTCAGGGACCATGTACAGCCAGCTTTTGACTAGGGGATCTGTTTCCAGGTGGACTTAATACAAGAGCAAATACTTTTGTTGATTGATTCCCAAATACTGTCCCCATCAGTTTCTCATCAGAGCGCATGTTGGCCCTGCCCAAAAGATGCATTCTCCAGAGCCAAGCAGATAAGCAAGAGAGTCCTCTTCCTGTTTGGGCCGTTATTTAGAGTTTCCTGCTCTATGGCCTCGGAGCCTGGTTGCTGCTGAGATCCAAAGGCCCAGGTTTGAGGAGGTATGAATACAAATGGTGCCAGGGATCCCTCTCCACGGAGGTGAACTGGAGATGTGTGAATAAGAGTAGACTGGAGGACCTAAGTGGGGGCATCCTCGGAAACCTTGGAGCCTCTGAGACAGCTGTGTTGGCTTTCCCTAAGCAAGAGAAAATGGCATTACATGATTTTAACAATCCTTTTGCTAAAAAGAAATAAACAAATAATAAAAAAATAGTCATTTTTCAAAGAGCTCCCTAGTTAAGAAAGATACCTGCAGGGTAAAGAGGGGTCCTCATTCTTCCTCATTCCCCTTTTCACCTTTTACCATTTCCCCTTTCATATATTTCCATTTTTATGTGCAGGAAAACAGGGTCATCAAGGTGTGCTTTAAGGGCACCATCATGGCCCAAGGCCCATGGACAGTCTCTGTTGATTCCTTAGGATTGCCCTGCAGTGTCCATGTTTATTCCTCTTTTGTGTCCAGCCATGAGGGCATTTGTGAAAATGCAAGCCCTGTCCCTGATATCAAAGACAGCAACTGAGAATGGTGATGAACTTAATTCAGTGTGAAAACTGATAATATTTTAAAGTCATTAAAGGGTTGAAGCTGATGATGGGTATGTGGCAGTGAGTCTCATTTTATTGCAGATAGAGACAAAACTATGTAGCGTAGATCCTGAAATAAGACTTCATGGGCTCAAATTCTGAGTTTACAAGTCCCGGGACCAACAATTTGAGTGCATAACTTTTGCTCTGCAGGCCACACTCATGGGACAAGGTCAGAGTACATGGAGAGAGGGGTGTGCGGCCTGCCTGTGGTCAACAGCACAGGCCCAGGGACAGCAAGGGGTTTAGATTGACTGATGTCATACATCAACTATGGGTTTTTCTAGAATGGAGGTTAGGGGTGGGGAAGTAGATGGATGAGCTAAGAAGTAGAAGTCTGTTATTTAGGAGGAGGCTTCAGGACCACCTAGACAATGTTCATTAAAGGTGTGGGCCCTGGAGGGAATGAGAAAGAAACAGGACCCACCCTGGAGGCAGACATTGCACCTCTGAGAAAGGACTGTCAGAATCCATGCTAATAATAGGAGAAGTATAGTCATTTCTGTTCATGCTTCTAAACATCCTTAGAAGTGGACTTTAATTTAATGTTCACAGGTAGATATTATTACTCCATCTCAAAGATAGAGAAACTGAGGCCAGAGGGGTTAGGCAACTTACCTAAGGTTACATAGCTCTTTAGTGGCAGAATGCATGTTTGACCTCAGGACTGGTCACAAGACAGCACTGGTCCAGTGCTTAAGGGGTAGATTAGAGGAAGTAAGGAGTGGGGTGGGCAGGCAGACAGGATTTGCAACAAGAGCTTCTAGAATTCAGAGAAGCACCCCTTCCAGATCTGGATCCATGGACTGGGAGGAAGTTGCTCCACCTTTTGGTAAAAGGAGCTTAGAAGTCAGAGGACCTAGGGCTGAAATCTAGTTGTGTTGTTTATTGTCCTTGTAGCCCTTGAGGGAGCCTGAATAAAATCCCTGCCTCCCTGCTTACTGTGAGAAGACAGTTAAATGAGATGGCTCACATCAAGGACCATTCCCACACCTGGCACACAGTTTGATAGCTCTTCTCCCCGGGACCACTGTAACTCTGCTCCAACAGTCAGGACAACAGTTCCCAGTACCTGGATTTAATTGGCTTTGTTTTGCTACCAGACCTCCACCCCCCAAGGCTTGCCCAGACTCTGCTTTCTGATGGGCCAGAGACATTAAGCTACTGTAAGATGCTCCATTACTGAGATTTAAAAGCATCTCGGTGTCTAGTGTAGCTTTCTCCCTGGCTTGCCAATTTCTCAGAGAATTAAACATTTAGTGCCCAATCAGATATCTCCCTATGCAGAATTCACGTGAAAAATGTATGCTCACCTCTCTGGGGGGTCAATTAAAGTGCCATTGGAGCCAGCTCACACTAATTCTCCAAGGCAGGGTAGTGTCTTTGTGGTTGGTGAAATGAGCTGTGTTTATGATTTGCTGGAGAAGATCTCCAAAAGTGGAACAGAGAGGGAAATCAGTGTCTGCCAGAGAGGAAAGCCTGGTGTGCACGCAAGAGAAAAAAGAAGGGGCAGAAATAATCCCTCCAAAGTGGATCTCGTTTACCTGGAACGTATTTATCTAAAATGTTGAAAGAATTTTCTTTTTCTCTCTCTCTTTTTTTTTTTTTTTTTTCGGATGATGATCCTTAGTGTTTACTGTTTCTTATGGAATCAAACCTGCATAAAAGTTATCTCATATTCTCAGCATGGTTGCTTTAGAGAACTGTATTATTTGTAAGTCAAATATTTCAACAGAATTCAAAATAGGTAAATTTCCTGGAGTCTGGGGCTTAGCTGCTTAGGAAGAAGGTTTCAGTTTAAGGCAAGTTTCTTCATTTTCCAGCTTAGAATTGCTTTCAAGGTCTTATCCCTATCTCACAACAACAAAGGTGCTGCCTCAGGAAGAAGCCTTTTTTTTTTTTTTTTTTTTTTTTAACAATTTAGAGCACTTTTGATTCTGTTGGAATTCAACTCAAGATGGTAGCTGGCCAGCTGGGCTATCTGTGAGGTTGTGAGGAATTCAGATTTTGAAGGGACATGGGAATGACTGAAGCCAGAGTTCTCAATCCTGGCTGTAGGAACAATCATGTGAGGACATTTGAAATATCCCATGCCTGAGCCCAACTAATTACATTGAATGTCTGGAATGACCCGGCTCCCTGGGAGCCCAGACAAGAGCCAAGCCACAGAACCACTGGAGTGAGCCTCCCTAAGGTTTCCCAGCAAAGAGCTCAGGAGTCAGTGTCTGAGAAAACCCAGAGGGGTCTAGAGGGACTGAGACAGAAAGGACACGCTGACTGGGATGGCACCTGTACCCAGGTGTTCATAGACACGAGGCTGCAAAATTCTCCAAGAGGAAGGATGTCTTTAATGTTGTGTTTGTTACTGTACATGGAATAGTGATTTAGAAACCTTATTTCCTTGATTCCAAAATGCATTGATTAGTAAGATGCACCAGCAACTTAATATCAGTTTTTTTTTCCAGTATTGGGGCAGGAAAAAACTCTATTAAATATGTATTAAAACATGCGGTGATTTTGAGCTAGAGATCAACTTCACAATCATTGTATGTTAGAAAATGTAACTCTTGGAATTAATCTAATAACATAATGATATGGTGCTTTACATAAATTAGCTTATTTAATCCTCACAACTCCACCCCCTGTGAATCAGGTGCTACCACTGTCAGGAGAAGAGATATCTTCCAAGAAGGGTCTCGGGACCTCCCAGTAGGGAGGTGGAACTTGACTCTGGACCAGTGGGGTTCTTGGTATACGTGGTAGAAAAGAATTTTAGCATGAGCCTGTCAAAGGCACAGGCAGAGATTTATTAGGAATGTAGACACATATTTAAGGAGGAACGTGGACATCTCAAGAAGAGGCTTGTGGGGTAAAGCAAGGAATATGCCTTCGTGAGAGAATGCAGGCTGTCACCAGCAGCCCATTGGTGGGAGATGTTAATAATTACAGCAGGCTGGTCAATGCTAGGGCTGGGCTAGAGATGGATCCAGGGCAGAGTGACACAGTGCAAGATTTCCCTGCACCTGCGCATTTTCCTTATTTTACAAGGGCCTGGGCCAAGGGCAGGTTGTTCAGGAGTTACGATTATTCCTGAGTGCTTTCTGCATCCCAGTAGCTCACAGGCATTTCCTTTGAGACTTAGTATTCCTCTCGTTATTCCCCAGTTCCTCTCACCATTATCCCCATTTTACAGGACAGGGAATTGAGGTACACACAGTCCAGAGCTGGTAAGCAATGGGACTGAGATTGCAAATTGGATTTTCAGATGTAGCCCAGAGACCAATATGTGAGCCAAAGCCAGGCTTTCTCAGGCTTATTCCCTTCCACACCTTTCTCAGGCACCTTCCCTTCCTCCAGGAGGTGGTGTTTCCTGAACTAGGACCCTGGATCCCCCAAATGCAAAGACATGGTTTGCAGTTGCTTGTGTTGTGCACTGTATCAAGGTACTTGGCTTAGGGGATGGGTGGGAATGAAATCCAGCTTGAGGTCTCTATTAGGATCTGAGCCCAAATATTGCTTCTAATTCCATAAGGGCTCAGCATGAGCTGATGGAGTCCCACTCAAGGGACAGAAGACAGTGGGCTGAGTAGGGAATGTCCTGCAGGGAGCAGGGTCCTCCCCGCCACTTTCTGCTGGTTATTTTATTTAAAGAATGACCCTAGTGGATCTGTTTGAGTGCAAGACCTGGGGGAAGGCATCTGAGGGGCTTAGCTCTGGGGCCCTTGAAGCTATGCCTTTGGGACAAGTCCCTACTTTCCATGCCAGTTTGCTCCATTAAACTTGGTGACAATAAACAGGGGAGAGAAAGTTGCACAGGAATTATAGAATCCAATAGCTTCTGGGATCCTGGAACCTAGTCCTCCTTCTTTGCATGGATTTTTTTTTTCTTTGTTTTCCCCTTTTTGCAAACTCCTTGATGGGAAGGCAAGCTGAACCTCTTAGGAACTGCATTCCAGAACAACCTGAGTAATGGAAAGTACAAAACCAACTTAAACTTGTTTCCAAAGCTTGATGGGTTACAATGACTTTTCAGAAAGCTTCCATTTAGACCCAGAAAGTGAAATAACAATTTTGAGGCTTGTTGGAGAAGGGCCAGAGGGCTATGCAGCTGCAGGCATGGGCCAGATGGGAAATCCAGATGCTGGGTCTGGGAAGTGAGATTCTTTCTGTGTGCTCTTGAGCCCTCAGAGCAGCAGGCACCTCAGGACCTCCCCAAAGTTTTAACATGTTGCTGCCTAGAAGACTTTCACATGGGAGGAAGTCTAATGAATACATACAGCATTTAGCTGGCATCAGAATGATGGTTCATGTTTTTATTTTGAAGAAGGAGATGAGGGATAGCAGTAAGGCAGGGGAAGGATGTCACTAAGTGGGATCTATAGCCCTTCTATCTTTATCAATTCCAGGAGTCCACCTCAGCATGCAATCTAAATTAAAATAGCCAGCTCTCAAGAAAGTCCCCCAGCTCCTCTGTGCACCAAGATTGAGCTACTATAGAGCCCCACTTATGAATGTATACATGCAGAACATGACAATTAAAACAAAATCAGCTGTTTCAAAAACTCCTTCAGTATTCTATAAGCAGAGGCCTGATGCCCTTGGGTGCCTGTAGAGTACCCGTGCCAGTCCCTGTCCCATCTGTGCACAGTGAGATCTCTTATGGGTGCCCAGCCTGGCTGGGGTTTTGCAGCCATGATACTGGTGGCCACAGGAAGAGAACTGCTGGGTGCTGAAGGTGTTTCTTTCTGGACTTGCTGGTAGTCACAAGGGAGTGGCAGGGGATCTCAAATGAAGAGGCCTTTGGGAGGTCACCTGGGTATTTGAATAATCAAAGGATTCTTTTTTTTCTCCACTTGGAGCATATTCTTCCTGCCTAGTTATAATAGATTTTAGTATAGCTCAAACCTTCGTGTTTAATAAGCTCCTCAGTTATTTCTGACAGATCTGGTTGCTTCCTTCCCTGGGATTCTTAGAGGGATGTGATGGTTTTGATATAAGGTACCCTTGCAAAGCTCCTGTTAATGCAGAAATACTCAGAGGTAAAATGATTGCATTATAAGAACAGGAACCAAATTTGTTCATCCTAGTTTGAATGGACTGACTGTGTGGTAACTGTAGGCATAGCGAGAGGAGGTGGGTCCCTGGAAGGGTGCATCTTCCCTATGATCCCTTCCCCACTCCTTCTATATTTCCTGACCCCACCATGAGCTGAACAGCTTTCCTCCACTGACCTCTTCCTCCATGATATGCTGCCTCACCCCGGATCCAGAGCAATGGAGTTGGACGTCTATGAACTGAGACCTCTGAATCTGAGAGCCCCAAATAAACTTTCCTTGCTCCAACTTGTTCTTGTCAGGTATTTTGGTCACTACCACCACACAAAAGTTTTCTAAAACAAGGGGTTTTGTGGCCATTGCATCCTCTCTGTTGAGCTCTCCCTGGTTTAGCAGAGCCACGTTACAGGTATTGTTACACTTTTATCACACAATTCATGATTCTGGTTTGGATTATAGTATAAGTTGCTAGTTTCTTGACAACTTCCAGGGCCTGCTATAGTAGAAAGGGTGAGCTAAAGGCCTTTAGAGTGGGGCCAGTGTTTGCCCTCAAGTTTGTTGTGCTATTGGAACCACTGTGGCTCAGACATTGCATGGATCTCTTTATTGGGTCTCCCTCATGGAATGCGGAAGACCCACATTCCCTCCTCCTTCTCTAGGTGAACCAGGGAGGGAAACGCATTTGCTTTTCTTTCAGACCCTGGGAACTAAGAGGCTGCATTGGGGTAGAACAGACAATCTGGCTGAAGAAGGAGGTGTGTTTTGTTTTATTTTCCACCCTTCATCTCATAGGTAGATGCTGTCTCCTGTCCACCATCTGCTTTCAATAGCAGCCAAATTAACATTGAGTGTATTTAGAGCTTTGCCAGCCTGGCCTCCAGACGCGGGTAGCGCCTTGTAGTTTACAAACTAGGTTCACGTACTAATCTCTTTTGACTTAATGAGATGATGATTCAACTGGTTATAAATCACCAAAGCAGCATCATGCGCCACGCATGACAACCACAGAACTGGGACGAAGCTGTCACTTGAATGAAAGAAAATGATAAAGACTTGTGTTCCCCAAGCAGCAAAAGAAAATTGCTGTAAAGTTTCCATTGAGGTTCTTGCTATTGTGTCTTCAGGTCTTTAATAATCTCATTGTTAAAGTGTCTAAAAAGGTTGGCTGGAGAGTCCTGCAGGTGAAATGTGCACAGAGACAATAAAGTAGGGCTCCACTCATGCTGGGTGCGATAGGGCCACCCAGTTTGACTCTATTCTTGGGAAAAGAGGCAGAGGCAATGTCTTCTGGCTTTGTAACTTCCCAGAAGCCGGAGGCAGGCTATGATCCTATACCTTGTCCCCCTGTCTCCCCTGAATCTCACCAAGGAACATGGTCCTCAGTCCTCTCAACTGGAGGTGGTCTTAACTATGGAGCAATGACACAAGTGTGCACTTTGCTGAAAGTCCTGGGCACAACTAGGTATGTGATTCAGAGGCGGGGGATATTCACAAAGAACTTCATTGCTTCCCACATGAGGCCCCTAAATATTCCTGTCACAGTTCAAAGCCCCCACTTGCCAGATTGACATTAGGTCTTCTCATCTCTTTCCTTCACAGGGCCACTTCACTAGCTTGACAGGTGGGACTGACACATGGGCCCGAGATGCCATCCCATTAAGAGAGTAGAGATTAGGCCGCTTGGATGCTAAGTTCACCCCAGTGGGCAGGATTGGAACCTCTGTCTGAGAGTCGGCTGTCATCAGACTGACTGGGGAGATGTTTTGTCATTTATCCAGACTGGTTTTGTGACTGATAGTGTTATTGAAAACCTGTCATGTCTCCAGTGGGATGATCAACTAGGGCTAAGGAACTGCCACTTGGGGCAGGCCTGGCTGACTGTCTCTTGACGCATGAATTAGACTCTTTTAAAAGGGGACCCTTGTGTATTAGATTCCTATTGCTGCTGTAACAAATTACCATAAACTTATTGGCCTGAAAAAACTCAAATCTATCTTACAGTTTTGGAGGGCCAGAAGTCCAAAATAAGTCTCTTTGGATTAGATGTGAGGTGTCAGCAGGGCCTCAAACACTGAGACAATCTGTTTCCTTGTCTATCTTCTAGAGGCTGCCTGCGTTTCTGTTTCTGACCAACCCCTTTTTCATATCACTCTGACTTCTGCTTTTGTCTTCTCCTCTCCTTCTCCTTCCTACCTCCCTTTGATAAAGACTCCTTGTGCTTACCTGGGGACCTCCAGGAAAACCAAGGTAGTCTCCCCATCTTATGAGACTTAATTGTGCCAGTAAAACCCCTTTGCCAAATAGGGTTATATAGTCCCAGGAGTTAAGGATTAAGATATGGACTTTTATTATAACTATTGTAGAAGAGCCACATTTCTACAAAGTTGAAGATTGAGTTGGCTTCTATTAGCAATTCACGAATTGGGCAGCTTCCCATTTATGAAATAGGAAGGGCCTTTGATGAGCTGAGCAGAGGAGGTGGGCTTCATGGGCAGAAAAAGACTGAAAGAGCAGAACTGGGTCACATACCACATCTGTCTTCCAGAGTCATGTTTCCTTAAAGGGCTCAAACAGAGGAGAATTTCTTATCTTACTGGTTAAGTTGACCAGGTCTTTTCTGATTGAATCCTGTGAATCTCCTGGGATTTTTTTTTTTTTTTTAACTGGCCCATGTCAAGTTCAGTCTGATTTTAGGTACCTGGAAGGAATGACTCCATTTTGGTTGGGTCTGGTCTCTTGGGGTCTGGTGAAGGAGCTCAATACAAAACAATGACCTCTTGTACATTTGTTGTAACACTGACTTCCCATTGATGATTTCACTAGGGATTCAGGAATATTCAATTTCTGTTTGTGAAAAAAAAAGATTTTTTATTAATTTTTAAATTTGTTTTAATTAGTTATACATGACAGTAGACTGCATTTATGCACTTTGATATATCGTCATACATAGATGATATATACATAGATGATATATACATACATAGATGGGATATAATTTCTATATATTTCTATATATATACATAGATATACACATAGATGATATATACATACATAGATGGGATATAATTTCTCATTTTTCTGAGTGTACATGTTGTAGAATCATATTAGTCATGCAGTCACATACATACAAAAAGTAATAATGTCTTTCATTCTACTATCCTTCCTATCCCCACATCACCTCCCCTCCCCTCCCATCACTTCCCTCTACCTAATCTAAGGTAACACTATTCTTCTCTAGTGCTCCCACCTTGTTGTGAATTAGCATCCACATATTAAAGAAAACATTTGGCCTTTGGTTTTGGGGGGATTGGCTTATCTCGCTTAGCATTTTATTCTCGAACTCCATCCATTTGATGGCAAATGCCATAATTTCGCTCTTCTTTAAAGCTGAGTAATATTCCATTGAGTATATATACCACATATTCTTTATCCATTCATCTATTGAGGAACACCTAGATTGGTTCCATAGTTTAGTTATTGTGAATTGAGCTGCTATAAACATTGATGTGGCTGCATCACTGTAGTATGCTGATTTTAAGTCCACTGGGTATAAACCAAGGAATGGGATAGCTGGGTCAAATGGTAAAGAAATAAAATACATGCTTACAAAAATGAAAAAGAAACCATAAAAAAACTTATACTTAAAAATCTCTCTTCATCTCTGATTTCTAATGCTCCAGGTTCTCCTTCCTAGAAGTGAAACTGTTCATTAACAATTTTTAGTGTATCCTTTTAGTAAGAGTGCATGGATCATACACAAGCATATATGCACCCATGTGTGCCTATGTGTAACTTGCCTATTTAAAAAGACAAAACAAATGGTAGCTTGTTTCTCTGATGTATTTCTCAGTGATCTGTTCATATCACAATCAATTTATTTGTCCTTTCTAACAGCTGCATAGTCTTACAGTGCATCCAGGTCTCATAAAGTAGATGCTCCTCTACTTATGATGGAATTACATCCACACAAACTCATCATCAATTGAAAATATGTAAGTCCAAAATGAACTCAATGCGCCTGCCCTGCCAAACATCCTAGCTCAGCCTCACAGCACACTGTGGGGTGCTGGTGGTTTCCCCTCGTGATTATGGGGCTGACTGAGGGCTGCAGATTGGGGCTGATGCCCAGCATTGCAAGAGAATGTGGTATGGCATGTCACTAGCCCAGGACAAGATCCAAATGCAAAAGGCAGTGTATGGTTTCTACTGAATGGAAGGCATGTCATTTTGCACTCTATAAAGTGGAACCAGAGTCATCATTACTTGGGGACATCTTTTATATGTGATCAGCCCCTTCTTGAGAGACCTTTATATAATTTTGTTTTAAGCTGGAACAAGCAGGGCAGCAGCAAATGTCTTTTTACACTTATCTTTGCACACACGTGCTGATGTAATCTATGGGGCAAACTCTTATGAGTGACATTGTCATTTCCCAAGCTAGGTGCACCTTAAGTTTTTGATAATAGCCACATTCCTTCCCAGATATGCATATGAAAATCCACCTGGGCTTGGCCCAACTGCATGCTCAGCAGGGCTCTGCCATGATACTCACTGATAGCCTCTGGGGCATTTTGTCATAGCCCTGTGTCTGACATGTCCACCCTCTAGGAAGTAGTTCGCAGCTTGGGGGTTGAGTCAGAGATCCTGAGTCCCCCCACAAACCCAGACAAGCCACTGTATCCCTGAACCCAGAGTTGCAACCAGTATAGACATGTTCACACAAAGCATTATTCATCAAGCACAATATGTTAAAATGCGGCATCATATGCTGGTGATGGCACACTATGTCTCCTTGAGAACCTCTGATTTCTTTTGTCCCTCCAGTTCATGGGACCTAGACAGTGAGACTCTGATCTGAGTACTGCAGTGGCAGGCTATTCTGGGAGGAACAGACCTGACAGAGGCATCGAATTTGCTGGAGACTGCAGCCGCCCTGGCCGGGGCCAGACTGCTTGGATGTGACACAGCTATTGTTTGTGAAAGAGATTTGATGCTTCATTAGAGAAAAACTGTGTACAGAAACCCGGCAGAGATTTCTTAACGGCCTTCTGATTAAAGGAGCAAACAACCTAAATGCCAGATTAGTAGCATTTCGGGGGAGAATGCACGACGGGAACCGCATTTCTATTTTCTCCTTTCCCTCAGCCTTGCTTGGCAGCCTGCATTTGTCACTTTGAGAAAAGGAGAAAGGGGCTGGCTGATGGAGCAGAGAAGGAGCTGGGAAGCCAAGCCAAGCCTGGAATCCTGCAGCTCTCTGGCAGCCAGAGGGGACAGGCTAGAGCTCCTGATAGAGTATGTCCTGCTCCCAGTCCCAAGATACAATTCTAAAGTTCAGTGCATTGCCTGTATGCATGGGCCTTTCCACCAAGAACCTTCCAGAGTGGTTGAGGAGGGGGCCTCTGGGGTCCCAGAATGACAAGCTCGTCATGCACACAAATGTTTTTTCTCATTTGACCTCAGAACATGGTAGAAAGATATGGAGGGAACCCAAGTGTCTCCCCCAAACCAAGCTTCCAACCTGTGGTTGGAAGAGACTGCAACCACAGGCCTATGCTTGCCCACCCTGTATCTCTTTTTGCAAGCTTTTAAGGGAGGTTAGTTTCCTTAGACCTTTAAGATGATCAGGGAAGAAATTTGGCCAATCAGTGTCAAGAATCTCTGTGGATGATGAGGAAATTTCCCAAATCATTGGCCCAAGGGATCTTTAGAATGCAGATCAAATAAATTGTAAATTCCAAACATCTTGCCATAGCCTTTCCCCTCCCCCCACTATGACTCCATACTTTCATTACAAGTCTCTCCAGCCTGTTGCTCATATGCATTGCCACACTGGCCTTCTTGTGGCCTTTTAACTCACTAAGCTAGTTCTTGCCTTGGGACCTTCATCCTGCCCTATTATCTTCCTGAAATGCTCTTTCTGGTCTCTCTTAGGTGGATTCCATTGCAGTCTTTATTGTTTAGTGTTATATGTAACTATGATTTGTCTGTTCATTGATTGCTTCCTGGCCTATCATGTTTCTCCTCACTAGAAGGTGAATTCTCAGGGGGCTGAGACCTGGTTAAGTCATATCCAATGCTGGTGGAGGTCAGAATCCAGTCAGTGAACAGGGTGGTTCCAGAGAGGCAATGTCATGTGGGGAACTAAGTAGCAAGGTGCTTTGGGATGAATGGAAAGGCCAAGTAGGCCACCTAGGGTTATCAAGAGAAGGGACTTGGTAGGGGGGAGGTGGTACCATGAAGAAGACCCAGTCACTGCTGAGGAAAAGGGAGAGGGAGCAGGAAGGAGCCTGAGAGAGGCCGACAGACTCCAGATCCTCCCTGTCCTTTCACCAGCTCTCTCCAGTGAGGAGCCATTGGCAATAGTGCCTAGGGTCCGCCCCTGCAGGGCAAGGTAGGGGATCCCTGTGAATGCACTCCAATGACTGTGCCCAGCTTTGTCCCCAGCATCTCTCTAAGTCCTTGGCACACAAGAGGTTCTCAATAAGCAATTGTTGAATAGATGAACAAATGGAACACACCAGTGCACAGGTGTCCATTCCAGTGGCAATTCTAATGGCTCATGTGTCCTGCAATTAAAATGCCAGAGCCCCAGAGGGAGTGGCTCCAAGCACAACGCTTCCTGTCACACCCTTAGGCACTGGCAGCTCTGAATGTGGGGAGGACTCTTTCTCTACTGCCCTCGCCCGGAAGACAGAGAAGGATTTTTTTCATTTCTGGAAATAACACTGTTTCAGAAGCCTTTGAATCTGAGCCTGCTGACACTTTTATATGTGCTGTGTTGTGTTACTTGAGGAATTCCTTTGAAGGCGACTTCAAACTTTTATTCCTTGGTTCAATTTTAAAATTTGTAACATTTGGGACCCTTCCCAGAGCCCCAGATTTATTCCTGGCATATGGGTGTTAGTGGAAGAGAGGAACCATATCCAAATTTCACATCTCTGGTGATAGATAGTTATCTGGGGTTCTGGGAAATGGATTTTACGTATTGGAACCTCCATTTTTCTGCAAGATGTAGCTAAGACCATCTTAACAGGAATATGAAATAATGACATAAAAAACCAAGCTAAAGCACCAGCACAATTGAGGCAGGTGAAGATGTTTATTCCTTTTCCCCAAACCCTGGGCAATGGTTCAGATATCCCCAACCCCACTGCTCATCGCAGTCTCTGCATTGATCTCAGGCTTCTTTCCATTGATGGATTTGATTTGAGCCGGGGAGGTGGTTGGCCATTTTCTCATACATCTCTTTCTCCTTGTGACATTTTGCCTCTCTAAAGAAGTAATTGTGGGTTTTCCACAAATTTTCCTTTAAGGGTTTTGTACATTAGAAACAAATTTGTAATCTGCCTAATCTGATTTATGTGGGTCATTTATGAAATGCACATTTGTCTTTTTCCTCTTTTCCCCTTTCTTTCTTTTCACTGAGGTGGTTGACTGCCTCCTCCCTGGAATTTTACGTGAGGGTTGAATTTTGAGTGGTAATAATTTTTTCCCATTTCAATGTTAGGGTTGATTGGTGCTTTCTCAAAGCTGTGTAAGTACCTTTTATATTATAGAAAGTCTCAGCAGATTAGAATCCAGGGACTTTTATTTAAAACTTCTAATGGAACAATGACACCAGCCTGTAATTAAGGCATTTCTGGGAAGTTACTTCAATTGAGTTTCAGAAAGGAAGGTACCAGCTCAGGGAGCTGGTGCTAAATTCATAGGAGAGAGAGAGACATGGGAAGCTGTGCTCCCTTCTTGGTGATGTGGGCATATCCTGTCTTTGCATCTGAATGGTTAATAAGACCGCAACCAAAGGGCACCCTGAAAGATACCCTGTATGTTAGGTCTCCAGAACTTTCCACTGCCCCTCCTGGTCAGCCTCATGAGACACTGATGAGAAACATGCTGTAGCTTCCAAAACAGTTAATCTCTTCCCTGTCTCTCTATAGCACCAGGCTTATAATCAAACTCAGGTTGACATCGAATTTCTCTGGCTTCAAAATGAACAGGTTAAGCCAGGAGCATGCTTGTAACCTCAGTGACTTGGGAGGCTGAGGCAGGGGGATTGCAAGTTTAAGGTCAGCCTCAGCAACTTTGGGAAACCCTGTCTAAAAAGAAAAAACTCAAAAGGGCTGAGAATGTAGCTCAGTAGTAAAGACCCCTGGGTTCAACTCCCAGTACTAAAAACAACAACAAATAAAACATTTGAAAAAGCTGGTTAAACCGTTTTTGTCCCCTGCTCTTCCACAGCAGAGTCATCGTGTTTTCCTTTTTTGGAGGCAACATCAGAGCGGTCACACAATGGAATTTCCCACAAGTCCAGAATTTCATCATCCTTCATTCATGACTTTAGTACTTTCTATTTTGAAGGACAAATTTGCCATATTTTGAGTGTTGAAGGAAAAATAGCAAACTCCCAATTATGAGTCTGTGCACTTAAGGAATTGTGTAATGGGATTAAAGGGCAGGAAGACACAACCCTTTCTCAGATGTCTCCTTTCCACAGGAGGACAGCAAAGTCCAAGGGCAGCAGATCCTGGACAGGAGGGGTGGAGGAGCCAGGCCTTTGAACGCTTCTTGAGTGGGAAGTCGAAAAGAGACCAATTGGACTTCTTTTTTCAAGCACTGCCACTCCTAGGACCTCCTCCTTGTCCTTTTTATTTTAAAAATTTTAAAAGCACTTCCGTATGTTATTTTATTAAACCTCCACTGTAATTCTATTCATTTAACATTCTTATTAGGTAATTCATAGTGTTCTAAATATGATTGGATTTGGTAAAAGAAATGAAGAACCACCTATTGGGGGCCTTTTAAACATCTTTATTTTTTAAATTCTCATACAGTCAAGATTACTTGTTTCCTTGTGGTGCACTGGACTGGGGCCATTAGCATCAGCGTGGAGGCACATGACCTCCGCTGCTCCTGCAGGACCTATCAGGCTATAGAATATTTCTTCACTCATCCAATTCCCTCCCTCAACCTAACCCCTGGCAGCCATCAGTCTGTTTCCCATTACTATAGTTTTGTCTTCTCAAGAATGTCAAATAGATAGAATTCACAGTATGTGACTTTTTGAGATTGGCCTCTATGGTGGACATTTTTCTTGACTGAGAACTTTTATTGAAAATAAGCAATCGGTTGAATTCACTTGTCTGCCAAATAGTGTTCGCAGGTAGAAATTTGTGAAGGTGACTTTGCACAGGCATAAGGGGTCATCTATTTTATCACGAAAGTAAATTTTTATGTAATATTTGTTTTGAAGTTTCATTTAAAGTAGACTTCCTCATGGGTAGACTTCCAAACTATACCTACTAACAGTGTCATGTTGAAATAACGTCCATTAAAACATGACAAATTGAAATGAAATCTTTTATTTTTTGGGTCAGGCACCTGTTAACAGCTCTGTTGTTTTATTTACACACATATTCATCCTCAGGGGATCGTCTGTTTAAAGTCCTTGTTATACCTTTTGTTCAAGCTCAGAGGAGTTGGGATGACTCCTTAAAAGAGAATTTTCTCAGGAACTTGGTGGCAGGGGTGGCTTTGAGACCTTTGTCTCTGTCCCAGACACTGACACCTAGTGGATCTTGGTAACTTCCTGCTGCCCTCCATTTCCCTTGCATAAGTACAGGTGGCAGTTGTGTGCTTGGAGAGCGGCCAGCTGGTGTTCCAGACGCCTGCTGATGATCGAACATTATCAACTTAGTGAAGTGTGCTGGAGCCCTGGTGTCCTCATATGCTGGCCATGCTGCTGCGGCCGTATCTCTGAGGCTGGCCCCGGCCAGGAGAATGGGCTGTCTGCACTGGGGGCGGGAGACAGCCTGGGTAAAGGTAGGAAAAGAGCTATTTCCGGGTGGTTTGCTTGCCAAGAAGGTAATCAGGAGAATGGATTTGGGGATCTCAATCTGACAGCCACCAGGAGACTTCCCAAGTAGCCAGAGAAGATAAACCTATCAAGAGGCTGTCTGCCGTGTTAGGCCCAGGATTGTCACTGCTGCCAGGCAGGGCTTTGGTCCTCCCAAAAGAAGAGTAAGCTACCTGCATCATTCTTTCTCAAAGTGCTGAGGAATCATAGACTCTGAGGCCATACTGGTGACACCCACTGTGTCATCTGATCAGTCAGACTTCCTTTTAACCTAGTAGGTAGCTGGCAGTCACTTTTGAGATGCAAGCTCTTGGTTGTGTCAGGAAGCTATTTCTTCATCTGTCAAGAAAGCAGGTTGTAATGAGAATAAGCTTAGCCTTGTAGTTGAAGCCTTAGGTCTCCTTTAATTGGTTCATCTGTCAATTGAAAGGCTATGACTGATAGCTGTAATTAAGCATTATTAAGAGGAAGCATTAGATTATTGAGAGTTGAGTAGTTAGGAGCAGTGGTCTGGAGCCAAACCACCTGTTTCCCACCTTGGTGTGTGGCAGGATGATTCTTGGGCAGATTGTATACTTTTATGGACCTTGATGTCCCCATCTGTAAAATGGCATGGCAATAGTATGTCTGTACTTCATCGTACTGCTGTCAAGATTAAATTAGTCAACACATGTTGTGCAACTAACAAATACACCCCCCCCCATTATAAGCTAACTTTGGGTACTTTTTTTTTGGCCACCTCTATCAATGTGTTGTCACATTCAGGCTAAGAACTACTGATCAGTCTGATAGTCTCACTTTATAGGGAAAAAGCTGAGATCTCTCTGGGAAAGCTCAGTGATGTCCTCAGAGGAAGACCAGGACTAAAGGTATCCATTGACTCTCAATCCTTTGTTCACACAGTACAGCAGAAGGCTGATTCTTGTTACAAACTGTTTGGGTTGGGCACTTTGTTAACTGGAAACCTCTATTAACTTGGGCTCTTATGCCTTGTCAAGACAATTGTAATTAAGTTTCAGATCAACCACTGCAAATCACTGGATGTCACTTCAGCAGAGTTTTCGTATCAAGCATATTTTTGCTGTGCTCATCTGTTTACATAATGACCATCCACATACAAAGAAGGGGCAGGTCATAATTAACTGGAATGTGTGCTTAGCAATAACTTCTCAAATGCCAACCAAGAGTGATAACGGAATTTATTGTCATTCGATCCCCTCAGCCAGCCCATCTGTGTCAACTTGTTTTTTTCTGGTGTTCATCCTTTCCATCCAATTGTTCCAGTGATAAGCAAGTGGCTTAGTGATGACAAGTTTGTTAATAGGGGAGCTCAAGATAAAGCAGTGGCAACTCCCTGTGCCCTGAGAATTTTCCATCTGCCTGTTGAGTGATCTGAGAACCTGTCAGCCCTTTCAGTTGACATGTGCGAAGTGCCGGGTGTGGGGAGGAACACTTGTATGTCCAGCTTGCACGTGTCTGTGCTCAGCACTCCCCCAGCCCCTGCCAGAAAAACCTCCCTCTCTCTCCTTGCAGACAATCCTCATGCCAAAAAGAAATGCTTGTGATTTGGAAATGTATTTTCTTATATGCACAGAAGGTGTTTTGAGTTTTGGCTTTTGCCCAGTCCACAAATGAGAGAACTCACAGTTGTCCATATGAATGATCTGTAGTCAAGTTGAGGATCTCAAATTGGCTCCTCCTGTCACCGATCAAGTTTCTGGACTAGGCAGCGTCATCTAACATTGCTGAAACAATTGTGACAGGTAAGAGAGGTGGAATTAACACAGAACCCGCGCCTGCCTCTCTGCACAGGTCTAGTTTGTGCTGTCTTGGTGCAGGCTCTATTCCCTGGAGAACTGTTTGTAGGGCAGGTATGTGCTGCTTCTGGTTTACCAATGCAAGGGACCCACATCTTTGTGAAACAGCAGCAGTTGTTGGCACATGCAGGGAAGGGTCTACATGTACTCGTCTTTGCATTTCCATTCATCTTATTAGGGCAGTGCAAACCTTGAAGTGTGAATGAGCTGGGAGTATGGCTGAATGAGCTCAGACTTGCTGAGCAGGCTGATTCAGGAAGCCGTTCTCAACTCCCCTGCTGCTCACCATGTGCAGACACCCTTCCTAAGTGAACGTGGCATTCGTGTTGGATGAAGGCCATAGCTCGGTATGAAATCTGACTACATGTCTACTCTAATCCTCAGGGGGCACCTCTCTCCACTTATGGTGTTTTAAAGGACATGGGTACTGTTGGACTCACACAATATTTGGGACAAAGGCATTTCAGACAGAGATGGAAGGCATGATTAGCTTAGAAGCCTCACCTCAAGAGAAAGAGGTGTGAGGACTTGTGAAGTTTTAGTAACCCCTGCTCCACACACTCCATTTCTAATCAAAGATGCAAAAACTTGCTGCAGAGCTAGTAACATTGCCCCATATAGGGGTATTCACGGATCTGTACATCCCCTGATTTCTAATGGCTCACACTGTAATTTTAAGAATGAATGATATAAATTTAATTGAGAGCCTTCCTTCCAAGGAAGTTTTGGAAGTATCCTTGGGTGCCATGGAATGCCATCTGTTTATTCATTGATCCCCATTAATTACAGAAGTCACTCTAGATGGCAACATAAAAGACTGGCATTACCAAGGTCTTGTGGTATGCCCCTTGACCCAGCATTGTAGGACACAGATCCATGTGGTGAGAAGGTTGTGGAAACACTCATGTTCTCTTGAGCATAGGGAGAAAGTCCCCCCACCAGGTTCGACCCCCCACCAGCCTCCAGCCTCAGATTGTGCTTTGGCTGAGGTAACAGCAATAAGATAGAATCTAACTGCTTGGGTTTTTTGTTTTCTTTCTTTCTTTTTCTTTTTTTCCTGCATATATAGAGTTACTTTCTAGCAAGATGGGCTGTGCATTTCTGATAATAATATGAATTTCCATTTAAAAATTAATTTAGGAGGATGTTATTTAAAGAAAAAAAAATTATGCAACTAACTGTGCAGGTAGAATTCGTTACCAACATGCTGTCAGCACAGGACAGGAAAATACCCTGGCCAGAGGGAATGCTCGCACTTGGATTCAATCAGGCCGGGTTCCTCCCGCATCATTATTGGGCGAGGCGTGCAGACCGCTAGCCTGTGCAGGACCCTGTGCTAAGTGAGTGCCATTCATTCACCCTGTGTCCTCATCCAAACCACCCCATGAGATGCACAGATAAATTTGATGTTTTAAAGATGAGAAAACTGGAACTTAGAGATGGTAATTGATTTTTCCAATGACGCTTGGCTGGTAAGAGGCAGAGCCAGTGTGGACACCAGCTATTTAGGGCCAGACCCTAGTGCTTGCCCCTGCATCACCTTGAATTTAGCACCAGCTGTAGCCCCAGGGAATTAGTCACTCCAGTTTACTGCTGTTGATGAACTGAGTTTATAGTGAGGGAAAAGAAAAACACATTATTAAAGAAGAGACAGAACAGCAAGTGCCTGGACTTGAGACCCACACGTAATCCCCTTGTGACGTCCTAATCCTCACCTCTGTTTCAGTGTCCTTTCTGCCTCTGCCTCTGCCTCTTGAAAATCAGTCCATGTTCTTGAAATCCCTAGTTTGCTCATTCAGATGGGATTTTGTATTCTTTCTCTCACCGTCTGGACAAAAGCCTTTGGATTTGGGATGCACTTGGCTTAGACATATGCCAATATTTATGCCTTGATGTGAAGGTTTTTTTTTTTTTTTTTTAAACAGAGGCATCCCTTACAGCTAGGTTTGACTTGAGAGTTCATCAGCAATATTCTTGCATATTAATCTTGAGTCTTGGAGGATAAAGTGTGCTTTCTATAAATATACACATTATTCAGCTCCGCTGAATGCATCCATTCCTTTTTTAAAGTTTTCTGAGTAAATTTCATAGCATCAGGATATTACTTAAGTGGGTACATCCTAGTAAACCTCCAAGAATGTGATGAACTCATTTTACAAACTGTTAATGCTTACAGAACCTTGTGATAAATGAGACCATTTAAGACCATTTCATGATTTCATGAGAAAACAGGAGAAGTCAGCCTGTTAGTGCTGGTCCCATTCTGTGATATTGTGAGAAATAAATGAATGTTTATCACTAGCCATGATGACTTTAATTTGAGAATTCTTTAAAAGCCATTATGGATATTTACAGAGGAGTAAGGCTGACGTCTTTTTCCATGTTTTTGGCTAATAGACTCCTCTAAAAAGAGGATCATAAGATTGTCCTGAGCCCATCAAAGAAAAGTTTGAGTTTTCTCTGCTGTAATTTTAGCATTTTAATATGCCTGTGTCATAACCTAGTCCATATAAAATTTTTTTTTAAAACAATCAATGGGCAGTCTCCACCTCCCCTCAATCACTTTTTACCTCACGCTCCAAGGGACTATGTACTTTTTACTACAACCTCTTCCAAACAGGGAAGGTAGCCCTGGTGGGTCTGACTTGAAAGTAGGGAGAGCTCATCTTGCCAGATGTAGGAATGTATTCAGCCTCAGTGGCCAGGGGGCAAGGCCAGTTGTGTTTCTTATCAGAACTTCTAGTTTTGGGGTTGCTTTAGGCTGGAGCCTAGGAGTCAGGGGCGAGCATTGGGACCCCTAGAAGGGCAGGTGGTCACATAGTTGTTCCATAGAAGAAGGCTGCCCTCTGTTTCCATGGCCCTCACCTAGCCTACTTCCCATGGTCTGCGAGTTTAACCTACAGGAGTTCACACACACCTGTCCTGCACACAGGTGAGCTGTGAGGTGTGAGTGACAAGGGATTACAGACAGCCAAGGCCTGTGAGAAGAAGGCTTGGCTTGAGCTCTGGAGGATGAGTGAAAGTCATTGGATGAAAGAGGGCTTTGTGGCAGAGGGGAGATGGGATGTTCTGGACAAGGGGCCAGCATTTGTCAAGGCCTGGTGGGGACCCAGAGGAAGGCACACCTGAGTTCCCCAGGAAAGCCCAGTATGGCAGTAGCTGCAGAGGGAAGGGAACCTGTGGACAAATATCAGGGTTGCAGCAGGGATCAAACCTGCCTCTAACGGAGGCTTGGGGACGCTGAAGGAAGAGCTTCCTACCCAGGATGCTGTGCGCGCCAAGGCTGAGCTGAAGGGAGAAGCTTCCTACCCAGGATGCTGTGAGCGCCAGGGCTGAGCTGAAGGGAGAAGCTTCCTACCCAGGATGCTGTGCGCGCCAAGGCTGAGCTGAAGGGAGAAGCTTCCTACCCAGGATGCTGTGCGCGCCAGGGCTGAGCTGAAGGGAGAAGCTTCCTACCCAGGATGCGGTGCGCGCCAGGGCTGAGCTGAAGGAAGATGGCTTCCTACCCAGGATGCTGTGCGCGGCAGAGCTGCTGCCCCAGAGAGGCCTGGAAGATTCTGAAACAAATGGAGTCATCAGCACAGACAGCAGCCAAAGAAGCACCCCCCGCCCCCCTCACTCGGCTCGGCGAGGGGCAGTGCTGGCTTCTCCATGGTTGCCCGACCTTCCCAAGGTGCGTGCCTGAGCTTGACAGGGTGCCTAGGGCTGTCCCAGACCCGAGCTCTGGGCCCTGATTTTCGTCAGCCACTCACCTAATCCTGTGTCTGCTTGGCTGGCCGCTGTCTCTTCTCCTGAGCGCTCCTCCAGCCTGTGGCGCCTCAAGGTCTCACACACACTGCCGGTGCCAGAGCCAGGTTGCAATCCCCACCTGCTCAGCTTGGACCTGGCTCCAGGAAGAGGGCTTGAGAGCTCTGAGAAAGAGCCGCAGGCAAAGGGGCAGGGTCAGAAGAGGAGGACGTCCCCTAGTGTCCAGCTCAGGCTCGTGGAGCACATGGCCACTGAGCAGGACCTGAAAAGACACATGGCTTTAATAAGTGTAGATGGGATGGGGGCTGGGTGTTTGGAAATGGGAACACAGGTGTGGCTGGGGTTCCCACGGCAGCAGTGACCATGGGTCAGAGGGAGGACTGCAGGTGATACCTGGGAATTTGTAATTCATGCATATGTATTAGATAAATACATGGCTTCTTTTCTAAACAAAAAAAATCCTGCCTCTGGACTTAATTCCCCTGCCATCCTGTTGGGAAAAGAAAAAAGAAGTGAGGGATAGGATGAAGGGGTGAGAAGAAAGTGGAAGGAAGTTGGAGAGAAATCTCAGTGATGGCAATCAAAAATAAGCATTGCCCAGAGTGTGTTTTAAGGATGGTTTAAAGGACCTGGCCAGTCCTAAGACTGGGACTATAAAACATAGCAATGAAGTTGACCTTCCTGTTAAACTACACTGGGGTCTCTCTGCCCTTTACAATCAGCAGCATCATAACATCCGGGGACACATGTGGGGCAGCTTGGAGAAAGTCCTTCAGACCTCCCTGAGTCATCCCAGCCCCAGGCAACCACTGTCTGTGAATCCATCTATTTTGCATTCTATGGATTTGCTTGTTCTAGACATTTAATATAAATTGAACCACTCATTGCCATTAAGGTTCTCTGCAACCCATTGAAACATACATAGAGTTATGGGGCAATCACCTATGTGGCCGCAGCTAGTGATCATCTCTAGCACTGTTGGCCTCAGTGCTAGAGATCAAGGCACCCTGGACGTGGGCCTCCTAGCTTTTCTTTTGCTCTGTGTACCTGCTGTGGTTCCTTATTCTGGATTAGGAGAATTCTTTCTATACAGGGCCACCATGTTATGCACAATTGGGTAGATTGGGCACTGGCCTGAGTGCCCAGCTAAAGGCATAAGACAGAGTTCAAATGCAGTTGTTACCATTGGGATGTTCAGTTGAAGTCCAGGTCCTTGGTGTTCCAAACAAAGAATTGAGCAAGATACACAGAAGTCACAAATAAAGTACAGATTTATTGGAGGTGAGGACAGCACACCATTAGGTAGAGCAAAATGGGCCAAGAGAGAAAGGCTCAAGGCCCCAATTCTGGAAATCAGGGTCTTGTATCCTGAACTGTGGGGTATTCTTTTCCTGATATGGACCTGATTGAAGACCTTACCCCATTTGCTTCCATTGGTTATCTTATAATGCCTGATTAGAATATTTTCCACCCCCCCCCCAACTGGTTACTTTAGAAAACATAATTAGAATACTGCCCAGTTTACCTCATTGGCCATTTTAAACTTTGAGCCTGTGGCAGGAGTTGGCATGGTAATGGGATTTATTGTAAACAGGATTAGGACCTCCTCTAGCAGCTTCTTTCTAATACCCTGTCTCCACTATCTTGGTGTCCCTGAACTCCTATCTAATACAATTTGCACCCAATTTCCCCAGCCATGGATTCTGGTGGTGGCAATATAGGAAATGCAGTAACAGATATTTTTTTGACTTTAGGGATTTGTTCTCATAAGAAAAACTTGCCTACTTGGTGTTCAGATATCTATAGCTCTACCACAGGCAAGAGGAATTTTCAACCTAATTTCTCCCCTAGTTCCCTTCTAACATCTCTTGCTGTTCCCATCTGTGTTTCTAACTTTGGTGTAGAGCATTTCTGGGGTTGAACTGATGTTAAAGAAATAATTTTCACAAAAGGGTAAAATCATGACTTTCAGATATTGGAATGAATACATGTTAAAGATTAGATTTCCCTCCTTACTCAATTCAGGAACCAGGCAGATGTTATAATCCATACCAAAAAACCGACACTTTGATTGATCAGGAATATTAAAATGGATGTGCAGATGCAGGCAAGACACTGTTTTTCTATAGGAGAGGGGAAAAGTCAGCAGAGCTCCTCCTGTGCAGAACAGAATTTGCAAATCTATAGACAAAAATTATTTGCACTGCTATTGTTTGACTACAATTTACCAAATTGTACAATAACTTGTATAAAGCCAGAGTCAGATAAATGCAGAGAGATGTTCCCTCGGGTGCCTCCTTTTCTATGGAAGCAGATATTTTTCTCTGCAAGGGTGATCTGTGGTATTTTCAGCACATTGGTGAACCTAGATAAATTTTTTGTTCCAGGTGAGATTTCAAGATAAAGACAAGATTTCTTTTGAGCTTCAAATAGTCTTTGGTATTGGTTTTCTCTATGGAAGGAAGAAGAATCTGGAAGTTTTCAAAGGCACTGTGATTAAAGAGCAAGAGTCGGGGGGCGGGGAATGTGTTGTGGGGCTCCAGGGGAGACACCTAATAGATCAGAGACTGGGAAACAAAGTCTGGATTTTATTCCAAAGATCTTCACATATTTCCTCTGTGACCTTTGGGCTGGGCATTTATCATCCGCCTTTTTGAGACAGGGAAATAAGTATTATTTGTTAAGTACATTGAGGTTCCCTGAAGAAAAACACCAGTTAACTGCAAAGTGTTATTATTAATCCCCTCAGCCTTGCCCTTTGTCTTCTGGTGGGGATTTTGACACCTTGGGTACATTTGTCTCCCAAATCTTGTATCTCCTCTCTCTTCCCACCATTAATTTCCACAGGAGCAGGTGGGGAGATGAAGTGTTTTCAAAGGCTGCCTTAGGATTTTTTTTTGTTTGCCCTTGAAAAATCTGTATAAGAAAACTTGAAACCCCTTCCCCCTCCCCGTTTCCTTCCTTCCCACTGAAATATTTAAGTTAACAGTTGATGGAATGATTCTAAATGTTGTTGAGTTCACATTGTTTGGAAAGACCTGCTGAAAATTCAAAACTAGTCTTATCAAACTTAATGGAATTCTTCAGGTCTGCTGGGCCAGCACGGCATGTGGTGGAAAGGAAAATGCTGGAGCTTCAAAAGACAAGAAAACATAAAAAAGTGGGGAAAAAAAAAAAAAAGAAATGAAAGATGTGGGAACACTTCTGAGAGCTCTTTGTCTAAAATTGAATGTCCCTATTAATCACAAGGGGCTCTTCAGGTGCATTTCACTCTATGAGAAAAAGCCATTTTTATAAGGAATGTCTATAAAGGATTTGCAATGTAATACGCTGTGTCTACTCAATTTGCTTCACTTCACAAAACCGGCTAGCAGAGGATGGATAATAGTAGCCAGAAGACTTATTTTTCCTCTTAGCTGGGATGCATTAATGATTTTGCTATTCCTCAGTGTTCCTCCTGGGCTGAGGTAATATTCTTGAGCAAATTAAGTCATGTGATTCCTAACATTTACCACACCCAATCCTATAGATCTCGATTTAATTGTCATGTTTTCTTTGGGTGACTCAGTGTGGCAGAGAAAATGATGTTTGTCTTCACTGTCATTACGAATTTCTGTAATACTGGGTTGATGCTGGATTTTGGAGACAACTTTGTTCTTTCGCAAATGCAGGAACCGCAGCCACAGTTCAATTCGGTGCACTAAATATTTGTCGCCTTTTGGGACTCGGTGCCAGCGCTCATTTACACTTCACACATTCATCACTTTACTTGCTTCTGATAGATTATTTCCCCAGCCATCCCAGCCACACTCATGATCTGCTTCTCAATTCCTGGGGTGTTTATTATCTCTCTCTTCTACTGGTATTTCTCTTTAACCATCCGCAGTCTGATGAGGTTGCCTATGTATTTATTGGTTATTCATTCTGTCTCCCCATGGGAAACATATATGCTTTAAAGGAAAGAAAATTGTATTTTATATTTCTCTTTGGTCTCCTGTAGCACCTAGCAGGTGCTGTAGTCACAGCAGGTACCAGGAAAATTCTTTTCCAATTACCTAAATAGAAATGACATTGGGCAGACTCATGCTAAGTTACATAGACTGTCATAAAGGTCTGCGACCGAGTGTGCTGATTCTATACAGATCAGCAGCAGGGCAGACTTGAAACATTCTCCATGCTTATTTGTGAATGGGGATGGGCATGCCTTGATTTAGCTGGATAAACAGCTCTTATCATCAATTAATGGAAGGATACACCTGTTTTTGTTTGGAGGAGGGAAGGGAAACATCTAATGTTCTTTTCTCCGTGGAATCTTAGAAATGGAAAGATGTCAATAGCTGTGTCCATGGGGCTAACTCGACTTTAGGCAACTTTGAGAATTGGCATCTTTTCATTGTAGTGCTTGGGGTCAAGCACAGAAGCAGGGTGACTAGGAGACTATTGTAATAACATGGTGAAAGATGATGGCCCCTCAGACCTGCTTTGGTGCACTTGAAGTGGCAAGAAGGTGGTTCTAAAGGATCTATGTCAACGGTAGTGCCAGTAACATGATGGTTGATCAGGGTCCTTTTAGCGACTCCAGAATTTCAGAGAATGAGTCCCAGGAAGAATGCCATTCTCTGTTTCCTGGTGGCCAGTTGTTTGGGGCAGAGCTTGAGTGCTGGTGCTATGATAAGTCCTGGCTTCTCTGACAGGTAGGCTACAGACCCAGAGTCGGAGAAATAGTTGAGATTCTCCCAGTACTTCCTTTCCCTGGGGATGAGGCATTAATCATTCAGAAGTTTTAAAAAAATTTATCAGCTTGCAGGACAATTTCTCCCAGCCTAGCCCAGTTTCATCATGGAAAAGCTATCTTGGTGCAGCCTCTACTTTTGCATTAGTTGACCTCCGTACTTGTGAGGGGCCTGAATCTGAGCCCCATGGATTGCTCCTTCTTGTTAAGAGTTTGGCTTGGAGCAAAGTCCTGCAAACATTTCAGGGGCCATGTTGGTAACCCATTATCTCCTCCTCTTCTCTCCTGCAGGAAAGAGAGCTTTATCCCAGGGAGGATAAAACTCCCCATGAAGAAAGGGCAGGTTATGAGAATATCTCAGCAGACCCTGAGCAGACACAACAAAGAAAAGGATGAACCCTGTAGCTTGTCGTCTTGTCATCTTGGGAATGACCAGGGGTCTGAAGAATCCCAGCTGCATGCTTTTCCTAGCTGTGGGATGTTGGAAAAATTATTTAATGGCACTTGGCCTCAGTTTCCTCAGTTATACGATGAGGATAATGATAACAGGACCTATTTTATAATATTTTTTCAAGGGGATTAAATGAGTTAATATAGGTAAAATATTTAGAATAGTGTCTGATACAAAATATGTACCAAAGTTTGTTTGCTATTAGTATTTTATTATATCAGTAATTGATATGACTTGTTTATAGTTATTATATTTAGTTATTATGTGTGTATTATGTTATTACTATATTATCCATCCAGGCCCAGTTAATAGCTTTTTGATACCTGCCCCCTGTGGATTTAACTCAGGGTATTTACTGATGCAATCTGTGTGAATCCTTACCTTATTTGTAGTATAGGACAACTCAAATTGAACACACTAGTCTTCTTTGCCCATGGGTTTCCCTTTCTGCAGTTTAAGTTACCAATGGTCAACTGTGTTCTGGAAATATTATATGGAAAAATTCCAGAAATCACCAGTTCATATGTTCTAAGAACACACCTTTCTGAGTAGCATGATGAAATCTTATACCTTCCTGCTGTATCCCATCCACAATGTGAATCATCATTTTTTCTAGAGTCTCTGTACTTTATATGCTACCCACCTGTTAGGTACTCAATAGCCATCTTGATTATCAGATTAACTGTTACTATATTATATTTCTTGCATTCAGATAACGCTTATTTTACTTAATAATGGCCCCAAGGTGTAAAAGTAGTGATAGGAGGAGATACCAGGGTGTCAAACTCAGGAGGACAGGTTGACTCTGGTACTATTTGGCAATGATGTAGAGAACATAGAAAAAACTTAGTATACAGAGGGTTTGATTCTATTTAAGGTTTCAGGCATTCCCAGGGTCTTGGAAGCTACCACTCTTGGATGGGGTGGGTGATTTACTTATTGAACTTGGATTTATGTCAGAAACACCACATCTGTGATCCACAAAGCAGAGGTGTCTGTTTGAGAGGTGGAGAAACTGAAGACCAGAGGGTTAATTAAGTTTCAGTGGGCCACTCAGTGATGGTCACCTGATTCAAGCCCAGTTCTTTCTCCATGATTAGAGTTTACAGCATAAAGTCAGCAAATGGTCTTGATGTCCCCTATGTGAGGTACTCCAGAACAGTTAAGCTTAACCTGGATCCAGTTCTTAGTTTGCAAGACTGGGGTTAGGCCATGTTAATAGATACCTGTGGGAGCTTCTAGAGGAAGTACCCTCAGCTCCATTCTCAAAGCAAGATGGTGGCCTCACTCCTGAGAGGTCTTGGTACAGAGGCAGTCTTTAACTTCAGTGAAAATGGACAGTAAACCCTGATTCTGTGCACTTCTGTGATGCTCACTCTAAGAAGCAGCCCAGAGGATGCTGAAGATAGTGGTATTCACACTGTCCTTGCTCAGAGGAGGAACATGTGCTGGAGGACATGAGTGGCCAAGAGAAGTTTCCTGAATAAAGCGCCCCACCTGTAGGAATGAGAAATGTGGAGAAGAGGGTGAAGACCAGGGAGTGGGAAACATCACTTAGGGGTGAAAAGAACCTGGGGGGTCAGGGATGTTGAGGATCCCTACTCTCCCTAAAAGACCCATTCTGTAAAATCACTGAATTCTTCACATGGCTTCCCTCATGAGGACAGGTGGCAAGTGATGTAATCAGCCCCTGGCTGATTCCTTAAGTGGGTTGGACTTTGGCAAGGAATAGGCTTCTGTTGCTTTCCTTTTCCCTGGTGATAGAACCCCATGCGCCATTCCTCTGCTCTCCTCGCTCTGCTGAGGGATGATGGTGACCTGTGC
This sequence comes from Callospermophilus lateralis, assembly GCF_048772815.1. NCBI lineage: Eukaryota > Metazoa > Chordata > Mammalia > Rodentia > Sciuridae > Callospermophilus > Callospermophilus lateralis. The sequence continues at coordinate 48,609,888 of NC_135319.1, read as the reverse complement.
AGCCTGCCAAGAAGTTCTGGAGCAGGGGTGATCAATGTCCATATGCTTCTCCATCTTTTGAGAGTGAGTGGCATGGCCACTCTGGGGAACAACTATCGGGAAGGTGGAAGGCAGGCCCTCTGAGCTTTTGGAGCTCCCTCCTCCCTTGTCTGCTTCTCTCTCTGACTCACAGTCAACCCTTGGGTTTAAAGAATCAAATTCTCACTGGGTTCCAGTTATTTCCCTCAAATGCAAGCCCAGGAGGATATCCTCTTGATTCCTTCTCAGAGTGCCATTCAGTGACTTTGTAATCCAGTCCTTGGAACCCTCCTTAGTGGTCAGTTCCCTTGAGAAGACTTCCTCTATCCCCATTATATTGGTACTAGGTTAAGAGTCCAGATTTCTTGGGCTCCTTCTCCTTTGATCCTCCTGCTTGTCTGAAACTAATGTTGCATGGAAATCCTGAATCCCAGGGCCATTCTTCCAACCTTAGCTCATGAGATTTCAGTTGGTACAGACTCTCCGAGCCTTCCTAATAGAAAGGACCTAGTTTCTAGGCAGTCACCTCGTGGTCATTTGTGAGATTCTTAGATGAAAATCCCTTGTGCACCCAAAGGAATCACTGCCAGGTGATGTGCGGAAGCAGGAATCTACACAGAGACCTTAGGACTAATTGCTGTTTGTTCGATACAGAGGATGCAACAGGAGACAGTCTTCATCCCTCTCCTCAGCTTCTCTCCCTGCAGAGCTCACCTGGCGATGGCTTCTGAGGCAGTGAGGTTTACCATCCACTGGAAAGGAACCCCGATGGCACTTGGCTAATGGGCCAAACTGATTTAATTTCCTCTTACAGTCGATAATTATTAATTGTCTCTATTTTCCCAAGGTCTGTAAACCCGCCTCCCTTTTGTGTTTCTGGGATAGCAAATGAAGTCAGGGATGACCAGCCAGCCTCTGTGGCATCCAACTTACTTGTGTTCGTTTTTGGCTGCCGGTTGCCTTCGAGAGAGTGAAATAGCAGTTTCTACTACGCAGGCTCCGCAACCCTGCTAGTGTCTGTGTTTTACTGGGCAATAAATTAATACTGAGCACTGCCAAGGAAACAGATAAATGGACAGGGCAGCAAACACATTTTTTAACAAGGAAAATGGCTGTGTTTCTCAGTAGCACTATTTAAATGATCAACTCGGTTATTGTGTAAGTTTTTGGGGGAGGGGAGAGGATTCTGATTCAACTCATTTGGGGGAAGAGCAGTGTGAGGCATCCTCGATGCTCCCTGGAGCTTCAGAGAGAAGGGAGTCTGTTTAGCATCCTAGGTCCTGGGAGAGGCTTGCGTTTCAGTCACTTGTGATATAAATTCTGCCTGGATTTTGAGCCTATAAATAGCACCCGTGGTTCAAGGTCGGCCACACCTGCAGGCTATAATCAAGATAGTCACACTGGAAAGGAGCTGGTAGAAATCTTATATGTTCTGTAATGGTCGTTAACTGCCTCCCCAGGGTTGATAATGGGAAGAGGGAAGGAGACTCAAAGGAAGCTCCTTGTTTGCAAGCAGAGCTCACAAAGCCAGGAGAAATCCTAGCCATGTCATAAAGGAAAACCCTCAAGACTCAAGAGGAGGGCCACAGAAAAGAAGACTGCGATGAATCCCTGCCATTCCAGCATGTGCGTGTAGACATGGAATGGTGCTAGTGGGGTCCTTTCCCTCCTAGAGCATCAGCTGCATATCTCCTGTTCTCTGCAGCCTCCCTTGTGCTGGGAAAGGTGCCCAGCATAAGACAAAAGATTAGTAATTATGTTTGGGAAAAATGAAATTACAAATGGTCTGTTTTCCACCTCCTATTCCATGTGTTATTCCTTTATAGCTTCACCAGCCTCCACCAGCTCCTTCCCAGCCACTTTAGCCTGAACCGTTGGTCTCTCCCCGCTCCCCTGATTAACTCTTCTTTTTTTTTATTAGAAATCGAGGCCTTGCGCTGGACCATATTTTCTATTGTCTCAATTTGACATGAAAATCTTATGGTATTGATCTTTTTTATATCTATTCCTCAAACCTTTTCAGGTTGCTATAAAATTTTTATCTGTTTCTCTAGGAATAGATGAGTTGCGTGAAAGTGAATTCAATTCATCTTGCAAGTATAATAGCTTATCATAATAGACTCTTCATGTAATATGATAAGTACTTCAGAAAATAATTTATCCTTTACTGGGTTTTTTTTTCCCCACTTCACTTAAAATGATTGGTCGGTAAGCTGAATCACTCAGGAGCTCAGCTTTCTGATAGAAATTGAATTTACACTTGCATGTGACCAACCTACTGATTTTTTGGTTTTGTTTTGTTTTAGAAAGAGAGAAACAAAGGAGGAGCGAGCAAGAGGCTGGAAGAGAGAGAATAAAAGGAAGAGAAAGGAAATATGAATGTAAATTCATGTTTGTAGCTTAATTTACATTCAATTTTGAGGGCTTAGTGACAGCTATCTTGGAGAAGGTATTTACAAAATGTGCTCTAGGATCTGAAAATCAGAGAAAAGAGTAGAGGGTAAATGCTTCTTTTGCTTTAGGGAATGTGTCCTGGTAACTTCTGATAAAGGAAACTTTTCAAGCTTTCTCATCTTTGGTAATTATAATATTTCCATATTTTCTTTTCTTGGTAGGGGGTTTAGAAGAAATGGCAGCTCTTTGCCAAGGGATTGCTTTATTGGGAAAAAATCATTTGCAATAGAAATGTGTTTAATAAGATAAGTGCCATTTTAAATGTAGAGTGCTGTACCCCTGGCAAGGGATCTTATAGATTACTCAAAGCTTCTTTGAAACACTGCCATATAATTAGAGAAAACCAACTTAACGATCTAACATTTAGCATTATTCTTTACAGTTCTCCTCTTGGACTGGAAAGCGGTTGCAAAAAATAGCTTCATTTAATTAGAAGGAGAAGCATAACAAACACATATAGATGCCTGTGTATATATATTTACTTCATTTTAAAAATTATTATTTGTAGAAATAGTCCACTATGTGTGACCAAGAAAAAGTAATTTGGTATCTGTGCCTTTCTTTTTTTAATCCTTCCCATTCATTCATCAACAAGTATTCATTGAAGCTATGTCTGATGGTGGGCATTAACAGGACTGCAGGAAGGATGTAACGTTCAAGTCATAACACTGAGGGGATTATAGTCCACTTGAAGAATCAAGACATACACAGAAAAATAGTTCAGTGTTGATGTCAGGTGGTAGGAGATCATGCGCTCTCAAAGTGAAAGTTGAAAACTGCTTTAGAATATCAAGCAAGGGGAAACACAAATCTATATGTCTAGAAAGACAATCAATCATTCATTCACTCATCCCTTCATTCCTGTATTCAATAACTATATATGAAGCCCAAAATACTGTGCTCCAGGTGCTGAGCTGGGTACAGGAGATACAGCAAGGACTAAATAGAGTAGGCCCCTGTTCTTTGAGAGTTCATCTTATCTTGATGTCAGAGCAGTAAACAAGGAAAGAAGTAAATTAAACAAAGTGATGCCAAGGGATTATAAATTGGTGAAGGAAATGAAATGGCGTGAGGGGAAGGGTTAGGGCTGTGTGTAAGTTCATGCCTACTCACAACTCACATTCAGCCTTGGGAAGGGTAGTCAGGAAGCCTCAGGAGCAGCTGGCCTGGGTTCAGGCCCCAGTTAGGAGAAGTGGCATGCTTTTCTCATCTTGGAGAACCAGGAAGATGTGGCTTGAAGGATGGGAAAGAGCAAGTGTTCTAGGACATCTGAGGAGATGTGCACTTTTCCCCAAAGTGTGGAGTCACAGGAATTTGCATCAGGTAAGAAGTCCAGTGAATCAGGGAATGATCGAAGCAGCCAGAAGATTGGTAGGTGTTTATGGGTAAGAGACCTTTATTTTGCATCTTCTAGAAAGGTCATTTGGAATGAAAAACCCAATTAGTTGCCTTCATACTGGAGATTTATTTATTTAACCTTTATTTCCAGAGCCCTAGCTGAATGGCAGAGACATTTTGGGGTGTTTTACAAAAATATGAATTTATTTCATCCTAACAGCTCTTTGAGGTAGATGCTGGTCCTCCCCTCCTACTGATGTGGGAAGGGAGCATGGAGAGCCATCTGCTCAAGGTCTCCTTTCTGGGAAGAGATCTGGTTACATGGCCCTAGTCCTTAACCACAGTACTTTCTTTCCATGAGAGGAGGGAGCATCCACGTCACTCTGGACACTTCTGAGCATCCTCATCCTGAACTAGAAGAAAGAGAATAGGGACCTTTTTATTTATGTATGGGGTCTAAGAGTATCTGCCATGATGGAAACTTCTTGATCTGGCGGCTTGCCCATACAGTAGTCATAGCGTGGGCCTTTTGAGCACTTGGAATGTGGTTGGGTAACTGAGGAACTGCATTTTCCCCTTTGATTTTATTCAAATATAAATCTAAAAACAGAAGCAATAGAAAATACTTTTTCATTCGAAGCAACTGTGTTGTTTTAATTAGACTAATTTTCATAGATGGGACAACTGTCACAACCCATATGACATGCTGTAATGGGGTGTCAGGTACACAGATAATTTTTAATATATCTAATGATCTAAAGCACATCCCAACCTCTCTGGAAGTAGGTTTGAATAAAGGGGGAATCCTTGTTATATTTTGGACATTGAGCCATCATCCCAAGGACTCCTGGCCCTTACTATGCTCATTCCAGTTTGAGTTCCCAGGGAAGGGCATATGTTATTGTTCCTTAAGTTTTGTAGATGGAGTGCTACAGAGAGGGACCTTGTATTTGTACCTGACCCCAATTTTGCTCAAAAAGATAGATTCAGAGTTGCAAAGTTCCTTAGCTAGATTGCACCCATACCTTCTCCCCTTGCCGGTTTCTTGGCAATGATAGATATTTGATTGCTACTTGCAGGAAGCAGTTGTTCAACCACCCTAATGCTGAGGGTCAAACTGTGCACATGGCTCCAAAGTCCCCTAGGATCTGGAGGCGAGAGGGCTGTGGGTGCTCTAGGCATCCTGCAGAGCTTGGGAGCAACCTGACAAAACAACTCAGGTTACTGGAAGCCAGGTTGCAGCAAATGCCCCAAGGATTGCAGGGCTCTCTGTCTTAGTCCTAGCCTTCCATTTGGTCTGTGTCCTCCCAGGTCCAGCCTTCCTATCATTGTGATTTCTGGAGGGGTGTGGCTTTGTGGGTGACCTGGCTTCTTATAACTGGGCTAGTTTCTGTTTGGACCACTGCTCCAAAGTCATGCAAGTAGGGACCTTGGAGGCCAGGGTGTTCCCCACCACAAAGCCCTGATTCTCCTTCGCAGACAGATTCTCCCAACTGTCCTTGCAAGTTCCAATCCACTTTACCTTATTCTTGTTAAGATCTCTCCCAGGACTGCCCAAATAATCATGGTTTTCAAACCCATGTAATCAATGGTTCTCAGCTGGCTGCACATTGGAATTACTTAGGGAGCTTTCTTTTTCTAAAACATCAGGAAAATGACTGATGCCTGTTTCTGCCCCAGAGATGCTGATACAATTGTTCTGGAGTATAACCTGAGTTTTGCAAACTGTCACATTCTTCCCTTAGAGCATTTGATTTTTTCTCAAAATATGTCAGAATTACAGGACAAGAGGATGCAAGGTACTTACAAAAAATGTATATTTTTGAGTTGTTTATCAAACTTTAGGATAAAAATATTTGGAAAAACATCAATCTAAGTGGATATTTAGTACGCTACAGTTTTAACTTCAATGTGTTAAATCATTAGCATCTTAGTGTGGATTTACTTATTACTCCTTCTGCTTTTTAAGAAGGCCAAGAAAGAGAATTAATATAAAACTCAAAGGAAACAATCTCTCATGGTGATGTGTCAGAATCTTAGATGGGGAGATCTTTTGGGACCAGGGGGTTCTTTCTGAAATGATGATATAGAGGTGACTGTCCATCCTCAAGGCAGAGCTGGGACAGTGTTTTGGTTAGTCATTTGGGGTGAGGGCACTTCCTCTGTGCAGTGGGAAAGCAACTTATGTCTTGGGTTGGCCAAGCCTCCTGGAGTCATTCTCTTCCTCCTTGTCTGTGGATTACTGGGAGCTTCTGTGTGAGATGTGAGCATTGCGTTTCTTTGCACTGGTGCAGTGTCTGGCGAGGATGGCTTTGTTCAGTCATTCCTGGGGCTTGTGATGGATGGATCACTGCACTTGCTCAAACAGCAGTGCAGAGCCGCGCTCTGTGCCAGAATCTCTCCACCCCATCCTGCATGGTTGAATACTTTCCTTAGAAATACCAGCCATGAGACGCTCATTGTCACTACTTCCCACAAAGGTACAGAGAACATAGGAACGGACTCCAACTCAACCAGAATTGGTGCTCAGTGTGGGATCCAGGGCTGGATTGCTCTCTCCCTAAGAGATCAATTTGAAAGCATTCTGTGTCAGATTTCTCCTTCACATCTGCTGTGAAGGAGACCTTAGGAACTGGGTTTAATGGGCTGTTTTTGACCTGAAGTCTTGAGTTCCCCATTTCTTTCTTGTCAACATCCAATGACAAGTCTGATATCGTCATCTCCAGCAATTCATTAATTTTGTCCAATGCCAGACAAGGCTTTAAAAAAAAAAGTTCATTTATCAAGGGACCATTAGTGTCATAGAAAGGCCACCAGCTTCTCAGTGCATCTCCTGTGCGATACAAACAGCATGGGAGTCTGGGTGGGGCGGGGGCACGCTTGGAAGTGCATATGGGGTGTGTACTTGTAAGGAACCTGGGCGTGTTAGTTATTAGCATTCACCTGCTGGCATGTAAGGTACATCAGATTATGAAACAAGATCCAGAAATTCTCCTGGAGTGGCTAGAAGAGCAGTATAGATTTTACACTGAGCTCTCCCTTCTTCTGGATTTAGCAGCCTGGTGTTAGGAGGTATTAGGTTTCTTCAAGGGCCTAAGTGCAACTTAAATTGGATGACCATATTCTTTTCATTTACACAGGATACTCTTGAGAGAGGTGCTCTTAAGAATTATCCCAGGATATTAGGCAAACATGGAATTCGAGCCACCTTATACACACAGACTTGGCACTGTCCACTATCTGGAAGCCCCTTCACTTGGTTTACTAAAATGCTGGCAGAAGTCACTTGGCACTCAGATGTTCTTAGCAGGTGGTCTCATGTGTTGACTTCAGTGTTCCCAGGGCACTGTCCTATTGTTAGATGGATCTCATTGTTAGATTCGAATTCATTCGACCTTTCTAGTCTGAAGTTGGAAAATAGGTTAAGAATATGTACAATAAAAGCAGTTAAGCATGCAGTGTCCTTGGGGAGAAACAGAGGATTACTTATGCTTTGGAGAATGAGTGGGGTCAATGCCTTCCCTTGTGATCTTATTTTTTGGAAGCCTGCCATCATGGCAATCAGAGAAAACTGTGTAGCCTTGATGCTTCTTTGCTGAGGCTGTTTTTTCTCTTGTATGAGACCTATAAGCTCCTTTTGCCTCCACACAGAGCTCCTTAGCCAGGCATGGTGCATGGAATCATAGCACCATCTTGGTCTCCATTCACTCAACAAACACCCATCAGAGAGTCTTTAATGGGTTTTGCATGCCCTGTGCTCTGTGTGAGAAATGTTTATCTTAATCCTGTTAACTCTGCTCATCCTTCTTCCTTGAAACCCCCCTGGACCTGCAGTCTGTGGACCTCCTGGTTCTTCCTTTTGGAGCCAATCAGCTATGCAGAGTTATTCACCTGTGGGCTCATTAATTGAGTGTCCTTCCTCCTGTGAACCATGAACTTCAGGAGGGGCAGGTGCCATGGCTTTTCAGCTCTTCACTGTATATCCAGGCATGGCACAAAGCTTGGTGTATAGAGGTCACTTCATAAACTGTTCAATGAAAACATAAATAAAGGAGTGAATGATGGGGTACAGAAACGAATGACACACCTTCTATCCTCAAGGAGAAGATTATAGAAAAGAGAAGAAAACATATGACACCATTAGAGAGTGAAAAATGCTTTGATTGAACTATAGACCAGGCTCCCTCGTGGAGTGGTAGGCCAAGGGGAGTTAGGGAGGCCTGGTAATTACCATCTTTCTGTATCTGAATAGAATGATTATTCAAAAGAAGAAGCAAAAATGAAAGAAAAGAAACAATAAAACATAACAAAACAAACAAAAAACAATCCAACCACCATATGCATTTGAAATATCAGTTCAAACAAAATCTGGACTGGCAACTTAAATGACGGATGTGACTGCTGCTCCAGAGGGCCTGTCAAGCACACCAGTGTCCTGATGAAATTGGTCACTCAGCGCATGTAAGAGAAGCCAGGTTAATTCCTGAACATTCTTGAAGTAAGTGGGACCTGTCTTCTCCATGTCTTAGGAACATCTGGAAAAGTCAGACTGTGTCATGACCTTTAGTTCCCTTGTTTTTGAAAGCCAGGTCGACACCATTTGTCCTCGACATAACTTAGTCTTTCCAATAGTAGAGTAAATAATATACAAGTGCTCCTTGACTTATGATTAGTCAGGTCTCAATAAATCTATTATAAGTTGAATATCTTAAGTTGAAAGTGCATTTAATATGCCCACCTTACCGAACACCCTAGCTTAGTGACATGGTGCACTGTAGAGTTGGTTGTTCCCCTCTTGACAGCATGACTAACTGGGAGCTGTGACTCACTATCACTGCCCAGCATCATGAGAGAGGGTCCTATCAAATATCGCTATGCACATCACCAGCCTAGGAAAAGATCCAGATATACTATTCAAATTCCTACCTAGTTCATGTTGCTTTCACATCCTCGTAAAGTTGAAAGATCCTAGGTGGACCCATCCTAAGCTGGTGACTCTCAGTGTTGATGTGTTCCAGTTTTCTATTTGCGGCACTTTCTGTTTACTTGCTTTGGAAGCCAAAGCCTCCTCAGACACACCTTTACAAATCTTGCAGTCCTGGCTGGAAGTGTCTTCAAAGTCTAAGCCCGTGGATTTGAAGGGAGGGTTTCAATACTTTTATTAACATCAGTGACCGATCGTTCTAAATCCATGCAGCATCTTTCCATGGACAGGATATGGCAAAAGAAAAACAAAACACCTTATTGACATTATCCAGCTCATCCACCATCAAACCTGAAAATGAGTTTGAATGATATTTCAAAGTAAAAGCTTCTGGCCAATTTTATCTCTTTTGGAATACCTTTTAATAAACTTTCATTTCTACCATCATGATAGAGTTCACTGACAACCACTAGTGGGTGGGGTTAGAAGATGTCATGTCTCCCAGTAGGGAACTCATCCTTTAATAGATACTTTAAAGAAATTTTATCTAAATAGTGCATACCCAAAACCAACCAATTTAAAATGTTTTTATGCCCATATTTAAAGAAAGCAGAACATCTCAAGAGGATAGGCTTTTCTTTCATAATGGTTTAAGGCAGTAATTTACAAAGTATAATCTTCACACCAGCAGCACCTGGGACTTGTTGGAAATGCAAAGTCTTGTGAACCCCCACACCTCCTGAATCTGAGATTCTAGGATGGGCCTCAGCAATTGCATCTTAACAAGTTCTCCCTCCAGATAATTCTGTTGTACACTTCATGTTTGTGAACCACGGATCTAGGGCATGAATGTCTCAAAAGGCATTTGATGGTAGGAAACTTATCTTGGCATCCATCATCCTGCTCTGCACAATACGGATGAAAATTTGAGTTCTAGTTCATAAAGCAGGGGTTTTCTTCTTCAGTTCTGTATGTCCTGCCTGCTCAGCCCAGAATCTATAGGGGGCAAATGCTCAGCAACTTTGTGCAATAAATGAATAAGGAAGAACTGCAGAATGGTGGGAAAGTTCACAGAAATGAATTCTCATGCCTGGCAATCTTTTAATGGAGCAGATGGGAAGCTGGATTTGGTGATCATGCTGGGGCTATGCCAAAATGCACAGAAAGATTTGTGACAATAAGAGCCTCTAAGCCCTGCAAAGATGTCAGTTCTTCGCACATATATATTTGAGACACGGAAAAGTTATGCGATAAGCTTAAAGAAACCCATCTCAGGGCTGATTCCTCCTGGATGACTGTGTCAAATTCTTAAAAATGTGAAATTTAAAAAAAAATCCTTTACACATTTGCTCCTTAACCAGACACCTGGTCTGCCTGTTGAAGATGCTAAGACATAAAGCAGAGATGGACATCCTACACATGCTCTTCCTTTGGTAAATGACCTTGAAAAGACCATCAGTGACATTCTCTGGATTCCTTTTCTCCATTTTTATGTAAAAAAGAAGCTAAGAGAAGGTTGGAAGCTTGTGTCATGATGCATGCAAGTAGCACATGTGGTTTTTCTATCTCCACTAAGCCAGAACTCTAGTTACCCTGGGTCAAGTCATTATCATCTGATCCTCACTGGGTGACAGGGTATTTGTGAGATAGTTGTAGGAGGCAAGGGGGTAGCTGGGGATGTGGTTCATTCTTTCTAAACTAGCAGCAGTACCGTGTTTGGGGTGCCCACTCCTGCTCAGGGTGTCCGTCACTGTATGTGTCCAGGTTTGTGCTGTTAACTCTGCCTTCTGATTCTCTAGACTGTGAGAGGAAGACTTTGTGAGAATGAAGGATGCTGTCTTGTGAAGCTTCCTCTTTCAGTAAGGGTAGCTTATCAGTCAGAGTTTAATAGTAAATACAAAAAATCATTTTGAAGGCAGGAGGGGTGTCAGAAGTAGATAAGCTAGGTGAGGTCTTCTCTTTGGATTTCTAGAGTTAATTCCACTGTAGACCTTAACAAAAATGACTTTCTAGATTCCTTGGCATCCCTGATAGCATGTCCCAAAAGACCACTGGTCTTGGCCAGCAGGCAGGACCCCTGGGGAGAAAATAGTGTGTCACTTAAGGTCCTGAGCGTGTGGAGGGGCTAAGACATGAAGCAGAGGTGGACATCCACCTTTGGACATATGCTCTTCCTCTGGTAAATGGTCTTGAAAAGACCATCAGTGACATTCTCTACACTCCTTTTCTCTGTTTTCCTGTATAAAAGAAGCTAAGAGAAGGCTGGAGGCTTGGCACGTCCTTGGACAAGTCCTGCATGTGCAGGAGAGGGTTTTAAAGCCTGTCCAGTGCTGGAATCAGTGTCATCTTGTCAGTGGAATGGCCGCTCATCATCTCTGGCCAATTCCCTTTGGTGGCATTGCTTTCAAAGGTACATTGATACTCTTTTTTAAAAAGCAAGACCTTTGGTGGCAAAATCGTTGCCACCAAGAGGGGATTTGAGGTAGATTCTAAGGGTTTTGCTGACCCACTGAGAGGCTGTGACCACATCATTACTGCAAATTGGTCTTGAGGCTTAAATTTAGAGACCACCTGCCCTGTGTCTGTTTTGTTACCTTCTGGAGGGAATTGTTATGTGTTTGTAAAGTGGTTATGGGATCAAGGGCATGGTCTTCTGAAACTTTCAATCATATCTGGTGCTTTAGCTGCAGTTACCAGAGACAAAATAGATGATGTTCCAGTCAGAGCCTCTATCACTAAGAAATCCAAGGCCAGCTTTGAGCCCTGTTGATAGACCAGGAGGGAGGAGGGGAAGTGGAAGAGGAAAGGCAGGGACCCATATAAGGTCTCTGTGGCTACATGGGGGACAGGCTCTGGAGACTAAAGGAGAAGTGCCAGCTTTAGTAAGATCAAACATCTAGAGAAGCTAGAGTGACTGGTACATAGTAACAAGTTTCCAGGAAATAGTCATTGCTACTGGAAGGAGGACACAAGTAAACTTGTAGGAGAATGAGTCTGTTTGGGTCTCTAAATGTGAAGATACTTCTGGTAAGTGCTCAGAATATCTTGTCCATTAAAAAAAATGTATATATATATATCTCCTGGCATTTAAGCCATTTGTGAATCTACTGTGTTCAGCTCAGTGGTATTAAGTACATTCTTATTATTATGCAGCCGTCACCACTTTCTATCCATACAATTTTTCCTCTTGCAAAACTGAAATTGTAACACAGTTTCCCATTCTCCCCTCCCCACAGTCCCTAGGCCACCATTCCTTTTTCTGTCTCTGTGAGTCTCAGTCCTGTAGGGAGCTCACATGAGTGGAATTATCCAGTATTGGCCTTTGTCACTGGTTTCTTTCACTCAGCCCGCTGTCCTCAAGGTTCATCAATAATGTGGTGTGTGTCAGAATTTCCTTTTTTTTTTTTTATTGAGAGGCCAAAAAGCATCTGTCAACTGTACCTATCATTTTGTTTATTGACACAACAGTAGACACTGGGTTCCTACTACCTTTTGCCTGTTGTGAATGATGCTGCTCTGAACATGGATGTCCAAGTATATGCTTGAATCCCTGCTTGACTTTAGTTTTGCCTTTAATATAATCTAAGGACTGGCAAGATTTGAGAAGTAGGGCAGAGATGGCTACAAATTAGTCCTCAGTGACTGTGAATAGCAACTGGTGACCTGACAGTTCTATAGAAGATTTCTCTTCTTATAAACCTAATTAAATTAAAAATCCAGTTGGCCAAGGCACCTGCACTTAAGCCAGACAATTTTTCTAAAAGCTCATTAGCTGCAAACTTGGGAATTCCACCAGCAGATGGAACTTCCCCTACCCCAGCACCAGATTTTTCAATAGTAAGATAGGAAAGGTCTTTCCAACTTGAGACCTCAAATGGAAGATTTTATCTTGCTTGTCAGTGCATCGGTTCTGATGTTGTTGTAAAGTTATGCAAAATGCAACCTTTTAAGTTTTATGAGGCAATGATGTAAGATTTCAGTGTTGTTAAACCTCAATTTCAGGAAAGGCATGGGTTTTAGGGAAATTTTTCTGACTTACCGTTACAATGGTTTTTCTTCATTTCATTTTCTTATTTCACTTATTGTAAATCGGGACCTCAGAAGAACACATTTGACTTTTCTGTGTTTTCAGTTTGGGCAAAATGAGATGAGAATGTTCCTTGGTATATTCAGCAACAAAATCCAGGATGTGAACACAGCCCTGCCACAATCCGGGAGCACTGCCCTACAGAAGCTCACATGCCTGACGGTACAGTTAGGGCAACATGATCCCTTGGAAAGAAAGAAGGCAGACAATTAGCTTGTAATTTATGTCCCAGATTCTTCTTTGGGGAACATTAAAAACTAAGAGGAATTCAGATCCTCTATCTCTCTCTATACTAGTGAAATTCATCTCTGTCCTCCCCCAAAAAGTTCATTATTGAATTTAATTGTGTCTACATACCAGCAGACAGATGATCTATAAGAAATTTGTTCTTTGTAGCTTACACTAAGAGGCTTTTTCAGGGCTTCACGACTATAGAGTCATTTGGAAATGACCTGATTTAAAGAGACAATGAGCTGGGCATATAGGTGGTTAATAACTACCAATAGAATCCAGCATTAGTGGTAAGTGATCAGTTTATCTCCATGACCCTCGCAGTGTGTGCATGTGTAAATGTGTTGATATGTTCATTTCTTACCTGTATGTTGGCATTTGTGTTATTTTTATGTCTCCACACCTCACCTCCTCAAGAAAGTGCTTCAGTTTGTTTTTGTAGATTCCTAGTTCAAATCTTAACTTTTCCACTTCTTCACTGAACGCTGCCCAGGTCTACCACCTTAGATAAATCTAGTTTTCTTGGAGTTTCCCTTGTGCCTCCCTTGGGGAGGTTGCTTGTTTCTTGGTAGCCCAGAGACCACTGTACCCTCTGCCCCCACCCTGGACCCAGTGCCCCTCCATCCTTGTTCAAATGCTTTTCTTCCAAGGCTGCTGCCATCCAAATCCTTCTCTCTTCTCCTCTTCCCAAAGCCTCCCCACCATTCACCAGTGGCTGCCCTCCTTGACTGTCTGCTCTTGATGCCAGCTCCAGTAATCCCTTCTGTTCTGTGCACCTGAATCTCGGAGTCTTCTGCAGGTGGGTCTTTGGCTCCTCCACTCTGGTGCTCTTCATCCCCACTCTGCTTCCTCTGGGTGTCTCCTCAGTCCTGCCATCACCTGGAACTTCATCTCACCTCTATCAGAGGTTTTAAACTCATATAATAGGGCAATTCTTGTCTTGTTTCCAGTGAATGAATTTGCAGTGTTTTGGTTTGTGCACTTCTTTAAGTCAAATGTAATATGCCAGAATGTCAGGCAGCCTTGGAATTTAGGGGATGTTTGAATGTTTAAATGGTGGCATCAAAATGTTTTATACTTTACAAATCTTTTAAAATTTATGATCACTGAAGTTCCTTTTTTGGTAGCAATATTATATCTTCTACTAAGAACGGTTAATGGTTTAGAATGGAAAAACATATCACTCTACTTGTCATAATATGAAAAAAATGTCTTCCTTTTTTCCTTTAAGAAAACACTCAGACTCAGAACTGAGGACTTCTGGGGGTAAAACCTGTAGAATCATGAACTTTTCAAAGACTCCCAGAGGTAGGAGGGAAGGCGACTGGGGCAGACCACCACTCAATTAATTCCTTGTCGTGGTGGCACAGCTGAGACCTAGGCCCGTGAGTGAACTGACCAGTGGCCCCTCTAAGTCCTTTTGTATTTTGTCTAGTGTCAGTTTTGTGGACTGACATATGACATGAGCAATTGATTGTGCTGTTGGAAACAAGAACTATAAACTGAAGGATCTGTGCAGGGTGTGTGCTTTTGATTTTACATAACAAGCCTCTTGGACACAGATTCAGTGACAGGCGTTATTATTATCATACTGAATTATAATTATGCACAAAGGGTATACAGTTGGCAGGAAAGAGTGCTGCCTTTTCAAGCTAAGGTTTTAAGTTCTTTCCCTGTATGCACTAAGCTACTAAGGTCCCCACATATTATGGTTTAAATATTTAATGTCCCCTGAAAAGCTTATGTGTTAGGCAATGTGGGAATGTTTAAGTAGGGAATTATTAGATGACAAGAACAGCAACCTCATCAGTGGGTTAATTTGTTTGATTGATTAATAATTTGAATGGGCTCCTGGGTGGCAACTGTAGGCAGATTAGGGATAGCTGGAGGAAGTGGGTCATTGGGAGCATGGCATTGGACAATATCTTGGCCCTCGCTCCTTACTCTCTCTCTCTCTCTTTTGGGGCTACCATGAGCTGAGCAGCTTTCCTCTACCACATCCTTCCGCCATGATATTCTGCCTTTCCTCAGGCCTTGAACAAGGGAACTGGCAGACCATGGACTGAGACCTTGAAACTGTGAGCCAAAATAAAATTGTCCTCTTCTAAGTTGTTCTTGTTAGATATTTCAGTCTTAATGACAAAAAGTTGACTGACATACAGTCAAACACTCATCTGTTCTAATCCCATCTTTTCACAGATTGGGAAACTGAGTCCTAGAGAGATTGTGTTATACTTAAGAGAGAATGCTGTTTATTGGGGTCCTGTGCTTCCCCACCCCATGTTGGTCCTACTATGTGCTTAGTGTCTATCCTTCTTTAGAACAGGTCCCCTCAGGTGGACATAAAGTGACAGGAATTCTTTCCCTTTCCTGAATTTTCCACCCTTGCTTTTATCTTCCCCTTCTACTTTGGAGGAGTTTGCCATGAAGGTGATTTTACTTCTACCCCTGATGCTTCCTTTGGCAACGTGAAGCATTTTGTGTGTGACATTTCTTAAATTCACAGTGTTCTCCTGAGAGATTGAAATTTGTAGATCCCTTCTGAGAGGCAAAAGACAGGCCTGGTTTAGCAATATCACCATTGTATTTCTCTGTCTCTCACTCTGGGCCTTGTGCCTAGGAATAAATGTTTGTTGGAGTTGTTAAATTCACCGGACCAAACATGATAATTTAGATGATGGGATGGTATTATCTCTCAGAAACAAAATGTCCCCAGATTGTTTCTCTTGGTAATTCTTATATCTATTTTTTTTGTATATAGTGAATTTTGTCATATGTAAATTATACCTCAATAATTTGGGAATCACGTAGAGAAAATTGTCCATTTTCTGAGAAGGGTCTCTACTGCCAGTAGCTGGATTCTACATCAAACATGGAGAATCACTAATTAGGGTCATTTGTTCTACTGTGAGCTGAGGAGACTACGTACAGCCTGCTCAGGAGAGAATTAATTCATTCTCCTCTCTGTACTTTCTCAAGTACTCCTAGCAGATCCTCCAAGCCTGCAGGCCTCATGCATATGTTCTAATGGGCTAATTGTTAAGGCGACATTTATAAATTAATCTCTGACTTGAGCTAAGTGGTTTCCCCTAATGGCTCTAATTCAGCAACTCCCACTCTTGGCCACATGTCAGATTTCTGGAAGAGCCTGTTAAAAATAGTGGTGCCCAGCTTCCCCTCCCCCGCTGGTGGCTGCCTGGTCCAGGGTGGGAAGAAGGCATCTCTGCTTTTTAAGAAAAATTCTCCAGGTGATAGGATTCTGGTGTCAGCCACCTCTGTGTCTGTCTCAGATCCATCTCTGAAGGCTGTGTAGCTAGCTTCACATGCTAGTTGAAAACATTTGGGCCTCAACCTGGCAACTGGAATCCAGGTTCTAGAATGGGTGAGGTCTCTTCTCTAATGAACCACCTTCCCTGACTCAGGCCCCTTTGTAGTCACATCACTGAATCTGCTTTTTCCCAGGAGCTCAGGGAACTGAGGGGAACTATTCCCTACTTGGCTATACTAGTTTTCATTTCTGTAAAATTTCTCAGGCTTTTGGAAGGTCTTCATGGCCTGCTGGAGTTTCCATTTTGGAAGATGGTTGTGAAACTCCCTCTCGATTACCATCAGATTCCCTCCTTTGTTGTGGTGTTGTTTTAACACACTGTGTGGGTTCGTGGTGTTCTGTGTAAATGTTTCATGCTTCATCTTGGAGTTAGGAAAATTGATGACTCTCTTTCTGTGTTATGACTTTATATGCTATTGTTCGAATAACATTGATCAAATGGCTTTTGTGTTTTGGAGTCTCACACTCTGGAAATATCACCTAGTATTCAGCATCACCAGGTAGCATGTGAGTATTTTCAGTAAATCTAAGAATATGGTAGGCAGCACCATTCAAGGAAGACAAGGTGATTTGGAGCGTCCAGTCTATAGAAGAGGGAAATGCTGGACAGGCTCTGGAAAGCAGAAGTTGTGCTGTGACTGCTGATGTTAGGTGGTCTCCTGTGTGAGGCTCCTGCCTACAAGTCTAGGTCTGGGACCTGCTTCATAAAGTGCTTGGTCTTCATGAGGATTATTCTGTGACTCAGCTGTTGGAGGCCATGCGTGTTTTGCTCTCTTAGGTACTGTGCGTTTTTAACCTCATTTTACCATGTCCCTACCCCTGGGACTATAGGAATACACGGAGGGATCTCAAGTGGCCCTACCCTTTTCAAAGGCATCTTGGAGTAAGCATAACTTGTTCAAAGAAAAGACACTTTAAGAATGAAGAGCTATTAGTCTGGTGTGGTGGTGTAGGCCTGTGATCCCAGTGATTGGGGAAGCTGAGGCAGGAGGGTCGCAAGTTCAAGGTCAGCCTGGGAAACTTAGAGAAAAATTGTCTCAAAATCAAAAGAAAGGAGGGAAGGAAGGAACTGAATCTTAATCTGGTTCAATTCCCAGTTCCCAAAAAAGAAAAAAAAAAAAAAAAGGAAGCATGAAGTGATAGCAAGACAAGATCCCCTGTAGTACTCATACTTCTCCAACTCGCTTTATTAATGACCTATATAGTTACTATCTTACTATAAATTGACTATACCTATACTGAACATTTACCACTAATCAAATAATAGCATAGAATTTATCTGTATAAGGACTACTCTGTAAAGAGTACATTTTATAACTCCAAGTGGACTTCAGTCTTTTGTTTCTCTGGACCTATGCATAGTATATGTTAAATAAGTACTTACTATTTGGAGGCTTTATATAACATAATTATTATCATTTAGAAGAAGATTTAATCATTTTGTATTCTTTTTTTCCTCTCTTTCTTTCTTTTAATTTACAACAGGGGTCTCAGTCAATGAGAATTTGTTAAAGGGAGAGAGAAAGAATAAACTAGACCTCTGGGTGGCTTTGCTAAAGCCATGAGGAAGGAAGTCCAGTCTCTTCTGGTTCTATTTTCATGAACAAATTCAAAGGGTTAATATCTTCCTGCAGCACCTGGATCCAGGTTGACAATGTCATCAATGACATGATCAAGAGGTATTGAGAGAGTTTCAAGATGCCATGCACATTTACCTTTATTGGTCAGTTCATGCATGGAGACAGCTGCTGATGGATCATGGTGAGTGGGACAGTTTGGCTTCCCTGGACCTCACCAAGAGCAAGCCTTCTGGCTGAACACATGGGCCCCGGCATAGTCCATGAAACAGAAAGAAGGTTCAGTGCCTTGGAGCTATGGAGGTCATTTCCATCCCATGTTTTTTTCCTTCTCTCTCTCTCTCTCTCTCTCTCAGAGATGCTGATACTTGAGAGCAGCAGGATCCCCACCCCCTTGTCACTGTCTGATTTGCTTAAATAAGCAACACGTTAATTCCCATCACAGATACTACATGGAGGCAGCTGGTATGCACTAGTTACTTTGGCCATCCTGATGCTAGGAAAGAGCTATTGCAGAAGGGTTAGATTTTAATTCCTTATAGAACTATATAGATGCCATCTGCAAGGACTTTTGCTTTCCTTTCCTGCAACTATGGCTTTTAGTGGCTTAGGACCATCTAGCTAGCTCTGACAGAAGCTCAGTATTCAGGGACACACAGGGAACCAGATCAACAGGGATTAGTCTGGGATCCAGTGTTTATGAATGAAAAGGCCCTTCCCCCTTTGTTTTGGCCACACCCCTTCCCTTTGCAGCTTTTTGAGAATGAGGTCAGGGCCAGGATCTAAGTGCTTATGTCACAGAAATAGCAATGCAGCTCCAAATTAATCTTCAGCTTATATTTTGCTGCCTCCTTCAGATAATAGAGGATAAAGCGGAGGCCTGTGTATGTTTTATTTTCACATCTACCTTTGCAAGGAATATATGAATGAATGCGTGTGACGGGGAAGAGGGAGACAGGCCAGCCCAGAGAGATTCTGCTGGGTAGCTGGTAATTACTGAGAGACTGCAGGAGTTTGCTTGGATTCAACTGGAGCATGTTTTGGTTTTCAAAACAAAATGGAAGAATGAAATAAACCCCAGTGGTGTATTGTATTTAACACTTTCTTTCATGAGGAAATTTTAGCAGTTGTTATGAAGTTGCATGTTACCTTCACAGTATCCAGTTATTTTGTCGTGTTTTTCATAGTGTGTAGAGACCAGCAGTCCTCCCCAGGAGCTTCTTGTAGGTTTGCAGCAGTTCAAATGAGAATCTCATGCAGATTTCATTTTCCATCACTGGCCAACTTTGGTATGCACACAAAATGCAGGTTATGTGTGATTTTCTTTCTTATATACATATGCACACACACACATACACACACACACACACACATGCGCACAAAGAGCTTGATCATGGCTAGTCTTTCCATGAATTGAGATTCATCTCTGTTCATCAGCTAGTGCCAGCAGATGTCCTTATAGGGGTCATCCCAGGAGACCGCCACTTCTAAGGTCCTACAGCCTGCTTCTACTTAGGATATTAGCATATCTAAAAGGCATCTGTTGACTGGCAGGTGGGAATTGTGTGTGCTGGTGATGGTGTTTACTTTTTGTCTCAGGCTCAATTGTTGGCCCTTGGCCTCTTTTTTATTCTTGACCTGTCCTTTATAAGCTTTAATTGCCTCCTCTGTGAAAGATTAAATAAACACATTGGAATGTTGAGTGAAGACTGAAGTGTCAGTATCAGTCTAATCCGCTACATATTCACATGATGGACTTTGGCATGACAGGTTTGAAGGAGATGCCAAAACTGTCTTTTATATCAAGGGTGATTAATTTTGAGTGAGATGTGTAAAGAAGGATGAAGATTGTCATTTAACTGGATGAATGTATTACCTAACTTGGCTTTCTATACCTAAACTGCTTCCTAAGTACTTGAGAAGTGTTATAACTACATACCTGTAGTGTATACACAGTGAATGTTCATACAGCTCTGTCTGTGTGCACATGCCCATATGGACATTTGTACATGCAAATCTGTGCTTTTCAAATGGATCTTTCTTGTGTGGAGACAGAAAGCAGATTATTGGTTGTCTGAGGCCAGGAGATGGGAACGGGGATTAATTTAACAGGCACAAAGGATCTTATTGGGATAATGAAGATGTTCTGAAAGTGGATTATGGTGATGGTCACACAACATGATAAATTTACTAAAAGCCATTGCTGAATTGAATGCTTAAAATGGGTGAATATTGTGGCATGTAGATTATACCTCAACAAAGCTGTTAAAAATTGATATTCTGTATTGGGTTCTCTTTAGATTCTAAGTCACATATAACACAACAAATCTTATCACCTCAGATCTTCATCTGCTCTTTTCCCCCTGAAGTGTATTGATTTCAGTCACAGAGAAGCTGGACCTTCAGATAACAGGACCAGATAAAAATCCCAGTGCCTGGAGAGGTAAAAGTCTGCCTTGACCCCTATTGGCAAGGAACAAGGGTGCTGCCCACTGCCAGATGAGAAGGTGACATCAGATGGCCTGCGGGGGCAGTAAGGGCACGCTATTCCAACCAGGTTCCTGAAGGCAGTTGGCACCATGTTTCAGCTGCTGCTGCAAGTGTCAAAAAAATAAAGATAAATAAACAGCCTGGTGTCTGGCTATAAAGTGATGGCATTTTCCTCTTCTTTGCAGGTTGTGTTGGTCTTTGCTCTCAGCATTGGTGCACTTGTGATATACTTCATAGATTCGTCAAAGTGAGTATTCAAATACGTTGTTCCTGCCCTCTCTTTCTAAAACAACCATGACCCTGTACACTGATGAATTTATTTCCCTTAACACCAACCCCTGCAAGAACCTCCCAAGTGTGGAAGACGTTTGGAGGAAGGCAGGGCTCTTCTGTGCTGATTTCCTGAGTGGGAAAGAAAGCTCTCAGAGGAAGGCTGCCTGGATTCAGCTGGCATGGGAGGGAGGGGCCTCCCATGGGGTCAAGCCTTCTTGCTGAGTATTATTTATTTTAAATAGCTATTTCCTCATAAAGTATTTGTGCTGAAGATGTCAAGAAGTTAAGAGGGCTTTGATGGGCAATTGCAACCTCAGGGAGGGTGACAGTTCCAGCAGGTGAGCGTCTGAAGCTATTCTTGCCTTGGTTGTAGGAGCCTTTTCTCATTTGGATTTCCCGTGCTTTGATTCTGTTGGAGGGCAGATTAGAAAGCAAGGTGTTATTCTTTCACCAGCCAACCCAACATTTAGCTGAAGCATCATATGCTGGTGCTTCTTGAATTGTGAAAGTAAGGGATGTGGGACAAAGGGATTCAAGATGACTCCTGGAAGTGGAGGTGACCAGGGCTATCTGAGAACTCCTGCAGGGGCCACTCTTGCATACCTCTGGGTACCTACTGAGGGAGCTGGTCCTCCAGGGTGACCTGGGTCCCAGATGGCGAGCACCCTCCAGAGGCTGAAGAGAGCACCTGCTGGAGCTGCCAGGTGACCGCTACATCCTCTCTGGTCCCCTGGATGCATCATTTGTTCCAGTTTTTCTAGTGCCGTCTTGAAATTGATGGAAACTGAGAAGTGAGCAGAGACGGAGTCAGTCTTGTTTTTCTGTTGCAATGGGAACTTGATGATTCTGGCCAAGGGACAGTGACCTTGAGCTTCTCTTGCCCTCGCTATCTGTGGTGAGAGTGCTTTTAACACTTTTAACTCCATTCCTCATGCTGTTGGAAACTAGACTTTGATTCTAGGAAACCTGCCTCTTTTGTCTGTTGGTTTGGACTTGCTGTGCCTGAATACTGAGCTCCGTGCTCATTTTTTCTGAGACTCTGGATGGTGGTGATTTCATGCACACCTAAACTCTAAATGTCTCAGAGCATTCTGGTCACCAGCCAGATGATTTTTGTGCATTGGGGTGCAGAGGCCAAAAAGTCATGTTAGGGAAAATAAAGAAGACATCTCCTCTGATCACCTGTCCCTGGGAGTCAGCCATGGCTAAGACTGTTGAGTGCCTCAGCTAATCCTTACATCCAAGACCTGCTTCCCTCACTCTCTTGAATGGAGGGACCTTTTACAATCCTCAGGGGATGAGGATGCATACTTGTTCCATCAAAAATCGCTAGCCAAGAATGGAAGCATGTTTTTAAATTTGGAAGATTCCAATTGGCATGTCATGGAAGGTAAGCCCTCTTTGAATATTTACATTTAGTGTTTCTGGACCCTATTGGAATTCAACTGGAGTTCTAAATCTCTTGGTCTTATTTCTCCCATCTCTCCCAGGGGTGTTCTCATAGGTTGTGGGTCCCATGCTGGGGAAAGAGAGAGCATACCTTACATAAAGGTGAGTGTGGTGCCCTGTTGGAAGGACAGATACCTCAGCTGCACCTTCCCTCCCTTTTTACTCCTCTGTAATACTTGGAAATAAAATGCTCTTTGTTGGATGGATCTGGATGGTGTACTTTTTTTCTAGCGTCTAGTAGGAGACAGTCTTTGGCTCTCTGGGTCTGGTGTTCTCACCTGCATGGAAGAAGATAGAAAAGGATGAAATTCCCCAAGGCAGACCCTTTCTCCTAAATGCTCTGTCTGCCTCCGTGTCCTTTGGAATTAATTCTGACACTGCAGAGCCTTGTGGAAGCTGGCATTGGAATCCCTCTCTGATTCTTTGATGGACTTGCAAGGAGTCTCTACCAAAGCTGGTCTTAGAGATCAGACTGTCCTTGGAGACTGCCCTGGCCTCATCCTAGCTTTAGCCCATCTCTCTTCTGTATCATTAAACTGTGTGGTTTATCCTAGGAAGACTTTGTTTATTAAAAAAAAAAAAAAGACTTTGTGGCTCTTTGTGTAGCCCAATCTATTTTTCATTCACCTGACTTATTTTGGTCCTAAGACCATATTCCAAGATTTTGACCCATGAGAGACCCCATCATCTATCAGCACAAGAGAGTCTTTCATCTTCTTGGGGAGAGTCAGAAAGCAAGCTCAGCTTAAGCAAGGGGAAGATTAGAGTAGAATCTATAAAGTTAACCTTTATGATAAGCCAATGAATTCCCAGGAATAAAATGAAATGAAACCTATTGAAAAAACCACAATCAAGCTTAGTGAACAAGACAAAATGAAAGTTTGTCCACATTCAAGCAAGATGCAAATGAAAAGAGGTTAAGTTTCGTTCAAAACTATTACTAGCTGAACAGTCATGGTTTGGCTGGCCTTCTGGACATCTTGCAAAGTAGCTTAGAACTTCTCTCAGAAATTATTCTGAGTCATCACCTTGGAAAAAAGTACCTCATATTCTTGAGATGAATTTTAGTTAGCATTTACTCCCTTCAAATAAATATATCTGGAGTGAGCCTAATTAATTAGACTGACATTGTCCATGAAATGGCTTGTCTCACTGTATTTTAACCAGACCTAGCCCCACTAAAACAGAAACAGCACAAGTTCAAGATCTGAGGCTCTGCACCTTGTCTTTTGAGATGTGCAAAGAAAGCAGGTAAATATATAAAGAAGGCTCTGATGGTCGACTCTGCCAGCTTAGTCTCAGAGTAGGCCACGTCCAATTATACTCCAGACACACCAGCCAAGTGGTTTAATCTACCTCTGAGCATCAGCAGATAGATAAGGGAGTTCAGATAAATGTCTAATTAGCAGCTTTATGATCTTTTTAACCTTTCAAAGTACATTTTACTATTAAGGATTAGATGATAGGTTGTTCATAAAACCATCTTTTCCTATGCATCTTCCTTTTGAGTTATTAGGCCAGGATAGATAGATCTCTGAGTTGGTCTTTTTCATTCAAGGGTTTGAGAAGCAGTTCTTTGGGTCTTAATTTTCCTAGAAGGATCACCAGGGAAGATCATTCTTGTGGCCTCCAGTGGTTACTATTTAGCTGAGATAGAGTGCCTTTGAGCATCTAGAGTTGAAAGCCAAGGAGAATTATATTAAACTGTGTTAAAAGTAGGCTTCATCATCCCAGTGGTAGACTCTCTGGAAAGACCCAAGCAGAGGGAGGTGATCTTGCAAGTCTTTGGAAAGACATAAATGTCAGTGCCTTCAGAATTGCATGAAGCTCATGATACTTACCCCTCCCAAATATCTCTTCTGATTAGCCATCCAAGGGGAACATTTTTATTCTTTTAAAAAGGCTTCTTACACAATTTATGCCCCATGTTGTCACTTCAGCTCCTAATTCTTTTTTTTTTTTTCAACTGACAATTGAATTCAGGGCTTTGAGCGTGCTAGACAAGCACTCTACCACTGAGCTACATCTGTAGCTCCCCTAGCTCCCTATTTTGATGTCTCCCAATGTCTGAGACCTTTCCCAAATAGGAAAGGTTTTTTTTTTTTTTTTTTAAGTTATACAACCAAGTCAGAGTTTCCTTTGATGGCCTATGAATGCTAATGTCAGTCACTGTTGCTGGTTCCCTTTGAGACAAGAACATTAATTCTTATTTAATAGATAAGGGATGGAGGGAAGAAAAGAAAGACCTGTGGATATCAGCATGAGAGCAGGATTCATGGGTTGCATAATGCAGTGGTCCTGTTATTTCCAGAATTTCAAGAGAAAGTTGGAAGAGACAGCAGCTCAGAGCTCTGGGTATCTGCATTTTTTTCCCAGAGGCATTCTGGGAAAGAATGACTCACACATGTGCAGATTTTCATTCCTTTGATTCATGTTTGAACACTGCTACTTCTTATGCTTTGGTTACGTGGATTATGAATATTTAATGCTGCATATGCTGAAAAATGAAGGTCAAGTCCTGCTCACTGGCGACTTCAAGGCAGGCTCTTGTCTCTGAAAGACAAACCACTTGCTGTGAGCAGAGTAAAACTGAAAGGTTATACATTGTTAAAATTTTCCTTAATGACTTTATCTGCTCCAAAATGGCTGGTACCCAGTATGGGCACCTGCTGATTTTGCCAGTCTTTGCTCTTGGCTTTTGGTCTCAGCACTGTTGTTTTGGGGATATGGATGCTGGGAGCCATCAGCCAAGTAGGTATGACAAATTCCTTGCCAGCTTACTCCCATGCTGTCTAGTGGAAGGACTTCTGAAAGGTGACCTTGCTCAAGGACCAGGGCAGGATCCGTGTTTAGGGTGTTCCCCCTTTAGAATAGGGCAGTTTAGCATAATAGGAGATTAGGGTGTTCCCCCTTTAGAATAGGGCGTATCCTGCTGCTGAGTTCCTCTTGAGTGCTTAGGGTCAGACAGTAGATTTTGGGAGACAGAAGCCCATGCGGAAGTGGATTTTGCAGGAGTGGATTTGGGCAGAGAACGTGGATTTCCCCAGAACGTGTTTGTAGACGGCCGGTGTGAGTTCGAGAATAAAGAATTGCTGTTTGAATCTACAAGCTGTGTGGAGACTCGTGATTTGTGCCCAGCCAGAGACTGCGGCATATGGACATTAGGGAGGAGGAAGGAATCAGCACTGATTTTGTAGAGCTTCTAATCCAAGAACTGGATTGCCAAGGTAACAGTGGTGTTACAACCGGAAAATGATCTCTCCCCAGTTTGTTTAAATTTTGCTTTGGTATTCGTTGGTTCGTTTGTTCATTCATTCATTCATTCATTCATTCATTTATTTTGTACTCATTCATTCATGTTGTATTTATTAATTTATTTGAAGCATTTTCAATGTCATAATGCTGAATATTGTCCAGGTGACAAAATCATTTATGGTTAGATTTGGTTATGGAGAACCATCTTGAAAGTGGTGACAGAAATTGATCAGATTTCTGTTGTCTCTGAAAATAGAACTGGTGCCATTGGTTCAGTGAGGATACTCAGAGCTCTAGTGGAACATGTTAGTCACTCAACAGCTTTACCACCCATCTCCACATGGCCTGGCCTCTCATTCCCTGGCCAAAAATTCTCTTTCAAAGGGGGAGGAGAGGGCAAATGGGTGGAGGGAGTTCACACTGACTGATGGTGTGTTATGTGTGAGCTACTATGCAAGACACTTTAAAATAAAATAAATAGCACCTGCAATATCATCAAATTCTCCTAATAGCCTCCTAAGGTAAGTATTACTGTCCCCACTTTATAGGTGAGGAGGAAAAGCTGCAAAATTTGCCCCAAACCATGTGTCTAATGAGTAGTGGAGCTGGGATCTGACTCAGTGTGTCTCACTCTCTTCTTCTTGTCAGGAAGTGAAATTCCAGATTGTGGAAGGAACCAAAGGGATTGAGTGTAATGTTGCAAGGTTGGGAGGTGGCTCCATCTCATCCTGCCAAATCATCTGTCCTGTTTTTCTTTTGTTCTCTATGTCCCCATCCCGGGGGCCAGCTCTGCAGTGGACAGTGCTTTGAGGGTCCTGTCACAGACTTCCCCCTAAGATGCTCCCAAGGGTCTTGTGCTGTTTGAGGTCTGTTTGAGGCCTGATCTGTTTCTTCCTAATAATGCCTCAATAAGATCCTTTTTTTTTTTTTTTTGATATCAGGGATTAAACCCAGGGATACTTTACTATTAAGCCACATCCTAAGCCCTTTAATTTTTTTTTTTTTTTTTTGGTGGGAAGGACTGGGTTTTGTTCATTTGCAGAGAGTCTTACTAAATTACTGAAGCTGTCCTTGAACTTGCAATCCTCTTGCCTCAGCCTCCAGAGTCACTGGGATTACAGGTGTGCTCCTTTGTGCCGGGGAGATCCTGTTCTTTTTTCTTCATAATTTTTTCATTGGCGCTTTATAATTATACATAATGGTGAGAGTCATTATTACATATTTGTACATGCACATGAGATTTATTTCTAATTTTTAGAAATGTTTTTATTTGTGCATTATAGCTATATATAAGAGTGGGGTTCATTCTGACATAATAATATATGCATGGGATTCTTTTTAATCTCAGTAGAGTGGTAGCATTTCATGACAGAATAAGGTCAAGTTAGCAAAGAACAAGGAAAGTTGATTGTTTCTCAGGAGCTTTTCCCACCAAGGGAATTCTTTCCAAGTAGAGAAACCTTTGACTTTTCTATCCGTTCCTCAATCTCTGTGCCTTTACTTGGTACAGTAGATAATGAGAAATGCCCTGTTTCCCCATTCAGCAATTTTTTTCCCTTTATAGAGCTACAGGATTTAGTTAATGTATTATTGTTTTGTGTTATGTTGTAGGAGATTTGTGTGCCTAGGAAATTAGTATTAGCAAACTAAAGGGATTTCTTTTGAGGACTTGAAATGATACAACTGGTTTCTTCTCTGGCCTTGTTCTGAGTACAAGAAGGTGTTGACCCATTGTCTCCCCAAGTGCCTAACCTCATGGGTGGCACCTGGCAGAGCCCTGAGGGTTGCCCAGGTATCATCACTGGGGTGGCTGACAGTGTAAGTTACTGTGGATACAAGCTTTCATTGTCACCACCAGCACACCCCGCCCAGGACGGTGGCCAGCCAGGCAGCCCAGGGCATAGGGAAGGAAGCACATCCCTCTGCTGGCCTTTGGTTCTCAGCTCCTTTACAAAACAGGGCCTTTCTAGGTGCTGTGCTGATAAATGAGCTTCAGCTCTCTGCCTCAGTGCCTTTTTTGAGAAGTCATGGCCTGTGTTTAACCTTTGTTGAAGAAGTCAACGCAAATCACCATGTGTGTGAAGCATCTCCCTATTCTTCTTTTTTCTTTTTTTAAATACCACCCCTTCTAACCTCCCCCACCCCGCCCCCCATTTTCTCTATCCTGGCTGACATTTTTATTGCCAGGCTTTGGTTTGGAAAATTATGGGCAGGGAAAGTTCAAGGGCAGGATGTTCAGAACAGCACTGCACATCTGTGAAGGGAACACACCAGGAGAGCCAGCAGCTGTTCAAAGAATAGAATGTCAGATGGTGGAGGAGCCCAGCCCACTGAGGGAGGGGGAAGAGGAGCTGCCTGGGGGCAAAGAGGTTGTAAATAACTCCCAGTGGGAAGTCCTTGTCCCCTTTCAGAATTTAACCTTTCCTGCCCACACTGGGGAGTCAGCCTAGCTCAAGCCTTCTACCTCATCCAGTTTTCTAGGGCATAAATCTGGTGATGAAGATGGAGAGTCTCCCTAGGTATAGAGTCTACTTCCCTCTCTGTCTGGGTCTCCATGTGAGTGGGGCTGCTGTCTAATGGATGAGCTTTTCCTGTTTCCTAGTTCCTTCTGCTTTGGAGAGGTCATCTCTGCTGTCCCTATTGCTTCTCACTGCACAAGGCCCCCAGACACCATATGCAATAGCATCTTAAATGTCAAGGGAATGCCTACTTATTTGGGGCAGTTCATGGAAAAATTAAAAAAACTTGTTAAGAGAAGGAAGAAGGACTTAGCTTGGCCTTTCACATTCATTACAGAGAATACAGTTGGCTCTCTGTACCAAAATAATTAATATAAAGCAAATATAATCTAGACTGGACTCATTTTTCATATTACTCATTATTCATTGTTATTATTTTTGTCTTCTGATTTTCAGTAAATCAATATTAAGACATTTCTGTGAGTCTGTAGAGATAAGGTTGCCCCTAAGCTGTGTGCCTGCCGGCCTTGCCTAATGGAGAAGTTGGCTCTGCTGGATTCAACCAACTGCAAATAGCAATATATGAAAAAATTGGCATCTATGTTGCACATGTACTGTGTCATTGCTGACTAAATAATATGGTCTAAAACTATTTTCATAGCATTGACATTGTATTATGTGTTATACTTTATGAGAGGTGACTTACTGTGCATGGGGGGATGTGCCCAGGTCATATGCAAATACTTTGCCATTTTATGTAAAACACTTCAACATCCATGGATTTTTGTGTCTGTGGAGGGTCCTGGAATCAACCCTCCATACAAGGTATGCTATAAGTGCTTAAAGAGGGTTCAGAGGTGACTTTTGACTACTGTGCCTCAGTGTTCTTTCCTGAGGAGTAAAGATTAGGTGGAAAAATCAAACCCAGCCAGGTCCCTTCTTGGGATTAGTTTCTGTCTTGTCCACTGGCAATATTGGTCCTGAATTCCTTAATTTTATGATCCTGTTTCTCTCTCTGTCTCTTTCAGGGTAGGGGGTGAGTAGGAGGTCAGCTCTGTTGTGGATGGTAAATAAGGCTGAAAGTGTTGGCTTGGCCGGTTTGGAATTTGTTATGCATTACTTTTGAGGACATCTTGCCCAATTGCTCATTTATTTTTCCCTATGAAAACACTATCTGATAACTATGTCTATAAATCCATGTTTGCTCTGCCCTCCAAAATTAGAATGAATTATTTCTGCCCTTTTCATCACTCTCCAGAATTTAAAAGGAATGTTTTGGATGATCTGACCCTCTCGAAGCCCTCTTCTCATTTCTTTCATAAGAACAGTTTTTGGCATGTGTAGGAATGTTTCACTATGAGTAAATGATAGATTATTGAGGAGATAGATAAGTTGCATCTGACTTAAGCATTACATAATTAAGACATACATAAAAACAACACATGGCACCCTCCTAATATGTATAAAATTTATGTTTGTGTGTGCAGTTAAAGTTCTATTAAAAATAAATTTGACAATTAACAACAACAACAACAAAAAGAATGGTTTTGGTACAAATGCAAGAAACATTCTTTTTGAGGCCCAGTAGTTACATCCTCTGCAATTAGCAATAGTTTATACCCTAAGAGTGCTGGGTCTGCTCTCCACAGGGCAAGACACTGCTGGTGCTCTCCCTAAAGTCACAGGACAGGCATTCAGAACTGGCCCCTAGAGGTGGGTTTAAGAGCCAGCTGGAGGGAAATGCTTTGGCTCAGAGCAGTTTAACCCAAACACAAGGGCAGAGCTCATGATTAACACAACTGCAGTGGCACTAGGTGTGGTGGCAGCTTCGAGTACAGCTTTATCATGGGGTTTATGGGGCTTCGAGAGGTGTGACCTTTTTTTTTTCCCTTTTGCCCCTTGCCCTGACAGCCCGGTGGCTTTGGGGAGACCCAAATCAATGATGAGTCATTTGTGTTTTAAAAATAGAATCCTTTGCAGCAAGGATGCCCTTTGGACTTTTCCCCCTCCTTTTTAAAAAATATTAATTTGTTCTAATCAGTTATACACGATAGTAGAATGCATTTTGACCCATCGTACATAAATGAAGCACAGCTTCTTATTTTCTGGTTGTATGTGATGTAGAGTTACACAGGTCACATGATCATATATACACATAGGGTAATAATGTCCGATTCCTTCTACTATCATTACCTCCCTTCACTCCCCTCTATCTAATCCAAAATATCTCTATCCTCCCCCACATTGTGAATTAGCATTCGCAGATCAGAGAAAACATTCAGGCTTTGGTTCTTTGGGGTTAGCTTATTTCCCTAACACAATATTGTCCAGTTCCATCCATTTACCTGCAAATGCCATAATTCATTCTTCTTTAAGGCTTAGTATTTTGATGCATGTATCATTGTGTAAGAAACTTGGGAGAAGAGTGTGTGTAGGGGGTTGGAGAGAGATGGATATTTATGTATCACCTATAAAATGAGTAGGAAAGCAGAGGATACAGGAATTGGCCAACAACCTATCACTGCAACAAGCTGGGATCTGTGTACCTGTGGCCTTAAAGGTAGATTTTGATTGAGTACCTACTGCGTGCAAGACATTTTGCTTGATATTGGGGGATTTTAAAATACTATCTATAAGGCTAGATCCTTTGCATTAAGATGTTTAAATTTTATATATTTTTACAAGAGTTAGGAAGTCAAGCCATAAGCGCAAAAAAAAAGTGAGGTAACAAAACAAGATAACAAGATATGAGGAGGTGATATATTATCTGCTACTAACACAAGAATTGCAGACACTAAGTGTAGAAGGCCCAGAAGCTGAAATGACAGCCATCTATGGAATGTTTTGGCTTAGGGCAAGATTTTGAATTGAGGAGTTGGAAAACTCAGTCTCATCTGAACTTGGGGAATCCACAAGTAGGGACCCTCACTGTGGCCTGAACCTTGACCTTGTGGTTTTTATTTTCAGCAAAGTCAAAGTCATGCCTTGAAATCAGCCACTGAGAACAGAGATGGAAAAGGGTTTGAGGCTAGCACAGCAGATCTGCTTCAGTGGCCATAGAACTTATTCTTCAGCTGCACATGATTAAAATCTGAAATTTCTATTTGGAAGTTTCTAAAAGTGACTGAAAGGCATCTTCTCCATCTTTTTGAACCTGAGGGCTTTGCACAAGGGGCCATATGAGAACCTCTTCTATGGACTGGCCACATGCACAGCATCACAGGAAGGAGATAGGGAAGAAGTTAATAGCAAAATAAATCTGTGCTCTTGACAAACAGGCCATGCAGAGACCCAGGATGCTTGTCTGGAAGCCAGCATTTGCCCCCCAGGATCACATGGTGATTTTCGTCTCTTTTGGTACTTTTGCATTCTTGTGTCCCTTCTTTTGTAAGGAATGTTCAGACTTGTTATATTTTAAAACATCATTGGTATAAAAATAAATATAATCCAGACTGGATTCATGATTCATATATTTCTTACTCATTATTCATTGTTATTATTTTTTCTTCTGATTTTAAATAGATCAATATTAAGACATTTTTGTGGGTCTGTAGAAATAAGGTTGCCCCTACGCTGTGTGCCTGCCTTGCTTAGTGGAGAAGGTGGCTGTTTCCCCTTTCCCTATTCACCCCATCCTTCTGGAAGTTTTCAGAGATAAGAAAAACATGCTTGGCGACAGATGCCTTCTACCACACCCCTCCAATGTCCTCTGATGGTTTCAGATGCACAAATAAAAATAAACATTCCATTTTGAGCCCAAGCTTTATAACTTGACTTTGGGAAATATTAACTTCAGCAACCCAGAATTTAAATGAAATGCTGCCTGGAGAGAGATCAAAAATTTTAAGAAAACCTAGTAATCTTGCTTTTCTGCAGAGTTTTGGAAAAACACGTGCCTTTTCCATTTCTGTATTTGAAAATGAATCTTACTTGCTTAAGAAATCTGTGCTGCTGTTAAAAAAAATAGCATTTGCTTTATTGGAGGTTTGAAAGTTCTAGTAGACTTTGACAGATGATGTCAGATATCAGTGGGACAGATCTAGGGGGGACCATGATGAGCTGAGCTTGGGCTGGCTCTTAAAGTGGTTTCCCCGCCCCTACTGATTGCTCCCAAGCAGAAATGCAGACTCATGTGGACAGATCTTCAGATATTTCAAAGAGGAGAGCAAACTGCACTTGTAAATGGCATCTTCAATTTTAAAATA
Source organism: Callospermophilus lateralis (assembly GCF_048772815.1). Taxonomy (NCBI): domain Eukaryota; kingdom Metazoa; phylum Chordata; class Mammalia; order Rodentia; family Sciuridae; genus Callospermophilus; species Callospermophilus lateralis. Next base: position 48,577,800 of record NC_135319.1, on the reverse strand, counting down.
TTGGCCACTAACCGAGAACTTTTTAAAGTACTCTGCAGGCCAAGCACAACACCCCTGCATGCCAGATCTGGGTCTCCTGTTTTCGGCCTCTGTTCTAAACTGTCTCTCTCTGGTCTTGAATTAGCTCTGCTATGAAGTGCCAGGAAATGTTCTTAACTCTTGCTTTTCCACCTCCCAAAAAGGACCCCTTCTTCTTGCAAGGTAGGGAATTCCTAGTCTCTGGATGCTCCAGGTCGTTTCCCATCTAACACATTTTCAAACAGTGCCTCATTTAATTTCCACTTCTCTCTAGACAAATACTGTATGTCACAGCAATAAATCAGCCACAACTTACTGTAAAGCCCCAAAGCTACATATCACTAACTCTACGTCATCTCTGAAAATAACGTCGTTAGAACCTCATAAACACACGCTCTGTTTGTTTAAGAACTGCCAGAGCTTTTTAAACATCGTTGCTAAGTCACAAGGGCGTATTTTCCAGGACATAAATGGAAGAGAACATATCCCCCCTTAAATTGTCAGATTCTTTATAAGAAGAGAAGCCCAAATCTGTCTGTTCTGCCAGTGTATTAACTTGACCAAAAGAGTTGATTATACTAAATGTGTTAGTGTTGATAATCTTCGGAGACAATCTTCTGACCAACTTAGCTCAGTGGGCCCCATATATAAAATTTAGCTTAATGTCTAGCATATGTGGGTATAAAGCCTGGGTTGACATAGATAAATCCTGGCTGTCATTTTCATCAACATTAAAGTTCAGTTTTCTGAGCACTGTGTTTAACATTTGCTGATGAAATTCTTATGCTGTGGTCCCTTCAAAAGCAAATTTGGAAGTGTATCTAGGCCTTTCTCCCAGATTCAGTCCCAAGTCTGAGCTAAAGCTCCGTCACTGACCTTTCACTTTTTGTATGGAAACTTGGCAACTCATGCTAGGGCAGCATTAGACTCTGTTTGAAGATGGAGCCTAGAGCACAGATATTTTCAGAACCAAGAGAAAGATGGTTGTATAAACCCCATTTTCAGTAAATCTGCCTCATTAGTCTAGTTTCTGCATGGAAAATACTCAGATCACCCTTCACTTATCAAGATACTCTTAGGAAAATAACTATAGTGGTAGGATTTTCACAGTGTTGGAATCTGATGTGTGCTTCTTAACAAAGACACTGTACCCCCCTGCCCTATTAATGCCTTGGAAGAATAGGAATTCTACTTTGGGGTGCTGGTGTTCACTATACCCCTCACCCTCACCCTCACCATATACCAGAAAATGCAGAGAAGAAACCCATAACTCAGTTTAAGATGCACTTGACCTTGATGTGCTAGAAGGAGCTTCAGGGGCAGGATGTTGAGAAAGGTGAATAGAGCACGGATTCAATTAGATGACTCTGCTTGGCACGTGCTCCTCCTCCAGCAGCAGGAGGGAACGAGCTAGGAGTACCTCAAGGACCGGACCCGCTTCATAACAGCAAGAACAGCAATAATAAGGAAAGGTCTATGAAGAGCAGCATTAATAATTGACATGTGCTCCAGGCAGGTGTTCAGCCTGCCAGGAGCTTCTAGCACAATCTGTCGTCAGACCCGAGAGGAGGCTGGGAGTAGATAAGGAAGGCGATGTTGGGGTAGATGTGTTCCTGTGTGCATGTGTGCACATGCTTGGAGGAGGCAGGAGGGAGCAAGAGTGGCGATTCTGGCAAGTAAGATTACAGATGGCAATGGATAAAGATGATCATGTAGACAGTGGGAGTTAAATGAACACAACCGAAATTTTTGCTTGTCAAGGATCTTAATGTTGATCTATGGAACCCAAACCGTAGATTCTTTCTCTATAAGATTGGTTCATCTGATTGCTCAGCCATTTCTTCTGCTGTGAAGATCCTGGGGTCCACAGTGGGCCATCTACTGATACAAAGGCTGAGTGGCAATTCATGGGGATCCCTGTCCTCTGGGCCTGCCAAGCCTATCTAATTCCAAGTCTCTCGGCAGAGTGTTTTCTTTTGAGCAGGTGCCCCTTCCCTGCCCTAGTGCATTGGAATCTTTTATTTTTAATATTTGTTTTTTAGTTATAGGTGGACACAATATTTTATTTTTATGTGGTGCTGAGGATTAAACCCAGGGCCTCACACATGCTTATATGAGAGCTCTACCTCTAAGCCTGAAGACACAGTACCCACAAAACCTGGGAGGGGGATCTTGGCTTCCCAGCTCTTCCTTCACACCAAGTAGAAAGAGGAGAGGAGGTGGAAAGGGATAAAGTCTTTGCTTGCTGCTTCTGCATTTGAGTCGCCACCTGTTCTTAGAGGGGATATTCCTCCTTAGGCTGTGATTCAGGGCGCTGAGCAATCTCCAGCTGGTCACTCGACCAGAGACCCATGCTGTTGTGCCAGGATCCAGGCACTGTTGGGCACAACAGACTCCAAACAGACACCAACAGCTGCCAGCGGGATCTCCCGCCTACCAGTGGGGAAGAAGAGGGAGGAAGAGGACTCTGCCGGCTTGTCCACTGTCTTCAGACCAATTTGACAGCAAACAGAAGAAAAGCTTGGGTGGGGAGAGGCCCCCCTCTCTCCCAAATTCCCTACTTTCTTCAGATTTCTTCTTGCCCTCACCTGTCTCCAAGCCAGCCGACTGTGACAGTTTAATTGGTGCAGGGAAGGCCAGGCAGTAGGGAAGCAGGCAGGGGTGACCAGCGTTCTGGAAGAAGGAGATTCCCCTGAGAGGAGCGAGGGGAGCCATGACAGACAGGCCTGCGCACTGCATTCCTGCAGAAGGTCGAGGGAGCCCTGCTGGAACAGAGCGCCTGTTGGCTTCCTCCTCCATCCACTGCTTGGGCCAGTATTGCACATGCATATGAGTTGTTGGTGCCCTCCCCCCGCCCGCACCTAGGGGCAGAGAGAGCTGCTGAAAGGCTCTGGAAGGAATGCACATTGGTGGGAAGGATGCCTAGTGGTTAGCAGTGAGGTTTGGAGTCAGACTTCCTGGTTTCATTCTGCTGTCTGCTTTATATCTGTGCATACTTGATCAAAGCTAGTTAATGTTTCCAAACTGTAAGCTCTTTCCTTTGTCAAGTGAGCTGAAGGTGGTGAGGAGGGACAGCAATAATGCCGATCTTGTGGTAGCGTGTGGCAAAAATTAGATGGTGTATGAAAAAGCTCATAGTATAGTACTTAGCATGAACATGGCCCTTATTATCAGATATTGATATGTTGTCCTTTTGAGGTTTGTTGTAAAGCTTTGAATTGGGTGTTTTAGAGAGGCATGATGTGAATACAGAAAAGCTAAGAGACAAAACAAGATGTTTTGGAGGGTAGCAGTGTGGTCAGTTATGAGGATAGAGGACAGCACCAGTGCTTGCTGTGAGAGCAGTCAGGCGGGTACAGCAGCCCTTCCAAAAGATGAGGCTGAGCAGCCTAAGATAAAATTCAGCCAGGAAGGTCAGGATGATTTTAAGAAACTTCTGTTTCAGTTATACAGAGACCCATGTATGCTGTATAAGCATGTGTGTGTCCTGCTTTGTAATTTAAAATATATTTTGGATTGTGGGATTTGCTACAAAATATTTAAGAAACACTAACTTTGAGTACAGCTGAGGCTGTGCTTTCTGGGCTGCAGGATTTAGGGAACCATTAGTGAGGAAGACTGGCTGGCATTGGGTCCCAGGGCATAGGTAGAATGGGGTTATGCAGGAGCAGCAGTTGTGTGAGCAGCCCCAAACACTCTCGTCACTACTGACACCAAATGCAAGTTTATGGGGAGAGAGGGGCTGTTCCCCAAACTAACTCAACCTTAATTCACTGGGAAGGGACCTCAGAACTTTCTAAAACAATTGTATTCATGGTTATGATTTACTACAGGGAAGAAAGCTAGACTAAAATCAACCAAGAGATGATGTAAATGGGCAGAGCCAAATAAAGTTCCAAACATGGCCCTTCCATTCTCGCCTTCCTATGGAGTCATACACAGCGTGACTTTTCCTTCATGATGTGCTCAAGGAGTATTGCCAGTCCTGGGAGCCTACCTGAGGCTTGGAGTTCAGAGTTTTTACTGGGCTTGATCATGTAAAGTTGGGGGGTGCCCTCATGGTCCCACTCTTGGTCTCCACATCTTCTGGAGGTTGATCGGTGCCGTGTAATCTAAAACCACATTGGTAAAACCATAAATCACACTGTTAGAGTTTCTGATGTGGTCAGCCCCACCCCAAATCTTACTGTTCCATCTGGCTGGCCTGAGACCCCCTGGTAAGGACAATTTTATCAGGCATGAGATTCCAAGACCTTAGAGATGGCCTACCAGAAGCCAGGGCGAAGGCCAGAGCTCCCTTTGACAAAGTTCACGTCTTTCTAAAACAGTTGGTGAGAAGACTGTGCCAGGTAGAGGACAGGCCTCTCCTGGGAGAAGACAGGAGTGCAGCCTGTGGTCCTTTGTGTGAATGGGAGAGAAGAGGCAAGTGCTACCTCAGGAATGTGGCTACTTCCAGGTTTTTAGTGTCAGTAAAATAAGTTCTGAAAACAACAAGATATGTCCAGCCCCTCAGCCCCTGTGCACACCCAGGCTAAATAACTTACTGGATGAACCTTTAGCAGGGAATAGGAAAGGGGCCAGCTCAGCTGCATGCTCCCCAGGTAGGTGAGTTACCCACACAATGGACCTTTGGTTCAATCCCAGGTGACCAGGACTTCTCCTGTGCCTTGTTCCTTTACAGTCCTGATACACCTGAGAGACCTCCAGGTGCTCTCCAGTGAGGAGGATGTCTGTCTCTCTGCTCTCATTTAACTTCCCTAGTGTAGGACTGGATGGGGTCAAAGCCAGAGAACCCAGAGATCTTCATTTGGAGACAGAAAGCAGATCTGCATGTCATTAGGCCATACATGTCATTAGGCCATACTACCCCCTTGCAACCTGACAAATGAGACAACCTCCAGTCAGGAGCAATTATAATTGTGCAATCAAATTAACCTGGATATTAGCTTAATGAAGTGCTTAATGCTCTGAATGAGGCTGAGCCCTAATATTTAGAGAGGCAAGCTGGACCCCAGGAAAGAAATGAATAGGCTTCCATTAATACCTGCTAATATTAACTGCATTTGTAAAGTCAACCTTTTCTGAAATTGATTCTCTTTTATGAGGTGACCTACTAGCTGTATTTTACTCAGTTCTGCTGAATTTCTGCTAAGGGGCTTTTCGGCTGTGGCCCCTAAGCAGGACATTGGAAAAAAACATTTTATTAGAAATGTCCGTTGAGCTCTGCATTCTGGAACACTTCTTTTAATGTCACAGGATCTTAGCTTTCTCAACAGAACAATAAGGAAATTCTTCCTCTTGTTCTCTGAAATTCCTGTTTTGTGTTTTTTGTTTGTTTGTTTGTTTTTGTTTCCTTAGAAGTGTTTTATTGTAGTTAAAAACTGATGCTCTGGAGGGCAGATTGATTGGTTATAAATCCCAATTCTCTTTTACTTGCTGTGTAGTAACCTTAGGTAAGAAATTAACTTCTCTGAGTCTTTGTTTCCTCAACTGTAAATATAGATGATAATAATTTCTGCCCCTTAGTACTGAAAGCAGTGAATGAGATAATGCACATAAAGCACTTAATACAGAACTTAGGACACATTGGTGTTTATTAAACCCATGATGACAACGATGGCATAAACATGAAATTATTTTCAGTATGAATTACATGTCACTAGTTCCATATCAGTAGTCTTTATTTCCATTAAACTGGTGATTTAGCTCTTATTTGGAAAATGACTGATGATTCAGTAATTAATTCAATATCTATTGAATGACCATTAAGTGCCATGTTCTGTTATAAGCCCTACGCCCTTACATTCTGGTATCAGAGAGAGATTGACAATAAACAAGTTTACAAATAAATAAATGAGATAGCTTCAGTTGATGATAATGCTGGTATTAAAATAAAATAAAATAATAGGAAAAACAAGGTTTCTTTGTTTTTTGCCTAAGAACTCATTTGGTAATCGAATGACTCCTATGACCCCTTTCTCAGAATATTATTATTTATAAATTCAGAACAGAAAACCATTGGATTATAAGAAAACCAATTATGTTGAAATCCATTCATTATAAGAAATGAATTTGTGACATGGTATATGGTAACCTCCTGATTAGAACATTTTTATTAAGATGTAGCAACAGTTCTAATACACTATTATAATTTTAAAGTAGGATTAATGTGTTTTGAGACATCCACTATAATGATCACCTTATATGTAAATATCTGGGATCTCTATGGTTAACAACATCACAGACATTATTAATTATTTCAAAGTACTCTCAAATGTACTCTGTTGCCTGCGTTCATAATTAAAGGAAGTGAAAAATGTGAATTAGAGGCTGATGAAAGTAAAGATTAATTTTTCTTATCTAGGTTTATGAACCCCTAAATGCAATCCAAGGACCACTTCAGAGACTGTGGCCCCAGGTTCAGAATCCTTAGAATAGAGAGCAACCTATGCTGGGGTGTGAGCTGTGACTTCACAGAGGTAAATCAGGTGATTCCTACTGTTATAAAGCCATTTTGGATATATAGATCAGTGGAGTCAAGAGTCCCGAAATAAGTCATACATCTGTAGTTGATTGATTTTTGACAAGTGTGCCAAGGTCATTCAATGAAGAAAGAAGAGTCTTTGCAAAAACTAATGCTGGGAGAACTGGATAGCCACATGTAAAAGAACAAATTTGGACCCTTGCTTTATACTATACATGAAATAACTCAAAATGAATCGAAGTTATACCTATAAGAACAAAACTATAAATTTCATTGACCTTGCAAAATTAAAAACTTTGGTTTCAGAGTGTCTTACAAAATACAATTCACAGAATAAGAGAAAACATTTACTTATCATATATCAAATATAGGACTTGTATCTAGTATACAACTAGATAACTAAATAATAAAAAGATAACCCAGTTTAAAATGGGTTTCTAAAGAGGATATATAAGTGGCCAACAAGCATTTCAAAAAACACTCAACATGTCAGTCTTCAGGAAAATGCAAGTCAAAACCACAATGAGATCCCACTTCATACTCACTAGGATGTTCACAATAAAAATAGTAGATCATAACAAGTATTGGCAGAGATGTGGCCAAATGTCGACCTTTGTGCATTGCTATTGGGAATGTAAGATGGTGCGAGAGCTTTGGAAAATTGCAAAGGTAATTGAAAAACTGGGAAATTCTCAGAAAGTTAAATGCATACTTACCATATGACATAACCATTTCACTCTTAGGTATTTACCCAAAAGAAATGAAAACATGTACCTGAATGTTTTTAACAGCATTTTTCTTAATAGCTAAAGAATAGAAACCATCTAAATGCTCACAGATGGGTGGTTGTTCTAATGTGGTATTCCATGTAATCAATGTAATATCATTTGGCTATTAGAAGGAAGGAACTATTCATACATGGCACAATATGGGTGAACCTTGAAGTTGCCATACTAACTTAAAGAAGCTAATCACAAGCAATCACCTATTACATGGCTCCATTATGTAAAATGCCAAGATAGACAAATATAGAGACAGAAAGTAGATTAATGGTTGCTTAGGGCTCAGAGGAGTGGGAAAATTGGGAGTTGACAACTAAAGGTTCCAGGGTTTCTTTTTGAGGTGATGAAAATGTTCCACAGTTGGTTGTAGGGATTATACAACTGTGTGAATATACTAAAATCAATGGAATTGTGCTTTAAAGGGGAAAATTGAATAGCATAGGAATTATAACTCAATAAAGCTGTTTCAGAATGAAGTCATTCTAACTGAGATGTGAAATATAAGAGTGTAGGGTAAATTGAGTGGGGGTTAAAGCAAGAATAATATTTGGAAGGCTGCTTCATTAGTCTTAGCTCAGGGAGCAATGCCTTGGGTTAGGATATTAATCATGGACAGAAAAGCTATTTAATTTAAAATAGGGAGGGATCAAAAGTGGCTCCTAGGTTGCTGAGTTTAGTGAAGGCATACACCCTGCAAAAGCCCTGAGCTGCAGTTATAATCTGGAGAAGCATTGTGAAGTGCTATAGTTCGGATCTAAGGTGTCCCCCATAGGCTTTTGTGTTAAAGTTTGACCACTCCCAGCATGTCACCTTATTGGAACCTTTAGGAAGTATGGTCTAGTGCAAGGAATCTAGGTCACTGGGGGAATGCCCTTAAAGGGGACATTGAGCCACTGACTCTTTTCTCTGTTTTTGCTTCCTGGCTGCCAAGAGGTAGACTTCTAAGCACTTCTTGCCATGATGTATCGTGCTGCTACAGCCCTAAGTGACAGGGCCAAGCTTGCATGCACTGAAACTTCTGAAATCACGAGTCAAAATAAGCCTTTCCTTCTTTTAAATTATTATCTCAGGTATTTAATCACAGTAATGAAAAGCAGACTATCACCAGGGGATTGGAGGCACTTCAACACTACCTTTCTTGGAAATGTTGGTTTGCAAGGTGTTATGATCATGAATTTTATTGTACCTTTTCGTAGGAAAAAATGTTCACCACGCACACATATGCACCCACATTCACACAGCTCTTCCCATGCACACTCATGCATGCAGAACAGCAGCATAAAATCCGCATGCTTCAGAAAACCAAGCCAGGGCAGAATAAATGAACTCCCAGCCTCACGACTTCTCACGTCAATGCTCAATTTGTTCAGTGGATACAGATCACTGATTAGAGTGAGTAGGAAAGAATTGCCTCAAGAACTTATGTTTCTTAAACACGTCCATCAAGCATAATTTTTTCCCAGTTACAAATATAAATGGGAAAGGAGAGGAGCATGTCATATTAGGGCCTTGGGTATTACAGGATTTTTACAATGTTGACAAAATTTTGGATAAAATAATCAGAATTTCTCTATCTTTTGGTTCCAAGGAAAGCTCCGGCTTAGTAGCTTGTCAGCCCAGGTGTGCTCAAGTCTGAGTTATTCAAGCTGCTTCTCTGGAGATAGCCAGACTTCTATAATGAATGAGCTCTGGAAATTAAAGAAATGGTTAGATGGTTAATTGAGGTTTTCTTCTTCACCTCAAATAGAGGCAGACTTCCCAGAAACCTGAGCCTGGAGCCAAAAAGGCAAGAGTTGGGTGACTCTCAGGCTTGAACAAGATTTATTTCCTTCGGCATTGTTCTTCTTTTCTTCCAGGGCCCCACTGGGACCTTGGGTGCCAGTTCTGTTAAATTAATTGACAGAGGATTGATTTCTAACCCTGACTGTGCCAACAAAACTTTTTCTGGATAATTCCAGGCCAGGCAGACTTACATGACTCATTTTCCTCATCTGTAGAGGATATAGTGCAATAGAGAACTCCTGAAATACCTTCTTCTACACTTTACCACTGTTTGAATAAATGTTCTTCCTCTTCAATTATGGACATCAGTAAAGAAGAAGAGAAACCTCAAGAAATCTGCTTTGAAATTACCATTTTTATTATTGGACCTCATCATAGAGTGTATACTTGGCAGTGAGTTTTCCTACTGAATAATGTTCTATTAAATTAATGTTAAATTTTTAATGTTTATTCTCTAGACCAGTCGGTGGAGGTGGGGGAGATGGATCTGCATGACAATTGAGCACATAAGCTGAACTAACTGATCTTGCCGTGCCTAGGTGGCAAGTAAACCTCAGTTTACTTTCCATCATGCCCATGTTTCAGGATGGAGTCCAAATGCTCATTACTCTCAAGTCCCTTCAAGAACACAGTCTTATTCATCCTGAAACACAAAAAGTTCTTGGCCATAAACTACTTGAACATTGGAGGTGTTACCAACATTTATATTCCTTGTGGTGTCCATATGCATCTCTGTAAAGTTTCAGCTGCATCTCCCAAATAATCATACCCACTACCAAGTCCCAGATGTTGTCATGGGGAATTAATCTTTTTCTTGGTCCCAAGCACCATGGATCCTCACACTGAAAGTACTGAGGACCATTCTGGTCCCAGGATGGTCCTGATGATAGTGAGGTGGGTACTAAAGGACTGCAGGTGGCCCAGGGTGGAATTCCTGATCCCTGGAGGTGGCTGAACACTGGAAGAGGATGGAAAAAGCAGTGTGAATGTTGAGAATCAACGCTCAGTTAGCTCAGTGAGTGATAGATCAAGATGATGCTTGGGCAGGCTAATAACATTGTGCACCTACAAAGTTGATATTCTTTCCATGTTTATTAAAGATTTACTTAGCAGAGAATAAGCTTTGTGTGGGGGAAGGGGAAGAAAAGTTCTTCAGGGGCCCTGGCCAGTCTCCATAGCAGTTCAGAGACTCTGCTATTCTTTGAATTTGGGGGGTGATGGGGGTGGGTCTTAATTTCTCACAAGTGGCCCTTCCAAGTATTCTTTATCATAGGTTACAAGTACTGTTTCTTGCTGAAAATCCCATTTTTTCATCTTGTTACATTTTCAGTGATCCCTTGGGTACTTTGTAGGTTGACTACCAGAAAAAAACTGACTTGTTGGCAAAAAGAGCATGCCCTTAATCCATTTATGGCACAGAGTTTTCTAAAATAATTTTTAATTAAATGGTTTCTCTGTGGCAGCCACTGTGCTAAAAGCCGTTGATAAATCTCACCTTGTTTAATTCTCATAACAGCCTAGAAGATAAATACTAGTGTTTTCCCCATATTACAGATGAGGAAACCAAGGCACAGAGAAGTTAAAGTGGCTTGCTTAAAGTGACTGCTAGGAAGTAACAGAACTAGGATTTGAACTCAAACCTTTCATTTTAATTCCTTTATTTGGCAAAGGCAAAATCACCTAATTTTTTTTTCAAAGTCATGATTTCAGATCTCTGATAATGACAACAAAATGAAAGCAATTTGAGGACGGTTTCATCCTTACAACATCATAGGTACTAAACCTGTTATTTATTCCTAAATCAAGATAATGTAATAATTCAGTACAAATAGCCATAATAGTAATCTTTCTGAGAACTGATAGAGGTTCAGTCTCCTGCAGGGAGTGCCCATCTCTGAAGGCGCTTCTATTTTAATTTAGTTCCCAGGAGGTTCAGCCTTCATGACATGGTTTGCACCTTCTAAGGCGCTGGAAACTTAAAAACAATGGACCCCAAAATTCACCAACATCTTCTGGGGCTCATGAACCTCCAAACCAGACCTGTTTAAAAAGAAAGGGATTGATCACTTTTCCTATTTGTAACTAATTGTTAAAAGTGGGGGAAAAGCCAAAAACTTAGTGGGTAAAAATTTCTCTCTTCTGCTTTTTTCCACGGAGCTCACTCACATTGCTTGATATTCTGTTTCCAGGGCGTTAATGTCAGGGGAAACAGCATGCACAGAATAATTATCTAATATGCCATAAATGCCATACTGTGGTCTGGCAAAGGAAATAATACCCCGGGCAAAGGGGAAGTTGAATTATATAAAACGCAATGAGCCTTTTCTTAATTACTCCCTAAGAAGGAGAATTCTGGCTCTTAAGATGAACTGAAAATACAAAAAGGGCGTGTTTTTTAATGAGGGAGGGACAGTCCTTTCCATGGCTTCTGCCATTCCTCTTCAGATCTTTGGCAGTGAGTGAAGTGGAGGCCAGGGCCAGTCTCCCTGAGCACACTCAGGAATGTGTGGTTTTTCTGAGAGCCCTTTCTCCTGCCACCTGAAGCCCCTCAGAGCAGTTATGACTGACTCCTCTTCTCTCCTGAAGGCGTCCAGTCCTGGACCAGGCAAGGGAAAGATAAATGACTCCCTGTGGCCACATTGTAGATTACTTAGTGCCAGTTGTCAGTTCTCTTCTCCCGGGGAAGGGTTTGAAATGAGATTGTTTTCGACAGACTGTCCATGATAAATGATTTTCTGAGTAAGAAATTGCTTTCAGCGCTGGACCTCACCAAATCACTCTCACAAATTTTTGTGGCTGCAGGGAGTCTTGCCACAGCTGTCTTTCCCCCATCATGCTGGGGGGATTGGGAGACTGGGATCTCAACCAGGATGGGTCAAATAGAAGGTCTCCTGGGTGGAAGACAAAAAGAGATGGGGGGATTTTGTTTCTAGAATGTGCATTTGGTCAGCTCCTATCAGCTGTCGCTAAAAGCCAACCAGCGAGGCTCAGAATGTTCAAGATCCGAGAGAGGTAGATGGGCTCAAGGGATGAATGCATCTCTTAGCTCTGGATTATGATGTTTCCATGTCTAACTCTTAGAAGGCAGCTCATGTCGGCTATAAATAGATCCGGGATCTGTACACACAGCAAGGGAAAGATCCTCCGGGCAATGTTCTCAACCTGTCATTAGTCCCCGACCCTTCCTGAAAAATCATAAAAATAGCCTGCCCTCTTTTAATATTATTTGGCAATTCAAAAGATTAAATAGCATGTATAAAATAACTGAAGAGTCTTAGAGCCTGCCTTTTCCAGCTTCAGAATCCCACTTCCTTCATAGATCCTGGGAGAGAAGAGGCCTCCTTCAGAGATGATCACATATCACTTGGTAACAGAGGCCCCAAGGCACCAACAGGAAGGTACCACTAGACTCAGAATCTAGGGTCTCAGTTGTTGGCATCATGGGATTATTTTTTTCAGGACCCAGGTGACATAACCATCCTGAAGGAAGGGCCCTCATTGCTGTCAGAAAGGATCTGACAGTTCTAGTTTCAAAGAGGGTCATTACTCTTCTCCATTTGGACATGTGGCCTCCAGGGCCCCTTGGTGCTTGTCATGTCTCAGTCCCTGACTCCTTGTGAAACTTCATGGAGCAGGTCACAAATCCCTTTCCTGTGGTGGTCACATCATGGCCAGTGGCCCAGACCAGCCTGAAGTTGGCTAAAGAGTGCTACCTGCTGCTTGGACTCAGGGATAGGGTCCATTCCAGAAATGGGGAAGCTCTCAGGTGGGAGAGGAGGCTCACTAGAACACTCTGGAGAATTGTTGGAGAATTCAGACTTGGCTTTTGCTGTGATTTCAGATGCAGGCCTGTTGAGTGCTCCTTTTTCTCAGTGGCAGAGATCTTGTGAGTTAGGAGGAAAAAGATAGGTCCTCTAGCTCCACACCTTGTTCTTCCTAGATGACAGAAACTGCCCTATCCTTCTGATAGGTTCAGTTTTGTTTAGATGTACAAGTGGATAGACTGGGGCCTGAGAGGAATAGATGTGCCAAGACCACACTTTGGTCCACTTCACTGCCAGTCCACTCCCTTTGTCTATCATCAGATTGCTTATTTCCTCTCTACCTGTGTATCTACCCAGGGACATCTTCCCCTTTCTCAGGACACCACAGGAACAGACTCTCTAAGGCAAATATCACCTGGTCAAGCTGGGTATAAATATGCAGCACTGCCTTAGTGGATTGACTTCACTCGTTCCCCCATCATTTACTGAGCCTTATTTTGCACCAGGTTCTGTGCTGGTGCTAGGGTCGCAGAAGGGAATAGAGTAAGTTCCCTGCCTTCAAGCATCTCATGATCTCACATGGAGCCTGGCAAGTGGTAGAAGTAATACTATCAACAACAATGATAGTGTATGAGTGTTCACTATGTTCTAGGATGTTCTAGTCCACATTCTGATTCCTTATTAACTCATCTAAGCATCCCCAGAAGCCTGTGAGGTTGGTGCTGTTGTCATCAACATTTAATAGGAGAAAAGGGGTTCAGAAAAGCTAAGTAGCTCCCCCAAAGTCACAAATGAAATGAGTCAGATCTCCAAGGTCTGGCTCCCAACAACTCTGGCTTCAGGGACAGACACTGAGTTGGCACTATGGTGGGAATGATCCTGGGGAGGGGTGGTCAATACTTCAGAGGGGCAGGATTGGCCATGGAGGGAGCTGGAACATGTGCTGGCCCTGAGTCTTCCAGGACGTTCTGGTGTTTAGTGTTGTTGGAAAACAGCCTGGCTTTTCTGATCCTCTGTGCTCCATCTCTATTTGATAGAATTTCCCCACAGCCCTCTTCTTGTTGCATAAGAACCTTCACAAAGAGGCAAATTCACCAGTGGTCTCCATTTGGATCCAGGAACTTAGAAACTACACTGCAAAAAGGAGAAGATGTATGAATTCTTGTGCCCAGCTCCCTCCTCCAGAACTACTTTGAAAGGTAGTCATGTGAGACTGAAAGTCCCCAAGAAACTGTTCAGAAAGAACATGACTCCTCTCCCAGTCTGGGACTAAGAACCATGTGTCCAGGCCATACCTTGGTGGTCTGGGTAGAAAAAGAAACAGTGTAATCTCCACATTGGGAGCAGATACAAAAAGGCTAATTAAATCTTCTGTACCTTGTGTCTGGGTCCATGGGACTGTAACATCCCATATATTCAGCGAATATGGCAAAATGAAGAAGAGACAAGAGAGAAGAAGACAGAGGCTGAGGTTGACTCTGAGGTTGATTGACTCATGAGTAGCAACTCTCTCCCTGTGTCCCACTGTCTGCATGGACAGACAGAGAGCCACAGTGGGCAGAAAGTCCAAAGCCTTCTACTGAGGCCACCAGGTTCCTGCTGGGAGAGGCATGCAGCTTGCTTCAGGACTCCTCTCTTCTGGAGCTTTCCTTATGATGGGCAGATTTTCTGGGTCATGAGAACTCCCACACTTTACCTGACAGATCTCCAGCTCACTGGACTGCTTGATTCAGCAAGTGAACCAACACCACCAAGACTTCCCACCTCCCTCTTCACTTTGCCCAGCACCTCTGCCATCTCTCAGTGCCCCTCCTTGAAACTGTGCTTTCTTAAACTATGCTGAGAAGTGTTGTTGGTCAGGGGACTCTCTCTCAAGTTGAGAAAGAAAAGGAGGTGGGGCATCCAGTCATAGTGAGGAGAGAGGACAAAACACCCACCATTGAGAATGAACTTTTCCTTGGTGATGTCGCTCTAAATAAGCCTTTGTCCTGACCCTCCTGGCCTCTGAATTTCCAGCTTCCACGTCTGGGTGGAAGAAGGTATCTCAATGGGCTACCTCTGTTCTGAGGGTCTCACTTTTGGTTGATTCTAGATACTTTTTCACCTTTCTGCTCCTTCTTTTCATTTTTTTGGTATAGCCACCCTCTCGATCTGGGGAGCAGGGACGACTGGTCACAAGGACTTTAAAAGATAAAAATGCAGATGATCAGAGGTCATTTGGGTAGCATGAAGATAAACAAGTGACTAGGCCAATTATCATCCGAGTGCACAACACATTCTGTGTCACCACTTGGTCTGATGAAGAAAAACTACAACCACTAATGGTTTCCTAGTTATAATTCTTTATAGACCAATAGAAATGATGTAATTATTTCAATACAGATAAGTGCTGTGGAAGCACATCTCACCACCCAATTCATAATGTAAAACCAGATATGTAGAGAATGACAATCAGCTCCAGTCCCCTACCTAGTCTCAGCTAATAAAACTGAAGTGTTTTTTTTTTTTTTTTTTTTCCTGGAATTGGGGACAGTTTTGCTTTGGGAAATATAAATGCAGAGAAGGGGTCTTCCTGTCCCCAGTGTTCTCCTGGCCCAGTCTCTCTGGTATCTGGCCAATAAAACAGGAGCCAACTAATCAGGATGCTGCTGGAATCATTGCAGCTGTCCTGGAAGTCTCAGCAGCCAAAGGATCTAGAATCATCCCATGGATATTAACCCCAGAGTAGCCAACATGGCTCAGGCAGAGCCAGGCTGCTGCTGGGGTGGGAAGGTTTGGGTCTTGCAGCAGCACCCCACAGCTGGTTGCGCAGGCTCTCATAGGCCATTTCAGTGTTTGACAGCGATACAGCTTCACATTCTATGTGATTGGAATGTTTAGACTTTGCATATCCCATTCTGTTGGGGTCAAGTTGTGGAAAAGGAGGGCTGGATCTTTATTTTAATTCAGGCTGGGCATTTCACTACAAGAACTATAAAAAGAATTATAGTTGAAGATGATGCTCGAAAAAGACTCCTATCTGATTCTCATGGATTTTCCAGGGGTTCCCCGATCTGATTATTATTGTAGCGCAGTGACCTTCATCTTCAACAAAGCCTGAGATCCCTTCCCAAGGACAGGAGAGTAGCTTCCCGGCTGCTAAGCCCAGATCTGCCTTTATCATCTCCTGTAGAGACAATTTTCATTTTCCTCCTTCTGTATGCAAATGTGATATACTTTCTTAAAATTATTTTATGTAATTACCCAATAATCCTGTGATGGGTAGTCCTTATGATCATCATTATACATATGACAAAACTGTAGCTCAGAGATACTTGTGTCAATTTACACATCCCTTAGTGACAGGGCTAGAATTTGAACCTGGGTCTGTCTGGCTCCAAAGCCCAGACTTTTCCACTTTGCATTATTAATATCTCTTCGATGCAGTGTTTAGGTGGACATATGTTCTTTAATGATTAATGCTCTTTTGGGGGGACATGGGTTGGGGGTGAGGAAAACATAAAGAATTTGATAAATGAAGCCCATCTGTGGGTTATTTAGGCTCAGGGGCATCCCTGGATTACAAGTTAGGCTAATTATAGTCTTGAGACAATTCATCAAAAAAAAAGTTTAAAGCAAAAGAATGAATTATTTGAAGGCTGCTTCAAGGAATTTTCTTCTAGTTTTTCAGGAATAAAGACTGAAACAGGGTGAAGGGAGAGGAGAATGGTAAGGGAAAGAGAAAGGAAGATAGAAGGCACCAAGAAGTTATCCTGCAAGCAGTCAAAGCTGTTTGCACTGTGAATAAGGTGGTTCACACACCACAGATCTGGTGGGATCAATTGCTTTTCAGTTTGTGTTAATTGGAGTGTTGGTTTACTTATCTTTTCCCTTGGTGAGCCCAGTGACTCATCCTGACTTATAAGCCTTCCCCTGTCCACTATCTGTTAAGATCAGTGGGTGGGGTGGGTAGTGACATGATTTCATTGAGTTCCATGGGGCCATTGTTGGTTGGAGCCACTTGCTGTCAGGGACCACTAGCCCCAGATTCTCTTGTTTCTATGAATAAAACAGGTGGCCTGTGAGTTTGTGTGTCATTTATGTCTGGAGGCAGAGTTTTTAGCAGAAACTGGAATATATGGTTAAGGGGATAAGAGGGATTAGATCCAAGAACTTGAGGATTTTTAGATTTTAAAGATTCCCCATTCACCAGGAAGGGAAGAGAAGTATATTCACAGGAACTCTACAGTGGTGTCTGGAAAAAGTGGCCTCTTTAGATGCGTGAAAGACACAGATTTCCTCCATGTCATTTAGCTCCCCTGCTAAAGGCTCCTGTTTAATCTCCTGACATTTCAGAAATTAGTAAAACAAGGTAACATCTTTTCCCAGCCATGCTCTGAGGAAGGCAGTAGTACCCTCTCACCCCTGCTGGCTGGTCTTCAGAGACCCTGCATGGGATACCTGACCCATAGAATCCAGGAGGCTGCAAAGCACCATGGCGTCTCTTGAGCCTCTAGATACTGACCACCTGATGTAGACTCTCAGCTCTAGCCCTGACCAGTATACGACTGAGCAAGCCAGCCTCAAGTCAGAATCTCAACTTTGGTGTCAAATTGCCTGAGTTCAAATCCGGTCTAATCACGTACCAGCTGTGTCAACTTGGATATATAGGTTAACTTCCTCCCTGTCACATGAAGATAACATACATGTGACAAATCACAATGAATAAGGTTGTTCATGGGATTAATTGGGCTAAAATATAAGGCACTTATTTTAAACAGTGCCCAGCAGGTTAGCAGGTTGGAACAGTACTGTTCTTAGATTGTAGTTACTATGATTGACACTCTCATCTTCAGGTGGCCGTTTGTCATCCTTTGGCTGCAGAAGATGACCAAGGATTTAGAGATGTTGGACTTGTAGGGAGACAATGGGTGCTAGACTTCTTCAACCTTAGACAGCCCCTCCACTGTCAAGGGAGAAAGGCTCAGGGCTTTAGGTGACACAAAGGACATGCTCTTCTCCTCTAAGCTTCCCTTCTACCCTCACATGATATCCCCAGGGAGGGTCCTGGAATTCATACCAGGATTCTCAGTTCTTCATTCTTTTCCAGGAAGCAGCCGCTCAACACTACCTTTGAGTTCAGATATATATTTAAAGTAGATATGGCTGTTAAAGGGGGGGGGGGCAGGCAGAATTGTGAAACCTTCATAAAGCAGTCTGGGATCTTGGCATTCTTACACATCAGAGTACCTGGTGGTTATGGGATGCATAAGCATAGGTGAGCCCCTCTTGAAAACAGAAACACAGATGTAAGTCCAGAGATTGTGAGTTGATTATCTCAGCAAAAAAATGAATTTTCTTTTTCCTCATTTTCCCCCTTTCTGGTTCTGGGGGTTGAACCCCAGGATACTCTACCAGTAAGCTACAGCTTCAGCCCTTTTTATTTTCTTATTTTGAGGCAGGGTCTCCCTAAGTTGCCCAGGCTAGCTTCCAACTTCTGATCCTTTGGCCTCAGCCTCCTGATTTCCTGGGATTACAGGAACGCTCCAACACACCAACCTATACATGAACCATTTTCATTTCAAAACTTTCCATCACAAGATTTCAACCCAGTGTTCCTGTTGAATTTATGATACAAGTTAGTTAGAGAATCAATTTGCACGTAATTTCCAGGAAAACATCTATGCCACTTGAGGGGCACCTGTGGGTCATTCCACTTCTGTTCTTATTTTAATTTTCATTTTACTCTTTGTTCTGTGTGTGTTTCCTCATTTCGCATTTCCATGTGTTTTCACTCTTATAGCTCTTGGAGAGCAAAAACCCACATTTTGAATGTAGGGATTTCAAAGGGGGCCCCAAATATTCTTATAATAAATAAAAGGGGGAGTAGCACACACCTGTAGTCCCAGCTACTCAGGAGGTTGAGGCAGGAGATGCATGTAAGCCTGGGAGTTCATAAGGAGACTCACCTCAAATAAATAAATAAGTAAAACTCATGATTGATGACTTTTTTCAGCTATACTTTCCAAAGTTTCTTTCTACTGACACATGAAATAGTGATTTTTCTTTTTATTGATGGCAGCTTAGATCAGTGAAATTAAAATATTTACTTTTTTTTTTTTTGTACTGGGGATGGAACTGAGGAGTGCTTAACACTGAGCCACATCCCCAGCCCTTTTTGTGTTTTATTTTGAGACAGACTCTTGCTGAGGTGCTTAGAGTCTTGTTAAATTGCTGAGGCTGGCCTCAAGCTTGCAATCCTCCTGCCTCATCCTCCCAAGTCACTGGGATTACAGGCATGCACCAGGACCTCTGACTGAATATTTACTTTTAATGATGAGCATGTAATGATGGATGATATGTGTCAGAGTCTTTCTGCGTCTCCAAACACTTGACTTGAAACCACCTCCTGTAATGTGGGAAACAAAAGGATGGACATTGGGGGTTTTTTTAGTTGTTTTATGACATTATCATTGGACCTCCCAGTAGGAAACTGCTGTTTTGCAGCTATAAAACTTAGTGGCTTTCTCCTAGGGTGGCACAGAGCTTTGGAGACGGCCTCAATGGGCGTTTGGTTCAGCAGGCTCATCTTCATCTCCTGCTTAGCAATCTTTCCTTTTCCTGTCCAAGGAGTGAGTGTTCAGTAAACTGATCCCTGGGGAAGGCACCTGTAGCCACTGCTCTTTTCTTTTTCCTCCTCTCCCTCCTCTTCACCCCCTCCTTCTCTGCTCCTCCTTTTCTTCTTCATTGCTTTATTGAAATACATTTTGCCGCAGTCTGGCTGGGCACAAAATAACCGAGCCTCCATGAGGCACTTGTGGGTTCAAAAATAGTAACTCCTTTATTATCCAAACTCCCAAGAACACCACCCACGCGGCCCTTCCAGGAACACCACACACCGGAAATCCCTCCTCCGACACTTCCCCAACCAATGCGAACTCTCCAGGAATCCCTGGGAGAACTCCAAAGTAGCAGGCCAAGGCAGACAGCAGGGGTCTAATATACAACTGAATACACAGCTTAACATGACCATCATCATCTCAATGGCTCGCTGGCATCACCTCTCAACCACTCCCTTGTGGCACAAGTGCCATGCAGCTGTGGCTCTCAGCAACATTTCATATGACCTAAATTCACCCATTTAAAGTGGTTTGGTGTTGTGTGTGTGAGTGTGTGTGTGTGTGTGTGTGTGTGTGTATTCGTGTGTATTCAGAGTTATGCAACCATTGCCACTATCCAATTTCAGAACGTTTTTAACATCTCCAAAAGAAAACCTATATCCATTAGCAGTCACTCCCCATTCCTCCTTCCCCAGAACCTTCAGAGCCCTAGGCAAAGATTAGCATAGTCACCACCTCTATGGATTTGCCCCTTCTGGACATTTCACATGAATGGAATCTTGTGTATGTGGCCTGTTGCAACTTTCTTCTTTCACTTAGCATAAAGCACTCGAGGTTCATTGAGTTCATTCAAGGTTCATGTATTACTACTTGGTTCATTCATAACATTCCAGTGTATGGAAGCACCACATTGTTCCTCCAGTCATCAGTTGATGGATACTTAGATTAATTCCACTTTTTCCTATTATGAAGAATGCTTCTGTAAACATTTTGAACAGGTTTCTGCGTGGATTTTTTTATTATTTATTTCTCTTAAGTATATATCTAGGAGTAGAATTTCTTGCTGGGCTACATGATGCCCTAGTCTGCTCAGGCTTTCCTAACAAAATGTCATAGACTGGGTGATATCCCACAATTTTGGGGGCCCAAAAGTTCAAGATTAAGGTAACAGCATGGTGGGTTTCTGCTAAGGGCTCTCTTCCTGGCTCTTCAATGGCCACCTTCTTGCTGTGTCCTCACAAGGTGAGGGCGGATTGAGAGCTCTGTGGTGTCTGTTCTCGTATGAGCAGCAATCCCATCCTGAGGCCCTGCCTCATGCCCTCATTTAAACCTAATCACCCCAAAGGCCCATCTCCAAATACGATAACACTGGGAATTAGGGCTTCAACAAACGAATTCTGGAAGGTCACAGTTCAGTTCTACAGCATATTAGAACAGCATTGAACTTCTCTTTTTATTCTCTTCACTGGCCCCAGCTTCTATGATGACCCCTATACATTTACCAGGAGGCTCAGACTCTGGAAGCTGATAGATGTCAAAACCGTGGTCATTTCTTTATTCATTCAACAGAAAGTTAATTACCTGATCTGTGCTGAATGCTATCAATAGGTGAACCAGTAAGCATAATCAGAGAACTCTTGGGGACGTGGGGGAGATGAGCAAAACAAACCAACAACAAAATAAAATGAAAAGCAGATTAAAAAAAATCCAATGTGTGATCATACTCTGAAGATAAGTGAGGAGACCAGTTCAACAGAAGATGTTCTGGCATGGCCCACGGGGGTGGTAAGGCAGAGAAATTAAAGAGAACATTTGTACAGGACTCACTGATGGGTCAGACATGGAGTGAATCAAAGTTCTTCTTTCAAGTTTGCCTCGATGATGGGTGGATGGTGGTGCTACCTGCCAAGCTAGGAGGGACTGAACCAGAAGAGTCATCAGGATTTCCATCTTAGATATGAGATGTCCTTGAGACCTGGGAGGGGTGATGTCAGGTAGAAAGGTAGAGCAGCAAGTCTAGAAGTCCTAAGAATTATATTCACATTACATTCGGGAATTCTAAAGATGATTTTGAAGTCTTACTGGGAAGGGGGATTATTTAGAGACAGAATGTAGAAGAAGGAGAGATGGTGACCAAGGGTAAAAGTGGGTGGATCCCCAACATGTAAAAGTTGAATAAAGCAGGAGCCACTTGCATGGGAAACTGAGCAAGAATATGACCAAGGAGGGTGGAGTGACGGGAGTAGGGCAAAGACAGAACCTCAGGCAGGAGGACGTGACCAGCTGCCAAACACGGGGAGACATCAGAGAAGATGGGGCTGGGAATCATCCGTCCTGTTTGCAGTATGGACATTGTCGGTGGATAGTTGGGAGGAGGGCCACAGCGAGATGGGCTTAGGGCTGAGCCTGTCACTGTCTTTGGAAATGTGGCTGGCTGTGGAACAGAGGTTCCAGGGCTGGCACCAGAGCTCGAGTAGCAAGGGTGAGATTGCTAGAGTAACCTTGACAGATAAGGCCGAAAGAGCTGCTGTGAAGGGCTCTGCCTCTGATCAGAGGAGGAAAATGCCCCCCCCACCCCCCCACCCCCCCACCCCCGCCATTGAACCAGGAGGCAGAAAGGAAGCACTGGGTGCATGGAGCTCAGGGTGGGAGGGCAGGTAGGAAGGAGTGAAACTCTGTCTGATTTTTTTTTTTTTTATGACTTTAATGGACATTGTGAACTGAGGCCATTAGTTGAAGGTGATGGTACAGAAAAGGACACAGGCAGTTAGAAAGTGCCATGGGTTAACCCAGTGGATGGAGAGTTCAAAGCCAGCCTCAGCAACTCAGTGAGACCCTGTCTCTAAATAAAAACATAAAGGGGATGTAGCTCAGTGGTTAAGTACCCCTGGGTTCAATCCCTAGTACCTGCCTCCCCCCAAAAAAAGAAAGAGAAGAAAGTGCCATGGTTGGGATGTGCTTTGCCTCCCAAGGGTTCCTGTGTTGGAAGTTTTGTCCTCAGTGTGATAATGTTGAGAGGTAGTTGGACCTTTAAGAAGTGAGGTTGCGTAGGAAGTCACAAGACTGACCCTTCCCCATGCTCTGGGTTCCTATTCCACTGAGTGATCTCTCCCTATAGGACAGGCTCCTACCATTGTGTTGCCATCTTACACAAAGACCTCACCAGAGCTGAACAGGTGCTGGTGTCATGCCCTTAAACCTCCAGACTTATGAGCTAAACAAACCTCTTTTCTTTGTAGAGTACCTAGCCTCAGGTATTTCGTTATAGTAACTGATGGACCATACAAGGAGAGAAGAAAAACTGAAATAATGGCCTTGAAAAAATTGGAAAGCAAGCCATCTTAAGAAAAATAACAGTTTGTCTCTTAGTATTGAGTGTCAATTTGCAGTTTGAGATCATGAATTGAAGGTGATACCAGTTATTTTATTTTGTGTGGTTTTATCCAGGAACTTTTAGCTTCCCAGGAGCTATGTGGAACAGGGCAGACGAATTCTCTTAGGGATCATGGGGTGATGCTCATTGCAGGCTGTAGAAATTAAGCTGGACAAAGAGGGTCTGAGGTGGCTGGGGGTTTGGAGTGGAGTTACACTTGAGCAGGAGAACATGGCGGGGCCAGAGAGTGCCTTTGAAAAATAACTGTATGAGGGTGTGGCCTAAGGAATACTGCTGTTGCTGCTGCGCCCCTGGTCCAGAGCATGGCTCTGGAAGTGGGCAGATGGCCTGGGTTAAAGGATAGGTCACACTGTCAATCAGAAGAGCAAGGAACTGAGAGGCCAGCCTTCTGGTATTCTGTCTGTATCCCGGGTATTAAGAAGAGCATCAGGGTGGAAGGGGAAGACTGAGCCCAGAACTGAGTCCTCAGTCAACATCCTTAGGTTCACTTGTCATTGCTCATGTAATCACAAGGCATTTTAGTATTCTCTTATTCCCTGATTACAATTGCACACTTCAAAGATACATGTGGGAATGACAATTTCAGAAATTTAAGTCCCATTCCTTGCAACTTTGTGTTTTAGGGATAGTTGGTTAGTGATTCGGTGCTTGGAGATGTAGTTGCTGCCCTCACAAGCACCTTCCTGAGGCCTCCGCTTGCACAGGATCTAAACATCCAGGGTTAGAGACAACAGGAAGTCCAAGTGCAGAGGCTGACAGCAGACTCAGATCTCCAGCCCTTGCTGAGTTCCACGCAGACAGGACAAGCGCTTTCTCTCTGGGGTCCCCTGCGGACTAGCGTCTGCGCTACCACATTGTTCCACATCATAATTGTATCATTGCACGTCATAACAATGGGATCTCAACAGTTATTATTGCACATTCTAATTATGTGATTACTCAGTCTTTCACCAATTATGTAATTAGATTTAATTACACCAATTGCACAAATAAACGATAGTCAACTAAGAATTACTTAAAATAAAATCCAGAACTGTGCCTATGTCGGCAATTGCCCCCAAAACAAGAACAGAAAGCACGAAAAGGAAGAAGGCTTGTGAAACCAATTAGGAGTGAAAGGAGTCATGTGATCTGGGTAGATCTTTAAGGATAATGCTGGGAAATCATCTTATCTGGAAATTTTCTATCATTTTTTTTTTCCCTGCAAAAAAGTGTGGCGGTAAGAACCAAGGATGCCAAGTCAAAGATGCCGACTGTCTTCTGCCACGATTTCTCTCTCCAACCATACAGCTCCAGGAGAAAGTGGAAAGAAGAGAGCATGAATGGGAGCAAGAGGGAGAAAGGGAGTGAAGAGGAGGAAAGCAGAGAGAGGAGGAGAAGGAGGGAGGGACACAGGGAGGGAGAGGGGAAGGGTGGGGGAGACCCACAGTCATTAGAGACCCTCCAAGGTATTCTAACTTGGAGCACAGAATCAGGGCTGGAACAATTAGTATTTATCAATTAACCTTTAGTCCTCACCTACCTGGTATTTCTTTTTCTTTCATGCATCCTTGATTTATTTCCCTAAATCCCTTAGGAGATTATTATCTGAAGATAGAACTTCAGGGCCAGTATCATAGTCCTATTCTTCTTAAGTATAATGTATAGGTCAAAATTTAGCAAGCAAGAGACTAATATATAATATATGCATAATATACATATATATTAGTTGTAGATGAACATAATACCTTTATTTTATTTATTTATGTTTATGTCTTACTGAGGATTGAACCCAGTGACTCACATGTGCTAGGCAAGGGCTCTACCACTGAGCTACAACCCCAACCCTAGATTCAGTCTTTATCTAGAGTATTAAACATCATATTCGGTATCATTTTTCTTTGGTATTATCTTGGATTGTTGGGTAGTTTGAAGTTGGGTGCTTAGAAAAACATAGAAAGTTGGGGCTGCATCACAGGTGACCCCCCTTTTTTTCTATGGAGACATCCAGAGGGGTGATCTTTTCTGAAGAATGGGTGTTCTGTGGCTGTATTCTCAGAGCATGGATGGAGAGCAGTAGGGTCTATATACACATATGGAAGACTATTTAGCCATGAAGAAGAATGAGATCTTGTCATTTGTAGCAACATGGACAGAAGTGGAAAATGTCACGTGAAATGAAAAAAGCCAGACACAGAGAGGCAAGTACCAACATGCTCTCTATCATATGTGTAAGGCAAAAAAAAAAAAAATTGATCTGAATGTAGACTAGTGATGACTAAGAGGCTGGGGAGGTGCGGTGAGGGAGGGGATAAAGGCAGGATGGGCAACAGGTTAGGTAGGAAGGATAAGTTCTGGTACTGCCAACACAGCGGGGTGGTTCTAGTTCACAGAGACCTATTGTAAATTTTATGAAGAACTAGAAGAGAGGAGCCTTGAAGCCTCCAAACATAAAGACCAAAGGAGAAGGAAATGCTAGTTACACTGTTCTGATCTAGGCATGCTGTGTGCATGTGTTGAAAGATCCTGCCACACCCCCTCAATATGCACATTCAGTATAGGTTCATTACAAAAGTAAAACACAGAAGAGTGACAACTGTGCGAGGGGTGGAGTCCTCCTAGCTGGAGGAGAAAGGACAGCCCTGGGATAGGAGAGGCAGAGAGCTCCGTGTAGGCGGGAGCTTGCACACATCTGGGAGAGTGGGCACGCGTACTCACGCTCCTCCAAAGAGATATAATTGTTAGGTGCCATTTAAGCACATCTATACTTAGGGAAAATTACCAGCTGAAGTTGGCCTGATACTGATAACCACTGAGCACCAGGGTTGCTCAGCATCTGCCCTGGGATCTTACCGTGTTGACAAGATGAGGATTACTCTGAAAGTACACATAATGGCTGGTGCCTGTGCTTTTCACTGCTGTAAAAAATAAGTTTCAGTGCTATCGAGAGTCACATTGGGGCTTTCTTGCACTTTGTTAGCTCTTGCCTGTACATGAAAAATTAACACACTATCGTAACCAAATGAAGAGCCAACATGCCTTTCAATTTAAATTCATTCTTTTCTGCTTCAGTTTGTCTGTGGAGACCCCTGAAGTAGGCAGCAGATGCTAAGGGATCTTACTCTAGATAGTTCCATTTGCCCATTGGTTTCTGCAAAGCTCTGCAATGGGACCTCCCTTCTTTGATCCTCTGTGATGGGCTTTCATTCCTGTACAAAGGTTTATGTCTGGGGAGGTGGACCGCACCTATGGAAGGTGGCATCTAGCATAGGGAGCAGGCAAAACCTGGGAAAATGGAACTAAGAGAGAGCCAGAACTTTGCAGTCCAAACATCTTTCCTCATCTCCCCAAATCCACCAGAACAAATAAAGTCAAGCTGGTTGCTATCAACAGTTTTGCAAGGACGTGGCATTCCACTGTCCTCTTTCCTTGTCAGAAACTGGGAGTGTGTAAACAGAAGATGCACTGGTAGGCAGCAGCCAAAGCCGTTTTCTCCAGGGGAGGCCAAGGAGCATAAGCAGTTCACATCCAGGTGAACTCACTGAGCCGTACAGTCTGCACTCCAGGTTCTCAGCTCAGAGCTGTCCATTCCTGGTTTGCTCTTCTCAACTGAAATGCCAATGCCCAGATTCAAGTGGCATGCACTGAGTGGAGAGGCATGGATGGGAACTAGCAGCCATGTCTGGCAGAGGCATTTCCCTATTCCAGCACTTATGGTATACTGTAGTTCTGGCTATCAGACACTGAAGGGAGGAGATTCTACACAATGTTCATGTCTTACGTAGTGGGTAACTCAGCACACCCTGACAGACTGTTCCCCCAAAGGAAGGGGGTCTGCCACATGGGCAGTCACCAGAGGGTGACCTTTCACTGAGCAGAGGTTGATCAGATGCCCACTAGGTCAGGCATGGGCTTAGTGGTGCCTTTACCTTCTTTGGTCCTAATTAATGTGTTTGTTCAAGTCATGGAGTGCATGGCTATCACTGGAGATTCTGAACTTACTTCTAAGCCCACATGCAGTTTCTGTACTTACTGAGCACTTATTATGTGCAAAGTGTCCTGCTGAACCCTTATTCCATCCAGCACTATAATTTTCCCCACTTGATAAAGAAAGGAAACTTAAGAAGGGTTTTAAATAAGTTGCCAAAGTTACATGGCTAGTAATTGAGACTAGAATTCGAATCTGAATCCAAAGTCCTTTTTCTTAACCCCTGAATTATGCTTTCTGTTCTATTCCAGTATCTCTGGAACCCAGGATTATTTCATTACCATAAGGACACATTCAGTGTGAGACTAAAATTCATGTGGAGACACTCTTCAATTAAATCTGTATAATAAGCAGATTAACATGGGCCAGACTGTCAGTTTCTTCTCCATCTAACCTAGAAAAGTAATTGGCAAGGAGATGTTCTTCAAGTGAAAATGGAAGTATGTGGTTAAGCCTAAGTTTAAAATTATATGTCAAACATCTTCCCAGGTGCATGTATTATAGACTATTAAATTACCATGTGACTCTTCATGTTGGCAAAAGAAAGATGAAAATCTTTTTGTGTGGGTACAGAGTAATGTATACATAGAAACTGAGGTAGGAACGACTTCATGCTGGGAATGACAACATTTGACAGGGGAAAAACAACAAACTAGTATTGATTGGACATAATCTTAGTGAGGCTGGATGAGAACTTTAATGCTCTTTCTCTCCTTCTCTATTCCTTCTTTCTCTTCTTTGATCCTCGTTTATATGTTTAATAAAGTTCTCAGAGTACTAACTGGTTACCAAGTACTCATGTGGGCTTTGGTGAAATGAAGACCAATTATTTTTCTGCTTTTATGGAACTTGTGTTCTGTGGCAATGGACAAAACCTTGGAGATTTGGAAGCAGAAAGAAACCTTGAGGATTTAGTGTGGTTGGAGCTTAGTGGGGAAAGAGGAGATTGGTATGGAGATGTACATAGAGGCCACAGAGGTTCACCGTGTAGCTAGACCTTCGAGAGCAGATACAAGCTTTGAGTTTAGTAATGGTAATAGGTAAGTTAGGAGCCCTGGCTAGGTGCCTGTGATGTCTAACTACTTGTCATATTTTAACTTGTTTAAACTTCACAGCTCCACTCAGTGGATTTTAAAATGTCTCTACTGAGTTGAAAAACAATGAATTTCATGTCACATCAATAATTTTAAGAACTTTTTTTTATTGAGTTAACAGTGAATCAGGACACAATGAGATTAAAATTTTTTTTTATTTTCGGTTTCAAGCAGCGATGATGCTCTTCTAATTTGATCATCTTAGCACAAATAGATAGCTTTGTAAACTGAGCAGAAGGATTTCATAGCTAATGCAAATGTTCTTAGGTTTTAAATTAGTGTCCTCCCTCCTCATAGTGAGATTGGCTCTTTTGCAACTGGGGCCCATGGAATGGCTTTATCTTGTTCTCTTCACACCATGATGTCATGTTGTCCCTGGCTTGGTTTGAGGAAAAGTGGTGTATTGATTCATACGATCTTGTTGTTGCTAATAATGAACAAATATTATTACATCTCTGCTCCTCCACTAACAGCTTGCCCATCATTACAAATAGTCCTTTTAGAATTGCCTACAGAGAGCATGGGGTATGAGAAGCTCTTGACCTCTTTAAAACTTTTTATGATAGTTTGAGAAAATAAGCCCCAATTTTATTTCATCAATTTAAAATTTGAAAGAGTGATGGCTAAATGGAACTACCCAGCAAAATCTATGCGGATCTGAGGGCACAAATTAAAAGGAAAGTCGGTGACAAGTGACGGATGAGGTTGGACGCCCTAGAGGAACCTTCACGGTGTGTGCGGCATGGAGTAAATCCATAATGGGAACCGCCTTCCTCTATGTCAGGCACCATAAAAAATTACTATATTTTTGTAGGTCACAAAAATGTCCTACTTGAAGAATTAGAGCATGTTGGTTCATGTCCAGTGAGGCTAGTCTCTTTCCAAGGACACCCTTTAGATTCGAATGCTCAGCCAAACTCCTCCTCCACATTTTCTATGTCTTCTTCCATTGTTACCTGGATACCTGTTCTTTGGGGGGTTGGATTCCTGAAGAAGTGGATCAGCAAGAGGGACTTGAACTGACTTCCTAACATCTCTGATGAACACTCATTTTCAGATTTTTAGCTTATGCTGCTGGTATGCTTGATGTCAAGTTTGGATTAAACTTCCTTAGCTAGAGCACAGAAAAAAAATATCATCTGAAGAAAAGAGAGAAGAATTGGGGCTGCTACCTTTTCTATGTATTGTTTTATTATTCTGACTCCCCAGTTATAGATAATAACCTTCATATACAAAGAAAAATAAAAGAAATGAATTTTACTTCAGTTTTATGATGCCTAATGACATGAAGAAATCAAATGCCCTAAGAGAGACCCTCCTAGAGTAAGATTCAAAATCTTCTATGAGTCCATTAAGGTCAGGTGGCTTTGCTGAGTGGCTCCACCCACTCTCCTCCTTACATTTGTTAGCTAAGCTAACCTATAACCCTCCTGGAGCACAGAAGGAGTCCATCAATCAGTCTTTTGAGGGCACCACACCCTCCAGGGTTGTATTAATACTGTGAATGTTGCAATTATCATATACTTTAGGTATATGGGAACAAAGACTCACAGCATAGCAGGAAAGGAAAACAGATAAATACATTACTTCAGCTGAGTGATGAGTGCTGGAGTAGAAGTACCCAGGGGGAAATCAAAAGCCAGAAAAGGCCTCAGGGGAGGGTCAGGGGAGGGGAGGGTCAGGGGAGGCTGCCCAGAGAAGGTAACCACTGAGCTGGGTGTAGGCAGTGACCTAAGTGCAGGAACCCTTCATTGTTGCAGCTGACAGATTTTTCTGGAAGTCCTCTGTTTTCTGCTGTTTAAGGAATTCATATATTTGTATGAATATATTCATACCTATATTCATATATTTATATATATACACACATATCCTAATTACTATATATAGTATATATATGTTTGTGTGTGTATATGAATATATATATATATAGTAATGTATAGTATAATATGTATAGTAATTATGATAGGCCCCTTTTTAACAGTAGGAATTTTTCATTCCTCTAGAGAATGCTTTTAATGGATCATTTTTTCCCCAGGCCAAGCTGTTCTAGTTATTTATCCTTTAAATAGTGAGAGGAGGAAGTTCCAGACTCCTAAAAAGCTCAAGTCACCTGCAAGTGAAACGTCTAGTGGACAGCAGTGGCCCATCTTCTATTTCAAGAAGGACTGAACTTGCTCTTGCTGGATGTTCTTGGGCTGAGGCTTGAATTTCAGGAGATTTTATTCTTTCCACATTCTCCATTTTTCTCTTGTTCCTAGTAGAGGAAGCTTCCCAGGAAGATAAAATCTGTTGCCATGTTCCTAGAAAAGTCTTGGACAGTCTAAGGATTCATCCTACCTCATTTTGGCCTTGACTTTACTTCCAGCAGAACAACCTACAACAAGCATTATTTTATTATATAGAGTGGATGGCCACCAAAGGGTGATGTAGGAGTGGGTGTTCTAGAGAACACCAGAACATCTTCCCTACTGCCTTGTAGTTTACCTGAAATTCCACAATAAGACGTTCATTTTGGAAGCCTGTTCAGTTGATTCTTAGCATTTAAGTGGCTCTTAGTATCATCTTGCATCTTAATTAAGCAGGCAGTTACTGTCTCTCTAGTGGAGTGAGCACCAGGCTCTGGAAATGGAAAGAGAGAGATAAAAATTAAAAATAAGAAAACAACAAAACAAACAAACAAACAAAAACCCCAAAAAGCCAAATGGTAGCTCAGTCCAGGGGCCAGATTTATGTGAAGTAAGGCAGTCATTATAACGTCACTAGCACCGTTCAACTCAGCCAATTACCTGGTGTCGGGCTGCTTGAGGAGATTTCTGGGATTTCATTGTAGGGGCTTCCTTACCACATTACATTAATGACATAATTATTGACAGCTGATTCTGTCTAAAGAGATTGAGAATTTCTTTAGTAGGCAAAGGATGTCTTTGTTTCAATTTGTGTCCCTTTGAGAAGGGAAATCAGGTAGTTATATTGATCTGCCTCTCTATTGTTTCTTATACCTCTCTTGTATCTTTTGGAATTGAAAGCAGTACTGCACATATAACAGGTGCCAAATATATGCTTTTTAAAGAAATCAGTTTGCAGTCTCTCCTGGGCTGAGCCTGAGCTCCAATGGGTGTCTGCTGGTGACGGGATGGATTTGGGCCTCCCAGGGGGTCGGAAGGATTTGGTTGGCAAAGAGGTGAAGTTGGTCAAAGGGTGTAAGTTTCCCAGTTAGGAAGAAGAAGTTATTGTGATCTCTTGTATTCTATAGGTAACTATAGTAAATAATTATATATTTCAAAATAGCTTTAAAAAAAGGATTTTAAATGTTCTCACCATAAAGAAATGATAAAAATTTGAGGTGATGGATATTTTAATTAATCTAATTTAATCGTTCCAAAATGGATAAATGTAACAAAACATCACATTTTACCTTGTGAAGATATGTAATTATTATTTGTTGATAATTCTGTTTGTTAGTCCCCAAATCTGATCCTCATTTCATACCTTGATTATGATAGCTGAAGTTCTGTAATATTAAAACTTTAAATAAGAGACATTGAAATAAAAATTTAAAAATAAAATTATTAAAATTTGAAAAAAAATCAGTTGCAGGTTTTTGAGGATCCCATCACCATACATAAACCACTACCCTGGCTTCTGGCTGTGGTAAAACAAAACTGATGAATAACTGATGTTTCAATCATAACTTTATTCTGCAATAGTTTAAGAGTCACAAGAAATTGGATAAAGAGTACAGTGTGTTTGGGGGTGCCCTGTCCCCTAACCCCCCCACATAATACTGAGTTATGTTGCTGTAGTATGTTGTTGAAGCAGGAAGTTTATGTGGACACATACTGGTACTTCAGATACAGACATCTTTTGGGTTTTACCAGTTTTGTGAGTATTATTTTAGCCATATAGTGACATTTTATGCCTTGTTGATTTGTTTTATTACCTCTTCAATCAGCATACAGAATTCTTCTAGTAGCACAAAGTAACTCTCTGGTGAGAAACTGAATTTTAAAAACAGAAGTAAACAACTTTAAAAAAAACATTTTATAAAATCACATTTTAAAATGCTCCTAATTTCAAAAATGACAGATTGAGGTTTAAAATCCACTAGAAAACAATTATTACTCAGCTGCCTATTTTTAAACATAAGATTGTGAATTAAAAAAAAAAAATCACCTGTTTTGTTTCTTTATTTCTCCCTGCTTATAAAAGCCTCCTTGAACCTTGGTCTTTTCTGTTAATCCTATATAAACCTGCTTTCTACCGAAAGGGTATTCCCGGCTTTGACCTTGCATTCGTTAAAATCCCTCAGGAATGCACAGGTATGGAGGTGCAGAGGTCCTTGCTGCTCATTAGAAGGAGAGGGTGGTGGGGCCACCTGTTTGTATGGATGTGTTGCTGGAAAAGATACTGGGCCATCTGGACAGGAGCTGCTGGCCCTTGCTGTTCCCCAGTTGGTTTCTATGCCACGAGTTCCAGGAGGATAACCTGGGGAAGGTGACCAGGTGTTGATGCTACTTGGTACTGTTACCTGTTTGGTGCTCTCTGTGTGTTGACATAGGGGACAGCAGTAAGGGTAAAGCTGCTTTGGTTGGTTCTTCATCTTTCTATCCTATTGGGAAAGGAAGGGAGAGGTAGCAGGTAGCTAATAGTAATTCATACTCTTTCAGACCCAGGCAGTTTTACCCCTTCCTCCATTCTTCAGAGGTGATGGCACCTGGATTGGATCTTTTCTTTTCAGCTTTAGTTAAGTGCTTTTTACACTGTCCTCAAAAATTGGCCAGGTTTCAGTAACATCCCTTCCTGCTGAGCAGTCCCTGCCCTGAGCATTTCCCCCAAGTGTCTGCTGAGCAGCAAGGTGATCTCATCCATGTTCCTACTGTGAATTCAGAGTGTCCCATTTTTTTCTTCGTTCACGGGTGCGCAGAGAGCTTCTGTTCCCCCTGATGGCATTTTACTCTTGTCCAGGCTTCATGGGAACGACAAAGCAGAATGAACTTGGAATAAAGGAAATCCACCAAAGCACCGTGATCACGTGCTCACTGCAATAGATGAAGGGCACTTTGCTGCTTCTGCTTTATGTCCTGAGGGTGATGAGACCCCACCGTGCTTACACTTGAGAGCTGAGCCAAGTGGGCGTTGAGCATACCTGGTCATTTTTTAAAGGGAAAGAACAGTCACAGAAAATGGCATCTTCCCACTTTTTCTTTTGATTCCGACCAAAAGAAAGCCTCTCCCTCCCCCAGAATTTCTACCTCAGGCAGCTCTCTGAGAACTGAGATATCTAAACCGGAAAGGACAGAATTCTATGAAGGAAAGCGAGCCCATCTGCTCCTCAAACCTCGCTGTGCACAGGGTTGGACAAACTTTGAAATTTAAAAACATTTAAAATTAGTTGAGTCTGGTGGCTTTGTGCTCTCAGTAAGCCATGGAGGTGGAGAAAGTGCTAGCAATAGTTCTACTATATGCATAAGTGTGAGCACAATAGTTTGTCTGCAATCAATCATTGGCATGTGGCTAGTATGTACTGGTGCTTGTTCAAGGTGCTGAAAACATATCTACTTTATATGGGTTCTTAGTGTCATTGAGAGTAACTATTACTCCAAGTAGTAGTAATAGGGTAGATACCTTTAAAAGATAAGAGCCATGTGCTCTAATTTCTTTGTGACTTAAAGACTCCTACAAAAGACACAGAAGGCCAACCCTGGCTTTTAAGTAGCTACTTCAGTGATATTGTGAGTCTCATCCCCTATCCCTAAAGAACTCCTGATAGCATCAGACCCTTAAGGACATTTTCCAGGATATTAGGAAATTTTAATTGTAATGTGACAACAAGAGTTTTCATCTTAGTATTGCATAAGTTATTCCCACCACCCTTTGGGGACTTAATTTGATTGATTGATCTCTTGGCCTCTGCAGTCTCCTGCCTCCAGTTCCTTCTCCACTTTGTTCCCAGAGTTAATTCTCTATTGTTAACAAGGATAATGGCATTATTTCCCTGCATTTAAACTTTGTCATCTCCCTGCTTCCTGTTGGATAAAAACCAGGCATGCTGCCGAAGCCCACAGATGCTTCACCATCTCCTGTCTGGCCTCATTTCTTGCCAAGTCTGCAGTCTCCTAGGCTGTAGTCCTATAAAGTGTCGCTCCATTCCCAGAATGTGTCCTCATGTACCTTCATGTGTCTGCCCACGCTTGCCCCTGTGCTTCAATTCCTTATCCTACCTGCTTCCTGATCAGTGTCCACTCATCACTCAGAACAACCTCAGAAATTAGGCAGAGGCCATCATCTGCTTCCAGAGCCCTCTGTTTGTCACCTGGATTTGAGTATTCATGGTCATTGTGGCTGTCATTGGCATACATTTACCATGTGCTGACCACTAACAAAGCAGCTAACACTAACTCATTTATTTCTTTAGACAACTGTGGATGTGGGTATTATTTGCATTGGGTAGATGAGAAGATTGAAGTCCAAAGAGATCAAGGAAATTGCTCGAGGTCACACATGTAGTCAGTTGAATTTTGAAGAAACCACTCTTACATATATGCTGCCAGAATTAAAATCTGGCTAGATTCCTCTGCTTAATGATAAACTGCTCAAAAGTAGGAACTATGTTTTATTGAATTTTATATCCCTCAAATTAATACAGTACTTGTCACTGAAGTAGAATTTTGGAGCTATTTGTTGAACACATAATAATACAGCTTATTTGTATTTTTTTTCTCTCTCTTTTTTTGGGGGGTGGGTGGGTATTATGGGGATTGAACCCAGGACCTCACACATGCTAGGCAAGTGCTGTTCCCTCAACCCAGTATAGCATATTCATATAGTATAAAAGTATATTTATATTCACATCTATATTCCTTATGAAAATATGTTACTCAACTTAAGTCTAAGTTTTTAATTCATAAGAGGGAAGAAATTGATCGAGTGGGTACAACTGCATGTTGAGGAGTCGGGGAGGTGGAGCCGGGAGGAATCCTGCTTCATGTCTACCCATGTTGTCTGCATGTCCTGTGGTGCTCATGTCCTGGCAGGTGTTAGGGTCACAGTGTAAAAGGTTGAGATGAGGGTGCATTGCTTATTCACACTGGGCTCAAATTCCCTATGGAGGCTGCCATCGTTTGTACAGGGAATGGGAAGGTTGAACTCCAGGAGAACATTTTAGGAGTACTTGATAAGCATGAGGCTCGGTTTTGCCTCCACTATTTACAGTCAGAACCGGGGGAAGGCGTTGCAAGTTAAGGTTAGATCACACCATTCTCTGAGTTGCATTCAAAGTGTCTGACATCACACAGGGGAGAAGGTACAGGAAAAAAAGAAAACAGGCAGTTTATAGGAAAGTACTTCACTGATATCTAAGGGCACCTTGACATCAGAGGGGAGCTTAAAGGCCCTGCTGAATCAGTGGTATTATTCTTTTAAGAAGAATCTTATATTTTTATTTTATTTTTTGGTCGATCAATCAATTTTAAATTGATTTAACTTTGTTTAAAAATAAACACATTTGGGAATCTCACTTGTATCTAAGGTTCCAGTGAATGGTCAGTGTGCACGGGGTGAACTTGCTATTTGACCTGTCATGAACATGGAGAAAAGAGAAGATGGTTTCACATGGGAGTGGGTTTAAATTCAAGGTCAGAAGTGGCTTCTGGGAGTGCCGCTGTCTAGAGTAAACTACCTTGCATCACCTGGGCTTCCATGACCATTGGGTCCCTTCAACATCATGCCACCGCCAAGAGTCCTCATGAGCTCTGTAAACCAAAGTGTTAAGGATGTTGGTACTTAACTTTTTCTTATTTATCTGACCAGCCTCAGCACTGCTTCTGTAATGACTGTCACTACAGGAAACCATGGTGTGTATCTTTATGTAACCGATGCTTTGCTCCTCCTGAATTTTCAAAACATCTTAACAATTATGGTTGATGTAAAGACTCTCATGAGGTTATTTGTTGAAGCAAAATACACTATAAATATAAAAATAAATGCATATGAAAGAATGGCCAGGGAAACCATCTCATCAGAGTAACGACCAGTTCTATCCTACCCGCCCTTCCCTGTCTCTCCCTTCCTGTCCCCAAAGCTGCCTCTTTGGCGCGTGTGATGCCAGTGCTCTGTATGGTGTTCTGGTGTTCTGTTTATAGTAGTTTGAACATGTTTCTGCCCGTGTCTTTCATTGCTGAAGTAACTCACCTCTCTCATATCGACTCTTACCCAGGAGCCGCACCGCAGACTCTTTGATGTAGGTCTTCTCTGCATGGCAGCTAAGGCCAAGCTGTGATTTCATTGCATGATGCAACCTCACCCTTTTGGTTATCACCTCCAGGTTAACCAGACTCTTTCCCTGCACTGCCCATGCATGTGACCTGCTTCCCCCATGGCCCTGAATGTAGTAAGCACTGGACCGTATGCATGGAATCAAAGCGGCAAGCATTCCAATACACTGAAGCACTGGACTGTAGGGTTCTCCTCGGACATCCTTGTGGACTCATTTGCTGATCTTCTGGGAAAGAGAGAAATAAATCTATTGTCAGGCTAGTGCTTAGGAATGGCTATCGACAAGGAATTTAGAAGCTAGGGTAGTTCTCCAAGTAGCAACTTCTCTGACATCCCAAAACCTTTTTATATCTTTCTGAACAATGTTGCCTAGTTTGATTTTGCTCAGATATAATAAACATACAGACTTTAAAAAAATACCTTTAAGCTAAATGCCCCATAAAATACAATCATTTGCCTTTCTCATCATTTATTGTGTTTAGGAATGCCATCAATTCAACTTTACAAACCTACAATTGTTGTACTATAAAGGAATATTCTATTCATTGAAGCATGTTGCACTGCCTTCAGCATTATTGATTCGTTAATTCCAATCATTTCCTCTGCTTGGTAAAATATATATGTATGTACTTTCTTTTTTGTACTTTTTATGATTAATGACTTTCTTTAAGAGTGCTTTCCTCTTTAATATATGTATGTTTTTTTTCTTTCTTCCTTGTGTTCTCATAATGGACCTTTATAAAAGTAATTGTCAGTTTCTGTTTTCTCGATGGACTTTTTTGTTATTGACAATAGATATTTTACATTATAGACCCACCTTGACTGTAAATTGAGATAAAAAGGGAGATGGGGCATTATCTAGCTCCAATAATCCTGGAGTGAGAATGAGGATTCCTGATGGCACTACCTTGTCAGAGGCCCTTAGACTACAATTTTACCCTTAAGCATTTAGAGTAAAACAAAGCAGAAGTTGCCTTATTTTTTTCTATATGAATTGTGATTTCCTCATATCTGGAGGGCTTGGTAACTTTGAACTCTTCCTACACTCTTTCCCCCTATTCCATTAAACACATGCTATTGAAGTGGGTCCTGCTTAGAATTTCCTAACATGTTTTTTTTTTCAGTAACCAGTAAAGAGGTTCTTTGAGTGGGATCATTTCTGCAACAAGTTTGGATGAAATTATAGCCCAGACCTCTGCAGGCGGGTGATTCTGACCTTCCTCTAGCAGAGAGCTTTCACTGGGAGCCTGGTGAAGGAAACTTCTGATTCTCTTTGTGAGGTTCTTCAGAAAAGAGACACATTCCTATTTCTCAGAAAAAATCACAGCGCTTGCTGATACAGTGAAAGGATTGCTAAAGCCCAGAGAGTGAGGATAAGTGGATCCATTCACAGAGACCCAGGAGAAAACCCTAAGAGATCAGCTCCCTAGGGGTGTCCTAGGTCCCTCACAGAGATGTTTTTACAGCGATGGGGAAAACAACCCTGGAGAAGAATCAAAGATATGGCAATAGAATCAAAGAGGAACTGCAGGAGAAAGCCAGGAAAAGAAACTTCGCCCCAGTGAGCATGTAATTCACAATATTATTCCTTTCTAAAATTGAATTCAAAAGTCAAATAGACACCAGTGATATGGTGGAAAGAGTTGTTATTTGGGGGGCATGAGAGGGACACAATGACATTTGATAAATAAATGGTTTCCATACTAATCAGAAACGTACACACACACACACACACACACACACACACACACCAAAAAAGAAAGAAAGAAAGAAAAAAGGAAGGAAAATAAATTTTCCAGGCGCTAAAAGTTATTTTTATAAAGCAGGAAAGAAATAAACTAGAAGAAGGTACATTTGAAGATGATTGTCGAACCATAGGGCTTAATGAGCCATGCCATTTCCCCCACACAAGGGCAGCTGGTTTTCAACTACTCACCATGACTGATTCCTGTGGTGGGACTGGTCTCCGATGCCCAGGTTGCTTTATGACATTCCTAAGAAATGACTCCCGCCTCATCCTCAGCATACTCATGACTAGCAATCAGCAGCATCTCAGAATCTGCTTTTTGGCTGTGAGGCTGCTGCTCTCTCCAAAAAACTCCTAAATAGGAATACTTACAAAACGATCATGCCGTAGCTGTCAGCCAAAGACGGAGTGAAGACAAGCTATTTTGTTTCCTTGTGCAATGGAGGTATAATTGTTTTCTAGGTTGAATTTCAGATTTGTGCCAGATCTTTCCCTGTGTCTTTTTTAACAAAGTCCTCAAAAACAACAACCCACCAAACAAATCAAACTAAGGATGTCAGAAACAAAGCGAGCATAATTTTCTATCAACATCACATATCCCATATGAATTAATGTGTGAATTTGAACACGCCGGTGTCCTCGTGCTGAATATATATGTTATGTGGCATTGTTTTGTATTCTTCAAAGTGAAGCAGCAGATAAATGGAACAATTCTTTCTTTTCATAACTGTTTTCTTTTCTGGATGCTCTTGGGCTTCCTTAAGTCAATACCAGGCAGGTCTTCCCCAGCAGGACTGTTAATATAGACCTTGGACAGACTTTTCCAGTGTACATGTGATGGAGGCGTGTCAGGTTACAATTGCTGTAGGTCTTGTAGGCTTTGGGCTGAAGGTTGGAGTCCACAGAGGAGAATGGAAAGGAATCTGTCTCCTGCAGCCCCTGTCTGTTTAGACTTGCCAGTCTGGGACCCTGAACATGCTAGATTGGCTTGTGCAGTTGGTAATTTTCACTTCCCCACTCTGAGTCCTTGCATTAGACCAGAAGCAAGGTGGTAAAGCCAAGGTCAGGCTGTCTAAGTGTATCAGGAGTATGTTCAGGGCAGGGAGGAGGACAAGGGCAGGGAGCAGAGGACTTAGCTAATGAAATGACCAGGAAACACTTGGAGTCCGAGACAAACAGATGGAGACAAAAGCTCAGACAGAAGAATTTTGATACCTGTATCCAAAAATAGCTTGAAGAAAGTCCCACAGGGTCTTGAAAGCCTTTATATGGTGAGCACTACACCCACCTGCTCTACCTGGCCCTGACAGCCAGCCTCTGGCAAGGAGAGGGCTTATGCTTTTCCTTAGGAGCCTCTGTCATTCTCAAGCCACTGTGACAAATTATTTGAGAAGCCTGACTGCCCAGGTTCCTTGAAGCTGTGCCCGGCTATACCCTTCACAAAGGGAGATACTGAGCCCTTGCCCCCCAATGTCTAAGTGCTCACTGTTGGTTATTACTGGTTAGAGATGATTGTCTATGAGCCTCTTAACACATGTGTGACAATGTTTAGTATCCAGAAAAAATCCAGCAAAGGCAGAAGGTAGGGGTTGGGTGAACCTTCTGTTGTGGCCTAGGTCTAAGCTTTTACAGGCTAGAGGTGTGTAGCTCTCGATATCAGGGCAAACCCTCACCAGATGCCAGGCTTTGTGCCTGGGTCCACAGGTCTTGAGACCCCTTCTCTGTCCTCTCTTTTCCCCATCTCTAGTCACCTCACTCAGGCTGTCCTATTTTGTGGATGGACCCAGGATGGGATTGGATTGGATCAAAAGCGTAGCCTTGTGTTGCAGGACCATGGGCATGTGTGATCATGTGTGTGTACCTACCCACATGTACAGCCCATACCTATACATGACTCCCTGACCCCGCCCTTAAAGAACTTTCCATCTGTTTCTGAGTGCATATGCATTTAGTACTATTTGAACCATCTACTCCATCCCTTCTTTCTACTAGCTAAAAGAGTTTACTAAAGAGAAAGTGATGAGAATCAGTGGAGGTAGGGAAATGGGTAAAGACAATCGATTGTGATTCCTCCAACAATTTAGTGAAAACTACATCAAGCCGCACTTGTTTGGCAAGACTCTATTTTATGTAATAGCTTAACTGATTTATTACATAAAAGTTGCTGGCAAAAATGAACACTAATTCTACACTGGTAACAACTGTGATTGAAATAATTGTAGTCTGTAGACAAGCTAGAGAAAATAAGCATTAGTGGGAAGGTTGTCTTGGACATCATTCCAAGATTCCAACAGTGAAGAAATACAAATTATGGAAGTAGAATTGGAAGGAATAGTTAGAAGATGTATGACTGGTTCATCCCTCTGCCTCTCCTCCAGATCCACATTAAGCCAGTGAGGCAAATGAAGCTCTTTCCTCCCTAAAGACCTGGGAGAAAAATGCTCTAGCTCCTGTGGCCACTCATTAAAATGACTCATGGTTTTCTCTGTCAAGAAATCTTAGTTAATTATTTAGCATTTATGACACTGTGTGGCTGCCTTCAATGGAAATATAATTTTCCTTGTGTTTCTTCTTCAGTATTCTCTAAAACTAATACTCTAGTACATAGAATCATATAGATGTTAGTGAAATCTCCAATCAAGAGCTTATTATACATCCCGTTGGGTATTTGAATTGCACTGGGATACCTGATAAGAATACAATAAGGCAGATAAGAAATAATTGATTCTATCAATTTCAATTCATTTGGATCATTGCCTTTTGGGGGCATTTTCTACAAACTGTTATCTCTATTGTTACCACCTTAGTTTTAAAACCAGCTGTCATTTATTGAGTGCTCAGTCATCTGATCTCATTCTTATAGCAGTCTTTTAAATTTATATCCTTATCCCCAGTTTATAGATGAGAAAACCAATGCTTGGAGAGGTCAAATTATTTGCCCAAGATAATGTAAGTACTTAGCTTTAGAGCTGGGATTTTAATTCATCCATCGAACTCCAAAACTCTCCAACCGCTAACTTGTAATGCCCACATTCTGCTTTTTTAGGTGCATTTAGGTAGGTAAAAAAGATATATAATAGAGACAAGAAAGGGGATCAAACTACAGATAAGACATTGAAATCTTCTTGAAAGAAAATTTGGAAAATCTCCATAATAAAGTGACAGGGATCTCACCACCTGAGTTTTGTGAAAACAAATCATCTGTGTGCTTCATTGAGAAAACCAATGTGTAAGGAACTGACATGTTTTGTTCTCTCCATTAGCAATCTCTGTCATTTTCTTTGTCTCCTAGAAGAATGCTTCATTCTTAGGACTAATTACTCAGGTAGACAACCCGAGCCACACAACTCTTCTGAAGTCTACTGCTATCCGTATTCCAGGGTTCTCCACATTACACAGAGCTCAAGATTACAGAGCACATTGAATTCTGAAGAGTCTAAAGAGTTTCTATACCATCTCTTCATAGGCTCCAGGTCATTTCAAAACAGTTCTAATGATGCATATGCATATGGCTGTTGGATCACATCCCATCATTTGAGCGCAAGCCATAATCAGAAGCTGCTGTTAGAAAGATTAATAGACTTATTGATAAACACTATAACTGAGGACTTCCCAACAAAGCCATTTAAACAGTAGGCTTGGGATCATGATAGATCAATACTGTAGAGTAACAGAAAGTGTTTTCTATTCAATTAGAGTCATTTCCATGTCTAAAAAAAGTGTTTTAAGACTAAACAATAAGCCCATTTTGATATAATTATCATTAGTATTGATTAATCATTGAACACAGTCCCACCTATCATGGATAGTGGCTTAGAAGGCAATATCTCAAAATGGCTTGTAATAAAGTCATAATGTTAGTCAACAGAAGAGGCTTGATTTTGTTCGGTAAAACTGATAAAAACTTCACAACTTACTGAATATACGTCCCACCCAATGTAAACACTAAAAGAACAGTATTGGAAAGATAAACTCTTAAGTACATAGATCTGACAAGGTAATTAAAATGCAGATACTGAGGAAAGATTCAAAGCTTTCAACTCCATTTAGGACCTGAGCAGTCCTGGGGTGCCAGTTTAGGAGACAATGTTCTATATGAAGATTCTTCCTCAATGATTAATTAGTATTTTGTCACTCACACTAAATCCATTATCATTATTAGCTTGCAAGACATTTTTCTGAGACCTAAAATGATATAAGTAATAACAGTGATTTACACTTTGCATTACAAAAACTTGCCTCCCTTTTAAAACCAGTCTTATAATATTCAGGATAGCTAGGTACTGTGGGTCCTATTCAGTAGGCAAGAAAACTGAGGCAATTTACTTTATCCAGTATATGGAGACCTTGCTAGAAAGACTTCAGAGCAGTTAGATCTACTCCCTCTTGACTCTAGGTAAGTTCCACAGAATCCATATCTATTTGATGTCATCTTTTCTTTTTATTTTGATTGGATGGAATGGAATGCAAAGTTTATTGTCTAAGTCCATAATTCAGAGTATTCAAAAGATTTAAATATTGTTCTCCTAGAATAAGAGAGAGCGAGGGAAAATTGGAACCCTTGAAGGGTCATCCATCTTGAAGTGGATGGATAACTAGAAATTATTCCTACATAAGCAGAGAACATTCTTCAGCATATGGGATCAGTCTTCATGATTCCACCATCACACAAGGTTTCAGCAAGGACTTCCTGGGGGTTATTCATGTCCTACATGATTGTGTTTATAAAGGTTAGATACAAGTTGTATAGGTCAGCTTCTTCTGAATTTTCCCAGATTGCTCCACAAATGCACAGAATTTTTCTAGGGTTATTTGACCTCCTCTGCCGAGTCCCTCATTTTACATGAGCTTCATGTGAGACTCTGTACATAGTAGCCACCATGTTTTATGTTTCTTGTTCCTCTCCAAGAATGCTGCAGTCCATCTGGAA
This sequence comes from Callospermophilus lateralis, assembly GCF_048772815.1. Classification (NCBI taxonomy): domain Eukaryota; kingdom Metazoa; phylum Chordata; class Mammalia; order Rodentia; family Sciuridae; genus Callospermophilus; species Callospermophilus lateralis. The sequence continues at coordinate 48,534,965 of NC_135319.1, read as the reverse complement.
AGTGAATGTGGTATGGTGGTAAGGCGGCTGGGTCTCTATCCTGGCTCTACCACTTAACTACCTGATCTTGAGTAGGTATCTGAGCTTTCTGTCTGTTAAATGAAGATTTTTAACAAAATATGTTTTATTTTGCCATTTAAAAAATTTGTTCTAATTAATTATACATGACAGTGAATGCATTTTGACATATTACATTATTTTACCGTGTCTGAGGACCAAATGCAATTGTATATGTAAATGCTATACAATTGCCAGGTATGATTATATTGAACGAAACAAAACTTGACTATGAATGGAATGAGGCAGTTTAGAATTCTGAACTAGAGAAATTCAGAGACCAGAGAGATCAGTAAGGGCACAAATCATTTGCTGAGTGGAGCCTTGGGCCTTGAAGGCTGCCTGAGGTTTGAACACAAAGAAGAGTATTTGAAGAGGCCACAGCAAAAGCATAGCTTTAGAATTGGGAATACGTGGGTCACATTCATAAAGGAACAAAGGCACCAACTTGTGGTAGCAAAGGATTTGGAAAGAAGCACAGTGGAAAATAAAAGGGGCGATGTAGGGTAAGGGTGGCTTTTGGAGGTTCTTCACAGCCAGACTTAGAGTTGATGTATGAGACAGAAGGGAGCCATGATGCTGGATAAATGTCATCTTTTAATTAAATTAATCTGGCCACATTGCAGAGATGAGACGAGAGGAAGAGACTGGCACCATTAAATGTATTGAGTTGATTTATGTCTGCAGTGGTGCCTGGGCCCGATCTCTGGTGGTCCATAATCCTGGTGGGAATTGAGAGGGCCCTATTCAATTAAAAAAGGGAACAGCCACAAGAGTGAGGAGAATTTAAATGTTGGAAATTATTTCACAAAGTGCTGTTTTGTTCCTCAGCCAGGCCCTTCCCTAGTAAATCATCTCGAATGTCTGTTGTCCTTGTGTTCCTAAGCTGCTTATCATTTCTTTATCCCTTATAAACCACGAGCTCCCATAACCCCTCCCCATCTATACTTCACTATTTTTCCTTTTAATCTGAAACTGCAAATGTGCTCAGCAGGCTCTCTCTGATTGTTAATTGGAATGTCCACTGGTGAAGCTTGCTCGGTGGCGTTGTAATTACTTCCCTGTATCTCTTTAATTTTTTTTCCTCTTGCTCACATCTGAAACTGAAAATATCTGCTCAACCCCTTGATCTCAGCAATTAGTTAAGTGGTATGCAGCTGGTTATCTGGGGGCGGGCTCAGACTCTTAATCATCTCCGTTAGGGTCTAAATGGGGATCTTCTTGAGTGGTGACACCTGTAATTAGTGGGAAGTTTCGAGAAAATACTTTGGGAGCTGTGGTTCTCAAAGTGGGGTCCACACTTAAATAGCATTGGCATCATTTATCCTTAGCCCCCCATCCCAGACCTACTAAATCAGAAACTCTGGTGGGGGGGCGGGGCATAAATTTTTACAAGTCCCCCCAAGTGCATGGCAGAGCTTGAGAACCACTTATCCTGGAGAAATAGCTTCTCAGGGTTGAGTAACCAGACTCAGCAGGTAGAAGAGCAGGCCTTAGGAGCAGGAGGGAGGACAGTGTAGAGAGTGAGAAAGGCCAGCCACACTGCCTTCCTGGAGATGATGTAAGTGTCCAAGGAGCTATTGTTAGCCGTGAAATTTTGTACTTGGCCTTTTCAGCCCTTTGAAAGAAAACCTGTTAGCCCTTGCTTGCTTTGTGCTTTGGAAAAATGAGTTCTGAAGTCAATTTTCTTGAAGATCTGTCTGTTGGATCTTCCTGCTCAAAGATCTGCACTGGGGATTGTATAATTAATTAGATGAAGAGACAGAGATTCATTTCCCACATTGGGTGAGTCTCATTTTCTTCTGTGGAGATTTTTACATGCAGAGGGTAGACTTACTTGATGGCCAAAAGGAAATGGGAGCTTGGGTTTCAGCCTGAATCTTACACTGTGCACATGCCCCATTTGAAGCAGCTCTTCAATAAGATTTTTTTGACCAAGCCCCAGAGTCTTGGTCAAAACACTAAATTTGCTTCAGGTTTTAGTGTCATACACAGAGAGCTTTAAACACTAGGTACTCAGGCCATGCTTCCACCCAGCTTCATCAGAATCTCTGGGTTGGGGTGGAGTGACTTGGACTAGTATTTTTTATGTTCTCCTGTTGCCTCTGAAACCTAGAAGTGAGTAACCCATCAGCTACCAAGTCTGGTGGGTCCTTTCATTATCAAATCATTGGTTAATCAAGGATGAATCAGGGTGACCTTGTTTTCTACTACCAGAGTCAGAACTAGTATCTTTCTTTCTGTTCTAAAAACTCCACTTTTTTTTTTTCTATTGGCAACATATGCCCACCTAAAGCCTTTTCTGGTGTAGGTATGCATCATCACAATGTCAATATGAATTTAACTGTGTGACCCAGGGTCACTTTCTTTTGTAGTTTTAAGTAACAACACGATTTCTTTGCTGGTTCTTGAAATTTCTGTGTATCTAGCAAGGAAACTCTCTTTACAAAAGGAGGAAGAGGAGATTGCATTTCATTCTCCTTCTTCAATGAATATTAATTATGATGATAAAGTCTCTTGGGGAGAAAAATAAATCCAGGCTGGCCACCCTTTGGTTGTTAGATGATGTATTCTCTTAAAAGATCATGAACTTCTCCATGGGTTGTTTCCATTTGGGGAATGAAATAATGGAGTTTTGGAGTCTCCACTCTGTGGTCCCCGATTGTGTGATTTCATAAACTATAGGCACTTGGAAGATTTATCTCAGAGGGGACCCTGAAGAACAGTTCTGTTGCCACTTAAAAAAAAACCAGGCAGGCTACTTCTCCTGGGGCTCTCAAGGCAAGCAGGAAATAACTAAAAAGGGATATAAAATATACTCCCTGATCACTGTGGTCCTACTGGGTCCCAGGACCCGTCTCTGTTTCGTCTGAGAGTTCCCACAGCTTGCTATCCCCTGTTCATCTGTCAGGGCGTGTTCATGTTACCTGGTTTCAGCCAGAGGAATTGGCTCATAGGAGCTGCAAAATTTACTTCTTTCATTGTTTCAGCTCAAAGTCTAGGACCTGTAGAATAATCATGAGATGATATTTTTTGAAAGAAGGACTAGAGTGAAGTTCAGTTATGGCTTTTAGATTGTTTTCTGCAAATCAGGGGTGTTGTTGAGGTATGTTTTCCAATATGGTATCCTCTAGCTTTAAATCTTTTCTTTATTGCTTTTGGGTAAGAGCAATATTATAGAAGGAAACAATGGGAATGACCAGGAAGGCCAGGAGCAACGGAAAGCAGTTGCTTCAGCCTGATTGCTCATGCTTTTTCTGAATATCTATTTCTGTTTATGTTCAACCAAAATACCCTCAATGATACTGAGCTGTCATGTTTCCACCCACTATTCCACTCCCTACCACAGCCTATTAAATATTTTTCCAACCAGATGTACTTCAAAGATACCATCAAATCAACCACAGAGGCATGGAATGAATAGGAGCTAGGGAACTCACGAGACTCCCCCAAGATGCCACCAAGAATTATTGTGAGGGCAACAGTAAGATTATTATTTGGCCTTGGTTCCTTAATAGTGAGTTATCCATGATAGACTTGGGAATGAAAGTTTCTCTCTGTTCCCTTGACTGTGGGGACATCATTTTGGATGAATACAAATTTCTAATGCATGAACCAAGTCCCTGCTAGCACAGAAGAAAACATCAGTGCAATATTTGGTACAGATTTCCCTATACCTGCTCACTTGCTTGTCACACACACACACACACACCCCACATACACACACATACACACACATACCATTTATTCTTCACTAACACATCCTGCCAGTAGCTTCCAAAGCACAGACAACCCTTGTCCTGTCAACCCTTGGAATCTGTAGTGGATTTTTGGTCAACTTTATGTATTTCTTCTCATTGCAACTATGATGGCTAGGAAGTCTAACACCTGTTCACCTTGTGGGTTTTGTTCTTGAAACAAAACAAAATACCACTAATGGCCCAAGAATTGCAGAATTGTCCCTTATTAACTCTAGGCCTGGCAGTTGTCAATTCCTTTGTGAAGGAACTGTTGTTCAGTGTTGCTTTTGTTAAGTCCGCTTAGTTTGTAAATGCACATGTAGGTGACTCTTGATGCTTGTCTGAAAGTTGTACCACATATTTGTGGTTTGGGAGATGGCAAAGGGCATGTTTGACTTGTAACCAAGATGAGGAATGGAGGAATCCAGTGCATGTCACATGATCGGTGATTCCCATAGACTGACATCCCAGGGATCTAAGGGGGTCCGCATTCCAACTGCACAGACTCCTGCCTGTCAAACAGCCAAGCATCGTCCTCACAGAAGTACAACTATACTAACTGGTATTGCGTACAAAGGATTTCCAAGGTGCTGATCCTCAGAAATCCTTCATCTTCTCAAGCTAGCTCTCTTCTGGAGCAAGAGGTCCGTGTGGCTTCCCCTCTGGGGAAATTATTTCTTTTCACCTATACTCCTCCCTTCCCTCACCTCACCCTCTTTGTGTTCTGGCCTGGGTGTTCCCATTTGCTTAGTGATAACAGCAGACTATGAATTTTCATTCACAGCTTTAAGATGTTTATGAGGCTTTCTTGCTTCCCACCCAGCCCAGACCTTGGGGCTGTTTTCACACTGATCCTCTGATCAGTTTGATGCTGGAAAGCACACAGAAGCCATGTACCAGTTTGTATAGTCGTACCCTTTTGAAATGCCTACTCTTGAGCCAAGTAGAGTGTGCTGGGGTGTCCATTGGCTGCTTGACACACACACAAAGTCAATTAACCTGCATGCCAAAAATAAATAAATAAATGAAAATTAACCCTTAGAGTACTGCTTCAATGATGGGGTTAATGTTCTTGACTTTTTCCCGGTTGGGCAATGCTTCCTTCCCCAGATCAGAGTGCTGCACAGAAAGTCTATACTTGGTCTCACTGGAAAGTTAACCAGGATCTTCTCCACCACAGCTTTACTTGAGATGCTCCTGGGTTCTTTATCTATTAATTCACATGGCATTTCCAAGATCCAAAACACAGCCACCATGTTTAATAATAATAAAAAAAAAAGGTCTCTATTTCCATTGTGTTGGAGGGTGTGAGGGTCTGATTTTTAGCCTTCATATCTGTCCTCTAAAACAAGGAAGTCAGTTCTTTAAGGGTTAATATAAAATCAAGGAATTTGGTGGTCACTCCTGCTTGTCCTTCCTCCAAGATGTCTGCATGATCTCCTCTTTAGATACGTAGTTCAACTGTTGAATGATGATAAAAAATAAATAAATAAACATATAGATATAAATTTACCAAAAAAAAAAATCCCCCAAAGCAAATAAAAATTATACACTGACTGGTTGAATGGAAACCCCTTGGCAATGCTTGCTTGATGATCACGAGGGGTAGAAAGACCAAATGTTTTATTTAATGAACCTTCATTTGTCCTCTACCCCTTTCACTGCCACTTCTCAGGGTTGTGGGAAATGTGATGATGTTTTTCATTTACTTCTTGCTTTTTCTTCTTCCTGTTTAATAGCCCAATAGAATCCTGCCAGAATTTCTACAAAGATTTCACATTGCAGATCGACATGGCTTTCAACGTGTTCTTCCTTCTCTACTTTGGCTTGCGGGTAAGTTTAACAACATCCCTCCTTGGCATCTACTCTCACAGGGAAGGGGAAGCCCAGGGTTTCCATTATAGATAACATATGTGCATTCTGATTTTCAGGTTGTGAGAGAGCCCTTTCCTTAGCTAAGCATTTTCTGGAAAACATGTTAATTTTGTTTCAAGGGGATAATGGAGATTGAAATGACAATGGCATCTCCACTGACTCATTGGTTTCTCATTCCTCTGTTCTCTCAAAAATTAAATAGAGAAAAAAACAACCTTTGGCTCTTAGAATGATATCTAGCATGGTACTGCTGATGAAGGGTTCTATACAAATCTGAATTACAGAAATGTGTGAGTGTGTGCATGCACATGGTCTTTACAATTATATTTATAATAGAGAGTCTAATGAAGGTGAGATTACTCAATCTTCCCTATGAAGCTGTTGGAAACCATACAAAAACATATTGTTTGATCTTTCTCCAAGGCTAGCACAGTGCACTGTCACTCTCCAGAAGAGACAGTGTATCTGACAAAATTGCACATGATTGGTGTAGGACGTAAGAGAAGACTATAACTTCTCCCTTCAGAAACCCACAAATTTACCCGTTAGTCAAAGAATACAGACTGAATGCCAGCACTGTGCTTCTTATTTTTTTCTCTCTCTTATTTCTTCTTTCCCCCACCAGTTTATTGCAGCCAATGATAAGCTGTGGTTCTGGCTGGAAGTGAACTCTGTGGTGGATTTCTTCACGGTTCCTCCCGTGTTTGTGTCTGTGTACTTAAACAGAAGCTGGCTGGGTAAGTCAATCTCTTCTGCCATCTCTTTACTGGTTCCTGAATTGTGACAGAAACAGAGAATCCAGGGTGGATCAGAGGGCTGAATTGTCCCTATACAAAGAAAGTTCTGTGTATCCATGTGGACCGTTTTCTTGGAGTGTTAACATTGATAGTGACAGTTCTTTTGGGGTGCTAGCCCAGAAGGATTTGCCCAGGTAGTGCTCCAGGTGATGCAGTTTTATCATTGTTGAAGTCCCGGAGTCATCACTGTCACAGCTAGGACTTCTGCTCTCTTGGTTTTGTCACTTGTCATTCAGGAACTTGGAGTCAGGGACTGTTGGGAATAAGACCAACTTTCCAAGTGACTGGTTCAAGTGCCCCAGAAGGCCTGCCTCTCAAAGTTAGCTTCTGTCTACTTACTTTTATGAGCAGTGGGTCCTTCATGGTCTATTTATACTTTACAAGTTCCTTCGGGAGACAGGACACTACAGGAGACTGAATTCCCTTTCTGTGCAGGGGAGAGTTTTTGCTAGTGCTCTGCTCACTAGGTCACTTCCTGCATCTGTTCAAGAGGTCACTTCCTGTATCTGCTCAGGTCTTATATCAGGACTAAGACAATTTAATTGGGAAAAGTCACTTGTTCAGAGGATGACCATGACTTACATAACAAGTTCAAGATTGTCTTAATGCATTGTTTAATTTCTGCCCTCCTCGGGTCTACTGTCATGGGGTGTATTAGGGAAGAAGGAAGGCTAAAACAAGAGATGGAGGACTATTGGGGGTTTCCTTCTGTTCTTACTTTTAGCATTTTTTTTGGCTTAATTTTTTCTCAAAGTAACAGGTTTGTGCTGTAATTGGTGAAAACATTAAAAGATACACAAAGAAAATATCAATCATCTTTTTCCTTTCTTTCATCTCCCTGAGTTGCCCAGTGTTAACAGGCCTTCCCATCTTTCTTCCATGCTCATTCTACCACCAACATGGATGTACATATTTAACAGTGCTGTAGAGGTGTAGTGTTTGTGTAAGAAATTGTATTGAATCATCACTTTGTAGTGTAATTTGTCTTTTCTTACGAATACATGATGGACATCCCTTCATCTCTGTAATAATTCATCTTATAAAAGGTCATAGCAGCCAGGCGCAGTGGCGCATGCCTGTAATCCCGATGACTCGGGAGGCTGAGGCAGGAGGATTGTGAATTCGAAGCCAGCCTCTGCAAAATTGAGGCGCTAAGTAATTCAGAGAGACCTTGTTTCTAAATAAAGTACGAAATAGGGCTGGGGATGGGGCTCAGTGATTGAGTGCTGCTGAGTTCAATCCCCAGTACCCCCCACACAAAAAAAGAGTTCATAGTACAAGTAATTCATTTTATAAAATTTGTAAATTTTTAAAAATTCCATTATTTGTTTGTCACCATATATACAGCCATAACCCCAAAGATGAATTTCCTGGATATATACTTTTTCTTTTTTTTCTACAAGCAAGGTTTTAGTAAATACCTTTATCCATATATTCACATATTTGTAAAATGCTCTTTCTATAGAAATTTCTACATTCCTGGAAGAGGAACTGCTGAGTCAAAAAATATGTGTATTTTATCTTGCAGATATTGATGGATAGCATTCTAAAAATGTTATGTCAAGTTGTACTTCCACTAGCAATATATTTTGATTTTCTTGCTAGCACTGTGAATTTATTACATACCTACTGTCAAGTATTTTAAAAATGAGCATCTTTAGTGTATGTCATCACATATACAACATGCACATATGTGTGTACATATATGTGTGTGTTCATATCCTTATATGGATCCCATTTTCTACTTGTTTTCTCATTAGAATCATATTCACTTGCTCAGGGGAAAAGTTATGGTGCGAGAGGTGCTTGCTTCAGTGGTTTTTCTAGCTAGTGTGATGATTCAAGAAATGTCCTGAGTGTATCCTCTGTGTGCCTGTGAGCCAAGGGACCCAAAGGCCTCCCCTTGACAGTTATCTGGCTTTTTAACCTGGAGAGCTGAATTTTTTTTTTTTTTTTCACTCAGCCTGTTTTTTAAAAAAACAGTTTTAAGAAACAGTTTTAAGAAAACTGGCTTGATGATCTCAAGGTTCTTACAGCTCAGAAAGTCTTTAAGACTCTTGAATCATTAATGAGAAGTTTGCATTCCAGGTTATTGGGGAGAAGTGGCAACTTAGTGAGATTAACTGAATCCAAATTGTAGATGAGCTTTTAACTTTTATTTATTTATTTATTTATGTGTGTGTGTGAGTTCAAACACTTACCCATTGTCATACTCACTGACACACACACACACACACACACACACACACACACACACACACACACACACACCTACGCCTCCCTAAATCCCCCAAATGAACAGAAAAGCAAAGGAAAATTTATTATATACTGTTGTCAAGTTTTTAAAAAATGAGTATCTTTAGTGTGTATGTGTTAATCTCATGCACACCGTGCATGTATGTGTATGTATGGATCTGCTTTCTTTTCCTGCCTGGGCTCTAACTACACTGTGCACTTGAACAGCCACTTGACTTTTCTGGACTCTCAGTTTTCCCATCTTAAAAATGTGGATTTTAAACTAAATCACCTTCCATTCTTTTCACCTTGTAAATTTGAATTTTATGGTGTGTATCCACCCTTACTTGTTCCCCTGTGCTCTGATGGTCATGCAAGTCCCTTCATGACTAGGATGGCAATGTCCTCTACAGCAGACAGATTCTGCCCCAGGTAAAGGTGTGGAAGCCAGTTTCCTTGATGTGAGTGAGGTGTTCCTTAAAGCAGCTTGATGTCAGTATTCCCTGGATGCTTTTGAGCCCACAGCCTTGGGTGGGTGGCTCAACCTTGATTTTTGGAGGTGTTTTCCTATCTGGTGAAAGATCTACTAGAGCAATCAGGAAAGGGGGAAGAAGAAAAGGAAATAGATCAGGTTTAGTTGCATTTCTGACAAGACACCTTGCATCAATTGTGGTTACTCTTCAAATGAAAGATGCTCTGAAATGCATTTCATTATGTTCATTTGTTGACCAGTATTTGTTGAGTACCTACTGTGTGCCATACGGTGTTCTGTGTAATGGAGAAACAACAGTGAAGATAATAGACCAAGAGTCCCAGATTCCTACACTGCAGTGGGGGGAACAGGAAACCATAGACCTAATCCATAATTAAATGACGTGTTAGGAAGCATCGGTGCTATTGAAACCAAAAACAGACCGGTGACCTTCTGGGCCATGAAATAATAACAACAGCAGTAACAACAGCAATAAAAATAAAAATAAATCTCTCTCCTTTGTAAAAGAAAATAAACACTTTTGGTTCTTTGGTAACTGATCTTCTTGGGTGAGATCCCAAATGGATCTGCATCTTCTGGAAGGTAATTCAGTATAATCATATTTCAAGCTTCCTCTGTCTGACTTAATGCAGGGGTTTATTATTCTGTGAAACAATTATTGTACCAAAGAGTTGCTGGAGGAAAAAAAAAAAATGAGCATTCCCAGGAAGTGTGCTCACAAAGGGAAGGGACCATCCCACAAAATGGCAGCATTCTGGGTTTCAGGAAGCATTGCTCTCCTGGAAGACAGAAGGGTGCTACTTTTGCTGACTGAGGTTTGAGATGAGATATAAGAAATAGAAATCTATCCCAGTCTAGAAGAATTTTTGAGGGTGGAGATTGGGACTGAGATGGCACCATAGGGAAGAAAAGTCAGAGTGAAAGCCAAAGCTCTGTCCCTTACCTTCCCCAGAGCACAGTCCACACCACATTTGTCCTCTTCTTATTAATTTTGAATAGCATGTTTTATAGTGCAGTACATGGGTACTTTGTTGCATGTGTTATTTTAAGGACACTGATATGTATTCAAATGCTTCTACTCTGTGTTGGGCACTTGGCTAAGCCCCTCAACCACCTCAGCCCAATCTTCAGAGCAGGCCTATAGAGTAGGAGTTACTGCCTCTGTTTGGAGATGAAGTAACTGAGGCTCAGCAAGGTCACCTCTCTTTTCCAAAGGTCACACAGCCTGTGGGGGGTGGAAAGGGTGATTCATCCCCCATTTGGACACTCAATGTCCATACTCTTATTTTTCTCTTCTGCCTTGGTCCTTACCCTTCAAAGATTTGGGGTTTAGGGGACAGAGTTGGGAATGATGGAGCTGATTCTATTGCTTTTTGTTGGCATCCCCACCCCCATCTTCATGTGAGGCAGGAAAGGAGGGAGAGATCTTCAAGAAGGAGCATTCTGGTGTCTTCTCTTTCCACTCCTCCTCGCCCACTTTCGGTGTTTAGGAGCACTACAAGGACCAGGAAACATATAGAGCTACTATAGTGTCCCCAAGTCTCAGTGTGCTTTACCACCCTGAGAACCTGTCCTGCTCCAGCTGGGAGAGAGAACAGGGGCTTCCACACACCCCGGATTCATAGAAAGGAAGGATCAGAGCCACATTTGGGGCTGAACCAACACAATTCACATCTGGCCTCAGTCACCTACCGACAGTCACTTTGAGAAAGGTCTTTTTGTGTACCTCAGGCTCAGTTTTCTCAGTCTTACCCCCTGTAAAATGGGGATAATCCCAGCAGCCACCTCAGTAGGTCACCATCAAGACATAATGAGGCACAGAGAGCAGGACACCGTGTCCATGACATGAACTTAGTGAGAAGCCATGAGTATCCCTGGCCTCTCTCTCTAAACTGCCTGTCATATTTTAAATACCAGAAGAGAAAATAAACCAGAATAGAACCCAAAACAAGGCAGCGGGACGTGGGGGCACCACGTGGGCAGGCGGCAAGTGGCTGCTTGCTTTACTTCCTGTCCCCACATACCCACTTACTCATCTTCGTCGTCTCCCCACAAAATCCTCATCCTTCCCCACTAAAATAAATACACCTTGAAACGAGAGACACATCTTATTTTGAGACTCGAATAATGTGCTCTAGGGAGAACTCATTTGTCTGTCTTGTTTTTTTAGGAGCCGTTTCCCCAAAGAGGGCAAGGGACTTGCTTCCTTTATATGTTTTTGTAGAGGATCACCTTGTGTCATTAGAGGTATAAGTAGGGAAAATGGTCACCCACTGGTCAGTTGACTAACTTGTTTTTTTTATTTTATTTTTTTGATGCTAGGGATTGAGTACAGGACCTTGCCAGGCAAGTTCTCTACCACTGAAGTACACTGCCAGCTCTGTCTAACCCATTTTTATTGAGCACCTGCTGTGGGCTCAGTGCTGGGATAAGAGGAACACAGACCTGGTTTCCCCCTTTCCTAGTTATTTATGATTTGTAACATCTTTTAGACTGATGCATTTGGGATCTGGTCAGAGGCCAGTCATTGGAACCGTGTTTGGAAAACTATAAGCCGGGCTCCCTTATCCAGGTCAGATCTAGCCTTAGACCTTAAAGCCATCAATACACTGCCAGAAAATAGAAAACACTGCTAAAAAAAAACGGAAAAGTGAGTCAGGACAATTAAAATGATTTAGGCATCTGCTTATAAATACGCCTGAGCGTTCTTTTATATGTCACAAGGTGATAAAAACAGAATTATATATTAAAAAAAGTACAAGTCCTCAAAAACAACAACAGCAAAGGGACAAAACATAGTTCCTGTTTGAGACCAAGGTTTCAATCTTGTTTTGGAACCAAAATAAACACACATGCAGCGACAGCAGGTAACACCGCCTGCTATATAATTAAGTCCGAAATTGTGAGGTACTAGCGGAAAGGCTGTGGGAGTTCAGAGAAAGAGCACACGTGGGTGGAGGAGTTTGGGAAGCTTCTGGGGAAGGCTGGGGCTCCGCTGAGACTTGCCACAGGTGGCTGAGTTGGGCAGAGGGGAGGAAGTGGATGTTCTTGAGCGTTGAAAAGCCCACCAGGTGTGGTAGGTGGCAGGTGGCCTTGGAAGACAATATCATCATAGATAAGGAGGTGTCCTTTCTGGTGAAAGTGTCAGCTTCACCACCCTATCAGAAGGGTGTGTGAGGCTTCTCTTGCTGCAGTAACACCCTCACACCCTGCCTTCAAACAACACATGTGTATCATCTCAGATTTGTGTAGGTTACCAGTCCAATGTGGGCCTCTGTAGGCTGAGACAGAGCGCTCTTCAGGGTCTGGCTGCTTCCTCTTGTTTTTTTTTTTTTTTTTTTTGGTATTGGGAATTGAACCCAGGGATGATTAGCCACTGAGCCATAACCTCTCAGCCCTTTTTATATTTTATTTAGAGACAGGGTCTCGCTGAGTTGCTTAGGGCCTCACTGAATTGCTGAGGCTGGCTTTGAACCCATAATCCTCCAGCCTCAGCTGCTGGGATTACAGGCGTGTGCCACCACACCTGGAATGACCCAGCTTCTTTCTGAGGGCTCTGGGAAGGTGACATTTGTCTGTCTTTTACAGTTTCTGGAAATCACCACAGTCCTCAACTCATGGCCCCCTCCCCCATCATCCAAGCCAGCAACAGTAGCGGGTTTCCTTCTGTCATTCCAGTCTTGCTTTCTGTCATCTCCTCTCCCGGCCTCTCCTTTTCTGCCTTCCTTTTTTTCATTTTTAAGGACCTTGGGGATTACATTGCTCTCCATACCAGGACAATTTCTGTATTTCCAGGTTAGCTGATGGACAGCCTGAGATTGCCTTAGTTGCCTCTTGTTATGTAAAGTTCCAGAGATGAACATGGACATCTTTGGAGGCCATCATTCCACCTACCAATAAGCTATTATTATTTCTATTTTGTCAAAGGAGAAGCTGAGACTCAGAGAAGTTAAGTCACTGTCCCAAAGTCATAGATCCAGGAAGAGTTAGAGCTGGAGTCTGTGTTCCCATTCAAATCTGTCAGTGGCTCTATAGAGGCCTTTGGAGTCCAAGGCTCAGAGCTTCATTGGGGTCCTCTGAGGTCTCCCCTCACTGTACTTATCTAGCCTGTTAGGAGATGAGACCCTGGGGGAGACTCCAGTTGGAGCCTGAAACCTTCCCCTCATGTAAAGATTTTCTTGTCCCCATGGGAACGGGTGAATTCCTAGACAGCCTTGCTGTTGTCTGTCCCTTAGCAGTGTCCCTCCTGTAGGAATACAACACTGAGGGGAACATGGTAGGTCTGCATGTCCCCCCTGTACGGAGCCCTCTTTTCTTAGGAATCATGTTTTCTCATTTCTTTGGATTTCCTGAAGAACTGATGAATGCCAAAAGAGGGCAAAAGGGTCATGACAGTCTGCCATTGTCCCGAGGAAAACGAAGAATGGAGTCGGAACACTTCTTTCCCCCTTTAGTGGTAGCACTCCCAGGGCCTCTACTGAAGTCTCAGGAATTTTCCTGTGAGATCCGAGATCTGCACCTTTTTATTTTTATTTTTGAGAGAGAGAGAGAGAGAGAGAGAGAGAGAGAGAGAGAGAGAGAGAGAGAATTTTTTAATATTTATTTTTTAGTTTTCGGTGGACACAACATCTTTATTTTTATGTGGTGCTAAGGATGGAACCCAGCACCCCACTCATGCTAGGCGAGCGCACTACCTCTTGAGCCACATCCCCAGCCCCTCTGCACCTTTTTATAAACTAAGTGTAGCTAGTGCTTCAGCAGAGTGTCTGGCCTCCGGGTGGCTCTCTAGGTTGAAGAGCCCTACCTTGACAGAGGTCTGGATGGTTCAGTTAGTATCTGGACCTTTCATTGACCAGCTTTCATATCTGGCAAGAATAATCAAGATTGAAGGCTGTGCACTGATTTTTGTTTCCTGGTATCAATAATTTTCAGCATACTGAGATTTAATAAAACAAACAAGTCAAAAACAAAAACAGTGTGGCCTGGCATGGTGGTATACATCTGTAGTCCCAATGGCTTGGGAGGCTGAGACAGGAGGATCAGGAGTTCAAAGCCAGCCTCAGCAACTTTAGTGAGGCCTTAAGCAACTTAGAGAGAGAACCTGTCTCTAAATTAAATATAAAAAAGACCTGGAGATGTGGCTCAGTGGTTAAGGACTCCTGGGTTTAACCCCTGGGGTACCAAAAAACAAAAACAAAACAAAAAATAACAGAATGTGGTTTGTCCAGAAAAGAGTACAGGCTGTCCCTCTTGGCAGCCCCAGGTGCACAGCTCTGACTCTCAGCCACCTCTTCCCCTTTCCTCCTGCCTCAGAACCTCTGGGCTATTAACTGGTGCCTGCCCTTTGGCTTGCTCCCTGCCTCTCCATGAGGAAGCTTCTCCCCCAGCCCAGATATAATCCTCCCTTGCTCTCAAGGCACAACCTCCATCTCCATCTCCTGTGTGGAGCTTTCCCACTGTCCCTGTTGGAATGAATTCCCTTTGACCTTTTCCTCTTATGATTAGTACTATAAGTACAGCATAAACTATCTGCTTTGAACTATCAAGATGGAATGCCAGTTCCATGACAGCAATATGACAGGGACCTTGGCTGCCTGCATTTTTGGCTGTGTCCCTAGGACCTGGCACAGTGCCTGGCCCATAGTTCCTGCTTATTGAATGAATGAATGCGTGAGTCAGTCTTCTTAAAATAATGATACTAACAATTATCGATTGCTTATTTACAACAGGTACTGTGCAACGGCTAGGCGTTCTTTGAGCTGATATTCTCGGCAACTCAATGATTTAGGATTCTCAGTCCAGTTTTACAATTGAGGTTTGGGGCTAAGTCACTTTCCCAGGTGGTAAGCAATGGCTCCAGCACTCAGACCAAGGTCATTCTGATCTGGAGCCCATGCTTTTAAAATGACTAGACCAGTGATTCTCAAGCTGTGGTTTCCAGATCAGGAACATCAGCAGAATTGGTTAGACATGAAGATTCTTAGACTCCATCCCAGGCCTATGCACCAGAAAGTATGTGAGCTGGATCCTGCCATCTATTGAGTCCAGCACTCCTGGCAATATTGATGCTCACTTAGCTTGGGGGCCCCTTCCTAGGCTCTGCTAGGATGGCTCTCAAATTTAACTGACCATGAGAATCTCCCAGAGAACTTTTAAACTTGATGCTTAGGTCATGCCTCCAACCAGGTATGCCAGAATCTCTGGCTTGGGGGTGGGATGACCTGACTAGTATTTTTTTGTTAAATGTTCTCCTGTTGCCTCTGACGTGCAGCAAGGATAAGAACCTCTGATATATGTCTTAGTAGGCTATGGTTTCTGATTCAAGAGTTCTGGGGTGAGACCCGAGATCTGTACTTTTATGAGCTCCATAGTGTAGCTAATGCTTCTAGTCTGGGAACCACACTTTTAAGTAGCCAAGCTTTGCAGTCTAGATGTGCTGTCCAATATGGTAATTATAAACCACATTTGGCTATTTAAATGTAGGCAAATTACAATGAAATAAAATTTAAAACTCAGTTCTTCAGTTATATTGCCTGCACTTCAACTACTCAATAGCCTCATGTGGGTAGTGGCTATGGGGTTGGGCAATATGAATGTAGAATATTTTGTTATTCTAGAAAGTTCTCTCGACCTTGCTGATGTAGAAGAGGGGTCTGTGATAGCAAGTACCATGACTCCATTTTTTGTATGCCCAGGACACTCTTGCATACACTGGAATCGGGACAAAAGTTTTTTGCAGTGGTTTTTAGTGAAAGAACTATTGATAAAATGTCTGTCTCAAAAAGAATTAAATAACTTCCTTAAATGTATGCTAGAAAAATCATTAATTAAAAATCACTATTAAAAAGAATCTCCCACCCCTGACTGATTAAATTAAATATACTCAAGGCCTCCATAGGGGGGAAAAATACTAAAGAGTCACTGGACTGTCTCCAGCCCCACCTTTTCCCCTCAGGACACCCTACTTTCTGCTGCTGAGAAACAGCCTTTTGGGTTTGAAAGGAATGGTCTCTGGTTCCCCCTATAGGATGGTCCTGGAATTTGCTGGATTACTTTGAGATTAAACATTCAGGGATGGAGAGGAACAGACTGGCTCTCATTCAAATGGGCCCTATGTGGTTAGCTATGGTGGGGACAGGCTCAATTTTAACTCCCACAAACACAACCACCGTGACCATCATGCCCCTTCTCCTCCCTCCTCCAAGTGTGTTCCCAGTCACAGCCATCTAGTCTGGAAGATCAAGCCTTTGGAAGCCCCCAGGGGTCACTGGCTCCATATCATCAGGTGGCTTAAACTCCAGATTTCACATCTAGATTCTCGAAGCTCAAAACTTTCCAAGTAAACCTGCTCCCTGTAGTCTTTAGTTTTATTTAAAGTAATAATAAAATAAAGGAAAGTAAAAGCATGATTTGTCTTTTGAGGACAAGGTGTTTGGGGTGGGGGAGGGAGAAAGAAAGGGCAAAAAAGAAAAGTGCTTCTATAACCAGAATAAAGTCAGATGTATTCATATTATACATATATGTGTATATGTGTGAATGTGTATGTATGTGCATACATATTCATCATATATAATCATCTCATATGTTCTGCCAAATAGCACTATAGACTAGATGTCATTTTAGAACCATTTACAGATGAGGAAGCAGAGGCTTTGAGAAGTCATGTAGGGAGTAAGTGGTGGATCTAGGCTTTGAACACAGGCGATCTACCCCAAGGTTCATGTTCCTCAATTTGATACTATGCTCAAAGAGTAAACTTACCTAGCTATTATATTTATACTTTAAAAAGTGAGTCTAATAGCCCCATCCAATCAGATCAAATATTAAATGTAGCATCCTCATAATTCTAGTCCCGTAACCAAAAACAGACAGACTCCTTAATAGGATTTCATTAGCACTCTCAAGTGAGAAAAGAAATTAAGAAGTATCCCAATCCAGTCTTTAAAATTTGAATTAATGCAATTTCTGTAACTTCCCATCTGCTCCCCCACACCCCTTCAACAGATTTCTCTTCTGAGCTCCTTGGCCTATTCTGTACAAATAGCCAAAGTAATAAAAATGATCTGAATTATTCCTGTTAGTCCATCCTGAAGTAGTATCATTTTGGAGATTATGGGCTGCTGTTATCCACATGTTTGTGTTTCCCAAAATTTGTATGTTGAAGCTTAACCCCAATGTGGTGGTATTAGGAGGAGAGGCATCTGGGCAGTGATTGATCATGAGAGTGCAGCTCTCCCAGTGGTATTAGTAGCTTTATAAGAAAGTCCCAAGAGAGATTGTTAGCCACCCCCTCTTTATGGGAGAACACAAGAAAGTGCCATCTGTGAAGCAGAGAATAAGCTCTTACCAGATACTGCATCTGCTGGCGGCTTGACCTTGAACATCCCAGCCTGTAGAACTGTGAGCAATAAATTTATGTTGCTTATAAATTACCTAGCCTACAGCATTTTGTTATAGCATCCAAATGGACTAAGATATGGAGCTCTCCTCTTTGCCTGAGCTTTTTGTTTTTTGAAGGGGAAGAACTTCATGGTCATCCATCTTGGGAGTAGCATTGAGAATGAATTGCTGTAATAGAGCAAAAGAAATGAACTTCTCATTAAGTTCCGTCCTCGTGATTAGGCCCTGAAGAAGGCAACCCCAGCAAAGTGGAATGCTAAAAGTTGGATATATTTCAGAAAGCTGACTGCCATTCTGGTAGCTGCAATAGTAGCTAAAACTGTTTTTGTAAGAGATTTCCAATTGTGTTCTCTCGATATTGCTTTGTCAGGGACAGGCTTTAAATAAGATGCCCTCCGTAGGTAGCAGAGATTCTAAATCCTCATTGACTTGCATGGCTGTTATATGCCAAATTGGAAATAACTTCCTAAAATGAACGTCTTCAAGGAATGAATTCAGCAGTAGGTTTTCATAGATGCCAAAACCTCTCCAGATGGTTGTACTTCATCTGGGCTGTTATTGGAACAGCCTCCTGGAGCAACCTAAATCTCCAAGACTGGACGTATATTTACCTTTGCGTCATCTTCAAAAAAAATAGATGTCTTGATTCTCTTCCACAAAATCAGGGCCTTGGCAGATTGAACTGGCTAGCAGATCAGGTAGAGAGAAGTGAACACCAAGAAGCAGCAGAGACACAAGGGCACTTAATCAATTGAACTCCTGTATGCGAGTGACCCAAAGATGGGTAAAACAGAGATTGTGGCTTTATAAGATGCAGGTAGTTTAATTGAGGGGAAAAAAAGCAAGATTATAGGAATTTGGAAGAAGAATAGATGGAGGAAAGTTGGCCAGCCCAGCCCAAACTAGATTTCAGGTATCTGAAAAGTAGACATATTTCTCCTACAGCATCTCCTCCAGGACTACAGCATCTCCTCCAGGTGTGGTCCACAGGAAGCAGATGACCTGGAGACTTACTAGAAATCAAAGTTCTCCACCCAACACCAAACCTGCAGAATCCAATTCTATGAGGGGCAGGGTTGAGGCGGCTTTAGAAAACCTTCCAGTTCATTCTTAGGATAAACTGCTCGTGGTGGTGCCTTAGAAATACCTGGGGAGCTAGGATATCTCTTCCTGTCCTAGTCAGACTGTACTTCAGGCCAAGTACATCAGAATCTCTGGGACAGAACTCAGCCAGTAGAATGATTCCAGTTCCTAGAATCATTTCAACACACAGCCAGGGTAGAGAAACTCTGCAAGGTGATGGTTCTTACACCAAAGGAACACACCTGAATATACTGGAGAAGAATTTAGAAAAAAAAAATCTTCTCCACAAAGAATTTTAAGCTCCTTCTAAAATCTATTGAGTTAGATACTGTGGTCAAGGACAGTTGTTAAAGGGCATGGACACCACAGAGTCTAGGTAAGTGTTTCTCAAACCTTAATCACATGAGAATCCTGCAGAAGCCTGGTTTTGGAATAGATTTCTGGGTTCCATCCATAGAGCTTAGGATTCAGTACATCTGGGTGAGGCCTGGGGATCTGCAATGCAAATCAGTTTCCAAGTGATGTTGATGCTGCTGGTCTGGGAACCATGCTCTGAAGTCTACTGGTCCAGCCTAGTGTGAGGCTGAAGTTGAATTCTATTAGTGGCTGCTATGACAGTTACCATAATTCTGTATTCCAGTAAACCCTGCTATTTTTATGCTCCAAACTATCAGTATTTTTACTGATGCAATCCCTTATTTTGAGATGTTTTAGAAATTAGCTTCTGAATCATTTACATCTTGAGATAGAACCAGCATATTATATTCCACCCTATGATTTCAACTTGAGCAGAGGAGCCCTCTTTAAGGAAGCCTTCTGATCTCCCCTGTAACTCCCATGCAAGGTCATTAAGTCCTGGGTTATTAGTAAGAGGGAACCCTCTTTGCTAGTGTTTATTGCATCCTAATATTTCCTCCAGAGCCAGTTTGGTTGATATCTCTTCCTCACCTCCTGGAATTGGGATAGGGTCAGATCATTAAGGAGAAGCTCATTAAAGAAGAGGTTGTGTTGGAGATTAGGGAAAAAGAAGCAGAGGAGAAAGTTCTGTTTCCTAGAGCCTGACCTCTATTTCCCTAGGAATAGAGCCCTTCAAGTTGCTTGTCCTGGGGAGGATTCTCTAAGGACCTGATCCTTCTCCAACTATAGGTCAATTTGTTTGTTTGTTTTTTTTAAGTATTTTTATTTGTAGATAAACACAATACCTTTAATTAATTAATTAATTAATTAATTAATTTATTTTTGTGTAGTGCAGAGGATTGAACCCAGTGCCTTGCACTTGCTAGTCAAGTGCTCTACCACTGAAATACAACCCAGCCCAGGACAACTTATTTTAACAAACATTCTCTACCTATCATTTACCTGGGCTCCTTAGGCCTGGACTAGTGTATTTGCAAAGGTAAGAGTGAATGATGGGTGATGACCATCTCCATTTCTCATAAAACACAGTGCCTAATGTGAACTAGATATCAAATACCAATATGATTCTGCTTTGCCCATATGACAATCACTAAATTTGAATTCTCCTTTAAAGGCCAGATAGGAATTTAGTAGACCACCACCAAAAGGGAGGTACCATCAAGTTGTTATTCCTGGGTGGATTGCAAAACCTGCCCCTCCTCAGATCAGGGGCACAGCAAATTGTTTTTTTATCCCATATAAACTCATTATCACAGTCCTTGTCCTTTAATATCCAGCCTCTCTTTTCACCTTAATTACCTGCTTTTCTGTGAATTTCTTCTCTTTTAACTTGGGCCACCTCATAAGTAGTTACCAGCCACTCTCACCCCTAAATCACAGGTATATTCCATCTCCATGACTTTGGAGTTCCCTATCTGGCAGGCATTCACTCCTCTTGTTGGCTTACTGGAACTCAATCTATTATGATCCTGCCTCTGCCAAAACCATTGTCATGCAAACCACTCTTTTGATTCTAGGTAGTGTTTTTTTTTATTTTTTATTTTTTGGGTTGTTGTTGTTTTTTCAGTACTGGGGATTGAACGCAGGGCCTTGTGCATGCTAGACAAGAACTCTTGTTATATTTTTATAATTAAACATGCCTTGGCTCATCAACTGCACTTGCTCTGACCAATCCATCACACTGTCTATTTTTTTTTGTAAATTAAGTTTTATTAGAACACAGACTTGCCCATTCATTCACACATTGGCTGTGGCAGTGCCATGGATACCTAGGGGACACAAATCCTAAAATATTTACTCTTGTTCTTTACAGAAAGTCTGTTGATAGCAGTTATGACATATTTTTTCACATTCCTCTAAATTTCTATCCAGTGTTTTGCACATTATAAATCTATCAATTTTGATAAATGGGGCATAAACTCTCTTCTGAGATCAGTAGAAATGCAATAGTAATAAAATAAACACTTATTTTGGTTGAAGTTATTGTAGCTACCACATATTGTGCAGGGGTATTAGACTAAGCTCTTTGCATGTCTGTCTCATTTAATCCTCTTCAGTCAGCTAGCAGAACCTGGAACATAGAGAGGTGAATTGTCTGATCAGCTGGGTGGCTTTAGCAAGCAATGCTGCAAGCATTTGAACTCAGATCTTTGTAATCTCGTTGCCTGAGCTTTTAATTACTTCTAGTTACTCATGTTCAGTTCTAGTCCTCATATGTGTTAGCAGATAGAAATCTTCAAAAACCCTTTCAATCAGGTAAGCACAAAAACCAAACTTACAGTGTCACAGAAGGGCTGAGAGAAGATAAAACAAATGACCCTGAAAGTGGGGGCCTCCTGAAATTCCATTCCTTACATTCTTGGCTCCCTCTTGCTTATGTGGCAGCAGCTCTGCATAATTATACTATCATCATCATCATCTTCCTATATTATTCACTCAGCAAACCAGGGGACAAGTGGAAATGTAAGATGTTGATTGCTGTTTGCCTTTAAGTTCAAGCCATGAGTAAGATCTCTTCCTCTGCTGTGGGAAAGAGGAATCTGTCAACTCCAGGTTACAAAAATAAATATTTACAGAGAAATGAAGATAACCAATGGGCAAGGCATAGCAAGTGGAGGCTATCTCTAGAAGGAGAGTGAATGTCTCTTTTAAAAGGGTGGCTGTTGATCACCCTTGGCTGATTCTAGTCATATTGTTTCTTTCTCCAAGTCCAGAAGCTCCTCCTCCTCCTGCTCTTCTCCTCATTGGTCCCCAAACCTCAGTCACTTGCGCTTGGAAACTGGTACAGGTTGCAGCATTGTTTTTCAGCTGGAGACACATGGAAATTCTGGTGTCTTCTCTCTAGGAAATGGTGTGTGAGGCTGTTTTTCTTCTTACCACATCTGTTGTCCATCATCCATTACAAGCCTGTAATTTGGCACCTGCTGACAACACAAAACAGCTTGCATCAGATAAATAAACCAACCAAGATTCTTACTGGGGTAGGTGGAATTTCTTTTTAGCAAAATTTAAACACTACAACTTCAATTTGAAAGCTGGGTCTGAAATCTTTTTTCATATAAATTTAATGTTCATTGTCTGAGGACATCTTATTTCTATTAATTTTTTTTTTTGCTTTTATTCATTTTATGCAACAGTAGCCTCCCTTGGATTATTACCAGTGCTTGTCATCTGGTGAAGAAGAAAGATCCAGACCCCACTGAGACGTAGGGGCACAGTCTTTCCATGAACTGACCTGCCCAAGTGTGTGTCCTCTTGCTGCAGCCCCAGCAGCTGTCCCCAGTCTCACACTTGAGCTCTACTGCATTTTCCAGGGTGCTATTCTGAAAGATTTCTTGTGCAGTTCTGCCATCTAGTGACAGAAAGTAGGAATGGAAAACGAGGTTGCCCTCAGAATTGTGCTTCTGCTAATTAACCTCAGCTGAAACAAATTCCTAAGCTTTGCACTCTTAGAAGGTGAAAAATCCCTCAAAGGGACCCCAGCCTAAGTGGAGAAGCCTGAAAATGACAGATGTCAAGCAAATAGCTAGATTGTGCAATTGACATCTGTGTTCAGGCTAAGCATGAATTCAAACAGCCTAAGAGGACTTCCAGGGCAGGGCAAGGGCAAGAAATGTAGCCTGATTCTAAAGTAAAGATGTCATACATTTTCACTAAGATAAAAGTCTATCTTCTATGGTCTGTGAAATCTTTTTAAACCCTGTAGGATATTTTCCTTCTGTCTTTTGACTGAATCAGCTTCGAATTTGAAAGAAATATTGAAGTGATCTGTCACTGCTTTCTACATGTCAGACCGTCAGCTTCAAATAATGAAAGAAGGCCCAGATTCTGAGTAGATATGTTTTCCAAGCCTAAACAGAAATAGGAACTTTATTAATAAACTCGAGTCTAGCCATCATATGTGCACCCCAATGCAATGGAACTGATTTATGAACCAGAGCTGAGATATTTCAATAAGAACTTGCTGTGTTAGTATGATAAGTGCCATTATTTCATTCTTGCTCCCTAGGAGGCCAGTTAGTATGATCTTCCCATTGACTATCTTCAGGCAGGTCTCAAAGGTCATTTCTGTGGAAGATAATAGGGCTTTTCATAGATATGCTTTTGGTTGCCTACCAGAAGCAGTATAATACGAAGAGAGAGAAAAAAAGGAGTGAACATTTTTATCCTGAATTGTCATTGCTTGTATTAACTCATATATAAGGAAGAAAGTGTTTTTTTTTCTCTATCATGGCATCTCTATCATTTTTTTAAACTTCCTGGCTGGTGCAAAGTAGAAAAATATTTTTTTAGAAAAATAATAGGAAGAAACTGAATGAGGAGTAAGAGCCACAACACAAAGAGAAGTAGAACTCTGGATTTCCTGCCTCTGAATGGAAAGTTTAGGATTTTAAGGAGGAAACCTATGAGAGAAGTTGGTTGAATTATTCCAGGACTAGCAGGAATCTTGGCTCAGCTGTGGTTGGTCAAGGAGCACATTGATGATATGCAAAGACTGCGTAGGGTCAGGTACTCACTAGAGCAGGAAAACACACGTGACCTGTAGGTGCAAATACGCTTGTCAAAGCTACTTCCATGGGGTCTACTTAGCAAAGGAAAACAACTGCTTCCAAAGGGGCAGGAGCTATGAAGTAATCCTGGAAGCAGGTTTTTAGGGCTCCTTATGTTCCAGAATCTTTAAAAAGTGATCAGTAGCATGTGCAGGGGTGGGAGACAGGGAGATTTATGCGTATGTGAGTTATTTTAAAATAGCCACCCATCTTGAAATAGCAATTTAGAAATATGTGTGGAAAGAAACTCTTCATGATTCTTAGTTCTAATGGGCCAATTTATGAAGTCAGTGTCGTCTCTCTCTGCTGCTCTGTGTTCAGTCTGGCCACCCTTTTTGCCAAAGACCTTGAGCAGACCTTGGCTAAAACCCCAAAATATACTCCCTGGTCACTGTCAGCAGTGATGTGTGGAATGGATTGGAGCAAGATGCCTTGCCTTGGGCAGGGTTCATGTGTCACTCAGGAAAAGATGCATCAGACTGCCGAGTCAGAGGGAGGCCATCTTATGTCCACAGAAATGCATGAATCAGAAAAACAGATGGGGGCCAGCTCTTCAGACACCAAGAGTTACAGAGTACTAAATTGAAAGGCTTTGGAAACATCATGTCCCCCTTATTTTACTTAAGAGAAAACTAGAGCCCAGGAATACAAAGGAATCTGTCTAAGTTTTATCCACCAATGAGTCAATTCTTTCATTTCTTCAACAATGAAGCCCTGAATGTTGCCCAGGTGTCTGACTTTGGGTGTTCTGGATGCTGGGGTTATGTGAAGAGGTGAAGAAGGACATTCACAAGTTAATCTAAAAGAGAAACCAAATGAAAAGAGTCTCAGGGCAGAAAAAGAGAGGAGGGGTAAGAAATCCATCTTAGCCTTCTATAGTTTAAATGATCATTTGCAATGGCCATGACTATCAGTGTACTGCAGAAGGCTCCCTGGAAGCCATTGTTTAGCACTCAGCACACTTAAGTACTGCAAAGGTTCTTGAAGATTATCTTCTCAGTCTCTTTTTCTGCTCCACACCCAGACTGTGCGTTCCATTGTGGCAGGTACCTTTCTTGGGTCTCTATTCTTCCCCTAGAACTGAGCAGAGCACTAGACAAATGGAAGACATCTGGTGAGTATCCACAGAATGGCAATAGAATGAATAACAAAATGGTCAGGGTTCCTAAGTTCCATTCTATAGCAGAGGAATCAGCTAGTAACTTGCCAGGTAGTAAATATTTGGGGCTTTATGGGTCTTCCAGTCCCTGTCGCCATATACAACTCTGCTATTAAAGCATGAAATGAACTACAGACACTCTGTAAAAGAGTAGATATGATTGTATGCCAATAAAACTTTATTTGTGGACACCGAAACTTGAATTTCATATTTTTTTCATGCTCTGTAGATATTCTAATATCTTTCAACTAAATGTGAAAAAACACATTCTTAGTTTGTGTGTTGTACAAAAACTGGTGATGGCCCAGGTTCTTCTCACAGGGTGTAGTTCACCAACTCTGCTACGGGAGGTAGATTCTTGTTTAGGACAGAAATTTTATAAGGCTTTTAATGGATCTATTTATTCATGTTTTCAAACACATATTGAGTGCTTGCTCTGTAATAGGCATGCTCTGTACTAGGCATGGGATACATAAAAAGAACTATGATTAGTCACCAGTATAAAGACAAGATCATTATTCACAACAGGTCAGATCCTTGAAAGATGAGTCATGACTGTATAGTAAGTAAGAACTCAGATCTGTTCAATTAAGATCTAGGAAACACTCTAAAACTGATTGGGGATTTCTGATACCATCTGCATGTCACATGTATTTTTCAAACATTCTGTATTTATAGATCGGAAACCAATGGAGATGGAGTGATTCTCCCAGCATCTCTAAGTAGATTTGCATGTCTAGGGCTCAACATCTTTCTGATACTTCTAGCTCATCCTTTGACTATTGGAGTGTTCCAGTAGGTTTTCAGATAATGTCCCTGGAGGCCAGAGAGAAAGGATCAGAAAAAATAATTTCCACCTCTCATTTGGCTTGGGCCTTCCCAGTCTTCAGCTGATCAAAATTAGAGGAGAGGTGTCATCTCTGAATTGTAGTCTTAAAACAATCAAAACCCCTTGTCTACTTTACATCATGAAGATGCAAGTGGCTGAGGGAAAATATTAATTAAAATAGAACTAAAGTAAGATCAGAACCTTAAAAAGTTTTACCTTTCCTGTTCATCAGATCCTGGCCTGTCTTAATTCAACAATCTGTTCTATTCCAGCTAGTGATTTCTTTCTCTAATCAACAACAATTTTGAAACCCTCTAGAATCCTTTTGAGTATTCTAGGGCAAATGGCCTTAAATAATTGTCTGAAAGATTTTATTTCCTTACTAGAATGGTTTGGTCCACAGCATTGTCACATGGGGGCGGGGGATCCTTTCCTCAGCTGTTGTCTGTGTTACAGTTACTTGCTCCTCAGATTACAGTTCTTCTTACATAAAAGGAGGCTTGGAATAGGGCCACCTGGGTAGTCAATTGTGAGGTCTTAACTGGACCCAAGGTAATAAGAACGTAAGTAGAATCAGGGTGAGGTCTGAAAACAGGCAGAGTAAGGAAAGAGCAGAATTTGAGGATGACATTTGGATTGATAAATGACTTCTTCAACAGGCATGTAGTGATCAGAGCATTGCGCTTGTCATGCATTGTATTCTGGGAAATGTAAGAAACAAGTTCGGCCTAGTGTAGCCGATTCTATGTATGGATGTGGGAATACAAAATACCTTGTCCAATGGGAATTTAAAGTTTTTGATGAGTAAATATGATGGAAGAATGAATACAAAGTTATATAATAACACTGAAGAGAAAACATGAGAAGATGTTTAAATGTATGTATGCAAATGTATTTTGCTTTGGATAGAGTCCATGTGTTGATTACATGATACATTTACATACGTGTGCACATGCATAATTGAGTTCAGCTTAATAAGATAGTAATTGAATGATGGAATCTCACGTGTCTGTTTTAGGTTAGGTATCTGGTTGACCCAGTGCACTAGCTAATAATAAAACCAGTTGGATATACCAGTGAATCAAAATGGGAAATCCTTCTTCTCCTGCTCACCTTGTCCTAAAGAATGAATGCAACCATCGGTAAATCAGAGGTTATTTATTTCCTTATTCCACATCTGTTCTTGAAGGCCATCATGTGGGCAAAGGCCATGGAGTGGGCAATTTTGTTTCCATCAACAGGTGAGCAAACTAAGCCTGCAGCTGACCATTTTGAGTAGATGGAAGAGCCTTGAAGGGACGGGGCCTCACAGAAAAATAAGCTCATAAGTCAAGAACAGAGTGTCAGCTCCCTGTGTGTATTTCTTGGCAAGCGTGAAAGCAGACCTAAATTATGAGTTGTTGAGTCTCCTGCTTGGATCTTTTCAATTCTTAATTTGAAAGGAAGCTTGGTGCCAAGGGAGCATAACATAGGAAAGGAGTGGCCTCCATGACTAAGAGAAATTGAGGCCTATCAGGACGACTTGAGTTGACACAGGTACATTTATAAGACTTAACAGCTGTTCGATCATGTGTAAACAATTTGCAAAGCCTATTATACTTGATCAGCTTTTTGAAGTGAGTGTTATTGTTATCCCCAATCACAGACCTCTTAGAACAACTTTGGATCACATGACTGCTAAGTAGCTTAGTCACGCCTAGAATTAGGGATCTGTTGACATCTTCAACATTCCCAATGTGATAGGAGAGCTCTAACATGCCTCTGCCCTCTCAGTTCTGACCAGCTGGTCTAGGGAATTCAGAGGGGGTGAGTCGTGGAACCACATGTATCCTATGTTATAAGTTGGAAGCAGGAGAGTGTGCCCATGGCCATGGGGACTTGCTGGAAGAGTTGGACTTGAGCTGAGCCTCTGAGCATGAACAGGGTCCCATAGATGGAGTAAGGGCCCCACCAGATGGAATGGAGGGGCAAGGGCATTCCAAACAGGAAAAAGTAAATGGGGAGGAAATTTCATGATCCTTTAAACAAATAAGTAACCTCGTCTGGATATTTCAGAGTGTGTAGGGAGGTAGCTGAGGGATCCCTAGTTGATGCTGATGGTGGTTTACTCTAGGGCAAGTTGGCCCGCTGAAATCCTTGGGGAAGACTGGGGGAACTGGAGGTAAGCTTTCCTACTGCCCACGTCTGCAAGGCGATAGAATGGGGTTCCCTTCCAGTGAAATGGGCTGGCTAAGAAATAAAAGCTAAGAAAAATAGAACGAGGAAATAACCACAGAACACAGAAAATAGTTTCAAAGTGGGGGCAAGCCTGGCAAGCGGACCTGACAGGTCCAGCTTCTAACAAAGAAAGGAGCCTGTGTTTGCTTTATTTATAATGGAAAACATCAAAGGCTTTCCGTAGACAGTTCTTCACCAAAATAGGATAAAGGTGGGGGCAGGTAGGCTGCTCAGTTCCTAAAGGGTTACACCCATCTCCACCCATCTCCCCTACTGCTGGATGGGACCTTTCTAGCAGAGCAGAGGTGAAGGTCATTCTCCCTGGGAGTGCCAGGGGAAGTTCCTCATGCCAGATCCCTTCCCTCATTGGCTGAGATCCTCATGCATTTCATAGATAGCTTCCCACACTTCCCTCCACTCCCTTATATCCTCCTCTTGGACCTCCTCCAGTAGATGCATAGTGAATGGAAGTCATCTGCCTCTCCCACCCACCCAATCCTTCCTTTCATGTCATTTCTATTCATTCAACAGATTCTCACTGTGTGCCTACTGTGTTCCAAGCACTGTGTTAAGCCTTACTGAAGCTACAAACAGGAAAGTCTCATTCATGTTTGAATTCATGAGTGAATGAATGAACAAATATAAAGGAGAAACCTGGGCTGGTGGCTCACTCATATGGAGAGGAAAGTAGGGAATGCCAGTGTAGTCTCTAAGTAAGGCAGGCTATTACTAGGTAGCAAACAGATGAGATAACCTGAGGTCCCAGGGAAGGCTTTACAAAAAGATGTGGTGTTGGTGGGTCATGGATTTGGAAGTAGCACTTTGTTAGCTAGAGAAGAGGGTTAGTGTTTGCAAACTAACTAGTGCCTTAAAAAAAAAAAAAAGATAAAAGCGAGAAAGTAGGTGCAATTCAGGTTGAACTGAGGAGGAGGGTACAGTAGAAGATGCAGGAGAAATGGTTCTATCTCAGATAGAACTGGACCATCCGGTTCAAGGTCATTTTTCCATCCCCATAGGCAAGCCCTGGGCAAAACTGGTGTTGCTCTGGGAAGTTTTCCAACTAAAAGCCAAATACAAAACCTGTCTTTCTCTTAAGAACATCTAAGACTAGAGGCCCAATAATTTCAGAAGAAAGAAAAGGCAATAATAGAAGAGAAAAAAATAAAAAGTAAAAAAAAGAGGAGTGGAGAGTGAGATAGTATTCCTGGACTATTATTTTCCTAAAACAAAAGCAAGAAATGAAGTATCTTTTAATAGCTGGCCTAGAATGCCATCCTGGGCTCTTAGAAAAAAAAATCAAAATGTATCAAAGCTCTCTCAGACCTTGGATGCTTTATGGCAGCATCTAAAATTGCTGGTAAAATTATGACCTTGTAATTCACAGCTGTGTCATATATTCTGTAGTCCACACTGTAATTTATGTACCTAGCGGGTTGCTTTGAAAAAGAATAGAGGGAAAAAAAGCTCATACAACACAAAGTTTATAAAGTGTTATTACTTTTAATATATAATGTCTTTAGACTAACTGTGCTGTTACGAGGGGGGTTGCTGTGTGTCCAGGTATATTATCCTAGTTCTTACAGGATAGGTGTGGGTGTGACCTGTTACCTGTTTGCTAGCCAGGCTCCCATGTCCAAAATATACACCACTCCCCTTCCTCTCTTTCCTCTACCCAAAAGAACTGTTGTTGTAAACTCTTCCTTGAAACAAAACCTAGGTAGCTACCTAAGCTTCATATTGACTTAGGAAGATTAAGCTCCCCTTGGAAACCTTCTCCCCCAAAGAAAAAAGAGACTGTGCAGGAACAACTTTCTCAGCAGCCATAAATGGAATTTCCACCCAGCTTCTTAGGTCGGCATGGCATTGACCTCAGCCATGGAGCTGGGGAGGGAAAAAACTAGGAGCAGACTAAGACCCATGGGTGAGGAACTGTGGACAATAGATGACTCATACAAGGGTCACTATTGGGATAAGGTGGATGGGGCAAGAAAAGAGGCTCTGCAGCCCAGTGATTCCAAGAGAAAGCCCCAGGCCTGAGTTCACAGAGCTCTTTGAAGTCCAGGCTACCCCCTGCCCATCTGGTTGATCTTGAATATCCAAGTACAGTGTCTGGAGGCTGCTGCCCTCAACTGTAATAAAAAGCTGAGCTCTGGCCTGCCCTATCTAAGGAAGATCAAATATTACATCTTTTAATCCTGAGCCAATAAGCAGAGTTTATATTTTTCTCTTACTCTGCCTATTGTGGTTTTCTCTTCTTGCTTGGTAACCCTTTTACCTCAAAGGTTTTTAAGAGAATGGCCTGATTCAGACTCTCTACTCCCTAAACACGTTCTTCTTTCGTCTGGTCTCGTTTCTGTCTTTCCAGTCATTCCCATTGTTTTCTCTGAGCCTCTTAGAAATCAGGTCCCTTCTTTGTTTGCATGCCTCCTGTGACCTGGCCATGAGCTTCTGTAGTGCTAACTCCTGATTCCTCAACCTCACTCCCTGCCTGGCCCTGGCCATGTGCACCAGAAGCCATAAGAAGGGTGGCAGCTTATTGGGAGCAGAAGGAAGAGGAGCTGGCGGGGAGGTTGTGATGCAGATGACCACAGACCAGAGCTCACTGCTGTGACACTGGAGACAGTGCCAGGACACTGTTCCCATTAAAGGCAGTGAAGCTTGGAGATACTGCAGCCTCTTGTTCAGGGGCTCAAGGAAGGACAAGGGCCTGGGTGCTTTGCTTGATACATTGCACTCTAGAAACCAGAAAAATACTACAATGCTCCAGGATGAGAAAGCTCTTATTTTTTTTTTCCCCCAAGATGGTTTTATTTTATAGGATTGGGTTAAAAAAAAGTCTGGATGTCTTCATTTTGTATTTTCAAAATATTTTGAAAAAAAATTCTTTTAAAAAAAGATCATTTAAAGGACATGAAAGCAACACTGAAAATGCAAAGAATCAAACACACAGAAACAAACACCATAGAAATCTTGATTCTATTTAGTGAAAATGATTCTAAACGTTGTTATGTTATTAGATATGTAAGTTAGACAAGCAAGAATTCATATAAAAATGAGTTTTTACTATACCTGTCCTTTTTTAATAGAATGGTAAATTTAAGTTTACTTGAACATAGAAAAACTTGGAAAATTTGGATGGAATTACTAGACTTCCTCCCACATCTTCCCTGTCCTGTATTGGTTATGTTACTTTTTTTCATTTTGTCAAAAGTTTTATAACATTCTCTCCTGGAGCTATGGTTCCCAGAAGAAAAATTCCCATTTTTATTCAGTCTTAGTAAGTATTTTCAAGTGTTATGCATTCACTCAGGTCTGTTTTTTTTTTTTTTTTTTTTTTTTTGCACAGCATCTTCTTAATGCTTCAGCAGAGACCCTACTCCTAGAGAACCTGTCTCCACGAGGCTGGGAAGGAGAGGCTTGGGTTGAGGTTCAGGGTTGTGGAGGCTGAAGTCTCTGGGCTGATGGGAGAGGCAGCCTGAGCCATGACTGGGTGTACTCAAAACAGGGCAGAGGTAGACAAAGGGGCTTTGCAGCCCCATTGCCCAGCCTTGAACCCTTGCTCCATTCCCTGACGATTGGGGTGATTGTGGCCAAGCTGTTTAACCTCCTATATCTCAATCATCAAACTATAAAGGGGGGAAAATCACCTCCATCTCCTATAAGATATAATGGGGATGAATGAATTATTTTTAAATGATTGAAAAGTATCCAACCCCCTGTAAGTGTTGGTTCTCATTGTGAAATCATTTCTTTTTGGAGATCAGTAGCAGCAGGAGAGAACACTCTGAGAATCTAGTATTCACCTTCCTTCTCTGGACCTTTGCAGGAATTTTTAAAATGTCAACTCCTTGTTAATCTGGTCATCTCATTTCCCTCTTTAAACTCTTTGGTGGAATTTCTTGTTCTTAGATTAAAACCCAGTTTTAATGGGCTGATGGAAGAGGCATCAGAAGACATCCATCTTCCACGCCATCCCCACCCAGGCTGTCCCTGCCACTTTCCTGGCCCTAGAGCTTTGGGGCAGGAATTGCTCCTGTGTTGGATGGGCCTATCCTCACCCAATAGTCTTCAGCCTATCATTGCATTAGAAAGGCCTGGTCGGACCACCTGTACCAATGTGCCCCCTGCTAAAGTTTGTTTGCTTTGCGACCACTTATAGCAACTTGTAATTATACAGTTGTCTGTATAGCTGTTTATTTGTGTGATTTACCCACTAGGTAAAACCTCCCTGGAGGGATGGGATCCTGGTTGTGTTATTCAGTGCTGTGTCTCACTGTAGTACAAAGCCTGGCACAGTAGATGCTCAATAAATATTTATCGAATGAAATATCTCCACATATCTGCATTTCTATCTCCATCTGTCTATGTAGGTGTGGATGGACCTACAGGTAGGTTACTGCTATCTATTCTGATGCAGATATTGATATTCACCAAGTGGCCTGAATTATTCAGGTGGCATTCCTAACATTTCCATTCCGTTTTTTCTTCATATGACAATGATCTAAGTCAGTAAGAATTTGAATCAGGGCTGGGAGTGTGGAGACATTAGAGGAAAAGATTTAAAAAGCAGGTGACTGTGTATTGAGTGTCCTTTGGTGGCCACATTGTGCAGGATGCTTTGTGCTTTTTCTTACTCAATCTTTATAGCAACCTGTGAACTGGTCGTTTTCCCATTTTACAAATGACACTGGGAAAGTTCAACAGCAGCAGAGCTGGGGCTGGAAACTTCCATCCATTAGAAAATGTTGCCTATTACAGAAGTATGGCAAGGTCACCAGCAGCCAGCACTGGGAAGAGGGCAAGGAGCCCTTTCTTCAGAGATAGGAGCTGCACATGTAGGTCCCAAAAAGACGATTTTTAAATGTAAGGCTAAAACCAGCATGAACCTCGAAAGAATCATCAAGGTGGGTTTGGATCGTCAATAAGGAGGCAAAATCGACATGTTTGTCAGCAGAATGTGGAAGATGAGAGGGAAATTACAGAATGCTTTTCTAGACAGAAATCTAGAAAACTAAGGCCTTCTCTTCCCAAAATGTATTTCACAGAATGTTGGATTACTCTGAAAGTGGGAAGGCATTTTCTGAATTTTCTGGTTAGAGCTCTCTGGTCAAGTACAGTTTGAAAAATCTTTATTTAATTAAAGAGCTTCTTAACTATCAAGCATTATCCGGGCCACTAGTATGCTGGGTGCATTGTCAGCTTCTGAAGGCAGGAGGTGTCATCTCTCCAGACCTATTATGTCTTCACGTGCCCTTGGGATCCTGTACTTCCTGGTAGGTGGCCTTTAGGAACATTAGGAAGGAGCGTCACACTTTCCATGTTCTCTCATAGTGGCAGGAAGCTCTCAGCAAATGGGGAGCTCATTGTAGAAAGCAATAGGAATAAGTCCTTTCCATGCACCATTTCTTATAACCCTTAAAACCCTAGAGGTAGTTTTTATTATTTCCAGGGGCAGGCCCTATTGGTACTCACCCAGCACCCATTGCCTATAGCTGTAGCAGGTGACTGGGTTTTGAGTTGCCAGCATTTCTTTGCTGGAGAGATTTCTGCAGTCACTGAAGCTGCAGGCTGCTTGTGGGCCTACTGTAGGTCATAGGGCTAGTGAGTTAATGCTCTACTCAAGCAGTGACCACTGGGGGGTGACAGATTAGTGCCCTGTCTCTCTCACCCCTCAATGGAAAGGTTCTTCCTTGTATGCATGTAACCATGTGCAGACATGGCAGCCAGAGTTCCCCAGGGGTACTTACTTGTTAAAGAACTCTTCATTCCTATTTTCTTGTCTCTTTCTCGTTTCTTTTTTTTTTCCCCTTACTCGTTTCCTGAGATAGCATTTCAAATAAACTATGCACAATCAAATTCCTGTTTTAGGTTTGCTTTGGGGTAACCCAAACTGGGATATCATTTGATAAAACAATCACCACCAAAGCCACACACAAAAAAAGCAGTCTCTACAGATTACAGAAGGTGCCCCAGGTCATGACATATAAGTGGTAGAACCAGCATATAAATTTAATCAATGCATTTATTGAACACTGTGCCTCTTACTACCTATCCTAGGTGCTGAAATGATAAGGTGAAGAAGATGGTCTTGAAACCTCCCATCTTGAAAAATAGACAGGCATAAACTAGTCCAGATCTGTCTTCAAAGTCTCTCCCCAGTCACAGTATTTCATTAATTCTCCCAGATGAAAATTTGACCCCCCTTTACACTGGAGTCATTTCTGTTCCAGACTCATAATGATCTCTGAATCAGAAGCTATGGTATTCAGCTCCAGTAGTGCCCTCTAGTCACAAAAGCCAACAACAAAGTAAAAACAATGCACCAGATCAAGGCTTTTGGTTCATGAAATATGCTAGAGAAAATGGCAATATTCACTGATTAAATAAAAAAAATTGTTGCCCCATATTATAACAACTATCTTAATTAGTGAGTACAATCAACATTTCTAAAAAGAACTTATTCCACAAGGTGAGTCTGCTGAGATGCACCATCTTCTTCCGGGTGCCGTCCTGGTATGAGTGGGGTCATTCAGAAATTAGGCATCCTGCTTAAACCTCGTGCTCCAGCGTCCAAATGCATATGGTCCAGTTGGGCTGGCAGAGTCTGTGACAGCCAGAGGAAGTTCTCATGAAGGACTCCATGCTTCACGAATGGGCATTGTAGTTGCAAAGGAGCTATAAAAACTGTAGACTTATGAGAATGCTTTTATTTTCCTCACTCTATTTCCTTGTTGGTGAGTGATTTCCAGAAACAGAGAGCCACATAACTATAGACATTTGATCTTGTGTCAGTCCTTGTTCTGTTGCAATGACAAAATACCTAAGATAAACAACTTAAAGGAAGTAAAGTTCACTTTGGCCCAAGGCTTCAGAGGTTTCAGGGCATGGTCTGCTGACTCAATTGCTTTGGGGCCTGTGGTGAGGCAGAACATCATGGCGGGAGCCTGTGGTGGAGCCAAGTCCCTCACCTTAGGACAGCTGGAAGCACAAGAGAGACAGGAAGGGACCAGGGTCCCGATATCTCCTTCAAGGGCACGCCCGCAATGACCTAGCATCCTTCCAGTAGAGCCCACTCCCTGTAGTGCTCTAGGCTGTTGACCAAACTGTCACACCTGGGCCTTTGGGAGATATTCCAGACCCAAACTATGGCACATCTGCAAGGGACATTTGAGATTCTCTACTGCCAACCCTCTCAGTTCCTTCCTTCCTCCTTCCCTTTTTTCAATCCTTTCTGAAGCCTATTCACAAAGAGGGAACATGACTTGCTTTCCTAAGGTGACATATGAGTTGAAGCACTCCTGAAGGTAGAGCCCACCCTGTTCTTCAAATTGTCCTGTGATTCCTTCAGACCTACCAGAGACTTTGAGGTCCCTTTTTGCCCTCTGTATCTCCCTCAGCACTCCTGATATAAGAATTATCACAAAAAGAAGTTTAAACTGTTAACCGGTGCCAGGTCTTGCATTGTCTGTAGATTCTCAGCTCTCTTAAAATACCCATAGTCTGTTCCAGTAAATGATGGCATATTTATTTAATATTTTTCATTTTTGCTCTTTTTTGGTTGTTTTTATTTTTTATTTATTTATTTATATTTTTGCTTCTTTAGAGAAGGGACCCCATGCCTTACAGTATTTCTGGCTCAAATAATTCCCAGAAAAGAGCATATTTGTATAATAGGGATGCTGTGACTTACTGCTGATTGATTCATTTCTTGTATCCATATTCTTCCCCTTTGGGTTTGAAATTTCTGCTCATTTATTTCCTCATTGGCCCCTCATGTCGTTGGGGCAGTGGCTACCAAGAAGGCATGTGATGGGGGAAGAAAGGGCTGGCCTGTTTTCATCCCCTAATTGGATTATCAGTCCAGAATAATGGCATTTGTTTTGATTTGCCAACCTACACCTCAGGCACTCGGTAAAGAGAAACCCTGCAAGCCACAGTATGTGAAAGTGTTCATTTACATCCTCAGTCTGACTGTGGCATGGAGAATCCACTTATTGCTAATGATAAAGTGGTAGACCCATCTTATTTGTTTTGACATAAATCATGTCTTGGCAGACATTTTCATAGCCCGTGATCAACTTGCTGGAGTTATTTCTTATCTGGGAGATTGTTCCGGTTATGTTTGAGCTGTTTCATAGGGATCAAGAGTCACAGCTTAAGTGTGATCCATCTTCATCAGGGAAGTGATGTGTGCTGTGAGGACTTCTGAGATGGTGTCTGCTGCCACGTGACCATGAAGTAGATGTTTTGTGTCTCCCCGGCTGGTTCTGTAAAACAATGCAGACTTCAGTTCCCATCCTCTGTCACTCACTGAGTCATGTGCAGAAATGGTTGAGGCTAACAGAATTGGTTG
Organism: Callospermophilus lateralis; assembly: GCF_048772815.1. Lineage (NCBI taxonomy): Eukaryota > Metazoa > Chordata > Mammalia > Rodentia > Sciuridae > Callospermophilus > Callospermophilus lateralis. The sequence goes on along the minus strand of NC_135319.1, from coordinate 48,498,760 downwards.
GGTTAGTGAAGGCTGCCATTTGAATTCAGATCAGTGACCTCTGTACACTCAGGGACAAGCATGGGGGCTAGGGATGCAGGCTGCAATCAAAGATGGTTTATTTCCCCAGGCAGTGCTAAATGTAGCTTTGACTCAAACAGTCTAACAGTACAGGTCTCACCAAACAGAACAGTATACTTGCCTGAACCAGTTGATAGGACCTTGAGCATAACAAAGGGCTGATGAGCTAAGCCCAACTTACATTCATCTCCTCCTTCTTTCAACAATATTTATTGAATGCTACCATAAGCTGGGCATTGAGGACATGAATATACAAAAAAGAGACAGAATTATGCATCTTCCTTGTTCCTATTCATAGGGGAAAAGTGCTGAAACAAGCAGATGAGCCAGAGACATTGGAATTAGCAAATAGAACTTCTGACTCTGTTTTGGTTGGAACAAATTAAGAGTATTATGCTTTTCTCATAGTTCCTTTCAAGATGATTGGAAACATGGTGCACATGGGGAGAAAGGCTACAATCCACCCACTCTCCTGACAGATCTGCAAGACCTCATGTGTCCAAATCACGTGAATCCCCCTGGTTCAACAAGGCTAAAAGTTGTTTTAAGCAAATGTAAAGTTGCTGGCCATGCAGAGAGCTACAGATTATACACGAAGAACAGGGACAGAGACCCAGATCTCAGAGTTCATTGTTTCCTTGGAGAGAATGACTTATGCATACCTACATTAAGCTAGGAAAACAAAACCAGCACGATATTAGTGCTGTGTTGATGTTACAGGAAACAGAAGGAAGTGCCAAGTGTTGCCAGTCACAGACATCTACCGTAGGTAAGGTAGACACACCTGCTGCCCAATTAAATACTCTGAAATGCCAACTATTTCAGAGATTGACCAACTATAGCCTGAAGGCCAAATCAGATGCACTGGCTGATTTTGGAAATAAAGTTTTATTGGAATGAAAACAAGCCATTCACTGTCTGTGGCTAGTTTTTGCACTATGATGGCCAAGTCCAGTGGTTGCACTTATGATCATGAGATCACAGAGCCTGAGATATTTACTATTGGGCCCTTTATAGAGAGAACATGCCATTCCCTGATCTAATTATCCAGGTAAATCCTGGTGTTAATGCAAGTCATCAGAATAAAACAGTTGAGCTTCATCAGGTGGCAAATTAAACCCCTGCCCCCAACAAACTCTCCAGTTGCATTTTCCAAATTTCCCTTAAATTAATTTTGAGCATCAAAATTAAACACCGCTAAGTCCCGTGATACCTGAGGCCCTTGTGGAAATGTTTTTCCTGACCTAAGATTCAGTGTTATGCTTTCTGCCTTTATAGAGAGCTAAATCAAGAGCACCCATTTGGAAGGAGTGCCTCTGTTCTTTGCAAACTGTAATTGAAGATATAATTCACTGTGTTCCTTGGTCTTTATTCAAAGCCGCTGGCGCAAAAATTCTGCTCGAATTTAATTTTAGGATAAAGTTGATTGTTGAATTGGCTTTATAGGTTTTCCCTGTTCACAATCATCAAAGCCTGGTGTGTTCTTCTCTTGCCACAGGTGACAGAAAGTACGGAACCAATTTCAGAGATGAACTTCCTAGTACACTCATTGCAGGAAACAGGATTGGGATAGGGTAAGGTGAGAAGCCTGAGGTGCAAATAGAGATGCTCACTGTCAGGGCTATGCATGGGCCAGATTGGCCCCCAGAAGGAAAACCTCCTTGAACATTGTGCTGAAGTGCCTCTCACTCCTGTCTTGGTGTTGACAGGTGCCTGGTAACATCCATTTCTTCTCCTTTTAAAAGGTGGAGGCCTTGTCCTAGTCTATCCCCATCCCTGGGATATTCTCTCTCTCTCTCTCTCTCTCTCTCTCTCTCTCTCTTGTTTGTTGTTAAAACATATAAATGGAGTCAGGTCATCCCTGAAGCTGATTGGAGAGGGGTACAAATCTCAAAAATCAAACCCATGGGTACTTTAGTGACCTGGTATGGCCATCTGTCAAGTGTGGGTCCAAATGCCAGACAGAAGGGCCAGGTGTCAGCTGCCCAGTGAGGGCTCACCACAGGACATGGGATTAGAGAGGATTATTCCAGGTGCCCTTCATTGAGCTCAGGTTTTCATCTTGCAGAAGAGAAGGGGAGATTGGGTGAGGTTGGACTATTTGTTCCCAATGTCACAGAGGGTGTGCCAGGACAGACAGCCTCTCAGAGGCCCTTTCCTTGGGAAAATAGGAAACTCTAGGGAACAAAAAATTGATGCTCTCATTTGCCAGCTGTTGACAAGGAGAGGATGGAGAGGGAAGATGGGGTGAATTAGAGACTCCCCTCCCCGCTGGACGCTTAGTTCTCTGGAGGAAGGAAGAAAGGAGATGAGGAAGTGAGGGAGGATGCTTGGATGGAAGAAGCCGGATTACTGAAGATTGGGGAGGAGACCAACAGTCCATCCAGAGGCCAAAGGGAAGCCTCTTTTCCCCTCGTACCCTGAGGGCTAGGCAGATGTCATAGGCTTCTGGTTCCCCACTTTAAGGAGAGTGTTAGGGAGGTGAGGCTCTGGGATTCTGAGGATAAATTATAGTACAAGTAACATGAGCCTGGTCGTAGATTCAGCTTGACACTTATGTTCTCCATCTCAAAGCACAGACAGTGGATGATGCTCTAGTCAGTGAAAGCCAGGCCAACCCTGCACAGTGCTTTTGATGGTAGATTACCACATGCTTCACAGTGGGCCTTTCTCTGCTTCTTCCTTGTGTCTGCCCTGCCCCTCACATTCAGGTGATTTCATCGTTTTCCTCCTTCCTCCACATTTTTCTCTGAGAGATGAGTTATTCCCCAAGGGGATGTGCATTTTAATAGGGACCAAGGGACAGGTACCCAGTGCAGGGGCTTTGGAAGAGACCAGAGTGAGTGTTAACTTAGCACATTGTGAGTGAAAGGCATTTAAAAACACCTGTTAGATTGATTAATGGTCACAACCTTATCTTAAAGGTTTAATATTATCTGCAGTAACAGCCTTACAGGTTTATGTAGCCAGCCCACAGGCATGGTGGGTAAAGAGCAGAGCCAAGATTCAAACTCACAACCATCTGATACCAAAAGCATAAATCTTTCTCATCACATAATGCTGCCTTTCATGAGGGAGTACCAGGCATCAGTGGAAAAGTGGGGAAAGAGGGCTAAGGTGAAGAGGGTGTCTTCCCCTAAAATAAAATTTTATACAAAGTCAACTTTCCTATCTGAATTTGTCAGCTTTCCATTACTATAACAAAATCCCTGACATAATTAACATATAGGAAGAAAGGTTTATTTGGGTTCATGGTTTTTGAGGTTGCAGTTCATAATCAGGGGGACCCATTGCCTTTAGCAGTGGCAGTACATCATGGCAGGGGCATATGGCAGAGAAAAAAAATCACTTATCTCATGGCCAGGGACAAAAAGAGGGGAAGAAGAAGAGTCTGGGGTCTTAATCCCCTTCAAAGGCAAGCCTCCCACTGTGTTTCATCTCAAAAAGATTCTACCACCTCCCAATAGCAGTACCCTGGGGACCAGGCCTTTAATACATGGACTCTTGGAAGACATCAACCTCTAAACTATGGCTTTGTCTTAGATGAATATATCTGAGCTGCTTCACAAGGTGGGAAGTTCCTTAAAAATTAATTTATAGCAAATCACATTCATATGCCCAGTATGCCTGGCCCAGGATCTGGCTCATACAGGTAATAACAGCAAGCACTTTTGGACACTCGCTGTATGCCAAGAACAAGCTTAACTGTTATAGGTCCATTCTCTGGTTCCTTACAACAACCCTAAAACCCTATGAGCCAGGTCACTGAAACTATTCTCATTTTATGGTTGAGGAAACCAAGACACTTTGAGTTGGAGGAACTTGCTATCATTCACTCCTAAGTAACAGCAGAGTTGGCATCTGATTTACTTCCCTCTGGTCCCATCCTGTCTCGCTTCTAAATGATGCTTAATTAAAGTCTGTGGTCAAATAAGTGCACTGTCACTTTGTCACCAGGACTAGTTGTGATGTCCCTGCAGAGGTCAGTGTCTGAGTTCATTGCTTGATCAGTGTTTGTAAATGAATGAATGAATGCTCTCATCTTTTTCTTTTCTCCCCACCTCCCTCTTAGAGAAATAGCCCTAATGCAGAGAAGGGGCAGGGGTCTCACATGGTGACTGTATGTGAAGGTCACCATGGACCACTTTATGCCTTCAGGGATAGACAAAGCCCTCGAGAACTCCTTTTTATTTAAATTTGTTCTTTTTAGTTACACATGACAGTAGAATGTATTTTGATGTCATACGTACATGGAGTATAATCCCCCCTTTTTATGGTTGTACATGATATGGAGTTACTTTGGTTATGTATTCATATATGATCATAGGAAAGTTATGTCTGATTCACTGTACTGTGTTTTCCATTTCCATCTTCCCTCTCTTCCCCTCACCCTGTTCCCCCTGCCCAATTAGGTGAACCTCCACTACCTCCACCCACCTACTGTGAGTCAGCATCTGCATATCAGAGAAAAAAATTCAGCTGTTGGTTTTTTGGGACTGGCTTATTTCACTTAGCATGATAGTTTCCAATTCTATCGATTTACTGGCACATGCCACAATTTCGTTCTTCTTTATTTATTCCATTGTGTATATGTACCACATTTTCTTTATCCAGTCATTTATTGAAGGGCACCTAATTTGCTTCCATAGCTTAGCTATTGTGAATTGAGCTGCTATAAACATTGACTGGACCATGTTACTATAGTATGCTGATTTTAAGTCCTTGGGGTATATTACTGAGGAGTGGGATAACTGGATCAAATGGTGGTTCCATTCCAAGTTTTCTAAGAAATCTCCATACTGCTTTCCAGACTGGTTGCACCAATTTGCCGTCCCACAGCAATACATGAGTGTACCCTTTCACCTACACCTTCGCCAACATTTATTGTTATTTGTATTCTTGATCTTGTGGAATTCCTTAGGGAAGATGATATGGTGCATCACTCGGGACATACTGAACGGTTAGGGTACAAAATGCGGATAAGGTTTAGGAGGACAGGTTTCGCCACAGACACATGTCCAGAGAAAAATGAACCCTGTTTTGTTTGCATGTGTACATGTTTGCATAGAATTCTCTTTTAAATATTTTAAACTTACAAGAAACCCTTGCTTGTATTGTACAGATTTATCTTTGGAGATTGCCCCATTTTAAGAGTAAGTGACTGGAGATCAGGATGGAGTAACTTTTCCAAGGGCACCTGACTCCTAAACAGAGGTATCAGGATCCAAATCTCAGCAGCCAGCTCCAGAGACCTTACTTAGCACCACACCAGCAGGGTGTAGGAGAAGCTGCAGCACTGCCCACGGGGATGAGAAGTTTGGGGTTGTTTACAATAGAAGACCAGATCAGCCCAGTAATGATGTAGCTCCCGTGAGCAGAGTGTGATGATGGTGGTGGTGATGATAGCGATAGTGGTGGTGGTGGTGGTGATTGTAATTTTGACATTGTTGATGGGGATGGTGGTGATGATGATGACAATTGATGAGATAGATGTTACCATCTCTACTTGAGAGATAAGGAAACTGAGGCTAGAGGTTGCACAATTGTTCACCCATGCAGTTGCTGATCGCAGAGCTGGTATACAAATCCCTTGTTCTTTGGTTCTCTGAGTTGCTGGCGTCTCATGTCCCTGTTGCCCACTCAAATTTGGGAGAGAATCAGTAAGTTACAGCAGCTGATCTCTGTTTGAGGCATCAAGTTAAACCTTAGTGTTTCCCAAGCTGCTACAGCAGCCTCTGTTTGAAAACCTCTGCTGGCCAGGAGATGACCATCTCCAGTGGAAGTCACCTCAGGATTTTAATGAGGTACATCACTAAATGCATAGATCCTAAGGGTGTAGTTTAGTGAGTTTTGATGGAGGTATCTAACACTGTAAAGTGCTCTCTACCTGCATCTGCAGAGGAAACTTTTCCATGTCCCTGGGAAACTTCCTATGCCAATTACTAATCCACATCTGCCCCGTTCTCTAGCACTGGTTGGCTTTGTGTCACTACAATGAAATACCTGACATAGGCTACTTATGAAATGAAGAGAGGTTTACTCAGCTTACAGTTTTGGAGATTTAAAGTCCCACATTGGCCGGCCCATGGGTTTGGCCTCCAGTGGAGGTGGTGAAGGGTGGCATGTCATGGCAGGAGGACATGTAGGAGCAAGTGATCACATCTTGAACAGGAAGTAGAGAGGGCTGGTGGGGCAAGACTTAGGTTTCCAAAACAACACTCTTGTTAGAACTACCTAAAGGGTTGCACGAGAACTACCTCCTGTCCCTGGTGACCTAAGGACCTGCCACTGTATCCCTCCTCCTAGAGATTCCATCACCTCCCAACAGCACCACCCTGGGGACCAAGTCTTTAATCACAATTGTCCCTTGGAGGACAGAAACCATCTTCAAACTGTAGCATCCCTCAAATACAAGAAATCGTTGTCTTGATTTCTATCACTATGGGTGAGTGTTTCTGTACTTGAACTTTATATAAATGAAACTTTTAGGGTATTCTCTTTTCTACTAGCTTTTATTTTTCAATCAAGATAAGGTTTTGAGATTCACATATGTTCTTGTATGGATCAGCAGTTTGCCCATTTTTATTGCTTCTAGTATCCTATTCTAGGGATGCACTACAATTTGTTTATCAGATCACCTGTTGATGGTCATTTACATTGTTTCTGACTTTGAGTTATTTTGAGTAAAGTTGTTATGAATATCCTTGTCCAAATGATTTTGGGGGCACATATTTTTATTTGGAGGGTAAATACATAAAAATGGAATTCCTCATCTATAGGACAGATGCATATTTAACTTTATCAGAAACTGTAAAGTGTCCCAAAGAATATATTCCATTTCACACTCCCAACAATGATGTGTGAAGGTAGTGGTTGCTTCCTGACCAACATTTTTTGGTTTTCAATTTTATCCATTCTAATAGATTCATAGATTCATAGTGATAGATATCTAGGTTTTTTTTTTTTTTTTTGTACAGGGGATTTAACTCCAGGTTTGAGATAGGATCTCACTAAGTTGCTTAGGGCCTTGCTAAATTGCTGAGGCTGGCCTCGAACTTGTGACCCTCCTGCCTCAGCCTCCCAAGTGGCTGGGATTACAAGCATGCACCACTGCATCTGGCTAGTTTTAACTTAGATTTCTGTAAGTTCTCTGTCATATAAGGATTTTATAAATATTTTCAAGCAGGTTGTGATGTATATCTTACTGTTTTAAATTTTACTGATATTTGACTTACCAGTCTTCCAAAAATAATATTCTACATTGCACCTTTTAGAGGCTTTATACTAAGCAAGTCTGAGACCCACCTCACACTAATTGCACATATAGTGTTAAGTGAGAGTTGAGATTCATTTCCTTACCTTTGCAGACACCCAGTGTTTCTAACACGACTTGTGGAGAAGAGTTTCTTTTACTCATTGCATTATATTAGTGCTTTTGTGGAAATCAATTGACTCTACATACTGTCACATGTATGTATATATGTCGCTCTATTTTTTGGACTGTCTTATTAATCAACTTATCTTTTTGGAGACCCATAACACAGCATCTTAACACACCAGAGCTTCCTAATTTTTATCATTAAAATAATATGAATGATGTAGTTTGTCAATTTTTTTGATGTCCATTAAAGTGATTGTATGATTTGTCTCAATTTGTCAACATGGTGAGTTACATTCATTTGTTTTCATTTGTTAAACCAATGTTTTATTCCTGGTATAAACTCCTTTTAATTGATCAGAATATGTCATTCCTTTTAGATAGTGTGGGATTCATGTACCTAGTATATAGTTTAGGATGGTTGTGTCTACATTGATGAGATGTGTTCATCTGTGATTTCTTTTGATAATGCCCTGACCAGGTGTTGTGTCCTGTTTATGCTGGCATTACAAAATAAGTTATGAAGTGTTTGCTTTTCCTGCATTCTCTCAAAGAGTTTATGTAAGATTGTTGTAATTTTCTCTATAAACATAGTAAAAATCATCTGAACCTGAAATTTTTTTTGTGGGAATTGAAGTTCCAATTTCTTTAACAAATACATAAGTGTGTAGAATTTCTACTTCTTCTTATGTCAGTTTGAGAAAGTTGTATATTTTAAGAGATTGGTTCATCTCATTTGGTTGTCCAATTTTAGACATTGTTCCTAACACTTTCCTATTTATCTTCTTAGTGCTGTAGGACCTGTAGTTATGTCCATCATTTTGGACAACTTCAGGTGTTGAAAAGTTAGCCTCCTGTCATTTTTTTTTCATTTGAATACATTAAGTTTTTTTTCCAAGCCAGAACAGACCATTTTCTTCCCTCTTTGTGGTATTTGTCATGATTTTCCTGAAACAATCACCACCAACTCTTATCTCTTTCAACTGCCTGTCTGCTCCTCAATCATTAGGATTCAGAACTAATATAAAGCTACTTCTGATAATGCACATCACAACATTTGATCCTGCCCATCCAGACACAGTTACATAGCATACACATACAGACATACTCAAATAAGCATAGAGAAGCTGTTAATAGCTGCTTATGCTTTTCCATTGCAGCATTTTACCCAAATTGTCAATTACTACATGATAGAGTTTTTATATTATTCTTTTCTTCTATTAAACTATAAATTCCATACATCCTGGACTTATATTGTTCCTGTTAATCACTGAATTACCCAGTACTGAGCATAGTGCCTGGCCCTTAATAGATGCTCCGTACACCATGGTTGAGTGAATGAACTAATCTGCATTGGGAAGAATAAGTTAATATTTTAAGTGAATAATTTTAGCTTTGCTAAAGGGCTGGAAAAATAGGAGGGGACCAAATTATGGGTTTCCTTGGCTAATAACTTACAGAATCTGAATATTTCTCTATTTAAATTTTTCATATTTCCCTCTCTGCCACTATTAGATTTGTGTTTACCCACAGTGTCCAGGGAATGGAGACTGTCTTTATTTCCTTGGGCTTTCATAGACTGACTGGCTTAAACAACACATTTTGTTTCCTACAGTTTCAATGCTAAAAGTCAAGATGAGGGTGCCAGTATGGTCAGATTCTGGTGAGGGTTCTTTCTGGCTTCCAGATGGCTACCACCTACCTCTTCACAGTATCCTCACAGGGAAGAAAGAATGAAAGAACAAGCGCACTGGTATCTCTTCTCAGAAGGGCATTAACCAACAGACCTCATCTAAACCTAATTACTTCCAAAGGTTCTATTTGCAAATATCATGGTTTGGAGTTAGGTCCTGAACATGTAAGTTTGAGGGGAAGGGCAGTCCAGTCTGTAGCAGAGACCAAAGAGGGAGCTCAGGTTGGTAATGACTAGTGAAACTGAGGAGGAGAGGACAAAGGACTGTTAGGTGGGCAAGGATCTCTGATTAGAATCTCCTCCCACCTTTCTCTGGAAAACAGAGTCCCTCCTTCTGCCTAAGTCCAATTTATGGGATTAGCAGTAGATTTGTGTATTTGGGTTTGGGTGGTGATGAGAGGTGTGACAGGTGAATGGACCATCTGGTTTTTCTCTCTAGTTGAGTATTGCATCCTATAAGGATGTCCTCCGTGTGAATTCTTGATTATCCAGAAAGATCACTAAAAAGTAAAATGAATGACTCAGTGGGTCCCAAAGGGTGGCCTCTCTCACACCCTGTTCTGTATTGCCTGATTTGGGGGATTATAGCCTTTTCTCTTTCCCTCCCCCTAAACCATGTCCAAAGGAGCTTACATGGTAATTTCCAGAATGAAGCTGATGGATCAGCTTGTAGGACATAATGGATCAGAGTGCCTCCCCTCCCTCCTCACAGCCTTTTCTGACGTGGCTGTGTGCATCTGATTCCCAGAGCGTGCTGGGGTTCTTGCAAGCTGGGCTGGTGGGGGAAGGAAGAGAGGGTGTCATGTGCTTCAGCAGGACCGTGCTGGTGAGCTGCACTGTGCTGGGTAGAAGGACCCAGCTACAGCAGAGGTCAGAGGAGCCCCGGGTCCTCCACATCCTTCTGGATCATTGGCGCAGAATAAACTGAAGGGAGCTAAAAATCCATCCCACCTCTCTGCCTGCGCCATGATCCCCAGTAAGATTCTGGTGTACCATCACCCACCTAGCAGTATCCGTGCCGAAGCCTACAAACCCTCCAGACACCGCAGGAAGTCCCTGGGGGACTTATTCCAAAAAGGCTACCGGGTGAAGTCTGGGCCTGCTGCTCCTGAGAAGGAGGAACCCGAGAACTTCTGGCAGTCTTTGGCGTCTTGCTGCAGGATTTGTGCCTCTTGGGGTAAGGTCCCTCCAGAGTATCCCGTATTCCTGGAGGGTGCTGAGAGAGAAGTGCCCTCTCCATGGGCTGGATTCAGGGAAATGTCCAGCTCCAGTGGAGAAGTGGTGGCCACCTCAGTTTCTGTTTCCTTGGCATGACCGCTGAGCTCAGATGCGCTGGGTGAGGCAGGAATCTTGCCCTTCCTTCCTCTATGAGTGTGGCCGGCCCCTAGCTTCTCAGAGTGCTGTTGAGCTGTTAAAAGATTTCATTTCAGAAACATCCAGGAAAGTTTGGTGAACAGTGTGAACAGGCTTTGTCCTGTTATTAAGTGGCAGTAATTACCAGTGAGACAGCAGTTCCGAGGAGGCTTTGGAACTCTTGATGGGGCTCTTTTTCAGGGGCACCGTGGTACATTTTGCAGTTTACTCTCTTCTCTCCTTGCCCTGGGCTGTGGCTCCTGCTTTATTATTTGTACCCAACAGAAATCACAAGAAACGTCCTCTAGGCAGATTTTCTTTTCTCAACTGCTTCCAAGAGGGATTCAGCTTTATTTGGGCATCCATAATGTATAGGAGTTTCAAATAAATGGCTTAAATTTACATTTCCAGAAGTAAAAATCCCAGTCTCAGGGAGGGATAGCCTTATTTTCAGAAGGGCTAGCAGTACCAGGAGCTCCTTTAAAATGAAATATAGTCCCTTTGAAACTCAGCTTAGGATTCTGATGTGGATCAGCAGCGCTCAAATACGTCTGCATGATAGAATCCTGCATAACAAAATTCCAATTAACAAGCAAGTGATGGGGGAGTACAGTCCATCTTTCTCATTAGTACTGGCAAAAACAGATTTTCTTTGGCTAAAATAACCTGGAATCTAAATATTCATGTGTCTGTGTCTATAAGCCTCGTTATATTCCCTCGTCCTGCATTGCAGAGAGGAGCAATGTGGTGCCTGAAAGCATCTGGCAATTGTTGAGGTCCAGAATTCAAGGAACACAGAGGATGGGGTTCTTATGCTAAGAGAAAATGACTTTTTTTTTTGAGAAAAAGTTGAGCCATTGAGTAGGACTGTGGGCTTGCATCAATACCCTTCTTATTTTTCTGTCTAAAGGGTTTTTGACAATGCATGGTTTATTTTCATAGCAAGTGTCAACAGCATTTCAGTTTCTACTGTCCTGTAAGGAGAGCATGCACTTGGTGGTGAGCAAGTGGTGCATCTTCTCCAGGAGTAGAGATCACTCAAAGAACAGGCAGGAAATGCCTCAACAAGCAAAAAGACAATTTTAGATAGTGACAGATACTATAAGGAAGAACCCGGTACTGGAGATGGAGTGGAGGGCCTCCCGATGGGCTGGCCAGAGAAGGCCTCCCTGACCTAGCCCTGCAGTGATGGGGGAAGAGCAGAGAAGAAACAGAAGGAAAGGCCCTGAGCTGAGAGCAATCTGGGGAACTTTCTCAGAGAACAGGCACAGCGTGGTGGGGCCAGAGTGGTGGTGACATGAACAGAAGCCAGAAGCCTTCTGTGCAAGATAAGGAGTCAGAAATGTACTTTTAGTGAGATGGGAGCCATGTGAGGGCTTCCAGCAGGGAAGTGTTCTGATCACTAGAAAAGACCACAGTGGAAGCTTTCCCCTGCTCTGGTGGGCTGGGCAGCAAGATGGAGCAGGAAGCCCAGCTTGGGGGCTCATGGCAGAGCTCAAGGTAATAGAGGTTTGGACCACCACCATCTGGCATTGGAGAGGGGAACTGTCACTCATTTCCACGTACATTTAAGAGATAAAGTGAACAAGACTGTTTCCATTTTCAATTTTTCTTTTTCTACTTTTTGGCTTCTTGTTTGAAATAAAGACCCTGGAAGCAGGATCTTTATCCCTGAGCCACCTTCTCTACAACAGAGAGTGTCTGGCAGAGAGAAGGAAGTCCGTATGCATGCCCGGGAAGAGGGAGTGAGTGAATCGGCCAGTAAGTAGGGGACAGTCCCAGTTTGATAGTCAGTTGATGTTTCTTAGCTGACAGAATGGGAACCAAGGCTAAGATGAGGAGGGACCAAAAGAGCCTGAACTGTTTCCCAGGAGAGGATGAGGAAAAGGTCAGACAAGCTAGACGTGTTTATAGAAATCTTCCTGCTGGAAGAACAAAGGCTCAGGGGTGTTTGAAAGCAAGAAGGACAGCCTGTCCCCTACCTGGGAAGGAGAGGGTTTCTCAGTGCCAGGGCTGAGAAGCAGGTGGTCCCAGCTGTGCCGAAACTGGGAGTGGGAGGTGGGACATGTGATGGCAGCAGGTTGAAGGGGTCACCTGAGAAGTCTCCATTTTCCATGTGTATCCTCCTTTAACCCTGATACTCCTATCCTTGGTTTAAAACCCCCTGGGGCTGCAAGGCCAGATGACACTGACCTTGTCAGACGCCACAAAAATAATTGCTCTTCAGGATTTGTGTGGGGCTGCAGCAATTGGAAACGACAGAGGTTTATTGGACTCTTTCAGCTTTTTGGATTTAAAGATTAAGTAGTGAAAGGGAAGGGAAGATAGCAAATTGGAAAAAAAAAAAAAAATCCAGACGGGCTGTATCTGCCCCAGAGCAGGATGTGCTTGCTGTTGTGCTTTGTGCCTTGTACCCTTTGGGGGCCCTCCTGGGACCTTGCATGCACAGATCTCCTGTCTTTTATGTCCAGGGATAACAGGATCCTGAACCTGATTGATTTATTATTTACTGTGTATCCCTCTATCTCTAGGGGTATAGAAATTCTGTCTCCATCTAGGTGAGAGGTTCTAAATCCCTTAATCTTTCTAGTTGGTCATTGCTGAAATTCCATGGTGCTGGTTCTCAGATGACTCCAAACTGATCGGTCAGGCCCTGGGCACCAAGTTTGACTCTGAAGGACAGCACCGGTGGGTGCTGCTCCTCCACTGTAGCTGGTGACTTCAAGTGACTGAATCTCTGACTTGGGCGTGGGCTGTAGTCCTTTCACTTTGTAAGGACAGCAGAAAGTAGTTATGAATAAAATTTTAAAGTAAACATTACATTTAAAAATGCAGAAAATTTAAAAATCCAGAGTGCCTTCCTGGGTAATACAACTACTACTGTCATTTTATGTGAATTTTTATTCTTCATATACCTATAGGTTTTATAGATTCATCATAGAGAACATGCACTTTATCTTTTATTTTATTTTTCGGTGTTTTCAGTTTGTTATTTCATAAAGTCTGGTGTGATAGAGAACATGTAACATAAAATGTACCACCGTAACCATTTTGTTTTGTTTTGTTTTGCTGTGCTGGGGGATCAAACCCAGTGCCTCACACATGCTAGTCTAGCACTGAGCACATCCCCAGTCATCTGAACCGTTCTAAAATGAACAGTTCAGTAGTGTTAAGTATATTTTCGTTGTTGCAAAACAGATCTCCAGAATACTTTCATCTTTAAAACCTGAAATTCTATATCTACTAATCAACTTTCCATTCTGCTCTACCCCAGCTTCTGGCAAATGACTTTCTAATTTCTACCTCCTACTGTTTTAACTTATTACAGCATTGTAAGCATTTTTCTTGGTACATTTTTGGAACATGTGTAATATCCCATAAAGAAGATGGGCTATACTTAAAAAGACCTATTTTTAGGTATTAAGCTGCTTTCTGTTTTTCTTGTTTGATGAATAATTTTGCAATAAACATCTCTGTTCCTGCAGCATTTTTTCCCCATATTTCGTTACATTTGCTTGGGCTATATTACCAGAAATGGAATTAGTTTGATTCATAATGCCAAATTACTTGCTGAAAAGGTTTTACCAATTTATAATTCCACCATCAAATTTAGGACTGTTTCATTGCCGAGTCATCTCCCCAAGGCAAAACTCAAATGTATTGCTAGTTATGTGTAATAAATACAATGCTTACTGTATTTTGTTTAATTTGCATTTTTAATTTTTTAACCTATTAAAAGCACTTGCAAATACATTATTAGCCATAAGCACTACGTTGGTGAATGTGTCTCTTGAACTTACTCCTTCTAATTGAAATTTTGTGCCCTTTAACCTACAACACCCCAACCACTTCCCCACCAGCTGTTCCAGCCCTCAGTACTCAGCATTCTACTCTCTAGTTCTATGAAATTAACTTTTTTCAGATTCAATACATGAGTGAAACCATGCAATATCTGTCTCTCTATGTCTGGCTTATCTCACTGAATGTCCTCCTACTTTGTCCATGGTATTGCAAATGGCAAAATGTCCTTCATTTTTCTGTGTAAATTGTATTCCATTGTTTACAGAGACTATATTTCCTTTAGCCATTTCATGCATGGATGAACACTTAGGTTGATTCCATGTTGTTTTAGTAATTTTTCTTTTGTTATTGTTGTTGTTGTTGTTGTGACCAAAAATATTGACAAGAACAACACAGAGGAGGAAAATTTATTTTGGCTCATAGTTTCAGAGGTCTCCATCCAGATGACTCTAGATGACTGACTCCATAGCTCTGGGTCAAGGTGAGGCAGAAGGGCTTGGCAGAGGAAGGCAGCTCAGGACATACCTCAAACAGGTAGCAGAAAGAGAGCTCCACTGACTAGAGACAAAATAAACCCCAAAGGTACACCTCCAGTGACCTACTTCCTCTAGCCACACCCTGCCTGTCAACAGTTAACATCCAGTTAATCCATGTCAGTGGATTAATCCACTGATTGGGTTGTGACTCTCATAATCCAATCATTTTACCTCTGAATATTCTTACATTGTCTCACACATGAGTTTTGGAGGGATACTTGATACCTAAACCATAACACATACCTTGGCTGTTATGAATAATACTGCAGTAAACACGAGAGTATAGATGTCTCTTCCACATACAGATTTCAATTCCTTTTAATATACATCCAGTAGTGAGATGCTGGGTCATATGGCACATATATTTAAACTTTTGAGGAATTTCCATTTTATTTTGTACAACAACTGTACTAATTTACATTCCCAACAATAATGTGGAAGAGTTTCCTTTCCTTTACCTCCTTCCCATCGTTTTATCTCTTGCTTTTTTTTTTTTTTTTGGCAGGGTGGGTACTGGGGATTGAACTCTGGGGCACTCAACTACTGAGACACATCCCCAAACCTATTTTGAATTTTTATTTAGAGACACAGTCTTACTGAGTTGTTTAGCACCTTTCTTTTGCTGAGGCTGGCTTTGAACTTGAGTTTCTCCTGCTGCAGCCTCCCAAGCTGCCAGGTTTTAGGTATGCACCAACATACCAGGATCTCTTGGCTTTTTGAAAATAGCCATTCTATTGGGTGTAAAATGATAACCTTACTGTGACTTTAGTTTGCATTTTCCTGATGATTAATAGTGTTGAACATTTTTTCATATACCTATTGGCCATTTGTATATCTTACTTTAAGAAATTCTATTCAGGTCCTCTACCTATTTTTTAAAAACAAAGTGACTTGGTTTTTGTGTATTGAGTTGCCTGTGTTCTTTACATATTTTGGATATTGACCCTTTATCAGCTGTATAGCTTTCACGTGTTTCCTCCCATTCTGTAGGGTGTCAGTTTTACTTGGTTGATTGTTTCCTTGGCTGTGCTGAATGACACTTCTTAGTTTGGTGTAATCCCATTTGTCAATTTTTGCTTTTGTTGCTTGTGCTTCTGGGACCATGTCCAAAACAGCACTGCCCATAGCTACATACAGCAGCTTCTCCCTTATATTTCCTTCTCGTAATTTCAGTTTTAGATCTTATCTTGAAGTCTTGAGTTAACTCGATGTTTTTGTATGGTGTGCAGGTATTTTATTTCAATCAAGTGTGATAATTTCTAGTGGTTGTTTACTAATTATATTTTCTATTTCATGGCATTCCTTTTCATGATTTTGCCTGCTTATCAACTAATGATGCAGTATTTATATAATGCTTTTGATAGTACAAAGAATGTATCCTTATTGTGTCATATCTGATTATTTTCTAGTAGGTATTGTATTTATTATTCTTTTTTAACATACAGAATTTTCATGTTTTTATGATGCCTGAGCTGATATTTCAATACCTTTACGAATCCTTTCACATGGGTTTAGATAGTCTTTCTCTCTTCAAAGGCTAATAAATATATAACTACAGCTTCTTCAGTCTTTTTGTTATTTGTATTTAATTTTTAATTAATCTCAAATTTATTTCAAATATGGTATGAGATAATTGTTTAAATTGATTCCCGTTATTAGCCAGTTATCCCTTTGTTATTGAATAATACTTACCTTCTCTTTGATTTGTGATATCTTCTTTATTTTTTTATATAATAGAGTTCACTCCTCTACTATTTGTTCATTTTGGTTATGTTGTGGTTTAGAAAACTTATTCTATTGCTTTGTGGTAGTACATAAGTCTTAGATTATTTCTGCATTTTGGAATTTGGTGACATTTCTTGGTGGTCCATATTTGTGACTGCAGACTGGTTGTTACTAAAGAATGTGTATTCCTCCTTTACTGAGTAATCTAGTATCTATTTGCCCAGTCATTCTGATGAAAATAGATACAAATAAATCCCAAGTCAAATGTTGCATAAATATTCTATGTTTGTGCTGATTTTTTTTTTTTGTTAGTTAATAACATTGTTTCTGAAAAGTGAACTTTAGAATTCCCCTCAACTTTTTGCTGTACCATGCATTCTTGTTCAGATTTTGCTTTATTTATGTATTTTTTAACAATAACTGTCACTTTATTTGATATCATCATTGCTTTGTTTGCTCCTTTTCTGTTAGCTTTGTCAGGTGCATAATTTTTATCCTTCTATTTCTAACTTTCCTTTGTGTTTTGTTTTCAGTATATCTCTTAGGAAGCAGCATGATTATTTATTTCTTTATTTTATCCTATCTGGGTCTCTATTTATTTATTTATTTTGTTTAATTTTTTAGTTGTTTATGGACCTTTGTTTTTATTTATTTATATGTGGTGCTGAGAATCAAACCCAGTGTCTCACATATGCCAGGCAAGTGGGATACCACGGAGCCACAACCCCAGCCCATCTCTGTTTCTTAAATGAATGAATTTAACCCATTCAACTTTATTGTAGTTACAAATATATTTGGGCTCTCTTTGTTGTTGCAGTAATATTTTCTAATTAATATGTGTTTTTATTTTTTCCTTTTTTGATGGATTGATTAATTTCCTTTAATCTTTTACTCCACCATGATGAAATTCCATTGTTTGTTTTTCCTTCTAAGTTTGCAATTTGTACTTACAAACATATTCTTAAGTTTTGGATGCACCTACTTAAAAATACATTTTTTGTGTACTAATATATAAATAGTAGCATACTCTTTGAAGCTGGATAAGAAGGTTAGCACACCTTTCTTTCTTCCATTGCCCTCTCTCTTTCATACTTTCATTCTCCATGCAATTTAGAGATTTAAATTTTAGTTCATTTTTATTACCTTAGAAAATATTCATTCACATAGATGAATCAATTGCTTTTATCTTTTCCAGCATTGCTTCTTATATTTCACTTCTTTTAGTTTTTTTTTCTAGCTAGCTAAATATTACTTGGTTCAAAATGTTTTCCCCTGAGAATTAGTCTAGGGAACCTTATTCTAAATATGGTTTTGAGTGCTTCCTGCTTTCCTTTTTCTTCATTTTCTCCTTCTGGAAACTCGATTGCATGGATTTGAGATTCCACACCTATCTCCAGAGTCTTTTCAATCCTTTGGATGAGGGGACCTCCACTAGAGGGGCCCAACCCTCCAGCTTGCTAGGTAGCTTTGTCCATTCTTCTAGTCAGCTGACTTCTTAAAGTTTTGATGTTAGAATTTTAATTCACAAGATATTTAGTTGATTGTTGTTAAGGTGACATTTTTTCGCATCTTCTTATGTTTTTCAATTAGAATTTTTCAGAAGCAATTTTTCAGAATTGCTTTGTTAATCCTTAAGTGTAAGTTTGACAGAATATGTGCCTTTCTTCAAAGACACTTGCCTTTTCTCAGCTGTTTGGTGATTCCTGGTTTTACCTTCATCTTTAGATTGGAACATTTCTGTTAGCCTGTGTGTGAATGCTATGTCCATTCTGGTGACAAGTCTGAGGACTGCTGAGGGATGCTGCAGTATTTTTGCAGCTGTGTACTGGTGTGTCTCTTGCAGGACTTACCAGTTCACTCCAGAGGTCGCTCTGTAGCAGCACCGTGTTAAGGCCCACAGGGACTACAAGTGCTGGCTGCTCCCTTGGGGCAGCCCAGTATCTGCACCGCATTTTTGCAGCCTTTATATCCTGCATGGGTCACTCCAGTCTCTTCTTGGACTGCTCCTTTTCATGTGATCTCCCCACCCCAGTACCCCCATCAGCCTTCCCTCTCTATGGAATAATTCTTTCATATTTATAAATCAAAGACATTTCTCATCTTCTGCTATCATTGTGGAGACATTTCTGTTTAGTTGCCTGCCAGTGTTTGCAGGGCGTTGGTTCCAGGTCCCCATGGAATATCCATATCCCCCGGTGCTCAAGTCCCTTATATAAGATGGCATAGCATTTGCATGTATCCTGTTCACATCCTCCTGTACACTTTAAACTGTCTCTATTACTTATAATGCCTAATACAGCGTGTCACTACAGGTGATTAATCAGTCAGGATCACTCCAGGTGAATTGG
Organism: Callospermophilus lateralis; assembly: GCF_048772815.1. Taxonomy (NCBI): domain Eukaryota; kingdom Metazoa; phylum Chordata; class Mammalia; order Rodentia; family Sciuridae; genus Callospermophilus; species Callospermophilus lateralis. The sequence continues at coordinate 48,479,866 of NC_135319.1, read as the reverse complement.
GCTGGCTCTAAATAATCACACATTCACAGAAAGTACCTTTTCCTTGGGGTTCAGTGATGGCTGCTCTGCCCCAGCTCCCACAAGGGAGGCAAGAGAGTCAGGTAAAAGAGAGAGAGAGAGAGCGCTCCTGAAACCATCTGATTTATTGGGGAAAAGACATCTGAGAAAGTTCAACCCAAATAAGGCAAGGGATTGGGTTTTAAGGGGTTGCTTGGTGGTGTCTTTTGGTCAGGACTGACGTCTTGGAAAGCCACACCCATCTCAGGTGCCCTGTGAGATCAAAGGCAGAGCGAGTGAAAAGGACATATATGTGGCACAGCCCAGTCAGAGCAGCAACATGAGTCCAGTCCCCTCATGTGCTCAGATGCTCATAGCTCACATACACAGCCCAGGGCTGGCTCCTGACAACAGTGTACATCCTTGTACATTATTTAGGGAATTATGGGAAGAAAAAGTTTGTACCCACTCAATACAAACTCAGTTTTATGTTTTTTTGGTTTGTTTGTTTGTTTTGTTTTTTTCTGGATATTTTCAATTTGAGGTTGGTTGAATCTGAGGATGTAGAACTCCTGGATAATAGAGGGCCAATTGAACATATGCATTTTTTTCCTTGTTATATATTTTATTAACATATGAAGTTAGGGTTCTCAGCACTGCCAAGTTAATTTTCAACAACATATCTGCTTTTCTTTTTTTTTTTTTAATTTTTTTTTTATTTTTCTAAAATTCGCTTTTTTATTGCTCAACATTATACATTTTAGATTGCACCATGTCCAGGCGTGGACACTGTGTTCCATTACACAATACATAATTCATTCATGCATCCTCCAGTTTATGGATGTTGACTTGTTTTGCTCTGAAGGACAATGCTGCTGTGAATTTTCTTGTATATACTGCTTGGTAAATATGTGCGTGAACTTCTCTTGCAAATATGTGAGAGAAAGGGAGAGTGAGAGAGAATACAGCTGGAAATATATCTGGCGTGATTGTGGGTGTGCCTTGGTTCAGTTTTACAAGGTAATGCTCAATGCTATTCCAAAGTGGGAGGAATGGTTTTGGCTCCCAGCAGCAGTGTATGGGCGTGATCATCACCATCTCCTCACTTTGCATCTTTCTGAGGCTTGATGTTGTCAGATTTCAAAAATTTTGCCCACCTTGTGGGAGTGCATAGTGTCTCACTATGGCCTCATTATGCATTTTCCCGAGGATGAATGAACATTTCCCCACACGTTCAGTGTGCATTTGTCTTGCTCATCTGTAAAATGCCTCTTTATATTTTTACCCATGGAATTTTTTTTTCATGTCTTTTTTTTTTTAATTGGTTGTTCAAAACCCTACAAAGCTCTTGACATATCATATTTCATACATTAGCATACATTAGCTTCAAGTGAGTTATGAACTCCCTTTTTTACCCCAAGTACAGATTGCAGAATCACATGGGTTACACATCCACATTTTTACATAATACCATAATAGTAACTGTTGTATTCTGCTACCTTTCCTATCCTCTACTATCCCCAACCCCCAACCCCGCGCTCGTGTGGACAGTCTTCAACATATCTGCTTTTCATCCACCTTGATTTTGTCACTTTCTCTTACTTATGATATCCTTCTTTTGGGATTTTCCTGCCACCCCTTACTTTAGAATTACCTTAACAAGGTTTAGATACAGGCCATTGCATTTAATCTGTCATGTTTAACAAGAATGGTCTGGATTATAATTTTAATTCTTTGATGAAGTGCATAACTTCGTATTTTGCTTGGAATTTAGTATCTCTGATCTTGATGATACTAATATATTTTATTTCAGGCTCTAAGATTTGGTTTTGATCGCAGGTTTATGTTTATTTTATAAAATGTTTGGTTGCTTTTCATCTCTTTTTGTATTAGGGAAGAGTTCAGAATCTTAATAAAATGTAACTGCTTAAAAAAATTGAATGAAACTGGGTCAGTAGTATACATCTATAGTCCCTGCTCCTTGGGAGGCAAAGGCTTGAGGATTGTAGGTTCAAGGCCAGCCTCAGCTATTTAAGTGAGGTCCTGTCTCAAAATAACAAGGGCTGGGGTTGTAGCTAGGTGCTACAGTGCCCCTGGTTTCAATCCTGCCCCCCACCCCCACACACACACAGAAGGGGAATTATCAACCAGGACTTTAGTTTTTCTGTGTATTTTTTTAAAAATGAGTAATCTCTTGTACTATTAATTACTTTTCACTAGTATGCGAAAGTGTTCTTCAAAACTAAGTAGACAAATAAAGTGCTAAGTGGGTAAATTACTGGTTTTTAAGTTGCTCAAATGATCACTCAGGTAAAGGGAAATTTGCTTTTCCTGGGGGGAAAAATCTTGATCCTTTTGGCACTTTATTAACTAAAATAAATAAATGTGTTGGTATGTATTAACAAGTTCAACATTATAAAAAAGGAAAAGATCTATGAAGCCAGTGGTTCCCAAATGTGCCTTCACATCAGAATTAGAACTGTAAAAATTTCTAATGCCCAGGCTGTTCCCTGGACTAATTAAATCAGAGTGCATGAGGCTGGGAGGCAGGAATTGGTACCGTTTTAAAATCCCCAACAACTGGTTGAGTTTTGAGCCAAGTTTGGGAATCACTGCTCTGAGACATTGTTTTCTCAAAGTGTGGTCTTCTGATCAGGGACCCAACCCAGAACTTACTGGAAATGAGGGGTGTTAAGGCCCATCTGACACCTCCTGAGCCAGAATCTGAATGTGTATGGAGTCCAGGGGAGTCATGGACACAAGGAATTAGAATGGCATGCCTCCAAGTCAGGTGTGGCCAGATCCTCCCCAGAGACTTGTTTATCTGAATGAAATTTCCCTCTCAAGTCGCCCTATCCATTTGTTTACATATTCTCCACAGCAAATTTATGTGATAGAATCTAAAATATTTACCATTTTCCCATTTACAGAAACAGTTTGCATTGCTTTTCTCTTACATGCCCTCAGAGCTTGAGAATCCCTCCATCTGGCAGTACCCCAAGCCCATTGAGTCAGAATGGAGGAGAGGGGGGGCTGAGACCCAAGTGCCAGCAATTCTTAAGGTTTCCCAGGTGGTTTGAACTTGCCATTGATGTGCGGAGTCACTGCCCTGAGAATACAAAGAGAAAATGTAGATGCAGTTAAAAAAGGTAAACTTGGTATGGCCTTTGTGGATATTAAGGAAGGAAGGAAGAGAGGGTACAGTGATGGAAAGAATGATATAATTAACCTTATAACAAATTTTAGAATCCATAAAGAAAAACAAAATACCTTAAGCAAACTTTTAGACTTATTAAAAAAAAGTTTAAGTAAAATTTAAAAAGAATGATAAAATGTGGGAGACAATATGTAATGTATAATATTCACATTTTAAAAGCTCAAATATATTATTAAAAATAAGATGAACATGCAAGTAAACTGGCAAAGGCCACATTAAAATCCTTTTAAAGAAGATAATAAAATGATTAATAATTAGATGAAAAAATTAAATCCATTTGTTAATATAGAAAAGCAAACTAAAACAACAGTGCGCTTTTATCAAGGGCCTATTAAATTAGGACCCTTGCTCTCTGTCCATTTATTCCTCTCTCCCTCCATCATGGTACTCAGTACAGTGGGGATGTAAGCAAAGGGGCTTTTTTACATACTGATGGGAGTGCAGATTGTTAGGACAGCTTGACAAAATGAATCTCAAGTCTTGAAAATACTCATCCTGCTGGGTGCAGTGATGCAGGCCTGTCATCCTAGTGACTCAGGAGCCTGAGGCAGGATCACAAGTTTGAGGCCAGCCTTAGCAACTGAGCGAGACCCTAAGCAACTTAGCAAGACCCTGTCTCAAAAAAAAAAAAGTGGTTAAGTGCCCGTGGTTCAATCAACCCTGGTACCAAAAACAAAACAAAACAACCACCTCACCCCACCCCCCAAAATAGTGCTCATGACTCATAATAAACTTGGATCTGGAAGTCCTCCAAACCTCCATGTATTAAGGCCCATTTTTTGTTGCTCCTCAACTTGGTGCTTTAAATGGTGAGGCCCAGTGGAAGAAAGTTGGGTCCCTCTGGAGATGCCCTGGAAGGGCATCCTGTCTCTCTCCTGGTTGACATGAGATTAATAAACTTCCTCTGCTCTGAGCTCTCTGCCATGATGTATTGTGACACCACAGACCCAAAGTAACAGAGCCAAGAGATTATGGGCTTAAACCTATGAAATTGTGAGCCAAAATAAACCTTCTCCATTATTAAGTTGATTATCTCAGATGTTTTGTCACAATGACAGAAAGCCAAATATGTTAACAACTCCCTTGATTCCAGTGTTTGGAACTGCAACAAACTGCCCAAGGTCTGCATAAAGCAGTGGTTACAAGTTTGGGCTTTGCTGACTTCAACACATTTGGGGTAAAACCTGGTTCTGTTGCTTATAAACTATGAGCTGTACACACTACCTACTATTTATTCTTAGCTGTTTTCTTCTGTTGTAAGGATTAAAAAACATAAAGTTTTTGTCATATAATAAGTAATTTAAAATAATGAAGATCAACAATAATAATAAATTTAAATCACGGTCAGCATCCTAATTTCACAATAACTTAAAATAGCAAGAGTTCATTATACCAAGTATGCACATGTGTGTGTGTAGGCTGTATCCTAATGGCTGCTAATTCAGAAACTAGCAAGGAGCAATGGGGGATTTAGAAAAGACAAACACTCAAAGAGAGGAAACTGGGGCCAGGTAGGACACTAACCTCTGATGGAGGATCAGTGACCCAGAGCTAGCTCAGCACTTTTATTATATAGGTTTTATCATCTAAAGGTTACTTTTGGGAAATTTTCAGCAAAGCAGGCAATCTGAAGGGCACAGGACTAGTAAAACATTAGGGTTATCTTGTTATGCTCAGAATTCTGTACCCAGGAGCTGGTGTCTAAGCTCAAGGTCCAGACTGATATAGCTCTGTGCCTTTGCACTGAGCCTTCCCAGTCTGAGCATCACCATAGCAACTGGGCCATCTTGACCTGCATGTTTGCACAGCAAGTTCCCAGTGCTAATGCAACCAACAGAGCCAGGTTTTACCCCAAATGTGTTCCCGGTGCAATCAGAAACCATGGTTCAAGTCACTGTTCTCCGCCTGTGTACATATGTGCGTCTTCCTGAGCTTTCTAGTTTACTTGACTGACTTTTCTTAAAATTGTGTACAATTCTATGGTGTCTCAATTCTGTGTTTCATATGATGAAATTATAATTTAAGAACCTACAGTGTGCCCAAAAGAGCATCAGAATGCTTTGCCTTCTGGTATATAGATCTTGGGGTAGGTTTTAAAGCCAGTGCCTATCTTGGAATTAGGGTACTATACAGCCTGGGTGGAGAACTCAGATGGGGGCCAGCTCTGCTGAACCTCAGCCTACACTACAGGGAGTTCTGTGGCTGGATAACCTTGCAGCATCATCTCAAATTCAGACACAACAGCAAACCCTTTTCCCCACATCATGGAAGACTTTTGATCCTCAAGGGAGGCAAGTGGCAATGAGCAAGATAGCTCCTTGGAGCAGAGGATGATGCCCATAGAGGGACAGGTGAGCCCTCAGCAGGCCACTGTTCAGGAGCCTGGGACAATCAAATCCCCTGAATTGAAGATCTGGGCTGTGCCCCATAATGTCCTACATGGCTTGTGTGTATGATTTATTGAATGCCGTCCTGGACTTGACATGCTAGAACTTTATTTACCGTCATTGTCCTTAGTCACTAGTGTGGTGATCCTGTCGTACCTGTGTCCAGGTAATACCAACTTTCTAAACCAATACAGAGCACAGGAAAAGAGAGAAAAGTCTGGTTTTTATTACTGTATCATATAATACTGCATATATATATATAAATATAATATATAATACTGCACATATATATATATATAAATAAATTGACTCTTTTGTGGGGGCGGGGGTACCAGGGATTGAACTCAGGGGCATTCAACCACTGAGTCACATTCCAAGTCCTACTTTGTATTTTATTTAGAGACAGGATCTCACTGAGTTGCTTAATGCCTTGCTTTTTGCTGAGGCTGGCTTTGAACTTGAGATCCTCCTGTCTCAACCTCACGAGCCACCAGGATTACAGAAGTGCGCCACCTCACCGGGCCTAACTATTTCTTGATAGTGTAAAAAACATCATAAAACATCTGGGCCCTCTACCTTCTGGGAGGTGAGGATAATTTGTGGCTTTTGGCACATATACATTTTTTTTCTTCACAACTCTGTTATAGTTTTATGTTCCCCTAGAAAATCATTCTATTTCAGAGATTTTATGGAATGAACAACAAGAAAAAGTTTTATAAAGTAGAGAAAATGAATAGTTTGTCCCTTAGGAGTTTCCTTCCCCACTGGCCTCTGTGTAACTGGGAGTTGCTGTCTGGACATCTCTGGGCCTCTCTGGGTGCAGCAGGCCACTGGTTAAAGCTCCCTGCTGGTAAGGTCAGCCCTGGCCTCTTGAGGGGTTGAAACCCTGTGGAATTTATGGCTTTCCCCTTGAGCAAGCAGCTTGTGGTCTCAGAATTCTGAATGCAGATTATGTCCCCTTTACTCTCTGCCACATCATTCCTTCTCAAAACTCTGATTCATTCATGGAGTGCACAAGTATTTACGGAGCAACTAACTGAAGCCAGACATTATTTCAGGTGTCCTGGAAATATAACCATGAGTTAAATAGACATTGGTCCCTCCCTGAGGAAAGCTGATGTGTAGATGAGATGGCAAGTAAATTAGATGTTAGTGCATCATGCAAGGGAGAAAAAGAAAAGCAGGCAAAAAGAATAGTTTCAGGGATGATGTGAGAGGACATGTAATCTTAGGTATGGTGGACAGGAAGGTCCAATTGAACAGAGGTGACATAAGTAAAAACCTGGAGGAGGTGAGGAGTGTACCATGTGATCTAGAGAAGAGTGTCCCAGGCAGGGAGGACAGAATGTGCAAAGGCCCTAGGGCAGGAATATGCCTGAATACAGGGCTCAAGGAGGACAGCCAGACCAGGAGAAAAATGGTAGTAGTCCTGGTAGGAGACCATCAGATCCAAAAGGAGATGGTGTGTTTAGTAGGGGAGGGTTGTGGTGTCACTTTTGGTCTTTGAAGGCCTTTGTCTTTTGTCCTGTATGAATGGGGGCATTGGAGAATTCTGAACTAAGACCTCCAAGGGGCCATTAGGAAGAAGCTGCTGTATACTATTGCCTGAGGATGCGAACCACAGACCAAGATCTGAGGCTAAAATGTCAACTGATGGGTTTTTTTGCCCATGTAGGACCTTTCCTCATTTGCATTAATTAAATCAAACACCATGAAAATGATCTGTACAAGGCAGTCAAAGCCCACCACTGTTCAGTTCCCAAGAATCTTCCTCGTATACCGTCCTGGGTCCCCTTTGCAGGGAGATGGTCCCCTTTGCAGGGAGATGGTCCCCTTTGCAGGGAGATGGTCCCCTTTGCAGGGAGACATTCCCCTCTGGTCTCTGTGCTGGACAAGCTGTTGTCCTGAGGACCAGTCTGTTTCCTGTTTACACAGACACTACCAGGCTGATGCCTGCTCACTGCTTGCTTCTGTTAAGATGCTCAGAGCTGGATCATTGGGTTCCCTCTCCAAGGTTATGGACCTGGACCTGTGGCCACTGCATTCACAGCATTTCTAGCCTCATTTTCATATGCCTGAGTTAAAGAAAAGCTTATATCATATAACACTTTTGTAAGTCAGTAGAATATGTCAAACAAGCAAATAGTATAGGATATAAATACCATCACTTTTAAAAAAAATTTTAGGTGCTTTTTTCCCCCACATTTTTTTTTTTTTTTGGCGGGTACTAGGGATTGAACTCAGGGGCACTTGGCCACTGAGCCACATCTCCAGCCCTGTTTTGTATTTTATTTAGACACAGGGTCTCACTGAGTTGCTTAGTGCCTTACTGTTGTTGAGGTTGGCTTTGAACTCATGATCCTCCTGTCTCAGCCTCCAGAGCCTCTGGGATTAAAGGCATGCACTTTTGCATCTTCTCCCTTTTTAAACCTCCATGGGTTTGATCCTCCCCACCCCCACTCCCCAACATCTGCCATGTGCTTGAAATTAATTTTTTCTCATTACCAGAACTTCCACTCTGGGCCAGTTAGCCACTCCTTTTTTTAAGCAGGAAGTAACCAGGATCTCTGGAATCCCCACTGCTTTCTCCCACCAAGTGCATTGGACTCCCCTTTACTGTCTGCAGAGGGACTAGAATAGTCTTCCCCCAACCCCAGGTTGCAGCTATCTGCCAATTCAGTCCAGTTCCACTTGGCACCACTTTGGCAATGGGGGGACCCTGTATAAAATGCTTTCAAAAATATGCAAAAGGAAATTCCCTTGGAACTGGGTGTGATATTTAGTGTGTCATAAAGCTGTGAAAGTTGAACTTTTGTGAATAATTTTTTTTTGGTATGGGGGATGTCAAGGCATCAAACTCCATGACTAACTTAGGATGTTTTTGACTCATGAATTTGACTTCAATAGAAATAGTTTACTTTTTAGTATTAAAATGCAATGATACTTTAAAAAAACTCCTTGATTCTATTTTCCTTCTCTGCCTTTCTTTTGCTGCCTAGAAACTTGAACTCTTCCATTCAAGAGAGATGGTGAATTTAGAAAGAACAGACATTCATCCTGATGTTAGTGAAAATGGAATTATTTAATTTTTTTATCCCACAGTTGTAGGATATGATATCTTAATGATTTTTTTTTCTTTTTGATTAGGAGAAAAGTATAACAGAAAGAAAGCAGAAAGGACTGTGGACTATATTTTGGGGGGGACTGAAAATAAAGAAATTCTAATAGCTCTGGAGGCTGAGGCAGGAGGATTAGGAATTCAAAGCCAGCCTCAACAATTTAGTGAGGCCCTAAGCAACTTAGTGAAACCCTGTGTTTAAATAAAACATAAAAAATGACTGGGGATGTTGCTCAGTGGTTAAGCATGCCTGGTTTCAATCCCTGGTACAAAAAAAAAAAAAAAAAAAAAAAGAAATCCATCAAAAACATAAGGTTATCCGATTTATTCTTAATCTGCTTTTAGCACAAGGATGACTGTGAATGATCTCAATTCCCAGTATTTTTCCGAGACAAACTCCTGACAGACCAGCAGGGAACTTAGAAGCAGTGCTTTAAATTTGAGCTTGTCAAGGAGAAGGGAGCCCCCTCAACCCTGGGGCCTTACCTTTACATGGTTCAAAACAGGTCACCTTTAAAGCAAAGTCAATTTACCAAACGGGATTAAACCAGCCAGACATCAGAATGAAGCAACAAGGTACTGCCTTCGTTTTCTTCTGCAAGGACTTCATCCCTTCAGCCCTGGACAGCTGAACTCCAACAGCAGACTATGGACATAAAATCCATGCTTTAAAAATAATGCCCCTCTCTTTCTTTCCAGGTTTGAGATTTTTAAGAGCTCTCAGACTGATACAGTTTTCAGAAATTCTGCAGTTTCTGAATATCCTTAAAACAAGGTAAGATGTTTTTTACTTCATTTTTACCCCATTCCAGCCCCCTGTGCCAACTGGTAGATATCAGCTGTGTTTGTTTCCACCACAGTAAAGAGTTATGTTACTCATAGGAAGAGTGACCTGATGCAGAGATGGTGAGAAGCCCTCCAGTAGGGCTTGGGTTGCCCTCTTCTGCAGGGCCAGAGAACTGTATGGTAAAAAGAGAGGCCACAGCTGTGAATTTGGGGAAGCAGGGACAGTTTAGGGGGACATGACTGACATTGGGGTGCCAAGTGGAGTTGCTCAGAGGTGAGCTGTGGCATCACGGAGAGAGCAGAAGAAGGATGGATTTGCTCATTGCTTGGGTTGTCCTTGCTGCCAGGTCCTAAATCGCCCCTTTATTACACCACTAAACAAGAAATTGAACTTGGCCGTAAAGGCAAGAGAAGCAATGCTCTTTGAGAGGCAATCACCAACCTCATACAGCAAACAGAAAATCATTTGATTTCTAAGTACATTTAAGATGTTCACTTTATATCTATAGAGCCCTGGGGGCTTGCTCTGTGAATTGCCTTTTGGGGAAACCCTAAAAACCTGCAGCCCAATGCATCACGACTACTGCTTCTGCTGACTTTGTTATGATCTGAAAAGCGCAAGTGGACCAGGAGCGGGAACCCCCCGGGATCCCTTGCCTGATGACCTGTGGGCCCACAGAGCTGGCCTGGGCCCATGGCTGTGTTGATGAATAAACTAATAAAAGCAGTGAGACGCACTCTAATAGAGAATAAGTGCAGCTCATCAATTTCTCTTCTAGGAAATTACACTCTGAGACGCTCCCTTCTAATGTGCCCTTTCTCTTTGGTTGGCCTTATTGTGTTTGATACATATCGGAAACAGGATGCCTCTGCATTGAGTGATTTATAATGAACACCCCCTGCCTTCCTGGGGGCTGGCTTTGGCTTCGTTTCCTCAGGTGGGGAGGCTGGGACACAGCGTCCTGAATCTGACAAGTCACCGGTTTCAGCCCACTGATGACTTTCTTCTTTGGGTGTTGGGGGTTTTTGTTTGTTTATTGTGTTTAAGTTCAAAACAAAAACTATCCATCTGTGTGACTATGTGTAAAGTTCACTTTCTATTAGCCAAGAAGGAAAAAGAGTATCAAATGCCCTTGAGGTCTTTGAAAGTGCACCTCATTCCCCTTTACACTTCATTATCCTGAGGTAGGAATCTATTGGGTCTCCATTAGTGGGTAATATTATTCAGAAATAGTGAATATTGTTATCCTTTTTATTTTCCTCTGAGCGACAATGGCCTTGATTTCTATCTTTTTATGGCTTTTCTATGCAATAGACTCATAGTGCTCTTCAAATCTAAATGACCAACACAGTTAGCAGCATTGGTATGACTAACATTTCCACCAGTCTGTAGTTTTAAAGGTAGAATCATCAGTGAGTATCCAGTATCAAGCACAGGGAGTCCTGTCCTTAGAGCCATTTTCTTTCTCTTTCTCTCTCTCTCTCTCTCTCTCTCTCTCTTTCTTTCTTTTTCTAGTAGAGATGAAGTCATCCTTTTTTAGTAGGAATGAAATTATATGGAATCATTCATTCTCTAGCATAGGGTCTCTTCTTCTTTCACATTTACCTGATAAATAAGGGGGATTTTTAAAAAAATTATCCGACACTACTATTTTAAGAAGGTTCCAGAACTCTGAGGAACAACATTGAGAGAACTGTGTTCTCACACTTCTCACATACTCTGTGCATCCTTTTGGGATTGTGGGGAATGACGGACCTTCTGAATATCTTTTTCTGATCCTTTGCTAGGACATTTATTACTTTCCATTCTTTGGCAAAGACTCCTTTCCTTGGAGGCAGCAAGCGCTCTGTAGCCCTGGATGCATGTGTTTGATACATGATCGGAAACAGGACGCCTCTGCATTGAGTGATTTATAATGAACAGGCAGGTGCCAGTGGTAATAAAAATAAAGTGTTCCCTGCTATACAGTTACCATGTGGACTTTATAGCAGGGAACACTTTATTTTCTTAATGCAGAAGGGACACATTGGGAGCAGCCAGCTAGGGGAAGGGTTGTACTGTATGCTGGGAGAGAGTGGCAGGCAGGTTGGGCATTTGCCATTCTGGCTCCCAGACAGCATTTCCCCAGCACCCCACATCCCCCTGAAGAAATCTCTCCTATTGTTAGAAGGTGCTTTTCATCACAACCACACAATTTAGATGTTCTGTGTTCCCATTGTTGATAATCACATCTGGGAGGCTGAGAGGATCCAGCAGGCCGGGAGTGAGCTTCCTTGTGTGCCAACAGCAAGGTGAGGGGTAGGATCGAGTCTCACTGGCAGCTGACTCACTGAGGGAGGGAGCCCAGAGCCAGCCTGCCTGGTGGAGCTGCTGGAAGGTGCCCAGGGAGGAATAGAGCCAGGCTTGGCATGAGGCGGGGGGTGGAGGGGGCAAGGAGAAGAAGGGGGTGTCTAGGGTAAACCTGGGAGAAAACCAGGTGTCTGTCATTCCAGTGGGACTGGGATTGAGTAGAAGGTGGGGTGACTTCCCATGGGGACGCTGTGCAGAGCACACAGGTGAACTGCATGGCACAAGTGGACACTGGGTTCTGGGGTGGATAAAGGAGGATGAGTTTGGCTGGCCAAGGCTGATCACCAGGCACAGATGAAAACTCCACCAAGTTGTGAGAACTCCAGAAGTTTCAGGAGAGCCCTCAGCCCAAGCTCTCCAGCTGTCCCCCTACCTTCCTTCTGTGCACCCTGAGCCCAGATCCCAGAGCTCTGGCTGCAGAGAAGGAGAAACCTTGGCTTTTGGAGGGCTTTGGCCTGTGAGAGATTCTCCTCTCTCTTTGTTCTCAAGGACTGCTTTCACAGTGACCTTTCTGGAGACGGGGTGGAGCCACAGAATGGACTTTAGGGAGATTGTGTGGGCTTTCTCTGGCTGCGAATCCCTGCCAATCTTTCTATTAGATGAGGATGAAGACTTTGGAAATGTGATTTGAAATAATGATCTGAAACTACTGTTTCATTTTCTGTTCTTGAGCTGCCTCATTCAGCTAAAAGCTGGAAGTAACAGGGCAAAGAAGTATATGGGGGAGGGGGGAGTGATAAAGAATTAAAGGGACAGCAGAGAGCCAATGGGAGTAAACAGGTTGACAGAGGCAAGTCCTGTATGTGTGACCAGCATCAGGGCAGTTCTTCAAACTTCAAGGCAATGAAAATAGTCCATATCCTGAAAAATGGCCTGTTCAAGGCAGACTGGGAGATTCTGTCATTGTCTTAACCTTTGGAAGGTCCTTAGCCACCCTGCACTGGTAAGCCAGCTTACAGGTGCTGGGCCACTTATTCTACAGTCAGAGCAAAGGAAACAGCTCTGCCTCAGGGCCAGAGGTCCGCGCCACACTGAATGTGGAAGATAGCAATGACTGGAACGTGTATCACCTAAAGATCTTTTTTTTTTTTTCTTTTTCAAAATGAAAATTGCCTTATTGTATCCTCATCGGCTAAAGTAAAGCTGTCCCTACAGCAGGGCACATTGAGGTAACCATTGTTCTCTACCTTGTTACTTTTATTTCCCATATACACATATCATCATGTACCTAACCAATACATTTTGAAAGGGAATTTTGGAAATTAAAACTTTACTATACGTAGTATGACCTGAGAAATGGCCCCAGGGCAAAGTTTACTAAAAATATTGGACATAGAGATTGGAAGGAGTGAAATATAGGCCAAATTTTGGATTCATGGATTGTGCTGAGAGCAGGATAGACTGTTAAAGGATTTTAATCAGGAGAGGAGATGTAGTCAGACTTACCTTCTAGAAAGACCCCACTATTTCACAAGTTGTTGAGAGAGTAGCTTTGAAGTGTCTAAGACCTTGTAGACTATGAGACGAGACAGGGACAGTAGTCCAGGAAATAGGTACCAGGGCATGACCTTAGATGGTGAGAGGGGACCTAGAGATAACAGAGAGCTAGAATTGACAGGATTTGATTTCACTTCACTCCATGTCTTATAGCTCAAATCCTCCATCTCTGTGGCCCAGTCCAGTTGACTTTTCACAGTTGGGATATTTTACATTTATCCAGCAAAGATAATAGTCAAACAAAATAAAGCCACTGGCACCTGGCTGTACCCTCAGCCAAAAAAAAAAAAAAAAAATGGAGAAATTGGGCAACAAGCACAAATTTGTGCTTCCTTGTGAAAGCTGGATGATCTTTTCAGTGTCAACCCTGGCATGGCTTATTAAGTTCATGGAGGGAAATGATGGCCCTGGGCATCCCTGGGTTTAACACATCTACAGTATCGAGAGTCAGGCTTTCTCTCCCTGCATCCCTGGAATCTTGGAAAAGGTCTCTGAGGTATCAGATTCCTGGACCTGCCTGGTGATGATTTTCTGTGTCTGTTAATGTGAATTAATCTGATGGCCAGTGAAAGTTCATGGGATGCAGACTTAGAAATCATAATGGAAGCACAAGAGTGATTTTCTTTTGATCAGTCAGATTTTCATGATAGGATCACAGTCTCTCCTTCCTTCAAGGCATAGGAAAGAGACTGGAATCTGAAGTGTTCTATGCATTCCAACCATTGGTCACTTCATGTTTGTCCAGACCCTTGGGCTTGGCCATAAGGCTATGATGCCACTCCTTCTGCCACCGGAGCATGCAATCCTTCTCCCGGAAACCCCTTCCTCCTTCTGAGGAGACCTACTCAAGCTGTCCAGGGACCCATCTCAGAGATGGAGAAGGTCCACTCAGGCTTAATCTTGCATCTTTTGCACACAGCTTTTAGAAGATTGCTTGGTTGTAGAATTTAATTTGGAAAGCAAATTCCAGATACTGGGGATCTGTGATGATGCTGATGTCATAAAAGTAATCAGATTTCAGTGCCGAACATGAACTCTTTCAGCAGCACTGATTAAATGTTCTACACACAGCAAGAACTTCCTTAAGTACCACTAATATCACTGTGACAATCATTTAGAGATTAATAATCACCATATTTAGTTTATTTTTCAAAGCACTGAGAGACTCAGAGATGGCAATAGAGATAATGTTTTGAAAGGACAGTGCATGGTCGTTGAGCACACACTGTTTGCTTGGACGCTGAGGATTTGGGAGGGTGTAAGTGATCCAACTTGGTGTTTTAACTATCCCCAGAGAAGACAGCCATGCAGACCTCCCTAGGACCACTGGCTACCGGTTCTTCATCTCTTTCTTACTCTCTAATGTTGGGGCACACCTTAGAAGGCTTACGGGTTAGGGGCAGGGGAGTGTTCTGCTCTGCTTTGGCTGAGCATGGAGAAATTAGTTGAGAACACCAATGTGGTATTGATGCAGCCCAAGCAGGCTCACCTGGCTCCTTCCTGGGCAGGCTTGCTTCCCCTGATAGGACTCACCAGGTGAGTCCCTTAGATCTGTTTGTCTTGTTGCCACCCTGCCTATCTCTGGTTGACAGGGGTGTCCTTCCACAAAAGGACTTCAGAAGCCAGTGAGGAGGCCTCTTGGTCTGGCCAATTGTTCTCAGAAGCAGAAAGGCAAGAGTTACATTATCTCTCAGCTCTAGGGGAGATGGAGATGGAAGGCATTAAGCACTATATTTGTTAGTTGGTGACCCCATTCATAGCCACAGACACTGCTTAGGTGTGGGTATGTGGCAGGGTGGGGGGGTAGCATGACCCATGGTGGCTGGGATAAGGGTTGAAGGGTTGAAGTTCAGGATTTGCTTGCCTTTGGAAGTGCCAGCCTTCTACCAGAGCTAATTATGACAGGGTCAGGTGACAATGTGGGTGTCACAGGAGATGTTTCATGTGGGTGTCTCATGTGGAGATAGCCCCATACCACCTTTGGAGACCCCATCAACCGTTATGTTCTCAGGGAGCATCCTGAATACAGCAGCACTTCTATTTCAGAGAGATGGGTTTTGATTGCAAGTAACAGAATCCAAGAGGGAGCTGACTGACTCCAGGCAAGTCTGCATCCAGGGGTTCAGATTTGTGTCTTGGGA
Source organism: Callospermophilus lateralis (assembly GCF_048772815.1). NCBI lineage: Eukaryota > Metazoa > Chordata > Mammalia > Rodentia > Sciuridae > Callospermophilus > Callospermophilus lateralis. Next base: position 48,464,373 of record NC_135319.1, on the reverse strand, counting down.
TTCTGACTCTTTCTCCATCTGTTTGGGATTTTATTCTCAGGTAAACTTTCTCCAGGGCAGAGGGTCTACTAGAGCTTCAGGCTTATATTCTTTACCCCCAAATATGAAATGGAGAAAGACTCTCTCCCACTCAGTTCCTGGTAAATGTCTCTGATAGGACCTGTATAGACAGATGGGAAGACGCTCTGGCTGAGTGAGAGCACCAGCATAGCTATGATACACAGACTGTGAAGACAGCTTCAAAAGTCCACAAGGAGGGGAGGTAGGAGAGTCTGGGACTTCACAGGGTGTTGACAACAGAAGGGCAGAGTTGGACATCACTTGTCAGTCCATGTCAATGGAAAGCCTTGAGACAGGAATTGGCCTGCTGAGAGCAGCACCCAAGGAGCTTTCCCCTGTTGGGGTGAGCTTAGTGGAAGGGTACAGAGGAAGAGACCAGTTCACTCAGGACATATTCATGGTCAGTCTACTGGGCACCAGGAACCTACTGTCCCTGGGATCCAGACAGACAAGTCTCCTTTTCTCATGGAGCTTAAAATTTAGTGAGTTCCAATTGATCCATTCAAGGAACACTGGTGGATGCAAAAACTGTTAGTCATCAGGTGGTTGGGAGATAGGCTGTTCATATGGTATCAGTCTCACCCCAAGGTGGTGTATTGAGCAAAAAGGGAAGTGGTAACCTTCAGGGGAGCCATCTCCCCTCCCCACCTCATCCTGAGTGGACCTAGGTCATCATCAAATTGGGATTTCCTGATGTGAGGCCATTCCAGCAGAAATTCTTAACAGAAATATTTAAATACCATCTAATCATGGAGAAACAGGTAAATCTGGAATGTAGAGCATTTTTTAAGACAGCCTGGTTTACACAAAATTAAGTGCCACTAAAATACAATTTTCAAAGGACAGGGGAGTGCTACTTGTAGATTAAAAGAGTCTAAAGAAGGGATTGGCAAAGTATCACTCATGGGTTCATCCAGCCTAATGCCTGTTCTTGTAATTAAGGTTTTATTGGAACACAGACACACCCATTATGTTACATATTGTCTACAGCTACTTTTGAATTACAGCTGCAGAATTGAGTAGTTTCAACCTAGATTCTGAGGCCTGCAATGCCTAAAATATTAACTATCTGTCCCTATACAGAAAAGTTTCCTGACCCCTGGATTAAAGCCATACAATAGGCATCTGCAGAGTATGAGCCTCAATGAGTTCCTGGATTAGGGTGGGGGAGATGAGAACATCAATAAACAATTCCAGGACCACTGTGGAGACATTTAAATAGGGACAGCATGTGAGATTATGTCACTGAATTGATGTTAATTCTTTGAAGTGTGACAATGGTATTGTGATTACATTGCACAATGTCTTGGTTCTTATGGGGTGAGTGCTCAGATATTTAAAGGTCATGTTGTGTTTTGATGTCTACAACTTGTGTGTAAATGGTTTAGTCATATATATATATATATATATATATATATATATATATATATATATATATATATATATAAAGAAGAAAAGGAAAAGAGAAAACAAGAGAAAAAGAACATGTGGAGATAAAACAGATGTGCCAAATGTTAATAATAGATTAGTTTACGTGAAAGGCATATGGGTGTTTATTACACACTTGACATTTCCCTGAGTTTTTGTAGAGTTTTCAAAACAAAAGTTAATTTTTAAAAAGCGAAATTCAAGGGGGTTCATTCAGGTTCCCTTCTGAGTAGTCCAGGTGTTATCTTCCCTACAGGCCCTGTTGTGACCCTCATGCCTGCCCCTGTGTGTGCCACCTGCCAGGAATGAATTCCCTTCCAGTAGAGACAGCCTGCTCCGCACATAGGGGGCGCTGTCTTGCTGGCAGGCGGCTCCAGCTGGGTCTTCCCTCTAACCTGGGTGCTTTGCTTGTTGTCTCTTGCACAGTAATTCCATCAAGCTGGTGAATCTGCTCTCCATATTTATCAGCACATGGTTGACTGCAGCCGGCTTCATCCATTTGGTAAGTGTCCTTGAAGGCCCTTCAGCTCTGGCTGGTCCGGAATAAGCCCCTCGTGGAGTCATTTTATTACCTGGAATTTTCTTTCACTGAAGGGAAACTTCAGCTCAGTTATAGACAGAAAAGGTTTCCAACCTGTTTACCCTAAACTAGTTCCAAATGGTGAGTGATGTTCACACTATTAACCTGCATTTTCAGCCCACCAATACTGCAGCCGGGACTTTCCTAGATTTTCATTCTGTCTGCAATAACCCCAGAAGGCCACAAGATGGCAGTGCTTCCACAACAAACGCCCAGAAAAGGTCTGGGGACGAGGTTGGAAGTTTGACCCACATCTCTTTATAAACAACAAATTCATATCCCTCAGTTTCTCTCCACTTTCCCCTTACAAAAGGCTGCCTTTTGATTCTTTTGCTTGATTACTTGTCAAGTTATCTTGTACCTCAAAAATGTTAATTCTTTTATATTAATGGCTCTTTGAAAACCTCCTATTATTAAGTCAAGTCTTCTCACCTTCCCAAGACAAGCCACCACCACCCCCTTTTTTAGAGAGCATGGCTATTGTTGGAAGCACATTTCAGACAAACATGAAGGAGCCTCATCAAACTGAAACGTTGACTAGAGGCAACCTTCCTTCCAGAGCTCATTTGCTCATTTGCCCAAGGAATCTGAGGATGAATCTGGTTATCCACCACTTGGGACTTGTAATTACAGGGCAAAGGGAGCTGGGATGGAAGTCGGGGCAGCTGGCAGTCACCAGATCTCAGGAGGCTCATCAGCCCTCTGTGGTGATGGGACCCTTGGCCAGTCTCACCCTTCATTACTCTAATTCTTGTTGTAACCAAGTTCCAAAATCACAGATGTGGAAGAAGGAGTTGTCTTTAAGAAGTCAGTGACTCCTTGTTACTATTACATGTTACATGCAATGCTTTCTGGTTTACCAGGACAACATCATGAAAATAGCATGTAGAGGAGAATTTTTGATGTATGGAGGAAGCTAGGTCTTGGGAACATTTTGCAGAGATGGAACTGGAGGCCTTGCTGGGGGAGGGAGTGCTGCTTATTATCTCAATGCCTGGTTCTTAGTAATACAGAGTTGGTATCTGAGTAGAAATGGCCTCATCCTAGCTCCCTCCCTCCTGGGAGTACCTAAAGTACCTCTCTAGGCCACCTCACAGCCTTGTTGGCCCATCAGATATGATAGGAAGACTGGAGAGTGCCTTGTCAAGTCTAAAGCAATCCTGCTTCACCTGTTCAGTGAAGTTTCGCCCTCTGCTGGTCTCCCCCACAACTGCCGTGATTTGTGAGGAGATCAGAAACCCTATGGTCCACAAAGCGGAAGGTACTTACTCTCTGGCCCTTGACAGAAAGAGTTTGCAGGCCCTTGGTCAAAAGAGTTGTGCAAATGCAAATTGTTCCCATGAGTTCAGTCTTGGTGCTCCTCAGGAAGTTCCTGCAGCCTTAAGGGCAGAACCACTGTTGACATTTTACAAAAGAGGCAGGATCAGACTCCAGAGATGCTGTCTGGGATCCCAGCAGAAGATCTGAAGGAGTGGGATCCACAGGGCATATCCTTGGCCATAGCGATAAGATGAGGCGTCCTCTGTGGAGGGTCTACTATGTCTGCAGGGAAGCGAGAGCCAGGTCCTTGGAGGCTTAGCAAGGAAAGGTCAGGAAAAGGCTCTCTGGCTCTTCCCTTGAAAAGAGCACTGTATGACAGGGCCAGAGGCAATGCCCCATTTCAGTTGGCTTCAAACCTTTAACAATGAGAAGAAAAATGGACTGAGGATGTTTTTGCCTATTTCTGTTTCTGTTTCTCTCTGCCCTTGTCAGACAGGAGGGATCTTCCATTGCTTCGCCTAGTCTTCTCTGCTATCTGCTCAGGGTTCTGAGCCCTCACATACATAGTTCAGCAAGGGAAGCAAACATCTTTGTTGAGGGCAGTGAGCTTCAGCCAGCAGCCTGCCAGAGCTTTGGGCTTCCTGGTTCATTGTATATAGTGTGTGTGTGTGTGTGTGTGTGTGTGTGTGTGATGTTTTTATTTTTTCTCCCTTTTCCCTTTACTTCAGGTGGAGAATTCAGGGGACCCATGGGAAAATTTCCAAAACAACCAGGCTCTTACATACTGGGAATGTGTCTACTTACTCATGGTCACAATGTCCACTGTTGGTTATGGGGATGTTTATGCAAAAACCACGCTTGGGCGCCTCTTCATGGTCTTCTTCATCCTCGGGGGACTGGTAAAAACTCTTTATTATGATGTTGATTTTTATGGTCATTAATATTTTCTATTATCTACTTCCTTAAGGCTTTGTATTTTTATACTGTGTTTCTGAGTTAGAACCAAGTGACTGCCTTAGTGTTATAATCAGAATGGATTTTAGATTTAATCTAAACACCAAGATGACTTCTCTGTAAATTTTTTTGTTATGTTTTGCTTGGTCCACAGACCCAGGCACATTGCCTTGCCAGGGATAGTCATTTAGCCAGGAGCAAACCTAAATCTAATTGTCTTAAGAAAGGGATACTGTTAATAAGTGAGTGCACCTGTCCTTAGGAATAGAATTCAACAGCTGATAGTCTGCAAGGACAGTTGCTATCACCCAACCCTGATAGATGCTGTGGATACTCTGTAGAGAGTTTGCGGTTTCAGGAGCTCCAATACCCCCTTTATGTTCCTTCCTGAACTTCCAACAAACACTGTGGCTGGTGCCTACCCTAAAAAGAAGGGAACTCACATCAGAGAAGGGAGAGTGCTTGGTATTATCTTGGGCACATTATCAGTAATTAGAGCACAGTTTTGTCAATAACCTGCTCTGTCTTGCAGCAACACCTGGGATGGTTTTCCTCCCATTCATAAATCCGGAAGTCTTACTGTATGATCTCCTGTTCTGAAGTAAAGCACCTCCTTATGGTAGCACTCTGATACACACTAATGATTGCTGCAATTTGTCTTCCAAAGTGGATTTAATTTAATGATTTAAGTTTTAACTTTTGCTAAATATGAGGTGAGTGATTCAAATCTTATTTCACATGCAGCTTTCATGTATGTACACTGCACACACATGTATATAAGTGATGCATACACACATCTCTGTATGCATAGAGCATACACATTTTAAAAAATGTATGCCAATGTGTGTGTGTGTGTCTGTACATCAGCATGGCATTTCTGTAGTCTCTCCAAGGTCCCATAGATAAGGACACCCTTTATCCAGCCACAGGGGTATGTTTGTTGGACAAAACATGGCAGATTTGTGTTCCTCCTTGCTATCCTTTCCTCTCATGTGATTCCCTAAATTTACCTTTTTTTTTTTTTTTTTTGCCTTTTTTAGTGACTTTGTTTTGAATGACAGAATTTATTCTTTTTAAACCTTTTGGTGTTTCTTGTCTTTAATCACTCTTCAGGGCACCGATTCTCCTTTGAATTTTAATTAAAAAAAGGGAGGGTCTTGCAAGAACGCCTGTGCGTCTGTGCGTGTGCGCATGCGAGTGGGAGTGAGTTCAGTTCCGGCTTCGAACCCCCCTTTGCCTACTTTTTTTTTCAGGAAGAGGAGCTAGCTGTCAGCTTGTCTGTTCCTGTCTCCTTTGTATTTTTCTTGACTGGGATGTCTTTTTTGCTCCCTCCCCCTTGCCCCAGTTGTGCAGGTTGGCTTGTGTTTGTTGAGTCCTGTGTGTTTTCAGGATCTTGTCCTTTTTTGTCCTTTTATTTTTTGTTATGACCCAACAACATATGAGTAGACTTTCTCAGGCCAAACCCTTTTGTGTTTTCAGATCTCAGTACCCCCCCTTCTGAAGAGGTCACCCCCTTTCTCGGGCCTGTCTTTTTAGTCTCTCTTCTGTCTCCCCTCTTCTCCTCAGGCCATGTTTGCCAGCTACGTCCCTGAAATCATAGAGTTAATAGGAAACCGCAAGAAATACGGGGGCTCCTATAGCGCGGTTAGTGGAAGAAAGTAAGTACGCCAAGAGGTTTTGCTGCTCCGCGGCGGTAGAATCCTCTCTGCATGCCATTTTTTGTTTTGGCTCTTGTTCTTTGTTTCATGCATGTAGGCAATGTTTGCCCGCTACGTGCCCGAAATTGCTGCTCTCATCCTGAATCGGAATAAATTCGGCGGGACTTTTAACAAACATGGAGGCAGAAAGTAAGTCAGTGACTTCAGAGAAGATGTGGTTGAGTGACTTTCCAGAGTCCCTGGGGCTGTGACCTTGAATCCTGCCCCTCCCCAACCGACCTGGTGCTTCTGTGAGGGAAAGCCTGCAAGGTGCAGGGGTGTGACGTCACAGGTTACCCGAGGCAGGTGTCTTCTTGCTCCTGCCGACTCCCAAGGCCTTGTTTCTGTTCTGAGATGCCAAGAGGCATAGTGGATTTATCACGAAAGGGGACCATATATACCAGGGTCTTATTTTTTGTTCTGAGTCCAAGCTCATGTATTTGTCACAAGAACTGGCTATGTAATTCATTTCTGGTTCCTGCCCCTTTGGCAATGCCATCTTATTATTATTTTTTTTTGTTAATGCAGTGATAATGTGGGATGAAACTCTATCAGGGACGCAAGATACAGGTTATCTTGCCTACTGCAAAGGCCCTATGGCCACCAGGAAACCAGTTCTCCTCTGCAGGCAGGAAGACCCCATCTCATCCTCAAAGATCTTACTACTCAGTTAAGACTCCTTGTGGGTATGACATTATGGTGTCAGGGCACTACTGGATACTCCTGATGACTCTTAGGAACTACTTCAGTTTGTGCTTGGGTCACTTACCAATATCCATGTCAATGTACAGGTCCAATATCCACCAGAAGTTTTACTCTACATAAGTGACAGGACTTCATTTTCTTGGTTTTCTATCAGAGCATCTTTTTAGAGAAGACTGTTGAGGGGAGATTCAACTAGCAGCAGCCATTCTTCCTTTATTTTTTTTTAAAAGATTTTTGGGTGGCACTTGCTTTGTTTTTAATTTATATACGTGATCTACATGGAGTAAAATGTGCATATCTTTAATGCGCTGCTTGAGGAATTTGGGCCTCAGTATACACCAGTCGCTGCTCCAGCATCTAGATCAAGATACCTAAAATTATCAGGGCTCATGGCCATTTCCATCCAGAAAGGTTCTTAGCATGGAACTGTTTTGTGTGCGTATTTTTATTTTTCTTCTCTATTTTTCAATTATTAGCTTATTTTGATCTTTTAAGAAAAATAAAGTCCGGCCAGAAGCATCAATTTTTCCCCTCCATGGTTGCGTCCTCCCATCTTGACAGTCAGCCACACAGGATGGAGCAGACTCCTCTCTCTGGTCGGTGATTCCAACACATCCTGAGCTCAGGTGTCCAGTACTCTGTTCAGAAAATGAGGAGGTGGACAAAAAAGGGGCTCATTTTCTTGAAGTACCCACAGGACACCAGTTTCCTTTCAAAGGCACAAAGGACAGTGGGCGAAAGGAGGCCAGTTGGCGACTTCTCCGTGGAGGCAGACATCCCGCCATCTTCCTTCTAATGGGTCCCTCCTCCCCCTATTATCTTAACAGCCTGGACGAGGTTAGAACCAAGCTGTTCTGATTTCTGGGCCATCAGTTGGATCCAAAAGGCCAAATAAGTCCAGAGATTCCCCTTGGCCATTTATCCCATGCCAAGAGGAAAACAGCCTCTCGATTCTGATTCTGTTTGCCTTTAAGACGTGGACCCCGTGGCAATAAAGCAGAAGGCACTGTGAGGATCTGGGACCCTTTTTATGGCCTCCCCCTCCCACTGTCTCTGCCAGCATTTCCTTATCACTGCCCCTGAAGACGCCAATAAAATCAATTGCTCTGAAGCTTAGGTGTAGAAAATATTTCTTGACTCTGACTCCAGGTGGAAGTTTTATTTATTTATTTATTTCCAAAAAAACAGTGTACCTGGTCCAAGGTGGGTGGGCTGGTGGCAGCTTTTGTTGCTGGGTGGCCCAGATGAGGCCCTGAGACCTGTGCTTGCTCACCAGCCTGTGGTCTGATCTGGTCAGCTTTTTTGCCTTGACGTTTCCCCCCAGACCCCCACTTGCTGATGACCTTAGGTCACAGACTTCCTGCAGTTTGGTTCTGGCTCTGTAATCTTTTATCACCTCTTTTAGCTTGGTTTCTCTCTCTCTCTCCCTCCCTCCCTCCCCCCCCCTCTCTCTCTCCCTTCTCCTATTATGAAAATGCACTTTGCTTTTAATGTCCTCTTTGGACTGAGAGTCCACCTTGTCATGGACACCGGGGCTGTTCACTTTACTTTGCTCATTGTTTCCTGGTTCAAAAGCTAATTACTAAGTAGTTTAAAGAAGCCCTTTGGTCACTTAGATCTTTCATCAGAAAGTATAAGCTTGGGAAAGGAACGGTAATAAAGGGCCATTAGCACCCTTTGTTTGATGTTGTTTTTCCAGTCAGTAGAACAAGATTGATGAAATGTTATGTTTGGCCAAAATTTGAGTTTTCATTTGGAATTCAGTGTTGAGAGAATGGGCTGTCAGAATCAATAAGTTTTCTTTCGCTTGGGATATGGGCATGTGGTAGTAATTAGCAATGTAAGGTCTTTAGTTGAGCAACCAAGCATGGATTCTGGCAGCAAACATAATGAGAAACTACAGTTGTTCTATTTCTAACGTCAAAAAGTTTCCAGATAAAATTGAATGTATTTGCAAAAGGAAAGCAGCTAAACTTTGTTGAAAGATAGAGTTCAGGCTCTTAAAATAGCATGCGGCTCGCTGAGGTTTTGCGAATGCAAAAATGTGTATGCTCTATCCACGGACACACTTGCGTGACTTTTCACGCAACAACCCTAGAGCATCCTTGCCATCCGTGTGGGATCAAGGGCCTCCAACATTTTCATCACCTCCCACAGGACCTCTGTGTCTAGCTGTAGATGTGGTTGCACATGCACATGTGTGTCAGATGGCATCTAATTTATCTTATGATGATACATTAGTGCTCCTAAGAATGGGGACTTGAGTGACAACCTCAAAGCATTCGATGAGTGTCTAAAGCAAGTGGTTTCTCCAAATTTGGGGTACTGGGGACAATAAGCCTCTTGGACTGAGACGTTAAGTCTTATTAAGAAGAGTAGCCCTCCCAAGGCTTTGCCTTCTCCTCTTTCCCTTCCAGAGGTCAAAGCTGCTCAGGAATGGGTGAGGGGCAGCAAGCTTGGGTCCCCAGCTTACTCTCTTTCCTCCTCAAGCCCCTTGCAGTTTCCCCCAGAGGTTTCCTCCCTGAGTGTGATTCATTCCACTCCTGGTTAGTTTATGTGTACTGACAAGGTTGTGGACTGAGGTCGCATGGCCAAGGGCCATGGAAAATAATTGGCCACAGAGAGGAATCCACGTGCTATAACCTGCTGGGTAGAGATGGTCCAGCTGGGGAGCCCTCGGGGCCTGCGTTTACCAGGATGGGGCTTCAGTGCCCAGAAATTGGGGCAGTTCTAGGCCAGGTGTTTGGGACATAGAGAATGGGATGGGTTTAAATGGCTCTACTGATCTTTGTATTCAAACTCTGAGAGGACACACAGAGAGGAATGAGTCATAAAGACACGGAGCACACAAAGGGGGGCAGGAAAGAGAGTAATTAATGTGGGGAAGGGTCTCCAGGATGAGGTTGCCACACCCCCATCCTGGTTTGAGGAATAGTTTTTTTTTTTTTTCTTGTTAGAATTCACTTTATTTGATCTGAGGTGTCTTATTATTCTTTATTATTTATTTATTTATTTATTGGTTATTCAAACATTACAAAGCTCATGACATATTATCTTTCATACAATTGATTCAAGTGAGTTATAGTTTTCACCCGCAAACCCTAATTCAGGAAAACCCTCCCTGATGCTCAGGCTGTCAGTAGGTATATTCAAATCCAGTGCCATTTTATGTAAGATTTCAGATGCAGAGGTGACCATACTTCCTCTCAGGCTCTGATCTCTCTGAGCTGTACACTCCAACCTATCATGAGAGAGCCTCCTGCAGATCCTCGCTGGTCTCCTGGTGGGGTCCTATTTGAACTGTGTTTTTGCTTTTATAAGAAATGAGCTGTTCATCTCACTCAGATCTTTTCTTCCTCTTGAAAACCACGTTCATTCTTCCCCTGCCCAGCTGGCCTGGTTCAAGGTGAACTCCCACTCAGTTTTCTGCACCACACTCAAGTTTTGTGTGCTGTGGTTCTAGATCAGATTTTTAAAGGACTTGGAATCATCAAGGCTCCACTGAACCAGGACATGGATTATCTCTTTACAAAGACTCCTTGAGTCTACCCCTGCATGGTCACCCCTGCCTTAGAGTTAGTATGAGTCATGCCTCATGTTGATCCATGCCACATGTTTATTGAGTATTGGTCCATGCTGGGCATGGGGGTTGGATGGATTTCTGTAAACCTATAAAAATGTCACAACTCTCTTTCTCTCTCTTGAGCTATTTGGCCACCTAAGTGGTTGGGAAGTTTGACCTCACAGATTATCTCGATTAAACCTCTCCTGCTTCCTGGAGGCAACAGTATTCCTGCAGTCCTGTTTCCATCTCTGCTTTCTGAGAAGACATGGCCTCCAGCGCCTGGAAATAGGATTCCACTGATTCATGTGGCGCTGACCCAGGCTGATACCATGGGCTCCCTTCCTTTCCTGTTTACGTGTGTCTCCGGCAACCATCACTCTCACTTCTCTGAGGGCTGCAGAGGGCGGACTGCTCTTGTGAGGGATGTTTCCTATAAGATGTCGTTTACGATTCCTCTATCACAGACATTGCTCTGGTTGAAATGTGACCGAAGCTTTGCATTTTACACAATCTTTGATCCCTTGTCAAGTAAAGCCATTCAGCGCTCCTGGCCCACGTGACTCCCAGGCAATGTCTTTGGATTCCTAAATTTTAAAAGCCATAAATTAGCAAATCATCAACATATCACCAGGAAGGATCATCTGGTAGCGATTCTAGTCAGAAGGAAACACAGGCCCCAATAACTGATCTTCACAGAGATATGAAGAACTGTAGACAGACAGATACAGTAAATAGGAAGACAAATAGATAATTCGAGTTGACAGGCCATCTTGGACTGATTAAGCATTCTGCTTTGATTAGCATTAAACTTTGGGGGAATGAAGGAAAAAAAAATGTGATTGCCTTAATACTTTGGGAAAATGACCCTACCCCTGAAACCCAGCACTGAGAGGCAAGAGAGAGGAGACATTTGTCATTGGACACTGAGTCATAATGGGACGTGCCAGGTATCCCTTTCTAGCGGGAGGGGTCTTTGTGGGTGTGGATGTGGCACTTCTTTCTTGGCATCTGCTTCAGATTCTTCAGCCCCTTTCAAACTTGAAACTCTATCAAAAGAGACTTGGATGCATATTAAATCAATTTCCTGATAATACTGATGGAATGAAGTCCTGCCCCCCTCCGTGTTCCCGCTGTCTCTCTTGCCTTCCACATACTTATCAAAATGTTCCAGCTATTGTTCTGAAAACAAGAATAGAAGTGTAGGTGGGAGATGAACTGTGTACCTTTAAAAAAAAATAAGTCATATTCAAACCTAGACTTTTGCTCTCAAGTATTCTTTCTTCCATTAAAAAAAAAAAAAAAAGAACTCTGATTGTGACTTTTCTAATTATAATCCATGAAGATTCTTTCTGCTCAACCTCATATTTGATTGAGTGATTCCTTGCTAGGAAGATGTAGCCTCTCAGGAACAAATGTAACCATCTGAGACTAAGTTCTGCTATGTCATTCATTCTGTTAAAAGTCTTTCCAGAGCTATTCAAAGCAGTTCTTCATAGATTTGGGGTCCATCCCATGGCTGCTGTCATTGAATTCTGAAAATAAATCAGGAAACTTTCTAACTGGCCAAGTCTAGTGTCTCTTTTTATTAAAATAGTATAGAGACCAATGCAGCCTGAGAGTCACGGAAATCTGTCTGTTGCCGTCAGGGTTGAGTCTCCCAGTCTGGGGTTGGTGTTGCATGACAGTGCCCTACTCTCACCCCTAGAGCTGTAAAGACTGTTCTGAATATGGGTACTGATTGTTAGTGAAAATAATCTCCATCACCCCCTGCCCCAATACCTTTCAACAGGGAGATGTGCAGGCAGTTCAGAGATAAATGCATGCCCATCTCTGAGAGGTTTTATAGCCTTAGTTGACCGATGGCAACCCCATAGACATATTGCCAGCTAACATCTAGAACAGATTCAGTAAAACCCCCATTTGAACTCCTACCATGTGCCAGGTACTGTGCCTGTCTCTGTTGTTGAAAGGATGAGCAAGAGAATGTGATGCATTCTCTCTTGGAGCTTATCTGAGACCTTGACCAATCAGAACCACCCAAGGAACCAGTGACAGCTAAACAGAAGCTCAATTGTGTAAGAGCACCATCACAGTGAAATGCTCTTTTGGCAGGAATTTTGTTCAATAAAATCACGAAGGTGTGAAATAATCATGAAAGCAGGAAGCCCATTATAGGGAATACTCCTAAAAGCATGTGATAATTCACATGGCTGAATGTGCCCACCGGAGCAGTTTAGGGAAGAGTTAACAGCAGATTGCCTGTGTGCACTGAAAACCTATGGCTCTAATGAAGGACCCAGGAGAGGAGGGGTGCAGGGAGATTTGGGAGAGTTGAAGAGCTGCTGGGGCTACCCTGACGATTGCTTCTTTCCATACTCCACAATTATCTTGCTAGGGCGTGCCATGTCCCAGCAAGCCTCCAAGCCTGTGGCTCTTGTGTGTAACAAGTGTTGGAATTCTGCTCATACAGGGGAAAGTACAGATGTTCCTGAACTTTTGATGAGGTTTCATCCTGATAAACCCATTATAAAATGAAAATATTACAGGTCAAAATACATTTAATGCACTTAACCTACTGAACATCATAGCTCAGCCCAACCCACCTTAAGTATGCTCAGAACACTTACATAAGGCTGCAGTTGGCCAAAATCATCCAACACGAAGCCTTTTTTAGAATGAAATATTCAACATGTCATGCAATTTTTTTAATGCTATAGTGAAAGGGGACTGCAGAGTGTTTATATGGGTACACTTCTGCATTACTGTCAAGTTGAAAAATTGCAAGTGGACTCATCTTAAGTTGGGGATTCTCTGTATGTATGTTGGGTCTACTCAGAGTGAATGACAGTTTTTGCTAGCTGAGCCAATCCCTTGGATATGGCTGGAGAATGAGGGAAAGATGCATCACTATGTGAGGGTCAACCCCAACAGCAGTGTTCTAGAGCCATGATGAGTGACTTTTCAGGGGTGTGGGCAGAGAAGTGGGGGGGCTCCCTTTGCAAATTAAAACCTTCTCCACAGATGAAGTGATAACACCTTCTTTGCTTGGACTCATTCCCCTTTATTCCACCTTCATTCCCTAAGGTTAAGGTTGACCTTTGTCTGCCTTGTCTTCTCATCTCCCAGTCCTTGCTTGTTCAGTTACAGCATCATCAAGTGGATAATCTGCTTTGATCTGAAAGAAGGAAAGTGCCATTCACTAAACCAGTTTCTCTGAAATAAGAGAATACCAAGACAATTTCAATAGGATTGAAAGAGTCAGGTCAGGGGTAACCTGGCTCATTAAAAAATGTTCAAGGACCAAACCCAAAGTAATGGCATTAATAAAATGCAGAGGGTTGAGGGTGTGGGGAGTGACCCAAGAAAGAACCAGTGCAATTTGTGAGAGTTCAGTACTGATGGGATTGCTCACTTATGAAGGTTGTCTTGTTCCTCTTCCTGGGAGAAAGAAAGGAAATGAGAAGAAACCAAAATGGTAGTGATGATACTTGCCTACTGGTCATTGTGTGAATTAAATGAGAAACAAAAGCAGAGGTAAACAAATCTACCACTTATGGTTTTTTTGATGGTAGGCTATGGAAACTTATTTTTGTCAATTTCAGCACAAAACAAAATTATTGTTTCAAGGGTAGAGTACCTTACAGAATCTGAAGCAAAACTGAAGAGAAAGATCCCAGAAGGTTCAAAAAAGATTCAGAGACGCATCTCTGAGATCCAGGAAGCCAAATCTTGTGGGTAGTCATGACAGGATTTTGCCATTAGGATGATTGGACTCTCACAGCTTCACTCCTTGCAAGATTTAAAAGTACCGATTGGCCTTGCATGGGCATGGAAGGCATTCATGAAATCGCAATAAGACGTCACAACTCTATTTGCAATTAAAAGTGAGGGCCCAATGACAGAGTGGAGGATGTATGCCAGACAAATAAAACAGCCAACATCCCCTACATAGAGGTTCCCAGAACTTATTAAGACTTGCACTGAGACTCTATGTAGTTCATAAGCTAAAAAGATGTGTGATCTTTCCTCACTTATGACCTGACAATTATGTCTATTGGACTGACTATAATGATGTGCATGATCTATTTGTTGGGGTCTGATTGGTATCTGGGATGGTGAATGTGCACACGCAGATCCTCTAGCGTGGCTTAGGTCCTGACTGTCTGCATATAATAGAATTGGTCACTTTTGTGAAGAGTGTTTGGGATCTCTGCTGGGTCTACCAGTAGTCTTCTCCCTGACCTTGGGCTCTATTTACAGAGGTGCCTTTGTTTCACTGTTGGGGTCTATTTGCTCTGCCTTCTGCCCCCCATCTCGGGAAACAAAAAAACAGCCTGCTTCCTCCAGAATAGCTCTGCTGACAGCTGGATAAGATGATTACTTTATTCTCTTCCTCACTAGGAGGGAGAATGCATTTCCTTCCTTTGTGATTAGCAAAGTACTAGATGTGGCCAAGGGTAGGAAATTATCTTATCACTGAAACGCCTTGTTTTGTTTTTTTTTTTTTTTTTCCTCTTTCTTTCTTTTAACAGGACATGGTTATAGTGAGGGTTAGGGTTACAGACATGATACTCTCGATTGTTTTCTTTTTCACTTCATATACAGCTGCCTCACAAACTTGAAGCAGGGGAGTCGATTGGAGATGGTTGAATCAGCCAGTGGTTCTAGCAATTACCAATTGCTTAGTTTCTGCCTAGGGTGTCCAGGCAAAGCTAACTCTGCCAACCAGCCCATCGGACAACAAAGAGGACTTGAAAATCCAGCAAATCTGAGGGGCCCTGACAAGGACCCGGGGTGGTTTGACAGGATGAGACTGACGCAGCCTGCTGGTGGCAACCTCCCCCACATGGAAGTCAGCCTCTTGGGGACAGGCTGTCAGTAAAGGAGGAAGTGGGAAGGTAGGAGTTGGGTTAGCCTCTTCCTTTTCTACAGGGGGATAATGAGCCTTAAGAACAAAACCAGGCTGTAGAATAGTGACTGTGAAGAACATGAACCAAATCACATGACAGAAGGCCAAGAAAACACTACCAGGTGAGACAGAATGCAGCCCAGCTCAGATGAGAGTCAGAAAGTTGCACACACTGTGAAGTTCAAGTTCAATCTAAGAGGGAGAATAGGCACCTTTTGTGCTGATCACAGTGTGGCGTGGGTTGTTGAGTCTCTAACCATCCAGCTTCTTTTTTGATAAAATGTTCATTCCCTTTGCCAAGCACTGCTTAAAATTCATCTCAACCCCCCCCCCCGCCCCCGTGCCAGGGGCTACCACGGGTGGGAGGCACTGGGGAGAGGTGGGATGGTGAGAGCCTGATTACAAGCCTCAGCAGAAAGACAGAAGAGAGCCTAGCATATGTATTTGATATAAATATTATAGTTTTACAGAGACATCTAGATCAATATATGCCACATTTCATCTACCTCTTTGACAAAGTGAGCACAATGTATTCAGAGAA
This sequence comes from Callospermophilus lateralis, assembly GCF_048772815.1. Classification (NCBI taxonomy): domain Eukaryota; kingdom Metazoa; phylum Chordata; class Mammalia; order Rodentia; family Sciuridae; genus Callospermophilus; species Callospermophilus lateralis. The sequence goes on along the minus strand of NC_135319.1, from coordinate 48,448,674 downwards.
AGCTGTATAGGATTTTCAATTTACTCTGTATGATTTATTGTGACAGGATAGCTATGGGTTTTTTAAGTTCTTTATACTTGTTCCAGTAAAAATGGATATAGTATCTTTAAAAATAAACAGCCCAGAGCTGTGCATTTTACATTGTCTTCTTAGAGCTAGGCTCTGCTCAGGAGAGATCTAAGACCTTCCCACCCTTGCAGAATCTGATGGTTGTCGGATTTGCTTCAGTCCTTGCTCTTTTGCTTTTTGGGGGCCTGGGGATGTGGGGAGAGTAAACAGGGAAATCAATTAGGAAGCAATGGCGGATGTCTAGACAAGATAAAACGATGGTGTGAACTAGGGTGGGGACAGAGAACTGGAGATCTGAGGGAGGATTCACCAGGGCTGCTGGCTATAGCCCCTCAGACTCTTCATTTTATGGAGTCTGGTTCATGGTCACAAAGCCTGGCTGTGCACTCTCCGGGTTCCCTTCCCAGGGTCATTTCCACAGCACTGGCTGCTTCCTCTCTTTAGAAGACATCAAAAGAGGGGGTCATTCTTGGTTTGATACCTACCTTGCTCCAAATGGCTGGGCCTAAGTTTCCCCATTGACCAAACAAGGCATATTTGTCAAAGGCATTCTGACATTAAGATACACCTGATAATGTGAGAGGGGACCGATCAGTATCACGCTGTCATTGTTCACTTTTTCAAAGCTAGTGGCTCTAAAAACCACTACCTGATGCTTTTTAAAAGTCTGTCAATTTCCATTTAAAATTGAACTAAACTCATCCTCACTGGATCTCTGGGTGCTTTATTCATAGGCACATTCTCTTCTGGTAGCTGCCCCTCCTGTCCTATGTGCATCCTAGGAGACCACTGTGGAACTGAGTGAAACATGGGCATTCCAGCTTTCCTGGCCCATCACCAAGGAGGAAGCAGAATGGCTGAGGAGGATGTGAGGGGCTGCATTCCTGATACTAATGGGAGATGCACTGCAATGTATATTTAATGCAGATATGCCCAGGAAATAGGCAGGTGGTAATTTTCTGGTGATATGTCCAGTCAAATATCCTTTTTCTTATAACATCACATTCAACCACATGATACCATGGCTATTCCCTGACCCACCAGTGTTTCTAACTCCTGACTAACCCAGACCGAGTACTTCTTAACTAGATCATTAACTCCTTTCCAGAAAATGCCATCTGCCTCAATTTTGGCATTTAAGATGCTTCCTTGTGTATCTGAGATGGATCTTTTAAGTCTATCATTAATAATTTATGCTACCTTTTCCCAAGAAATATTTCCTCACAGAACTAAACAAACCTTTAAAAGCAAAAAAAAAAAAAAAAAAAAAAAAAAAAAATCATCAGATCAAACACGGTTATTATTTTAAGTCTATTGGCTAGCTTCAAAAACCGAGTGCTCAGGCCCCATAGAAATCAGTCTTGAAGATTGCCAGAGGGCTGAAAAAGTTTACATCCAGAGCCACAGATGGGCGCAACTTTAGATAACTTCAGAGCTTAACTTGTCTAAATATTCCCCATTGTAAATGACTCATATATATTCTTATTCTCCAGATTCCTGGAGTGGTGAGAACATCCTAAACTAGACATGATGCACAATTGTCTTAAATAGATATTTACACTACTTTGTAGACCCTTGGTTCACCAAAATGTATTAATGAATTTAAAATTTTGTGTAGACCTGACCAGTAGGATTTATGATTTCTGTATAGTTCAAACTTTGCTGTCTTGAACTCTCTGTCCTAACTGACCACATGCAGCCAGAATCTCTAATGATATTGTTTTAAGTGAGGTTCATCTCTGTATCCCCCACCCAATCTCACCAAACATCTCCTCTGAACCATTGAGGGCCCCTGGGACATGCATTCACCATGAATCCAGAAGAACCTCTTATTGACCCAGTCCTCCCTGTCCTGCAGGAGCTGAAATAGCCACAGCCTTCCCCTACCACCTCCCTCTTAGAATTAGAGTCAGAGACCTGGACTGCATCCTGGGAAAGTCACTTTTACTTTCTGTGGGGTGTCAGGCATGGGACTTAAGGAGACTCAGGTTCGGAGAGGTCCTTTGAAAAGCTGCAGACAGTAGGAACACACATGTTTTTGAGGATTAATTGAGACTGTAAGGGGCATAAAACACTTTATTTCTGCCACACACTGAGGCAAAAGATGTCACTTGACTCCTGCCATTTTAAAATGCCTACAATGTGCAAGCCCTTTGCTAGGCCCTTACCTACATCGTCTCTTTAAATCAATTCTTGGGCTAACCTCATGAATTATGTGCTAGCTCCAGCTCCTCAAAGACTCTGTCTTGTGAGTTGTAAAATGCCAAACTGATCCCTTGTCCAAAACAAGTTATTTAGTGCTGGATATCAGAGTCTTAATCTCATTTGGTAAATTTGCTGGTGTCATAGAACCCAATAGAGATCATTTTGGTTAGGGATCTTTTTGGCCTTCTTCAAATCATGTTATAAGAGTAATCATCACTGCTTCTACAGAGGGCACACCCTGCTCTCAGTCTTAAAATATTTTCAATCATATTTTGAATAATCGAGGATACCATAAATTTTACATCTCTTCTCCCTGTAATACTATCCTTCCCCAAGCTCCTGCCCCCAGAATTTTCAAATGCGGAAAATATTTCTGGAAAATAAATTTTCCCTGTTCACCATCTATCCTTGTGCTCCTTCAGGGCCTCTGGTGCTTCTGCAGACACAGGCTGGTGGGGGCAGATCCTCCAATGCGGATGCTGGGTCACCGAGTGGGTGTCTTCCCATTCATCAATTCTAACTGCATTCAAACATTTTCAATATGTGAGCTCCTTGATAACTTCCACTGTATGGAAAACAAAATGGAGGAAATGATTATTGGCACGAAAGGGGGAGGCCATAAATCTTCAAATCAGATACAGGACAGATTGGAACAATATGGGTTCTTCAAGGTTGCCATGATAATGTACCTAATAACTCTCCCTGGGCAAAAAAAAAAAAAAAAAAAAGGCAATCTGCTTTCAATCAATCTCACTTTTTTTTTTCCTGAGCAAAAATACCAATTATGTTCAAGGAAGATTTTTTTTCTTCCTTTTTGATAAGGACTCTTCTCTACCCCAGAAATCATGCTGTAGCTAAAAGATATATATTTTCAATTGTCTAGATGGTATTGGACAGCTAACACCAAATGAAAAAAAAGTCAATCTCTTTTTTTCTCCTCTCTCTTGCCAGCATTTGTCTACTTCTTAAGAGAAGTGAAAGCTAATTAAGGGCTTAAGGGATAATATTGATTGCATTGGAATATATTTTATAAGTACCCAGCACATTTTCAAGTAAGAGAACCCTGACTTTTTCTAAGACTGAATAAATCAGCCAGCTGAGCCTTTGATTGGAAGGTGAGGGGGCAGCTCATCTCCTCCCCTGCCACTTCACACACGTCTCTCCTAGGCATGGATCATTTCTGAAGAGGAAGAAGCATTCCTGACAGATGTTCATTCACTTCTTTGTGTACAGGATAGGAAGGATGAATGTCCGGGCATTTCCTCAGACCTATCATTGATTTGAGTCTGGCTTTGAATAATAACCAGACATATGCTCGTATGAAACTTTTAACTTCACAGTGCCTGGTGCAGGAGGCTGATGGGGTGGTGTTAACCTCTCATCTTCCTCACGCACTGAACAGGAATAAGGAATTTACCCTGGATGCTGTGCATCCTTGGTAGCAGGGCAGGGATTTGTGTCTGGCTTGCTTTCTCATAGAAATGGCAGCCTCAGCTATGGGGATGGATACCTATAGTCAGATTTGTGGTGGCCTTGTACTTAATCTTGGACATCTGCAGGCAGAAAGCGTTAGCATGGCACCAAGAAAACCTATTACCATTTGTGCAGAGGCGAGTAAAGAGGGGAATCCTGTTTCTCAGTCACTTTCTCAGCATACCTAGTGAATTTACAATTGGAAGTCTTATTCAGAACATTCACATTCAGGGGCAGTCTATTTTGTCATAGTCAAGAAACACTGTAAGATATGACATAATAAAAATATAAGTCTTTATGTTATATGTTCTTATATATGTTATATTTCACAGCCTTATAGTAAGGAGGGGGTCAGGGATGGAATTTGGATGAGTTGCCAAGGGATCTCCCCTAATCTAGCAGGTACTGGCTAGAGGGCAAAGTGATCTTGTTAAGTTGTTTCTTCTGAAGGAGCTCAGTGACACTCTTCCCTCCCACTTGATAGCCACTGCTCACCTGATCGCTAAGTGCATCACCGTAACAATAACAGTCCATAATGGTGATATTATTAACTGCATTGTGCATATTATTGATTTACTCTTTGTTCTGCATCATTATCCATTCACCAATGAGTTTACTGCATTATTCTCACATACTTAGTCAAGCACCAAATTACCACGAAAGGGCAGGCTCTTGTAATGGCAGCTAATGGAACATCACATAAGCCATCATCGCTGCCTCCCATTATGAGCTGCCTCCAGCCAATGAGCATGCTGCCTTATTGCAATGTGCATAGAGCAATTATGAAGTACAAAGGACATGACCATTCTAAATCTTATCCAGGAAATTGCCTCGCTATATGTTTACCACCTGCCCTCTTCGGAAAGCACAGCTAGAGATCCTGCCCCCATCACTGTCAGCTTGAGGGGCACAGGGACAGGATGAGTGGACCCCCTTGCTACTGCACATTCAGGCCCTGGCTTTTGGTCTTAGGGCTAACTCTATCATCAAAGTGCTTATTCTGGCTTGGGCATTGCATGGCAAAACAAGTGGGCATGGGAAAGCCTGGTGCCAAGGTCAGATTGGTCCAGAAGCCCAGAGATACTGCAGGAACTGTTGTCACTACAGCTCGGAAGAGGGTGTCATCTCTTCAGAAAGAGCCACTATTTCTGGAATCAGAAGTCCAAACCACCCTAGGATAAGGCAAGCATTCCAGCCTCATTCCTTCCTGGCTTTCCCCTATCTTACGGTCAAATTCCTTTGGCTCACTTGGAAGTCCCAAGCACCCCGAGGAGATGGTCCTCTGGGACATACAGCCAGCAGGTGATTTTCGATTCCTTAAGCATCCCATCCCCATTTATCCCTGAGTAATGCTCACTTACTGTAAAGTGTTACATGCCCCCATTGTCGGAGAAGTTATGGTGGAAAAATGCAAAATTTCCTTTTTACTGCTTATGGCCAGCCGAGCCTATAACGTGTCAAGCCGCACATTAGCCACCCTGATAAAAGTCCGCTTTCTTACACACAAAATCATCGTTTCAGCAAGATTTGTTATCTCATTACCTGATAAGCTCTATGTCATAAACCAAGACTCATACGGTAAATCTCCCGGGAGGACGCTTTGTGGGCAGAAAGGGAGAGATATGAATCTGCAAGGGACTTGATAATGCAGCATTTAAGCACAAGCATAATGTCACTTATTGTTAAATGCATAAAACCACTTGGCCAAACGGTTAGGCTTTTAATAGGATTTTGTGCGGCATCAGGTGAGAAGCCATATGCCTTTTCTGTCTCGAAGTCTCTGAGCACCTGCTAGTACTGCTGCTTTGCCTCACAGCCCTTCGGGGACGGGTGCTGGGCTTTATGAGGTGGAGGGAGGAGGTGAACCTTCCCCACAGCTGCTGCGCTTGCTCTGCCTTGCCAGGGCGTGGGGGGGAGGGGTCATCGTCCCAGGCCTGGCCTGATCTAACTAGCCTCTCCTGTTCAGGCACATTGTGGTCTGTGGACACATCACTCTGGAAAGTGTTTCCAACTTCCTGAAGGACTTTCTGCACAAGGATCGGGACGATGTCAACGTGGAGATCGTCTTTCTTCACAAGTAAGAGCCTGCTGCTGTCCCCAGACCCTCCAACCACTGTGTGCTCCTCCCTGAGTGCCTGAGGTGGGGATGGGGACAGTTGATGACCCTACAGGCCTTCTCGCAGAGCACTATAGACAATGGTGAAGGAAGCAGCAGGCTTGGCCAATGAGAGTAGGGCCTGCCTAGGAGACACTATTTAGTGAGAACCTATTATGTGCCAGCAACTGTGCTAAGTCAACATTTGCCTAACATTTAAATACTAAAGAGTGGGTATTGTTCAGCTCTGCAGAATTAAATGAATAAATAGGCCAATCACTTTTTAAATTAGTGTCCTTCAATGGGAAAGGTACCTTTATGGCTCAGCACTCAGAAGTGTGGTATGTAGGGTATGTGAATCAAGAATAGTCCTGGGGGTAAGTCAAGTCTGTCTGTGGCTGCTCAGAGGTAACACTTTTTTGATCTGGGTTTTGGGGTATTAGAAATCCACGAGGCAGAAAAGCAGAGGAAGGGCTCCAGTGCAGGGTGACTTGGCTAAGTGAAGTGGTGGCTAATCTCTCACTCTGTTAGTTAGGGTTCTCCAGAGATTCAGTAGACAGAAATGGAGATAGAGTTCTCTATATAGATTTATCTACCTATAACTTCACACACACATATCTGTTTATATATAGAGAGAGATTTATGAGATATATTAGCTCCCTTGATTGTGGAGGCTGAGAAGTCCCACAGTTTGCCATCTGCAAATGGGAGACCCAGATGGAGGTGTGATTCCACCTGAGTCTGAGGGTCTGAGAACCTGGGAAGCCAATGCTATCAATCATAGTCTGAGGGCAGGAGAAGATGAGATGAGACGTCCCAAGGCAAGCTGCCAGGGAGGAAACAGAAGGGACAGGTTCCTCCTCCCTCTCCCTTTTTGTTGTACTCAGACCCTCAGTGGACTGGGTGATGCCCACTTACCAAGAAGGGCAATCTACTTTCCCGAGTTCGCTTATTCAAATTCTAACCACATTGAGAAACACCTTCGTGATCACACTGGGCAACTTGCTGTGGTGGCCCAATCAGGTTGACATGAAATTAGCCATCACATTGATTTCACAACCAGTTCTCCACTCATAAAAGAGAGGCCCCATTCATGCCAAACTAAAAGGTCACAGCCTTTGTAAAGGCCAAAAGCCTTGCTATTTTACCTGGGTACTGGATTTGGTTTTCCCTGGGGCTGGGCTTTTACTTTTCTTAAGAGTGATCTTTTTATTTATAAGAAAAGGGGCTCCTTTAAAGGTCAGAGCCTCTCTCCAGGTCTCCCTATGGGCACTTAAGAGAAGGGAGGTATGGAGGCTGAGATCCTCGGTCCATGATAACCAATGGCTGTTTCTTTTCTCTCCCTGTGCAGCATTTCCCCTAACCTGGAGCTTGAAGCTCTATTCAAACGACATTTTACTCAGGTGGAATTTTATCAGGGTTCAGTCCTCAATCCGCATGATCTTGCAAGAGTCAAGGTAAGGAGGAAGAGGTGACTTCTGCTTTGCTCCATCTTAGAGTGCAGGGGAGTCAGACTTTAGTCAGGGGATGTGCCTCCAGGATGGCCAGTGGTCATCTCCTAAACACTGACTGAGATAAGTTAGACTAGACACTACCAACCTTGAAATCACCCTTCCACTGGCCCCAGGACCTCAGCTGCTGGCACATGGTAGGCCACCTATAGGTGTTCCATGCTTGGACTACTCTTAACATGAAACTTATTTTGCTGGTTCCCTCAGTATAAAAGAAAGTAGACCAGTCATTCAGACTCAAGAGTCTTATATTCAACAAAATAATCCTTAATTCCTACTTGAATACTTAAATTGGATTCAAGATAGCTCCAACATCTGTTAATTACATAGAAACATTAGGGTAAGGTATAAAGTAAAATTGTATGAAGTCATAAAACATCTTGAGCTTCCTTTCCCCCACCATTGCAAGATACAAAACTGAACTTTCAGGTATCTGACATCACTTGATAATGGGAAAATCATTTTTTCTAGAATCTACTATTAGACTTTTCTCATAAAATATACCTGAGGGTAGGACAGGAAGGGGACATAGCAAAATGGCATCTGCTGCTTTATTCATTTAGTATTGATTTTGTAAACATGGTCAATATTTGCATGCCAGTGGGTATACATTAATAATGGGAATCCACTGAAGTCTAAAGGCTAACTGTGGGCACCACATACTTGTGTAAATTATATAATTGACAATCATGAATAATCCAAAAGGATTTGTGTAAATTCTTTGCATTATTAAAGAAATGTAGAGAAAATTTGTGACATACCATGGAAGAAACCATGCCCTTCCACCAAATGCAGGAATGGTAGTAAGTACAGGATACCAAGTGTGACAGATTGCAGGCCCGAGCCAGCATGAGAATGAGTATGCTAACCTGGGCCAGTTAATTTTAATATTAACCAGACATGACCCAAGTTATGGCTCATGTGAAATCTTATGAGAACAGAGAAAATAGTTATTGTTCATGGACCTAATTTAAATGCAAGCAATTATTAGCACATCAAACTCAGGGTTCCCTCTAAGGAACAAACCCCTCTTGGCTTATGTTTACATAAGTCAGTAGGTTGTATTTTGAGTTCATCTGTAATGAATCATTTCATATAATAGGTTTGTTGTCTTTTGACTATCTGAATACTAATGAGTACCAAACAATACGGAGTTGTTGTCTAATTGAGGGCTCTGATTTCTTCTTACACATAGATAATGATGATGTGGGATGGGTTACATGAAGGTATTTGAAATGTAAATTTCTGAATCCCAAACTACTCTTGTTAACTTGGTCACCCAGAAGAAGGGGGTTAGCCTACCAACCTTGATTTCCAGGCTGGAAAACTTAGGATGATGGCACACACAATTGAGAAAGGAGATGGAGAGGGGATTGAAAGGCTTACTTAATTGTATTTAAAGAAATCTGGAAGTCCTACGTGAAAGTGGCTAGGCCAAATGACATGTGTAATTACCAAGGTACATTCTGTACCCACCAACCTCGACAAGATGAAATGTTTATAATGTAACGAGAACTTGCAACCTACACTTTTGACAAATGCTACAATCTCTCACAATTTTTATTTTCTGCCCTTGCAAAACACCAGGTTCCCTAAGAACTGTCAACAGAGAGAGAGACTGCAGTTGAGCGTGGCTATTTATATGTTTGTGTTCTGTGATTTTTCCTTTTGGTGTCTCAGATAGAGTCAGCAGATGCGTGCCTCATCCTTGCCAACAAGTACTGTGCTGACCCAGATGCAGAAGATGCCTCCAACATCATGAGGTAACTTGGGGTGGGTGGGGGATGCTGGGGAAGGCTCTAGGTTTGGCCCTCTGAGGCCCATGTACAGCCCTTTTGGGTCTGCAGAGGACAGTATCTGTGAGACCGTCCCCCTTTCCCCAATAATTCATTCCACAGAGGCCTGATGGGGAGCTGAGGCCATGGTGGGGAGGAAAGTAATGGAGCCCAGGGTACCACCAGGAAGCTCAGCCTTAACAGATGTTATCTCTGGGGCTCTCACATGGTCTTGGGCTTGAGATTTCTTGAGACAAAACTAAAAAGAAAAGATAAATTTAGAAGAGTGCAGGTCTGGATAAAAGTACCATATCTCCAAGGGGAAGTGAACCCCGGATGTCTTTACTGGAGACAGATTTGCCCCCCAGAGGACATTTTGCAATGTCTGGAGATGATTTAAGTTGAGGATGGTCTTGCTGGTATCTGGTGGATAGATGCCAGGAATCCTATTAATCCTCCTACAATGCTCAGGCAACCCCTATACAGAGAATTAGCCAGTCCAAAATGTAAGTAGCACTGAGGTTGAGAAGCCCGAAAAGCTGGAGCTTTGCTGGCTCATCTATAGCAAGTTTAGTATCACCCCAACAAGGAGGTTATCACCAGTTGCCCAAAATTTGTGTTCCTCACTGAGAGCTTTTTCAATGAATTTAGTTTTAGTACTAATAGGAAGCTCTGAGATAATGTTCTACAGAGTATTTCTCCTCTCCTCTCCTCTCCTCTCCTTTTCTTTCTTTCTTTCTGTCTTTTTTCTTTTCTTTTCTTTTTTTTTAAATTTAACACAGCATCTTCTGGGGAAGATCTTTTGGGACAACTCCTCCCAGTGCCTTTTCTAAACATGAGATAGGCCCATCTAGAGCTCATTCCTGCTCCAACTCCACCTTGTTCTTCTCTCTTTGCAGAAGAAAATTTGTCCTGTTTTTCTTCTTTCCATAGACTCGCAGTTATATTCCACGATTATGAAATGACTAAAAAGCCCAGACATTTTGTTCCAGGTAGTTAAAGCCCTTTTGGAATTTGTCTCCTCTCTAGCATAAATTGTAGACGAGTTAAGTTGGGAGGGAATAATCAAGAGAATCTTCTGGAGAGAGGATGAACTCAGAGAAAACACTCTACCGCCCTGTATCCCCAGGAACCCTGGCTTAATTGTGAACAGCCATCCTCTGATCCAGACAAAGGCTCCCCTCTCCCTGCAGCTTGTGTTACTGTCCTGGGAATTTACCTGAAGGTGAAGGTTGGGAAGTTGCCTTTGTGTCATTCCAATGCTCACATCTCCTTTGTCTTTGCTTTTAATCAGTGGCCCCAAGTGACATGAGCATTCCCATCAGTGGTGTGGAGGAATTCCTCTGGTGCATGTGGGATGAGCAGGTCCTGCCCACAGCATCTGTTCCCTGTGTCTGGCAGGCAGCATCTGGCGGGATCTTCTCTTCCCACTCACTTTTCTTTGGCAGTGCACTTGATGCAGTCCGTCTAAGGAAGTTCATGCATGAACTCTTAAGCACTGGGCTCGCCAGGCCAGGCTGCAGAGAGGGTGGAGTAGGGAGAGGCTTCACACCTGGGCCCATCCCCTACCTAGTCACTGCTGGAAAGTGACTACACCAGGGAACCTCAGTTTAGAGTGTGACATTGCCCCCTTTTTTAAAAAAGTAAGTAACATTTTCATCATTTGACCCATTTTTTTTTCTGTCATTTTAAGTGACAAAAACATCGCCTTAGAAGAGCTGGACTTTATCATCTTTCAAATTTATAACAATTAAAAAAAACACTTAAGGTTTTGATCCCACAGAAAAGTCTGGGGCTGGCCCACATTTCCCCCCCCTCTAAAGATGAATAATTGACATGAAAAGTAGCTTAAGATGGGCATTTCTCTTCATTGCAAAATTCAGTTTAAACCCCGATGGGGATCAAGTTAAAATAAACATAGGTAGGTTCCAGGGTGATTGGCAGGATGCTGAAGTGGTCATCCTCATGGACAAAGGTAGTATCAGAATTGTGACTAATCCATCCAAGGACCAGTACCAGAACCAAGGCCTGGGTAGCAAAAGGTAACGAGAACCTCAGGGTTAAAAATGGGCTCCGTTTTTCTCTTATTTGTATAATCCTCCTCCCTCCTTAGTTTAATGAGACCAATCTGCCCCTTTTGAAATTAAAATGTCAAAGAGCCATTTGAAATGAGCTAATGCAGAAAACTGGCTGATGCCGTGAACTGCCCCGCAAAGGCTGACAGAGGCTCAAAGTCCTTGAGTTATATGCTGGGGCCCGACACAACACTTTTTCAAAAATAAAATGAAATCCTTCAAGTGCAAAAAGCCCAGGGTGGATTTGTGCAAGGAGAGGCTTTCACATGATCCATTCCCTAAATTCACAAGTTACAGCTTTTCAGATAGAGTGACTCACAGGCTGCCTTCTCTCCATCTTTGCAAAAAAGGGCTGAAGTGGAGGGGAGTACTGCTTGGTTGGAAGTTTGTGGGGGTGGGCATGATAGGGGCACTTGTATTTCTGATTAGGCTTAGGAGGTAGACCTTTCTGTGGAATTCCATTCTTTAGCCTTTCTTGTCACATAAGGAAATGTACAATGTCACTCCTGACAGGGTCGGTAATGACAAAAACCATAACTTACACATGTAGAGAGCCTTTAATGATTTCAAAGCATTTTCACATCTGGTCTCCCATTTGCTACTCATACCAAGCCTGTGAAGTAAATAAAGCAGGTACTGTTGCCCCGAGTATCCAGATGAGGAAGCAGGAACAGAGAGCCCAGGGATTTCCTGAAGGTCACCCAGTTCATTAGTACAATAGCTGTGACTGGGGGCCAGGTGTTTCCATTCATGGCTCCCTGCTCCTCCCTTTTCAGCATTGTGATTGACAGGAACAGGAGTGCCAGTGAGGGTTGCTCAGTGGTTAATGCCCAATATAGACTGAGGGAAATGGGAGGGAATTTTTGGCCAGATTGTGACCTCCACCAGGTGCTGGCACTTATCTCTGACCAGTGTTCAAGTCATCATTGAGACTCTATTAGCTTTGGAAGGCTGAGTCCTTGCTCTTAAGAGACTTGTTTAGAAATCATGTGCATGAGTGTGGCCAAGTATGTGTGACAATTAGAACCATTTGTCAGGCAGCTTGTGCGATTTGTCATTGTTGTCTCATGTTGTTAACTTGAGCAGATTGTCCCCAGGCTGGTCCCTGGGGTGGGAGGTTGCAGAGCTCCAGAGGCACCATGATTTGAACTTCCTTTCGTTGTCTATGTCGGCAGTGACCCTGGTCCCAAAGCCCCCACCATCAGCCCACAGAGGCTCGCATGCCATCACTGAGCCATCGCAGGGTTCCCTCGCATTTTTCATGCCCAAGACACATACTGTAGCTGTCTTGCGATTTCCATTTCAAACCACTCAGAGGTAGTGGTGGGAGCATAGTTTAATCTGCCCTAGTACCTGCAGCCCCCTGGATGGCGCAGGCTGCTGGCCCTACCTTGGACCCCACTTGGAGATAATCAAATGCATCTTCCCAGCAGCCTCCATGGGGATGACACGCCCTGCCTCAGCTTTTGTTCTCTCTTTTTCAGAGTAATCTCCATAAAGAACTACCACCCGAAGATCAGAATCATCACTCAGATGCTGCAGTATCACAACAAGGTATTACACTGAGAGCTATCCAGGCCTGAAGCCACATATCGGGGTCTAGTTCCAGTCTCTCTGCCTCACCATACAGATACACATGCACACACACACACACATACACACACACACACGTATTATGTGCATGCATGTATTCATCGTGCCACACAAAAGCCTGTGTAAAAGATGTAATGTGAAGGTTAAAAAAGCAAAGGGATATTTCTTCAGAATAAGCAACGTGTTTGCAGTGGGTCTCTGGAAGGAAGCTCCTTCATGTATTCAGGAAGCATCTATTGAACTGCTTGGCCCAGAAATGTGGATGTATTTTTAGATCCCATCCACACCTAATTCCCAACCACTTCATTTCTATGTATGTCAGTCATTTCTTCAGTCAGTGTTTATTGATACATACCTTACAATCAGCACTCTGCTTTATGCCCAGAAGAATATCAGTGAGGGAGAAGCCCTGTTTTGTACCCCGAGATTTAGCACTTAGTGTCATAGGCAAGTTTTGGGACTTCATTGAGGCCAGGGGAATTTAAAGAAGCCTAAAGAACTCAGGTGGAGGAAGAAACCCATGACATTCTCAAATCCATAATGTGAATTTGCAGAGTTAGTTCAAAGATTGAACAGAGAGTTGGCTACCCACAGACTAAACATAAAGGAACGAATGTTCCTGGTAACTTCAAGTAGGGGTGGAGTGGAACAGCAAACATCCACTGGGGTCAGTTTGTTTCCCTCTGATTACTTCCCAATTTGCCCGAGCTGAGAGCCTCTCCTCCTTCACCCAGCCTGTCAGTGAACTCCCCGGAAGACAGCTTTGGGGGAGGGAAGGTGACATCTTGCTCTATTTGATATAGCACCACTTATCTCCTTAATGAAGCTTCAAAGCTGGAGGCTGCTCAGTACCTGGGGCCAGGTGTCCTGTCTGAACAGAAATAACTCCCTGCTGAGTTCTGAGGGCAAGAGTGGCCCATCTTATAGGCCATATTCCTACAAAATAGACAGGCATGTGACTCACAGAAAACCCATTCTGCCAAATGCACCAGCACCATGCCATTATTTCTTAATTGCTGGCAAGTGCTGGCCCATTTTGTTGTGTGGAGGCCCATCAGAGGCCATTGTGAAATGGAGCCTGCTGTCAGTGACTGGCCCACTGCTCAGAACTGCTGCCCGATGCCAAGCATTGCCCAACCCTCAGCAGGTGGCCCTGTTGCAGAAGGTGTCACTCTCCAGCCAGAGGTTTGGGTGCTGGGCACCCAAGGTCACATTCATTCTCCTGTTTGTCTCTGGAAAACTCAAGGGCACTGAAGAGATAAAGTCTGAGGATATTGGTAACTCACAGTTGTCAATCTAGATAAGTTTTTTGGTTTTTTTTTTTTTTTTTTGATGGCAGCCCCTGTAGGTGGAGGTGAATTTTATTAGTGAGGCTGTGACTGGTGACAGCTCTTGCCGTAAGGAATGATCCTTCTTTCATTTGCGATTTGAAATTTCATTTAGTGTGGGAGTGCTTTAAGAAGTTGTTTAGATTTTTGGCTGAATTTAGATTGAATAGGAAAATTAATGTTGTATGTTTCGAAAGAAATGTCAGTTCCCTTTTCTTCTCTTTCCAATGGGTGCTGATGTAGCATCTTGGAGAAATCAAGGAAGATTTCAGTTATGTAGTTCTTGTCAAATTGAAAGCAGCTCAACTGGCCTAAGATCCAGGCAATACCTGGTCAGTAATCACATGATCATAGCAACCTGAGCATCTTCAATAAACCTCTCCACTGCAGTTATCCAGGAACAATGATGAATACATCAGCAGACCCACTATTTGCTTAAAACTCATTTTCTTTGGAACCATTTCAGTATATTTGGGTTTCAGGATTAGGCAAAATCAGTTACAGAGTCCTGTAAGATTAGTAAGGACATAAGAGGAGGAGTAACTTTGGCAAAGGGTATTTTTCCTCCATTATTTCATTTTTCCTCTTGAAGAAGGAATGAAAAGTCCACTTGTCATTTTCTGCCATCTCATTCCTGTAGGATTCCAAATAGACATCCTTCACTCTGCTTCACAGTTGGCTGACATGCTGCTACCTGCCCTTTTACCATGTTTTTCTTCCTCTTCTCTTTCAATATTTTTTTTCCTTCTCTCTTGGTACCTTCTCTGCACCCATCCAAGGCACCCATAGATCTCTACCTATTGAAACTTGCTTTCAGAGAAGATCTGATATACGTGTGAAAACTCATGTCACTATCTACATATTACAAGGGGTAGTTGATTCCATAATTGGACATCAGGCTTGGAATATAAAGAATGTCAATCCCTTATGAGGTAATGATGGTTATATTCTAGAACTACAGGGAAGGAGGGAAACGGCCTATTTTGTCTCCATATAAAACTGGCCCTGAGTTTGTCATCATAATAATTGCAGTCATTTGTGTCCCATTTAATGATTTTAAAAGAGCTTTGACATCCATTATCTCATTTAGTCCTCATTGTACCATCTGTGCATTGTAGCATCCCAGGGTAACTTCAGACCAGGGGGTCTAAGCTCTGTCATAGGCAAAGCAACTCTGGTGGGCACAAATCATGGTCACTCGGCAGTGAGAGAGCTAGGAGATGGAATAGCCAACTGCTATCTTCTCTTAAATGGAGTCACAGCCCAGTGAATCAAACTGTGGTTCCTGAGTGTGGGCTTGTAAAACAGCTGGTGCTCTCCCAACTGGGTCTCTTCAGTATATCTAGGTTCCATGGAGAGATACACTTTCAATCTGGCCATTTCTGAAAGAGAAGAAAGATATGACATCTTCTGATTTAAGCATCAATGGCTTGAAGCTCTTCAAGGAAAGGATAGTTTATGATGTCTTGGAAAAGTGTCACTCCTAATGTCTTACCTTATTAATATATTTCTTATTTTCCCAATGAATTATAGAGCCTTTGTCTCTGTCCTGGAAACCAAGTCCCAGTGGCCCAATGCAGATGCAGGCTCTTTAAGCTATCTCCCTATCAACCCTTCTGCTTGGGTAGTAGTTGTATTAGTGATCGTTCTGTCACTAATAAACACTGAATGTGCTAGTCAACATTTTGTCACCATGACCAAAATACCTGACAAGAACAACTTGAAGGAGGAAAGGTTTATTTTGGCTCATGGTTTCAGATGTTCAGTCTGTGGTCAGCCAGTTCCATTGCTCCGGGCCTGAGATGAGGCAGTGTATCATGGCTGAAGGAGGCGAAGGAGAGCTGCTCACATTATGGTATCCAGGAAGCAGAGTGAGGGAGGAGCCAGAGGGAAAGATATAATTTCCAAGGGCATGTCTCCAGTGACCCACCTCCTCCAGTCATGCCCCACATCCATTCAAGTTGGGATGGATGAATTAGGTCACAACACACATAATCTAATCATTCATCTCTAAATATTCCTTCATGAATACAGGAGGTTTTGTAAATTGTGTCAGGTGTTTTCAAACCAAAACACCTGACACAATTTACAAAGAGACAAGTTCTACTTTAGCTCACTGTTTGGGAGGGTTTAGTTTGTGTTCATTTAATCCTATTCCTTTGAGTCTGTAGGACAGGATAACATGTCATGATGGGAGCATGTTGTGGAGCAGGAAGCAAAATGGGAGGAGACCCTGGGG
Source organism: Callospermophilus lateralis (assembly GCF_048772815.1). Lineage (NCBI taxonomy): Eukaryota > Metazoa > Chordata > Mammalia > Rodentia > Sciuridae > Callospermophilus > Callospermophilus lateralis. The sequence goes on along the minus strand of NC_135319.1, from coordinate 48,432,311 downwards.
TACCGCATTCCCTTCAACAGCACATCCCCAATGACCTAAGGCCTATCAGTAGGCCCCCGCCTCCCAGAGGTTTTCTCACCACATGGGATTCAAGCTTCTAACACATGGACCATTGGGAGACACTTGAGATCCAAACGATAGCAAGAAGGATAGTTTCCTCTTCGTTGGCATTCTGTCTTTCCTTGTGATACTCCCCCATGATTGAATGTATAGTAAGAGATGGAACTGGGACTGGAATTCATCTTTCCTCATTACCCAGGACAGCTGATAGGCCTTAGGTCATTGGGGATGTGCTGTTGAAGGGAATGCGGTACCCCAGGGTCTCCTCCCATAAGAATGAAGTGCAATCCAGCAGCAGAAACAGGGGAAGGTTCTGGTTGTGCTGGACCTGCTATTTCTCTTCTCCAGATTAGAGAGGATTCTCCTCAAGACTCCTGTGGGTTGATGCTAGCATTTGCACACACCCAGATTCCCTCAAATGAAAGAAGACAAAGTTTCCAGAAACAAAGAGTTTGCATTCCTGGGTCAAAATACTCTCTTTGCTTTATGCGCACAGATTTCCCTCCCGGCCATTGGCACATTAGCTTCACTTCCTGTCCCATGACTGGTGAAAACATGAAGACCAAGAAAGGAGGCTATGGAATCCTGAAACAAGCTTGACTTTCCTGTGTAATAACACTTAAAATATGTCTAAAGAACTCAAACCAGATGGGTCATGAGGGGCCAAGAGTGAAATGCTCGGGTTCATACCCTGGATGATACATGAGGATATGAGAGACTTTCTGGTTTTGCTTGTTTGTTTGAAGATGGTATGGAGTGGTGTCTCTTTAGGGCTGGGACCACCCAAATATCCTGTCACAAACAAGTTTATTACTTATATATAATTTCTTTTCATTCCTCTCAAATGATGTTACTGAAAATGAGCATTTCTCCACTTAAAATTAACACATTCTCTACAATGCCAGAGAAGTAAAGGGGAAAAGTTTGCATTGTTTAGTCAGAGAAGACTAGGGAGAGGAATGGAATAAAGGGTAGGGTTCATTGTTGGAATTAAGTGTATGTTGTGGGGAAGGTCCCCTGGTACTCCACTTGACAGACATCACCATCTGCTGTGGCCCACACACACGACTATTTTAACAATGCTCTCATTGGGGGTAATACTGCCATCTCTCCCAGAAGTAAACCACTGCTGGCTTAGGACTCAAAAGATTGTGACCAGAGTGGATTTTGCAAGAAGGAATTTCACATGTGTGGTGTTTTTGAAAGCAGAACATGGAGCCCTTGGCCTTGCTCTTTCTTTCTACGATGGAGTCTTGCATCCTTCTATTACAACTGGATGGGAAGCCTCCTTTGTTTGTTGATGCACAGAGAGAAGTAATTTCAGAGCCTTAGAATCTTGGCATGTGCAGGAACTTAGAAGGACTCTCTGACCCAACCTCCCATGGAAAGTAAGAGTTCTTTCTGCAGAGACTTGAGAAAAATTTTTTAAATTTTAGGAAAGAAGACCCTGTGTTTTTCAAGGTAGACTTCTCCATTTATTGGAGAAATTACACCCTTTAAAAGTTTCTTTATGAAACAAGCCAAAAAAAACCCTGCTTTCTTGTAATATATACCAGTCAGTCCTAATTCTAGCTCCTGGGAAAAAAACTAATCTCAACGTGATAGCACCTGAGGCATTCAGATGGCACTGCCCTACCTCCCCGAGGGCGTGGCCCTTCTTTAGACCTGAGGTTTCTGGCTCTGTTCACTGTTCCTCAAAAGATCTTTTCCAGATCACTTATCCCCTCTTGTCTTTGTCATTTTTCTCTGGAAGTCATTCAGCTGATCATTTCTCCCATTTTATATCTGACTATTAAAAAACTGGGTCAAGTTCTCTGGAACTAGTCTGACCCATTCACAACAAAATGAAATGTTCATTTCCCTTGCTCTGGAGACCATTTCTAAAAAGCAAACATTGGCTTTTTCTGTAATGCGTCACATGGCCTCTATTTGAGGTTTTAGTTACCCATACACTTAAATTTTGCAGTGTGTGTGTGTGTGTGTGTGTGTGTGTGTGTGTGTGTTTTTCTCTCAGGTCTGCTGCCAAGTTAGGTCTTCTCATTTTGAATTTATATAATTGATTTTTTGGAACCTAAATGCCGTATTCGACATTAAGGCTTTGTTAAATTTTTTTCTGTTTGGTGTTTTGTTGATTTTTTTTCCAACTCTGGAGGATTTTTTTCTTTCTTTCTTTCTTTCTTTTTTTTTACTTCATTGTATTATCCAAGACTCTCTGCTTCTTACCACTTGAAAAATAATTACATGAATGTGCCACTGGATCTGACCTAATTGTTGAACAGGACCAGTCTGTCTACAAGAGTTTGTAGGACATCTACACTATGATTTACCTGATGATTCAGGGTAGTGGTTCTCCAAGTGTGGGCCTAGGACCAGCAGCATCAGCTTAGCCTCCCGCAAGTCAGATACGCAAATTCTCAGCTCTACCCCAGATCTACCGAATCAGAAACCCAAGGGGGTTGGCCAAGATTTTTACAGACCCTGCTGTTGATTCTACTGCCCACTCAAGTTCAGTAGTCACTGATGTAGAGTATTGGGAAGATTTGCCAAAACAGAAATCAGTCTTGTGATCCATTTGAGGAGCCACTTTATGAACAACCTAGCCAGAAATCCTAGTGATGAGGGTCTATGTGTCTGGGTTAAGAGAAAATTCCCCTGGGCTCTGTTTGGATAAATGACAAACCAGAGGGAAGGATTTGGGCCCTTGGATGCAGAAGTGATATTGAAAAGAGACTGAAGTCCAATGGGCAGAAGTTTTGAACAAAACACCAAAAAGGGAAAGGCAGAACAAGTCCGGATGACCCTGAGTCCTTGGGCAGTGCTGCATTTCCCAGAAGAGACCGAACAATTGAATATGTAACAAAGTGAGGTCTCATACCTGTTTTTGTTTCCACAGGCCCATCTGCTAAACATCCCTAGCTGGAATTGGAAAGAGGGCGATGATGCAATCTGTCTCGCGGAGCTGAAGTTGGGTTTCATAGCCCAGAGCTGCCTGGCTCAAGGCCTCTCCACGATGCTCGCCAATCTCTTCTCCATGAGGTCATTCATAAAGGTAACGTCTTGTCTTATTAGAGCACATTAGCCCAGGATTCCATTTGTCGTGGGGCTGAGTAGAGAGCACAGCTTAAACTCAAAACAGATCGACGGGCTTTAACCACTTTGGTTAAGGAGAAATTCCTTGTTACGGATTTGGGCAAGGGGCCAGCTCTTTTCAAAATTATGTTTTTATTTTTATTTGGCACATCCACGGCCATTAAATGATTGTTCAAAGCACAATCCTCTCTTTTTTTAGATAAACCACATGTTTATCTATCAACAAAGCCTCCGCTGTTAAAACAAAAATATGATTTATATACATTCCATATGGCACCAGAGCGCCTAAAGAAAAGAATTATCATTTTGCTCTTTTATATCAAGTGGCTGGTGGACCTCTCACTGTGCGAATAAATGCAGACCATGTGTTTGTGCTGCAGCCCAAACCCCAACAACATAATTCATTTATTTATTTCTGCACAATCAAGGCGGCCGGCAAGGCTGACATGCCATGGCTATTTGAATGGATAACGAAAGAGTGAACTGGGTCCTTTACAAGGGAGAGGGGCAGTCTGGATGTGTTCATCTCCTTGCCCTTTGGTACCCCATGGAAATGTCTAGGCAGCCATTTCGCAGTCTCCAGAGTGGCCACTACTTGCTGGCCACTGCTCAGGAGAGAAGAGAAAGGACCAGTTCTGTTCTCACAAGCCATGTCTGATCAGGGGTGGCTTCCAGGGCATAGAATTTTAGAAGGCTTCTGGAGTGTGGAGGAACAGTCATGCCAGTCCTTGTCCTTGGGCTGTTCTTGGCTTAGACAGTCAGAGTGGCCAACCACTGTGGTCTGCATTTCTTATTTGGTACTGGTGGCAATTAGCTCCAGACCTGGGTTTACATTCTTCTTCCTGTTGTACCACAAGCAGAATTAACACTGGTCAAGGCGAGAAATACATGAGATCCTGCCAAGGGAGTCAAAAACTCTGAAGTCAAAGGTTTGATCCTTTTGTTGTTTTGACTGCTCTGTGCACTGCCAATGAGGTATTGGAAGACTTGAGGAAAAAAACTGCTACACCAAGATGGTTGGGGACATGAGGAGGCAGGTGTGTTGGTGCTCACCCTGGGCACCTACGAGGTGTGAAACTTAGAGCAGGGTTTTTTCCTGGGTCTTTACTCTTCACACCCACCTAATTGTAAAGGGGATTATTTAGCCCATAAATAGCTAGCTTTGCTCTCCTAAAAGAATAATTCATGTTGAAGCCCCTTCGATCACATTAGCTGTATTCATAGTAACTGATATGTTGATTTAAAACCTCTTTCTCCTGTGCTTATTCTGTGCCCCCCAAAAAAACCTTTTGGTTTTTGATCAACAGAACTCTGAGCTCAGACCCCACTTAAAATGAGGACATCATATTCCTTTAAATGTCATCTTTAATCCAGGCTGTTGTTGTCCTGCATGGACGAAACCGAATGCAGGCGTGCGAATGTCAGCAGCAGGGAGGTCTGTGTGGCTGTGTTTAGAGACAGGTCCCAAAGCCAGATGCAGCTGTGTGTCCCAGGACTCTACCCAATGCTGGGAGCCCAGACCCAGGATAAAGGACTGTCACCAAGAGAATTCTGGCTCTTTCAACCAAGCTCTGGTGGTTTTCTTCCAGCAGGGGATTGCTCATGGGACCAAGCACGTGGTCCAAGGAGCTGGGCTCTACTTCCTCATGTTGATGTGACATGGGCCTTGGCAGGGCCCCACCACAGATGGGGCCACTTGACATGCGTATGTTTTGATTTTGTGGTGCCTGCATGGTAACTAGAGCTGCCTGTCAAGAAAATTAATAAAGTGGATGTGATGCTGATTCTTCAGTGCTATTACAGCGGGGAGAACTCCTGCCCAACTTTCCTCAGGACCCTCATGGGCCTCACCTCTAAAGCCAAGGACGTCCCCTCCAGCTCTGCTAATCCCATTGCCAAGTTCCTATTTAGGAAGAGCCTGTGGGAAAGGCTGGACCGGGCCCTTGTGTAACTGAAAACACATTTCCCTCCCAGGGTTATGTTACTACATTATTTCTGTCCAGGGCCAACTCCCCCATGTTTGGAAGTAGCTCTCGAATATGGCCTTTTGACATTGTAGTGGTCATTGTGTTGGAATTTGCTAAGGTGCATGACCTGCAGATAACCAGGCTTCCCTTCATTTTTTTTTTTTTTTTCATCCAGAAGAAGGACAACCTCATTCATTACTCCCCATTTTATATTGTCATTGTCCCGATCCTTATCTCTTTTAGGTCATGGCAAACACCATAAATGTTATTCTCTTTGTCAAGTTGTAGGTATCATCTCTTATTCCAGAGATCACAAAGCCCTCACTACTTTTGGTTGGGGATGGGGGCAGGTGGTAAAGGAAATCTATAAATGGATGATTGTTTACAGAAATCACTTCCTTCCCCAATGGCCTTATATCCTATGGTGGAGAATTCAACAGCACTTCTGTAGGGACAGCCAGACCTATTAGCGAGGGCTAGAAGGGAGCAGTTTGGGCAGCACTTGATCCTTTGGGAACACTTAGTATTTCTGGAAGCCAAAGGTAAAGTGTGAGCTCACTTTCTTCCTTGCCCTGGGCAGGTAGTATCTGTTTCTTAACTCTGCAGAATATATTGTACTCTTCTCTTTCTTTCCAAGAAGGAGAAAGCAAGATAGTAACGGCACAGGTATATCACATGGAGAAGCACACAGACTGTCCTGGGCTTTTTAAATACACATACAGCCAAACAGCCAAGACTTCAAGTGAGGGTGATAGACTGGAACAAAAGAAAGACTCCTATCATATAGGCCCAGCCTAGAGGTGTCAAGGACAGAAGGAACACTTATCCCCACCCACCAATGTCATACTCAAAGACGCTAACCCAAGGGCCCCAAGTCATTGCTCCCTAACACCTAGCTCTCATTTGGATTCATTATCTCTGAACTGATTTAAGTAGAATTGATATATATATATTTTTACTTTTTTATTAGAATTGATATATATTTTTAACACACTTCGTCAGGAGTAGTGAATTCTTTAAGTTTTCTAACAACGGTTAAAGATTTTTTTGATAAATTCGGCTATTCATCCTTAATTTAGGCCATTTAAACCTCAATGCAAGCCCTTTACAGTTTCTGATATGCTGGGATTTACAAATCCATGTTAACCTTGTATCTAATACCTTTAGGAAAGAGAAGCCCATGTTGCCACTGAAGCCTTGCAGCTCAGTAGCTGTTGTTAGTGACAGGCTAAGCATTTTGTTCAATAGACCTTGTTGTCACCCTTGAGTTCCTTTAAGGACAGCAGGCAAATACCCTAGTGCCTGTGACTTATCTACAAATGCATTATCAACCAGGCTTGGGACATTCTGTTTCTTTACCACTATCTGATCTCTGTCCACTGGCTTGTCAGGTTCCAGGGAGAGTCTTCTGTAAAGACCAGGGCAATGGAGTTACTCAGCCTTTCTGTCACCACCTCCTCCCTGAATCCATGGTCACTCTTACCTTCTCCTTAGCTTTCTCACTTGGATGCAATTTAAGGTCCACTGATTTTTAGCTTTTGATTTCTAGTCTTATTTTGCAAACTTAACTTTCTCTTTAACAAATATGGGGGTTCGAATTGGGGCTCCTGCCATTTTTATGAATTGTGCTATTATTCTTACTAAGATTAGTTCTTAACTAGAACATGATAAGTTGTGTGTGTGTGTGTGAGTGTGTGTGTGTGTAACTCAGTAAGAGCAATTAGTTCTTAAAATTGTTTTTCACTCTGCACTAAAACTTCTAATTTAGCACATTTAAATAATTCTCAGAATTGCCAACTATTTTAACTCTCCTAATCTATCATTTAATACATATACACACAGGTACACACCCAAACTGGAATATGGTATGTACTCCTTAATTATCTCCTTGTTCAATAAGTCCATTATGAGAATGGAGAAAATATGTGATGTGTTTCTTATCTTTTCAACTTATTCCACAAGATTTCAACTTTGTAGGTGAAATGTTAGATTTTTCTTTCACCTTTCTACTTCTGAATGATGAAGTACTAGGGAAGTCCACCCCATGTTACTGAGATTGTAGATTGGCTGAAGTGGCATGGCTGGATGCATAAACCATTTGTTCATTTTTGCTGTTACTTTATTGAGATAAATTTGGGCAATATATAGTCTTAGCACTAATCATAACCAAGGGGCTCATTTTAGTAACTTCAGTTCGGGCTATATTTACACATATGAGTGTTGTACATATACATGTATAAAAATAATCTAGTTTAGAAGCCAAAATATAAAACAAAAAATTTAATAATTGTCAATGTACACTGATTTTTTTTTGAGAGAGAGAGAGAGGGAGAATTTTTTTAATAATTATTTTTTAGTTTTCGGTGGACACAACATCTTTATTATATTTTTATGTGGTGCTGAGGATTGAACCCCTGTGTCCTGCGCATGCCAGGCAAGGCACTACCACTTGAGCTACATCCCCAGCCCCTGAATTTTTAACTTTGTGCAATACCAAATTCTACATGTGCATTATTTCATTTAATTCTCATAATGACCCACCCAAATGGGACACTATTATTACCCTCACTTTACAGTGGCACACACTTGTGAATTAAAAGAACTGCAGCAATATAGCTTGGAACTGGCAAATTAAGGTGTTCAAACTCAAGCAAACTATTTCAGGTGTGTCCTTGAATATAATACTAAGAGGACATAAATGATAAGAGGAATTTTCAACAAGTGCCATCATCTTAGACCAAGACTTATGAGCTTTCTGGAGTTCACCAATAGAGATTTCGTGGGCAGCACCCTCAGGGGTAGGAGGCATGGATAAGCTTCAGGAAACTTGTTCTGATGAGGATGTGAGGGCACATGTTTGCACAGCCCCATCCTGTGGGTCTTGTTTCTTTCCAGCCACCTCTGTAAGGGCAGAGGTCACTTCTTTCCAGCCACCTCTGTAAGGGCAGAGGTCACTGCCTCAAGATAGGTGATGGGTTATCTTAGGCTGGACTGAGACAGGATAAGGAATGAATGAGACTCCCAAGAAGGGATTAACTTTACACATGGCTGTATTCAGCAGGTGAAATTAAGTGGAGTCTAAACCAAGTGTGTCTGAAGCTGGGGATGGCTTAGGTCACTGCTCCTGGGATACAGTAAGTGCATTAGGATTTTCTAGAGAAGCAAAAATGCATAGAGTATGCTTGTGCTGACATGCATATACAGCCATGTGCCACACAGAGGCATTCAATGACAAGCTGTATATGTGATAATAATCTCATAAGATTATATTGTCTAGTTACATCATAATCATATTTGTGTATGTACACCTAATCACCTATTGACTCAGTTGTCAGAATGTGTCACCCTTGTTGAACTTGTTGAACAAAGCATGACTTTATGTGCGTGCACACACACATACACACATATACATATATCTATTTTTATTTATGTATCTATGTACATATATTTTAGCTATCTATAATTAAGAGAGGGAGATATTGATTATAAAGAATTGGCTTATGGTATGAAGGTTAAGTCACAAACTCCACAGACTGGAGACCCTGGAGAGCTAATAATACAATGTTGGTCTGACTCTAATGGAGAGTCAGGAGAGTTGATGGTACAAGTTTCAGTCCAGATCTGAAGGCAGGAGACTCATGCCCCAGTTCAAGGCAGTGTAAAGCGGAGTCAAATTCCTCCTTTCTCCTTCTTTCTGCTGGATTTATGCCTCTATTAGATTGCATGAGGCCCATCCACATTGGAGAGGTGATCTGCATCACCCAATCTGCCAATTTGAATGCTAATCTCATCCAGAAACATTCTCACAGACACACCCAGAATAATGTTTAACTAAATATCTGGGCATCTCATGACCTAGTCAAGTGAACACATAAAATTTACCTTCACAGCAAGCAGTGCTTGTTATCTGGTGAGTGTAAGCTCTGTGGATCAGGTTGGGAAAGGCATCCCAGAAGAAGAGCTCAGAGAGCTCAAATCTCTGGTAGGCCAGAACTGCAATTGATAAGGCTGGGATGGAGATGGCTCTTCATTTCCAGGAAGGAATAATGATGGTACAAGATTAGAGGGTTAGATGGTAGAAGTTAGTAAGATGTGAGTTGTTGCTTGACCACTAGCCATGGACAGTGTCACCCAAACCATGAATGGCATCATATCAATGGACTTCTGCACATATTCCTCACTAGTACAAAGCAGCTTCCAATACAAGAATACTCACTTGGAAATCTCAATTATTCTAATAACTTTTTGATACATAACAACTGATACCTCTATTCAGAACCCAGCACCATCTATTCAACTGCTACTCAATATCTTCATTTGACTATCCCATATCTTCTCAGACTTAACACATCCATATCTTCCATTTTATTCTTTGCTATTAGCATTGCCGCCCTTTCCCATTGCTCAGACTAAAAACTTTTGAGTCATCCTTGATGCTCCGGTCCTCTGAGCACTACATTAAATTCAGCAGGAAATCTTCTTGGTTCAACATACAAGCTATGCCAGAATCTGAGCATGTCCCATCAACTTCACTGTAGCTGCTAGATCCAAACCACCAGCTGTCTCTGAGACTATCACCTCAGCCTTCCCAATGCTCTGCCCTCACCCCCTCCCTCCAGTAAAGCATCCAGAACAAATTTCTCAAGCATGAATCAGATTCTTTCATACCTCTGCATAAGTCTCTCCATTGTTGTCCCACCTCACCAAAATAAAGTCCTTACCGGGTCCTAAGCATCAGGTTCCTTTGACCTTGACCTAGATGACCACCTGTCCTGAGGGCTCTCCTGCTCCTCCTGTCACTTACAGTTCCTTTGACTGGTCTGATTGCTGTGGTTCCTTCTGACTGTCATGTTGTTTTCCTAAGTAGCTGTTTGGCTTTCTTCTGTCAAAACCTTTTTGTCCTTGTGTAAGTTTAATTTCCGAGTGAGATCATTTTTTTTTTAAAAAAGAGATTCATTTTTTAAAAGAGAATCATAGAAAGATATAATACATACACACATATATATATACACACATATATATGTATGTATATATTATATATATTATCAGTATCACCAGGAACCCCCTGTTGTTTTATGTTAGATGACAGAATCTGTTGTTTCTGGATTATCTTGGGGAAAGTTGATATTTCCACCATATCGAGTACCTTCAATTTATGAAGAAGGTTTACCATTTATTGAGGAACACTATGATATAAGAGATTTCCTGGAAAATGCAAGAAGATCAAGAAAAAAGGTGACTAAGCTTATAAAGATTTCTGAAGCTTCTGGGTATCTCTTAAACAATAGATGGCCTACTTCCCCATATTCTTTAGGAAGGCTGTAGATGCTCTTGGCTTCCTGAGGTGATTAAGGCTCTGTGTGGAAACAGTTTCCAAATTGTGTTTTAGAAATCGACATCACCTCCATATCCCATACATGTGCATTCTCATATACACCCCTGGTGACACCCATGGCATTCTTTTTATTGCCCGTTTTCCATGAGGCAGCTGAAGCATTGTGAAGCCAGGGGCTACTTGCTAAAGCCTCAGTACATAGAACAACAGAAGACTCCTAGGAGGAACTTGGTGTTTGTTGAATAAATGAGTGAAGAACCGCCTTAGCCTTGTCCTAGCCCCATGGCGAGGACAGCTGGGTGGGGCCAGCACCAGCAGGAACTTTCGATTTGGTAAGATTCTGGTTCTGAAGACTTCTTCCTTTGCTACTGTATGTAGTTCTATTGCCAAATTAAGGAGCTTTGACTCAGTGTAGAAACTTGAAAGCAAAGCTTTATAATCTTTGGCAAGGCTTTCATGGAGGCTTGTTAGATTTGGGTATAAACCATTTTGACTGCCAGAAAATCCAGTCAGTGTGTTGTTTAAATTCACAAATCAAAATAAACACCCATGAATTGAAATGAATTTGCTAAACCTCAGTATCCCATTTAGGTCACCGAGCACCCTCTTTTCTTCCTCCTTAAAACTCTGCAGATCAGAGACTGTGACACAGGATGCCCTCTCCTCCAGCATCACTGGCTTTGCCCAAGATCACTAATGTCCACCTGGAAATAGAGCAGATTCCCCAAGAACTATTTCAAATAAAGAGAGAAGTAATCCATGAGCTATTAACAGGGATTCCGTTCCCCCCATGGCCCTGGTAATTTCTAGAACATTGAATTAAAGAGTTCTTAGACCTTTACAAATTCTCAAGGCAAACATTATTAGCAAAGAGAAGCCCATACAGCATGTTTGAAGATTGCCAGAAAATGTCAATGGAACTTCTGAATAAAATAAAAGAAGTTCAAACTCTCTCCGCCCCTCATCTTCTCCTCTTCCCCTTTCCTCCCTCCCCCTAACATGATTAGAAAGTCATTTTATGTGTCTTATGTGTTTGGTCAATCAAAGGCAAACATACATGATTGATAGTGACAGGGAACACATTTAACTCATTATTCTTTACTTTGCAGCAAAATGATTTGTGTAAACTGTCTGCCTAGCATTAAAGGTAAAACAAACGTAGAAACCCCAAAATGTTATATTTTAGTCTAATATTTTCCTTTTGGTTTTATAGCTGTAATCACATATGGATTCTTTTATTTGGCTCTTGGCATGGACTAACAAAGCGGGAGGCTGTGCAGAAAGATTACATAACATACAAACAGACCCTGGTGCCCACTGAGATTGGAGCCATCAAAGCTGCTCCAGTCTGGATGAAATGTTATGACCCAGGGGAAGCTATGGCTCTCCCTGGCCCTCATCAGCTGGCAGGACACTGTCACTGATGAGAAATAAGTGCCATCTTCTTAAACAAGCCTCGGGTCAAATATCAAACTCGGCTCTTTCAGAAATAATTGGCTTTAAATGAATCGCATGCATTAAATACACCTGAGCATCAGGGGCTGTGTTCACTTGATCTCACCACTCTTCTAGCTTTTAAACTTAGGTTTTATCCTCTATCCATGATTGTTCAAAAAAAAAAAAAAAAAAGGAATAAGAAGAAGAGGAAGAAAGAAAAAGAAATCTCAAAATGCTATGTAAGCTATAGGGAATAGTATCTCAGAGTCCCTTAGTCTGTTGGTTATGGATAAAATGTTACCAAGTATGGATCTGGCCAGAAGGACAATGAAAACTTGGAGACAATTCTGTACATCCAGAGAGGGCAGAATTGATTTCATACAGTATGTATTTTTGTCAAGGATTTAGAATAAGAGTGCCCTAGGTTTGCATAGCACTTTTCAGTTTATAAGATATACGTTTTTACTGAATTTTTTTTATTTGACCAGATACACAAATATGTTTCTGAATATCACATGCAAAAAGTACCAAATGCAAAATAGCTGATGTCTCTGACCCTTTCTCAACTGTAGAGTAGAAAGAACCAGGACCCATTTCACCAGCTCTTTTGGGGAGGGAGAAGTCAGAAGACTATGCACTTCTTGCTGTGCAATTGGTTGGGGAGAAACAGAGTTGGAGCCACTGAGTTCTTGGGGACTGAGTTCAGAGTTTCCCCACTATTACATATTGATTCCCCTAGAGAAATGTCTAAATTATACATAAAGCTTGGTTTATGTTCAATGCCTTCTAAGACCAGAAACCTTTCTGCAATATTTGTAAAAGTAATATCCTACATTTTCTGCTTACCACACGCCCAATTATGTGATATATATGAAACACATTCTGTCACATTCTATCCCATTCTGCATTCATCCAAGAAAGACCCAGGCAACTGGGCATGGTGGTGCACACCTGTAGTTGTAACAGCCTCAGGAGGCTGAGGCAGGAGGATCCCAAGTTCAAGCTCAGCCTCAGCAACTTAGTGACACCCTGTTTCAAAATAATAAGGGCTAGGGGTGCAGCTCAGTAGTAGAGTGCCCTGGAGTTCAATCTCTAGTACTAAAACATAAATAAATAAAAAAATAAGTAACCCAAGCAATTCTAGCTTCCTAGACCACCATATGTCCAGCAGGAGAGGATTTGTTGTTCACGTCAGGTGCGGCAACTGAGCAGAAAGAAAGTTGGTATTTGCTGAGGGAGATATTAAAAACCTTAACCCTGACTATTTGTAAGAAACCAGAGTGAGCCAGAGTGCCCCGTGGTAGACTTATAGCATAGGAAAGTTATCAGTAAAGAAGAGGCAAGATCCAGGAGGATTAAGCAGTGTTGACAAAAGGAAGAAAGGAAAATTCTGGGAGAAAAGTATCCTAGTCCTAATGCTCACAAACTCCTTCTGATCATAATAAAGGTATTCAGGTAACTCAGTTGGGGTCCAGGCAGTGAAGCTTTGAGGTGATGAATCCTCAAGATTACTAGAAAAATCCAGTAGCATTTGCATACTGTTTCTTTGACCATTTTCCGCTATAGGAGAATGTTTCCGGTATGTGGACCTACTAAATTTGCAAAGGACTGTAACTATCCAGGTATTTTTTCCTTTACCTTTATTTTTAAACTTAATACATGGGACATGTGTTTGTGTCTTATATATATATACAGTTCTATGCCTTTGAACACGTGTGTAGAGTCACACATCATATCACCACAATCAGGACACAGAAGAGTTTTAGCCCCCCAGTTTCCTCCTTCTCACAGTCAAAAAAAGTGAGACCCCCACATCCTTGGCCCCTGCTAACCATTGATCCATTTTGTGTTTCTGTGATTCCGTGCTTTCAGATCTGTCCTGTAAGTGGCACCATGCAGCAGGTGATCTTTTGAGAGCGGCTTTTTTCTTTCAGCATAATTCCTTTGCAACCAGCAGGGTGATGCATGTATCAATACTTCATTCCTTTCAATTACTGAATGGTAGTGCATTTTATGGATGTGTCAGAGATTGTTTATCCAAACATCCACTAGACAGTGTTTAGGTGCTTAGGGGGTATTTTTTTTGATATAAACATTTGTGTAAAAGTTTGTGTGGACATAAGTTTGGATCTCCAGGGTAAAGGCCTAGAAAAAGGATTGCTGGTTTATAGAGCAAGTTTATGTTTAACTTAAAAAAAAAAAAAATCTGCCCAAGTGTCTTCTAGAAAGGCTTTGCCATGGATCATCCCCATTAACAATGCTTGAGCGCCTCCTGCTCTGCATCCTCATCTGCTCTTGATATTGTCAGATATATATATATATATATATATATATATATATATATATATATATATATATATATATATAATATATTTTATTTTAACCACTCTAGTAGGAGTGTAATGGTATCTCATGTGTTTTTAGTATGCATTTCCCTAATGGCCACTGATATTGAACATGTGCTTATTTGCCATCTGGTATCATTTTGGTGAAATGCTTGGCCCATTTTTTAATTGTGTTTTTGTTGTTGTTGTTGTTGTTCTTCACTGTGGAGTTTAATAGTTCCTTGTGTATTCTAGATATCTTGTTAGATACAGGATTTGTAAATTTTTTTCTCCTGGCTGGTAGCTTTCCTCATTTCTAGAGGAAAGTTTTCAATTAAAAAAAAAAAAAAACACACACCTGGAAGTTTTTCTCAAAATGTTAAAAACAGGGTCATAATATGACCCAGCAATTCTACTCCTAGGTATCTACTCAAGAGAAATGAAATAATAATACTAGTTCCCTACAGTTGCTATAATAAGTTGCCACAACCCTAGTTGCTTAAACCACACCAGTTTATTCTTTTCCCTTTTCAGAGCCCAGAACTCTGAAAATGAACTTCCCTGGATTGGCGTCTAGGTGATGGTGGGCTGGCTCCTTTGGGCGGCTCTAGAGGAGGATCTGTTTCTTCGAATTCTCTAGTTTCTAGAAGAAGGCAGTTACATTCCTAGGCTGGTGAACTGTACCTCTGTCACTCTAGCCTTCTGCTTCCTTTGCCATATCTCCTCTTTGCTCTCCTTTAGTCAAATCTCCCTCAGTCTCTCTCTTGTTTTAGGACTCACTTGGGTATCCAGGATAATCTCTCCATCTCCAGAACCTTGTTCCAGGGATTAGGGTGAAGATGTCTTTGAGGGCTATTATTCAACCTCCCATCATCCTCTGGCCCTCAAAGATCCACAATCATCCCACGTGCAAAATACATTCATCCCACCCCAATGTCCTTCAAAGGCTCAGCTCTTCAGCATCAATTTAAATTCAAAATCTTATCTAATGATCATCAACTCAGAAGCCCCAGATATCATTATCTAAATCACTTGCAGGTGAGACTTTAGTTATAATCCATCCTGGGGCAAACTTCTTCTCCATCTATGGATCTTCGAAAACTAGGAAGCACATGCAGTCTCACATTTGCTTAATGATGGACTTCATGTGTGCTGATGGTCCCATAAGATCATGATGGAGCTGGAGAATTCCTGACACTTGGTGATATTGTGGAGGAATGCATTATTCACGTGTTTGTGGTAGCAATGATATTAACAAACCTATTGCACTGATGGTGGTACGAAAGTACAGCAATGTACGGTCCAGAATACTTGATAATAAATGATGTTAGTTTTATGTACAATATTTACTGTTCTTTTTATTGCTATATTAGAGTTAGTGCCTATTTATAAAATAAAGTTTATAGTAAAATAGTATGCCATGTGACACCCGCAGCAGCCTCAGACATCTCCTGTACTGTGTCTCCTGATTGCATCGAGGGCTTGTGGCTGATGATTGACCTATGCCATGAAAGTTTGTGTAAGGCCACTCTCTGCTGCTCACACAGAAACAAAATCACCTAATGATGCATTTCTCAGAATGTATCCCTGTCCTTAGGCAAAGCATGACAGTGATTGGACAGCCACAGAGTAAGTTTTAGACCCTCCCATTCCCAAAGGGAGAAAATGAAAGGAAGAGGGAGATACTAGACTCAAGCAATTTCAAAATTCCATCAGACCAACTCTATAAGTTTCAAGGTTTAGAAATGATCCTCTGCATCTTAAAATTGGCATTAGGTAGTGTGATTCTTCCAAACTTATTTTTTTTTTTTCAAAATTGCTTTGTCTATTCTCAAGTCTTTGTTTTTCCATGTAAAGTTGGGAATCAGGTGGTCTATATCTACAAAAATTCCTGCTGATTCCTGCTGGTATCTTGAGTGGAATTGTGTTAAACCTGTAAACCAATTAAGGAGCACATTGACAACTTTACTATGTTCCATCTTCTAATCCATGAATATAATCTCCCCATTTATTGACGTCACTTATGTCATGGTCAACTTTAACTTCTTTTTTATGGTGTTCAAGATAAAGATTCTATACTTGTTTTGCTAGATTTATAGATAAGACTCACATTTCCTTTTTGGAAGGGTTGTAAATGGAATGTTTAAATACGAAGAAAAAATATTTGGTTTCCAATTGTTCTTGGTGGTGTGTAGAAATACACCTTATTTTTCTCTGTTGACCTTATACTGCACTGGTTAGCACTTCCTGCACAGTGTTGAATAAGAATTGTGAGAATGGGGGCTCAGCCATAGAGGGTTTGTGTAGCATGTGAGAGGCCCTGGGCTTGATCCCCAGTACCTCCCCTGGCAAACAAAAATGAAGAGTGGGAATGAATGGACATGTTCAGAGTCTTGGAGAGAGAAATATTCAATCCTTCATGAAGTGTTGTTAGCTGTAAATATTTTGTCTATGTCCTTTTCTTAAAATGGAAGAAAAGAGTTGTATTTTTTGTTTTGTTTTGTTTTGTTTTTAAACATGACTAGATGTTGAATTTTGCCAAATGCTTTTGCTGCATCAATTGATAGGATATTTTTCTTCTTTGGTCTGTTAATAGTGTAGAATGCATTGATTGTGTTAGAATAGTGAATGGGTTGTGGGATATTTTTAGGATAAACCCCACTTGGTCTTTTTTGTATATTGGTGGATTTGATTTGCTAATATTTGTATGAGTTTCTTTTTCTTATTAGTGTATGTTTGTGAGGGAATATTGGTCTGTGGGGTTCTTCTACTGTCTTTGTCTTGCTTTATCATGAGAATAATCATGTTGGCTTCATAAAGTGAGTTGAGAAAATTGTCCCTTCATTTTATTTTCTGCAACTGATTTTTGTATAGAATTGGTGGATTTTTTTTCTTTAAATTTTCAGTAGCATTTACCAATGAAACCACCTGGGTTTGATTTTTTTCCCCAGGGTTTTTAAAATACAAATTTAATTTTCTAAATAGGTATAGGGACTATCCATGTTACCCATGTAATCTTGAGTAAGTTGTGGCAGTTTGAGGTTTTTGAGGAATTAATCTGTATGTGTAGAGTTGTTCATAATTTCATTATTGTCTTTTCAATGTCTGCAGTGTCTGTAGTGATAACCTATTTTTCATTCCTAATTTTATAATTTTTATCTTCTCTCTTTGTCAATTTTACGAGATATAAATATTGCTGACCTATGCAAAGAATCAGTGTTGGTTTCACTATTCATTTTTATTTTTCTGCTTCTTTTGACTTGATTTTGCTCTTCTCTTCTAACTTCTTTTCAATATAAAGCCAAGATTACTGATTTGAGATTTTTTTCATGCAGTCATTTAATGATGTATATTTTCTCTCTAATCACTGCATTAGCTGCATTCTATAAATTTTGATATGCCATGTTTTCATTTTCACACAGTTAAAATATTTTCTTATTTTACTTGTGACTTCTTCTATGATCCATGGATCATTTAGAAGGTGTTGTTTAATTCCCAGTTATTTGGAGATATTCCTCTGAGCTTTCTATTATTGATTTGTGGGTCTGATTCCATTATGGTTAAACGACAACCCATCTTCTATGATTTCAATTCTTTTAAATGTGTTAAGTTCCATTCCGTGGCCCAGAACATGATCTATCTTAGTGACTGTTCCATTTGAGCTTAACAAGATCATGCACTCTGCCATTATTGGGGAGAATGTTCTATAAATGTCAATTAGAGCCGGTTGGTTAATGGTGTTGTTAGTCCTTCTGTTCCCTGGCTGATTTTCTGCCTACTGGTCCTACCTTTTCCTGTGACGAGGGTGCTGAAGATGAACCCAAATTGTGGATTTGTCTGGTTTGCTTCTGTCAGTTTTGCTTTTTGTGTTTTGAAATTCTGTTCTTAAGTATACATAGGTTGAGTATTCCTCCTTTGAAATAATTATGGTCAGAAGTGTTCCAGATTTCAGATGTTTTTAGATTTTTTCTGATTCTCGAAAATTTGCATATCCATTATGAGATATCTTGGGGATAAGACCCAAGCCTAAACACAAAATTTATTTGGTATACATTTTATATACATGACCTGAAGCTAGTTTTACAGAATATTTTAAATAATTCTATGCATGGCACAGAGTTTCATGGTGTGGAATTTTCCTCTTGTGGCAACATATAAGTGCTCAAAAGGTTTCAGATTTGGGGGCATTTCAGATTTTCAGATCAGAGATGTTTTTCTGTTGAGTTCTCTTGGTGAATTTATCATTTTTTCATTATATGTTGTCCCTGTTTATCCTTGTTTTCTTTGTTCTGAAATTACTTTATCTGATGCAATACAGCCACTCAAGGTTTTTTGTAGGTGCTTGGGATTGGAGTGATTTGGCTTAGCCAAGCGGGGGATGGAGCCCAGGGCCTCATGCATGCTAAACAAGTGCTCTAGCACTGAGCCACATCCCCAGGCCTCAGAAGTATATATTTTCCCATCCTTTTTGTTTAAGGCAAACAATATTTTTAAGTTTTAAGTGATTTCAAGATATACAAGAATATATCTTATACTAAAGTCATTTTAAAAAATTTCATTCTACGAGTATTTGTTAATTGGTTGTGTTAGGCCATTTTATAAATAAATGGAAGTTATTGGTATATTGGGGTTTAGACCTAACATTTTGTTATTTGCTTTTGTTTGATTTCCTCTATTTGGGTTTTCCTCTTTCATTTCTTCTTTGGGGTTATTTGAACATTTTTTTAAGTTAAAAAAAATTTTTAGTTGTCAATGAACTTTCATTTTATTTATTTATATGCAGTGCTGAGAATCGAACCCAGTGCCTCACACATGCTAAGCAAGCGCTCTTCCACTGAGCCACAACCCAGCCCAAATTTGAACATTTTTATTGCTCAACTTAATTTATAGCATTTCTTTTTTTTCTTTCTTTCTTTGGTACTGGGAGTTGAACCCAGGGGCGCCTAATCACTGAGCCACATCTCCAGCACTCATTTGCATTTTATTTAGAGACAGGGTCTCACTGAGTTGCTTAGCACCTCACTTTTGCTGAGGCTGGCTTTGAACTCATCATCCTTGTGCCTCAGCCTCCCGAGGAGCTGGGACTACAGGCATGTGCCACTGCACCTGGGTATAACATTTTTTAAAAAAAATTTCTCTATACAGTTTTTCAACTAGTTGCTATGGGGATTATAACATGCACATTTAACTTTTCAAGGCTACTTAGATTTAGTGAGTGACCTTTTCTAGTGTTATGTAGAAAACTTATCCATGGAACCCAATACCTCCCCTATTTTACGTTGTAGATTGTTCTGTTACCCTTATATACAGTGAAAACACCATCAATGTCATAATTTTTTCAAACATATTTTAAAGAACTCAAGAGAAATACAGTCTTTTAAACTTATTCCAGTATTTGTTATTTCTGTTGTTCTCTCTTTTTCCCAAATGTTCCGTTTTTTTCCCCCTATCATTTCCATTCTGTCTATACTATGTCATTTAACAATTAATTCTTCTGGAGTTGTCTTCTGGTGACAAATACTGTTTTCTGCTATTGTTGGAGAGTGTTTTATTTCAGCTTTATTCCCGAAGAACATTTTTGGTGGGTATGGATTTCTTGGTGGACAATTTTTTTCTTTCAGTACTTTAAAAAATGTTTTTCTGCTTCCTTCTTTCCTCCTTTGTTTCTGGTGAGAAATGCATGATCATGTGAATCACCTGTAAGTAAGGGGTCATTTTTCTGATTCCTTTCAAGATGTCCTCTTTGTCTTTAGATTTCCATTGTCTGATTACAGTGTGTCTGTCCTTTGGGTTTTTCCTGCTGGGGTTCTTTGAGATTCTTAAACTTCCAGATTTGTCTTTTGGTGAGATTTGGGAAAATTTCATTCATTATTTTCTTGAAATATTTTTTTCTGCACCCTACACTTCGTGCCTTCTTGGGATTCTTAAGACACAAATGCTGAATCTTTTTCCAAGGTACCAGAGAAACCAAAGTTTATGTTCAATTTTTTAAAAAAAGATTTTCTCTCTCTGTTGTTCAAATTGCATAGTTTATATTGCTCAGTGTTCAAATTAATTCCCTCCTTGTTCTTAATTTTCATTCTGTTATTGAGTCCATCCTATGCGTATTTTAATTATTGTTTTTTTTAAATATGGAATTTCCATTTGAATCTCTTTTAAATTCTATTTCTTTACAAAGGATTGTTGCCTTTGATTTTTTGAAAATGTGTTCCTTTTTAGTTTCTGGGGAATTTTTGTGACAGCTGCAGTAGGATTCTTGTTACATAATTCCACTTTTCTGTGTCATATAAGTTTTGGCATCTGTTGATTGTTTTTTCCATGCAAGTTGAGATTCTCCTGCTTATTTTTATTCTTTATTGTATTCTGGACATTTTGATGATTGCATTATGAATTTCTTAGTCTGTTTAAAATTTTATAAAAATGTCGATAATTTTATGTTCATATTCAGTTGACCTGTTTGATTTAGGTTGCAAGTTCTGACCAGATTTTATGGACTTTGGTTCTAATGTTAGTTGAGTTTTCCAAGCATTAGTAGTATTTTTTGGATCTGACTCAAATCAGCTTCAGACAGGTTGGTATATATTGTTTAGGTGTCAAAGCTGACATAGGCCATGTAGGACCAGTTCTGTCCATGCACAACTGAGGATGAGCTCATGAGTTCGTAAACAGTTCCAAGGTGCTACCTTGTTCTCTTTTATCTCACAAATGGCTTTAATTTCTAGGAGTGTTTCCTTTTTGATTCTTTAGTTATCCTGCATTGTCACAAAAGCCACAGTCTCTGTTTGCCCTTTATAGCCGGACCAGGAGAGCATTGCTTCCACTGCAGTGTCATCCACACATGTCATTTGAGCATGTTCCATAATCATTCTCTTTGGGGCAAGACTGAGGTAACTCACCTCTCCATCAGAAGCTATGAATAACAAAACTTGGCAAGTTGCAGTAAACTGATATTCAAGGCATCTCCTGGTAGAACAATGTGAGGAGGCTGTTTCAACTTCAGACTCATTTGGCTGATTTAAAGAAACTTTGGGACACCAGTGAGATGGTGCTGAGATCAACTTAAGCATCCATCTGCCATCTTGAAAAATGGCATCCCATAAAAACTTTCAACTGGGTGTAATTTTTGTAGATTTTACAATTAACTGCCGCATGTATTTCATGGTAACAAGAGTGATATGGTCCCTTTAGTTAGGGTTTCAGGTTTGGAGAAATACAGGTGTCCTGTCTGGAGAGCTGTATACCTTGTGCACGGGGGGATGGGAAGTAGATGGAATTAATTGACATATATGAGTGAGGGATATTGCTTCCTCCTTCTTTCCCCACATCCTGTCAGTAGATAGGGTATCTCTGTCCTCTGAGGAGTAACACACATCTCTGTGCCCACTGATCTTGTGAAAAAAGCTCTTTGTTGTCACTCTGCCTGCAGAAGTCAGTGTTTACTCTTATCCTCTATATTTACAGCATTGTTTTTTAGGACAATGGATTTAATCACCTTCTTCTTTTCCTAGACTGTGACAAAATAGGTATCATTTCTTAAGGAGTTTTTGTTGCTTTCTTGTTTTAGCTAAAGTTTGGCATTGAAAGGCTGTGTCCTTCAGTGGTTGGGTATTTTTCCCCCCTCCTTAAATAGACTAGTGAGGAAAGAACCAGTGAAAGAGGAGTATTTGGTGCCCCTTTCAGAATAGGATTGGGTATCCCAGGCTAATTGTGATTGGACTTGGTCATTCATGGGTGCGATTGTCATTTCCCCTCTCCATTCATACTTGTGGAACTCAGTGTTATACAAATTCCCTACCACAGCCCTCTCCCTTCCTGTTCCCACACCCCTCAAAGTATGATGGGAGCTGTGTGGTTGTATAGTGGATGGGAGGATGGGGTGGGGACAACTGTAAGATTTGACATGGTTTCTGGAAGACTTTGGGCAGGTTATTCTACCTCTCTGAGCATTACCTGCATTAAAAAAAAAAAAAAAAAAAGAGTTTAGAGATTGTTGGGAAGGTTAACAGTGTATGAAAGCATCTAACCCTTGGTCTTTAATTTCTTTCTTTCTTCCTTTCACAAGAGAGTGGAAGCACTGCCTGTGTTTGTACCTGTGATGAGGCTTTAGACTGGGCTAGGATTGGGTCACTGATAGGAGAAGACAGAAGAATAAGCCTGATATAAAACCATGTCCTCCAGGGTGGCATAGAGGCAACCCTACCTGTAGTGCTTGTATTTCTATGTTGCCAATGTTTTGGGAGATGACTGATGTTGGGGGAGGTCCCTGGAATTTTTGGTGGTAAGATCTGGAGTCAGCAGAATTTCCTGACTGAATACATTTTCCAAGGTAGCAGCATTGTTCATCAGCCTAAATGACACTTGTTCCCCAGTCCCCTCAGCTTTTCTGCCAAGCCCTCCACCCCCTCAAGGCCAGATGATTTTATCGGCAAAAATAGGTGAGAGATGGGTGCATCTGTCCCACTTTCCCCCAGGCCTCTGCCACCAGTGGGGATCTGCTGACTCTCCTTTCTCATATGCTAATGAAATCCCAGCAAGCAGGCACAGCTGTGCTCAGGATAGAGCCCTGCTGTGGGGTGACTCCAAGGAGAACAGCTGTGTGTTGGAATGAGTTACCTGCAGACAACTCAGAAAGAGAGCAAACTCCCACGTCCTGCCCCATGGATTCAAATGTATTCTCAGCTTAAACTACTGGTGGGTTGCCTGAGCCTGGGGGCGGAGAGAACCCTGTCTGCCCAAACAGAATCTTCAGGAGTACTGTGAGTCTTCCTGCTCATCTCATCCTGTGCCAATTACAGGATGAGGGCCAGCAGTTTTCTGAGTTTACTGATCCATGATGAATGCTCCCACCTTCCTAGAAATGGAACAAGGAACAGAAAAACATGCCCCCCAGATCTCCTCCCAGAGAGCATAAAGTGTGTGATTAGATGGAATACTTTGATAAGCCATTTAGAAGCGGGCAGGGAGGAGGAGTCCCTTTCTCTCAGGAGGCATGTTCAAGTGTAACATGCTAGGATTGGGTCACTGATAGGAGAAGACAGTAACAGATACTTTCTACCTAGCTTTCTAAAAGGGTTTGCTTGTCTGCAAAGCTTTTCTTTAGCTGAGTTCAGTTTGCAAATCGGGGCCAGGATTCAATTATTGCGACAGTAGAGGCCAAGGGTGCCATGAGAAAGGTCCATAGAGGCTGGGGAGGAGTTCCATAGAATAAAGCTATCTTTGGAGAGACACACTCAAACTCCTTGGTGTTTCTTTTCCATCTGGAAGACCATTTGGTAATCAGTGATGGTCCAGCCATGAATCACAAGACCAACATCTAATGGGCTTTTGTTCCTTTGTCTGAACAGTAGATATATATCTTTGTCATCATCATCATTATCGATTCAGTACCCATAATGACAGGGTAAATGCCATCTTTTACTCTGACTGTACCATGCGAATATCTGACACATGCATGTCATGAATATTTCCAAGCACCACTAAGCTTAGCACTCACATGCATCACCTCATTCGGGCTCTCTCCCTAGAGTAGGTACTATTGCCCTTATTCTACAGCTAAAGGGATTAAGGCTTAGAGAAGTTGTGCATTTTGGCTCAGGGACACATGGTGAGGCCAAGATTTGAACCCAGAGCCTGTGTGTGCTTAAGTTCTTTCCTGCCTGCTACTGTACTAAGTGAGCACTCAGGGTTGTGGTCACCCTGCCATGGAAAAGGAAACTGCTGAACCCAGCTAAATACATCAGCAATTTATAGGCTGCCCACTTCCAATCGCTGAACCAAATGTCTTTTTGATGAGGCCTCAGATCCACTCTAGGAAGCCGCAGAGGGGAATTTCTGAAGTCATTTCTAACTTCCTGTGAAAATATTCTCTAACTGGCAAGAGATTGTCCAGATA
The DNA here is from genome assembly GCF_048772815.1 of Callospermophilus lateralis. Classification (NCBI taxonomy): domain Eukaryota; kingdom Metazoa; phylum Chordata; class Mammalia; order Rodentia; family Sciuridae; genus Callospermophilus; species Callospermophilus lateralis. The sequence continues at coordinate 48,408,206 of NC_135319.1, read as the reverse complement.
ACAATGAATACACAATAAACTGCTTGCCTCTGCCTTTGATACCTGGCTTACAAATAACCCATTTGGCTTCCCAATCACCCAGATACCTAAAACTAGCAGAATTTATGCTTGAGGCTGGAATGGCTCTGTTCAGCCAGAAAGCAAAAGTTTATGACCAAACCCTTTGCTTCGAAATGAAATCTAGTCTCTTTGGCTCGACTTTATTAGGCCATATTGTACAGCGATAGGAGACATAAGTATCCAGAATCTGCTGTCACTAAAATGGGTCTGAGTTGGCAAGTGTTTTTGTCCTCACACTCAATAGTGTGTCCTAAAATGGGAAAGTTGAATAGAAATTAGGGATGCAAATCAGGGTCATTTCCTGAAACTTTATTTTTAATTGAATTAAATACATGCATGCTATATTGCTTCTGTATCTACACAGCACACATTCAAATGGAGATGAAGCTATTATTGGGGTCATTGGATCAATGGAGAGAAACTAAGTAGATAAATCTGGACCCCTGAAATATGGTTTAGACTAATTACCACAACAACCCAAACACTTGGATACCCATCTTGTGCCTAATTATCTACAAGCCTTCTCTGTAACTGGCTCTGATATTTAGCAATACTTCATGGAAAACATTCATTTTCATTTCTAACTCAAATCCTTTAGGCTGAATTGGATTCCCCTCATTCACTGATCCTCAGAGGCATAATGGAGACTACTTGTTCTTCCCTGTCCATAGGAAGAGCTCCTTGCTACTCAAAGTGTGGTCCCTGCGTGGGCAGCGTAGACATCCTCTGGGAACTGATCAGCAGCATCTTAGATGCCATCCCTGGATTATGGCACCAGAAACTTCCTTCTTCTAAGTTCTCTTGAGCAACATACATGTCCATCAAAGTTTAGGAAGCATAGGACTCAGGGTGTCAGAGGACTTTTAGGTGAAACCTCAGCTACATCCCCTGGTAAGAAATTAGATGGGTTCTCACCATATCATCTCAAATACTGAAGATTCCTCAAAGGCATAGGCAACTCTTGAGTGGTTTGTGTCATCAAAAGCAAATTTATAATTCCTGTGCTGATTCAAACATTCTTTTCTAACTCCTTCACTCTTTTCCCCGTTTAAACAAAACAAAACAAAACAAAAAGAAGATTAGCAGTTGGTTTTGGCCTCAATTTTAAAATTTAGGATAATGAAATGGCCAAATATAGCCTTTGCTGGGCTTAGTCTATTTCCTCCGCAGTTTTTGTTTGACTTGACATTGGAATTGGAAAAGGGAAGGCAAGAAGACAAAGAGGAGCTTAGTCACCTGGGGAAAACAGCATGGGCTGAGATAGGAAGAAGGGGCTACTTTCCAAAGGGGTGGAAGTAGGAGGCCAGCAGGATGAAGCACTCTAGTTAGATTGAAGATGTGCACCTTTTCCTGAGAGTTCTGCTTTCCAACTCAAGTCTCCAAGTTACTGCCTTGAGAATTTAGAAAACCGTAAGTCACCAAGATATTCTGTGATGACACAATTTCCCAGAAAATGTTGCTCATAGTAAGAAGTTTTCTGGGATGTTTGAAAATGACCTAATTATGTATGCTCCCTGTTAGTTCCTAAGAGTGCAGAATTTTCCAGTATTCAGAGGCAAAAATTGGTTCATTTCATGCTCCAAAACTAAATGCTATGAAGTTATGCATGCTTTCTTATGATTAGAAGCTTGGAAAAAAATGTGCTTGCTTGTTTGTGTCTTTCTCCAGTTTTCTCTAGCTTGATTCAACTCAGCAAGTATTAATTGAGCACCTCCTATTTGCAAAGTTCTTTGCTGCTTGTTTTAGAAGCCAGAGTTGAACAAGACAGATTTTCTCTTAAAGAGCTTACAGTTGAACAAAGGAGTAACTTCTGTTCTGAGTTTTGCTTTATTGCATTTGTCCGAAGAATTAAATGCTCTAATGGTGGCCAATGTTCACTTCCACATACTGAACATTTGTTTTGTGCTGGGTACTGTTTTAAGCATTCCATACAGATTGTCTCATTGAGCCCTTGTGCCTTCCCTAGAGTTGTACAATTCATATTCCCATTAAAGTAGGGTGAAGCACCTCAAATTGGAGAAATGAGGTGGCATATGATTTCAACTTCACACAAAAGGTTTTGACAACTGAAAATGTACATAGACATATTTCTAATAGAAGGTGGAGGAGAACAAGGATACCAGCATGGGAAATCAGGGGTAAGAAACTTTTAGATAAGCATTTCCCATGTCCATGTGTGGCTCCTTGAAATAAGAGATTTAGTGACCAAATAGTTTTCTCCTTGTAGACATAGAGTTCATATTAGCATGTTAAAAGTTCTAAGGAGCATTGCACTAAAAAAATACAATAAAATTGAAAATGCAGTTTGTTTTGTTAAATCCAGTACTGTCCAAATTTATTTCATTCATTCAAAAGTATTATTACTAGGTACCATACTCTGTTCCAGGCAGTACAGATTAAGATGAAAATTTGTGCTTTCAAAATAATCTAAATCCTAGTTGGGGACAAAACAGAACTCCTTCTCCATTAGGTTTTATTCCAGGTAATACCTGCTGGTTAATTCTGCCAAGTTTACCTTGTGAAATCTTAGTTGAGAATAATTCTATCTTTATGAAACTTAGGGGAAATTATGGGAAGTAAGGTTTGAAAGATAGAATGGCTCCATACTAAAGACCAGCAAAGTTCCAACTGTGGTCCATGGTCCAAAGATGAATGCTGGGAACTCTTTATTCCTTACCTGAGAGGAGATAAGTACAGGAAATTAAAAGAAAAACTTTAAAGCAATTTGACAGATTAATTTTATGTTGCTTGGATTTAATGATAAAAAATGTTGGCCTTGTACTTTGCATGTCTTACCTTTTCATTTCTTTTTTTTATAAATTCATTTTTATTTGATTTTACAAAAGCTTGGTTCTTCAAAATAGTGGATATCAGAAACAATCAAAACCCTGATTCCTCATCTCAGGGGTTGGGAGCACTGTCCTGGAAAGTTTGGGATGCAGGGCTGAACTATCTGTCCTCTGGATGGATGGCTGGAGGAGGCAGGGGTCTGCATGAGAACTTTCACTTCAGGCTCACTCCACCCAGATTAGAATTCTTCAAGTGGTATTTTAAGAAACTTGGGGCTTAGGATATAGTTCAGTTGATAGAGGGCTTTGCCTTGCATATACAAGGCCCTGGGTTCAATCCCCAGACCACCAAAAAAAAAAAAAAAAAAAAGTAAAGAAAAGAAATTTATTATCTGAGGCATAAGTGAAGACATTCTTAACTATGAGCAACATTGTAAAACCAAATTTTCCTATTTGGTCCGATAAGGAGTAGTTCAGTCTTTAATCTCTTAAGCAAAAGTACCTTTTCTTCCTTGAATAGAAAAAACAAAACAAAACAAAACAAAACAAGAGGGTAAAAAAAGGCTTTTACATATTGAGACAAAGTACCAGTTTCCTGTCAGAGAGGAATAACTTCTAGGTAATTACTCTTTTTAAAAAGTTCACATGTCCCTCTTTCTGCTAACCTTTCCTTTATCTTCAGTCTCCATGACATTCCGTGTCTCTCCAGACATAGTCTGGGTTGGGGTAATGTAGTGCAGAAAATGATGTGCATTTTAATACTTTTACATGTGGTGTGGTGTGTTAATTTCTCTCTGAACACCTCATGCAGGCTGATTTTCAATTTTTTTTTCATAATGTCTGGTGGAAGAAATCTCATTTGATAGTCTGCAGCCCACTTGTCTGAGAATAAGAGATTTGGCTCAAGTTTATCCCCAAATTAATCTTTGGAGTTGTTTATTTATTCATTCAGTGCTGAAGCAACCAGTTATCTGGCATTCCGTCAAATCTCAAATAATTTGTTCTGAAACCTTTGGAAAAATCTGAGATCCTTTCATCCTATTCACACGTTCTGGAAAATGCAATTTGAAATTGGCCATAATTACAGAATGCCAAATTGTTATGAAGTCCCTGAAATCCATTGCTACTCTCAGAAAGGCTGCCGAACCCAAGTCCACATCCAGGAATTACAGCATTGATAAGCAGTTTGGCACAGAGAAGAAGTACATTCTGGAAAGATACAAATAACCATTTGCCTCTGCTTTCTTCTTCTGCTTTGTCACAACTCCCTCTACCCCAGAAAGCTGTGCAGGGAGCACAGCACCTTCTTGGACCTCAGTGAGCAAGATTCACCCACTGAGAATTTTATTTGTATGAGTTGCTTTTAGTATTTTGTAATGGTACTGAAGGCATGGAGGCTAAGAAGGGGTGGAGAAGGAGATAACCACAAGCCCTTTGATCAGAACTATGGCAAGCTCATTGGCTTTGGAACATAAAGGGAAACAGAAGAGAGAATTCGAGGAACTCAATGGTAAAGTGTTCTTAACACCTTGTCGCTCTTGACATTGTTCTCTCCAGCAAGAGACGAGAAGCATAGCATTAGTGAGACTTTCTCCCGTGACTGCGCATGCTGCACAGAAATGGGTATACACGACCCCACTTGTTTTAGTAACAAGCCCTCACACTTGTCAGCTGAAAGCCCATAAATTCCAATTCCATCTTTAGTATTGTCATCGGGGGCTTGACATGTTCTGTGGTGCTGTGTCTTTTTTGGCAGAATAAATACGTTTTTATAGGCTCCAAGATAATGTTGGTCAGTTCATGTCACTGGGCTCTGCTTAGACTGTCACTTTTAAAGCACAGTAACCATGTATTATTTTTTAGTTTATATGTACAGATACTCATTTGTATGTGGCTAATTAATTATGATTAAGCACTCATGATTTAAAAACTTCATCCCTTAGAGGAACACTGTTTGCTGAGAATTCAGATAAAGTTTTACAAAATAGTAAATGTAATCAACGTTTGCTGATACTACTACCAGTTTGGGGTAGCATTAGTGAATAATTCTTATGACCCATCTATTGCATCTCTTAATGTGATCACCATTGGTTTTTATAATTTCTTTTAGTACTTCTCTTTTGATGGGCATACTATAACATATATTTGGATTGAAACAGTGTATTATTTTCAATTAAATTAGGATTGGTATATATATGATAATCTTTGGAATTATTTATATGGTTCCAGAGCTAAGGATGGACTTTTTGCAAAATTATTTGGCTGTAATCAACACAGTTATTCAGACTCTTTACTGGGAACAGAAATCACAGTGGCTGTAACAGATCTCAGCCAGGACGGTTGAATTTTTCACATTCATCAGGCTGTTAGTATTAGAGAAACACAGTTTTACTCTAATCACAGGAAACATAAAAAATAAAAGGCATCATTACTGTGCTCCCATTAGAAGCACATGCAGAACCTGGGATCAGGAAGGCGTGACTTTCCAAGAGCCAAGGCTGTTGTTTCCAGTTGGACGGTGCATTTGATGGTGGAGCTGTGTTTCCCATGGATTGGTGTAAAACCATTTGCTTGGGAGGTTCAACTAGACTGGTTGAAAAATTAGGTAATGAAGGGTAGATAAATAAAACCAAGAGAGGGGTAGACAAGCTAACCCAATGGCTCAATTCCCTTCGCTCACTGACAATTCTGTGTGTTTGATGAATAAGAACCCACAGCACATCAGCTGCTCCTCCTTGCTAGGCGCCCTTCTAAAACAGCTGGGGTTTGATGTGACAGCCAGAAGATAAATTGCTGCCTCAGGAAATGCTTTGCCTTTGACTGATTGCTGAATGGCTGGCAAATTAATTTTGGCACCTTTCCCTAAGTCATTTTGGTCCCATTCCTTCATTTTTCTGCTGGGAAGTGTGTCTTCACATTACAGTTAAAAATACATTGACAACACAAATGTGGGGAACAGCATGTACTATTTTCAGAAAGAAGTTATAGGCTGGGATGGTTCCATTTTATATAATAGAAATGATGCTTTTATCCTCTGCAAGGAAGCCTGAAGGACCCTTTTGGCTGAGCTTGAAATCAATAGTAGTCCTCGTCCACCTCTCACAGCCATTGGCAAGGCTCCAGGGTCTCAGCTTTTGAGCTCTTGATGAACTTCTGGTCTGGTATTTCCCCCTTAGGCACCTGGATATGGCAAATACTCCCTGCCATCCCCCTCTTTCCTGGACATCTCTCTTGAGTGCATGAACTCTGATACTTGTTTGTACCACTGATTGGCTTGGTGACCTTCAGTAGGTGACCTCACCTCTGAGTGCCTCCGTTTTATCATCTGTGGAAGTGGAATCCTAATGCAAATAACTCCCTCCAGTCTCCCCAGATTTTTTTTTGTTCACTGTCATTTTCTTCGTATTAAGCACAAGGTTTGAAATTCAGCATAATTTACACCCACTATTCCTATCCTAAGAGTGCATTGACAGAAGGAAGGGGAAAGCTCACTGTTGCTTTTGCTTTTCCAAAGTAAGTTGAAGACACCATGCTTGAGTCCTAGATAGATGAACTTTGATAGGAAGGGATGATTAAAGTTTTTGCATGGGTATGAAAGTTGGAGTCCCTTTTCCTGGGTCCCTTTTCCTGACATTGCACTACAGGATCAGAAAGCTGGTCCTCCCTCCTGACTCTCTGTGACTGTCCTAATCCTGACCTTGCTCTAATATAACTTGTCATTCTTCCCTTTAAGGATTAAAGGGTCTCAGTGATAATTATAATTACTAATTCTTCTGCTTCCACATTACACATATGGATTTTAACACTTTTAAATTGTGGTAAAATGCACATGAACATAAAATTAACCATCCTAACTATTTTTAAGCATACAGTTCTATGGTATTATATGTGTTCCCATAGTTGGGTGACCATCACCTCCATACATCGCCAGAGCTCTTCGATCTTGCAAAACTGATGCTTTCTATCAGTGGTACAGTGACTCCTCATGCCCCAACCTCACCCCTGCAAACACCTTTGTACATTCTGCTTCCATGAATTTGGCCATTCTGGGAACCTCAACTAAGTGGAATTATAAAGTATGTGTCTTTTGGGGACTTGGTATTTCAGTAGCATAATACCATCAGATTTTATCCATGTTGCAGCAGGTATCAGAATTTCCCTCCTGATCAAGGCTGAATAATATTTCATTGCAAGTATGGACCACATTTTGCTTGTTCTTTCATCCATTCAGACTCCCTTGGGCTGCTTCCACTGCTCAGCTATTATGAATTATGCTGCTATAAGCGCGGGTAATCACATAAGGCTTTGAGATCCTGCTTCTAGTTCTTTTGCTTATATATCTATGAGTGGAGCTGGTGATCATATGGTAATTGTCTTTAGTTCTTTGAGGAACCACCAATCTGTTTTTTCATAGCAGTTGAACCATTTTGTATTCCCAACTACATGTCTTGAGAAGATATGAATATAGCAATTTTGTACTTCTGAGTGTGTGTAGAATGCCTCCCTCAAAAAACCTCAAAAAAGGGTTGGCTTTCTACGTAGAAATAGTGTGAAAGTTGGAGAAATTTTAAGCAGAGCTAAAACAATGGGCTTAAATTTGTCAGCATGTGCACAGTTGATAGTATAGCTAGTATAGCATTGCAGATACCCTCTGAGAGTCTACATATGGATGTGAAAGAGGCATTTTATCTTACAGAATGAGCTGTGCACTTCTTCCAGTTATTTGACTTTTAGTCCTCAAGCATTTCAGATGAGCCAGAAGGGCAATGAATGTGTACGAAAAGGAATTCGGAAGAATCAGTAGGAGTCAAATATGTGTGGTCAGATACATCTTAACTAGACATGTCTGCTGCTTTTTTCCAGCAAAGGGGAAAATATGGAAAAATAAATGCCAGTTTAAAATAAGATTTCATCGGTAACTAGAGAAAGTACTAAAATACATAATTTGTTCAATAAACATTTGCTGAAGGAATAGAGCAATGAAACAATTTTTTGCTAATTTTAAAACAAACATGAATAATATAATTGCCTTATAAAGAATCTGTTTCTACTTATTTAAAAATTTATTGTAAAGAATAACTCTGTTGCAAGATAGGGGCATGAAAATACTGACCATAATTAAAGGAACCAGGTTAAAACCATAATAATGTCGGAAGATCACCAGCAATCAGGAACAATTAACATAAAGGTTCATATTTTCATTATTTTTGAAAATTAGTTGTAATATTTAAATTAAAACATAAATGACATACTATAAAAGAAATGTCTCTGCTGAAGGAGCTGGCTAAATTCTTATACTTTAGGAATATTATCCACCTGTAAAGCTCTACTTGGGGATTTATAAGTAGCAACACTTCCTGTAGTATCCTATTTGCCAATGAAATGAATTACGACAATATGGTTTCCAAAATGTTCTATTTTTCAAAATTTTTATTAATGCACACTAGGCTTTCTTTAGATCAATTAAAATTAGCAATATTTTTTATTTGAAGAAATTTGTTGGGATTTTAGATTTGGAGAAATTAAAAAGCTCATGCTTAGTTCATGAACACATGACAGTTAATTTTTATGATCTTTCTACTTAGCAGTAGAAATGGTCAAGTGACTAGTTTTCTGAAGGTGCCCACTTTGGGGAAGATCAGGGGCAGATGACCAGTACATACCGAGCAGCCCTGCGTCGCCTGTGTCTCATGTATTAGGAGCAGCTCAGCCTTAACCTACCTAACCTAATTATACCTAGGCTGATCCTGAGGAGACAAATTGTTTGGAGGCAGGGAGCTTTCAGTTTATTTCTGATTTTGTTCTTGACTTTTGAATGCCCCGGCATCATCAAATAGATCACGACTGTCCTCTTTCCCACAGTTTCGGTTTCCGTGTCTCCTTCAAATTCAAATGTTTTATTTCTCCAGGTTAACTGACCAATCAGCCACAGGCAAGATGCCTTTGAACACAAAAACAGAACCAGAAATTAGAAAGAGCCGCTTCTTGTTGCCTGGGCGTCTTCCTCTCATCTTCCTGCTACCTAACCTTCACAGGAAGGAAAGCCTGGGAGGCAGCAGCTCAAGGTCATACAGCCTGTCTGCCTGCAGGGGGAGCCCCTGGCATCCCTCAGCTCCCCCAGCATTCTTGTGACTTCCTGTTTTTTAAAGATTGATCCTGATGGGGCTGGGAATGGGACTCTGTGGTAGAGTGCTTGTCACATGCATGAAGTCCTGGGTTGGATCCCCAGCACCACACACACACACACACACACACACACACACACAAAACAAACAAACAAATGAGTCAAAACAAAATTGAATCCAATGTAAAATCCTTCCAGAAATGCATAGCATGAATAGGGTTGTTGGGAAAACAGGTTGAACTTGTTAGTTGGGGAAAAAAAGAAAATACTTATTTTAGTGACATTTGGAGCAAGAGCTTTCTGAAACATTTTACTCATTGTGACATTCCAGGTAGGGCCTGAAAAATTGTATTTTCCAGAGTAGGAATGTAACGTTTTGTTGTAATATATACACACCCATTGTAAAAGCCTTCAGATGATATGGAAATCTAAGGAAAAAAATGTTATTCTCGCATTCAGAGATCATTGTTAGTATTTTTCTATAAAACTTTCCAGATTTTTTTTCTGTGTCTTTACAAGTGTTCTGTTGACTATAAAGTTTTTTTTAAAAAAGGATAAGATTATACACATTTTGTAATGTTCATTTTCATAAAATTACTATACAATTTCCCATTTTTATCATAATTTTAATTGATTCTGAGTATTCCATTGTATAGTATGCTTCTATACAATATATAGGGTATTCTTGTGCATAGCTTTCTGTATTTGTGTATTTATTTCTTTGCTGTGAATACTTTAAGGTATAATTGCTGTGTAAGAGAGTACATGCTTTTACAAACTTTGAAATCTATTTTAAAATCGCTCTCCAAAATACTTATATTAGTTGACTTGTCTATCATTATTGTGGGTGAGTGCCCATGTCGCCACACCTTTAGAAATCATACAGGTTAAAAAAAAAAAAAACTGTACTTTAAAGGGGATGTCTTTCAAGTCCTTGGGTTCAGGGTCACTGCATGGGTACTGTGGTTTTGTTTCTGGTTGCTGAGGTCATGGTCATCTAACCAGTGCATTTCATTTGTTTGCCACAGGCTGTACCTCACTTCCTTTGCAGTCTGCAGTCATATTGTAAACTCTATTCCTGTGTTCTCCTTCAGATTGAGGAAGACACATGGCAGAAATACTACTTGGAAGGAGTGTCCAATGAAATGTACACAGAATATCTCTCCAGTGCCTTCGTGGGTCTGTCCTTCCCTACTGTTTGTGAGTAAGTGACTGTTGACTGGGTGTTCCTTAGCTCTCAGGGATATTTAATGTGCCCCTCATAGAAAGTCACTCACCCCTGCCCAGCACAGTTGGGTCACTTGGCAATTATTGAGGGGATACTCTGTGCTAAGTCCTATATGATGATGAATGTATGGGTCAGTACATGGTCCCTGCCTTGGGGTTTCCCCTGGCCTCCAGACCTGAGAATCTGGAACTTGGATCTCTCATTTGTACTAACTCAGGAACTGCAATTAATCTGTTTATCTCAAATTGTACTCCTGTGATGTAGGCATATGTATGAAGGGTAGCATGAACACTTTTCTCTCTGATTTTATTTTATTTTTTTGATCCTAGGGATTGAACCCAGGACTTAACACATGCTCAGCATGTGCTCTACCACTAAGCTACACCCCCAACCCTCTCTGATTTTAATAGTGCAAAAACAAATCTTGCCAGCCCCTGGATTAAGGGATTTTAATCTGTCTTTTAATCAAGTCAAATTATAGAGACATGAGAGAAGCTACTGAAATAAAATTTTTCAAAGTGATTTCACTATTTACTGAGGAAACGTGGAACCAAATGTACAAAAAGAGGCCTTGAAGAAGCCTCTGCAGGCAAAGAGATGACCTAGCTTCAGGAGCTCCAGGTGTCCCCCACAAGCCATGACAATGCTTCAGTTTCCCCACTTAGCATCTCAGGTAATAGGTTCAAGCCAAACAGGGACTTTGTCCCCTGTAAAAACACAAAAGCCCTGAGAATACGGAGATGCTTAGCCTGATCTTTTGACACCTTAGTCATGGATGGATGATCTCTGTCTCACTGATAAAACCTGGGAAGAAATGGGGGATTCGAGAACCCATTGGGCTGAGGAAGAAAAGCCATTTTCTTGCCCTCCCTGTCAATTTACAAACCAAATCCACCTTCTGGAAAGGGAGGTCTGAAGGTGCCAGAACAAGACTGAGCACCCTCACAATAAAGGGAAGTCCAGAGGGTTTGGGGTTTATCGTTTCATCATCTTCCATTCCCTACGCAGCAGGGAGGGGTCGGAGTGCTTGGTTGCTTGGCCGTGTTTACCTGGAGACTCTTGTCAGCGGACGCAGCAGGTGCACTCTGCCAGTGCCTGGCCCAGACCCTAAGCACTCCAAAATGGTTTGGCTGTTTACTGAAATTTCTCACCCTGTCTCTAAGCGAAAGTTTAAATGTTAAATGGACTGGAAAAGTGAATAGGTAATTGATTCGGAAGGAGTTATTTTCTGAAAATGGATGCCCTATTGTAACTCCCGCTTGCTCCTTTCTTTGAGAGCTATTTCTCTTTCTGTCGTGGGAAGAAGTTAACCATTCAGAGGCACTGGGTCCTGGAAGCTAAGGTTTCTTCTCCTCCAAGCTCAGCCTGCATAGGATGGAAAGACCAGAAGCCTGGACTTAGAACTGGTTTTATAAAAAGGAAACTGAAATATCGTATATTTATATATGTCTAATGTGGAGGGTGGTCTGAGCAAACAGCAGCGCCGCCAAGGCCAAGGGAGGGGCCCCATAGAGTTGGGGGTATAGGCTTGGGAGACTTGAAACCCTCTTTCTTGGCCATTGCCTAGTGTGTGTGTCTGACACCAGTGATCCTGCAAAACCCTCCTGGGTCTTTCTGCTTTCTTGCCTCTCTTATTCTGCCCCTGGAATCTGAGTCAGTTCATTTTAAGACTAACAAGAAGGGTAAGGACTGCCTCCACTAGAGGCGTTAACTGGGATTCTCACGAGGTGCATTGGACTGAGATAGTTGCCCTACAATGTTTCATTTCTTACAGGTTTGTGGCCAATAATTTTTTTAACAAGTGTTATTTCACATAAAAACTAGATTTCTGAACCCTCTTGAAAGTCCACTGTAACCATACAGGATCTGCATTTCTACAAAATGATGACTGGCTCTCATGTGTTATAACAAAGGGGATGTACCATCTGCCCCTTCCTGATGTCTTCAACAGGCCTGGGCAACATCAATGATCCAGGCCTGGCACTGTGCACATGTGATCTTGTCTACCCTGACCTGTGCATGGTGTGAAACTTCACTGGCCTTCAGCACTGGCTCAAGAGTCAGGCACAGGTGGATACAGTGCTGCCCGAATATTTCCCTTGATTGATTTTCACATTTAGAAGATGTCCCAAGGAGGAGAAAATCGCTCAGACCTACCCTGCTGTCAGAGAATCGGGTATTTGTTCAGTAAAGCTTCCAGAATCCAAAAAAAAAAAAAAAAAGCCCACTTCTGATGTGAGTGAGAATGTGTTCAACTTAGTGCTATTATTCCTTAATGCAATGATACAGCAGAGGTGGAACTAATCAATAAAGAAAGGACATTTAATGAGATTTAGGAACATCCCAAAACATTGAAGCTCTCCTCAAGCATTTGATTATCTGGAGGCTTAATTATCTGTGTTTTCTACTTTAAATTAAAGAAAAGCCATAACTCAAAGTTACCAGCAGTTTAATGATAACACTCTTCAATTCAGGTTAATTAAAGCACAGCCGTAATTAGAGTGTAGTGTTGTATATCACCCGGCTGGCGCATAAGTATTTTCATTACTGTAAGAATTGGCTGTTCAATTTCAAGATGACATAAAGGACGCCAAAATATATTTTAGGCTGGTTCATGGAGAAGAAAAAGAATTGGAGAATATTCTGGGTATAATAAAGCACAGATAAAATATACAGATTTTCAGAGCAGTTTCTGTAATTATGTGCTGCACTAAAACAATATGCGGCCAATAATGTCTTAAAGCATGAAAAGAAATAAATTTGTTCTTCCCCTGGGCTGGCAGAATGCCACTTTGTGGGGTGGGATCACTGTACAGGAGAGCTTGGAGTTTTCTCAGTCTGTCTGTGAAAAGATAAGAGGCCAGATAAGTAGGTAAAATTCAAGGTCATTTTCCAAGAGAACAGAAAGGAACTGGAGGGAAGGCAGCAGGGGCAGAAGGCCCTCAAAGCTACCGTCTTAAAAATTTCAAGCCTGGCTGGGTGCAGTGGCACATGCCTGTATTCCCAGTGGTTTGGGAGACTGAGGCAGAAGGATCTCGAGTTCAAAGCTAGCCTCAGCAATTTAGTGAGGCCCCAAGCAACTCAGTGAGACCCTGTCTCTAAGTAAAATATGAAAAAGAACTGGGGATGTGACTCAGTGGTTAAGTGCTCCTGAGTTCAATCCCTAGTACCAAAAAAAAAAAAAAAAAAAAAAAAAAAATTCCAGCCCAGTGATACCCTCTTGGTACCTGATGAGACTCACATCCACTGTCTACTTTGACTTCTCAGTATCAGCCTTTGAACTGTACTTTGTGTGTGACCAGGAGAGGTGGCTTTGTTCTAAAACCAGAAGCTACTTTAAGCAAATACAAAATTATATCTAACCTTTCGTCTACATTTTCTCATTTATCCTCACAACTATCCTATACTGTTTATGTAACTACTCTTGTTTTATAAATGATGACCCTGGACTCAGAGGATGTGGGTGCCCCCTCCGAAGCCACCAGCCATACAAGTTACACAACAGGACTTTGACCTTGGCTTGTCCAATTGGACTGGCTTGGAGTAGGCACTGGTTGAAGGCTGGCTTCTTAGGAATCTCCTGGGAAGCTTATTAAATGGAGTGACATCTAGGCTTCGTCTCCAGATATTAATGTCTCGGGCTAGTCCTGAAAATGTTTATTGTTTTAAACAAGGAAGCCAGGTGATTCTGATTCAAAGTCTGAGGATTAGAAACTCCTTTCTCATGATCCCAGCCCTCCACTCCACACTCTGGGGTAACCTCTTCTTCTTCCCACTTTGGGCCCAGTCACTGGAATGTTGAGCTTCTTCCCATCATTCTCTCTTCATGTGGGGCTCTCTGCAATCTTCAGGGACAGGATGGAATCTGCACTTTGCCATGCCAGGAAAACCACTGACTGGTCTCCCCACACCCCAGGCCTAATCCAGATCACTGTAGGGAAAGGACAGGACGTGGGGGTGCTGAGCCCTTGAGCCCTTTAATGCCTGCAGTCAGGTCTCCACTGGGGGTAAGTAAGGCAGGATCCAGCTGGAAGAACAAATTAACCCAAATGCAGAAAATCCAGAGGAAGCAAGGATGGGTCAGGACCAATCCCTGAAGTCGTTGGCCTCCTTGGAGATCACAGTGGGCACAGCCTGGACCTTCCCCAGGATGCCCACGGGATGTTCCTTTCAAGGGCCAGCAGCTCCTGAGCCTGTCCCCTTGGTTTTGCCTCTGGGTCCATACGGCAGCAACTCCAAGGCATAGGAGCTTTGAGACCTAAAGGAGGGAGAGCGTTCCATTGTTACCTGAACACCAGCCAACCATCTGCTTCTCCTGCCACCTTCCTCAGCAGGTGACTGTGAAAGTGCTGAGGCCAGCAGCAAACCTTCAGGAAGAAGGGCAGGGCCCTGCTTATGAGCCACTTCCACAATAGGATGCTATGTGAGGCTCAGAGTGTGAGCCACAGAGTCCCAGAGGCCTGGGCTCAAACCCCAGCATGGGCCACTTGCTGGCTATGTGATTTGGGGCAAGATATTAGGTCTTCGTATGTCCCCTTTCTTTGAAATTACCAGGTGCCTGACCTTGGATTTGTTGTGCACTCCCAGTTTCCTCATCTCTGAAATAGGGATAATATTACCTCCTTCTTAGTACTAGTTAATGTCATTTTCCCCTTTGCTGTCCCTCTTTTTTCTTGCACCCCTCTCTATCCCCCCAAAATACAAGCATCTAGAAAGAAAGAAACACATGGTGGCATTTCCAAGTTCTGTTTGCTCTTACTGTTTAGTAAATTTTCCTGCCTATTAGTCACCAGTTAACAAACCAATAATTTGGAATATTTATACCATCTTCCCAAGCTT
The DNA here is from genome assembly GCF_048772815.1 of Callospermophilus lateralis. NCBI lineage: Eukaryota > Metazoa > Chordata > Mammalia > Rodentia > Sciuridae > Callospermophilus > Callospermophilus lateralis. The sequence continues at coordinate 48,393,166 of NC_135319.1, read as the reverse complement.
GGTGCCACTTCTAGAAGAACCTGCGATTAGATTTGACCAAATAGATGAACATAAAAGGATTAATAAGAATACTTATAAGTGCCAAACGGTTTGGTTTTTCTATGGTGGCTTCCCTTGCACCTGGCTGAGGGAAATCATACCCATCCTCAGAGAGACACAGGGGTCCCTGAAGTGCCTGGTGGAGGCCCCGAACTGGAGTACAGATGCTCAGGGTTGTAGGGAAAGCTCCCTGCAGGCTGGAGTAACCAAGGGAGGCTTCCTGGAGGAGACACCCTTTGAGCTGTTTCTCTGAAGGAGATTGGATCCAAATAGGGGTTAAAGAGAGATGTGGGGGGCTGGGGCTGGGGCTCAAAGGTAGCATACTTGCCTAGCATGTGTGAGGCACTGGGTTCGATTCTCAGCACCACATATAAATAAAATTTTTAAAAAGTCTATCAACAACTAAAAAATTAAAAAAAAATAAAGAGGGAAGTAGGTATTCTAAGGGATTGGAAATTGGGATGGGAGACTGTGCAACATGGGATGACACAAACTCTAAACATGTGGGTCTCTGAGATTTTAGATGGGAAACAGAGACATGTCAGATATATTTTGACATGTGTTGCTTTGGGGAGAAACAGAGAGTTGGCAAAGGTGAGGATGCACTCCCCTGCCCCAGGTAGGGAGAGGGTGAGGAGGCAGGTGGGCAGCAGGAGCCAGAGGAAGCCAGAGGCTGAGCATCTGGGCTGCAGCAAGAACACGATGTTCTAGGTTCTGAGTCCCAAGGTGAGCTACTAGTCAGTCACTCATCACTTGAAAAATATAAAAGCTTAATTGTATCAGGTTTTTACAGTGCAGGGGGGGATTAGGACAAAAGATGTATGTAAAATATGATGTGTCTCTCTGTCCCTCTGCAGCTGATGGAGCAGTTAAAATTCAGATTTGATGTAGAGTATGTTATTCAGGGTGACTCCAGGAGTTGCAGCCAGATCTTCCTCGGCTGTGCTGAAAGGCACGAGTTTTGACCTCACACCCAGGGGCAAGCGTAGATGCTACTGCACTGTCTTCTGACAGTGCAGAGAGATTCTCCATCTCCTCACTGCCTACCTGTGTTCAGAAAATCCTGGAATTCAGAAAATCTTGCTCTCTTGTGTTGTTCTGCATGGGCAGATCTTTCAAAAGAAGCCCCTTGAGGAAACTAAGAATGTGAGACTACCCAGAGAAAGCTGAGCCTCTCGCCCAATAAAAACGACAGCTAATTCAACCTGAGTCCTGTGAAATAATTAGATTTTAAAAAAAGACATCCAGATTTGAACATGGAGCAGAAAGAAGCCAGACAACCCCAGTGGTTAAGTGATAGATTTCTATATCTTGGCTGCAGAAATGGGCATTTTAAGAGAATTTATGAAGGGGTTCAAGTCTCATCTTCTCAAAACAAATTTCCTCTCACAGAACTGGCCCTATTCATGCACATATCATGGAAGTACTGTAATTAGGGCTTAACGTGTGAAAACAGATGTGAGGATAATATTGAGCATTATTGCTAATATATGGTCCAGTAAGGTGACCAGTAATCTTCCTGAGTGTTAGTGATTAAACCAATGGCCATAGAATCTATAGAATCTTTGAAGGTAGACTGTAGAGGCAGTGGCAGGCCCAGAATTCTTGGCAGGGGAGTCAGGGAGTGAGATGAGTTAGAACTGGGGCAAATGCTAGGCCTTGACTCCTTGATGGGTGTATTTAGATCAAATGCACAGTTTTTCTTTATATTATGTTTCTGGTTAATATTAATAACAGCATTCTCTAAAAGTGACTTTGTTGACACTTTAGGCAAATGGTAATTATCCTTGTCAATGTGATCAATGTGATTTCTTTTTTTAAAAATTTTTATTGTTAGTTGTTCAAAACATTACTTGGTTCTTGACATATCATATTTCATACATTTGATTCAAGTGGGTTATGAACTCCCATTTTTACCCGGTATACAGATTGCAGAATCACATCGGTTACAAATCCACTTTTTTACATACTGCCATACTAGTGTCTGTTGTGTTCTGTTGCCTTTCCTATCCTCTACTATCCCCCCTCCCCTCCCCTCCCCTCCCCTCCCATCTTCTCTCTCTACCCCATCTGCTGTAATTCATTTCTCCCCCTTGTTTTTTTCCCTTTCCCCTCACTTCCTCTTATATGTAATTTTGTATAACAATGAGGTCTCCTTCCATTTCCATGCAATTTCCCTTCTCTCTCCCTTTCCCTCCCACCTCTCGTCCATCCCTGTTTAATGTTAATCTTCTTCTCATGCTCTTCCTCCCTGCTGTGTTCTTAGTTGTTCTCCTTATATCAAAGAAGACATTTGACATTTGTATTTTAGGGATTGGCTGGCTTCACTTAGCATAATCTGCTCTGATGCCATCCATTTCCCTGCAAATTCCATGATTTTGTCATTTTTTAGTGCAGAGTAATACTCCATTGTGTATAAATGCCACATTTTTTTTAATCCATTCATCTATTGAAGGGCATCTAGGTTGGTTCCACAGTCTAGCTATTGTGAATTGTGCTTCTATGAACATCGATGTAGCAGTATCCCTATAGTACGCTCTTTTAAGATCTTTAGGGAATAGTCCAAGAAGGGTAATAGCTGGGTGATTTCTTTTTTATTGGTACCAGGTATTGGATCCAGGAGCACATAACCACTGAGCCACATTCCCCCCGCCCCTTTTGTTTTTATTTTGAGACAGGGTTTCACTAAGTTGCTTAGGGCCTCGCTGAGGCTGGCTTTTGACTCCTGCCTCAGCCTCTTGAGTCGCTGGGATTACAGGCATGTGCCACCACACCCATTTTTTTTTTTTTTAATTTCAAGGGGTTTTGGTGTGCTACTGGATTTGTGTATGTGTGTGTGTGTGTGTGTGTGTGTGTGTGTGCATTTGAGAGTAGGGATACTTTAAAACCTTCTCATCACACCCTTAGCAAAGCAATGAAGAAAAGGAGTTTAGCAATACCTCTATAAATATTTTAAATCACTTCTGTTTTCTTGGTGCTGAGTCTTAAAAATTCCGATGTTTTAAAATTTTTAACTAGATGTTTTCATTTTCAGAAGTTACTGTTGCAAATCAAAGCTCTTGAATGTAAATATTATCCACCCTAGCCCCTTGATTGTAAGGACTTGGTTTTCCAGAGTGCAGTGTTTACATCAAATCTACTCTGGTTACATGCATCAACCTGACAATCCCAGGGCCCTCCAAGTAGCTGGAGAGGGACTGGTGCTTCAAGGAACTGCTGCTTCTATCTTCACCCACCTTCCTCGTGGGGTGAATCATCTTCAATAGCTCCAGACCCTATCTTTGCATACTTCTCCTGAGCACATTAGAAGGTGCAAACTGTATGACAGGTTTCCATGCTTAATTCACACCAGAAAGTAATCTTTCCAGTCAAAGGGGCTGATTTAATGGCAAGAACAATTTATTTCCCTCTGGGTAGGTAGAAACAGTTGGACTCTAATTCTTAAGAGCCTTTGTTCAGGAACATCTGGGTTGAAACTACTATAGTTAACAGATGATGCTGACATTAAAAAAAAAAAAAAAGAAAGAAAAAGGTTTTGTATAATGTCGTTGTCAAATTTGGTAGACCTCTACTTAATAATTATCAGGAAAGCAATCTAACTTGTTATTACAACAGTTTTATTGCAGATTGCTGGTTTAAGACCTTTTTGTGACAAGTGGCATTTTTTCTTGAAAAAAATAAGTCATTCTATTCCCCTGTAATTATTTTTTGCAGCCAGTGACAACTTCCTGCTTTGGACATATCGGGACATTTTATTTTAGAAACCAAGAATTAAATTCTTGCTAACTTATGGCCGATCTTATCCTATTTATCACGCTGTGAAGGCTCCCTGTTTTTTTTTTTTTCTTGCATCTTACCTCTTTTTAATCCTGCTTCCTGATCCCAAACTGGTCCTCTGTACTTTGAAACACAAATACTGTGGGTAAAATCAGAGAATGGCTGTGAGGACTGGATGGCTAATGCCTGTTCTCCTCTACATCACCGCCCAAATGGTGTTGAATGATGCAAGTAAATATATAACCACAGGGCTTCATTTGGGGTGGTCTGAAGGCATATTCTTAGCTAGGTACCCCTTGTAAGAAGATCCCAAGGATAAATTGTTATGTGGATCTTAGACTCAGACTTGCATCTTGGCACAACAGATCCAAGGTCAAGATTAGATTCCCAGAACCTATCACTGCTATTATTTCCTCCAACATCCTTCTTTTCCATTCTGCCTGCCTGGAAACAAGACAAGCTAAGAAGCAACTTGTTTCAGGACCCAGTACTCCTCTCCTTTATTCTGCCTACACTTTCCTAGTTTTCTACTCTGTCCCTTGTCCATCACTTCAGTAACTCATGAGATTCTGTAGCCCATTAATTTATTGGAAGTTTGCTCTTTGCACATCTCAAGATGCCAGGAAGCAGAGCGTGCATCCTGTACTAGTGATGCTCAACCTAGAGTGGAGAGAGAGAGATAAGCAAGAGATCAGCCTTATCCGCTCCCCTTTTTCCTTGCCTCCATCCCCTCTTCCCCACTGGACACCCCCACCAGAGCCTGGATCTCGGCTATATCCTTAAACCCAGGACCCTGACCCTGGCCACCTCCCTGTGACCAAAAACTGTGGTTTGAATACTCATGGTGGATCCATAGTTCTGCTTTCAATCTGAATCATGGTTTATTATTCAATGTATTTTGCCAAGTTCCTGACAATACCCATTAGAGCAGGAGTTAAAAACTTAGATGCCCATAGTAGGCACAAAGTTAGCCAAAAAAACATGAAGAGTGAGGGGGTCTGAGACAATAGGGAGCAGTGGGGACTGTGGCACAGTGGAGAACACGTCCCCTGGGGAGAGGGGTGAAGGAGTTCTTCATAGTACCAGTCCTTTTTAGCCATATGGATGGTGATTTCAGTGTGGCTTTACCTGATTTTGCAAGGAAAGCAGAAAAGCCATTCTTCCTTTAATGTGAAATCACCTATTGGTATCTGTTTCCAGCTTTTAAAAAACAATGTTAACAACCAAGCAATGTGTCTGTACGTTGGGCTGTGACCACCGCTTTCCTTTCTCCATTCCTAAAAGAAGCATCTGTGTAGCACACTGTATTGAGACTTGATTTCCACTTTTGGCTTCCTAAACATTCTTGAGGAATCCAGGATCTCATGCATGCTAGCCAGGTATTCTACTGCTAAGTTATATTCCCAGACTCACTTTTGTCTTTTTAGTGTAAAAGCCATTTGACCTTCAGCCAGTTGCTAGTTGCTTTGTCCGCTTTGGACTTCAGCTTATTTTCCACATAAGAAGGTCAGGATCAGCCACTTTGAAAGGGTGGTGTGACACTGTTTGCATATATTCCCTTGGTTTATACCACTCGGTGCCTCTCCTCTCTCATTTCTCCTTTGGCCAGTGAGCAACAGCTTGTTTTGGGATAAAGGGCTTCTTAAAAGGAGGTTTCTTTCAGGGAGTGTAGAGTTATCTTAGAAAGTGGGGAAGTTTTGTCGGGCATGACAGTGTTCCCAGCAACTCAAGAGGCTGAGGCAGGAGGATTGCAAGTTTGAGGCCAGCCTCAGAAACATGGCAAGGCCCTGAGTACTTAGCAAGACCCTGTCTCAAAATAAAAAAATTTAAAAAGAGTTTAGAATGTGACTCAATAGTTCAATCCCTGGTACTGAAAAAAGAGAGAGAGAGAGAGAGAAAGAAAGAATGTTAGATTTTGGATTTGAAATTCAAAGAGGGCTTAGAGATCTGCTGTGCATCCTTTAGAAGGTTAACAAACGTGCATGAAGTTGCATAGATTGTGTTGACTTTCTGGCATTAGGAATCTCCTTTCCTTTTATATCCAGTTACTAAATGGCATTATAGTCGCTTGGAATAAATAATTCACCATTACTGTGAACAATTCTTTTCTTCTCACCAGTAGGCTTAGTTTCACAAAAGCTAAGCGATTAAGATCTTTGATCCCATGAACTACCAGAGTTCAAAATTGGAATGGTCGTGGCTTATAGGATAACAACAAATTAACCTTTGCATAATCCATGCTAAGTGAAGACCAGCTTTCTCCTTGAATTTTTTTTCTTTTTGGTATTTAATGACTATTTACATTAGATAGTGGTTTCTTAATCTGGCAATTTGGTCTGATAAACATTGCATAAAGTACCTGATTTTTAAAACTAAAAAGTAGCAACCCCATAAAGGGTGCATGTAAGTGGAGCTCTATGGGACATAAATTAAGAAGGGCATTTTCCCTGCTGCACTTGGACATGTGTGCTGGTGTTTCAGCAAGCTGCATAATCAGCACAAAGCCCAGGTCATTAGAGTCTGCTGGCAGGAATCAGAAGACCTACAAATCACCAGAGAGCCCACATACACCTGAACGCAAGTCTGTGAGACCAGGACCTCGCATATAGGAATGAGCAATTGGTCTCATTCCTCCTGGAGAACTCATGGCCTTTTCCAGAACTGTCCAGGCTGATTATGTCACTTCTCTATTTAAAACCAACTAAAGGACACTTTGGAATAAGCTGCAGACTCCTTGCTGTGGCAAAGTTCTTGTGACCTTGCTCCTACCTTGCCCTATGGCCTATTCGCTATCACTCTTGATCTTGCTCACTCAGTTTCATCCTCTCTGGCTTTATTGCTGTTTCTCAAACACCCATAGTTCTTTTCTGCCTCAAGGCCTTTGCATGTGCCATTTCTATTCCACAGAATTTTTTTTTTCCCCTTATCATTCCTTTGCCTGCTCCCCAGGCTCCATTGTTCTGTATATCCTCAGAATGGTCCTCCAGGTCTGTCACAGGTGACACACCCTTTGCCATTCACTCTTCATTCCCTTAGGTTGTTTTCTGCATAGCATGTTATTTTCTGAAAGCTTATTATTTGTTCACTTGTATATTTGCTTATTGCACATCTCTGCCAATGCAAAATCAGCTTCATTGGGGATGAAAATGTATATCCTGCTGGGATAGACACCCAATGCATAGGCACTGAGCAAGTTGCATGGGTTTTCTGAACCTTAGTTTAACCACCTGTAAAATAGATACCAACAGAAGTCTGAAGAAGTGGGGTAAAAATTCCCTCTCAGGGATATTGTGAGGAATCAAAGTTAAGGAAGGCCCTGCCCCTTGACCCAACACCTTATTCCCCATATAATTCTGGAACTAAATAACTGTCAACTCTTTTTTTTAATCTATCAGTTCACCAAGATTTCATTATCCAAAAAGTCCCTAAAGACATAAAGTGATAACACTTGTTGCAAAAACTTGTAATATATATGCAATTCAATTTTTTTTGTTCTTGAGTTTTTATTTCTGAGTATGTAAATATATTTTGCATGTAATTCTAGCATATTATTTACAAGTTTGCATCTTGTTTTATAATAGTATTTGTTGATTTTATATTTTGAAATAGTCTGCAAAAAGTCATTTTGAATGCTGCCTAATACCAACCTTGCACCATGTAAACATTGCCTTATTATTGGACACTTAAGTTGCTTTGGATTTTTCTACACTTCATAAATAACACTGACCTGAACATCTTTATGTATAAATATTTTATGGCACCTCTTATTATTTTCTTAGAATTAAAACTTAGTAAGTGGAAATTATTTTTTTATGAGTTCTTCATAGCAGTGGGTACATTCTCTGTGCACTATGGAGAATTCTCAACAAGTCAAAAACTTTTCAAGAAGTTGCTCTGGTGGAGGAGGGAAATTCAGACACATGAAACAATAAGCAACCAGCACTGGTATAAAATAGACTCTAGGCCAAATGCTGTGGTTACAGATGAGGTGATGGAAGAGTCCTGAGAATAAAATCAGGGGTAGTGTTACCTGGAGGACACCTATGGCTTGGAAGATTAGATGTGGTGTGGCCTGGGAGGAGGGGCAGGAGCAGAAGAGAAGGCATTTGGGCAGTGGGAGGAGGCAGCAGTGAAGGCAGCAAGCCTGGAAGGAGCCAGCCACAAAACACTGGGCAGAGGAGGTGAGACAGCTTGGATGGAGCCAGTAGTGACAAAGCCGTAGTCATGTGCTGGGCACTTACACGGAAGCAAAGTATTATTACCATCATTCCAGACACACAGGGGTCTGCTCGGAACAACAATATAAACCATTTGTATCAAAGACTGAAATGGAATCCAAACAGGTCCAGCTGCTCCAAATCTCTCCCTCCCCCTGTAGTTAACATTTTACTACCCGACTGAGTAACTAATGAATCTGGCCCTATGTAAATCCCCAGGCAGGAATCCCTGCTTGGGGTCTGTCTAGACATCCAGACCTGAGTGCAATTTGCACTTTGAACATCCAGCACCTTATCACACGCAAGAAATCAGGTTTAATGGGGAAGAGGGGGGCTGTAGCTTCCACCCGCTCTCTGGCACTGGCACAGAGGAGTGAGGATCCCCTTAGATAAAGACTGTATCTGTAGACTGAAAGGTCGTAACAGTGTTCCTTGTGTGTCCAGGAGCACTGACTGCGAGGCTTCTCTATCTCGTTGCAGGCTGTGTTTTGTGAAGCTCAAGCTCCTAATGATAGCCATTGAGTACAAGTCCGCCAACCGAGAGAGCCGGTAAGTTGGCTACCTCCCAGCAACCCGTTGACATCCAAATGTGTGAGTGTTCATTCTGAGAACTTTTAGTCCACTCCCTCTTTCTTATGCGTTGTTTATTTGCTTTGAAACTGATGCAACACCTCTCTGACCCTAGGGGTACACTTAAAGCATGCTCAGCTGGACACTGCAGCTCCTATCTCAGACCAGCCTAGCATCCCAAGTTCAACTGGGTATCCAGAGAGAATTTCCCCAGATGAGAGGGATGAGCCATTCAAGTTTCTTCACCTGATCACGCCAATATGGGCATTTTGCCCTCTAAGCATAAAACAAGGACCAAGACCATTTCTTGAAACCCTTGTTTACCTCTGTGAGAAAGGAGCAGGTGGACTCAGACCTCCTTTACAGCAGGCCTGGGGTAGAGCCATGATGGGAGACACCAGCCCTCTTGATAGCCAAATTACAAGCAGCCTATTGTGTACCATATGTGCTTCTCCCATTGCAGCTGAAATCCAGGTGGCAGAATATCAGCTTCATGTAAATTAGCCAGGAGAGCAGAGCTCGGGGGCAGGAGCTCTCTTTATTTATTTATTTTGCACTTAATTATGTGCAAATCAGACTGATGAGGGACAGGGTCTGGTTGAAATAGATAATGCACCAGTCAATACATGGGATCGTGGCTGGAAGAGGATGTCATCATGTTAACATGGAATTTTTTTGATGGGGTGTTGAATGCATTGCAGATCAAATATAAAGAGATGATTTTTGCTCCCCACTTCTTATCAATAGTTCTGGAAGAAAGAGAGCTGGTTGAGAGAGGCTCTGGCTTTTGTTCTCTGAAATGACATATCCAGAGTCTGTTCCTCCTATGGTAAATCATTTGTTCCTGCAGATAGAAGTACAAGGGTAGAATGCAGACACCTGCTGGCACATGCCTTCAAAACTGAGCAGATGCAGGGCAAGACTAGAAGGTTCCTCTATCATCATTTAAGGAGTTTTCATTATCTGGAAGAATGCCCCAATAAAGCCAGACTTCCAAATGTACAGTCTGTGTCTATGACCCCAAATAAATAAATAAATAATAAAGAACCCTCAAAACACTGGATTGTAATCAAGTCCAATCCAATGTTTTCTCTTACCTTAACTACCAGATCAGATTGCATGCAAAGTCAATCTGATCAAATGCTGAACTACTTTGAAAATCCAAATCTGCCGGAGGAAGATGAAGTGGTAGATTTGGTGGCCACATGTAGAACACGGCTCTAGCAATTAACAGATATGTATATATGTATACATTTTCCTTTTCCATGTTGGCAAAGTGAAAAATAATGGGAAAAAGCTAAGAGGGTCCTGGCTATTCACTGTTCAACAGATAAAGTGGAATTTTCCAGGGTGACTGTTTGCCCATGGTTTTGCCAGTCCTCACCTGTACCTGTTGGGGGGGTGGGGCTTGTGTATCCTGGGTTTTTGCAAATTATATTCTTCACATTGCCAAATCAGTATATCTTTGTGTAACTCTGTGTTCTCTCTTTACCACTTTTGTGCATTTCTCTTCTCCACCCCCCACCAAAAAAAAAAAAAGGTGTCATGATGATGCAAATCATGTTTTTCCTACCATTCTGGAATAACTTCATGACAGGAGACTGCTTGGTAAACCTTGACCAATCTCCTCCCTGGTCACAAGAAAGAGAGGGATAGGCAATTAATGGTTCAGTGTGAATTCGCTGTTACCATTCTAACAAAATGAACTCAGTGATCTCCCTGAGAACAAAATCTCTTCTTTGATGGGCCCTCTAATTGATTCATAAATTTGAGATGCTTTCAACAAAGCCATATTTATATATAATATAAATATGTGTGTGTTTTCAGATTAAAAAAAGAAAGGTGAAAATAACTTGTTTGGCTTTGTTTTGGCTTTCTGTGTATGGTTGCCAGCTCTGATCCCCAAATGTGGCTTGATCTCAGTGTGGAAGAACTTTGGTTCTTGTAGGAAAAGGTGTGTCTGAGGGAATGTGGATCACGCCCCTGAGATAACCCAGGACTCATCCAACATAATGACCATGTTTAAAATAAGCATTTTTGGATGCTCCCTGAGAAAACAATTTTATTTTTTTCTTCATGTAAAAAGTCCCCCATTTCTTTCCCTCTCATATTTTGTAACTAACCAGGTGTTCAGGTGCGGAGAAGCCTGCCTCTCCCCCCACCCTCTGGCCTTCAACCTGTGTTTAACAGCCTCCTTTGTTATTGGTTTCACCCCATGATACTGTTTTCATGCTTTGCTAAAAAACCTTGTTTTCACATGCATCCTTCAAGTGATTTGAAACAAAGGTTTTATTCCTTCTTTCCTTCTGGTGTCAGTCAATTTATTATCAAATTGTTTGATTTTAAATTCTTTTCTTGTCGTTTTTGCAGAAGCCGAAAGCGGTATGCACTCTTCGTTAACTTTCCTTCCAACCTCCACCCTCTGTCTTCACTCCTAACCACAGGACTAACCATTTGCCAAGAATTCAAGAAGAGAGAGATTATATATATATAGATGTACATATATATAATCTCATTCCCTTGTCTAGTGTATATATATGTTATATATATATATATATATATATATATATATATATATATATATATATATCCCTCTCCAACTAGAGTACATGAAAACTGAAAGTAGCCTGTTACTGTCCTTGTTTGGTTTGTTGATTCTTTTGGATGACGCACTAACTTCTTTGCAGGAAACTTAAAACAAGAAAAGGCATAATCCTATTTTCAGTCAGGGCACCAATGATGGGAACAAATACTAGTAAAGTTGAAAAGGAGGATGCCTCTCTCCAGCCCTTTGTGTCTGTTTTTGTATTGTCCTAATGTGTCTTGGTGTCCACCAGATGCGGGTGCCATTTTGTCCACATCCCACATCCACGTTCCCTGTGACCTCCTCCTTCCTGTGTTAAGTTTCCACTTTGTAGAGCACAGTTTCCATCCTTTCACCACAAAACAGACACCAAACCCTTATGCTTTTATTTTTTCCCAATCCTTATTTTGGTGATCTCATTTTAAGAATTTAATTTGTTGGGCAGTGCTCAGTAAAGATGAAGAAAGCTGCTATTAAATTGCAAGTATCACACCTGATTTACTGAAGGAGTGCTGTTTACTGGGACAAGCTCAATATTTCTTAATAAGAAGTAGCTCAACTTCTTCCACTGTGTGACTTCATCCTGTTTTGCTGCTGTTTTATGTTGCATGAAGCATGACTAAATCATCATCAATGGCATTTTTTTTTTTTTTTTACTTTTTGGTTAAAATTTTCAGCATAGTTTTTCAATAATGTGTTCTCTAAGAGAGTATTGTTGAAAACAGATTGTTGCAAGGCCTACTTGTTCATCTTTCCAAGAGTTGTTTTTCTCCGTGGTTGTGATCACTGTCATGTGTTTGTGTTTGTACTCGTGTGTGTGTGTGTTTGTGTGTGTGTGTAACTTTTTCCACAGTCAGCTCTCCTGTGATTTTGGAGCAGATGTATAATAGAGGTGGCTTCCTGTCAGTTTGGTATTATTGATATGATCCAACTGCAAGAAGTTACTGCAACACTTTGCATCTTCAAAGGTCCACAGTGGTTGCACCTCTGCTGTTGGCTTTTGGGCTTTGAATCTTTTTATCTTGTGGTGAAGGCATGATGTGATGTAGGCATGACTTGTCCTAAAGTGACATGGCTTGCTCCCAGAACCAAATAGCTTGCATTGTCCTTCTCAGATCAGCTCTCTCCTCTCCATCCCCATGTGACTAATATTTTCACATGTGCAAAATATATTTTAATATTCTATTTCTAAAATTATTGAGGTGGATTTGGGCTAAACAAATCCTTGCCAATATCCCCCAGGGACCAAGGTTTTGGTCCTTTGAGTCTGATCAACTGGGAGCAACCTGTATTACGTTGTCTCTATGGAAGTGAACTGGGCTTAATATATTAAAGCATGGGATACACAATTGTGCTTCTACACATATCCTCAAGTAAAGTGTGTGTGTGTGTGTGTGTGTGTGTGTGTGTGTGTGTGTGTAGTTGTGTGGGACTCCAGCAGCACATATTGAAAGCCCAGAAGAGATGAAAAGTTCCAAAAAGGTGATATGGTTTGAGACTTGGGGTTTCTCTGAGCTGTGCCCTAACACAGCCCACAAATTGCAGTGCACTTGGGCTCTTAGAGGGGTACATTTGGTTCAAACAAATCCCAACTGAGAGCAATTGTATATGAATGTGTGTATTCAGACAGGCCCATCCCAGTGGTGTGAGATATCTGGGCATAGCATGAGCTGAAGTCCAAGTTGGTTCTTATTTGCTTGCTACAGTTAATGAAGTCCCATTAGTTTGCTGGACACAATTATAATTACCATATTATTGAGTATAAACTGTATTCTCATATGAGCCATGATATTTTCTTAATTGCTTGGGGAATGGTACATGACACCTACCAGAAATGGAGGGGAAGGAGGGAAATACACACCTATCATATTTGTCCATAGTGGATAAAAAGTTTTCTTTAAAACAAGATCTGTTTCACTTGAATTGCCAATCATTGGTCATATTCCCAAACAGTAAATAGGTTATGTTTATAACAATTGAAGAAGAGATCATGGATCACTAAGTATTTCCATTGTTATTTGTAAATGTTGGACAAAAGGGAAAAAAAATCATTGCTCCCCCACCAAGCCCTGGTCCTCTAACCTGAGCAGCGTCCACCAAGAAATGCCCAATAAAAGAAGTGCAGGTGAATACCTTTCAAAGAATCCCAATACAGGTGATTCCCTGTTGGACTGATCCCTACTGCCCCATTCCACAAAGATGAGTCTTATGTTTAGGAACATAAATTTCATTCGGAGTGAGTTCTACTTTCAATATTGAAATCAACTGCTCCAACTCCCCAAGTGACTCACTGTGTCTTTGCATATTTTCATATTTATACTTAATGCCCAGAGATTATGAGCTTGGTAACCAATCTGCCAGAAGATGTGGTCATTCCAGGGGTCAGCCTAATGGTTTGGAAAGAACAGAGGGAACTACCTTTCATCTTATTTGAGAAGGAAAGGAAAACTCAGAACTGAGACCAATGATTTAAAAGTTTCATTCATTCAACAAGAGTTGAGAAGTCCTGTTGCATGCTACTGAGAGAAATTTGGAAATAAATAGAACATGATTATGTTTTGCACCCCTCTACTCAATGATGTATTCCTTACAGAAAATATGAATTTATTCTACATACTGATGGGTGGACAAAGAATAAGTCTAGATATGGAACTAATTTGAGAGCAAAAAAGAGAGGGGCTACATCAGCCCTGTGCTACCAGCTGTCATAGGGTGCTTTCAATTGAAACCAACAAGTTAATAGAAAAGAGGGTAATTTATATGTTCCTTGAAATGAGGGAATGTCTACCCCTGCCAAGATGTCCTTATTGGAATTCTGCTAATGGATATATGGTCTTCTTTTCTTAGAGATTTTTCTGGATACTTCACATGACACATCTTGAAGTTTATCTCTGATAAGCTAGTGAATTAGATAAAGTTGGAGCCAGAGAACTGATTTAAAGTGGCACATAGGAAAAGGGACTTTTGGCAGTCATAAGAACAAAATGAGTTAACATTGAATAGTCTCCTAAAGAGATTTTTGGAAAATTTTACATATTCCCATTAAGAGGTCAATAAAAAAATTCTAGGGGTAGTAAGCATTTTCCTGGAAAAAGTAAGAACATTTACTTGTCTAAAATCCTTATGTTTTTATATTTTCCAGACGAGGAGGATTAACACTTTATTTAAACTTTCTAGATTTGGAATGTGGATAGAAGATTTAAAATCTGATCTATCAGAAACAGTAAGGTATTTCCTGAAAGAGTCTTTGGAATTCATTCCTGTTGCATAGGGAAATGTTGTGGGCCCCTGGAAACAAGGGCATGTGCTTCTTCCCCAGACCCTGAAATATAAAAGTTGAATCCAGCACATCGAGTATCTTTATGCATCTCAGTTTCTTTCTTTCATTTTCTTAAGGGCTGGGGTTATTCTTTCAAGTCCCACCCAATAGGCTATCTTAGCTCTGCCTTGGTATCTGCAAATGGTGCTGCTTCACACCTCCCATAAGGACTCTCTAAATTCTCCCACCTCACCCACAGGAAGGGATATTGGGATTGCACAGTCCGTGAGGCCCCTGGAAATGCTCTCTGTTCCATGTGCATTAGCCATAAGATTTAAGGGACAGGCACTATTTATGTGTTGCTAAAAGCTATTCTGAATGAGCTCATCTCCAGATTTGTGCAGAGATAAAGTATTTCAGGTACTGCAGTCAGGAAAAGGGTTAATTTTTGGGTGGGTTTTTAGTATCAAGGACAAAGTGGAGGTTAGAGTTGTGGTCCTATGAGACTTTATTTACTCTCATTTTCCAACCACCTTGCTCATAATTAATGGAAAGCATAGATTGAAGACCTACTGTATCTCTCAGAGAATAGTACATACTTTAATTTAAAGACACTGTAAACTAATGATTATTTATCCCCATTTTACTGATGAGGAAAATGAGGCTTAGCTGTGCCCACATGCCCAAAGCCAGGGTCCAAATGAATGGGGCCTGACGTGTGCACCTGAGTTCTCACCCACCATTGGAAAGTTATGTAAGGTGCATGTATGATATGCTACAATAAAATCCTCTCTTCTATATAATTAATATGTACCAACAAAAAACAATTACAATTAATGGTGAATGACAGTGTACCCTATGTCAGTGCTAAAAATCTTTCCTTTCTGGCACAATAACATGAGCAAAAGAAGCTTGAAATCTGTAATGAATGATCTTAATCGGTACTCTCTAGAATGCCAATCCCAAATTTTTACTAAGGGACAATTCTTGTTCACTGTAGATAAAGAAGAAAGGAAATGAAAAGAAACTTCTCATTGATAGGAACCTTGCTATCATCATATTTCACAATGACATGGTGGGTTCGCTCACTGGAGTGCAATTAATGAGGCCCACAATGTTAGGCAAGGAAGCAGGGGTCTATGGGAGGCTTGTTTTGTGCACATGTGTCACCAAGATGATGTATGTCACATTTTCAATTCCATTGCTCAAATCATGTGAGGATTTTTTTCCCTACTCAGAAGCTTTTCTTCCATTCTTATGTTAGAAATATAGACTTTTCAATCTTTAAGGAACTAGCTTTTTTAGGCGCCAGAAGTGCATGGGGTTTTTTAATGGATGCCTGGTGCATCAACCTGCATTGTACAACCCTGTAACTTCGTCTCATTACGGACAGGGTATTTTGATAAGAAGCCCTGTATTTTATCCCATGGGGCCATTTAAAGAAACTCTGATAACTATTGACAATGAAATATACTTGGGCGTTTTTTTGTTTTTTACAAGGATAAAATACTAAAAGTAAAATCAAAAGTAACAATACCCATCATGCATTGAGCTCTTTTATATTACCTCACTCCATTTTCTGAAGGAAGACTGTTGTTATCTATCATGAACATCCTCTTGTAGGGGTGAAAGTTGAGTACTAGGGTTTAGTAACTTGCCCAAACTCAGGCAGCAACTCAGTGACAGAGCTCAGATTTGGACCCAGTTTCTGATTGCAAAGTCAGACGGAAGTGCTGCCTTACAAGAAAAGGAGTTAAGAAAATGAGCAGAATTCATATTTCCACCTTTCTAACATGTATTTAATTGACTTTGGATAAGAAATCCACCTAAACTGTATAAGCTCTGACCCTTTCCCCTCATAATCATGCTATATCAGAGGTCTGTGATACCAGTGTGTGAGTTGGCAGAGGGGTAATTAGGAGGTGCCTGCGTAAGGCTGTTGCCTGTTATAAGCTGTTCTATTAGTGTGGACTACTGCTTTCTGATTTGGAAGGAATCTCATTGCTGTCTGTGGTTCTGGGGTAGAACAGTCAAATCTTCATAGACTCTTGCTACTATTTAGTGTTAATAACAGTGATGACACAGGCCTGATTTCCTCCTGTCAGGTCTTGTTATAGGTAATGGTGGATGTTCTAACCACAATTATTTGTGCAGTAATGATTTTCTCGATAACACTCCCAACAGAACAAAAGTTCACCCAGGCCCTTCCTGTACTGCTGCAGACAGATCGCTCTTGGCCATGACACTTTTCTGGAATGGTTTTACCAGCAGAAAAAGATTACGTGTTAATTACATTTCTCCATCTTGGTTGTTTTGGGCATGTGAGCACTTCCTTTAGACCGATTCCAAATATCTTTTACCTTAATCACCAGCTTTTCAGATCAAAGAATACTTTTGTTGTCTATTGCTTCAATTAGAATCACCAGTTCAGTACCTATTAAGCCCAAAGCCTCCTCTCAGTCTCTGGTAAAACATTCTCATATTCTACTTTTGATCTGCAGAAAATTAAACTTGTTTGTTTTGCCCATTTATTAGATTAGGATACATTTATCTCTCTTGTCAGTCCAAACACAACTTGGTCAGCTAGTCTATTTATACCAATTTGAAATAGGACAGTGAATATTTAGCTTCCTACTTCCCTTTAGGGGTGATTTTCATTTGTTTTCTAACTACAGTTTGCCCCTAATGATATGCTAACCATACATCTTATTCAAATATCCCTTACATTTTTATAAATAGCAGACTGGAATCATTACCTTTATCCAACTGTGGCATTTTTCTTTTACATTGTCTGTCTAGAACAAATTCTTCCTACCTAGGATTTACATGGAGTCTACTTCCATGTCCTTATCAGTGATATGAAGACATTCAGTTTGCTTCTGTATTGATTATGGGTAGCTTGTACCATTCCTCAAAGTAATATGTGGTATGTTTGTGTGTATGTTTCTATATGCATATAGGGGTCCCATTAATGCTCTATCATCTAATGGAAAATTAATGTGGCAAGAACTTCATTAGAACACTGATGTTGCAATGCTGAACATCAATAGAGTTTCAAAAGGGATGTATTATGAGGAATTTTGCTTCACGTCCAAGGCCCATGGTGGCAGCTAGATTGCCTCATCGTGCAAACCTAGCCCTAATGCAAAGCCTTGCTTTGATTTCCTCGACTTGGAGTATGCCAACCCAATATTTAACCAGTAGAGTTTAATGATGACGTTCTCCAATTAATTGTGTGGGCCAGTGAACATCAAGCTCTAGAGATAAACCTTTGGAGAAAACATTAGACTAGTGGGGCCCCTATAAAAACAACAGTATGGTGTTGCCTTCAAAATTTTACTCAGAATGTGACCTCACATATGTGTCTTCTTCTTCTTCTTCTTTTTTTTTTTTTCACTGAGCAGTATATTAATTAATCCTGGAAACCACCTTAAGATCCAAGAAGGTACTTTAGGATTTTTCATCGCAAGTGATGCCAAAGAAGTTAAAAGGTAAGAGTTTTATTTTCATCCACCTTTCTTTCTGGCTCAACCATAAACATCTTGGTCTGCTGATGGGCATGTTTCCATATGGACAGGACTCTGACCCCGAAACTACTTAACGAATCTATGGACATCAAATGGTGCAGAAGTTTAAGAAACAGATATGTGCTTTCAATTATGCCCCCTGTAGATTCCTTTTCATGTAGTCAATTCCAGACCTTTGAATTAAAATAATAAATTTTTAGAACTAGGAAGCTTAGTGACCTGCTGCTTCATCTTACAAGCGAAGATACTGAAGCCCAGAGAGCAGAAGTGACAGCTCCAAGTCATCCTGATTCTTGCTGACCCAGAGGGACTCAACAGGAGAGCTGGTTCCTTGTCTATTGTTCTTAATATTATCTGGGCAAACTTTCTTGAGAGTTATCAGGGTTTTCTATAAATGCCAAATAAAATTTCAAAGAATTTGGATTAATTTCAGATAATACATCAAAATAGCTCTATTTCTTTTTGCAGCCTCCTAGGAAAATAGCTAGAGTCTCAGCTGCAATTGTGTCGTCTCTATAGGCAGAGCCCAGGATTTTATAGGCTTCTGTGTTTCATGGCATATTTCTGCCCTTACAGCTGTTTAAGGAGCTTAGGGAATGGAAGGGCTATAGATTCTATTCTTTCAACTTGGAAAAAATTATTAGCAGGAATATGTGATGCCAATGTCCAGGCAGGTCACTCACCTCAACATTAATGTTAACATTAAGTATTTTAAGTCTTTAATTATTTATGAAAGTGTATTTGACTTCATTTAACGAGTTTCTACTCAAAGCTAGCCCTGTCCTAGATGTGTTACCTTCTCTATGGTTTTTCTTCCAAATAACCCTAGAAAGTAAGTCTTGATAAACACTAAGGGCTTTGACTTCCTTATGTTTAAAATTAATATAAATGAGCCGGGCATGGTGGTTCATGCCTGCAATCCCAGTGGCTCAGGAGGCTGAGGCAGGAAGATCACAAGTTCAAAGCCAGCCTCAGCAACTTTAGCAAGGCTCTGAGCAATTCAGTGAGGCCCTGTCTCTAAATAAAATTCAAAATAGGGCTGGGGTTGTGGCTCAGTGGTCAAGTGTTCCTGAGTTCAATCCCCAGTAACTCCCCACCCCAAATAAAATTAATATAAATGATTTGTCCAAGGCCACGGAGCACACAACAAATGGCATAGTCCTGGTGGGAACTGGGTTTTCCTTTTCTAAAAACGCAGTCTCTTTCTGCCAATCTGGTAATACTAACATGTCATTATAGAGGGCTTGCTGAGTACCACCTCTGTTCTGGGTACTAACTACCTTCTTGGTGTTATGATCTCACTCACTCCTCACACAATCTTCTGAAATAGGTAGCAGAAACAGGAAACTGAGGCACAGACTGGCTAGTCAACTTGCCCAGAGTCATACAGCTAGTGAGTAATAAAGCCAGGATTTAAATCTAGAATGTCCAGTTCCAGGGCCTGTACTCTTAATTATGTGGCAAGGAGAGAGAGAAAGAGAGAGAGAGAGAGAGGGAGGCTGACGTGCTAAGCACAGAACAATGAACCTTGACAACTGATGCTTATGATTTTCTTTCTTTCCACCCACTCTAGCAAATGACCCATCCTAGTTAGAAAAAAAAAATTAGGAAAAAGAACATACAGGGTGTGGGAGCATGTTTTTCTTTTTAACTGAGCTTTTCCCTAACTCAAATTTTCTTCTGTAAATTGGGAAAAGATTACCATTATTTATTGTGAGAGAGAAGTACCTCCCTACCCAGTTCATAGAACCTAACTGTTCTTCAGAAGTATCCTGAAAACAAAGTTCACAAGAGACAGGGACAGGGGGTGCATGGGGTTGACCCCAGCTCCAGGCCCTCCGGACGGGAAGGCTGTGTTCTCATCCAGATGTGGGACACAAAAGCCAGAAGCACATCTCAGCACTACACACAGGAGGCTGGGGAGCACAGCCGTGCAGTACATCATGTGCACCTCCCAGATAGCATATAGAACAAGAAGCTCCCATTTGTGTAATTCTATTTCCTATTGCATCTCTCACTAATGAATGTCACAAATACCAGGCAGTCCAAAAAACAAATTACCTCCTATATTAGGGAGTGCAATATGTCTCATTTCTGTGCTTTATGGTCTTCACAAATACATGCTGACACAATCAGCTACAACCAGCCTGTAATTTTCCGTGGTGTGTGATGTGTCAGAGCAAATGCTGTCAGTTAGGGGATTTCAAAGAGATGAAGACTGCAGAAAACCACAGAAAGGACATTGGAGATTTGAATGAAACTAAACAAGTTTTGTAAAAATGGAAAAATAGATTATGACGATCTAATATTGAGTTTGCACCCTCGACTGCAGAAGAGAAACAAAAGAAGTTAATGAATTCTAGAGCCCAGGAATTTTGAAATGCAGTGCTTCAGAAAAAAGGAGTGAAGTCATCCAGTTCCAGTCTTCCAAAGGTCACTTTGGGATGGGTGTTTGGGAAACTTGTCCTTTACTCCTTGTCCCTAAATATTTTTCCTTTTAAATAACCTTAGAACATGGTCTCATGGCTCACTGACCCTATTTGGCTTGTAGATATGATTTTTGTTTGAGTCACAATTTTAAAACATAAATCAGTTGCCAAGGTGAAAAAAACTCATCTGCTTTTATGTGAACATTCCTTTTACTGGTTTTTCCTGAAAAATTGGCAATCACGGGAGGCCTCATTCATTCATTCACTCATCAAACTCATTCACTCATAATGCATGGGGGTCCAGGGGGATAGTCATGAGCAATGGAGAAGAGTCCCCACTCTCACGAGGCTCACGTTCCAGGGAGGGGAGAAGTACAGGCTTTTAAAATTTGTGGTGAATGAGCAAACACAGTTTCATTGCTGATTTCCGTTGGGTGTAGGTGAAGGCTGCTCTGAAGGGTGGCATCTGAACAGAGATAGAAATGAGGGGAGAAAGTCCCTCATGTAGAGGTGAGGCAGGAAGATGGTAAGAACGTCCTTGTGTTCAGAGAACGCAGGAAGTATGGCTGGGGGAGGAGATGCAGGGAGAGTGGTCTGAGATGAGTTGAGAAAGGCAGAGGCTTCTCTCTCATACTTTTCCAAGAGGTTGGGTTCATTGCTGATTTTAAGCTGCAGGTGATATGGTCTTCTTTAAATTATGATACCGTCGTCCTGCCTGCACTGCAGAGGATGGGATGACATGGCAGTGAATGAGGTAATGGAGGT
Organism: Callospermophilus lateralis; assembly: GCF_048772815.1. NCBI lineage: Eukaryota > Metazoa > Chordata > Mammalia > Rodentia > Sciuridae > Callospermophilus > Callospermophilus lateralis. The sequence continues at coordinate 48,371,999 of NC_135319.1, read as the reverse complement.
GAGAGACTTAGACCATTGCATAGTATAGGTGAGAAATTAGAACCACAGGACCATTAGGATCATATTCAGATGATCTGCAAGATCCATTGATGAATTTGATGGAGGAAGTAAGGAATCAAACATAAGGATCTAGACTAAGGCCTAGATTTGGGTCATAAGCACTGAGTGGTTGACAACTCCATCTTACTTAGATGAGAAGAACTGGAGGAGTCTGGGGTGGTAAGAAATGAAGAATTCTATCAGGGAGTACAATATGTCTCATTTCTGTGCTTTATGGTCTTCACAAATACATGCTGACATAATCAGTAAGAGACATGTACTAAACATACACATGGAGTTATCATAAAGTCAGTGCATCCAATGTGTAGAGTTCTGGGAGGAGGGGAGGTCTGGAGATGTAAACAGGGGTGCTATGTCAGTGAGGATCCCTACCAGAAACAGATGACACTCTTGCACAGGAAACAGGAGGAGAATCTCATGAAGGGTTTGTATGAAGATGTGGGCAGCAGGTTAAGAAAAACCAACAATAGGTGGCAAAGCATCTCAGAAACTTCTATAAGTGGGAACCTCTTTAAACCCTAGTACTGCATGGACAAGGGGAAGGACTTTCTGAAGCTGGAGAGAGTTTGTGGTGTGGGAATGGCTGCCCAGGGGGAGCTTCACCCTTCATTAGGGTGTGTTGCAATTACTATTCCATGACCTGACAGGGAGGGAACTCATCTCCTCCCACCCTCCAGTCTCCTTCAGGTTCCTGTTATTGACCAAACACAACAGGAAACCAGAGGACCAGAAGGTCCTAAAGGCCAGGGGCACAGACAGAATGGGCTTCTTGACAACGTGTGAGGCTACTGGAGGAAGGGGTGCAGTGAGCCAGAGAGGAAGTGTAGGGGAGGGCAAGGAGAGCTGTTTTATAGGGTAAGAAAGGAGAATGGAGTGATTCCCCAGTAGTGTGAAGAGGCCCCAGGAATCCATGGACATGGATTTAAAGTGAGACCAGTGGGTTTTCATCCCCAGCAACACTTAGCTGTTCGGTCAGGTTTAGGTGTAAAGTAAGGAAGGGGTATGGCCAGGTGTGCCCCACAGAGGGAGAGACAGTGGAGAGGCGCATGCTGCCCTTCCAGTTGGGGATGTGTCTTGAGGTTTCTGCGGTCACCCAATCCTAGTTTCATTTCACTCATTAACTTTGTCTCACCTGGAAGATATTATGGTGTGTGAAGGAACCCTGGTACAGAAAGAAAAACTATATGACCTTGCTCATATGTGGAATCTAAAATAGTCAGCCCACAGAAGCAGAGCATAGGCCAGTCTTGTGTCACCAGGGGCTAGGGTAGGAGATAGATGGGGGCTGGGGAGTTGTTGGTCAAGGGACACAATACTTCAGTTATCTAGGAAGAATAAGTTCAAGCAGTCTATTGTCCATCAAGTTGATTTTTGTTAATATCAATGTATTTGACACTTGAAAATCACTATGAGAGTAGATTTCAAGTGTTCCCACTACCAAAAAAAAAAAAAAATTTATATAGACCTGGTATGGTGGTACATGCCTATAAATCCCAGCTACTCAGGAGGGTGAAGCAAGAGGATCACCAAGTTCAATGACAGCCTCAGCAAATTAGTAAGACTTATTTCAAAATAAAAAATAAAGAATGGCTGGAGACGGTTGGCATGGTGGCTCAGTGGCAGAGCCTTGCCTAGCATGTGTGAGGCACTAGGTTTGATTCTCAGCACAGCATATAAATAAATTAGTAAAATAAAAGTTCATCAACAACTAAATAACATTAAAAAAAAAAAGAATGACTGGAGACATAGCTTAGTGGTAAAGTGACTCTGAGTTAATCCCTAGTACTAAAGAAAAAAAATAGCCAAGTATGTTGTTTAAGTCAGTTTTACATCATTGTGGCCAAAAGACCTGACAAGAACAATACAGTGAAGGAAAAGTTATTTTGGCTCCAAGTTTCAGGGGTGCAGTCTGGTTCTCTGACTCCATAGACCTGGGTCTGAGGTGAGGTGGAGCATCGTGGGCAGGAGGACTTTGTGGAGAAAACAGCTCAGGGCATGGCAACCAGCACGCAGAGAGAGAGAGAGAGCTCCACATACCAGGGACAAAATGTAAGCCCCAAAGTCATCCCCTGAGTGACCTACTTCCAGCCACACCCTTTCTGCCTTCAGTTATCACCGAATTAATCCATTCAGTGGCTTAATCCACTGATATGTCACAGTGGACCTAATTATTTCACCTCTGAAAATTCTTGCATTGTCTCACATATGAGCTTTGGAGGACACCATATATCAAAACCATAACATAAGTGAAAACATATAATTCACTTAGGTATTCCACAGCACATATATATTTCAAAACATCATGTTGACCATCACAAATATATACATTTTTATTTGTAAATTAGGAGTAAACATTAAGTTTAGAAGAAGAATCTAGCTTTAATTTATTCAGACACATTATCATGTAATCCCTTAAGTAGTGTGTTTAAAACCTTGGACTATGGTGTCAAACTGCATAGATATGAATCCTGGCTCTCCTCCTCTTAGCTGTGTGGCCTTGGGTAAGTCACTTAGTATCTCTGGGTTTCAGTGTCCTCATCTGTAAAAGAAAAGTAATAATCATACCTCTTTCAAAGGGTTGTTTGAGGATCAAATATGTTATTGCTTATAAAATGTTCGAACAACCCCTGGCCTATAGTCTGCATTTTATAAGTGCATTTTATAAGTGTCATTATTACTATTGCCTGTAGGAGAATCCAGTAGGGGGATAGGGGAGAAAATGTCTAAAGAAAGTGGATGCAAAGTTACTTGTCCCAACATGGATTGTTTCCTGTCCTTCCTGTTTAAGGCAGATCCCTGTCCACTGGGTTATTAACCACAGTGCTGTGCAGGACAAACAGCCAGCTAACTTTCCTTTTCTTGTAAAGTGGATGACAGCTGGCATTTAAAGAAATAGTGGAAGAGCTTCTTGTGTAGAAGGGGCGTTGGACTTGGAGGCAGAAGTCCCAGGGCCAGCCAAGCTCCACCATCAGATGACTTTGGGCAGGTCATGACAACCTCCTCAGTTTTCAGATGGGGACATTGAGTCCTAGAGATTTGGCTCAAATCCCCACAATCCCTAACAGTTCCAAAAGTCTTAACATTGGTTTCTAGCCAGTGCCAGTCGTAAATGCAAGTCCTGTGAAAAACATTAAAAAAAAAAAAAAAAGAAAAAAAGGAATCTCGGAATCAAATAGTCAAGAATTGTGTTTATTTCTTTAGCCCAGTCAGGAAAAGACCATGTTTATCCCTGGAATTCAAGTTCATGTTGGGAGTGGTAAAGGTGCTAAGCCAGGGATTTTATTAGTTCTTAGATCCATAAGGTTGTGTGTAAGGTTGTTCCAGTGAATTTTATCACCTCCCCAGTATGGATGCTTCTCTACTTATGATGGACTAAATCCCAGTAAACCATCATAAATTGAGAATATCATGGTCAAAAATGCATTTGACATACCCGCTCTAGCTTAACTTAGTCTACTGTGCTCAAAACATTTACATTGGAACTTGGCTGTACAAAACCATCGAACAACAAAGTCTATTTTATATATTTTTAAAAAGGTTAGTATCTTGTATACTAAGTGGACAGCAGGTTGTATGGGTTCACTTTTGCTCATCTTAAACTGGGGACCATCCATACCCTCCACCCACACTGTTCTTCTAACCCTGTGATCTTAAACTGTGCTGTAATGGTCTTATTTCTACCAAAGTATCTTTTTTTTAATATTTATTTTTTAGTTGTAGGTGGACACAATATCTTTATTTTATTTTTATGTGGTGCTGAGGTTTGAACCCAATGTCTCACACATGCTAGGTGAGCACTCTACCACGGGGCCACAGCCCCAGCCCCCAAAGTATCTTTGACACAAGCCAATGCACTTTGTAATCCCATATTGACACCCAAATCTGATTAGGGGATTTTCTTTCGATGGCTTCTTCTAGGGTTCCTTCTGCCCACCTCATTCCTTTGCTTAGCTGTGGTCAGCTGAGCTTTGCTCCATAGTAAGAAGAAAACCTTCACTTATTACATGTTCTCAGGGCTGTATATAGCAGGGGTGGGTCCTGCCAGCCATGCAGTGAAATGAGCTATGAAATCCCAGAGGGAGTTTGACAGAGAAACTGCTAGACTTCTTGCCTTTGTTGTTCCTTCTCTTACCTCCTCTCAACCCTCTCTCACTCAGGCTAACAAGAAAAGGTGCTTTCAAAATGACAAGGCTAATGTTTGCATTTGACAGTGGAGCACCCTGCTTGTCCCCCTTTAATGTACATTTGAGTAGACTGTGAGGCTTGGGAGTTGTGTAGCTTCCCCACCCAGGATTCAGGGCTGATGATTCACGTGTCCGACAAAGAGCATCGAGTGCTGTTCTCCAAAATGAAAGACAAGCAAGCAGATGCGGTGTGTCTCATCAGCAACCCTTCTCCCAGTTCCTCTGCAAATGCAGGTTTATGAAAAGAAGCACTAACTCAAATCACAGAATCCCGTGTTTGAAATAAATGGTCTTGCAACAAACATTTCCGTCTGCAAATGTCTAAACTTTTCAAAAGATTAAAGGAAATTAGTGCTGGCATGTTTCATTAATTTGGCACCACCGAGGAGGAAATGTGGTACTCATTTCATTTGGTTGGATTATGAAATGTGTCAGTTTTTCCATTCTCTTTCTCCAGGGCATTTTTTTACTGCAAGGCCTGTCATGATGACATCACAGATCCCAAAAGAATTAAAAAATGCGGCTGCAAACGGCGTAAGTAGTGTTTCTTTCCCCCTCCCCGCCCCCCTCCTTCCTAGTCCCCCAAATTCATTTTCCTTCCCCTTTCCCTATGAGAGAAACATTAAACATCAAGAGTTCTCTTGAATATGTTTATGTTTCACACCACAATTTCAAAGAAATATGAAATAGCCATCCTTGCTTTGTTAGAGGACGAAAAGTCACCACCAATAATACCTAGGGGTAAACTTTGTTCCCAGTCTCCATTTCTTGACTCCAGAGGATATGTCCAATCTAATAGTGTCAAGTATGATGTGAAAAAGTAGGACACCCAGCCAGCTGCTGTAGTGCATGCCTGTAATCCCAGCTACTCAGGAGGCTGAGGCAGGAGGATCGCAAGTTCAAGGCCAGACTGAGCAATTTAGCAAGGCCCTGTCTCAAAATTAAAATAATGAAGAAGAGATAGGGTGTACAGTTCAATCCCCAGGACCAAAAAAAGAAAGAAAGGAAAAGAAAGGAAGTAGGACACTAAGACTGTACTAGATGGAGTGTTTTTGTGTAGTGATTGCCAGTGGACAGGAAACCACTAAGTAAAGATGGCTGTGCTAGGGCTGAGAGGGAAATTGAATCTGAGAGCTTAGTTTCTGAAATGGGAATTGACTCTCTTTCCGTTTGGAATTCCTGTGGGCTTTAGTACCAAAGGTCAGAGTTTTTCATTGTGACTCCCTCAGACCACTCTAAGAAAAGAACATGACCTTGATCACCATTGTCCCAAAGGCCAGCCTTGGGGTAGATGGATTCGGCTGAGTAGCTTCTGGCCTAGCCTGTAACATGCCTCTTCTAGAGCAGCTGGGGCCTCAGTGGTGAATCAGAGACACTGGCTTGGAGCTTCCCAGAGACCAGGAGTTATAGTTTTGACCTTGCAAAGGCCATGCCTTTTGCAGCATCAATACTGCATTGTCTAGTAGAAATTGTTCTCAACCCTGGAGAAAGAAAAATAATGATGCCTCCCTTTCCTTCAGTGTTTGAAGAACTCCTTGTGATGGCAGCTTTGATCCTAACTATAACCCTGTGTAATTGGCAGGGTGTGTTATTAATCCCATTTTACAGAAAGAGGCATCGAGGCTTCCAAGTTTAGTGAGAGGATGAGATTGCTGGCAGTCATACAGCCAGTGTGCAGGGATTCAGGTCCCCAGAGGCCTTTCTTGATGCTGTTCTCTGAATGCCTTAATCTTTATTGCAGGATGGAAGGGCCAGATAGGTGACCTCGGGTTTGATGAGTACAAACACAGTCATAAAAGATCACACTATAAAATACTTTTTCACATGCACACCAGACAGCAGAGTACCACCCCTGGATTATCCCATCTGAAACAGGGCCTTTCCCCCCTGTGCTCTTGAAGGAGCACCTGCACAACCAAAAAGATAAAAATATAGTTCCACTGAAGCCCAAATAAATTAATCAATCCCTTGGGCCAGTACCCATAGGGCAGCTCTTGGTCTGGAGAACTTTCTGTGGAAATCCTTTCAGACTGGCTCCCAAACTAGCTAAGTCCTACCATCTTGCTCCCTTCTCCACTGATTTAATATATTCATCACCCCCTCCTCTTAACACTGTCACCTAACCAAGATGTGTATTTATTGATATCTTATAGCAAGAGCCTCTGACTTCTTGGAACCTATGAATTTCTCCCATTCTGACACTCTCCCAGAGAGAGCATCTGAGAGGTTCAGAAGCAAGTTCACGCCACATCTAATCTCACCCAGGCTCCATGATTCCAGACACTCTTCCCATGAGGCAGCAACCTAGCCCTGCTTGGCTAATTGTGAATACAGAAGCTCATTTGGCCAGGCATCACCTGGGTTGTTTCCATCAGAAGGTACAGGACATCCTGAGGGTAGAGGTAAACAGAGAATAATAAATACAAGAGAGCAAACTCTTTTGTAAGGAAGCCCTTGCAGTGAGGGGTTTGGAAAAGGTAGAAGAGTATTGAGGATAACAGTCCATGAAAGGGTATTTATTTTCCAGAGACCCTTGTCCCACAGGGGTATCGATGAAATGGCAAGACTACACACAGCGTACTGTCAAGTGAGCTTTCACATATTTCTGAGTGCCCTTTTGGGGCAAGGTGCCATTCTTGGTGCCAAGAATTGAGTGGAGAAGGATATGTATGTCATCTCGCCCTCCTGAGACATTCCTGCTAGCGACAGGACACAAACCATCATCACACCAATAGTTAAATAAGCTCAGAGCCAAGTGCAGAGAAGAGAGGCAAGCCTGTCTGAGAATATGAGGTGCCTAGTTGGAATGCTTCTGTTTCCCAGCTTGGAAGGTCAGAAAGGTCTCCACTGGGAGGTTACATTGAAGCTGAGCCCCAAGGCCAAGTAGGGAGAAGAGTGAGGAAATAGGACAAAAGTGCCCGAGGGATGACAGAGCAGCTGGTGGGGTTGATGGCACTGGGGAAAGAGTGGTACTTACCCAAGATTAGAGAGGAAGGCCAGGTGGTAGTAAGAAGCTGGGTCTTAGTTCTATACCAGGAAGCTGTTGGAAGAGTTCAAGCAAGAAAACCACATCATCACTTCTCAGTTGAAAAGATCTCTTTGGTGTCTTGGTCAGGAAGGAAAGAAGTAGATGGATAGAGAGAGAGAGAGCTTCATTGATTCTTGTTGCAAAACTAAATGTCCCTCCTTAGGACACTAGTGGATCACAGCAGACCATTTTAAAAATCCTTGCAAATAAGGATTTGACCTCCAGGATATTTTTTCCATCTTGATTCCAGGCAAGCAAATAGCACTGAACTTTAGCTTCATCCTGGGGGAGAGGTATGTCATTGTTTAAAAGAACTTTATTCTCTTAAAGTTGAACTAATAAAATGTATGATCTCCCATCATGCAAGGGCACACCTTGCTGTATAGAGCCTGCCTTGACCAAGCCAAGCCAGTGTGATAAGGCCCTCGACTATGAGGTTAATATTTGATATAACAATCAGAGTTGTCCAAATGCTGTTCTTCCTAATTAAAAGGCCATAGCCTAGAGGGCAGGATGTCAATGTGTGTGTATGGGAGCGGGGTTAGAATAAAATGAAATTATTGAGTAGCAACCTTTCCATTTTAAGTCAGAAAAGTGAGGAGACTGGAGAAAATATGTTTGGGTTGCAAAGAAGTTTTCATTAGAAAGAGCTAGGGACATTGGTAACACACTGGGGGAATCCCATACTTTGGAGTAGGCATTGACTGGTACCCTAAGTTGGAGAGGGCATTTGACCCACCAAGTCACTTGTCCAAATCTGTTAGTCCAAATGTTAATAATTCACCCCAAAATAGTATGTGTCCATGAGGGCAGAGCTAATGATAGTCGCTAGCTTCCTAACCCTCCTTCCACAGCTTCCTTTGTCCACAGCTTCAATCCCTCCTCCCCCAAGCCAACTCTTCCCCTTCCAGCTCTGCCCTTTCCTTCCCATTCCCTTTCATTCAGTAACCTTCAATGTTTCGTGTCATATTACCCAGAAAAATATGGAGTTTGGACATTCCATTTCTAGAAAGTCTGTGGTGGTGGTCCAGTTTAACTTTTGCATTTCTTTCCATTTCTTCATAGCTCTTCATCCAGAACATGAGTCCAGTCCAGCTACCTGTCCAAGGAACAAGCTCTCAGACTCAACCATTTACCCATTTTCTTTTTTTGTGTGTGTAACAAACCTGGTCTAATGATTTACATTTTCCTTCCTAGCTTCTGAAAGTTTGCCAAAGGGTAGTCTCCTAAGGGACAAGTCCTATCTAGATTGATGTGTTTGAAGGAATTTTCTTTAATTTCTGATCATTGACATATCTTTGATTTATGTTTTTTCTCTTTGCTGCCTTGGGATACGGCCCCCTACTCTATTTAAACTGCACACTGGTAGTGATCTATTGTGAGTAAAACGGGTTCCCACCAGCCCAGAGTCTAGTTGCCCTGTCTTTCTCTAGATGAGATACTTCTTTCATTTTCTGTACAGTTTCAATTTCATTTTACTTTTGGTATACATGTTGCATGGAGCAGTGACATCATGCCCCAATTCGCTCATGCCTAACATGGTCTGCAGAGTAGCCTGGAGCCAGAGAGTACCTGGAGCCCACTCTCTACACATCCACCCACCCTCAGCCTCTGGCCAGCTTCTGATGCTGTCTTATTTTTACATTTGAAAATAAGACCTTGACAACAGTGTGTTTCTCTTGAAGGCCTTTCTCAGGACTTTGAAGGACACTGATTAGATTGGAGTAATTACCACTCTAGCTCTAGATGCCTTGTCCATTGGGGGTCATTATCATGCTTGCCTTTGATAAATTATACTTGGTCTCCTCTGCTATGGAGCTTGAATTCCTCCCCAGAAGGAAACACATAGGTTACATATATATTCCTGTGTTGTGATATATATATGATGTGTACCAGTACTTTATATGTAAAAATGTATATTTTTATATATAAGTGTAGAGATATTCCATAGAGAGAGGGATGTATTTACTACAGTACATGTGCCTCTTTATACAAGAAGGGGCTTCCTAGAGAATTAATTGGCTATCCACCTTTGGAATCATAAGTATCTAAACTGCCTTCCTGGAGACAAGTATTTGCACAGTGGTAATTATTTCCTACAGTCTATGAAGTTCCCTTGCTTTAAAACAAAGTTTCTCTTTTAGTCACTATGAAGTAAGACCTTTCCTATTTCTCTATAAGCATTAGTCAGACATCTAGGAAGAATTGTTTACTTGTTTAAGTAAGAAATACGGGCTCATGAAGGATGCTCCATTTCATTAATGAGTTCTGTAGGGGTTTGAAGGAGTCCATGTTAAGTTTTGGGTGATTCCCCCTCACTCAACCAGATGTGGCAATTGAGGAGGAGCTTTTAAGGGCAGCATTACAGAGTGTGACTGACATCAGCGTTGCTCTCAGGGACACCATCAGCACTGGGTCTTTACTCACAAACTTTACTAGACTCCACTGAAATTGAAATGAGACTCAATCCATAACTCATTCAGTCTAACGGCTCTGGAACTTGAAGAAGATATTTCTGCAGTGGGTCCTCTCAGATTCCTTTGCAGCAGAAGCAGCAAGTTGAGCATCTGATTTTGGCTAGTCTTCGGTCTTTGGAGGGCATGAAATGCTCAGTGTGAACAAAACAAAACAACAACAACCCCCCCTCCCCCCCAAAAAAAACAATGACTGACTTCCACGCAATGCACAATTCTGCCAAAATTGACTCTGCAGCGCCCTTCATCTGCAGAGCACATGAATGGAGAAAACATGATGTCACTCAACAAACAACTAGAGTGCCAAATTCTTCTACCTTTCCCAGATACAATGTGATCGTTGAGGGCAGAATCAACTAGCTTGGAGTGCCTCCTGTTACTGATGTTAACTAGCTTTGTCTTTTCCCTCTCCCTGTTCTTGGAAAACCACGTGGAAGAACTTTCTTTTTCCTCCAGAAGGTAATGGGAAGACTTCTGCTAAGTGAAGACATCGTTCCTCATTTATAGGACTTGAAAGAATGTTCTTTGATTCCCAGTGCCACATCAAACAATATACCTCAAACTTAAACCTTGGCGGACTTTTCTTCCATGGATATTTTTGTTTATCATTTCAGTTGCTGCCAACCCATGGAGAGTAGCTTTAGGGTTCATGCTTGGAAATACAATTTCCTTCATTGGACTGATTTTTAAAGTGAGGTTGTGATCTGAAAAGTGTCTATTAGTTGCATGACAGATTTTTTTTTTTTTTTACACCAACCTTCCCTTGAATTTGTTCCATTAGAAACCTAAAATATTTTCCCCCCAACAGTTGGAAAACTCCACCTGGGCTTCTCTGTCCAGGGCTGCCTTTCCTGCCCCTTTCAATCCACCCTGGAAATTAAGATTCTGCAATTGCAAATTGGCTTACAATTTGGTTGCTGATGCAGGAGGCAGATGGTGCTGGGGATAGGATGGGATCCAACTCGGCCTCCTATTCCAGGCTTGGCTCAGAAGGGCTAACTAGCAAAGAACCTGAGTTTGACAGCTGATTGTCAGTTTGTCCCAAGGAAAGAGTAGTAACTATGTTACATCTGCAGCAGGTTTCATTTCTCATGTTCATGATTTTTGAAAATATAGACAAAACAGTCCAAGGGCACATCTGAGAAATCTTTCCATTTCAAACACTCAAGAGTAAACAGATAGCTTTGATGATGTCCATTAGGGAAATACTTTCATTGTGTCTCTATAAATACTACAAGGAAGTCATGATGGAAATATTGGATGAATACCCACTTTATTGTGGTGAAGAAAAGCACATAAAAGCTTTTTCTTAAATTATGAAATGGATCAAACAGAGTTCTTTGGAGGAAGGTGAGACCCAGGATCTAATTCTTGGCAACCAAATAACCTCTTTGTGGCACCGATCCAGAACAAGAACCTAATGATGTGGGCCAAAGAGAAAATGGAGTCCCTGGAGGCCTGTATTTCTACTTTCCCAGAGTTAAGTCTGCCCACGGGGGCAGTTAATTGAGCATAAAGTTCCAAGAGCCCTAAGATGGAATGACAAGTAGCTACAGTATTCACACCTGCCAGAGACACACTCTTGTCTGTTCCCTGTCTGGGAAGCTGCAACAGGATCTTGTGAGGACCCCATCAGCTGGTACTGCAAAGACCATGTGCTTGCAACGTAACCACTTTTGATCACCCTGGGATCCTCTTCTAGGACCCTTCCTCCCCATCCCTGCTGCCCCTAAACATCTGCTGTGGATCGGAGCAGCCATTGAATTGAAGTGACACTGCTGCATACATTTCAATTCTTAGAGACAGCAGGCTCTCTTTCTGCTCCTTTCAGAGAAAGGCCAGCAAGTTCAGGTTAACTTCTCTGTTAACTAGCTGCTGTTTCACACCGATCCACTAGATGTCCTCATAGATCCACTTTGTATTGCCATTGAAATTCCCCAGGAAATCTCTGAGGATTGGGATTTGGCAAGAGAGCAATGGGTAACTACCTAAGAAAAAAACTCAGCACACAAAAGGAGAGAGAGAGGACACTTAGTGTGTCCAAGGAGTAGATAAGAAACTTGTTTCTATATTAAATAAATACTGAAGTTTTTCAAGTTGCTCTTTGAAACCTAACCTTGGGAGTTTTAAGTAGCGGTCTGATGTCTGAAATTAACCTTTTAACCCAAATTGGCTCTAGAAAAGGAAAAAATCACTAAGAAATGGAAATAAAATACTATTGGTTCTTAATAGCTAGGAATCACTAAAAACAAAACTTGCAGGATCTGGAAGCCAGAGAGAGAGAGTTGAGGGAGATGACGGGGAGGTAATTCCCAAATTAGGAGATTCACCACATAATTTTGATATACCTTTATTTTAAAACCTGAGAGTATAATTTTACACACAGAGTATCTGCATCTTCTGAAACACCTATTACCAGAGAGGCAAATCCTCCTCAGTTTTCAGTTAAAGAGCTTGTCCATGACTTGAATAATGGCCCTGAGGAAATCTCTTCCTGACTGGCACACACAGCCTTCAGGCCTGATGGATCACTTCCCCAGATGGAAGGTCAGAATTACTCTTACCTTTTAAGAAAGTAGACCCAGAAGTATACAGGTGAAGACTCCTGACAGGGGTCAATGAAAACGGACTGTTCCAGAAGTAGAGAAAAGGAGCCACCCTCGCAGTTGGTGGCCTTTGGTCTAGACATTGTGACTCATGAAGGTTTGTCAACATGTGGGGCTCAATCATTTTTAACTGTTTCTGTCTTGTCTTTGAGCCTTTTGTTGATCATTCTTGCTGGTTTTTTCTTTCTTTTTCTTTTTCTTTCTTTCTTTTTTTTTTGTGGTGGTGCTTGTTTGTCTTTTTTTGAGATTTCTATTTTGCATTTGGTGTGAGTGTAAAAATGACTGGGAAGGAATGACGAGTAATAGCATGTTTTCTTTTTTATGCATATGCTGCTTTGGAATGTGACTGCTTATAATTAACAGCTAATCTTCTTATAGCAAATGGTTTTTTGCTGCTTCGATGACCAGTTTCAGCCTGTTCTTGCATGCTAACAATATGAAATTTTAAAACAATGCATGGTTTCCAGAAGAGCCAACAATGGCAGTTGCAAACAGTCCCTGAGAGCCACTGGTTGGATGTCATAATCACCCATTATGATGGGTTTGCCTCTGACAAAGTAGTTTCAAAAGTTATTCTATCCCTAACATTCCACCCCTTGTCCTTAAAGATGGTATGTGTATGTGTACACACATACATCTATGTGTGTATGTGTGTATATGGATATATGTGTGTGTGAGTGTGTACACACACACTCACACACACACACTCACACACACTCACACACATATTCTTTCCCTATAAATGTGTCAGATTCTGATTTTGTGTATGAACCCCAAATGGCAGCATGGAAATGGAAACCAGGGACTATTGCTAACAAAAAGCAAAGCATTTCTGAGTTTGATTTGATGGTCTTCTCCTCTGCTACAGCATTTGATTTAAAAAACTTTTGAAACAAAAAAGTCATCCTTGTTTTTCTCTTCCATATAAATAACAAATCAATATTTCCAGTAAAAGAACTTAGGAAAGGAAAAACAAGGATTTGATTCTCCAAGTTGTGCACCAGAACCAGATTCACATATAAGACAATTATTTTCATGTCTTAGTTGAAACCCCCAGTCCCTACCTTGTTCTTGACTTCAGCCACTGCTGTTTGTTGGGGGTGTCTGAGAATTCAGACCATGCCTTCTAAATTCCTTTGACTCAAATGCTATAGTGAAATTCTTTTTAAATACTTTTTAATTTTTTTTGGTAAAAACTAAGCTCAAAGGAATGAGATACTGCACACTGAACAGGGCTGGGGCTGCATGATGATGGGAACAGACTAGTTAGGATGCTAAAAGAAGGTGTCACTAAACATTGGAGCCAAATTTACAGGAATGGAGATGCTGCTGAAGAGATCTCTTGTTCATCTCCCCCAGTGCCTGTTCTTCACAATCATAACCTTACCCTTGCTTGAAAAATATACCATATGGCAAGTCATAAAGGTCTTAGAACAGGACTTGACCCATTTAAGAGGTTTAAACCCCTTTCTTGGTGACTGTAATATTCAAAGAGGGCAAATCCACAAGCAATATTTTTAAATAAGAGGGCAACCATTCTCTACAACAAAGAAGAGAGGCAGGAGGTGGGGAATGACTTTCCTAATGGCATGTGTGGACCCCCGGGGAATAACACCTCTCCAACTCAAGTTCACTGTTTGGCTGTGATGTTTGGAATAAATATGAATTCTTCTCCCACCCCGTGAGAGAAGCAGGCTAGTCCATGCTAAGTGATAAGCAAACATGTTTGCCTGTTGTAGCATCAAAACAAGGTACAAAAAGCATATTGTACTTAAATATAAATTGGCTTGAGGGGTGAAGGTGAAGGGCATTGGGAACTGCTGGGGTGATATCCAGCAACTCATGTAGGTCAGCATTTGGGTTGGATCCCTGAGCAGCATGGAACCTACAGTACTAGCTTTAGAAGAGCCACCACGGGGGCCTGCAAATCTCAATAAGAAATTCACTGTGGAAACTGTTATCTGATTTTATGTTTTGTGATTTCTAAGCTATTTTGGCCAGTATTTTCTGTGTATAGGGGGAAAAAAAAGAATGTTTAACCAGTAGACTGATTGCTTTCTGAATTTCTGGTGGGTGAGGAGAGAAAGACAGATATGATTTTCAGATTCGGCTTTAAGCAGAAGGTGCCCCCATGAGTAGGCAAATGCATTCCAATAGACCAACATCTCATGCTTTTGGTGATTTCTTATTTGCGATCTTCCTTTAATGTCAAATACGCAGCATTAGCCTTGAGTAGCTGCATTTCTTATATGGACAGATTTGGATATTTGTTCTGTCAAGAGTAAATTTAAATTCCTGTAGCTATCATGTAAACTCACTCCCGGGAAGTTCAGTGAAGGCATCCTCAGATTCTATATTAACACGTAATCGTTTCACATCTAATTTGATGGAAGCTTGTCCCGGGCCCGGGCTCTGCCTAATGCCCAGAAATGGATGGAAATTAGGAAAAAAGAAAAAAAAAACTACCTATTAGATATGTTTGCATCTTGCAAAGACCATTTATGGTACCAAATAAGCAATTAATTTAATTGATTGGCCATGTGTTTCCTTTGTCCTTCTGCATTAATAGTGCAGGGGGAAAATGTTGGTTACTTTTTTTGCTGTCTGTAATTTGCTCTTCTCATCCAAGAACCCAGTTGTGTTCAGCCATGCCCTTTTCCTGTGGTCACCGCTCTATTGAGGGGAGAAAAATAATATGCATCAGCCTAGGGGGACTATAAAGGCAATTTATATTTTCACTGCTTTTTTGATGTACAACCAAACTGTTATCAACAATCACTCTGCATTTTTTTCCCCCTGGGTCAAGACTGTTAATGTGAACTAAGACCTGTGTTAAATCCCTTCAGCTCCCTTCCAGCTGTCTTGCTGTGTGTGACCTTGCCATTAACTGCCGCTCTTCCTCTCCTCCCATCCAACCACATGGTTATAGCCAAGATGTCCATCTACAAGAGAATGAGGCGGGCATGTTGTTTTGATTGCGGACGTTCTGAGCGTGACTGCTCGTGCATGTCAGGCCGTGTGCGTGGTAACGTGGACACCCTTGAGAGAGCCTTCCCACTTTCTTCTGTCTCTGTTAATGATTGCTCCACCAGTTTCCGTGCCTGTAAGTTCAATCTCGACATGCACCCCCTGTCTGTGCTCTCTGTGGTCTCATCCCTGTCTCGTGCTGTGCCCCGTGGTTCTGTGAGTCAGTCGGGCTGGTGTCTTCGTCCCAGTGTGATCTGTTATGTGGTGACACGTTGCCCCAGCTGCCTGTGTCCCTGTATGTGCTGAGGAGGGAATCTGACTTCTTTGGTTTATTATGTTTCTTGCAATAATGGGTAGGACTGTGATGTAACAGTCCAGCGATATTCTTTCTCTCTGGTTTAAATCAGTATAAGAGGACTGCATCTCAAATACTATATTAAAACAGAGATATATGAAAATATACATTTTAATATTTTGGAAAAGCCTATAAATTGGGTTGGGTTGAAGGGAGGAAGAAAAAAAAGTGTTAAGAGAGAAAGCTAGCTCAACCATTAAATTTTTAAATGAGCTTAATTTTTGAAAATGCAACAGAGTTTAGGTGCAGATGTCTGCAAAAACATATCTACACATATGGTATTTTTTCTGTGCCTTTCTAACCTGAATCTCATTTCTCCAGTGCCAGATTTTGTGCTATATTCTGGAAAAAGGTATTTTAAATCTGCCAACCTCCATAGACTGGTGGGTTCTAGAGCTTCTCCTCAGAGAGATGGCTAATTCAAAGAATCGCTCCAAGAAAAAATCTTTTATTTTTCCCCACTTTTTATTTTGCCCCACTTAACTAAGGTATCTTGTAATAATCATGGATCTAAATAATTGTAAGTCAAACCGCCATGTTTTCCGAGTCGGTAGCACAGGCCTTTGTCTCCCAGGAGCTCAGTGATGTGAAAGAGCTGCTGGTGACTAACAAGGCTAAGATGAGTCACATCCCTGAGACCATGCTTACCCCTGTCTTCACCAGAGACCTTGCTATTTTGTTGACACAGTTCATTGATGATGTTACTGGAAGCTCTTGGTGGAGAGGATGGGATGTGTGTCCTCATCCACGTGCATAAAAGGCTGTGTTATACTTGAGGACTTGGCTGTCCATCAAGTATGACCGTGACCTTGATTTCATGTTGTTGGTAGTGCAGGAGGTAGGAGGCAATGTTTCTTTCTGTGCTTCATCCATTCCTCTTTATTGGTGACTGTACTGTCATCCATCCTCTTCCTTCCTATGTGCCCGGAGCTGGTTGAGCTACATTTTTACCAGTGAGGACGAGTTCACACCCACCACAAGAAGAAGGGAGAGCACAGGGCTCTTGAGCATCTGTTCCCATGAAAGCCAAACCTACCTAACTCCCTGGTGTTGGTGCTGGAAGTGGTCCCAGCACAGGGTACTTGTGTGATGGTGACCATGGGGATATGTAGGGCCAGGGAGGTAACACTAAACTCAGACTACACACCAGAGTGGTGAGCCATGCCAGGTCTGATATTTGAACACACAGTTTGGTCTGAGGCATGACACATGCATCAAGTTGTATTGGAGGCATTAGGAAAAGTTGGACCTAGGACCATAGGATATCCTCTCTGATTCCTGATTCACTGCTCCTCCAGAGCAGTGCTGAAGGATAAAAGTGACACCTAAAGGAGGCTGCTTTGAGAGGAATTATGGGCTACACTAACCACTCTGGCCTAGAATCATGGAAAGGAGGTATCTTTCTTACAAATGCCACGTTATGAGTCCTTAACCTTTATTCTCCCTTTGAGATTTCTCTCTTAGTTTTTATGCCACTACCCAGATAACCCAAGGAACAGTTGCACAAATAACTTATCTGTGATGGTGTGGCAAAATGCCAGGTTCAAAGATGAGGAGGAAGACAAAGGGGTGAGCTGTGGTGGCACCATTTGGCCACATCTCTTTGACTGGCAGTTGTGGATGTAACTGCCAGCCATCTTTTGCTGTTCTCAAGTAACCACTAGGCTCTGAAACATTGGCCACAGATTTAGTGGAAAAAGGAAGGAGCCACTGTGGCTCCGAGCTAGGGCCCATGGTCATATCTTGGCTGTGGTCAAACAGATCAATAACAGCAAAGTCTGTGTCTCTGTTTAAGGGCCATGATGCCCAGTGTGTGTAATTTCCACTTTATCCAAGAGAAACCATAATTAGAGGGATTTCTCTTTTCTGCAATTTCATCTAAGCATTGATGGAGGCCAGGAGAAGAAAATCTTGGGGCGGGATCGTCCCATCCTCTCAGAAACATTCTGTGCATGATCTTACTGTCTTTCTGTGCCTCCAGCACAAGCAACTCTACCCCCCTGGAAGACATGGAGCTTTGGGCCCATGTTGAAGCTGTAACTGGTATTGACAGCTCAGGGGGAGGTTGGCCTTCTCTGTTTCATCCTCCTCCCGCCGTCGTCACTCCATCAAACAAAAGCAGATTTCATCCATCCCTGTGTGAGACCAATCACCTTTGACCACTAATAATAAGTTAGAAAAATCCATTCCAATTTGAGCCCCTTTATGCACCCACATAAGCCCTTCTTCTCCAATTAAAAAAGTCTCTCTCTCTTTCTCTCTCTTTGCGGAATCCCACTGGCAGAGCTCCAGAGCAATCCCTGGGTGACCCTTGCTAGTGGTGGGGTTGGGCGGTGCCCATTTGACAGAGCGAGTTGACTCCAAGAGCAGTGGTGAGAGTGGGCTTTTTATTAAATATGAGCAGATGTGAAATGTAGAGGGTCTGACAATTAGAAATGGCAGGAGAAGGGCCCTGGAATCAAAGTGAGGTCAGATGGGCGGATCAGATTACTTCTCTTACATTCTTTAGTTGTTCTGAAAATCATTTTGAATTAGTGTCAGTGGAGCCATGATGGGTTTTGCCCTTTGTCTTTTATGCTGAGGCTGTATTGTTTCCCCAAGACACTCATTAAGGGTCATTATGCTATTATGGAGCTTGCTTTGGTCGCAGTTTCCCAGTTGAGCCAGTGTGCTTTGGGGACGGCCTAATTCTTCTCTCTCTTGCTTTTCGTCTTCCTCTCTACAATTTTTTTTCCTTATAAAGGGAAAGATTTCCGTTTTTCAAGGGACGCTAAGTTGAAACACGAAGTCCCATTACGCGTTTTCTGAAGTGGGAGTAGAAGTAGCAGGTTCCCAGAGGAGGGGTGATGCATTAGAAGTGTTCACACAGTTTTCAAAACCTGCCTTCTACTAGCAGGGCCTGCCTGCCTCCTGCTCAGGCACCTCTCTTTGGAGGTGTAGGCCATTACCCAGGATCAGCCCTTGTTAAGTCTCCTGCTGGTAGACCAGTTGTCTCTTTCTGTTGAACTGGTGAGAAGATGAAAGGCCAAAGGTGTAACATAAAGACTTTGGGAGAGGAAGGCCTAGTTTAGAAAAGACAGAAATAAAATAAAGTTTAAATATGTGTAGCAAAAGTAAGACAGTGACAAATAAGGACGCATGGTAAGACCATTTTGTTTTGGGCAATCCTTGAGGCTAGAATCAGAACACATAGTGTCATTTTCTGATCGTCTTGATTCTGTTTCCACTTCTGATGATCTTGGGCAGAATGCCAGCTCTGGTAAAAGACACCAGGATGGTATGCACCCCACCTTTTCCACAAGTAGCTGTCCTATAGTACTACCCAACATAAAAAAATATACGTCCAGCAACACACACGTATATACATACAGATATAGGTTCTGATCAGCCCAACTCCTTCCCGATATAATTTTGTGAAATGTCCCTTCTCTCTATGGAACTTTTTTCTTGCTCTTTCAGTCTGATCTGATATCTGATTGCTAAGTGCAAATAGAAAAGGACAATTAAAATTATGATACAGTGACAACTTAGGACCCTATTGATTCAGACCTGCTGAGACCTGCCTGATGTGATTCTGGTCACAGACTGTCAGTAACTCTGGTGAGATCAAATTAATCATGTGGCAGAAGAGAAACGGGTTCTTACACTTGCCCTTGGAACTAGTTTTAGCTAAAATACACGTGTGATCACTCATGCCAACCTTTCAATAGCTTAAACCTGCGTGATTACACACATGCTTTGCAAACTACGGTAGCTAATTTTAAATTGTGCATGACTTTTATTTTGGGCATAAATATAACACATGGAGGCATTCAACTCTGAGGGGTAAGCTGAGAGAAGAAGTCCAATACGATTAGGTTGAAGGGAGACATACCAAAATCGGTTTAGAGTAATCCTGAGTCTTGTCAGATAATAAACAAAAATCAGCTTATCCTGAGTGGCCTTTGGTTTGTGTGGGCAGAGAATTAACATTGTCAATAGAACTACAGTCACTCCAGTGAACTAATGGCATTTTGAAGAACATAAAATCAGATACTAAGGCAGGGGATGGAAAGGGCTCTAGAAAAAAAAGTCCATCATAGGACATGCCTGTGGAGGGGACAGTTCACTTAATAAACTGCTTCTAAAGACCAACAGCCTATCATTATTTTATTCCTCTTATGTATAGTTTTGGGAGACTTTCTCCAATCCTCAGTTTTACTTTGGGTTCTAGAAACCAATGGCCTCCTCTTCTCACCACTGCCACAGTGAGAGGGAAATGGGAAAAGGAAAGCTGAAGGATACTGAGCACATATTAGTTTAATTATAGTTTTCCATGGATTTTTTCATCAACATATAGTAATGACACAAATTTATGGGGTATAATGTGAGTATGTGAGTTTTCCATACACACACACACACACACACACACATACACACATACATATTATACAATGATCAAATCAAGCTAATTGGCATATACATCATATCAAACGTTTATCATTTCTTTGTGGTAAAATATTCCAAATTCTCTCTACCTGCTACTTTGAAATATATATTACATTATTGTCAACTTCAGTCACCCTAGTGTGTATCAGCAGAATTTGTCCTTCCAATCTCACTGAAACTGTACCCATTGTCCAGTTCTTCCCACCTCCACTCCCAGGCATTTTTATTTTTTAAAGCCCTGCATCTGGATGTCCAGATTTATCCCATTTTCTCATGCAAGCCATGTCAGTGTGATCCTCTCCCAACCCTTTCTCTGTCAATATTCATTACACACATTTACATCAATAACTAAAGGAGTCTTTGGATTCTGCTCTGACACTGCAGCAACATGGACTGTGCATCCTGATTTGGCCATTTGCATTTCATTGCAGGAAATGAAAACAGGCCTGGAATAAGATTCAGCCATCCCATGTGACTAAGGCAATGTCTTCAGTAGGAGACTTGGGGCACTTTGATTGGTCACAGGCAAGGTTACAGGAGCCAGTGCCTCATGCTTGAGGCACTGACCACATTGACCAGTCAGTTGACTAGAAATGGGCCACCACATAAGTAGTGATCAGCCTGGTAGAAGATAAAACTTGTGCTAGAACAAGATGGTCTTTGAAAGGAATTCTTTAAATTGATGGTTTCTAAAAAGATTCCAAACAAATCATCCAGAACAAATGTCTGTTTTCTTGCAGTTCATTGTTGAATGAAGTAGTTGACTTGAATTTGGGGACCTTGTTTTACCTGCCCTCTCATCCTCAGAAAGGTATTGCTGACTCTCTTAACATAAATATGCTCTGACAGCGCACCACAGAGAGATGAATGAGGAAGCGAACAGGAGGCAAAAGGGAGCCAAGTTTTCAAAAGAAATTCTTTGAAACAGAATTGAGAGATAAGAAGTAGAAAGGTCAGAATGAGGGGAGACGAAAGGGTCTTTTGTGTGTACCCTGTCACTTAGCCACCTCCCTTTCCAAGGGCACAGCACTATACTAAATGACTCGGCTCTTTAAAAAAGAAACCAGAAAAGACGTTGGCATGCCACATGTAAGCCAAGCAGAGGTCCTCATGCAAGGTGACATGGAAATTATGTTTGCCTTTTTATTTCAGGACAGTGGCCGGTTGTCAGAATACTCACCCTGACAGCTTCTACCACGGGGCAATGGATTCTTCCCCTTACCTTCCTGGTGGAGGACAGATGGGGCCAGTTAGCAGTGCATCTCAACCTCCTCCACTATCTCTGGCGACAGATGCCAGGGCCAGCCCGCCTTCCACTTGAGCTTTCTTGTCAGGGCTCTGCCTTGAGCCCAAGGCCTGACCTTTACTCTATGAAATAAAGTACTGATGAACAAGCAGAGGTTTGAATTAGAGTAGGCTTGGAGCAAATGTCAAGTCCATCTCTGCCTCCCTCCTCCACCTGCACCAGGAGCCTGGATTAGACCCAGTCTGGAGTTTGCAGCGCCTTAGGCTTTATGGGTCTGGGGAGACATAACTTATTAACAAAGAGTTATTAAATTTTTATCAATTTTACAACACAATGTAAATGCCTCTTATGAATCTACATTGTATTCATTATCATTTAAAACGTTAATTAAGTCAAAGTTGCATTTAATTTCTCTCTAAATGGGCCTCTGGGAAGAGCTTTTAGAAACATCTGTGGGAGTGTGTAGCTCATGGAGCTAGGGAATCCCCCAGCCTGCATTCAAGATTGCCCCCTGAGTTGATTGCTATCGCGTGTCTGTGGCTAATTTGTTGTGTGATGTGATTGGGCATTGTCTCAAATTAGTACCAGACCAATAATGGTGCAAAGCCACTGGAGAGAGGCTTGTGGGGTGGCAGCACAGGTTTCACTGCATCCTGCCTTCAAATACCATCCAGATGGAAGCCAGCAGTTGATGTGTGGCACCTTTGGTCTCCATAATGCCTTGGGATTCTCCCTCTTCATATGGTACCCATCATATCATTTGGGTTCTTCATTTGAGATGGACCTTTTTCGTATGGCCCAGTAAGTTTAGGACACTTGCCAGCATGCTCATGGTAAAGATATTAGTGTTCAGGATCTTTTTTTGACTCCTATTGAAGCCTAAAGCCATAAGCACAGGGCAGCTGGGTGGAAAGCATTTTCAAGATGGAGTGGATGTTGGAATTATAAACAGGTCATGCTCACTGATGAGGAGAGACAAAGGAAAGGCATACTAAGATCGGCTGAAAAACTCTTTCCCCTTTTTGAGGCAACAGGGATGTTTTATCTTTGTTCTCCATCACCAGGGAACTGAACCTTGTTAACATGGTGGTAGTAGGAAATGGCCAGTTGGTTACCTGGAATCAAGTTAAGGTTAGACTTAGTGTAGTTTCTACTAACTGTATGCAGGACACTTTGCCTGCACAGCAAGGATGTACATGCATGTGTTGTTGTTGAATTTAACTCCTAGATTCATTTGCTACATTTCAGGTACTACTCTATGTCTTGGACAGATACTAATGAAGTTAACCTTTATCATGAGCTATAGTTATTTGAAATAGAGTCAACTGCAAACTGAGACATCCGTAACATGCCCCATTTACAGAGGAGGCAACTAAGACCCAGAGGTTGTCTGACTTGCCAAGGTTCAGTGGTAGAGCGGGAATATAAGCCGTGTGCCTCCAGCTTCTATGGGGTAGGTCAAGGCACCTGGTCACTTACATAGTTGTACAAGATCATTAGGTCTATTCATTTCTAAAGAAAGAAGAAAAGATAAGGATTCCCTGAGGAAAACTGGAGGCCATACAGGAAGTGCTAGAGCAGAGCAGAGCAGAGTAGCTGGCCACCCAGCAAGGCTGGAGTTGAGATTTGATGAGAGTGTAGGCAGAGGAGTCCCCCTAGGGTCCAGTGGGGCCCCATCCTTGGCAGAGGCCCAACCAAAGGTTTTGATCCTAATCCACAATACAATGGAAAGCATTTAAGTTGTTTGATCAGGGAAATGAACCAACAGAAACTGTGTTTTCATAATACTGTGGTGGTAGCCAGGAAAGAAGGGACCAACGGGGAGGAGGCAGTTGGGAGACCCACTCTGGGGGAGGAGATGGGGAACTGAGTGAGGCTGTGACAGGAAGAGGCAGGACTGGGCTGCTCTGGGGATCCGTGGGAAGGAAGGCTCTCTCCACCTCCAGGATCCTTGCAGCTGAAGCGCATTATCCAAATGCCAAGTCCAAGAAGTTACAGTCTTTTTAAAAGAAAGTTTAATTAATGCCTCTGAAACAGTTGAATCCCATTAGTTGAATTTCTTGAGCCTAATTTTCCCCAGCTGACCAGTAGCCATTGCGATTCCTATTTGGGCTTAGTGGTGTTTTCTTCTTAGTGGAGGAAGATTTGCTTATCTCTGGCCCAGGACTGGAGACTTACCAGGCTATTGGATTGTTCCTGGTTTTGAGGATCTACCCTGCCAATTTCCTTTTCCTCCTCAGTAGTTCTTCTTTCCTCACCATCCTCCCAAGTTGACTAAGCCTCACATCTTAAGTGTGTCAGATGTGACAGGTGGGCAGCTTCATGTTCCCTCTGTGATAGCCCCAGCTAAGCAGCAGACCCAAAGCCAGTGGGGCCACATATCCAGATGGGACCTGTGACAGCCCTGAGAGCCTTGACTCCAGCTGCGTGTGGTAGCTTCCGTTACAGCTTCTGGGAATTATTTTTAAAATCTCTGGATATGGCAATGAGACTTTTCTTCTCCTCCCATTTTTCTCAAGGAGACAGAATGTCTCCTTATATCTATGGAGGGAAAAAATAATAAGGACTTCACATCCCATTCACTGAAAATTGATGGTAGTTTTCAAACACTTACCCTACTCCACTGGAAATACAAAACACATTTTCTGTGAAGTACTGCCACACAAAATCCTAGGGAGCCATGTGGCATTTCTAAGAACCATGGAAAATTTTTCTTCTCCATTCCATTATTCTGTGCTTAAGACCTTTGTCTGTGTTCATGTGTCTCTATGTTGGCGTACATGATTGTTGTGTTCGCGCACACCATTGACCCCATAGAGTCATTAAAAGCATGGAAAAGTATTTTGAGTCCTGGGTTTCCTCACCTGGCTGTGCATGCTGAGAATGCCAACTTCTGGAAGCGGAACATGCCCAAATACACCTTGCCAACTATCTCTGTGTTATTGTACTCTCTCTGGAGCTTTCTCCCAAACCAATATGTTGAATTATTTAGATAATCAGAGTATCCTCCATCTTCACGTTTGCTTACAAGAGTTCTGCTTCCTCAGCTGACCTTTGCCCCCAGAGAATCTCAGCAGATGGAACTAAGTCCAACATCATCAGGCAGACTCACATGAGACATTTGATATCTTTCAAATAGCTAGATAGTACATGGTTCAGAGGGAGATCACTAGACAGGCCCATAGATTCTTACTCTAAAGAAACATGCTTCTGATGTCCAGCTCAGATAGTCTGGGCAAACTAAAGTGGGCTTTCTTCTGTGACCATCTCATTTGGTCATCCTCAAGGTTCTTTACTTTCACATTCAAGAGAAAAACTCTCCTTGACTCTTCTAATAAACCCCAAAGCCTCCATCCTGTCCCCTTCACCCTGGCATGGTGAGTACCACCAAATGTTCCTGGGGCTTTCAGAGAAATCTTTATGCAAACTCAGAAATGGAATCTCTTTTTTTAATATTTATTTTTTAGTTGTAGTTGGACACAATACCTTTATTTCACTTATTTATTCTTATGTGGTGCTGAGGATCGAACCCAGGGTCTCATACATGCGAGATGAGTGGTCTTCTGCTGAGTCACAACCCCAGTCCAGAGTGGAATCTTTTGAGGCAGATTTGTGTCAGGGATGATCAATGGCACACAGATTTTTAAATGAAGTGAGAGGACTCAAGCTTCACACCTAGAGTTGCAGCAGATGTGTCCAGAGTACAGCTGGGCATCTGTAGATCACACAACACATGGGCATCTCATGGGAGTGGATCTGACTGCTCACATTACACAGGTCTTCCTCTTGGCCAATGTCAGCTTTCTGGGATGAAGCCTGTTGGATCACACCCAGTCAAGAATGGGCCTAAGGGCTGCCTTCCTTTTCTCCAGGATCAGAAATGTAGCATATTGGCCTTCTTGGCTGGGCTTCGTGTATCTACAAGAATATGTGAGTAGGAAATGGCCTGAAGGATTTCAGGTCCGCAAATATTTGATGAGTAAAAGAATGAATTAATGAAGGGATTCTCAACCATTTAAAGGCTAGGTGGTTTGCTAGAAGCAAGATTCCCCCAAATCCATGGAGTTTCCTAAAGCTTTCTGAGCAGCCTGCCATAGAGTGTGTGTATGTAGATGTAAAGAATGGATTTGCACAAGAAGATTAAGAGGGGGGAAATGTACTAAGTCAAAACAAGAACATAACTGAAGGCATTTGAAAATTATCCACTGGCAGGTATAGTGGATAAGTACTAGGAAATAAGATCTAGATGCAACTCACAAGAAAGAGTCACACAGGCAAAGAGCCACCATTTTCTCGAATCAGTAGAGATGGGATTCTGTCACATGTAGAACATGAGTTCTAGAAAATCAAGGACTTGTGATATTTGCATTTAGCTTTATTACTTTCAGAAAACCTGGTAATTTTCCCACAAGTCAGGGTGGCACAGAATAATGCATCAGGTCTGGTCAATATGAGGAAAGGGGCCTGTTGTACCCAAATGGAGAAGCACCTAAGGCCACACATGACTATCAAGACCACTGACTTGAGAAAGGCAGATTGAATCCAATAGCAGCATGTGGGTGCCACTTCTTCCCACCCTGGGAAGGCTGAGTTTCCCATAGCTACTTTCTAAAAGTGTCATTATTCTGTTTATTCTGCTCAAGACAAGGAAGAGGCTGTGAACTGCCTTGACTGCTCTCAGAGCTCTCTCAGGCTGCACAAAGCACCCTCATACCTAAGAATGCCTCTGAATTGCTCTCTGCATTTTGTCAAGGTCGAGCTAGTTATTTCTTCAGTGCAGCTGAGTACAATTCCACATATGGCCTGGAACACATCCGGCAGGGATGCTTCAAAGCCAAAGCCCCAAACAGGTGTTACTGAAAAAGGAGTTTCAGTGACCTGCAGAAAAGAGCCAAGAGGTTAAAATGCAACTATGAAAGATGCTAGGAATGCAGACAGGGATGAAGGGGGTCAGGTCACCAGGGTCTGCTTGTCTTAGGACATGAATGTGAAATTTGCAGGAAGTTTATCACTGGAAGCCTGCTCCCTCATGGGTTTCTGCTATTAAAGTGAAGATGGGAACCCAACATTTCCTTTTCTTTTGACGGGGGACCATTTCTTTCCTTTCAAATTCTGTCTTTTCTTCTGTCCATATTAGGGGATTCCCAAGCCATTCTCCTAATTGTGTAGTATGCCAAGTGATCTTATTGGCAAAGCCTGAGATTCTAGGGAAACACAAAGCAGGAAAAAAGACACAAGGGATAAGATTCATAAATTTTCTGGGGACTTTGGATGTAAGTCCTGGTGTGGTTATGTTTTGATGTGTTCATCAAGTAGACGTTCCATGGGTGCTGATGGCTATAGTAAGAGTCATGTCATAGGTGTGTGTGAGACGACCCTTTTCAAGGCACTGACATCATCTCATTTTTTTCTGGGCAACAAAGGTGTCATCCCAGAGCTCCTCTATTGCTTAGGGTCCCATCTGTAAAATGGAGATGATAACATGACCTATCCCAGAGTGGTCACAAGGATAAAATTTTTACAAGATTGCCTGGCACATGTGGAACGTTGATTTATTATTGTTACTATTATCATCCCTTCATTAATGAGTGAGATAAATAGAAAAAAATGAACTTGACCAAGAACATAGAGTTAATGGAGGTGTAGATTGCCAGATGAGAATATTGCAGTCTCACCTGATATTGATGGGAATGTTAGTGAACAATCACTTTAACCATAGCTAATGTTTTGTTTAGTTTTGTTTTCCAATGATAGAGTCTTGTCCAGACAACCTTATAAAAAGACAAATCAATTACAGCTAGAGAGGCTTACACAGATAATGGCTGGGATTTGAACAGCTTAGTATATCAGACTATAAAATTAAAATTGAGTCATTTTCCTTAATTTCTAGATCAGGGAATCATACTCTTAACAGAAATAAGTCTTCAAAAAATGCCAAGAGGTGGCAAATATCTCCCGAGGGCATTGGTTTCCATCTTGGCTACTCAGGAAGCATTGCAAAATTTGTGTGAAACATAAGGAAATTGAAAGATGGTATCTTTGAGGCCTCTTTAAACTCTGAGACTCTGATTGTCCTCATTTTTCTGATTGAAACAGAACCTAAAAGTCCTTTCTTTTCAGTTTTTGCTGGTGTAAATCCTTCCAAAATGCTGAAGTCTACTTACTAACATTCTAGTAAACCTTGTGAGAAAAAAATTAATTATTCTTTGAGTAGAGAAATCTTGTGGTATATCATTGTTATTCTTCTGGTTATGAATTCTCAGCCTCTAGGCCTAGAGCTGGAGATAGAGAGCCCAGAAGATTCTTACAGTTTGTCCTTTATTATCAGCTTTACCTCTTTTCTTTTTTAAAATATTTTTTAGATGATGATGAACCTTTATTTTATTTGCTTATTTATATGCAGTGCTGAAATTCGAACCCAGTACCGCCTCACACATGCTAGGCAAGTGCTCTTCCACTGAGCCCCAACTCCAGCCCAGCTTTACCTCTTTTAAGATGTTTTTTTTTTTTTTTTCTTCAAGATTGGGACAGAAAAATTGCCCCCTGCCCCTCCACCATCCTGTGATTATCTGAGTCCCGGTGACTTGAGGTTATCAATAGTCAGAACATTGCCAGCTCTTGAAGGTTTCAAAGACCAGTTCATTTGTAGTCTGTCTACAGATGTGAATGGTATCTGCTAACGGCTCCCCAAAGAATCTTCTTAGTCATATTCTGCCTTGTTTTGTTATTGTCAGGCCTCTTGGAACATAACTTGTGGAATTATAGGAAAACAAACAAACAAACAGGAACACCCATCTCCCAGACTGTCTAATGCATATTTGATGGATAAAAAACATGCTTCTTACTATCTTACCTCTGATCTCACCATGCTTGCTGGAGTCTTCTTAGACCCTAGAATCTTTAGAAAACAGTGACTTTGGGTTTCCTCCTTCCTTGTCCTCCTGAAACCCTGCCTTTATGACCTGTCCATCTCTAAAGTGGACCTGAGGATCGTCAGCAAATTCAGTGTGTTCTTGAACGATGGAAGGCTGGAGAGCAAATGGAGAAAAGAGACTGGGGGCCATTTCTTTCCTTTCAAATTCTGTCTATATTTATTTTCTTGAAGAGAATCTTGTCTCAACTCATTTCTTTGAGCTCTGGTTGGTGTCAGACCTTTCACTGTCACCTTTCCTGCATTTGCTTTATGCGTATCTGGATTCTGCTTCTTGTTGAGTTTTTCGTTAGTGAGGTTAGGGTAGGTGTGGGGCCAGGACTGGGCCCAGGACCCTCACCCTTCTTTGCCATTGTCCCCCTTTTTTTTGAGACTACATTTCAAACATTCTCTCAGCATCATCAGGGCCACTGTTAATTTCAGGGACTCAGTTTTTCTTTCCTGATCAACCACTGTGACCCTCCAATTAGTCTTCCCGGCCACCAGCCCACTATCAAGTTTATTATTTTAAAGCACCCATCTAATCATGTTGCCATCCCATTTTAAAGAGGGGAGAAAACAGGAAAAATTTTGATGGCTTCCTGGACAACCAATCCCCTCTTAAAGATAGCACAGCTTTGAACGTTCTGTTATTGACATGGCATTCAAAGCCCTTTGCAGTGTGGCCTCAACCTATTTATGTAGTTGCATTTTCCATATAAGAATCCTTTAGCCAAGTACGGTCCAAAAAAAATTTCTCGTTCTTGTTTCTTAACTAATGAGTTCATTATTACTGTTACTTGACATTAGTGTTACTTAACACTAAAATGTTATCCTATACCGGATTCTGACCCTCATCTCTTCTAGCTGATTGAAACTTACCTACTCTTTAAAGCAGGGGCCACCATATTGTGGCCCATGGAGCAGAACTGGCCTGTTGTAGTAAGCAAAGCTTTATTATAACAGTCAGGCCCACTCCTTTGCTTCTCGTCCTTGGCTGCTTTGAAACTGCATAACTAAGTTGAGTAGTTGCAACAGTGAAAGCACAGCCCACGACTCCCTAAAAACGTGTCATTTGAACTTTTAGGAGAAAAGCTTAGCAATTCTTGCTTGGAAGTTAGAAGTCAGAATTGATGGGTCTGTCTTTTGTAAGGCTGTATATGACACTTCACGTAAGCTCCATGTAGAGCAGTCTTCATGTGGAGCTTTTTAAGAAATAAACAACAACAATATGCAAGAAGTTTCATTGGTCTTTGAATCCTCAGTATACCTCAGGCAGTGTCCCCTGAGGACACAGTGGGAATTCAACAGATGCTTGCTGAATGGCATGTGAACTCAGTCAGAAATATGTTTTTCTTCTACTGGGCATGTCCCAAGGAAAAGAGGGTCTCAAGGGCAAAGCTATTCTTTCTTGTTCCCTTATACCATCTTGATCAAACCATTTGCTTCTGAACAGCCAATTCATTTGACTCCTCCACAACTCCAGTGGATTGATTTAGAATTGGTCACTCCTTCTTCTGAAGGTGACATTTCTTCCACAGCTTCTCCTGACAGGCACTTGGTGTTTGGACTCCTGCAATGGTGGTCATTGGGCCCTGGAGTCTTTGTGGGTAGAGACGTGCATTGGGAAGGCAAGGCACACCTGTTATTCTGCCGCTCCAGGTGACCTCACTCTGCTGTCTTATTCCAAAGGCTCTTTTTATGTACCTGTGATTCCACAGACATTTAACTTATCCTGACTTCTCTGATAGCAAGGCTTGCACTACTCATCACTCAGGCCCAAGCCAGTTGCCTTGAGAGTAAACCCCTGGCTAGCAGAATAAACCCCCAGTTTAAATCTCGACACCCTGAACAGTTTCCTCCAAGCCCTTCTCATCTGCCTGGGTCTTTTCCTGGCCTCTTGTCTCTCCTCAGCCAGTGGTAGTCAGCAGAGTAGGGAAAGGAGATGCCTTTTGCCTAAGCCACTGACCCTCCTAGTCAAGTTGCCTGTGTACACAGCTGGAGACACTCTGGGCTGAAAGGAAGATTGTGACATTTGATTCTCTTCACTCAGGTGCCTTAACCAGCTCAGTTGGATGTGGGAATTGAATGTAAAAGGATTCCCCTGTTTCTATTGGAAATAACACAAATGCATCTATATGTTTTAAGGGATACTCTTTTTGTTGCTGCATGAGCTATTTCTGTTGTTGCCAGAGATTAAATCTCAATAACTTTTTTGAAATTAGAGTGGGCTTCCCATCAGTTGAATGGAGCATGGTACTCACCTCCTTTACAGAACAACTAAAGAACGCCTCTACCTTCCTCCTAAGCCCTGCAATGTTATCAGCATCGTAGTTTTGCTTGAGATCAAATCAGAGCAGCATAGGAACTGTCATTTTTCATTTCCTGGGGCCCTTTGATCCCATTTGGGGTTTATTTGTTCCAAGTGAAAAATGCAATCCCTAGTGCATTCATCTATCCTTTAGAGTACTTTTTTTTTTCATTCTTAGTTTTTTTTTCCTGTTAAAGATCAAATCAGAGTTTTAAGTAGTGTGGGCATTAGTTATCACCATCAGATTTCACAGCCTATACTTCATTTCTGTTCTTACAAAATCATCAACCTTCTCCGTTGCATACCAATTGGTTGCAATGAAGCTAGGATATGCCTTTCGTGGGTACTTGGGTGTTAATTTATTTCACAGTTTCCTTTGCAGATATAATCAGAGACACTATCACATTCCTGTTTCTTCTTTTTATTGTTCCTTTGCTATCGCATTTGTGTGATCTTTCTCTGAAAAATGACAGGTACTGTTTCTCTGCTCAGTGCATCAGTGACTTATATTCTCCACAGCTTCCCTATTGCCATTTAAAAAATATAACATTTTATAGATGTAATCTGAGTTATTTATAACTCTGGCTTTGTTATATGAGCAAATTTCCTAAATGACATTGTGGTTTAGGTACTCTTTCTAAAGAAAGGGAAAAATTCTTTGCAAAATATTTTCCTCTCATTTATAAATGAGGGGAAAGCCCTCAGTAAGATTATAATGCCTTTTTTTTCATGACTTCTTAGTACATAGAATTGCACAAACATTACTTTCATGTAAGTGATCAAGTTGTGGTGTTTAATAACACGTTGTTAGAACAAAAGGAGCTATCCTTTTTGATTTATTTGGATATTTACTGGGTGACTTACAGTGCTTTACATATTAGAATTGGTTTGTCAACAATTAACATTCTAGCTTTTTATATAACCCATACTTCAGGTAATAGAGGATTATTAAACTGCAACCAGTGTGTTAGAAATCTGCCGACTGGTAATAAAATTCTTATGTATAACAGCAGCTGAGAAATACTGCTGTATATTTATGCACAGATTGCAAGATAGATGTTCCCAAACCACAGAGTGGCCCGGAATACAGGCTTACCAGCAGGTGGCGCTGCTTCTCTTTGAATGAAATCCTCTCCCTTGATGGCGTCCTGGTCCAGTTCTCTCCCCTCCCCACTTTCTGCTTTTCCTTTCTGATGATTCTTCCCTTTATTTCTCTAGAATGAATATCTAAAACTGCCTTCTAAATATCTATACTTCCATTAAGACAACCATTCTCAATTTCCAGGATTTCTTTTAAATCTAACTTCCTTAGCAGAATGCTCCCTTGGAGCAAATAATTTAATAAATATTACTGTTTGAAAAGGTAACTACACAAAACCAGATTTACACCACTAAGTTTGGTGTGACACCTCCACTGTCTGATTATTGTCATGTGGAAACTCCCCAGTTTAATCTATTTATTTATACAAATTAATTTCCTGGGCATTCTTTCAAACCAAGATAAAGGGGAGGGGGCTTTTGTAGAAAGATGATTGATGTATTAGAATAGTATTCTATATAAAAATAATTGTGCATGATGCTCTTTTATTAAATTACTAGAATCCAAAGTTAACCAAAGAATGTTGCTTTTCTCTCTGAGGCCAGAACTAAATTCTGATCAACATGATAAGAAATTTTATGTTCTGTTTTGTTTTTTAATAAGGTGTTCTCAAAAAACACCAATCTGCTCATCAACATGGGCATCATCAATAAGCCCAAGAAAAAACATACAAGAAACAATTTTTTGATTCTTTTGTTTACACACATAACGTATTTTTCAACTATTTTATTTAAAAAAACATATTTACATCCTTTTACCAACTTAAAAAAATCTGCACTATTCCATTTGTGCAGGATGTTTGAGTGGAAACACTGAGTTGTATTGGAAACAGTGGATTTATTGAGGTATGGATGGGAAGAATTAAAATACAACCCCAGGATGACTCATTTGTTTATTTTCTTCATTATTAAGTTCTACCTGGCAGGCCATAAAGAACTTTGAGTACATATATTTTATGCTTCTTGTAATTTAATTATTTGAAACCATTAATTTTGAGAATCCGATAGGAATTTTCTTTTAGAACTTTTGCAACTTTTCTTAGGTTTACTGGGGTAGGGATGTCAGTCAGATATCTGGATCACGTAATGTACATTCATCTATGTGGTTTTGACAGAGAACATCCTAAAGTGTTATTGACCAGACAAAGCCAAGCAGCAGAAGATGGGGGAAACCTTGTCTTCTCAGTGATTCACTTTCAAGCACTGGTTTTGATGACAAATATTTTTTGAAAATTTGGATGGCAATCAGTTTCCATCTTCAAAAAAAAAAGTCAAGCCCTGATGACTCTCCATTGCCCTGTACAAGAAGGGATGAGATTGACTGGTACTTGAAGAGAGGAGATGATCCTAATGTCAGGCTTAGGTTGACCTAACTTTTCTACATGGAGTCAGCCTCCTGGATTTCAAAGGACCCTTTTAGGAGGCATTAAATAGCTTGATTTTCCTGTTGAATCCACCTCCCCAGGATAGAATAAGACTTCCAGGGGAGCTGGACCCATACAAGGGGGCTCGTCTTTTTATTTCCATACAATTATTACATGTGTATCTGATCTGAAATCCATGTGACTTAAGTGGCCAGAAAGTAGGCTGAGCAAGGCTGTTTTGGATAGACTTTTCTAATGTACAAATGCTATCCACTATCATCTTGAATCTGAGTATTTATTTTTCTTTACTTTTTTGGTACCAAGGATTAAACTCAGGGGCACTTAACCACTGAGCCACATCCCCAGCCCTTTTTAAAAAATATTTTATTTTTGAGACAGGGTCTTGCTAAGTTACCTAGGACCTCTCTAAATTGCTGGCTTTGAACTCATGATCCTCCTGCCTCAGCCTCCTGCATCCCTGTGATTAGAATCTCAGCATTTAGAAGGAAAGAAAAGTGACTTCAAGATAATATAGATTGTCCAAATTCTGTCCTTTGGAATGCAAAGCCTTTTTCTGTCTGCCCCATATCCAGCTAGACCCTCAGATACATTTTCCTGCTTTAGCCAAGCTGATATTCCTACTGTTTTCCCTAGCTTTTACCAACCTACTTGCCTCTGTTCAAGCAGTGCCCTCCAGCAAGCATGCCCTCTCCACATTTTGTAGCCATGCACATGCCCCCAGTGCTCTCAGCCTGCACTCAGTTCTGGGGCTCTGCAGAAGAGTCAGGCTGACCCCTCTAGCCATCCTGTTCTTGTTTCAAGTCTTCCTTCTTGTGGAACATCCCACTCTCTAGTCCTTGTCATCGATGGCATTTCCCTCAGCCCTCACTTGACATCACCCATTTGAGAACACTTTATTAAAAAACAAAACAGAATACAAACTTCTTATCATGTTGGTCAGAATTTAGTTCTGGCCCCAGAGAGAAAAGCAACATTCTTTGGTTAACTTTGGATTCTAGTACTGTTGTGTTTATATAACTTGTGGGTTGCTACTGTGTATGTTTTAGATGCAATTGTTCTCTCTCACTATCTATCTTTAAAAATAGTTCAAAGAAAAGGAAAAGAAAAAGCAATGCCCCCCTGTATTTTGGTTGAATGGATCTGGGGTGGATCTTAAACGTTGTTGTTCTGTGAAGTTCCTTTTTAATTGAAGCGGGGCGCTTAGAACCACTGAGGCAAACCACATTTTCCTTGGCCTGCTTTTTACTCTTCTGTAGCTTTTCTGGATTGAGTGTGGTAGGAAGTGCTGGGTAATTATTTGTGGCTGGATTGTTATGAGGTCCTTAGTCAATGGCTGGCTCCTGTGATATCTGCCAAGAAACAGTAGACAGCATTTAGCCCAGAATCATGACAAATCAGGGCCGAAAAGGTCTTATATTTAATTAATGCCAATCCCCCAGGAGGGGAAGTGCCTTGCCAATGCCACAGAGTTGATCCAAGCCAGGCTTAGAATCCAGACTTCTGACCACAAGGCTGTGCTTCTGCCCTCTCAATGCCACCTCTCTGGATACTAAGACCAGTTTAGTAGGAATTTAATCAGGGGCTCAGCACTGTGAGAGATTCAGGGATGTGTCAACTGCAGTAGAGGAGCTTATTTCTACTTGAGGGGAGTAGGGCACATGGGAATGGAAAACAAATGAATAATGCAACAAAAATCAGTAGATTTCAGGGCATGAGATGAGAATCACCAAGGAACTTTTAAAGAAAGACAGAAATCTACCTCATTGTAGCCCCTTAGGAAGGCTTCCTGGAAGAGTCAGATCCTGCCTGTTTCCTCAAGAGTGGATACAGTGGTGAGAAGAGGGGAAGACGTGGAAAGGCCTAGTGAAGGAGTCACTGCCTCCCTGCCCATCATTCCCTTGTTCCTTCCACCACGTGTAAAAACCATGACCCCCCCCCCACACCCTGCACAACCACCACCGAAATTCAAGGGGAAGAGCCCCTTACAGGCAGGCAGCGTGAATTTCCTGTAATTTAGGAGGAACAGTGGGGTTTCTCTGTTTCCATCTGATTTTCATTTGTTACTGCCCTGAACAGTTCCAGCCTTCTCCAGTTGAGCCTGTTTAAATGTTTTCTGGCTTTGCTTGTTTTTATGACACTTGGCAAACCTAATTATTTGACCTGAGCTGTTCACTGGGCCATAGGCAACATGGGACAAAAGTGACAGTCAAATGCAAGGCCCAGGGTTAGGTGGGGGAGGAGACGCCCACCTCATTCTAGTGCTTGGATACCAGATCAACTTGGATCAGGAAAGAGAATCTGAACCCATTTCTCTATAGAGCGCCATCAAAAGACAGCAGACTAGGATTTGTAGAGAAAGACCCCGGAGCAGAGAGCCTGGACTCCTCCAAGAAGTAATGGTGGATAACACTGAATAAGAACTTAGGAACTCTCCTAAGTGCTCTTCAGGTTTTGGTCCATTCTCACAATAACCCAGGAGGTAGGTTGTCCAATTATTCCCATTTTAGAGGTGAGAAAACTAAAGTTAGATCATTTGCCAAAAATGTAGATTTGGACCTGGGAGTACAGCTTCAAGAATTTTTGCTACTTAACATGAATTGATGTTTGTGAGAAACAGGTCATGTCTTGAAATCCTTGTCTCAGGATAGTATCCTTGAGTGTCACTGGAGCCAAGGACCAAAATGTAACAAGAGATGCCAGCCATATATCTGGGGTACAGTAGGCAGCAGAGGGGGCACATGACCAGCTAGAAAGCTTGAGTGGTACCTTTCTGGAATGGGGACTCAGTGTTCTGCAGGATTTTGAAATAGAAGTTGTTAGAAATTCATGTTTTTGTGAACAAAATTAAGACTGAAAGGTGCACACATAAAGCTCCGTGGACCAACGGGATGGGGCCAAGCAGAACCCTCCAATGGGCAGTATTTGATCCTTACTCTGTCAACCTGAAGCCTCTGGCCATCACTTTGAATCCTGCAGAATCTCTGAAACTCGGTGTCTTCATCTGTTCAGCAAGGAAATTAGCAGATATTAGGACATCAGGGTGTTGAGTAACTTGTCTGAGATCAGAGCTATAGAGGGGGGTCAGAGTTGGGCAGATGGCCTGAGTTTAGAAGCTCATATCCCCACACTGTTCTCCTGGGCTGAATGCTGGTGGTAAATGACCAAGGTTACAATCAGGAGACTTAGCCTCTGGATCTGGGTTTGCAGGCCAGTGTAGCCTTGATCCCAGAAAGGGTGAGACCAGAACTTCCCTTAGTGTCCTCCCTGATGCTGCACTGCACACCTTATTCTCTAACTGCACTGACCAAAGAGGAGCCCAGCATGCAGTAGTATTTTAAAATATTGCGCAGGATGTGTCCGATGATAAATTATAGTAAACATAGATAATGGTTTTATAGTTCAAGAACATCTTTAGAAGGTGACTATGTCCTAAAGAAATATACTAAATGCTGTGTTTAGTGTAAAATCACAATCCAGTCTGGTCCTTACCTCCCAAGGTTAAAAACATACTGCGTTTCTAAAGTGTTCTGGCAGAGCATTCTTCATCGGGCACCTGGGTTGCACTAAAAATCCATGCATTTTACCTTTATCTGAGTTTCAGAGAAAGTATCAGTGCAACCATCTAGAATACATATTAGAATTCTAGAGGGTTCTTGACACAACTGGTTCAATGGCAGATATGGTATTTATGGATGAGCTGATAATAATAATGCTGTTAATAATAATAATGGTCTTATCTGTATAAAGTCTTAGGGTTTAGAAAACAATTTCAGGCATACACAGATTCTAGGCTAGTCTTCCCATAGCAGAATCATTGGGGCAAACATTAAAAAATGTAAATAGCAAAGAGAAAATGGAAATGAAAATATGACTGACATCTTCTGCCAGTCATGTGTATTTGAAGCTGCTTAGGGGGAGGGGGAAAGAAACAGAGAAAGAAGATCAGATGGGAGTCAAAACATATAAGCAAATAAAATCTTTCGCCCCAGAGTGAAAATGTAAACTAGTATTGTGTTAACCAGGAGAATCGATGTGGGATGAAATAAAGTTCACGAGAGACCTGACTCCATCTCTCTTTTCTGTTTCTCACCCTGGGCAGGTGGCAACTCTCAGATTCCTAAGGCAGCATGATCTTTACTCCTTTGGATGTCTGACAGTTTGTAAATCCAGGAGGATGCACGTGTGGCCAGGGCCTTCCCTAGCAATCTCATGCAAACAGCATGAAATGATTCAAAAAAATAACTCATGTTTTATTCTTGCCTTGTCTAGTTCTGCAGGGTGGTAGATCCAGCACCTCAAGTGCCCTTAAGAAACTTCCAGTGCCAGGCAGGGGACTACCGAGAGTCATGTGAGGCATTTGCCTTGGTCATCAAACCTAAGGGGTCCCCCCAAACCTCAGCAATCAAGAGATTCATGCAATGTCTTTAAAATATTTTTAAAAATCCATGATGAACAGTATGTCATTATTTTAAATGAAGACATGATAAATAGTGATTTTAATGCAAATAGTTAAAACACTGAATTTAGTAGGCATGAAAACAGAAAGGACAACAGAAAGCTGGCAGCCTGCAGCCTTTTAGGTGAACCCTTTCCCTGTGCCACCAACAGTGTTTGGCATCTTATTGGCATTTTCTCTTGATGCATAGCACAGGGACCTGATTTGACCAAGAGCAAATCCGAATCTATTGGATAATAAGCCATATTGGACAAAAAGTTCCTTTCCAGGCTTCATAAATTCCACTACAGTCCATTTTGTCTTTGTTAAACGTGTGTGTTGAAAATTGCAATCCCTTTTATTCACAATGATCATTTTCGACGCACAGCTCAAAAACATCAGCATTCACTTAAAAAAATAAATTAGCATGTTCGTATCTATTAAGTGCCATGGCTTTGTAGGCTGCAGCTGATGATTTTATTAAGTATACTGCAGGAGGGGAAAAATCAAGGCTAGATAATTATAAATTCATAAATACATAATTCATTGGCATGAAATGATTTTAATGGAATGGATGCAGAATTATCTATTTCTTCAAGAAAATAACAGAGATGCTCTGATTAAGCCCGTAATCTGGTCTATATGAAATTGTAGCCAAACTGATGGGGCACATTTTCTTTTCTGAAACTACCTTTGATAAGAAATGCATTACAAACTCATCAGTTTGGCTTCCTGTTAACAAAGAGACAGCAGCCGTCTGGATCATTCTGGATTCACAGTGAAACTGCCACACCATGTATCCTCCAACTAAAGCTGTGTAAGTTTGACAAGGGGCAGATGAATCCAGGAGTTATTGTGCAGGGGTTTAAATCTATGCGGCAGCTGACGGTTGAAATAATCATCTATATATCGCTCTGAGCTAGCTGGGGAAAGGTTGAAGCTGTATATTTTCAACATATCTAGTCTAATGGTTAATCTGTTGTCTTGTACGGGGCTCTCGCAGGGTGGACTGACAGCTTGGAGGAATTGCTCCCGGTAGATGTGGTTTGCCTTGATTCTCAAAGTACGGGGTGGACAACTCTAACTTAGCTTAAGTAGGAAAAGGTGAAACTCACCTGACCCAAGTCCTCAAACATGTGAGGACCAGTAGGGCTCATGGCAGGCTGGGTGGGAGGGGCATTGGAATCACTAAGTGATCTCTGCCATTCCTCACTTTCCCAATTCTGCTTGCTTGGAATGGATGTCACGTATCTTTCCTTGCTCATTCGGCTGCCCTGGCAGGTTGGGAAGAGCACCATCCTTTTGGAAAATGAGGAAGCTAGGAAAATGTGAGAAGATTTGCTATGGGGGTCAGCAAATGTTTCCTCTCAGGGGTCAGCTAGTTAATGTCTCAGGCTTCATATTGCAGCTACTCAGCTCTGTCATAGAGAGAGAGCAGTTATGGACAATAGGTAAGCAAATGATGGTGGTTATGGTCAGGTAAAATTTTATTTCTAGCCACTGAAATTTGAATTTTCTATAATTTTTGTGTGACAGGAAATATAATTCTTCTTAGATTTTTCACCCTAACCTTTAAAAATGTAACCTAGCTTGTGGACTGCA
Organism: Callospermophilus lateralis; assembly: GCF_048772815.1. Classification (NCBI taxonomy): domain Eukaryota; kingdom Metazoa; phylum Chordata; class Mammalia; order Rodentia; family Sciuridae; genus Callospermophilus; species Callospermophilus lateralis. The sequence goes on along the minus strand of NC_135319.1, from coordinate 48,332,910 downwards.
CAAAATCCTATTTTAGGCTACAATTTGGTGACCGATCCCTGAATGTGACAAAGGTGAGAAGGCAGCTGGGAGTGCCAGGGACTTGGCAGGTTCCATCCCTCCTCTAAGGATTGTCCCTTACACACATGTAGTGCACATGCTAGTACTGCAAACAGGGTCACGTCTGGCCCGAAAACCTTTCTCATCTGATGGGTTTCAGGAGTGGGGAGGGGAGGGAAATTGGGAAAGGTTATTTTGTTGGCTTCTATAACTCCCACTCCCTGCCAGTTCGACTCAAAGAGAAAATTATCTCCTATCTCCCACTACCTTCCAGATCTCCAAGCTCCATTGCAATATTTCAGGAATATGCTTGCATTTCTCCTTTCAATTGTGCATTTCCTCTTTGAATTCCCTTGTTCATCTCTTGTGTCTCATCTTTAAGAAGCTAATACCTAGTGATCTTTGACTGAGACTTTGCTTTGCCCTTGAGGCAATAGAGACAGTATGTTCAAAAAAAAAAAAAAATGAAAGAAAGAAAAAGGCCAAAGGCAACCAGATCTCTCAAAGGAATTTTCTACCCAATACTGAGCAGGACAGTATTGGGCAAGTGATTATAGCAATTCCAGTGAAGACATAAAAACCAAGATTCTAGATATAGGGTGCTTTGGTGAATGTTTGACTCCTACCAGGATCTTTGGTAAATGTTTGACTCCTACCAAGATCTGATGTGGCTTATAGTTTGAAATTGGGGTGGGGGTCGTGTGGGTGCCATGGGTAGGTACATCTTGTAATTTGATTATAGAGGATCCATTCAGTGCATGGTATTTCTATAGGGAATTTCACATTCCAGGTCATGTGGATTCTGTTAATATATTTATATGGCATTTTTCTCCCTCTCCCATGTAGGAGCTGAGTTCTTTCATTACTCTGTGTTGATGGACTCAAACTTACACAATTCAGGTTTCCAAGGCAGTGAATAGTGCCAGAAATATACCCTGTGATTAACTTCTACATAACCCATTGTTCCTTAAAGTCTCCCTCCCCATTCTCCTATTAGCTCCACAAAAGCCGGAAATGAAAAAGCACCAACAAGCCCCCCTTCCCTGCCCCCGTCAGCCCACCATGGGGTGGGTGTTCCCTGCCCCTATTAGTGCAAGATGGGCCACTTGGAAATCCTTTTTGATTCTCATTTTATGTAATGACAGACTCCTTTTATAAACCTCAACCTGGTTTTTCCAAATAAACGTATTCCCTATTTTTCAGCTATAGGTTGTGAAGTTATCCTGCTGGATAATGTATATAAAAATTTGTGCATTTAGAGTTTTATATGTTTGAGATGTTGATCGTTGGAGTCAATTTTGAGGCACAGCATCCTTTACCTTTTTATTTCTGTGTATTAGTATCTGTTGCGAACTTTTCAAAAAATACCTTCATGGATTAATTTTATTGATAATGGTGCAGCGTGTTCTTGGTGATATACGATACCCCAAGACTGTCAGACCAGAAACACTCATTTGAAATATATCCCTGGTATTAAGCTCTGATATTGGGCTTCCCCCTGCCCTTCTTGGCAAAAACTTTGGCTCTGACTTTCCTTATCCCAGCCATGCTTAGCTGCTCAACCTCACTGATGCTCATGTCATATTCCCAGTGTGGAATTCATCCTGAAACTGCAGCCAAGAGCTCCTTCTCAACAAACACCAACGCCAACTCGCAGTATGGGTTATTTATCTGATATATGTTGTTGTTCTCCATCACTGCTTAAGGGAACTCACATACCTTCTCACCAGTCCCATCCATGTGATAGGCAGCCAGGGGTCTCATGGTCCACAATTACAGGACAAGAAACAATCCTCCGAAAGTATTCCATGCTCTAATCCAGGGATTGCTCTCATTGACCACATTTGAGCCCTAACTAGCCCAGCCTTCCCAGTGCAAATCGGGAAGTCATGTCAAAGAGGTTTGTCCTGAAAATTTTGTCTATGGTGAATTGCAGAAGGACCATGTTACTGTGACTTTCATGATTTTTCTTAAGGTAAAGTTTGACAAGCCCACAAGGACTAGAAAGAACCCTGATAGATCTCTATCCTCGCAATTTTGCCCTCACCCTTACTTTCAATTTTAGTCATGTAACATTCATAGCCTGAAAACACACACATTCTTTTTACTCACGATGCAAAATACTACACATGACTCTCTCTTTGTTTTTTTGTTTTTTTTTTTTTTTTTTTGCAGTATTGGGATTGAACCCTGCCAGGGCCTTGTGCATGCTGGCAAGCACTGAGCTACACCCTAGTCCTACATATCATTCCTTCTAAGAAGTGACAAACCCATAACATTTAAGTTAGGCAGCATTCTGATCACCCAGCGAGCTGGCCAAGCCAGTGGCCTGAGATGAATAGCAAGATAACACTGAGGGAGAAGGATTTGAATAGAATAATTATTCTGTAGGATTTCTTTCAGTATTTCTCAGGATATAATGGATCTGATCCTGCCGCTCAGCTGGGTTTTGTGCGTGTATTTTGGGGGAGAAGGGAGGGGGACCCTGTATATTTCTGGAAATTATTGCAGAAGGAGATGGTCTTCTGAATTTTCACAGATATTATCCCTTCTGACATTGATGACAAAAATGCAGCAAAAAGAATTTCAGGAAGTCATCTGGGTAAAAGAATAGAAATAAATATACCTGCAATTCAGCCATGAGGGAGAAACCTCCATTTTAATCCAAAGCAATGATTCTATTCAACATTAAAATTGGTTTGGAACTTTTGCAATGAAAAATTTCACTAAGGATTAATTTCCGTTTTCTTTTCTCCTTATTGTTTGGCAGTCAAGGCTGAAGCTAGATCACGCTATCACAAAGACCCATTTGAGTTCAAGAACGCAACTCCCCATTCTCGGCTTGTGACTGAGCCAGGTGAAGGAGTACTGGGACTTCTCCCAATTTTCGATAACTGTCCTGCACCCCTCAGTGTTCCATTTTAACAAAATGAGCACAGTTGAAGGAGAGAGATGTACTACCATGAATTTCAGCATGCATTTAGCTTATTGGGCAGCAAAATATCAAACAACAGAAAAGCCATAAAAAACAATAAACGATCATTAAAATGACCCCACCCTCAAACTAGCAGCTTGCTGCAGACTTTGGTCAGAAGCCTTGTTAGCTAGATGGCTTTGTGTTCAAACCACTTTGCATGACTCTTACTCTGAGTGATTCCAGTGTGAGATGACATTACTAATGACCTGCTAAGTGTGTACAGATGTGGATTTCTCCAGATGTGGTGATTAATAACGTAATGGAGATAGCTAGTTGACTCATGTTGTTTGCCTTTTATTACGTTCCTGAATTTATTTGCTTTGAACTATTTTTTAATTTCACACAACAAACTCACCTTTAAGTCTCAAGGGGCTTCATCCCCCTGAATCACACTGGGGAAATGGGGAAGAGGGAATGTGCCCGAGGCTGGAGCTGACCATTGAGTCCATCACATACAGACACTGGGATGTTTAGGAAAGCTGAAGATGGTAACCATTGTCACATTTCACTTCAAGGACCTACAAAGAGACACTGGTGAGCCCTTACTCAATGTTTGCAGCCTGGCTAGGCAGATATTTCTTTAAAAAAAAAATCTAGTAAATTATGTGATCATTTTGAAGTAAACCCCGAATCCTGGCCAGTGTTTCTGGAAGATGTTGCCTTGCTCTTGCTGGAAAACAGAAAGCTGACGAAAAGCGGAATGAAATGTTGTTACAGATGTTCAACTCTGCATTAAGGCTGTTGGAATTACCACCACATCTTAAATCAATCCCCAGAACATTGTCTGGAGGTTATGTCATTGAAATAATGAATCCTCTTTAGTCAAGTATAAGCAAACATGTTAAAACATCATTGTAACTTTAAATTAAACTCCAGCGCAAACCAGGGGATCTGAAGCCTCATTAGACTTGCCTGACATTTTTCTAGCGCAGAGTCTTCCCAAACTGTAAAACTGTTAGATTCAGTGCCTATTAGACAAGGGAGCGCTGGGAAGTTACAACAGAACATTAAGTGTTATACTTAGGGATGTGCAAAAACAAGCCCTTGAATTTTATGAGTACTTGGAGACTGGATGGAGTTCAGCTCCTATAAAAATTCCATGTTAGATTCCTGAACTTGTTTGTGTTTTAAAGAAGCTGGTAAATCAGTTTCCTTTAAAGGTTCATATCTTCATGTGTCTTCCACTGCACGGAGGCAAGTGAAAAGGCTAGAGACAGAGGTGTATTGCAATTAGCCAAAAAGTAGGTTAAATACGAACCTGTAATGTGCATTGTCATGAAGTAGCGGCCCACTACTTCAACACATTTGTCTTTCATGAAAGTGTGTAAATTTAAGTCTCCCTTTTAATTCCATTTTTATTCCTCTCGTGTAGTCACAGAAGCCAGGAAATGAAAATTATAGTTTATAGCTTGACTAAAAGTTTTCCTAGATATGCTTTCTTTATAGAATCCTTATAAAGGGCAATAATTAAATATGGTGTATATCCTCCTTATGAAGAAGAAATCATCCCTGATTCTCTTGTGAGACCTGAGCCAGATGCAGTGGTCTCCATTACACAACGTTCATATACTTAATATGGAGACATTGTCCCCCATCTCTTCAGGGAACATATTTCCAGGCCCCAAGTGCAGGAGGAAAGCTTTGAACAGAGTTTCATTTCAGAGAACAAATTCCAGTTTAAATTCAGTATGATTATGATGGATGATCTCTACAAGTTGCAATGAAAATAAATAGCTTCCTTGCACAGAAGACGGTGTAACCTTGCTACCAAAATGAGCTGTCTCTCTAGAGCTGGCTAACAGGGATTAACTTGCAAGTTCCCCATCTGAAGATCTGTGCAGGTAAACAGCCAGTGACAAGGTATAAGGATGATGGGCACTTAACCAAAGGGATTATCTGTTGAAGGCCTAGTGCCAACAGGGAAGCACAAGGCGAGCAGAAGAATCCAGAGGCATGCCCGCGAAGGTGACTTTCTGTCTGTATCTAACTAATAGAGACTTGTTCTGGAACAACACAACCATAGCAACAGCTGGGGGCCTCCAATAAAGCTAGCCATAGAGATTTGGTTGGATAAAAGAGCTTTTTGGGGTATTCCATTGGAATCGTAAGGAAACTTCTGTGAAAGGGGACAGAACTTGAACTCTTACTAGACCCGCTCACATGCACACACACAAAGACACATATTGTCAAGTCTAGCATGCTGACCAACTAGTCTAGGTCACCCCAGACACAGCATAACAGTGCAAGTGGCCCATAATAAATGGTGACTTTCTATTACAGATGAAGTTGGTGCAGTCCTTTCTACTCTATACTAAGATGGGAAAAGTGTAAAAGCGTAGTTACATGTGCACACGCGTGCGCACACATACACACACTTCTACCCCATTATTGCCTCAGATGCTCAGTCCCCTGTCCTGTGAAAGGAAGATGAATTTGGGTCAAGCTCAGAAAGCCTGTTTGCTGCCGAGAGATGCATATCAACTCTAAGTGATTTTTTTCAATACCATTTATGTGGCTTGTATTTATTTCCTTTAATCTTTTAAGTGCTGTTTAGTCTCTGTGTGATTTGCTGTGGATACTCATTTCTGATAAGATGCGATATCCTCCCTGCCACATAGTCCCTGCCTAGAGCACTAAGTGACTGATATGGTCACAGCCTGAGTAGAGCCTCTGGCAGAACAGAGAGGGAGGGAGCAGGAGGTGGCGGAAGCAGCTGTGGGCGTTGGCAGGTGCATTCTTGCCTTTATTTCTTCTGGGGTCACCCTCACCTCACACCATGTTCTTTTTGCCTTTTCCCTTGTCAGCCAGAATCAGGCAACCCTGGATTAACAGTACAGTAGGGGAGTGTAAAAAGTGGGATACTTTGGCGCAAGTCTGGAGGATTGTTGGATCATTATAATATTTTTCAGAATCATGTATCATAACCTACTAAATTGATTTAGTGACTTCAGGAAAGCACCATAGAATGCATGCTCTGATAAGGGTCTTCCTGGATAATACCAAGTAGCTAAGATGGCCTTTACTTGCCGTCTAAGACTCATACACTAATAACATATATGAAGCCTTTTTTGACATTGTCGCTGCTAATATTTCTCTTCTTAGCTTTAAGGTAACCTCCTTGCGTTCTGAGTTTCAGAGGTGCTTTCTCCTAGTCTGTGTTGCAGTCAACTATAAGAATCCAAGGATCCTATTTTTCCTTCTTGACATTACAGCTTTAGCCTGCATTGTGGGGGTTGGGGAGAGCAGGGCTAGAATTTTGCCGCTGATGCCCTTGGGTGACAGGCTGGGTACACATCTGCTAATTATCAAGCAGCTCTCTTAAAAAGAAGCACGGGGGCAGACTAATTCATCTACAAAGCTTGTTAGTGGGTGTCTTTGGGCAAGAGCAGTAGAGTGTGCTGTGTTGTTTGTGAGTGAAGCTTTCCATTGCTTAGCGATCTGTGTGGTTTAGACATTTGGAAAACAGCCTTTGGTTTCCAGCCCCTTCTGCTGCCCTCCATCCCTGCCTTCCACCGCATCATCCCAGGTATCATTCAGTAGCAACCTCCTCCTCCTTTGGTGCTCTTCGGCAACCTGGCTCTCCAGCCTCGCCAATCCCGGTCCTTCAGTCTGAATGGGTTAAGCAAAGACCCCATGTGCGCAGCCGCAGTGCCCTCTCTCTTGGCAGCTGGAGGGATAAGGGCCGAGTTGGGCTGGGGATTCTTGAGTCCACATGTGCCAATGTTCCCAGTCACCACTGATTGGAACATTGGCCCTGAAGGCCTTGAATCCTGGCCTCTCCCAGGCTTTCTCTGGTCTGCAGGGATTAGGAACCAGTTAAGCTGGTTCATGAGGAGAAGCAGCGGGCTGGTAGTTATGGTAGTTATGGATGATTTTGGTTACAAGAAAACTCATTTGCTTATCAATGTAACCAAAATTAAAAATAACGATTGACGGGTCATATTTCAGTATGCAGATGAATCACAAATTTTTTTTTCCTTATGGCAGGGCATTGATAAACTGTTTGAGTTGGCTGTAAGTGCATGTTCAAAGGCTGAAGCGTAAAGAGGTGTTGCTTCGACCTTCTCTATGGCCGGCCTCTTTGACTAACACATTTGGTCTTTGTCATTGGGTCCTAAAAGACAGCCATGAATTCCTAGTGAGTGACTGAGACCTTGAGTGTGTGTCCTTTGATATCTTGCCTGTATTTCACAGTCTGCCCTCAAACTATTTGTAATCTCATGAGCTGCCTGTATTTCCAGTTGAAGATGAGCAGCCGTCGACGCTATCACCCAAAAAAAAACAACGCAACGGGGGCATGAGGAACTCGCCCAACTCCTCGCCAAAGCTGATGAGGTAAGAAGGGGCCAGCAAGGCCCCTCTCTGCTCCTTCTCCCCTGCCTGCCCCCTCCCTGCCCTGCACAGGCCCAGCCTCCCTCCCCAGCGGCACAGCGCAGCGGGGGAGGGGAGCAGATCCTTAGATGGCTTCTTAGAGGCTGCAGTATTTATTCTGTCAGCTTGTCAGCAGTTAATGATAGAGCTGAAAAAATTCTGTCATGAAAAACAGTTTGAAAAGCTGTTTGAAAAATACATAGGCTTTAAAGTCTTAGCTGTCACCATGTCCTGTCTGTGTGTAGTTCCTAAACAGCAGTGGCACTAATGACGGCAGGAACCAATCAGAGGAACTCTGTGGTTAGTTTGCCTGTGGCAAGTCTCTTTCTGCTCAAGTCCCTCCGAGGACTGTTTTCTGTACTTAAGGCCATATGTGAGATGTATCATCACAATCAAAAATGAACCTGAAGATTACCTTCCTTTTATCCTGTCGATTGAAATCAAATTTCTGTTAATTGATTTTGACTGATAAAAAAGTCTAATAATCTGTGGACTTGCCAAAGCAAAGTTCAAAAGTAATCCAGTTCTGCTCAGGCTAAAAGCAATATTAATTATGAAATAATTTGCTTGCTCTCTCTCTCTCTCTCTCTCTCTCTCTTTATTCTTTCTTTCTCCCCTTTCATTTCTCCCTTCCTCCCTTCTTCCTTCTTTTTTTCCTCCTTCCCTTCCTGCCTTCCTTCTCTGTTGACCATGACTTCCTCTAAGAAACAGCAAGTAAACCAAATTTTGACAGAGTTCTACAGCTCTTTTTCTCTGTCTGCTCATGTCTCCTTTGTGTCTGTGATTCATCTATCAATCACAGCCCTCACTTCCTCTGACCGCCTGACTCTCTAGCACTTCATTGAAACGGGAGTGATTTCAGGTTTGCACTGCCCACCCTGAACGGTCCGTTCCAGGGAAACACCTGCCTTCCTCACATACTCCTTTCCTCTTGCTTTGCCATGGGCCTCTCTCCTCTGTTTGATTATTGAAATACAGGAACAGTGATTTTTCATTCCCTACTTTTCCTTTGCATTCTCTTCTCCCTGGTCCTCCATGTGCACCAGTCTGGGACATGGGAAGGACAGGGAGGTCCTACTTTAGTGGTGGAGGACATAGGCTCTCCACTAGCTGAGACCACCAGCCCTATCTCCTGTGCCATTATTGCGGTCTCCTGATAGGTGTTGGTTTGGGCGTTCTCTGCCTTCCCCTCCTCTCAGCTTTGCTTGTGGACTGATTTCCATGCCTGTTTATAGTGTAGGAAAAAGAATAAAATACAACTCCCAAGCTTCTCCTTCTTATGATGCCAGTTGTTAAACAAGCATTCGCTTCCTATTTATTCACCTTTAGGTAATCGTCTTATCTAATGCTAATAGTTTCCTCCATTTAAAGACAAGAGAAGCCCAGGCATTTTCCTTTGCCTAAATTTAGAGAAGCAAATAAATAAATAAAGAGAAGTCTGAAAAATCTGAAACCTTTGGAGCCAAATTCCCTGTCCCTGTTTGCTATGTAAAGTATGGCTCATTTCTTTGATCTTGAGTAATAATAATTCTGAGGAGTTATACTGTTTTCATATGCTTCAAAGCTGTGTCAAAGTTTTGCTGCTTAAGGGTACTTCTTTATTCTGTTGGCTCTTGGGTACCAAGATGACAGGTCTCCTGTACGAGGTGGAGGCTTTTTTAAGTCGTAGCCTTCAGCAAAACATCAAATTACCAAATCCAGGGTAACATACTTCTACACAAATGCCTTTCCTGTAGATATATTATACCATATATATTAAATACTTTAGTGTTACACGCTACATTTTATGTGCAATAGAAAGTGATGGTTTGAGGTAGCCTTCGGGGGACTTTTTTTCCACAAGCAGAAAAAGCTAGTGTATACCGTATCAAGTATGGTTTTTACAGGACTTTCTGCCCGAAGGCCTTTGTAAATAAGTAATGATCAACAGATTGGCTGTGGGTTTTTGAAAAGCATGCCTATGTCAGTTTGCATGATGGGGGAGAATTTTCAAAGTGGATCTTGCTTTCATTGCCTGCCGGAGAGGGGCTGAGGGAGGCAGTCATCCCAGGCTGGAGCTGTCTGCTCTGTGGTACATCAGAATTGCTAAACGGGGGTCAGGTGGTGAGCTGAAACTTGCCAAGCTACAGAACTTAGGTTTCTCGTGCGGGTGCCTCTGGGCTGCTGCTAGGACCACAGCTATAGTCACCAGGATGTTTCATCCTCTGAGCCCACAGTGGTCCCCATTGCGGCTTAGCTGATAGGCCAGCCGGATAAGTCAGGGAGTCTCATCCTCTCCTCCTTGACTCTGGTTTTCTGTATCCCAGGTGCTCAGCATACTCTACATACTATCAGAGGAGAAAGGACAGGGCCCCTGTTGACTCTCTGCATTTTCCTTCCCCTGTAGTGTAGGAATGAAGGGTCCAACCCAAAGGCCTCTGGGAAGCCCTGGAATATCTAGCACTGCCTAGGAGGTCGCTGAGACCTATATTTTCCTCAGTGCCTCTTGCTGATTGGCAGAAAACAGGGGCTCGCCAAGCTCCTGTGGCTTTCCCAGGTCCCTCCACCTCTTCAACTGCCCCCCCTCTACTCTTCTTAGGATAGGACTCCCAGGTCCTATTCCTTGTGACCTCGAAAATCCATAAAAGAAACTAATGACTTATCTGAAGTGGGTTTTTCAGCATGAGTTTGTGGTTCACGGTTTGAAGAGAATCAATCATTCTGATTGTGGGAAGGTTTTAGTGGCCTATGGGCAGTGATAGGAACGGCTCCAAGAGAAACCAGAGATCCCAGAATGGGCCAGGTCGGGCTTTAATTTACCACCATGCCTTCTGCAAATAAAACAGGCTCCTGTGGAAGGGTTCCTTCTACATCCTCTGTGGAGAATTGCTTCAGGGATGCTCCACTAATGGTCTTCATGTCCCCTTCGTTCTGTTATCATGCTTCCTCTGGTCTTTTAGTGTCCCTTAATTCTCTGCGTGGTCATTAGGTGAACAGCCTTGTTTTGTGTCTCTGGATGCTGCGGTAGTGTGATTTTTAGTCATCCTGACAGAAAACAACCCTCACCGCCAGACCGAGCCAAATGGCAAGTGTCTGCGCTCCACGCTAAGCACACGCGTATAATGATGGATAACCCTTGGCTCCACACCACTGAGGAGGAGTGAGCCATGGAGGTCCCCAAGTCCCTTACTCCATCAGACTATTATCTCTCCTCTTTATTAGTCAATTAATATGGAATTCATTAAGGAGTTTCTCCTAGGTTTCTACCCAAATCACCACACACCTGTTACCTAGTTCTCCCTACTCAGTGGGTTTTTCCATTGCAAGGAAGCAATGTCTTCACTAATGTAAGGCTCTGGAGGGCAAGGCTTGGTCTCTAAGTGGCTAAATGAAAGGATTATTAGCTTGGGGCCTAACAGATTCCATTTAATGAAGGCTCTCGGGCGGAATTGTGGCTCAGCGGCAGAGTGCTCGCCTAGCACATGCGAGGCCCTGGGTTCGATCCTCAGCACCACATGAAATTAATTAATTAAATAAATAAATAAAAATATTGTGTCCAATTACAACTAAAAAATAAATATTAAAAAAGAATTTTCTCTAGGACAGACATGTAGCTCAGTGATAAGATACCTGGCTAGCATGTGGGAAGGAGGCCTGTGTTCAATCCCCAGCACCAAAGACACTCTCTAGGAAAGAAAAAAAAATGCTCCACTGAATGCCATTTGACTAAATTAGAGCAGATCCATAGATTTCCAGAATCCCCATGCAGGATCACATTCAGCTTATCCCCTGGACCCTTCAAGGAGTTTTATTCACAAGTTTTTCTTGGGTGTGGAGAGTATTTCTCCAAAGTATAGATGGCATAGAGTACATACCCAGGTTCAAAGAAAACCCTAAAATGCTGTGCACCTCAGCTGCCTGCTTCTATTCCCTTTCTTGGATGAATTCCCACCCATCTAATGTTCAGTGAGAGCCTGCTGTGTTCAAGGTGTTATGGAAGGCCTTTGAAGGATCCAATTAACATAAGATGACTTAGACCCCTGTCTTCAGAATAGCGATGGTTCAATGTTGGAGATAGATAAACGTATACAGCAAAATAGGGTAAGAATGAGTATGAGATCTGTTAGCATGGGCTGAGAGAGAAAAGCTGGCATTAGCTCTGGTTTGTGAGGCTGAGTTTGGTTTGCAAAGGAGGTTTCATTTAACCAAGCCACGTAGGAGAAAGACATGCTCTGCTAATGGTAGTACCTGCTCTGGTTTATGGTTTAGCAGGTGACAAGCTCTGCTTTATCATTTAGCAGGTGACAATCATCATCCCAAGAATGTGAACCCATTGATTCTGAACCACAACTGTATGAGTAGGTATTATTCTTCACCCTCTTTTACAGATGAGGAAGCTGAGGCACAGAGATGGAAATTTCAGTAACTGTAGTTAAGTCTTCATTAGGAAGATGGAGGAAATAGGGGAAGTGCTATAATAAGTGGCTCAGTGTGGCTGGAAAGGCCACACTGGGGAGGCATCACTGGAGTTGAAAATGTGTGAGTATTCTGGCATCCAGTCTTGAAGGTTTTGCCTGTCATAGGCATTAGGGGAACGTGTGCAGGATTTTGATGAAGCAGTACTGCAATGTTTTGTGAGGATGGTTGTCAGCAGGGTGAGAATAGGTCTGGAATTCCCCCATGAAGGCCTTTCTGAGACCTTCAAGACAAGGTGTGATAGAGAAGGCCCAGGAACCCTAGCCTCTACCAAGCACCTTTGGGTGCCTTGAGGGTTTGCTATGGAGTTGTGGACCAGGCCTGGGCTGGAGAGTTTTCCCAGGAAGAACACATGGAATTCCTGACATCGGTCTTGAGGCACAGAATAGAGAAGTATAAAGCATAAGGCTTTATGCAGGATGTGTCAGGTAGATAATTTACACAGAGAGTGAGCTCTCAGCTGGGCCATCGAGGATAAGTGACAATATCCCAAACAGAGAAATTGCACACTTTGAGGAGAGTTGCGTGTTGTGAGACCCAGGAGCTATAGACCTTAGTATCCTGAATGGGGAAGGAAATATGATTTGAGAAAAACAGATTATCCTCTTGGGCATCAACTGATCATTAGGCGAAATAAACTCATCTTCTTGTTAAGTCTCATTCCCTCTCTTTTGACTCATACCTTTCATGGGGACTTTTTGTTAGAAGCTCCAACATCAGAGCCAACCAGTGTGACAGATTCTGGTAATAGACAATGGCAAAATGGCCTGAGCCAACTCACAGTTGAGGGCAGGATGCCATCCTCCCAAGTCCTTCCCCTGGACAGAAAAAGACGGAAGGCAAGGACAGCTTAGCTGAGTAAATTCACCTCCTAATGCATAAACTAATAGCATATGACAGTCCCCCATGGGACTGGAGAAGAAAGAAATCATGGGTGTCATGATACAAAGGCATGGGTGGACTTGACACAGGTCCTTGGACAAGCTCATGCTCAGCAGAGGGTCATTATCTTGTCATCTTCTTTCAGAAGCATCTTGTATAATCTCCTGTAGGACTGAGGGACATGTCACTTCTCCGAGGCTGTCTCCTAAACATAAAGGCAGTAATTTACTTCTTCCTCCAAGAATGGTGGATGCTTAACAAGAAATGATGTATTAGAAATAGGAAACAAAAATGCAATTAGGTCTCGAGAAGCTGTAAAGGAGCTTAGTTTTGCCAGGGTGACCAAAGCCTGGCCTGAAGGATTTGTTAGGGTGTTTCCAGGAATGACCATCTATCTGGTGGGAGATGGGGGCAGAGTGGAGGGCAAGGTGTCTTAGGGACGATGATCGTTATCAGGATGGTGGGCACAGCATTGAAGGATGAGTTAAGATAGGAGCCAGAATCCTGAAGTCAGGATCCTTGCAAAGTAGCAGAAAATAGTACTCATTCAGAAGTCAAAGACCCCCAAGAATGAAGCACATCCAATTGGGACCCAAATAGTGCTGAACATCCAAATGTGAGCTCTCTTAAGGGGGACATCTGAGACACGATAGAATCTCCACTGTTTGGCAAGGCAGAGAGCCACATGTGCGGCTTGACTGTCTTAAAAATTGTACTCAAGGACATAGGGACTAGATTCCAGGTTGTTTTCTTTGCAGTGGAAGACGAGATTGGGAGAAAGGAGAATAAACACTGCATTTTGATTTTCAGTGTTGCACAATACAAGTACTACTATTTAATTTGCTTATTCATGAGTATTTGCTAATTAGCTCATGGACATAGAGGTCAGCAAGAGAGTCAGTGTGTAGCATTCAGGTTAAGAATCCCTATGGAGTGTTGACACAACCCCACAAATTCCAGAGTCACCTAGAGTCAGACAGGCAGCTTGAGTATGCATTTGTCACCAGTTGTTAACCCTTCCTTTGCATTGCAGAGTCAGTGCTGGGGTGAGGCATGTAGGGAGTCTCCTTACATTTGCTTGGGCATATTTTTGTTCCCCCAGTCCTGACCTTGTTGATTAAAACCATAGCCTCCTGTCCTGGGTGATGCTGGCAGTTGCTAACTTTGTAGAACTTACTGGAACCACATAGATGCTCCTTTTGGACACAATTTATAGGATGGTTCTCAAAAGTTAGCATGTGTCAGAATCACCTGGAGGGGTTTGTTAAGACATTGCTTGCTGGACCTCACCCCTGTGGAGACTGTGGTTCAGCAGGTCTGAGCTGCTGGTTACAGAATGTGCATTTCTTTCAAACTCCCAGGGAATGCTGATGTGACTAGTCTGGGGTGAGCTTTGAGAGATCATCCCTTAAAAGCATCTGAACAGTGAGAGAAACTTGAAGTGATAGGGTCTTTCTCAGAAATGTTCAGATTCTGCATTGGAGCACAAAGTAGTTGCTTTATTAAGACATCTGTCTTGACTATCATTTCCATCACACAGGATTCCTCCCTGCTGATGGTTATAGCAGCTGGCTCCAGGCAGCCTTAACTACTTAGAGAAAGAGTCTCTTTTCCCATCATGATACCCTCTGTTAGGAGGACTATTGTGTGGCCTAACTCAAATACAGTCCCTCTTAGATGTTTGGCACATGACAAGGACTTGCCCAGTTTTAATTGATTTTTGAAACTCTCCTTTTCCCCTTATCCTGACAAGGGCTCCTGGCGTAATCTTCCACTGATTTTTTTCCACTGAAAAAATAGTGCAAGAGCCCAAAACAAATTGTCAAAAGGTATCAAAAGTGAATGGACTCTCACTGGATGCATTGTCTGATCTAGTAAGTCTCTATTGACAATTTTAGAGTGTTTAGGCCAGGCATGGTGGCACATGCCTATAATCCCAGAGACTCCAGAGGCTAATGCAGGAGGATCACGAGTTTAAAGACAGCCTCAGTAATGGTGAGGTGCTAGCAACTCAGAAAGATTTTTTCTTTAAATAAAGTACAAAATAGTGCTGGGGATGTGGTTCAGTGGTTGAGTGCCCCTGAGTTCAATTCCCAGTAATGCCTCCTACTCCAAAAAAAGAGTGTTCAGAGACTGGCAATCATTAAGATGCACCTTTTGTTAGTTTGGTTGTTAACTGCACAATTACTGGGACCTCCACTGGGTTCTGGAAATCCATGGAAGTGAAAAGCACAAGATCCCTGCCCTTAAAAAACTCACACCTAATGGATGAGACAGCACAGTACTTCTTATATCTGAAGGAACATCTCACACTTTTATAGGAGTCCTGAGGAAAGGAATTAGCTCCTATCTGTGTTTTTGAGGATATTGGCTTTTGATATAATAGATGCTCAGTAAAATTAGTATTGGCCACTTAAATAAAGACCTGCAGAAGAATGAGAAATTCCCCTACATTTTATAAAGCCTCCCATTTCCTAGAGAGACCAGGGTTGGCCTCCTTCTGGGTGGGATGCTCACAATGACAGAAATGGCCTTATTGTGTAATGAAGCATGAGGTCAGTCTCAAAAACCAAGCAGGGCAATGGTCGCAGTTCTCAAACCACTGTGTAGCTTTCTTCTTTCATAACTCTGGTTGATTGGTTACTTTTATTTGAGTGTAAATTTCTGAAGTCCAGCATTGAACCTGGGGCCACACAACTGGGATTTGCTGTACTTGCCTGTAAGGGGAACCTCTTTAAAATATAATACTGCCTTCCTCACAGCAGGTTTGCTGGGAAAGGGATTTGTGGTTTAGCTTTAGGCTGTTGTCTTCCAGGCAAGCTTTTTGTGTTTCTGCTGTAGCAGGGCATTTAGTTCACTTCCTGAGATTAATTGATGGCAAGTGGCAAACCTCTAAACAAGGAAGTCAGGCATGCGTAA
This sequence comes from Callospermophilus lateralis, assembly GCF_048772815.1. NCBI lineage: Eukaryota > Metazoa > Chordata > Mammalia > Rodentia > Sciuridae > Callospermophilus > Callospermophilus lateralis. The sequence continues at coordinate 48,317,267 of NC_135319.1, read as the reverse complement.
TTTCTAGCTGCGGACTTTGGAGATGGGAGCCGAGATGCAAGGAGCATAGATATAAAAAATTTAACTCACTGGGGCTTCTCAGTTGTTATAAAGCGGGGAGGGGGGTAGTATTCCTAAACCTTAGATGTTTGGCACATGACAAGGACTTGCCCAGTTTTAATTGATTTTTGAAACTCTCCTTTTCCCCTTATCCTGACAAGGGCTCCTGGCGTAATCTTCCACTGATTTTTCATCAGGTGCAAGCAGTGAACTTCATAAATGCCCATAAGGTTGGTTTTCCTCTTTTTAGCTTATTACGCTGTGACTTGGGGTTCTCCAATGGACAAGCAAGGAGACTTCACCCCTCTTACAGGTGAAAGGGTGTAGAGTGGTGCAGCAGCCTCTCCCGTTCGAAGCCTTGCCTTTGCTCACCTTGTGTGTCACCTGAGCAGTGTTACTTACCCACTGATTCCCATCCATATACATGGGTAGATAATAACAGAAATTGTCTACACTGTTACTGGAAAAGCAAATTACAAAATGTAAGTTTTAGCACAGCAACATTTGTCAGGGTTCAACTCATGGTTTCTCTTTATCATACTAGCCATAGTAGCAGCCAGAAGTCATAGTAGGAACTCTAAATCTTAATTATTGAACTTCTCTATTTTGCTTGCTTCCTTTCACCAGTCAGAACTATAAATACATGAATGAGTCATAAGCTAAATATAAATAATAGTATCAACAACAACAATAATAATAATACCTACTTTTTAAAAAATATTTTTAGTTGTCAATGGACCTTTATTTATTTTTTATTTATTTATATGCAGTCCTGAGAATCGAACCCAGTGCCTCAAACATGCTAGGCAAGTGCTCTACCACTGAGCCACAACCCCACCCCTAATACCTACTTCTTTAAGACATGCTCTTTCAAGTTCTATGCTACATGCATGATCTGTCTTTACTCATGTAATCTTCAAATTGAATCAATTATGTACATAAGTTGGGGCTTAAGGACACTGCTGGGGAGGGCAGGGACATTGTCCAAACTCTTTAAGGAAGATACTGTGTATCTCTGACATTATTTCATGCATTCCTAAAATGATGGTAGTATGTGTTTCTCCTGTACATGAACAAATTGGATCTGAAATTAAGAAGGGCTACAGGAACCATCATCTGAGGGCTAACTGGTATATGGTGTCTATTTTTCTGCAAAGTAGAAAATTGTGTTAATTTTCTGGGAATGCTGTAACAAAGTACCACAGACCTACTGTTTTAAACAATAGGAATTAACTTTTTCACATTTCTGGAGGCTGGAATCCCAAGGTCAAGGTCTTTGCAGGGTTGATTCTTCTGAGGTTCATGAGGGAAGGCTCTGTCCCAGGCCTTTCTCTTTGACTTGTAGAGCTATATCTTCTCCCCATACCTTTACATGACCTCTCCTCTGTACATGTCTGTCCAAAGTCCCTCTTTTTAAAAGGACACTGATCATATTGGCCCACCTCACTGACCTCCTCTTACTTTTTCAAGATCAGATTGCAGTACACAATCACATTCTGGGGGCCTGAGGGTTAAAATTTCAACATACAAATTGTGGCAGAGGACACAATTCAGCCCATAATAATGATGAGGCAGCTATAACTCGCTTTAGAGAATTTCTATTATTCTAAAATAAGGCAGCACTTTGGAGAAGTCAAAAGTGACAAATGAGTTACGAATTACTTATGGTGCATTTTAGAGGAGTTGGGGATTACTATGTGAGTTGAAGAAATAAAGTCATTATGACGTGAAAGGCAATATCTAGTATTGGTCCTCAGTTGCAACCAAGTAGTCTTGGGGGATTTGCCTGGTAGTCTCTGAAAGTGTTTCTCCTTGGCATCCTGGGACCCATAGATATTGGAATGCCTCGTTCAGAGGTCTGTGATCCTTCTTCCCATGTGCAGCAGCTGCCTGATTCCTCCTGGCCTCCCCTGACCACAGCAACATTAGTTGGTATACCGAATGGCAAATTCTTGGGCTTTCTTCTATGAATATAAACTCCAGAATCCTTGATTCAGAAGCAGAAATCCCTGGAGACAGCTGACTCTTTAGTCCCCTCCTATGCTAGGGATCTCTCTGTAGCATAAGTCAATGTAAGGCACTTGTAGTTACTACAGGAACAGACATGGTAAAGAAACATATCCTGCTTGGCCCTAAGTAATCCACGGGATTCTTATGTGGCTGGAACAAACCACTTTCCAAGCTCCCTCCCACAGAGATGATTCCAATGAATGTAGGGCATTACTGGTCTTTTATGGAACGATAAAGCAAACAATCTTCAATGCATCTTATTGCACATCTTCATTCCAACAACCTTTCATCTCCTAGTCAGTGCCTTCTGGTTTTTTGCTGCTCGGCAGTGGTCCAATATGTGCAAAATCCTTCTATTTCTCTGCCCAACAAGAGCACACTGCTTCAGACTCGAAAGATCTTCTAGGCTCACCCAACATTTGTAATTAAATGCCCACGATATCCCTAGCTCTTCTGCAACATCTCAAATGACAGAAAACCACTTGCTTGGGAAACAAATCACTTCACCTTTGAAAGATTTCTAATTTGATATACCTGAGTCTTTTATTCCTTAGGTTAGGCAATATCTAACCCTAGTCCTAACAGCTACTGGTAGATCAACACCAAAGTATGCAGAGTTTCCTCCTCACCTTTCAAGGCTCAGATCAAATGCTACCTTCTTTGAGAAACCTTCCTTGATGCTTCTCAAAAACCAGGTAACAAACAGCTTCTTTCTTGACACTGTCATATCTTGGAGGTTACTTTGTGATAGAACTTGCCACAGCATATCATAATTTTTGATTTATGTCTTTTTTCTCTTGCTGTATTGTGAACCTGCCTTTGACAAGGGCCTCTGTCTTAACCCTTACTGCATCTTCCATTCCTGGCTCAGAATAGGGGATTCATGTTTATTGATTACTTTGCTGATTAAAGAAAACAAAGTTAGAATTCCAGGTGCTATGGCTGGTGTGAAAAGGAAATATCTATGTTCAGGGAGTTTTTTGATGTTTCTCAGATCAAGTCCACTGGGGGAAATCCTGGATGATGTATATTTAAAGTATCCAGGCCAGGCCGAGATTGGCGGGTAGGATAGATTGCAGCCTAGAGTACCTCTGTGACTTACTGGATGCTTCTGGATGTTCCAGTGCAAATTGTGGCTTGTAGCCCTGTAATGTCAAATTTTACCTGGTTCCCCCAAACCTCCACCCCAACTAATGAAGCTTGGCATTCACTGTCTTTTTGTCCTCTCATGAGAGTCAATCAACTGTCAGACTTTTCTCACTACTTTTCTAAGATGAAGGTTACAGGCCACTGTCACCAAGGAATGACTCCTTTCTAGAAAGAACCCATTGAAACAAACAAAAATGCATCTCCTCTCTCCTAAGGAATCTATTTTTTGAAAGAACCTTTTGTTCACTTTCTGTATCATTGTCTTTATTACTGATATTATATGAACCTAGTCCAGGTATCTCTCAAACCATGAATGCACTGGGGCAGGTCTCACACCTTCTTAAGATAATACTTTCTACCCAGCCAATAAGTAGGGCAAGATAATTTGAACCTGGTACTTAATCTTTGAGGCAAGCTTATTAAGATTCTCTTGTAATTGGAATCTATTCTTCAAGCTTTGGGAAGGGTTCATTTTCTCCACCCTCTTCTCTGGGGAAGCTGCTCTCTACCTGCCTGTCCCATAACCTGACACAAATGGCACTATTAAAGATTCTTCAAGGATAAAATGAAAAATCCTCAGATTTTGTTTTCAACCTGATCTGTGATCAGTCCTTATCAGCAACTGCCTTTTTATTTTAGCATTATTTTTCTCAGCTCAGTTTGAAAAGCGGTTGTTTACAATACCTCAAGACCTCCCAACAACCTGGCCATTGAGATGCTCCTCTGAATTGGATTGTTCCACTCCTTGGAAGATTGGAAATGACAGTTGCTGTAGTCATCTAGCATGTTCGTTGCAGGACTGCCTCATGTGATATTTGTCATTTAGTGTAGCCTAAAAGCAAATTCTCAGGAATTAGTAAATATAGTAAGATGGTTTTCGCATCTTATGTGGGGATGAGAAGCATATTGGGAGGGCCAGGGCGGGTAGGTATTAAAGAGCTTTGTGCCAGTTCTTTGGACCAGATACAGATTGCTGCCTCAATCTCTATATTCTAGACATGTTAATGAGAAAGAATCAGAGATTTCCAATAGAGAGACACTAAAATATGAATAAAGATTATCCTTTGATGCTTGAAATAGATAATTTTAAAGGCAAAATCATTTTACATTTAAAAAATTTTTATCTTGGGTGGATAATATGACTCAGGAAGATAATTTCATTGAAAGGACAGTGTCTTAATTCTATGTGGTCTGTGTCTTAGAAACCAATGATGATTTCCACACCGAGATGCTGAATTGCTATCAGAGTAGAATCATGGGCAAGGACTGGGACCCAAGATGCGGGGCTTATTTCTCATGCTGCAAGCCTGCTCCACTGCCTGATTTTCCTGTGATTCTTAACGTTGTCAAGGAGGCTCTGGCAACCCACTGGAGGGGCAGCCTCTGTTGGAAGATTCCCCTTTTCTTTCTGCAAACTAGGGAAGAGAGGGTGAATGGAGCCCCGAGAATCTGAAACAAGTTCATTACAATGCACCTTAGCTTGAGGCATTCATCCAAGGGATGCTGCTCTGGGAAGAAGAGGTGGGGGTGGGGGTGGGGACCATCATTGGACAGTGAGTGCAAATACAGTTGTCAAGGCATGGAGCGAGGGTGTTGTTTAGTATTGAAATCATGTATTCCAGATGTGGGCATTTGGTAGTCAATCTGCTCTGAAGTGACATGCTGCTGAATCTTTAAAGGGCTTCAGCCGGAGAGAGCAAAATCTGATTGGGCAAATTGCTAAAATATTTAAAGTGCAGCCTGTTAAAGCTTTTACTGCGAAGAGCATCACGTCAGAAGTTGTAGTCAGAAAGAGCAAGTAATTGGCTTTCCATCCTCATGCCAGTCAGTCAGCATGAGGCTCTATTCCTATTCCTTCCTCTTCATTGCCGATGCTAATAGCAACCCTTTGGGGTGCAGGTGGGGGTGCACATGCTGGGGAAATTTATAGCTGGTAAAAAGAAAGAATGAGGGGTGCAGTGGCCCTAGAAAGGGTAGCCAAATCTACAAAATGACCTGAAACTTATTTAAGAGTCGAGGTGCAGGAGAAAGATGGAATTATTACCTGACAAATTATCACCTGACTGCACTTTGAGATGGGTGGTGGTGATTTGAGGCAGTTGTCTTTCAAGGGACAGGTTCTGCCCGCAAGAGGATGGCTGTCAGTGACAACCACTTCCTCCGCATCTTTTATCTCCTCTGAGATGTAACTCAGGGGACGCTCTCCATTTATAATTTATCACCCTTTCCACTTAGGTTTTCCTGTCCTTTTCTCCCCAGGCATGACCCCTTGTTAATTCCTGGCAATGATCAGATTGACAACATGGACTCCAACGTGAAGAAGTACGACTCTACAGGGATGTTTCACTGGTGCGCACCCAAGGAGATCGAGAAAGTCATCCTGGTGAGTGAGGGACTGTGAAACCCAGGTCATCACATCTGCTTGGTACTATACTTAATAGGGAATGAGCTCCTTCTAACCAGGTAATAGAATGACACAGTCGCTGGTCTTAATGAGTTTCGATGAGTCCAATTCCAAGCAGAGAGTGAAGCAGCTAGACCACTAATCAGAATACAAGCAAGAGCAGGACTCTTCAGTCTCTGAATATTTATTAGCTCATTATAATAGTGGTGATCATGTGCTGAGGGCAAGGTATCATTGGAGGCAAGATGTGCACCATTTCTGAGGTCAGAGGCTGCCTATGCCATCTAGTAGCTACCTGGCTCAGGGCAAGTCACATGGCTCTCTGCACTTCAGTTTTCTCATCTGCAAGAAGATGAGGTAAGAATGACCCTAACTCAGAGGGTCATGAAGATGACATATGACTGTACAAAGTGACCTGTTGTTCTATCTGTTATTATTATTATCGTTATTATTTTTAAATGCCATAATAGATCTGAATCTTGCCCATGTGGTTATTGTTCACAACCATGTTTATACCCTTGGAGATAAAAGCTTTGCAATTGGTGTTCCTCCCAAGCACTTGATGCACACGGGCAAGTGCATTTGCTGGTGACAGTGCAGAACCATGGTCCACCTTCGGGAGGCTGGGCTCAGAGTCCTGCTTCATGGATGACTCATGAGTACTTCCATAGCAAGAGTGGGCTGCTTCTGTTCTGGCCCAGATTGTCAGCATAGATAGCCATCCATTCTACTCTTGGCATTTGCCCTATTAATAGCTTTAGGTTTAAATGCCCACATTGGCTTTACTAGAATTTATTGTCTTGCTAATCCATGAAAAATGGTTTAATAACAAGAAGTTCAGACAGAGAGGTTTCCTCCCAGTGCTGCTAATCCCTGGATTGCTGTGGGTCCCCTCCTTTGTCAGACAAAAAAAAAAAAAAAAAAATCCTGTCATTTCTGATGTCAGGGCCAACTTTTCTTCACAAGGACTATTCTAGGTCCTCAGAATGGCTGTGGGCTCTAATTCACTAGATTTTTCCTGTGTTTTGTCTAGTGTGTGTTTTCTCTACTTAATTATAAGCGAGCAGTAAGAGCCAATACAACTTCACACTAGAGGCTGTCTTGGAGGTGCCAAAGCACGAAAGTCAAAATTCTCAGTAAACAGCCATTGTGTAGGTCACCAGGAGAAAATGGCTCTAACCACAATGGCTGCTTGTGCATTTACCGTCTGGTGCTGTCTCCACCACACTTTACCTTGCTGGTCTAAAGTCAGCCTGGTGTTACCCACCTGTAGCAAATCCTAGGCTGGATGTTCAATCTGGAATCCAGGGTTTTAATAATTTGCCTAGATTTTTCTAAGCACTCTATGTTAACTGACATCTGATCAACATCCCCTACTCAAGAAAAAGAATTGAGGGAGATGAGTTTATTTGAAAAATAACACCACTTAGCAGAACATTTATAGCAAGCCTATTATGTATTAAGAACTTTCTTTTTCTGAAGTTATAATATATAGAGCTTGTATTCTAGTGGGGCAAAGAGAAGACCACCAAATAGGCAAACAAGTGCATGATATTATTTCAGATATTAATAAAGTGCTATAAAGACAATAAAGCAAGATCCTGGGCTGTAAATGGACTTAGAAGTATTATTTAGACAGTGTGATCAAAGGAGCCTTCTCTAAAGTAACCCTGAATTAGATGAGAATAACAGAAGGGCCACCTATGTGAAGGTGCTTTGTGGTGGTATTTACTCATTGGGTGTAGGACACAAATGACTTTGGAGATAAAATATATATGAGATGGTCATAATCTTGAGGAAATGATCATCTCATTAGAGAGAAGATCATATAATCAGAACAACCTATTTAACCTGAGTGATATCAGGCACAAAATGCCATTCAAAACTGTAAGAGAAACACCCATATGTGTTTAAGTGGCCAGGAAGGCCATGATTGGGCTTGGAAGGAGTTTAAGGCTATGGAGGCTTTGCATTGGGCATTGAAGAATGCAGGAAGAAAACAGGATGCACAGAGAACCACATGAATAGTTCCTCTAGTGGGGCTTAAGCTTGGCAGCATCAGATTCTCCAGGGCTGAGGTCCAGGGATGTGGATTTTTAGAAAGTTTTTCAGTTGATGTTGCTACAGCACATTTGAAAAATCATTATTTTGATCCCAGATCTAAGCTCATGGGGTCAGCATCTGTGTCTGGATCATTCTGCATGCTGACACCTAGCTCACCTCTATATTCTGTATTTCTAGCTTCTATCCAGGATCCAGTTTGTAATCCTTTGGCTTGTTGAGGGCAGCGAGCTTCCCAGATGAGCTGGACAATTAAAAGTAATTAGGAATCCCATTATAGCCTTTCACAGACTGGTGGACTCTCTTCCTGCAGTACCCAAGCACTGTACTTCCATGCAGCCCAATAACCAGCTCTAGGTCTTCTCCTGAAGCAGTGGTAGGGAATGTGAGCTCCCCAGGGGAGGGGGTTCTCTTTGTTCACAGTTTATTAGGCATTTCTTACAGCTTGTGTCTCAGGTTTCTCTGTCCTGTTGCAGAGGGAAACCAATAATGGTGACAGCCCCTACTTTATTCTAACAATCAGAGAATGAAAGCTAGCTTCCTCCTTTCCTTGGGGGTTACTATAATAACCCTGACATTGTCGTGAATTGCAATATTGGCATTTAAACAATCAATACACTGGTCAATGCTAGGGATTAAATCAAGCAGAGTTTGATATGTGCTGTGGACATTAATATGCCCCCCCCCCAAAGCATTGTAAGCCACATGGGGCCATCCAGGCATGCAGTGGGTGGACAGGGAGGAAGGCAGGAAAGATGGGAGTCCTTGGACTGGGAGAGGCAGAGAAGGGCTCACAACTGGCCTCCTTATATTATCCCCTGCTGCAGTCTGGCTGGGCACAAAATCAGGAGCCACTCACAGCTTTGTAGATTCAAACAGCAATTCTTTATTCCCGATCTCACACCGACACTCTACAATCACGTTCTGAGGCAATCCACGTTCTCTTCCCAAATACTCTCTGAATCTTGGGAGAACTCAACGGGAACTACAGGAGCGGGCACGCCTAAGGCAGCAGGATACGCCCTATTCCCAGCAGGGTACGCCTTAAACCTAGAACCGCCCTAAACCCAAGGAGAGCCCTAAACCCTGATCCGCCCTAAACCCGGATCTGCCCTGGTCCTTGAGCAAGGTCACCTTACATGCAATGTCACTGCAAAATGTCCAAGGCAAGTCCATTTTACCACGAGTCCTTCCTGTAAGCAACATGGGGTATGCTGGCAAGGAAATTGTCATACCTACTTGGCTAATGGCTCTCAGCAATCCTCTTTGCTAACTTGGTGAGTAAAAAGGTCAGCAGTGGCTACTCATTTACATTTTCTAGGAAACTGAGGTCCTCTGCAGGTGTTGTTCTTTCATTGGTTTCCTTTGTTGGTACAGAGGTGGGGTTGGAATAAGACCTGTCCTCTTGTACTTACTAATCTCTTTAGACAACTCCTTCCTTCCTTTATTTATTTATTTTTGCTGTAGTGCTGGGAATAGAACTCAGAACCTTGAGCATGCTAGACAAGTGCTCTCGCACTGAGTTACAGCCCCAGTCCCTCTTTAGACCCTTTTATTAATTCCTTGGGGGTCCTTTTTTGTATAAGGTAACCTCTCCAGGAACGCCCCTGGAAACCCCAAGGCAGCATTGGACAGGGTCAGCACACTTTTTCTATAAAAGGTCATATAATGAATGATTTAGGTCTCACAGGCCAGAGGATCTGTCACAACTGATCAGGTCAACTGCTGTACCATTAAAGTAACTGGACAATACCTACATGTGTAAGCTTTTCTGTGTTCCAATAAAACTTTATTCAAATTCAGATTTCATATTATCTTCACATGTGATGACATATTCTTGTTTTGATTTTGGTTCTCATCCATTTTGAAATACAAAAATCACCTTTAGCTCACTGGACATACAGTAGCATGTGATACACCAGACTGAGGCTGCCAGCCAGAGTTGTCAGCCCCCTGGCTTTAGCTATCACATTCTACCTAGTTGTTATGACCATATAAGACACTTCACTGATAAATCTAGAACTCAAAACTCAAATTTCTCTAGCTGACACTGGCAAAAATATCTATTTTTGCCATCATCTGAGCAAGAGAACCTGAAAATGCATCTAATTATATCAAAAATTCCAAGGAACCTAAGACTTGTTTTTCCAAATAATAAACAGTTCTTTCCCTTCTTAATGTCATCCCTGAAGATCATTATGAAATATCTCCTGCTCACATTTATGTATGGCATATCTTAGATCTTTCCTTCAAGAGGATAGTGATATGTGTGGGTGTATGTTTACATGTATTTATTATATAAATATATTATGTACACAATATACAAATTATATATATGTATATATGACATGTATGTGACTTTGATGAAGTAAAAACCAATGGCTGTATTAGTCAGTTTGACATTACTACAAGGAAGTACCTGAGACAGCTAGCTTATAAAGAGAAAATGTTCATTTAGCTCACAGTTTTGGAGATTCAGTGTCAATATTGGGTGGCCCCATCCATTTGGTCTCTAGTGAGGGTGGATGGTGTATGGTGGTGCCTCATGGTGAGAGTGTAAGTCAGTGACTACGTCTGGAACATGAGCAGAGTAAGGACATTGCTAGGCTTGCTGATTTCACACTTATCTCAGGGGAAGTCAAGGGCTCTATCAGAGCTCCCAATGGGATCATACCTGAGCTATCTCACACCTGAGAACTACTTGCTGGGCTCTAACTTCCAAAGTTCCCCCATACAACAGCACTACCTAGGACCAAGCCTTTCATCACAGTGGGCCCTTGGGACCACACCCAAAACAAGCAATAGCACATAGTAAGTACACAGCCAATGTTCACTTTGCATGAATGATTTTTTTTTCTCTCCTTGCAACAATACTCTGAAGTCTTCTCTCCAACACTTTTGCAGACTCGAAGTGAAGCTGCCATGACTGTCCTGAGTGGCCATGTTGTGGTCTGCATCTTTGGTGATGTCAGCTCAGCCCTTATTGGCCTCCGGAACCTGGTGATGCCACTCCGTGCCAGCAACTTTCATTACCATGAGCTCAAGCACATTGTGTTTGTGGGCTCCATAGAGTACCTCAAGCGGGAATGGGAAACGCTTCATAACTTCCCCAAAGTGTCCATATTGCCTGTAAGTTCAAGATCGCATTATTGATGATTTTTTTCCCTTCTTCTTTTTATTCACAAAAGAAAATCCCAGATGGATGTGATCGTTGTAGCTTTGATTCTGCCTCTGCTTCTTCATCTGGGTATGGGCCTGAGGATGCAGCCCTTCCCCTATGCCCTGCCTAGGAATAGCCAAACCCTGGGAGACCTTATTAAAAGGAATATGCAACCAAGTTCAGTCCTTCATCAGGGATGAAGTTTAGCTGGTGTCATGTGTGTTAACCGTATAGGTGTCTAAACACTCTGTTGCTCTTGTCTACTATACACAACTCAGAGTGCTGAGACATGATGATTTACAATAAGAATTTAGAATTATTTATAATTATTTATGTCATTTCACTTATGACATTTTGGCCTTTCACTTAATGCTTAGAGAAACCTTGATCATACCTCCTTCTATTTCAGACTACATAAATGAGTTCTTTATTTCTATTCTACAGAAGTTCAACCCCTTTCCTGGGCTGCCCCTATCCACCATATGTTCAGAAGCTCAGTAGTGTTTTACATGGCCATGTGTGTATGTATGTGTGCACATGTATGCATGATACAGTCTTTGTTTTTTGTTTTTGTTTTCTGATGATTGAACCGATGGTGCTACATCCCCAATCCTTTTTATTTGTTTTTGTATTATGAGACAAGATCTTACTAAGTTGCTGAGGCTGCCTGGAACTTGTAGTTCCTCCTGCCTCAGTCTCCTGAGTTGCTGGAATTATGGACCTGCACAACTAGGCCTGGCTGCATTTGATATTCTTGACTGCAAAACACTAGGACCCTAATCTACAAGAAATGACTTAGTGTGAGGATCTGGGATATGTGATTTAGGAGTCACATAACTACTTACTAAGTTAATCAATATATTTTCTGCAAACTTTCAAAAAATTATAGAGTAGTCTGCTTTCCAGTATTTGAAATTGTTGTCACATCACAAATTCATGAAAATATTATTTATCCTCCAAATGTTTTTCTTCTGTTTGTATCTCTAAACCTGTGAAACATGGATTTCTTTACATGTCAAGAGGTCTATATTTTTCTCTACTTTTGAAGCCGAAGTCCATTATTTCTATTATGAGATTCCATAATCTCAGAAATGTGGAGAGAAAGGATCCAGTGATATATTTCATTAAAGAATACATGAGAAATATGTATTCTTATGTAGCATATATATATATGAAGTGCCCCTTAGAAGCCATTATTCATTTTACAAAATATCTGGCACAGTAGGTCTTCAGTAAACACATATTAGATGCAGAGCCCCAAACTGATGGCCTTAGTGAACTAACATAGTTAAGGATAGTCCACTATAAACAAACAAAAAGTCACAGGCTTAGAGGAACATAACCATATACTTGGCTAATTTCAGAAATATGTTAGATATGATATTTCTATGATTATCATCATACACATTCTGTTCCACATGGTCTCTTGACCTCTAGGAGTATCTTTGTAAAAAGGTTATTATTTTACTTAGCTATGCGTGTGTGTGTGTGTGTGTGTGTGTGTGTGTGTGTGATGTTTTATATTTGTGTGTGCATGTTTTAGGTATGTATGTTTCCTTCTGTATGCTCCCTTGTACACATTTCCTCCCCTGCCTCTGGACACATGAATGAGCTCTCATATTTGCAGATCTTTTTCAAACCCTATAAAATTTAGTATACCAAGCAAAGTAGATTTGCACAAAATGGGTCTTGACCATAATGAGGACTAAAATACATACACTGTTTAAACAGTACCTTGCATATAGGGCCAGCTTAGAGAAACACAGAACTTTTTGTGTATGTGATTTGTATTTCTTGTAGTTTGGATTCATGTGTCTACAACTGTCCAGGGATTGTCTTACATCACAATTACTGCTGGATTCCCTACAAGGTGAAAATTTAAAAAATATGTATGTAGGCAATTGAAGTTTATGCACTGGCAAAAGGACATAGGAAGTCGGCAAGACTTATTTTCCACCAAGATATCATAGGAGAGGACATTTTCCTTCTCTTAAAGATTCAGTTTCAGTGCCTGGAACCACTAGCTTTCCAGCACCCAGGGCACTAAATGCCTGTCCTCCCTGGTTCCACTTTACAATGATAATTGAGCGACTGAGAACAGAACCATGACCATCACTGAGCAGGATGGGTTCCAATCATCAGCCAGGTTCTATCTTCTCAAGGTCACTTCTCTAGGAAGGGGGACAAGAGAAAGACATCTGCAGATACATGCAGCAGGAGGCAAGCCCTTGCCATATGCAGGCAGTGATTTGAGGGCAACTGGGGTCTCCATGTTGGCAAGGCAGACTCTAGACTCAGTCTGGAAGACCAACAAGGCTGACAGCTGGATAGGAACCCCAAAATGGTGCTCCATGGCTGCTGTGGAGCTCCGATATGGGCTGGCCCAGTGAGTTTTGCTGTGGCCCCTCTGGAGGACACAGAGCATGTGGAGATCATGGCCCTCTCCTTTTTGTTTTGCCTTGGTTGCCCCCCAGTCCTCCAAATCCACCTTTACCTTCTAGATCTCTTCCTTCTCACCCCCTCTTGTCTACTGTCTTATGTTATTCTGGGATCTTTTTTAAAAATCTGTTTACTGGCTTATTTATTTTTAATTATACCAGTAATATACAAATATGTTCTTGCTATAAAATATTCAAACAACACAGACGTATATAAAGTCAAAGGCAAACTTTCCCTTTCACCCCCTCCATCTTTTTCCCTCCCCAGAGGTAATTACTGTTATTAGTTTGTGTATATTTTTTCCTGAGTTTTCTCTTTGAATTTACATACATTTATAAATGTATTTATAAATATATAATTTTATTTGGAGGGTTTTTTTACATAAATGAAGCTACACTTTTTTAATGCTTCTAGAACTTTTTCCCCCCACTTCCTCCTCCATCTTGAGATTTTTTTTCCAAAAAAATGATCACTACCTGGAGAGCAAGCTCCCTATCTTTACTTGCTGCATACTCTTCCTTGGTAAACATGTCCAATACTATTTTTAACCTTTCCTGTTGTTGGATAATTAGGTGATTTCCTGGTTTTTTTCCCTTGCTAAAAAGAATAAAATTATATGACCTCAGGCTTCCTCTCTTCTATCTCCCCTTTGCAAGATGCACATTAATCCCACTCCCTCTGGTACATAGCAGAGCTTCGGTGGAGCAGAGCACCTCATCACACCCAACTCACTGAGATTTCCTTTTGGCTGCATTGAAAATTCTAGTTAGAACTGCTGTCTTTAGCCTGAGACAGAAGTGATCTGCTATTAAATAAACAGGCATTTGACCCCCCCCATATATTCCCCCCACCATTGCATTCTGAAAGCCAGAGGTTGCCACAGGACAGTTACTTAAATCAAGACAATTTCCAGACAGGAAGAAGATGTAGACCCAGGCATTATTCCTCTCGTGCATTTGTTAGTAATAGCTTGATTGAGTATTGAGAGGCAGGCTGAAATGCTGCCATCAGCACCGACTACCCTTTAGATTAGCACATAGCCCCTATTCCCAGAAATGTAGTTAGGCCAGCTTAATGTCAGGGCATAAAAAAGATACTTGTTAAATAATTTCCCAAAGCTCTGGCTCAATCTTTAATTTGTTTTTATTTTTTCCCTCCTTCCCTCTTCTCCCTTGGTCTCACTTTTGCTTCTCTCTCTTTTTCGTTCCTCTATGCCAAAGGGTACGCCATTAAGTCGGGCTGATTTAAGGGCTGTCAACATCAACCTCTGTGACATGTGCGTTATCCTGTCAGCCAATCAGAATAATATTGATGATACTTCGCTGCAGGACAAGGAATGCATCTTGGCGTCACTCAACATCAAATCTATGCAGTTTGATGACAGCATCGGGGTCTTGCAGGCTAATTCCCAAGGTAAGGACAGCCTGTAATACTTCTCTGCCGTGCCTACAGGGGACAGGGGCTGGCAAGAGGGATATCCTTCATTCAGTAATTCAAAGAGGCTCACATCCGCCTGCCTGGCAGTGAAACCTGTGGTCACAGTGATGGCTTTCAAAGGGGCAGCTGCTGCCTCTTCTTGCCATCCTGGGATGCAGGCGGGAGCTCTGATCTCCCCTGTGCACACTAGGTTGCCTTCTTAGATAATAAATGAGTCTTTCAATGGCCACACCTTCAGCCTTTCTAAACAGTGACTTTCTAACCAGGGTCACTGGCCAAATGTCAAGCATTGAAAAGATGCCAGCTGCACATTCCTAGGGCTTCCTCCCAGTGTATACTTTCACTGTTGAACTGAGATGGGTGTTGAGCATTGTCATTGTTAGGGCTGCATCTAAGACTCTGTGGACCAAGGAACAGTGATCTCTGGAGAGTGAGGACTGTACAGGCACTGAAAGTCATTTAGCAAGAGATGACACATGTCAGCCCATGCATTTTCCTGGAGGAGGCACAGCAGCCTTGAATGACATACATCTGCCTTCTGCTCTGCCCCCAATCTTCCCTGTCATTTGCTCTGGGATCCTGGGCAGGTGGTTACAAGTAAAGATGTCATCTAGGAGTCTCAGAGAGGCAGCACAGCCAAAACCCCATAACAAACGATTGTGATTCTCAGGATCTGGAAGGTTGGCATGAAAGCATTTTCCTCCGTGTGAGTCTTCTGTGCAGGCTTGCTGTAAACTATAGGATGGTTTTTATCTGTGCCTACTGGATGGATGGTTTTGGCTGCCTGATGGGGAGCCTGAATCCTATTATTCTAAGATGGAAATTTAAAGGAACAAAGCTTATGAGAACTATAGCTCCTGGGCTAGGAGCCACCCTAAAGATAGCTGGGTAGAGCTCCTCATGCAGGAGTTTGTAGAAACTCAGCTTGATCATGCAACCTAGACCTGTGTGCTCCATTATATTTTGTCAACTGGTATCACCACCTCCATCTAACATCTGGTCACCATTGCAGCAAGACCAAGAAAAACAGTTCCTGGAAACCTATTCTCTGCAGATCTCCTTCCTTTTACTGATTCTATGAAAGCATCAGTGAAAGAAGGGCCCTGGAGTGAGATTTTGAAAGTGAAAAAGAAAGAGAGGACTTGGTTTAGCCAGAACTTGAACAGACTTGGGGGATTCAACACAGTTCTCAGGGGAGCTTCCTGAGAACCAATAGCTTTGCAGCCAGAGGTTGAGGGAAGAGGTGGGGGGATTTACCTGAGGGTCTTGAGATTCACAGCTGCTTCTGGTCAAGCTCAGAGGAAGCTTCCATTTTGGTGTTGCCAAGTTCACATGGTGGCCTCTTTGACTTTGGTTTCTCTGGCCTTCTAACAATTGTATCAACATCTAATTGTCTTCTATTCTCCTGATACAATACCAACTGGGGGAGCTTATTGAAGAATCATAATCTCATGGCCTACACCAGACCTGCCTGTTGGAATCTGCATTCTAATAAGATGCCCCAAGAGACTCATGTGCTGCTCTAAAGCACAGCAAATCTTCCTGCTAACAAACCTGGTGCAATGACATGCTGACAGCCCTCTCTGACTTGCCCCCTCTCCCAGAGAGGAACCAACAGAAGGAATGGAAAGAAGTGGAAGCAGCAATTGTCCCTTCGGGTATAAATGGAGGCAGCAGGGGTGGGCTGGAAAACAACCCTTTCCCCAGCATGCCTGGGTGCTCCCAGTGCAGTCATCATGATTTTCAAGGTCCAGGGATGAGAATCTCAGTGTATAATTTAGTTACATATGCTTCTGACATAGGCATTCCTCCAAGCTCTCTTAAACAATTGCCCACCTCTCAAATCCCATATAATAGCCAAACCAGTAAGAATGCTTCCCCTCTCCAATGCTCAAAAGCCTTGTTTATTCTTTTTAACATAAACAAGGAAAATAGGTTTAGGCAGAGGAGATATGGAGGAAGGAGAAAGGCCTTACTCCAAAAAATAAAATTCACTCTTTATTTTGTGTATGCACATTCACACACTGCTGAAGGTTTGTGTGCCCTCAAAATCTGTTAGTTGAAATGTGATGGTGTAAGGAGGGGGGAAACTTTGGGAGGCGAGTAGGTCATTTGGATGGAGCCCTTGTGCATGAAATTAGTGCCTTTACAAAACAGGTCAGAGAAAGGCCCCACAACCCTTCTACCATGTGAGGACACGGTGAGAAGGTGCCATTTATGAATCAGAAAGTAGGCTCTCACCAGACACCAAATCTGCTGATGCTTTGATCATGGACTTCCCAGTCTCCAAAACTGAGAAATCAATGTATGGTCTATAAACTGCCCAGTGTATGGTGTTTGGTATTGTGGTCTAAGTGGACTGAGATGTGCACAGTGAAAGAAGGCAGAGGGTGGGTTCCTGCCATACTTTGCCTGGCTTCCAGGTCTTGGTAGAGTGAAGCACACGCCTCCTAGGAGCCCACACTCTGTTCTGCTTTCCAGGATACAATGTTGAAGCTGTCAGACACCAACCTGGCATTTCCCCTTGTGTTGTGCCCCTGTCTGCCCCTGTCCTGTCCATGGTTTTTAACAGTATCCTTCGGTTACTATTTGACTTTTCAAAGGCCGAGGTCTGGTAGTTACTGTCAACACAGAGAAGTCACCCTGACCCAGTACTCGACTCTCATCACTGGCCCAGCACCCAGATCCCTGGTTTCCTCTCAATGCATGGGCTGGATGGACAAGCTGGGTCTCCTTGCCACTCTTCCTCTTTCGGACCCTTTTGACTAACAGGAGCACCCACTGGCTTCTGATACTTTTTTCATCATCTAGACATTTGGCATGACCAAGCTCCAAGGGGGTTGGAATTATAGAGAACAGAAAGGATTCCATGTTACTCTTTTCATTTGCGGGAACAAATCAAGCTCTCCTTGAGGATAACTACATAGATTTCTCACCAATGCCACCCCAACTTTTATTATTTTGTTTTCTGTGAAACCCTATCCTCAACTTTGTCCCAAGAGCTATGTTTACTGTTTCTCCTGAACCCAGTAGGATAAAATTGTGGACTCAGGACAAATGTGTTTTTGGGTCAGAATATTCCTTCAACCTCATGGCAGGTTTTTTGAATACGGTGCAATTGAACATGAAAAGTGTGTCTTGACATTGAGGAAGTAGAGGCTCCATTGGGATCCAAGCGCAGGCATTTGCCACTGTTTGTTATTAGGTCTCTCTTTTCTCTTGCTTTTCTTTTCACATTCTCTTTTGGTGTCACTTTTCTAACCCACATGGTGTCAGAACTGACCCAGCCTAGGGATTCTGGACCAGACACTTTCTGAAAAGAGAGGAGATGTGATGGCTGGTTGTCAAAAACAATTATGGAAAAAGGCAGCATACCCCTTGCTGGATGGTATATCCGATGTGACATTTGGGTCTATGAGATGCAGTTTTAATATACAGCAGGCAAAACTGCAGTGACAATTATATAAAGCAGGTGAAGCCACTTCTTGCTGGTCAGCAAACATCAGCTCAGAACCACTTTACAGCTCTTTACCAGCAACTAAGTGCCTTTATTTACAGAGTGCCTGTCACTTCCCTTTGGCTGGAGAGCTGGTGTATTATTTAGCACGCATTTATCTGGGGAAAACATTTCAATTTAAATCAGCTGGTACAACGGTGGCTCTTGCCAGACTATTTCCCTGTGGTTCTAAAAGATAAGAACTCAGTCTGCTCTTGGAAGGGAGGGTAGCAACAGAAGAATCCATTCTCAGGAGCCACTGGAGTCCATACCTGAAAAGACAGGGCACGTGATGGAGTTTCTCATTCTTCATTTATATAAAAATGTGAAAAGAGCATCTTATACCTTATTTCTGCTTCCTTCTAGTAAAGGTAACTCTTAAGGGAAAGAAAGGGGAATAAATGGATGTCCCCATGAATCAATCGCTATAAAGTCCTAGGAGACAAAAATGACTTAGATTCAGCTCCTCACTTTCCTTGAGGGACCAAGGAGTGGAAGAGGCATCCCCATAAATAACAAGAGTGCAGTGAGAGAAGGACCAGGCTAGAAATAGAGGAGCTCAGTGGGGTTCTCGTTTTACATATTTTGAGGCCTTGAGAAGGTTTCTAAAATGTGACAACTGTAGATGGGTTGAATGCATATGGCTGTTGAGCATTTGAGATATGGCTAATGTGACTGAGGAACTGAATTTTTTAAAATTTAATTTTAATAAACTTAAATAGTTACAGAGGGCTAATGGCTACCATATTGAACAGCTAAGGCCTAGAGTCCAGACTTGATGCTTGCTAAGAATTTAGATTTGAGGGTTTCATCAAAGATTCATAGGAAGGAGGTGATTAAAGCCATCTTTGAAAAAGACAGCAGGTGAATATATAAGCATGACTAAGGATAAGAAGAGACAGGGGCATGAACTCCATAGGAAGACGTTATAGTGACTAAAAGAGGTGGGACAGGGGATGATCACACAGCCTCAGTGATGTCAGTAGGGAAGAACTGGAAATGAATTAGAAGTATAGAAAATATAGTCAGTGAAACTAGTCAGATGGGAAGGAAGCATGAATGAGCTTGAATTGAGTGCATGAGAAGGAACAGGCCTGGGGAAGACAGTAAAGAATTCAGTCCTGATCCCCTTGAGTTGAAGAGGATCAACTGAGGTTGGAGACAGGAATCTGGTCAGCACAACCCTGAAGTCTTCCTTGTAGTACTTGACAGGAAAAATCAGAAGCAGAATTATCTATAACTTGGCGTGGAAACTTGTAAGAGGCAAAGGTTTCCTTGATGCTATTGAGAGCATGCAGATGCTCCTCAATAATGAAGTGATATCCCAATAAACCCATCTTCAGTTGGAAATACCTTAAGTGAAAAATGCATTTAATACACCTCACCTATCCAACAGTATAGCTTAGCAACAGGCACACTGTGGAGTGTCTGCTTTTTCTGCTTATGTTGATGTGGCTGATTGGGAGCCTCAGCTCACTGCCACTGCTCATCACCAAGGGAGAGAATTGTCCTGCAAACTGCTAGTCCAGGAAAAGATCCAAATGCACAATTTGAAGTGTCATCTCTGCTCTCCTTATACCATCGTAAAGTTGAAGAAAGAATTCTAAGTTGAAACATCATTAAGTCAGGGACCATCTGTATTTAAAATGAATGGGTTGAAGTTGGTAAGTAGAGAAGTCAAACCAAGAGGGGTGACTTATAAAACTAGGTGGGAAAAAAAACAAAGCAAAATATAAATCCCTGGGCGCTCCAAGATCAATGCTGGCTCTCTTTAAAATGGAGCTTCTGCATGTCTCATTGTCTGGGAAAAATTTGAGCCTTGGTATTATGGTTCCTCTCTTGTTCCCTTTCCTTTTATATGTTATGCATTCATCTGATTCTCATTACTGGTTCCACTGGTCAGTCCAGTTCCACAAACATTTGGTAAGCATCTTTCATGTGCCCAGTCTCTGCATGGCAGGCACTGCTGGGAGATGGTGGGATGGGGGGACATAAAGCACATTGCTGGTCCTAGTGACTTCCTCTATCAATGTGTAACTCTGCTTCAGAATGTTTACTAAAGACTGCAAAAGAAATGCAATTGGTGAAGGTTCTCACTGGGAGCAGAAAGAGGAGAGTAGGTGTGAGTGATGCTTTGAAAAAATGCACAAGATTTCAGCAGGAGGAGACAGAGAAGTCTTGACCTGCATCAGAGAGAAGAATAGAAGTAAGGAGGTGGAAGTACAGGGAATGTGTTTAAGGGACAGGAACAAGTATAATTTGGGTAGAATACAGGGTGTGTGTGACAGCAAGGAGAAGATGAGGCTGAAATTTGGGTTGGACTTTAAGGAATTTATCTTCTCTTTTTTTGAGTTAGGAAACTGTAAATAATTTTTATGGGTTTATGAGTTAGAAAGCTGTGGATAATTCAGTAGGCACTGGGGAGGTACAGAAGTTTTCAGAGCCAAGAGAATGATGAGATTGGACCCGTGCTTTAGGAAGATGGATCTGGCAGCCCTGTGAAGCATTGTTTAGAATAGAGAAGAAGAGGATGCAATGACATAGTTGGGAACTGTGATTACCCAGGAGGAAGTCAGGAATCTTGAAGAACAATAGGAAGGAGGAGTCACTGCAGATGTAAAACAGACTGTGAGGATGTGAGTGTCCTTCCCAGTGATGGAGGACAGTGATGCCACTCACAAGAAGAGACTTTCAGAGTGGAGGGATGGGCTGTGGAAGAAAGCAGCATAGGCACAGCTGGGTTTTAGGTTTGTTCATTTCTGTGAGAATTCAGAGGAAAGTCCGGTAGGCATAAGAACATATGGAATGAAAGGAAGGCTTGAATACAGGAGAGGGTCACAGAGATCTATCCCATTGTCATGCTGTAGGAGTGAAGGACAGTGTCAGAGAAGGAGTGAGGACAGGAAGTGGAAGGAGAGAGCCTGAGGCCTGACCTAGAAAGAGAAAGCTGAGGGGCTTTGACTGGAGACCAGAGAACCAAGCTGAGCTGGCCACCTGACGTCTCAGGCAAGGCCCCAAGATATCAAACTCTGGACAGATACCCACTGCCTGGTTTCCTTTGACTCCTCTGGGTTCATTTTCTATATTTTATGCCTCTTGCAGACACCAAGTTAAAAAATTTAGAGCAGGTCACACACACACACACACAAACACACACACACACACACACACCAGCTTTTCCCAGCCCTCTGTTATCAGAAGCCATGCTTACACTAAATGAATATCCACATTTAAGCATGTGCTCTCCTTCATCTGTATTTCAGCAAAGTTTCAGAGCTTAAATAGAGAAGGACATCTTCTTTGGAAGTGTGGCAGCCATCCTTGGACAGGTGGCCTTATTTGGGGGACATGGGGCACATCCTCCCCATCCTAAAGTTTGAGGTACCTTTTCAATAAAAGGTAAAGAGAAGCAAACAAGACTTCTATTTTGTCTTTGGGTGAGACAGTGGGGATTGGTGAATTGCTAAATTATTGGGTGGCAAAGGCAGGATTCTTAAGGACCTTCTTAAGCCAGAACTCTGGGACAAAGTGCATGGACAGAATGTAGCATGGACCTTCACATGTTAATTTTCAAACAAATCTTCTTGATGACAGTGTAATTTATTTCAAGCAGTGATCATTTCATCCTGACCCACATGACAAGGGGTACATCAAAAGGGATGAAGATTGGAAGGGGAAATGGGCCAACAGATGAATGGTGTGAAGGAGATCAGTGTACTGGGGCAGTGCCTACACAACATGCCACTTACCAAGTAGTTAAGATCAGCAGATTTAAAGGTCCCTTTTATCTTCTCCATGAGACAAAAAACAGAGCCAATGAGTAATGATTAAAGAGAACCAGATTTTAGCCCAGCACAAGGAAGACATTTCCAGAATAGGATGGATAGAATGGGCTGCCTAAAAACAGAGTGAGCGTCCCCTCACCACATGTCCATTTGCCAAAGGAAAGTTACCGGCTTGGTCTTTGAGACTGGATGAGAGGAGTTCTGTGGTTCTTTATAATGGAGGGTCTCCAGTATTTTCTTTATTTTTATGACACAGGGATCTGCATTTTATACGATCTCCATTCTTACTCCAGAGGGAGTGCTCTGATGTTTGGCAGGATTGGGGTCATGGGTCTTTTAGTGGAAGTGTTCACATCCTTCCTGAACGGCTCTGTCTTTGTGTCTAAAGATGCAGAGTGGCTGGCTGTGGGTGAGCAGCTGCACATCTGGCTTTGCCATTAATGTGACAGACCACCCCATCCTCAACTCCCACGCCACCCTTCAACACCTGCCCTTCCCAGTTTTCTCTCTTCCTCCACTTCTCCAGGCCCGGCTCCCCTCACACCCAGAGCCACCCCTCTCTCTTGCAAACACACCTATACACATATCTTCGCCCATGTCCTCCCTCCCTGAAATCAGAGCAGCATTTTTTCAGCTGCTCCCATATAACATTTCATTACCACAATATTCTCTCTCAATTCTGAAATGGCGGTGGGGGAGAAGCCATTTCTCTTTATACCCACCGAACGAACAAAGCTCAGCGCTAAAATATTTTTCTTCCGTTGTAACTGAAACTGCTGTTGGCTCCCATCCCAAAAACCAGAAAGACAATTATACTTAACTGTTTAGAGATTTATAAATACCACACTGGAGTAGCCTCTAGGTAGTAACTTTAGATACCCAGCCCAATAATTTTCTTTTATTGGTTTGTGATTTAGATCTTATTTTGAATCCTCTATAATAAGAGTAGTACATTTCATTAAAAGAGCTTACTAAACAATAAAGAAAGCCTGGCTTAGGGCTCTGAGCAGGTCTCAAGTACAGAAAGGGGCCTGCCCTGTTACATTTCTTCTGCGGACATCACAAGATGAATCTCAGCCCAGTGGTGCAGATGTATTTCAGCAAAGCAGCAGTTGCAGCTGTTTTCAAAATGATTTCAACTTAGGAGAATTTTTTCCTACACAGCATATTTCATTACATGAGAGATCCTCTGAAGATGGCTGTTTACTATCCTGGTAATGCATTTCTAGGGAAAGAAACAAGCAAAAACAATAGTGATGTAACAGCAGACTGAGAAACGTGCACCATTCTCTGAATCTGAGGGTTCTGTGTCTTCCATACATGAAGGTCTTTCTTGGGAGTGGAAGGAAAATAAAACAAATGGAGTCATCTTCTGCTTCCAGAGCACACCAGAGGAGGTTCGCTTTCCATTCAGGCTGTGCTGAGCTTGGGACAACTGCAGGGAAAGGAAGTCTTAGCTTGGGAGACAGAAAACAGATGTGGGGTGGCATCGGCCTGAACTCATTGCCTTAGCACCAGGCTCTCATGTGTTGGTTGACTCTTCAAAACCTGTGTGCTTAGTTCATCCCTGTTTTTGAACTTGGTAATTTTTAGTTTTCAGGTAAGTTTGTGCCAGGCTCATTCATATATAGTATCTCATTTCATCTCCCTGAAGAACTGCTGAGACACAAGTTAGCATCTTCATCTTGAAGATGGGGAAACAGAACCTCAGGAAAATTAAGCACCTTTTTCCCCCAAGATTTTTTCATAGCTAGCCAAGAACACCAGGAGCTGATCCCCAGACTGTCTCATTCCAAAGCCTATGTATTCCTGCTCCATAAAAGAAGTGTTACTATATCCTGGTGAGAATGCAAACTGCATCTATATACTTTTAAGGATTATGAAAGCATCCTTGAGGGATGCAAAGGAAGGGAAGCATCTAAGATATGCCTGCCTCATCCCAAAACAATCCTCACACTCAAGGGACTATCATTTGTTTTGAATCATCTCTCCATGAATCTCCATGTTTGAAGGTCCTTGTTCTTACCCATTCCAACAATGAGAGAACCTAGGATTTTTCATTGTTACAATTGGACAAAATAGAGTTGAGGGAAATAAGAAGGATTATGCTTAGTCTGTCCCTGTGAACAGTATAATCATTTGAGTTGTTTGTTTTTTCCACCCCTTTTAATGTGAATTGAAGTTTGAAGGTGTCAGGAAGAGAGCAGAATATTTGACATCCAGCCATTGCTTTCTTCTGTCAAGAGATGTACCAGATATTTCCAGATTTATCTACGTGTTCCCCTCTCCAGGTGGAAATTTCCATAGAAAGTGGAAGATGAGAATGAACAGGTCCCTAGCCCCCCAAAGCCTAGGATTTCTGTTGATATGTTAGTCTCAGAAAATGGTGCAACGAAGTTATCCTGTGGGAACAATGTACAGTTGTATAATCCAAGGAAGGTACAGGAAGCCTTGTCATCCCATGGACTCTCTCAGGTCCCTGAGAAAACTCTGGATAAGGACAGATTAGCCAATAGTGCTTTTCCCAGTCATCAGTTTGATTTATATTCAATGCCTGAGGTTAACGTCTCTGCTCTTTTCATAATCCATGCCCTCATGGAGCTAATGGGATCCACAGGCAAAAGTGACAGAGACATACAAAATAAGTTGTTTGGCACAATTTGGATGCACATATTTAATGACAATGGTTTGGGGACATTCCGGAACACCTTGTAAAATTCATAATGTGAGCCATTTGTAATTTTCTTAGGCATAGATTTAATCCACATGCTGTGAAATAGCGTTGATGCCTCCAACTAGCAAATGGGGCTCGCAAACTAGCCAAGGATTTTTGGCCTTTACCCATCCTTTTACAAGAAGAACTTCATGTGAAGTCCTAAACCCTTGTTTCTCTTCTTCAAGAAGAGACAATGGAGGTAAAGAAGGCAACTGATATATAAATAATTTAGTTCTGGATTTATAGAATATTTAAAGAGACATGGTTCTTAAATGCATCAGTTTTATTTATAGAATGTTCTGGAGGAAAAATATTCCCCCAATTCTAGGAGAGCTGTATAGTAGTCATTAAGCATCTCATTACATACCTCTAATATAAAGATTTTCTACAAGATTTTTTTTCTAATACTGAGAATAGAATGAAGGGGCATTTTACCACTGAGTTGCATCCCTACCCCCTTTTATTTTTCAGCTGATGTAGGCTTCCACTAAGCTGTTAAGGCTGACCTTGAACTTTCAATCCTCCTGCCTCAGCCTCCCATATAACCAGAATTACAATCTTACCCCACCACATCTGGTGTCTATCAGCTGTCTTAAGTGCTAGGGTTCCATGCAATGTATCATGAGGCAGCAGAAGACACTTCAGACTGCAGTGGTCAGGGGATTCTCCATAGTACCTGGACTTGAATTAGAATAGGTATGATTATTGTATAAAAAGAGGCTGCCAGATATATGGAAGAAGCCCAATACCTTTATTAAGCACCATACCTTTCCTCCAGGCTTCAATCACATTTCATTCATTTGACATCTGACTACTGGGCAAGAGTTTCAAAGATCAAAGATGTTGAACTTGTCTGCAGAAGTCTTGGTCAGACAGCCCAGCTTTCTCTAGTATAAATTGTCCCATTCTTTAATCTTTGTTAGTAGCTTCTAACTCTCAACCATTTATTGGCCTCATTGGAGTGCTATGACATATACCACCTATGGCCTGAGGAGGCTGGCTCTAAGAATGAGACCTCTAAAGTTCAGAAAAGGGCAGGTGGTACCTCTACATTCTGTTCCCATCAAGCATCATGTGGTTCCTTAGAGCTTTCCTTTAGGGATGGACATTCCTCTCAGCAGAAGTCTAGGGTAGGAGCGATTCAGAAGATGGATTTTGCTGCTCTAGTTTCTGATGGTGAATCACCAACATGGCAGCCACAGTGATGGCATGGTCATGGAGTGCAGAAAGCAGGCTCACTCTGTCAGTCATGTGTCTTTTGACTTTGAATGAGTAATCTATGATTTCATTTCTTTATCCACAAAATAGGGCTCACTAAAGTGGTCCTACCAAAGACACTGAGGGATCATCATATAAATACAGAAAGTTTTATAAAACATCAAGTTCTATAGAAATAGCACTTTTTAGTCATATAGACATGTCTTTGGAACAGACAGCATGGGTAGGAATCCCAGCTCTGCCACTTACTAAGCCAGGATGAATTACTTAACTTCTCTGTGTGTACTTGAGTGGTTTCCAGTGAGAATACTAATGCCTGGATCATTGAGTTGCTGGGAAAAGTAAAGGAGGTACAGGTATTGTCCATATGGTACTTCGGAGTCAGAAAGGAAAAGGTACTCCTTTATCAAGATACGCCTTTCATTTCTGTTGAAGAAAAATTGTCACAATGAACTGATTATGTTACATTTACATTTTTTGTCATCTACTAGGTGAAAATATTGCAATAAGCATGCAAATATACAATGTCCATGGTATGAATGATACCCATTTAGATTAGCTATTGTGCAGTGCTCAACCTTCACACCATGTGTGCCAGCCCCAGGGTGAATGGATGTACTTAGTACTTAGGAATCAAGCCATTTTAGCTATTTTTGCTATTATTATTGGACAGCTTTACCATTTTCTTTCATTTGCCTCTCTAAAATAACAAATAATAAGGCAGGGCTAACCATGCACACCTAGCAGCCAGAATTTCTGTTGACTTTTCTTATCTATGAATATGCAAAGAAAATAGATGATGGTGGAGACCAAGACAACTTTGCGAGGTAGTAGTACAAGAGGAAGAATTGGGAGGAGGAATAGTGACCACTAGGGTTTTCCCCTCCGTAGCCATGACACCATGCAGCCGAGCTCTTCCATGGAGCAGAGATGAGGCCTTAAACAGCTAATTAACAGAAGACCCCCACCCTGCCAGCCTTCAGCCAGTGATTATGGCATGAGTCCTGATGTTCAGTCAAGTGACACCAATCCAGAGTTGCTTTCTGGCAAAATAGGACTGTATTACTTCAGCTAGATGACAAGTGGCACCTGGTTTCTCTCTTTTGCCTCCTTTTGTCCTCTAAAGACTACTTTTGGTCCTCAACCAGGACACATGTAGCATGTTAGTTCTTAATTGGTGTAGGGTTCTTAAATCCCTTGAAATATCTATCAAAATGCTGAGTCATCTCTCTGTCCTTCTCCTCATATCCCCATAGACATAAGAAACTTGTATACAAATTTGAGAACTTCACCTAGCCCAGTGTTTTTCTCCCCATGTCCAGCTTTATTTAGGTATAATTGACAAAATAAAATTAGATATATTTAGGGTGTGCAATATCATGATTTGATATGCATTGTGAAATGATTACCACAATCAGGTTAATTAGCATATTTATCACCTCACTTAGGTACTTGTTTATGGGGTTGGGGATGATTACACTTAAGATCTACTTTCTTTGCACATTTCAAGTATCCTCTATAGTATTATTAACTATAGTCACTATGCAGCACAACAGATCCCAAAATGTATTCATCTTGTAACTGAAAGTTTGAGCCCTTCAATAAACATTTCCCTATCACTCCCAGTTCCTGAAAAGCACTACTCTGTTTCTATGAGTTTGAGATTTTAGATTGAACAGATAAGTGAGACTCACACTACCTTTTTTTCTCTAGATGCCTTCAATTAGCATGATGACCTCCAGGTTCATCCATGTTGCTAAAAATGGCAGAATTTCTCTTTTCTTTATGGCCAAATAATAATATTCTTTATCTGTTCATCTGTCAGTCGATACTTAGGTGGTTTCCATATCTTGCTGTTGTGAATAATGCCACAGTAAACATGTGAGTGCAGATGTCTCTTTGAGCTACTGATTTCATTGACTTTGGATATAGAGACAAAAATGAGATTGCTGGATTCTATGATAGTTCCATTCTTAATTTTTTGAGGAATCCTATTGTTTTCCCTAATTCCAATTTACATTCACACCAATAATGTACAAGGGTTCTCTTTTCTCTGCATCCTCATCAACAACTTTTATCTTGTCTTTTGGAAAACATCCATCATACAAATGTGAGGAGATATCTCTTTGTGTTTCTGGTTTGCATTTCCCTGATTAGTGGTGTTCAGTACCTTAATGTATACTTGTTGATCATTTGTATATATTTTTTGGAAAAATGTCTATTCAAGTCCTTTGCCAACTTTTAATCAGATTATTTGTTAATCTGTCTGTTGCTATGAAGTTGTAGGAGTTCCTCAAGTATTTTGGTATTAATGCTTTGTCACATGTGTGGGCAGATTTATTTCTGAACCAGTCCACTGGTTTTCAGCTTTACCTGCACATTGCAATCATCTTGAGGAACTTTTGAAATTCTCGATATGCTGAGGCCATATCCTCGAGCATTTAAATCAGACTCTGGATGTGGGATGTAAGCACCAGTGCTTCCAACACACAGCCCAGGCTGAGAAACACAGGCTTAGTTCATCCCTTACCCAAGGTAACTACCTCTGGTCCTCACATCAGGGCTACTGATTTCAACACAGCTTACGTCTCCAGAGAGCTGGCAGATTTGCAAGCGTGATTGCTGGGAAGTTTGGATGGCACATAGCAGACATTAGGAGCATGCAGGGAATAATGAGAAGTGAACTCTGATTCCAAACTTTCATATCATTCCCAGCTTTATACCTGCTGGCCAAACAAGCAGGGAAATGAGCCAAGGGAATGTCCGTTTGAGAGATCAAGGTAGGTAAGCACAAGCAGTTCCTTGGATACTTTATCAGCATAGGAAACAGAAGAATTTGGAAACTTTTCAGACCGTGGGGCTAAAGGCAAACAAGAAAGTTAAATAGTGAGAACATCAAGGTTATGGTTTCACATTTAATCTGTAAACATACTTTTAATATGTCCCCAGGTAATTATAAATTCATGGTGGCTTTACTGAAATTATGGAGAAGGGCTCTTCTACATTTCTAAAGAAAACTCTTCCTAGTTTGCAGGTGTGTCTTATTTGTTTGTTTATTTATTTATTTGCATTTAGGATACTGAGGAATTAAAAAAAAAACTCTTTTCAATGAGCATTAATTATATACCATGCAAGGAAGCAATTGCCTCTATGTTATGAAATATTAAATCAAAATGCCTACATTCCCACATGTCCTGGAGATAAATACAGCAGTATTTTGAAGCCCCTCTTGGAGCTGTTTTGCCTGCAAATTTATTGTTTTGTCTCCATTTTCAGAAAGCCCTGTTTTCTGTGAAGTATGGCACTCTAGGTAGTTTTTAAGGCGCGAACTCCTCTGGAGTCGCCTGTGTCGGCAACAACTCTTATGTAGATGGCACACGAGGGATGGCGGGTTGATCGGCTCCTTTAAGATGACAAATGTGCAGAGAGTGTTATTGTCTTTGATTGCATGCCTTACATCATCTGTATGTAGGAATAAGAGGGCCATACTTTATCTTTAGCCATTTTATAAATATTTAAGTCCTTATAGTTGCCTAAAGATATTAAAGCATATTTTACAATAGTCTGAATATAAATATTATATATAGCACAAGATACCAAAGTAGTTTAATGAATTCATAATTTTCTGTTCACATTTATTGGAATGTGTTTTATGTTCCAAAAGTTCCACTTAAAGAATAAGGTACCATTCTCCTCCCTGACAACACACCAAGCTTTGGCCAACATTACAGGCAAGACCTCTCAGTTCCTATGAATGGGCAGCTCCATTAGCGAGCAGGGAGGCAGGCAGTCAGGACCCTGGGATATATTTCCTCAATCTCTAGGTTAAAAAAAATACACACACACACACACACACACACACACACACTTTTTGAATAAACAATTCTGGTGCTTGTTTAAGTCATATAGTGTTTCAAAGAGAGTACTTTTTATAGTCCCTTCCATCTATTTCGAGAATATTTTTTTTAATTTCCAGAATATTAATTTTAAAAAATCTAAGTCAGAACAATAAAGATGAACTTTATGAGTTTCCCGTCTTCCCACACTCCTAACTCCCTTTTGTAAATACAAACAAAGACACTATTTGCCAGTGGTGACTCAGGGTCTTGATTTGGGTGGTGATTCCCTAATATATTCCAAAGAGTTCTCCCTAAATGAAAGAGTTTTAAGTTGCTTTTTTCCTTTTGCTCTTTACAATGGAATGACAGGCAGAATATTACTGCACCTCTTTTCAATTTTCCAGTGAAATATAAAGACCTTCCTCTTTAATATTTCACTAAGTTTCTCCGGCTCCCAGCGGGAGTCCATGCTGGGTAATGTTTGCTAATTACCAACAACAAAACTAGACATACAAGGCTGGTAAATTACCTGACCCTTTCCATTTTAATGAGACAACAAGGATTTCACGAAGTGATGTTGTTTCACTGGTTAATGGTGTCAGCAATGTTGTAATTGTGGGTTGAGACACATTAGCTGAACAACCACATGTAGAAAGGGCTTTCTCTCAACAAGCCCTTTGGAGACTAGAACCATATTATCATTAAGCCTTTGTCATTTGCATGCTGCTAATCACTTACTTTATTATCCCATGTATCCATTGTCTTTCTTTAATTGCTCTTTAAATTAAAATTAAAAATAGTTCTAAAGCCCACAATAGCCAGGATAGCATCTTGATTATGAAGATAACTTCCCGAAAATGGAACAATTGGTAATATATATGGCCAGTATTAGGAGAGTCCTCCCATTATGTACTGTGTTTGCAGGCCTCAGGGGCCTAATTGTGGTGGTTTCTCTTCCTTTAGCCCATATGTTTGTTTAATAAATGGTTATTTATGGCCTTTTGGGCCATTATAGCAACTTTGGAGAAAGTATATCCTTCTAGTTGGTTTGGGCACTGAAGTTCCCTTTTGTGGGCAAAGGGATAAAACTGAATGAAAAGACAGGATCTGTGCCAGAGCTTGTGAAGGCATCTGGAAGAGGTTCTTGAATTCTTTGCTTTTTTATTCTTAAAATTTGGACTCATGAAAGAGACATCAACTTTAGATTTGAAAGAGAACTTTGAATCATCCCCATTTTAAGGAAGAATAAAAGGAGGGGGAACAGACCAGTTACCCTGACAAAGACCATTCTGCTGCAAATGAACCCCTTTTGTCTGGATGCTGGGGTCTGGAAGGGAGGAGTGGGCATCAGGACTTGAGGCTACTCCTGAGACAGAGTATGATGTCATGTGTATGGTTGGAATCAGCGATCTTCAATGCATATATCTGAGTTTGTTGACAAAGACTCTGTGATAGAACACTAGTTACTTTCTTAAAAAGCTCAAACCCATGAAAGACTGTAGTTACTCCTGAATACTGAGTGACCTGATCCAAAGTATCACAGTTCCAACATTATGTATAATGCTCCATAACCAAAAAGGAATTTGGGCATTGCCTTTCTCTGATTGTGGATGGGAAAACCATGTATGGAGTACACGGTGAACCCCTGTGAGTGCTCATAGAGAGTTAGGGGTTGATCTGGGGCTAACGCTCATGCCTTGGTTTTCTCTTGTTAGCCCTACAACTCTATTGCTGAATAATAATGTTAGTCCTTATAAAGTGCTTACTCTGTGCCAGGAGCTATTGTAAGAAGGTTACTTGTATCAACTAATTTAATCTTTATGACCTAATATCCTTTCATTTTACAAATGAAGAAACTGAGTTTTAGGATTTAAGTAAATTGCCCTAGGGTAGAAAACTAGAAATGGAAAGAGACATGACTCAAGAGGACTGATTTCAATCTAGCTCTAAACCATGATGTTATGGCTCATTTCAGGTTGTTGCCAAAGGGTGCTTAGTGATGGTGCTGTGGACAGGGTTGCTCAGAATCAAGCTAGCACCAATCAAACCCTCCTCCAATGAAGTGTGTGTGTGTGTGTGTGTGTGTGTGTGTGTGTGTGCATGTTCACATGCATGTGCTAAGACCTGACCCCAAGATCCAAGATTGCAGTTTCATATGCATCTGCCAGCATAAATATATATGTAGAAAATCCTTTAACACTTAAAAGAAAAAAAATGCCCTTATTGAAAGGATGATCAAATGTTTACAACCTTAGCCACTATCTTAGGCCAGGCATCCTGTCTCTAGAACTATTAAGAAACAGCTGGCCTGAAAGTTGTCAGCAACAGGATTCTGCTTTTCCTGAGTTACGTGGCGATGCTTGGATCACTTGGCAAATCCATCTTTTACAGCTACTTAATTTTCTGTGTGCTTAAGATATGGATGTTTTAGTTTCCTTGTGATTTTGTAGCTCTGGGTTTTGCTAAGCTGGCCATTGGTTCATACTAAACCAAACAACTGGGGCCCATTTGGCATTTGGTGTTTTAAATGTAAAAGGACATTTGAACTACATGACAAATGCTGAAAAACAAAGCCCATAGCACTGAGAACATAAAGGAACTGTTTATAATGAAAAGGTGGTTACATTTTCAGTCAATCTATCACTTTAATGAGCTCTTTGCATTTCTTTGATTAATGCTCACAAAAGGGGGAGAAAAAATTGATGTAATGGAAACAAAATGGTATATAGTCTTGGCAACAAGAAGGGGGGATTTCTGTGTGTTTTATTAGTCTCCACGTCATATCACTGTCTTGCAATGTATATGTCTGCATGTTCCCTGGCATTGCAAACCTCTAGTTTACTGGAAATGAGATCCAGCATGAAAGAGGAGATCCTATGTTAGAGGCAAAATATCCTTTGTCCTTTAGTGGTGTCAGCAAAAGGGAGGATCTCAGAACAGGAATTAAGAATAAATAAAAATAAAGAAAGATCTGACACAGTCTCTGACATATTGAGATGAGGAATCCAATAGGTATATGAAGATCAAGAAAGAAGCTTAAAAATACTTAAACATTAGCACATAGTAATTAGCACATAACCAATAGAAATTCATACAATTTAATTTTTTGTCTGTGTTAGGCAAGTGCACTACCACTGAGCTACAATCCTGGCCCTAAATTCAGACATTTTAAAATAGTAAGTAAAGGGAATGGAAGCGTGCAGAGGGAGACAACTGTGTGCAATGCCTAAATGTGGGGAGAGAAGGTAATTGAGGCAAGCTTTCTGGAGGAGGTGATAGAGGGGCAGGAACTGGGTGAGAAGGGCAGAGAAGGGCAGCATTTCTGGGGTGGGCACACTTGGTTTGGTAGGAGCAGGGATAAGAATTAGCATTTGCCACTCTTCCTCTGTATTGCAAAGCAGGCCTCACTGCTGTCTTTCAACTGTGTGCCTAGAGCATTGTGGCTCTTCGTAGGCTCCTTATAGCTAATGATGACTGGACATGAGGACTCTGCAGCCTCTGCTCTGAGATTGAGTAGCTCTTATAAAATGAGGTTGAAACAACAGAAACCTGGAAATCCTGAAAGTTCTCCTTGGGCCCTCCTTCATCTAAAGTACTTTACTCTATAACCTTAGGCTGGTCAGTTCCTTCCTAGAGATTCAGTCTCTCAAAATGACCTTTTAGATCCCTACAGACCAACAAGGCAGGCCCATCTACCAAGTCAACCAGCCGCTCTTAACCCATAAGGGTCACACAGAATTTTCAGATTTCAGGGCATTTTTTTCCTTTTATTTATGTGTGATTTTTATATTATTTCCACCATACAAATGAGTAATATTCATTTTAGAAAATTTACGAACTCTTAGAAGCAAAAAGAAGAAAATATGCATCCTTTATTTTCAAAAGTTGAGGGGCTGGGGATGTGGCTCAAGCGGTAGCGCACTCGCCTGGCATGCGTGTGGCCCCGGTTCGATCCTCATGCACCACATACAAACGAAGATGTTGTGTCCGCCAAAAACTAAAAAATAAATATTAAAAAAATTCTCTCTCTCTCTCTCTTTAAAAAAAAAAAAAGTTGACATATTAGTCTTTTGTGTGTGTGTATGTGTGTGTGTGTGTGTGTGTGTTACTGGTGATTAAACCTAGGGCCTTATGCATACAAGGCAAGCACTCTATCAGCTGAGCTATATCTCCAACCCCTTATATTTGATTTTTAAAATAGGTATAAACACTTTATTCTCAAATATTTGATTGTATATTGTTTTTTATGTCATTAAATGTTTTCTACAATATTTTTAGTGCTTGCATATTTAACAATCAGTATCCTCAAATTTGACATTCATGTGTTTTTCAGTTTAATATTATATTTTAATAACTATGCACAAAATAACATTTTACCAAATCATTAATATAAGGAAATTATGACTGTACACATAATTTTTAGTAATGAAATAGCTTAGGCCAAAGTTTGAGTCACTTGATTCATATTGACAGAGTATGTCATGTTTTTAAGGTGTAAAACGAATTAGGAGGAAGTAAAGATCAATCAGGAAATGGTAGAAACCGTACTAGGACATCTTGAGCTATTGGGCAAATAAAGACATTACACCAAGTGAATATCAGGTTTCTTTCCAAATCCGTGGTTTTAGCTGTATTTGAATTGTGACTAGCTTTGCTTTGTTGTTTTTTCCTCCCTCTTCTTTTCTTCCTTCCTTCCACTAACCAATCCCTCTCAGAGACAAACATTAGACCAAGTTTTTTAAGTTAACATTAAGGATAGAGACCATCTGCTTGGAGAGATGATTCAAATATATATTTGTTTCGTGGGTGTGAGATTTGTTTATGGGCTGAATAGATCTCGGGAGGCTTAATGGGCAAATAGCTCCAGAGATTTTTTTTTTTTTTTTTTTTTGTGGTTGGCTGGTCTTATTTGCTTTAGTTTGGGTCAGGACCAAAATGCAAACTCTAAAATGGACGAGGCACTATGCCTTGGGTGGAGTTAGCTTCCCAAGGTGCTAATCAAATACAGTCTCTAAAAAAATGTACTGTTAAAATTGTCAGTGTTACTTATTGTAAAGAAAAATAAATGGGGGCAGGGGTATTAACCCAGATCTTGTCACTGGTCACTCTCACTGGACATAGGCAAGTGGAAACATTTGAACAAAGGATGCCGTCATGTTTCCATAGATACACATGATCCCATGCATAGGAATCCTTCGCAAGAAGAACAGAGTTAGTTACTAAACTAGTTGGGAGCTTTGGGTATATGTGATAGAAATCCAACTCAAAAAGGCTTATGTAGTAAGAGAGTCACAAAGGGAGCCGCTTTTGGCTTTAAAAGGTACAATTGGGTCTGGGAGCTTCAGCAATGGTAGAGCTGTGCCCTGTTCCCTTCACCCCTTAATTCATTTGCCTGTTTCCATTTGCCCCACATGGACTATGTGGACATCAGCAGCCCACTATTTACAACCTTCTGACTTTGCAGCCACAACATGTTTAACATCTTTGACAGAAGGAACGTTGATTGGTTGGTTTGAGGACAGACTCCTCAATGATGAGTCCAGGATGAGGGAGGGCCATCTTGCTGGCCCTGTCAAATCAGATTCCTGGCTTCATGTTGCCAGTCCTGTGCTCAGAGTGGAAATGAGGTTGTCCTCTGACACAACCACCATGGTAGAATGGGTTCCTTAGATGGAGAAGGAGTTGAAAGAAGCTAAAAACATATACCATCTCAGTTGGTAACTTATTGTTAGCTTTGCCACTAACTGGTTTCCTTACTTTTGGGGCTAAGAACTTCTCTGCTCTGAGCCACAATTCTTTGTCTGGAAAATGGAGAAATTGCCTAGAGGATTTCCAAAACTTTTGTGTGTCTAACATAG
Organism: Callospermophilus lateralis; assembly: GCF_048772815.1. Lineage (NCBI taxonomy): Eukaryota > Metazoa > Chordata > Mammalia > Rodentia > Sciuridae > Callospermophilus > Callospermophilus lateralis. The sequence goes on along the minus strand of NC_135319.1, from coordinate 48,281,656 downwards.
AATGATCAGTAAAGAGTCACCCTTGGGTAATGTTATGGCTTAGGTTTCACAGAATTGTGTATTTATGCTGTTTCTAAACTCTTTATTCTCCGGTGTGTGCCAGCGCTCTCCACCAAGCACAGGGCTATTTGGCAGAAAGCAGGCAACCACACTGTCAAAAATTGGCAGGAGAGTTTTCCCTTCCCTCCTGGACATAGAGCCACAGGGCACTGTGGGTTCTATGGCCCCCTCAGGTTTCTAAGTGGAAAGTAGTCCCTTGGAGTGGCCTGTGGGTAGTATCAGTAGAACTGCCACCTTGGTAGATGATTAGTTTCTAGTGAGTAAACATAGTCAGCTGCCTGGACTTCATGACTATGAACTACAACTTTGTGGAAAACTACTATTAAAAAAAATTGCAAGGAAAAACTGAGGGTTTTTTTTCCCTTTTTTTTCCCCCTTATAGTCTTTTCCCCAAAAGACTCTGAATGTATGGATTTCCCCCTCCTAGTTAGAAAGCAATGGGATTTTCTTTACTTGAGCTGCTGAAGAATTTGTTGGAATACATAGTGCAAAAATGACTGCTGTGGCTATTACTGGAGTTACTCAGGGGAGCTATTCAGATGCCTCATTTATTGGAGCTTAATAGATTAAAAGTCCAAATTGAGTCTCATGATATAAGCCTAATCAAGTTCTAATCTGCATAATTTTCTCATAAGCAGCAATGGGAAATTTGGATAATTTATGTTTCAGCAGTTGCCAATCATGTGTTAAATAGCATTGTTGCATTTACTTATCAAAATATTTTTATTGATCTTCACTTCATCTGACATTTGGCTTTGGGATTTCCCCCCACTCCCTGGCATTAACAGGAAATTTAATTCATCTCCTAGATGATGTAATATGAGATGTTTCTCTTGATTTTAACATGTCTTTATAGATCATTTTTAACGGTGATCTTTCCCTTTTACAACTTCATATTGAATACCTGTCTCAGCAAACCTAGATGACTGGGCCTAATTTATCTCCCTAGTTTAGCATAGCATATGGATTTCTAACCATCATTTATATGCACACAATAAAAGATAATTTGGTTTGCCATTTTAACCAATTCCTTCATGTTAAATCTATGGGGGTGGAGGAAGCACTTACCTTCATTTCTCCATCCACTCCAGGGGAGGTGATGGATAAGAGTTTCCATCTCCCTCTCCCCCTGAAAAGGCTTGGGGACTTAACCAAGGAAGATTTAGAAAGTACTTTGTGTTTCCCCCATGGAAAAGTGCTGTAATAAAGCATTTATTATATATGCTGAGTTCTTCATGCTGCTACACTGATGCAAGTTAAGCCTATCTACAATGGGTCCCAGTTGCTGTCTGCTGTTGTTTAAAAGTGGAAACAATAAAAAAGTAAAACTAGCTTGGGCCTCAAACTTGCCTGCCAGGGTTGGTACCTGAGAAGGAGAGACCAACCCTAAAGTAGGGGGTGAAATACTGTGTGTGGTGTGGTGATCTGTGGACTCTCACGTCAGACTGCTTGGCTGCAGCTCCCAGACCTGCCACTCAGCAGCTGGATATGCCTGAGCAAGCTATTGGATTGTTCTCTTTATTATTTTCCTCCTACAAAATGAAAACATTAATAGTCTCTCAACTCCTAGGGTTGTGATGAGGAATAAAGAAGGTAGATTGGGAGAAAAACCTCAGTACAGTCTGGTACATAGTAATATAAAACGTGTGGTATCTAAGAGGATACCATGGAGCTAGTTTGCTGGATTCACACCTGAGGTCAGATACCCAGATGTGTGTTCCTGGGCAAGTTGCTTGCCTTCTCTGTGCTTCATTTTTCTCACCTGCTGAATAATAATCTCTAGTTAGAAGAGTTTTGAAAACTAAAGTTATTATGCAAACAGAATTTAGGACGTAATAGGCTCTCAATAAATATCGGCTGCTATTATTTTTTTCCTTGAGGTTATTTCAGTTCCCCTACTTCATTATCAGTTATCTTAATCAGTCTAACCCTAGGGCATTTCTGACTTTGCTTTGCATTCCATAGTGTTTGTCACTTTCTAATACACTTATATCTACCTTGCCCTAGGGATCTTTTCTAGTATTTCTCTCTGGTAGAGCATCTCTGAGCTGCAGCCTTCTCCACTTGTAACCATATGGTTTCTCTTACGTGCTGCATATATAGTTCATGCATGCATATAGCAGAAGTCCAAAATAGCTCATTTTAAAAAATGAAGGCTTGATGATCTCCTTATTATTTCCATGTTTTTGTCTGCACACTTCTCAGGAACAGATCAAGTGTCTATTACATTGTTTAATTCTAAGACCTCCTAAATGAAATCCCATTGTCTGAATGTCTGCTAAAGGGCACTTAACCTTCCCTAACCTGAGGCCCAGCTCAGTCAGCCTCTGGAATAACCAATATCATGGGAAGGACATCAGATGCTGCTGATTGCAAGTTCAAGCTGAACCCAGCAGGACTGCATATGACCAAGAGCACAAATGCTGCCAAAGAACGTGGAGGGTAGCAAAACCATTTTAGGAGCTGAGAAGCTCAAGAGAAAAGTTTATGCTTTCAAATAGCTAATGGAGGTGGGAAATTCCATCTAGAAAACAGAGGCTCCAGAGAGATTCTGCAACTGCTAAAAGAATTGAAGAACCTTTCTTACATGGAGACTGGCCACCAGTTTTCTAATATACCTAAACAAAATACCAGTCTTCCCCATATCCAAACTCCTTTTTCCTTAGATATGTTGGACTGAAAGTTATCACAGGACTGATATGATTATTTATACCAAAACATATCCATGTTCAAACAATGCTTCTTGCCTTTTCATTAGTTTTCCAAGATTTACTCATTGTGAAAATTCGTTTTAATTCACTAAGCAAGATGGTGCACACCTGTAAACCCAGCAGCTTGGGAGGCTGAGGCAGGTGAATTGCAAGTTCAAAGCTAGCCTCAGAGACTTAGCGAAATGGTGTCTCAAAATAAAAATTAAAAAGAGCTGGGGATGTGACTCAGTAGTCAAGCACCTTTTGGTTCAGTCCCTGGTACCAAATATATATATATATATATATATATATATATATATATATATATATATATATATATATATATATAGGAGAGAGTCTGTGCAGTGCTTACAGTTACATGGCTAAGAAGTAGGTGATCCAGATTGAAGCCATGACATCTAACTTCAAGCCCATACTCTTAACTATCCCAGTGTATTTCTTCTGTACATGCCAAGCAATCTGTGGACAATCGGGAAGTTCAAAGAAATAGGAAACTGAGTCTTTGGCCTATAGAATGAGAATACTTGGTTGAGATAGTGGTGGTGAAAGCATCTATAGTTGATGCCAAATGAATAGAAGAGGTAGTGGATGCCTATCATATCTGTCACTAAAGTCTAGAAAGGAGAGCAACCTTCACTTGAAGGAGATGAGATGATCTTTGGAAATCATTTTTAGTGCAAAACTTGCCTCCCCTGGCCATGCCCAACAGAGGCAATGGGAATACATCTAAAGACTCACAAGCCCGTATCAGTGAGAGCTAGAGCTATAGATAATTAAACTTGAATCTGCTGCTGCTGCTTCTTTTTTTTCTGTTTAGGACTTCTTATTCTCTCTCTTATGCTAACATTCTTAGTCATTTCTTGTGGCAAAATAACGAGTTGTTTCTAAAATTGATTTCCCAAATGTTAGTTTACTAACAAACAAAGGGACAGTTTCCTGGATTTGCTGTTCCTTAGCTGTACATCCCAGAGTACATTCCATGTGCCAGTTCTCTCAAGCACTGCTTCCACAAAGATACAAAGTCCCACCAAACATGTACCCAGTGCTGTTGTAATAAAAGAGTGGGGAGCCAAATAATCAGAGGCCAATCCCTCAGTCAACAATTAAGACCAACCCCTTGTGAACAATGGAGAAAAATGCCACCATTTGGCATCAGAGGCCAGATTACCTCTTCTTTTTAATGGAAGGCACCCAAGTCTCCCTTTGCTCCAAGCTTCCTTAGGGAATCTGAGAAGGACCAGAATTTTCCCATATTAAGGTCCCCATGAAAAAAAATAATGCTAGTAAATTCTGTTCATCTTTAACACAACTCTACATGAGAGGAAAAAGGGGAAATCTATTTTTTATTGGGTTGTTATTGTCTTTTGCTTTAAAAAAAAATGTGTTACCAGAAAAGTAGAAACATAAGACAACCCATTAGTATTGCTGAAGTTTTCTTGCCAACCAAAGCACACTGCTCTTGGGGTCGGGGATGGGGAGAGACAGATCTTCGATGGAGGGATGTCTTTGGACACCCTCCATGGTTTGTCAGTTGCAGATGCTAATGGAACCAGGCTTGGTGACTGAAGGGGAAAATGGAATATGAAAGCAAAATGAAAGAGGCCTAGGAAGCAAGCATGTCATTTCTAAATGAAGGTTTCATGCAAAGGAATTGAGTCTTTTCACAGCTGAAAATGGAATCTTTAAATAAGATAAAATAAAAGGATGCTTTGGCTTGTTGCAGATTCTGTAATGAAATACAGTTTTCCTAATACCGTGTGACCTGCATTTCTCCCTGCTCTATGGGTGCTATTCCTTGACGTACAAACCCGTATTTTCTCAAGTCAGCATTTGATGATGGATGTCAAAATACAGGCCATGTATTATGCATATAGCATTACCGATTTAAGGTGTTTACTTGTCAAGTTGAAGAAATTCAAAAACGTCACATCCACTGAATCTGCACAGCTGCCACTTGCAGTTTTTCATGCTTTTGAATGAAACTTCTGATAAAAACAGTTTAGTTTTCCCCTCACTATTCTAGGGGAAGAAAACAGCTAGCATTTAAAATGCATGTTCTTGGTTATGAGGTTGGCTGAAAAACATACTGTCAGAAGTTCAGGAAGATGGACACTAGACTGTCTGTCCACAGTATATTATTATAAAGAATAAAATTAAGTGCAATTAGGGAATGGATACTAAATAAAAGTTTTCTTCCTGAAAGTCTGGCACTTGATATGAAATTGATACATGGGAGAGTGGAAAATAAGAAAGTCCTTTTATGTTTTTCTGGCATTTCATGCATAGATACCTCCTCCAAACAACAGGCAATTATTGAGCACCTGTCATTTTATTCCTGATTCATGCATAGCCAAAATGCTAGATTCAGCCCAATCTTTTCACATTACTGGAGAGTGAGTCAGAAATCTGGTCATATAATCTATTTGAAGTTTTTTTCCTGGTAATATAGCATATGACTTTGAATCATGAGTCCCTAATTCCTGGATAAGTATGTGTGGCAATCCACCAAGGACAAAAAGAATCCAAAGTCAATGTGAGCACCTGCCTGTCTCCCAAGGTGGGGTAGCAAACTGAGTCTCATATCCAACTGGAGAAATTAACTTTCAATAAGTGAACATATGAGGCAAGTAAGTTTCTCATGTTTATGTGTCTCTATGAATGCCCTGAGAGGTAGTTCCTGGATTTATCTGGGATCCTTTCTTATTCTCTCTGAAGTTATGATTGGTCCAAGCTCATGTACTCAGGTCTTGGGCCTGAGACCCAAGGAAGCTCAAACTGCAAAATCATAAACCAAGCAGCTGCTTTCCAGGTTTTCTGTATCCACATCTGCCTTTTGATATTACTGTTGGACCCCCTGAGAAATTCAATGGATCCCACAGTAAACAAATGGCATGTATTATCAGTTGGGAGGATTGTAGTGTTATAGTTAAAGCTTCGTCCCAGGGTTTCATAAACTGACTTCCAGACCACTCACGTATAATCGAATCAAGCCTTTATTGAAGCACACCGGTGGTGGCTGACCAGAACATAAAACTATTCCCCTGATCAGCCCTGAACAATTGCAAGGGCACTCCTTATAAGCCTGAAAACCGCAAAAGGGATGTTCGGTGGGTCTAGCCAACGCAAGCAAGCCACGTTACAGAAGCGGGACAGTGCAGTCAAGCAGAGGGAAGCCTAACCAATCACAGTTAGCTCAGTCACCCCAGTTACAGAAACAGAGCCCCGTTACCCTAGATACAGAAACAACCCCCATTAGGTAGTTCTGTGTTCTTAAAGGTTTCTATAGCAAAAGGAAAAGAACATTTTTCTCCAGTCATGACTCTTCTACTTGGCATGGTTGTTTTACAGGATGAAGTCATAAAACAAAATGGAGTCACATTTGCTCCTACTATCACAGTAGTTGCAAACATAGAAAATTCCTTCTCAATTTGGCTTAAACAAAAATATTATATTTTATGTTGTGCATATATGTGTAAAAATATTATGCCATGTGTAAGCATGTAAAAGAGAGAAAGAGAAAGAAAAGAGAAACTCAGTGTGTGTATGAAATCTCACATATTAGGAAACTAAGTTAGGGTGGTTCCTGGGTAGTTATCTCAGGAACTCGGACAGTTCTGTGATTCATTTCAGTCAGTATCATGAAGGTGCTTTGGTACTGAGCCAGTGTTCATCCTATTTGCAATATGGCTGCCACAGGTCCAGGCACTGGAGGCACACATAAGGATGTTCAGTGTATTAAATGAAAATCTCTTCTTTTTAAGAGCAAGGAAGCAATTCTTCAAAGCCCCAGTCAAGATTCCCCCTACCCCACCTTCCATTGTCCAGCACTGTGTCAAAACCCAAGCCAGTCACTGACTGGCAGGAGGAGAAGCAATCACTTGGTTTAAGATAACAGTCAGGAGAGATTAGGTGTGCTGGAGTAATGACAACAGTGACAAACAAACAAGTTGCCATGGTTTAAAACAATGCAGCTTTGTTTTCCACTTGGACAGAATGCTTTGTGAGTCTGGGCAACTGTCCAGGGCTCCTGTCTACACTTGACCTCCATTGCAGCCTGTGCCCCCACAGTTGTCGTGGCCTGGGATAGAAAGTCAGCAAGTCAAATACTTGTACCAGAAGTGATCTGCATTGCTCTGTTCACTTGTCATGGGCCAGAGCATTTCAGGTGTCACATGGTCCTCTCTAACTCCAAGGGGACAGAGGTCAATTTTCCTATGTGCCAGAAAGGAGAGGGGATTGAAATCTGTAAGAAGGAATAAATAATTGGGGTAGTCTGGATTTTTAGAGAACAATCAAAGTGAGTTAGAATTATTTACAATGGTTTCCTACTTTGTCCTTTTAAAAAATTACCCATCTGAGTTTATCCTGGGAGTGAAAATTGTTGACCTCTAAGTAATGCATAAGCTACATTTTAGGGGTTGTATATGTAAACTTTACTCTCAATATTTCCAAATTTTCCACTTCTCTAATTTTTCTTCCTCCTCTGTTTTCTTGCCACTAGGATTCACACCTCCAGGAATGGACAGATCCTCTCCGGATAACAGCCCAGTGCACGGGATGTTACGCCAGCCATCCATCACCACTGGGGTCAACATACCCATCATCACTGAACTAGGTGGGGGTCATTGTTGGCTCTGGGGGGAATTTTTTTGTCCTCTTTTCCAGACCATTCAGGATATAAGGAGGTTGGCCTACCTTTTGCTCTTTCAGCCTCTTAATGGGTTTTGTTTGCTGTGTAGTTGGACAGGGGCAGGGGTAGAAAGAAATATGGCAGATTACGTGAAGGAAAATCTGATCTATCTTTTCTCTGAGATAAATAGACTGTTTCCTTCATACTGTTTACTGTTTTCAAAGGAGCATGAGATGATGGCTTTGAGATCAGGGCATGTATTTGGGAAAGGGGAAGAAAGGAGGAAAGGTTGTTCTCTACGGATTCCTTCTCATGAATGTTCACTGGAAGCACCTCTTTTGAGCATTCTGTCTGGACAGCTTCCACAATCTGAATCCTCAAAATGTCAGTTCTACCCAAATTCACATGGAGAACTGGGTAGAAACATTGGCTAAGATGTAACAACTTCACATTTGATCTGTTCTAGTTGAACATCTCAGCCAAAGACCATTTGCAGAAAATGGCCACTATGGTTTTAAAAATGATGGGATTTTGAGGGGGGCCATATTCTTTGGCCAATAGAATCCCACTTCTAACCTGACCATGGCAGGTCCGTGCTATCATTTATAAATTTGCAAAACTTAGGGGAGTGACTCTTCCCCTAAGACAAATGCAAACTGCTCATGGTCCTGGGTCCCTTTGCTTTAGAATGTTTCCTTTGTTATTCCCTCACTTTTCTTTTTTTGTACTTTCCTCCACTCCCTTTCCCCATCCCTTAAATGCTGTATCCAATTAGCTAAACCGGGCAAGTTGCCTTTGGTATCAGTCAATCAGGAAAAAAACAGTGGAACGCACATTCTAATGATAACTGAACTGGGTAAGAAGCGCTATTTTCCTTGACATCAGTATCTCCTTTTGTTCTGTTCTTGGTGTTTCCAACAATCATTGGCTTGTTTTTTTATTTCACTGGCTGTAACAGAAAGGCTACCCCATGGCACTGCTTTGAATGCGTTTTATTTGTGGCTCTGGTTGGAATTGACTGTCTTGTTCTGGCCTTTCTTAATGATTTTTTTCCCCACACAGCATCAGTAAACCTTTGATCACACCCATCTGACCTGGCAGTTGTTTCCAAAGCATCTTTGCTCTGATTCATTTTCTGTGGCCCAAGCCTTTTTTATTTTATTTTTTTCCCACACGTGCCCCTGCTCTCCTGCCTTCTCCCTATCTTCCTCTTCCAACACACTGTCAGTTTGACTGACACATCTTCACAGCTCTCAGAGGAAGTCAAAGGAGAAATATAAAAATTTTAAGATAAGAAACCTAAGATGGTGCTTCCCTCCAGCTGTTTATTTTCCTTTATTCTGACTTTATTTGCCTTTTTTCCTCCTACTAGGCCCTTTCTCAGAAGCTCTGGTTCTTAAGCCATAAAAGCAGCTGCTTCCTAGGGGAACCCTTCCTTACTAAAGCCAGATTTTGAGAAGGGTGCAGAAGAGGAGGTTAGCGATCCAGCACGCTGACCCCACCCTCCTAGATGCGTCCAGAAGATGAAGGCCTCTGGTCATGACTGCATTTGTCAGGCCCTTCCACAGTTCCCCATGACTTGGTTAATAACTCCGTGAAGGGCACCCATCAGCAGCAGGTCTCAGAACTGGGGATTGATCTTCTAAATAGAGACAGTGAAAGTACTGCTCAGCAGAGGGGTAGATGGAGAGGTGGGAGCACCTGCCTTCAGATGACTCACAGACGAAATGTACACTCCATTTTCTTGGCCCAAAAATATATTTCAAAATAAGAAAGCAGGCTTTTAACACAGTAATCTTGCTTGTGAGGTGTCTAGAAACTAGGGAATAAATTTTCCACCATTCAGCCCTGCATTATTGTAGACGTAGCCATTTATCAGGCCAGATTCACTCAGGTCAAAGAGTACTGCCCTATTTTCTGTTTCCAACCATAGGAGAGGTGTCTTTTTCATGCTTAGCGTAGTTGGCTAAAAGCCTAGGTTTCTAGATTGCTCTTTTCAGAACTGTAGGGCCATAAAAGACCTGGAGAGCTCACGTGGCCCAGATTTCTGGTTGGAAAATTCATTCAAACACTTCCATCTCAGAAACCGACAGCAACATTTCAAAAACATCAGTGCCAGAAGTTTCTCTTTCTCTTTGGAATTCACATGCTGCTAACTAAATGGTATATCCTGATTTGTGATTAGTGGAAGAGAAAAGAAAAAGTTCTGTGCTATAAATCTGAAGCAGCAAATTCAGGTATTCAATAAACATAAGTGACTCTCAGAGAAAGTCAATAGAGAAATATTAAAGTCCTTCCCATACCAGATTTCTTCTTTGTGTGCAGAGAGCCTTCCAAAGGAGAAACACTAATCTGACCAACAATATACTTTTGGACAATTAGAAGACAAAAATTGCAACAAATCAGGTTTTGAAATCTGAATTGGCTTATTTATGATTCTAGAATGGGCAATAGAACAAAATGGTTTATAATGCTGGATCCTACCATAAGGACAGGCTATATTTACAGCCAGAAAAGTGACATAGGGAACATAGAAGTAAAGTTTTGAGACAGCTTATTGGGTATTGGTGGTGTATGTCTTCTTTAGACTGCGTGGTCACTTGTGATTGGGTAGCACTCAGCTCCTTGTTACAATAATAAGTTATAGTCTGCTTTATGCATCATGTTAAGTTACAGTTCACTATGTATGGAGACACCTTTAGCCAAAACTTAAAATTGCATTGAAGCAGCTTTAGGCCAAACTTAATTCAATTTAACAGGACAAGGGGAAGGAGATGAGGAAACATCTACCACTTGAAGGATCCATAAGCAAGCCTTTAGTGTCTTGAGAAAGGCAGAGGGAAAGTAGGCATTTTCAAAATGCAGTGGGTTGATAGACATTTGATGTCATAAAGGAGAAAGGTGGCCATCAAGAAAGCAACCTCCATTGATCTAGTGCATAACCTGATCCAAACGTTGGGTCAAGCTCACCAGCATGATCTCTTATGAGCTTCTTAATAACCTCAGGAGAGGGCTGCTGTATAATTTCCCCACTTTACAGAGAGAGAACCTAAAGGATAGGCTCTTAAGATAATTTGCCCAAGGAATTTTGTAACAGAGCCTGACTCAAAGCCCAGATGTCCCAGAATCTGGATTTTGGACTTTTACCCAATACCCTGTAACTTGTGTGTATACTATTAAGACAATAGGGACCCAAAGCAGTGAACTTTGGGAAAACAGAGCAAAGATTTTCCCCCATTAGAGTCTTTCTATAAGGAAAAAAATGGCATCATTTAAAAACAATTATATGTCTAGCCTTTTATCCTATCATCATTTATTCTGCCTCATGCAATAAACAAAAGTTGTGTTTTTCTTTTAAGAAAAGTTATCAGGAAAGTTACTTTAAAAATTAAAACAATAACTCTAGGAAAGGGAATATCTGCTGATACATTTTTTAAAAAGAATCAGGGAAAGGAAACCTCATCTGTTCTCTCCCTAAAAGCAAATTATTGTTCCAGAAATTACAAGTACCCCCTCCCCATCCCCATGCTTTTCCCCTATTACTTGCTCTGCAAAAGTGATAATTTCTGAAGCCAAGATGGGAATGGAAATTAATTTGTCACTTAATTTTTAATAAGTTAAAGACATCTGAGTGACACAACTAATCAGTCTGCATGTGTGTGCTGGAGGAGTCCTTGAGGAATCCTCAGATGGAGATGAAATACAACAGCCAGGGCTGTATCTGCTTAAGTGGAAACAGAAAAGATTGAGCTGTTTAGAAGGGAAAGGGAGAACGTGGGTGTAGCCTTGCAACTCAGAACTCAGAGAAAGTCTTTGTCAGCAAGCAGTGGGGTGGGGAAGGGATGCATCCCACCTGGGGGTTCCTGGAGGTTCAGCAGGGCCTGTTGGGTGTGGGCTTGGATTCAGAGCCCTAGGCTACCAGCACCACCCAGGGCAATCCCCAGGGCAGACTGTGGGTTATGCCTGAGGATGAATTCCTTGCTGTTTGCTTTTGCCCTGCTCCCAGTTCATTGCTTTTTCCTCTGAATATGTTGCTTTTTTTTTTTCTTCTCTTTGTGGCTAAACTTACCTTGCCAGCATGGCTGCTCATCACTGAAATATGTCCATCTCTCAAAGGACTTGGCTACCAAAAAATGCTTCAGAGTGTTTTTCTGTCGTGATTCTAAAACTATACCAAAGAACTGGCCAGCACGGTCTCCTGGTCCTCCAGCAGCCTGCTGTGCAGCAGGTCTGCTTGATCTCATTGCTCTCCAGGTCTTGGAAATTTGAACAGTCCCATAGGAGCAGTCCATTGAGTCCAACTGCCCCCTCCAGAGATCCATCCACAGCTTTCCATGCTTTTGTTTCCTTTTCAGTGACTTCAGTGTTTCTATACCCGTCACCTGTTTCTATACCAGTGTCTCTAGGCTTTGCTACCCAGGTGTGTTCTTCAGTGCTAATTCTTTTCTTATGCTTTTTCTAGTGAATGATACTAACGTTCAGTTTTTGGACCAAGACGATGATGATGACCCCGACACAGAACTGTACCTGACGCAGCCCTTTGCATGTGGGACAGCATTTGCCGTCAGCGTCCTGGACTCACTCATGAGCGCGGTGAGTGGTCTAGCTCCCTCCTTCCTAGCCAGGGAGTGGAGGGTGCCCCCAGTGGTAGACTACCTCAGATGTAGGAAGCTGGAGTTGCAACTCCTGCAGAGAGCAAAGCTTCATGAGGATTACAGTCCAGAAGGGAGTACCAACATTAATCAAAGGGTCATGGAGCAAACATTTGGTTATATATTCCTCAAAGTGCAGGGAAGTCTATGACCTGCTCTTGGGAATCAGAGAAAGATTCCCTAAGGAAGTGATATATACTTTATTCCAAAATGTGAACCATAAAGAGAGGACATTTTCTGGGAAGAGTATTCCCCAAGGAAGAATAAAAGCAAATGCAAAGGCCTAATAGTGCTGAGGAAACTGACTCTCTCAAGGAAGTCACAGAGAGCTGGTGAGCTGGACCACCATGAGAAAGGGCTGGGGAGGACAGATCAAGATGAGACCTCAGGATCTCAAAACCATTTTCATGGTTTTGGTTTTTTTCTTAAAAGCAATGAGGAGGCGAAAGTTTTTAAAATTACAGAGTGATGTAATCAGGTTTGTGTTTTGAGGGGTTTGCCTTGTTGGTCTGCTGAACATGGCTTGGAGGAGTAAGGTGGCATCAGGAGACCTGAGTACAAGGCCATCATAGCTTGAACTAGGGTAGAGATGGTAGAGATGGGAAAGATGGATGGATTTGAGTAGCATATGTTAATAAAATTGATAAGACTTCAGAATACAATGAACTGAGCAGAAAGTAGAGAGGACAGTGGGTCAAGGGTGATTCCCAAGTCACTGCCTGTCACTGAGACAGCAGCCCAGACCTGAAAGCCAGGCCTGGGTGGTTCTCTGATGCAGGGAGGGGACAGAATGATGATGAAGAGAGGGGGCAAGCTGGCTGATAGATCAAAACATTTTTCTAAATGGCTTGATGTGTATCAGATTGTCAAGGCATTTGTTGTCTTACTTTTGCAACCTAAAACGAATAACAATTTAAAAAAATAGATCCCTGCTTAATGGAGTCATCTTTCACTGCAAAAGGCAAAAGCAGACATTTAGAATGGGTCATAACCTGGGTATTGTGAAGTGTTCCCGCTGAGTGTCTTTATTTACTATATTGAAAATCCTCTCTATTTTGGAGTCATCGAATTCACAATTTGCAAAAATGCAGACATAGGCTGGATAAAAACTGACCTTTGGAGAATCCATGTAAAAGAGCTTTATTGAACACATTAAAACCATAAACATAACTCAGAGATTTTTATACACGTACATTTCTTAAACTGCTCAACAAGGTTTTCCTCTTGAACGTGTTAAACAACTGATATGCTAATTATACATTATTCTCATCTATTCATTAGAGCTAATCCCAGAAGGACCTCTATTTGAGGAAAGAAAAAAACAGAGCTTTTAAAGACTAATTTAGATTATTCTATATTCCTGAATATGGTTCAACTGTAAGCATATCTTAGTTAAAAATCAGAATTATGGATTTAAAAATAATTAAGAAATAGCATTTATCTGAATTAAGTTTGACTGGGCTGCATGCCCTGCCATCACTTTCTGAGCTAACAAGGAGAAAAATACACTCCCTAGAGAAGGGCATTTCTTAGGCTCTTAACCTAGCTGGTGATACCGGGGCTCACCTTTCTACCTGCTAGTGATGTTGAACTTGGTTTGGGCCGACTCTTTGAGCAGGCCAAAAGGAATAATAGAAGCTACAGGACATGCTCATTAGAGCACCAGATTCTATATAACAGGCCTCAGCATTCTCCAAATCCAGGTTTCCAATGGACTTTGGGTAATTCATCTCTTTAGAAATGTCATTGGAATTCTTATCCTAATTATAGAGTTTTCAGAATACTATTCTAAGAGATGATTAAGCTGTTGGTTATAGTAGATCTTGTTTTCAGAATTATAAAATATTAGAATTTTTAAAACTTCAAATTTATATAATTATTTGTTTGTACATATCAAATATTCAGTGTGTTCTGAGCAGAACCAGCTACTAATTTGCAAGCCTACTTTTTCATAAATTACTAAGAATTTCAAAATGGTGACAACAGAATATTAAACCAAGTGAGGGACCCCGAAAATGTAGATCTGAAAATGTAGATCCTGTGCACCTCACAGGTTGAACACCCATGGACCTAGCGCTAGTTCCAAGGAATGCAATTGGATAAATAGTAGAGAGCTTCTACACAATCAAAGGAGCCTACAGTGGCCATGGCCTGGTGGTGGGGGCACTTTGGGATTTGATTTGCACAGCTCTTTATTACATCACTAGGAAGTCGAGAATAAACCTGGCTTAAGTGTTGAGGCCAGACATTTAACTTGTCTACTGATAGTGGCTTTTCAAATCATTTGTCAAAAAGCTTATTCAATTGTTCCAGACCGTGTTTGTATTGTCTGGGAAGAACAAGTTCCATAGTGATGATTGGGTCTAGTTCAGCACATTCAATAGGATCTAGACTTTTTGAAAATGTGTTCCCTGCATTCCACTAATGTATGAAGAAGCAGATCAGTCAAGTATCAAGGCAGTGCCTGGACTCAGTGGGCGGAAATATAGAGAAAGTGAAACTCCTTTGAATGGCAGGAGACAGAGGTGAGCTTGCATCTCAGGCATTGCTCACAAGCACCATCATGACTTCCACACCAATCTCCATAGATGCTGATGGTCTCTTCTATCCTGCACACTTCCCAAATTGCCAGTTAATCATGTGTCTAAACATTCCCTGAATACTGGCCTTCATAACTCAACTCCTGCTGCTCAGTGCTTCATTTGTTAAAAGAATAATATTTTGATTCATCACGGGTGTTCCTGGAATAGATAGGGGTGCTACAGATGTGGTCTTGTGGCTTCATCCTACAAATCAATGGCAGAAACCCACTAGAAGAGAGAATAATTGTGCTTATGGGTATAGCCTCCAAGAAGAGATCACTATATTTTCAGGATGGTCCCAGCTTGCTTTCTCTCTCTCTCTCTCTCTCTCTCTCTCTCTCTCTCTCTCTCTCTCACACACACACACACACACAATGAAAGGAAGTCCTCTCCATCCTAATACTTTCCTTTTAACCCCAACCCCAACTTCAGTTTTACCAGGACTCTTTATAAAGAGAACCTAAGGCATGGACTCAAGAGGCAGACTAGATGCAGACCCCAGCACCACCATTTACTGGCTGTGCAACCTGAACCTCTCTGTGCCTCAGTTTGCTCTTATTTAAAATGGGGACAATAAGCATACTGTCAGTTAGGGGTTGTGAGATGAGCAGTGTTTAAGGTTGTAAAGTGGTTAGTGTATCACTTGGTACATGGTAAGCCCTCCACCTATTTATCCCTGTTACTGTTCTTCATGTTGATTTATTGAGCACTTAGTAAATGGCAAGAATTGTTCCCCAGGCTGAGGATTCAGCAAAAGAAGAAAGACACAGACCCTGCCCTCCTGTCATTTAAACTATGCTTCTAGTGGGCTAAGCAAGGGTAGTGACTATGTAAGGGAATAAATTAACAATGGCATATAAGGAAAATACATTTGAAGTACATGAAATAGTTTGAATGATGAGGTTTAGGAGCAAAGTGGGTATATACTTCAGGAATGTCCAGAAGCAACATCTCCATGTTCTCATCTCTAATATCAGTGAACTGGCCTCTATTTTCCAGAAATATCTGGATTTAAGTTAGAAAGGTTGGAAGAGATGACCACTGGACAATGGTCCACATGATTTAATGTGTAAACTATATTTTCATTAAGGGCCAAACCCCTTGATGAGCTCAATGTCAGCCCAAGCTAACTAGCCCCGTGTGATTTCAGAGACATAAGCCAATTGCTACTCCATGGCCCCACTTCTTACACTTTACTCAAGAGCTTCCACTTCTTTTGCTCACAAGGAGGCAGAAAGAGTGTCCACGGTCCTTGCCAAGATAGCAGGACAGCATCAGTCTAATAGGATCTAAGAGATAAATGCAGGGATATTCTGCTGGACTTGAGAATATACCCCTGCTATCACATCAGGCCAGGCAGGCCCAGGATAGGAAAAAATAATCCAATAGTTCTCATCCCTCAAGAAAGAAAAATACTAAAAATAAAAATCTACACCGTGAAAACTAGCAAATATAAAAAATGGCAGCTATGACATGGAAAATGACAATTTTAGAGCAATTATAAACGAAAGGCAGAGTGCCATTAAAGTTAAGGCAATGTTATTAAAAGATGTGTTAATTTTCAGTTAAATTTTCTATAAAAGACCAATTAGTTTAAAAGGCTTGACAGCATTAACTGTGAAACATAAGCTCCGGTAATTATACTTTAAAAAAATAAAAAGAAGAAGATGCTCGAGCGTGGTGGAGACGCACACACAGAGGGTGGTGCAGAGCAGGCTAGATGGCGGTGCAGGCTCAGCTTTCCTTGTTGAAATTCCCTGGTTCTTATCCCATCCTGTCCTGATTTCTTGTGTCTCCTTATGGGACCTCAGAATCACCCAACTTTAGAAGGCAAGGGGACCACACATCAGATCTGTGTTAGAGATTAGATCACAGAGACATAGGGAGAGAGCATTTGCTAAATCAGTTGCACTGCTGGTTAATTCTTCTTTTTATAAGCTCTCATTTATTACTAGTTTATAAATTACAAAGATGTTCCTTTAAAATTACTCAATAAACTATTGTTTCATATTTTCTTCATCAACTGTTACGTGGTCAGGAATACAAAGCAGAAAAAAGTGAAGCAACTTTCCCATTGATGTAGCTATTGAATGGCAAAGGAGGGATTAAATACCAAGTCAGTCGAGTCTGAAGTCTGTACTCATAACCAGGCTGTCATATTGCCCTACATGGAAAAAAAAAAAAAAAGCAGACTTCCCTGGGCAGATGTGGAACTATGACCTTGGCAGTGGGAAGAAGGACTCCCTTATTCTTTAGACTACGCGAGAGTCCTGACTGCAGGCACTGAATGGACTCTATCTCAGCTTTCTTATGCTCCTGACACCCATGTAAAAGAAATAGCCTTTGGGACGGAACTTTGAAAGCTTATCCTGCAAGAGTTGAAGGTTCTGTGCAAGAGTCTCTCATAAGGCTTCTAGCACAGGTATCATGGACATGGTCCATGGTGAGGGGCGGCAAAGTCTAAGTCTGGAGGTATAAAAACTTAAGGATCACCCTTACACATGACAATTCTCACTTCAAAATTTTGTATTTCTTTAATTCTAACATTTCTGTTAACTCAGAAAAGAATGTACCATCAGGTCAGGGGAATTATAGAGAGATTTGTTCAGCCTAGAAAACCTTCCGTAGGAATAGTCTTCAGTAATGGACATTTGAAATCCCAGCACCTGGCTCAGCCTATGATACTGAAACAGCCACTTCCTGTGCAGAAAGCACCAAAACAGTGTTTAATCCCAGACTGCCGAATGTTCTATGGAGTGGCTCCTTACCCCAACCCCGTAAAGAAATTTGTGCCCTCCAATGTAACCAATTCAACACCCTTGTAGGGGGAGGTATTGTCTTTGCACAAAATTATCAGATCACAGAGACCCTGATACATGTTCAGAGCACAACTATGTGCCATGCTCAAAGAAGTCTGCATTTGAATCTTGGCATCAAAACAGAAGCAAGAGTGTTCTGCAGACAAAAACATCATTACTTTCTGTAACAGCAGATTGTACTGCTTTGCGCCTTGATAGCTGCATGAAAAAAATGAAGGAAAGTCACCTGAAATACAGTGCAAGTTCAGAGGGCAGAAAATTGGGCTGAGTTGTGAGCTGTCCTGGAGTTACACAGGTACCAAAGAGAGCCTGTGATCAACTTCCCAATGGCACCTGTTGATGGGAGATTTTGAAAGCGAAGCACTATTTGAATTGTACACTATTTCGAACAAGTCAAGGTCTAGGGATTAGTAGGTACTCAATAACTGTTAGTGACTGATGGTGCTGTCTCAGTATAACTCATTTCAACACAGAAAGGGAAGCATCAAACCCTATAAATTTGACAAAACAATACCCTTCCATGTAGACCTTGAGACTTTTTTCTTTTTGTTGTTTTTAGATATACATGATAGTAGAGTGTATTTTGACATATTATACATACATGGACATACATGGAGTATAGCTTGACATTCTTGTGGTTGTACTCCACTCCATGATGTGGAATTACACTGTTTGTGTATTCGTAAATGAACATAGGAAAGTTATGTCCCATTCATTCTACTGTCTTTCCCTTCCTGTGACCCCTTCCTTCCCCTTTGTGAGACTTACTTCAATGAAGAATTTCCAATGTTCTTTGTTTTAAAAGCATGGACTGTGATTTCATTAAAAAAGGGTACTCAGGTTCCTTATAGAAAATTTGGAAAGCATAAAAACATATAAAGAAGAAAATTTAAATGACCCATATTCCCACCACCAACAATAAAACATGGCTAATATATTGGTATATTTTCTTTCAGATGGATGGATAAAGATGGATTCTTCCAGTTTTATATCTTGATTTTTTCTTTCCTCTTCAGTTAATGTGCTGTCTAGACATTTTATTATGTCATATGCTTAGGTGTCATGATTTTCAAAGCCTCCATGGGCCTTCATGAAACTTTACTTTATGGATGAACCAGAATCTAACTATTACCATAGTGTTGGATTTAGTTTAAAAATAAGGTGAGGGGCACTAGGGAAGAATAGCATTACCTTAGATTAGGTAGAGGGAAGTGATGGTAGGGGAGGGAAAGGGATGTGGGTATAGGAAAGATAGTAGAATGAAGCAGACATTATTACTGTATGTATATATGTGACTACATAACCCATATGATTCTACAACTTGTACACTGAGAAAAATGAGAAATTATATCTCATCTATGTATGATATATCAAAGTGTATAAATGCATTCTCCTGTCATGTATAACTAATTAAAACATTTTTAAAATAATAATAAGCTTAAAAATAGCTGGGGTTGTGGCTCAGTGGCAGAGTGCTTGCCTGGCACATGTGAGGCGCTATATCTTATTTAGCTTTATGTCACTGTAACAAATACCTGAAATAATCAACTTATAAGAAAAAAGTTTTACTTTGGCTCATAGTTTGGGAGGTTTTAGTGTTTGGTGGGCCCTCTTGCTTAGGGCCTGTGTTGAAGCAGCACATTCTTCTGTGGTGGCAGTGGGTGGTGAAGCAAAACTGCTCACCTTGTGGCCAGGAAACCAGAGAGAGGGGAGAAGATATCATGGTTCCACTACCCCTTTCTAGGGCATGCTGCCAGTGGCCTAAAGACCTCCCACTAGGCCACACCTCTTTAAGGTTCCACCAACTCACAATAGCACCAAAGTGGGAACCAAGCCTTTAATACATGGGCCCGTGGGAAACATTTCATATTCAAACTATAGCACCATAGGATAAGGAATGTCATACATATATCTTTGAACTAGTGATAATTTATTACATGGAGGTAAAATTATTGGGTTTTTAAATATGAACATTCAAAAATTTTTTAATTAAAAACATTTTTATTATTGCCTGGTTATGTCCCAGAAACAACTGTACTCATATACCCATCACAGAGTGTAAATGCCATCTCATGCACTCTGGGAGCTACTGATTGTCATGTTCCCTAGAAGTCCCTTTATTTGTGTTTGATAGTTTTTAGGTATATTCATTTTCAGTTGGTATGTAATTATGTAAATATTTTGTGAATTCATCTATAGTTTTTATTGGTAAGAGTACTTGCTGAAGAAGAGAACTACCAAATAGTCTTACATTAAACATTTAGCTGTAGTTTCATGAAGTTGTTTATGGCTTCATTTTTTACTCTGCTTTACAATCCTTGCTTTTGTTATTTAGAAATTCAAAATAAATATAATTTCACATTCGAAAACATATAAAATAACATTATAGGAAAAAGTCCATCAAAATTCTGTCATCAAGAGTTAACTAGTGAGGAGGGTTTTTTGACTAATACTTATAGTTATTTTTATATAAGTATAAATGTCAGCTCATGTAAAAATTTTCAACATGAACTTTGAATTGTGGAATTTTTGTATCCTACTTTTTCTTAATGTTTTAACAGTTCATAATTGTTACCATGTCATCATTCTCTGAAAACATGATATTAGTATTTATACAGTATAAATCAGGTGAGTGCATCACTATTTATTTGATCATTATGATATTACTGAAATTTTTTTTCCACATAGTTTCCATTAAATAACTTGTTGAACAAACATCTTTTCCCTGTGGTGTGTGGTGCTTTCCTTGTCATATTAAGGAATGGATCAGTTCGCCTTTTCTATACATGACTAGGTGGTAAATATTTTAAGCTCTTGGGAACCATGTAGTCTCAGCCAAAACTACTCCACTCTGCTGTTACAACAACAAAGCAGCCAGAGACAACACACACACACACACACACACACACACACACACACAAATGTGAACAAATAAGTGTGTGTGTTTGGTTCCCAATAAAACTTTATTTAAAGAAGTGCAGGTGGTAGTGGCTGGTTTGGCCCAAGGGCTAGATTTACCCATTCCTCTAATTATCAGGCTACTGTAAATCCATCCTGGTTGGTTGAACATTTAATTTTTAATATTATCTATGGTGCTTAGCTAGGAAATCTTCAAAAATTACTATAATACCTGGGGTCATAAGGCTCTTTCTAAAGGAAATTTGATATAATTGTGTATCAGGTTTTCTTTTACAGTTTGCTTTGAATCTATAATTAGACATATAAATTAGACATATGTCAAAGTTTAGAATTTTACTATAACATCACATTTATATGTTATAGACTAATTTATATGTTCTAAAACACAAACTTATGTTTTTTCTAATAACCTTGTCTGTTTGTGGATAATTATTACTTTGGTTTATACTTTAAAACAAAAGCTATTCTTCTTATTCATGTCTAACAACTGTGGTATTAAAGAGAACTTGCAGGATAGTAGTATTAATTTTCTTGAATATTGACACTACATTCTCCTTCTGACTTCTGATTTTATCTGGATGACTTTTTTTCCAGTTATACTTGTAGTTGGTTTTATTTTATTTTTTCAAAGAATTATTTCTTCAATTTATCAATTCACCAAATATCTTCTTATTATTTTACAGAGTGATGCTTTAATATTTCATCCTTCTTTTTAGGAAAAAAATAATAATAACAATTATTTTAATACTTAGTTTTATTTATTCTGTTGTATTTCATTATGATAGCATTTAAGGCTCTAAATCTGTCTCTATAGTTTCGGCCTGAATCCATGACATTTTTAGCTGTGTTTTTCAATTATAACTTAAATTTTAAATACTCTCTATTTAAAGCTTGATTTTTGTCTTAACTTACTTAATATTTAGGATACTTGAAAAAAAACGAAGTGTTGGATATTTACAAAATATTATAACTTTATTGTAAATGTTATTTATTATAAATATTGTAAATATTATAAATATTGTAAATGTTAGCTGTTAGCGATACAAAGTCAACTAACAATAGTATTTAAAATTTTTCCCTTGAAATATACTATATTTTCTGTTTGTCCCTTTTAAAAATATCAGAGTTTGATTTTGATTTTTAATAGATATGAGTCATTGCCATTTAACTGTATTATTTAGCTCATTTATATTTAGTTATCTATCTTACATGTAATGCTGTCTATATCTTGCAGTATGATTATGCTTTTTACATCTTCTATAAAAATTGTTTCTTTTATTATCCATTGTTTAGTGTATGGATTATATTTTGTATGCTTATTTCTTTCACTGAAGTTTAAACTTTTCATTTTTTTTTTAGCTCTAGTTAGTGGTTATCAGCCCTTCTAAAAATATACTCAAAACTATATTTTCTAAGTATTTTTATCTGGAAAAATCAGTGGTTCTTGATTTCTACCTGTACAAAAAAAATCACCTTTTATGCCTTCATTTTCATTTTTATCCCTTCATTTTCATTTTTATCCCTTTTCTCTTATTTTTCTGACTTAAAATATAATTTGAATAATACTATACTAATAGGCAATTATTGTCATATATTTTTTCTTTCAAGGATTAATTTTAATCTTTCCATTTGTTGTTTTAATAATGTAACAGACTTTTAAAATCTCATATTTTAACTTATTTAACCATTATTTTAAAACCAATTTAGTTCATTTTTAAAATTAAAACTTTTAAATATTTCCAAGGAAGCTTTTGTTTTTTTATTTGTTTGTTTGTTTGTTTCTAAGCATTTTTTAAATAAAGCCAACAAATGCTTAAGTACTCAAAGATTCAAAAATATTTCTATTTCCTTTATAAATTATTGGCAATTTAACTGCATGTAGAATTCTTGAAATAAAGTTATCCTTTCAAACTCAGTTGACATTCTTCTTCTATTTCCTTGAAGAGCCTCAGGCTAGCCCAATTTTTTACTGTTTTTTCTTACATCATTGTGTTGTGTCACTTTTGTTCTTTGTTTAATATTTTAGATTCAAATATTCATCTGGTGTAAGTGTTTTATTTGAAAGGAAATCTTTCCTTCTTTCCTCATACTATATTCTACCCAGCCCTAATCAACCACTTATCAATTACCTATCTTTATAGATTGTCCTCTACTGGATATTTTAGATATATGGAATCTTACTTAGTATAATGTTTTCAAGGGCCATCTATATTGTAGCATATATTAGTACTTCTAATCTTTTTATGGCAGAATTTCATTCATTGTATGGAAATAACACATTTTACTTTTGCACTCATTAGCTGATGAAAATTTTTTTTGTTTCCATGTTTTAGGCATCAAAAATAATGCTTCTATGAACAACCCTATAGAAATTTTTGTGTGGGCATATATTTTCATTTCTCTTGGGTGTATACATACAAGTGGAGTTTCTGGGTTATATGGTGACTCAATGTTTAACCACAAGTCGAATTCCCAGGGTGTTGTCCAGTGTGGCTGTACCATTATACATTCCCAACAGCAGTGTATGAGTGTTCGAATTTCTCTACATCTTCACCAATTCTTGCTATTATATGTCTTTTTTATTACAGCCGTCCTAGTGTAAATTAATATCTCATTTTTATTTCAGTTTGCATTTGATAACTAGTAATGTTGAGCCACTCTTCATTCTTGCTGAGTATCTTTTTTCTTTTTTTTTTTTTTTTTGGAGAAAAGTTTATTCAAGTCTTTGCCCATTTCTACAATTTGATTGTCCTTTGTTGTTTTGTTGTAAGAAGATTTTCAGTGCTGCGTTTTGGATCTTTATCAAAAATGTTCTCTCATTCTTACAATGTCTTCTCACTTTGTATATAGTGTCCTTCAAAGGGCATATTTAAAATATTTTTGAAGTCAATTTATCTATTTTTCTTCTGTAGCTTATATTTTTGGTGTCAGATATATCTAAGGAACTGTTGCCAAGTCAGAGTTCATAAAGATTCCCTCCTGTTTTCTTATAAAAAATTATAGTTTTATATATTTTTTACATCTAGGTTTTTGATCCATTTGAAGTTACTTTTTGCATATGGTGGGAAATATAGCTTACTCTTCTCCATGTGGATACTCAGTTGTTGCAATACCATTTGTTTAAGAGTCTATGTTCTTTCTCTATTGAAGGATCTTGGCATTCTCAATGAAAATCATCTCACCATAGTGGTATGAGTTTACTTTTTGACTCTCAATTTTATTCCATTGGTTTGTGTTTTGTCCTTATGCCAGAATCCTACTGTCTTACTTATTGAAGTTTTATAGTATGTTTTGAAGTCAGGACACGTGAGGCCTCCAACTTTGCTAGTTGTTGTTTTTATTTTTTATAAGATTTCTTTGGATATTTTACATCTCTTGAAACTCCATAGAATTTTAGAATCAGATTTTTCATTTCTGCAAAAACTGTTCTCTGGGATTTTGACAGGGATTACATTGGTTTTGTACATTGTTTGGGGATTATTGCTATCTTAATAATATCATGTCAATCCATGAACGTGGAAGGCTTTTCCACTTATTAGATATTCTTTAGTTTCTTTCACTAATATTTTATCACTTCAGTATACCAGTTTTGTACCATTTAGATAAATTTATTCCTACATGTTTTATTATTTTTGATGCTACTCTAATGAAATTGTTTTCTCTTAATTTCATTCTCATATTGTTTATCGATAATGTATAGAAATACAATTGATTTTTTAAAAATCTTTTTTATAGTTGTAGAAGGACAGCATGCCTTTATTTAGTTTTTATATGTGGTGTTGAGGATCAAACCCAGTGTCTCACACATGCTAGGCAAATGCTCTGCTACTGAGCTACTTTATGCTGGTTTTATATCCTGCAATCTTATTCAACTCTTTTCTTACTTATAATAATTTTTAGTGGATATCTGAAGACTTTCTGTGTATGATATCAGGTTGTTTATGAATAGAGATGATTTTACTTCTTCTTTTCCAAAATGAATACTTTTTATTTTTTTGTAGCCCTAAATATAACCTCTCAGACAATGTTGACTAGAAATTATGAGATCAGATTTTTGTCTTGTTTCTCATCTTAAGGGGAAAGCATAGAGTCTTTCATTATTAAATACATGTGAATTTTTCATACATGTCCTTCATGAGGTTGTCTTTCTAGTTTGTTGAGAGTGTTTATTATAAAAGGGTATTGAATTTAATTCTTCCAAGTGTTTCTTCTATCCAATTTAATTTTACCATCTTTTACAAAAAAAGAACTGGATAATGCCGCAGTCCGGCTGCAGCAAAATAAGCGGGGGGTGATGAGCAACTTGTGTACATTGATACAGCAGGAGTGGGAGCCGTTTATTGTAGGACAGGAGGGGTATATATATAAACTAGATACAGCAGTCAATCGATAAGGAATCTCCACACTTAATGGCTCGCTGGCATTACTTCACAAACCACTCCCTCTGGCAAAATGCCAGGTGCCATCCTGACTTGTTTACAGACCCTAACAGGATAAGACATATGAAGTTAGCTTTCTCATCATTTTATCTTTTGTTTCTTGTTATATGTGCTTTATATTCAAGTTTTTAAATTTTTATTTTTACATAAATGCTTTTTAAAATTCTCTTTTATTTCTTCTAGTAAGTAATTCACCAGTCTAAATGATGCTTTTTCTTCATATCTTGAACACTATGGTTCTCTTTTGAAAAATATTTATTTTGGCTCATTTTTTCCCTCTATTTTTGAGCCAGAACAGGCCAATTGTTCAGTATTCAAGGTTTTGAGTGTTCTGCCATCCACCTTACTTCTTGTTGGAATGCTGCCCTGGGTCTTGATCTAGAATGGTAATTGTAGTATAAAGGCCCTTGTCAAAGTTCTGTGTCCAACTTTCCCTAATTTAATGTGGGGCACAGGGCTGAGGACTGGTCTTCTGTTTCTAATGATGGGTTATCTGACTGTCGGCAAGAGGATTTCCCCTAGAAGCTTTGGGGAATGTTCACATATATATCCCTAACCAGCCCCCACCAGAGTGCTGCCCTGGCTGCCCCTCCTGCTGCTGCTTCCTCTCAGGACTCCATCCTCAGGGACCACTGCTGTTCAGTTCCTGAGTCTAGAGGGAGCCTGAGAGTGGAAGCAGACTGCAAGTACAGGTTCAAGGGTGGCAAGAAATGACCTTAGCCCTCACCCCCCATGAAGTCCCTGTAACAAAAAACAAAACAGAAAAGACTGAGAGATCCAGAGGAGGTTGTGAATGAGGTTGACTCTTCCTCTCATCAGTAAAGGCCCTGCGTCTCTGGTACCAGGCTCAGAGCACCCACCAGTACTTCCTGTGCACCAAGCCCTGTTCTCAGTGCCTTGGGTACATTTAGTGATAGGGTCCTCATAGCCCCCTCAATTATTCCATTTTACAGATCATGATACTGAGGCCCAAAATTGTTAAATAACTTTTCAAGGACACCAACTTCTGAGAGGTGAAGTCAACATTAAACATGGCCTCGCTCCAGGTCCCTTAACCACTCCAGGTGCATTTCCTACTTTAGGTACCCTTGTTCTGCTGGTCCACCTCTTGGGGACATCTGAACTGGGAATATAAATTCTCTTTAGGGACTAGTGGGTTGTGTATAACTTTGCTAGTTCCCTTTGCAGTTGGGATTTTGTGCCACTCTGGGCATTTTTGTGAGTGTTTCAATGAGGAAAATGAATCTAACCCCACTAGCAACTATCATCTTAACACAGAAATCCTGATGGAATTCTTTGCATATAAACTTGATCTTAACGATCCTTCTTATTTTGTAGATGAGAACAAGGGAACCCAAAATGATTAGGCCACCTCCCCTGAGACATAGGACCAGGCATGGCTCAGAGGGAATGGGGACTTGTCCTTACCTAGTTTCTTCCCCACCACACTCTGCCAGGGAAACTCTCCCAGAATCTGGTCAAGTAGAAATACATCTGTCTTCCCTAACCTGCTCCCAAAGCTACATAGATCCTCAAAAGCCACAGGCAAGACTTGCTTTGATTTTATTTAGCCTGCTTTATTTCCTCTTTCACAGTAAAAATGGAATGCACACCTTTAACTGAGATTTTTCTCAAATTAGGCTGGGTGACAAATGTCTTTTTAAGCTCTCTTATTTGACGTCCTATTAATTTTTTAAAACTCCCATTGTTCTCTTCCCAACAGACCTGTTATATTTCAGATGTGAGACAAATGTACACTTAGAGGGAAACTTCTTTAATAAGCTCGTTTGCTTCAGACTACTGAGGTTATTTTAAAAACAAAAACCTAAGTACACACACCAGAATACTCAACGCATCATAAATTTATCTGGCTTATTTATTGATGGAGACTTCTGGGTTAGACTGTTATCAAAGCATAGGATAAATTGTTGAGTATGTGGCATTAATGATTCTCTTGGCATCTCCTTCCTACACAAAAAGAAGCTTTGCCGTTCTGGGGGGAGGCAGTCTCCCTTCCGGCACATGGGGGACAGGCCCTCGGAGGCAGTCCTGCCTCATGTAGAGCTCAGGCAGGCTGCATTTAATTACACAAGTCCAGAGTACCCAAGCAGACACATAGATTGCAGAGACCAGGCGATGCTGCATCCCTACCAACACCAATTATGGTAAACACCAATTATCCAGACGTTAGCCCTTTAATAGAAGTCCTCTGAATTGGTTTTTTAAAGTCAGTCTCTCGTGGTGGAGCCAAGCAGGAGGAAAAAAAGACTGGAATAATTGGAGGCTGTTCTCTTTTCACTTCCCACATAAAATTATCTGAAGAGACAGGTCAGAACTTTAAACAGGAGATACCAAGAGAAGTTGTGATTTGGATGTCGGCTATTGTGACTTTAGGGTGTTTGCTTGAAGATGTTCCCCTCTCCTCTCTCCACAGACGTACTTCAATGACAATATCCTCACCCTGATACGGACCCTGGTGACCGGAGGGGCCACGCCAGAGCTCGAGGCTCTGATTGCTGAGGAGAATGCACTTCGAGGGGGCTATAGCACCCCTCAGACGCTGGCCAATAGGGACCGCTGTCGTGTGGCCCAGTTGGCTCTGCTGGATGGGCCGTTTGCAGATTTAGGGGTGAGCTCACAGCCCAAAGGACACCTGAGCACAGTGTTTGGGGAAAGCTTTTTCTGAATGAATTTGGTGTCAAACAGTGAAAAAGCAGACATCTGACTTTGTCTTCTCTACTATAAATAACCAAAGACCTATGGTTTACTGTGTATCAAGCACTGATCCTTATATGTAGTCATTCATTTTAATAATCATGACCACCCTTTGATACAGGTTCTATTTCCACACCCTCTAAGCAACTGAGGAGGCCCCAGAGAGCCTGAGAATTGGCCCTGTTAGGAATTTGCACCAAGGCACCCTGGCTTCAGAATCCACTAGGCTTTCTCATACTTTAGTATTTTCCTTAGGGATATTGTTACCCAAGTTGATGCCAGTCTGCTGCCATGGCTGGGAAACCTTCCCACAGGATCCTGGCATAGTCAGGGCTACTGAACCCTGACTCTGTTAATAGCACGTAGGGATGCCTCGCTCCAGACCTCAAGATCAGAGTTTTTGATGAGCCTCAGGCGGTTTTCAAGGCACTCATGCATCCATGTGCATCCAGACTCCTGGCCAAACAGTGTTTCTAGTGGATCCTAAATGCTTCTGATTCAAACCTAGGACTTATACTTCCTTAGACTGCACCTGTCACCCTCTGCCCTGCCTTCCCTGTGACGGACGGGACCAGCACTTGTCTTTGGGTGCTAGGCACCAGCTGGCACTGTGCACTTTGGCAGGAGTGTGCACTCTGTCCCCACCTCATTCCTAACCCACCCCCATGGAGTGGTTGGAGCCAGGAGTCTTAGGAAACTATAACCTGTTGCATAATTAGTAGTATTGCCCAGAAAGTCGAATAGTGGAAAAGGAGTCAAGAAAAGCATTTTTAGTTTTTTTCTAAAATATCAATGTCTAGTACTTGTACCATATTTTAGTTTGTAAGGGTCTGGGACTTCAGTTAGACTGTTTTGTTTTTGTTTTGAAAGGACACTTCCATAACTAGTGACTTGTTACTTCTCATTTATTTACTGATACATTCAAATAGGATGGAGACTGTAAACATTGGTAAGATTGGGCCCCACTTTTATTCTCTAATATGTTGTTCCTATGGAAATTCCAGAGATAGGAAGGATAAATACAGTCCCTTTCTGCTAAGTGAAGCCATTCTGCAGTGTCCTTCCTATAAAGCCCATCTGGAGCCACCTGGCTGCATGAAGCCAGCGTTTCCAAGTGAATGCATTTGCTCTCACTTTCCGAGTCAGGCTCCAGACCATGTGAAGGTGGTTGTGAACTGATTACAACTGTGAATTCCAGTTATTCTGCCTGCAGACCCCCAGCTCCTGGGGAAACACATTCTCTTCCCCCTTGCCATCTCTGAGGTCTGCAAATTGTGCTTTTCACACAGTCCTTACCTGAAAGAGTCTCTCACCATTGGACCTGTTGGGGTCTTTTCCCCTCGCTGTGATTTCCATTATCACTTGGGCAGTTTTGACAACATGGGGTCCAATCACAGTTGCCACGGCTGAGCTGGGGGCAAAACGTAATCACTGTTTTGCAGAGCTGGTTTCTTCTCAGTTGAACATACATTGGAGACCTTCAGCTTTACACCCTCAAGGGAGAGGCATAATCTCTTTAGAGCTCCATTGCTACAGATGGAAAAAGGGGAGGGACTCCAGAAGAAATACCCACTATTATCTGACCCTAAAATTACCCTTTTCAGCTGTAGGCAGTCAACTGTGTGACTTCTTCAGCCAAAGTCCCTTGGCCCAGACCCTATGCTTCATGGGACGACAAAACAAGCTTTTATGGAAAGACTCTTTCCCCCCTGGACCTTAACTTCCAAGCACATAAAAATGATTTTTCTCTCTGTTTTCCCAGGATGGTGGTTGTTACGGCGATCTGTTCTGCAAAGCTCTGAAAACATATAATATGCTTTGTTTTGGAATTTACCGGCTCAGAGATGCCCACCTCAGCACCCCTAGTCAGTGCACGAAGAGGTGAGTGTCCTCCCACTCTGCTGGCCCACCTGATACAGACACACAGGTGCCCTCTTCTCCCCTGTCCCCTAACATGTAGGCAAAGGATGCATACATACTCTCCACAGGCAAAATACCCTTCCCACATAAAATCTGACACTTAGTTTGGAAGTTATGGGAAACATTTTTCTTTACTTAATAGTGGATGTGAAGACATTGTGGAAAGAACTCACATTTTTTAAAATAGTTGTCATCCAGTCACAAAAATCAGAACAGAGGCATCTCCCTCAAACTCCAGCTAATGGAATCAACTCTGTTGGTAGCTAACATAGAGATACTTCACATTGCCAGTGTTTAAGAAAGATTCTTGGCTGTATCTTAGAATCCTCTATGTTTGTTTCATATATTTTTAATTGACTCTCTTTTACATTTTCATATATTTAATTTGAAGAAGAGTGTATAACATTATCTTAAGCAAAAAACACAACAGTTTAGGTGTGCTAGTTATATGCATTAAAATAAACATAGCTGGCAAAAACTAGGAGTGCATCCTAGAATTAACCAAATCAATGAGTTTGCATAATACACCCCAAGAAACAATGCTGTGGAGTTGTTTCACAACCCTGTATTTTAGAATCACCCAGAGAGCTTTTAAAAACTACTCTGAGGGGCTGAGGATGTGGCTCAAGTGGTAGCACGCTCGCCTGGCATGCATGCGGCCCGGGTTCAATCCTCAGCACCACATACAAGCAAAGATATTGTGTCCGCCGAAAACTAAAAAAAAATAAATAAATATTTTAAAAAATTCTCTCTTCTCTCTCTCTCTCTCTCTCTCTCTCTCTCTCTCTCTCTCTCTCTCTCTTTAAAAAAAGCAAAAAAACTTATAAAAAATTAAAAAAAAAATAAAAACTACTCTGACTCCAGGGAAAACATAAATGCATTCAAACTTTAATATATATATATATATATATATATATATATATATATATATATATATATATATATATATTTTTATATAGTGAATGCCCAGGAATTATAGTGTAGAGCCAGACTTGACAACTGGGGTAGAAAAGTGGGTTCCCAAAGTTTAGGGAGCCTGAGAATCACCGACAGAGCTTATTAAGAACAAATTGCTGGGCCTCACTCTCTGATTCAGGAGATCTGGGTGGGGGTTGCTAAAGAATTTGCATTTTGCAGTGCTTTCCAGGTGGTGCTGACCTGCCTTTCCTGGGAACCATAGTCTGAGATGGCTGCTTTAGAGGAACCATAATGATTATTGCAGTCATTCTGATGTGGACTGGAGGAGTCTGATGGAGGAGAGCAATGAAACAGAGTTGACAGGCAGGCAGGAAGGCCTTTTATATTTGCAGTAAAACTCCCACCAAGTTGATTTTTCAAAGATGAGAATGGTCTAAGGAGACCCTAGGCAATGGTAGCGCAAGCTCCTGGGAAGTATGCCTGAGATTGTCAGGAAATTCTAGAAAGAAAGTTGCAGTGCAGTCTGTGACCTCTGCTGCATTTGGGTTACTCAGAATTAGAAGTGAAACTTGACCTCTTCTGGCCATAACAAGCA
Organism: Callospermophilus lateralis; assembly: GCF_048772815.1. Classification (NCBI taxonomy): domain Eukaryota; kingdom Metazoa; phylum Chordata; class Mammalia; order Rodentia; family Sciuridae; genus Callospermophilus; species Callospermophilus lateralis. The sequence continues at coordinate 48,250,696 of NC_135319.1, read as the reverse complement.
CAGTTTTGTTCTTCCATTACCTGTTCTAATTTGGTGTCTGCCTGGGCTTGTGGATATGGCTACCTCTGATAAGCTAAACAGAGAACAATTTTTTTGAACTTGGAAGCAGATTTGAAGGTATTAGATCAACTGCAAGTACAGCTCTTAGATCCTCTGGTCAACTTGAGCAGCAGGCAATGCTTTTGGGCTCAAGGGGTCTGGACTTCTCCACCAGATCACCCTCAGGCTGTGACATCTCTGCTTTCCCTGTCCAGGTATGTCATCACCAACCCCCCGTATGAGTTCGAGCTTGTGCCGACGGACCTGATCTTCTGCTTAATGCAGTTTGACCACAACGCCGGCCAGTCCCGGGCCAGCCTGTCCCATTCCTCCCACTCATCGCAGTCCTCCAGCAAGAAGAGCTCCTCTGTTCACTCCATCCCATCCACAGCAAACCGGCAGAACCGGCCCAAGTCCAGGGAGTCCCGGGACAAACAGAAGTACGTGCAGGAAGAGCGGCTTTGATATGTGTATCCACCGCCACCATGTGTGAAACTGTATCTGCCACTCATTTCCCCAGTTGGTGTTTCCAACAAAGTAACTTTCCCTGTTTTCCCCTGTAGTCCTCCCCCTCCCTTTTTTTACACATATTTGCATATGTATGATAGTGTGCATGTGGTTGTCATTTTTATTTCACCACCATAAAACCCTTGAGCACAACAGCAAATAAGCAGACGGACCAAAAGTTATTTATGATTCTAGGGGAAAAATAACCCAAAGGCATGCTCCAGACATAAATAGCTCACTGCAGAAATGAGTTCACAGATTAGAAAGGAGCACTTGTGATCAAAGTCGGTTAGGCAAAGCAAGTTTATTTCATATACAAGAAAAGTTTGTTCTGATTTATCAGGGTTATCAGGGTGCTTTGGGTTTTGATTTTTTGTTTGTTTTCCTTTTGTTCGCTCATTCTTTTTTTTTTTTTTTTTTTTTTTGTACACACACAATAAGTTAGCACATGTTTATTTGAAGCAAGCAACCAAAAAGCAATGAAAACGTATCGATTGTTTCCACTCTCTGGGCTGAAGTATCGGGAAGCATCTGAAAAGCTGTCATGGTTTGTGTAGATGATTATTAAGCAGCTGCTTGTTGCAAGAAAGCATTGGAGGTTTTTTGAGTTACTCACCAAGGCCTTTTGTCCCAGAGCTAGAAGCTTCCTTTGGGAATTCATATGAACATTTCTAATGTTAATACAGAGGAAAGGAGTAGTATTCCACTTGTGGATGTATCAAATTCTAGTCATTTAAGTGAAAAGAGGTTTGATTGCATATTAAATTGTTATTCTGTCTCCTTATGCTGCCATATGAATAGCTATTTTTTTCTTTCACTTTTGACATTTGGGATGAAAAGCCATATGTATCATAAATATCAGATGTAAGTCATTAAAAACTGCCTTCCTGGGACTTTTACATCTTTTAAAAGGTGAATTACTTACCTTATGTACAGAATAAATAATGCTCAGGAAAGAGCAAGTATTTTTCCATGCATTCTCAGGGGACCTTTTTACTCCCCTTTGTTTGGTTAGCAAGAACCCCAATGCCAGGTAGGAGCGAGGGCTGGGGTGATAGTGGAGTGAGAGGGAGAAAAACCCAGCAGCAGAGAATGTTTTTGTTGGAAATGACATGCTAAATAAATTAAGATGCAGAAGGATCAAGCCACCTTGGCCTCAACAAAGACAAAAGCCAGTGGCCACCTAACATTGTTGGCATAGCTGCATGATGTTGGCTATCCCCAAACATAAAGATGGTAGGGATAAATTCCTCATCCTCCAGTTCATTAACAGCCAATTCACTTAGGCAGGTGGGTGACAATAATAGCTGCTCCTTGTCATTACAAGATGGGGAATAAGAAAAGTACAACAGTGAGCCAAACACATTTTGGTACAGTTACAATTTTTTGTTTGTTTTCTTTCTTTAAAAAAAAAAAAAAAAACAGAAAGCATGGGGGAAAGGAAGAGAAATATCCTTCTTCCAACATAAAATTGTCAGATGTTTTAGGCTTGCACATCACACTTTAGGCAATGAAGTTGTTCTTAAAAATTGGCCAACTCTACCACAACCAAATTCTCCTATGGATGGTCTGGCTCTTGGCTGATATAAACCTATTTGAGCTTTTTACTTAAAAAACAAAAATCCATTGACTAGAATAGGGGTAGAAAGGAGAAGACAAATGTCACAACTGTACCATCTCTGAAAAGGTGTTTTTATGGTGAATGTTTGGGGTTTAGATTTTGGATCCCCTGCCCCTTCCAGCATGATAGTTTTGGAGATTTGCTTGCTGTGTGGATTGACAAGCACTTTTACTGACAAAATGGTGAGGCTCAGCCAGAACCTCTACCTCCCCGCATCAAAGACAGGGGCAGAACAGCATTTAAACCAGCGATGGGGTGGGGGAAAACTGTATACATGTATATTAAAAAGGGCTATGAGTGGAAGAATTTTTTTTCAAATGATTTTGTCCCTATACATTTTGATTTATATGTTACGTATAACTATCTGTTTATATATAACTATATATATATATATATATATATATATATATATATATACACATATATATATATATAACTATATATACATATCCCCTAGTTTGGGATCATGAAGAACTCTTCATGAATTCTTTGCAAAGGAGGTTATAAAGTTACACCCTCAGAACATTTATAACTATAAGAATGTGCCAGTTAAAGTGCTCAACAGGAAATATGACAGTTTAAAAGCATTGTAAAACTCACATAGCTTACTTCTCTCTCTAAAGTGCAACAAGGATGAATAGAATGGGCCAAGGTATGACAATTAATGGTTCTGCATGACCTAGCCACTGCTGGGGGTTTTCTTCTATAACGTTGTCCTTGTGAAAACTTTTGTGAAATTAAAAAAAAAAAAAAGGAGTTAAAAATTTTATTCTGTTATTGGTTTGTTTATTTTTATTTATATTGTTCTGTTTGTGGTTTTTATTTATTTTGTTTTGCTTTTGACCCCCTCCCCCCCAAGCCCTTTTCCCCTCTCCTTCTTTTCCCCCTCCTTCTCTTTCTTCCTTCACCTTCTTAATTGCTCAGCGCAATGAGGCTGTGCGGCTGCTATGGCTAGATTCCTTAGAGTTTGTCTTGGTGTTACTGGGTTTGGGGTTGGGTAATTTGGGGGGACCTCTCTCCATTTGGCTTGCCTTCAAATCTGCACGTGGCCTCCCTGCCCACCTTGGTACCTTGCTCCAAGTTCAAAAGCACTTTCCCATTGAAACACCCAGCTTCCTCCACTCCCCCCCATTACCACCACCCTAACCCAGCCCCCATCAGTCTGTTCACATCTCTGTGTTTATCTTGGCAAAAACTACCAAATTGAATGATGATGCCAGTGGATAAACTTTTCTGGAAAACATTCTCAGCTATTCCATTTGGCAAACTTACTTCTCTGTTAATATTTTCTCCTCCTTTTATTTAAACCAGGAGGGTCATTAATGGCAAAAGCATTGTTCTCCTTTATGTTTGATAGATACGATGACAGTTAAAACTGGTCAGCTGTTGGTCAATTCGAGAGCCCATACCCCATTAACTGGGGTTGATGACTCATTCTCACTACTACCCAAGTCTCCTGCCACCTGCCTTTTGGGTGTGTTAAATTCCAACCAGAAATTGGGCAGATAGAAGTAAATGCAAAATGTATCCCATGTGTAATTCTTCAGCAGCTCTGATGAGTTGATATTGATATTACTGGAATGGGAACAGACTATGACCTGAGATGGAATTTGGGGGTTTTCCTTGGACTTTGGACACACAATTCCCACTGTTAGATACTTGAAAAATGACCATATATTGATAATAACATATTTGATGTTGGAAAAGGGATCATGATTGCTTTTTCTTCTACTTCTTTTTCTCTTTTTCTTCTTCTTTTTTTTTTTTTTAGCTGAAACTTCTCTGTTATACTTTGTTTATTAGAGTGAAGACTCCTTCATTGTTTTCCATTTGTCCCCAAACTTCCCCTTCCTCTCAGGAGAACATTGTTTACTTAGGAAGGAGGCATACAAGTGTCTCATATTGTGCCTGTCCCCTCACCCCTCCTCACCAAAATAAATAAACAAATAGGTAAGAGTAGAAAGGGAAAGAGTTCTTAGCAGGGAAATTATATGCATTATAAAAGAACAACATCTAGGAACTCAATGATGTGCCCAATTCTAAAAGAAAAATAATGTGTGAGCCATTCAATCCAATTTACTAACTCTTTGAAAGAGGAAAATGTTAAGGAAGCTGGTAGAATAGGAGACACAGGGAACCTTTGTCAGCCTCAGCACCCTGAGAACTATAGAGCCATCAACATCCCTTACGACTACTACAGGGTCCTTCCCCAAACCAGTTCAAATATGTTCTTATACATATAAATTTCTACCACTAACTGGGAGAAGTTGTAAACTCTGCTCTGAATATTTAATGTTGTGACCCAGAACCTTATAATAGCTGCTTAATAAGTATTTTAAAATAATTCGATCTTAAAGATTTTTATACCCTTAACTATTTTATAATTTATCCCTGTACCCTTGGCTTATCTTAAAAAAAAAATTACAAGGATTGCCTGGAGGAGCTTCACAATGCTTCTCTGCCCATGTCAGTTTCTCCAGCTGGGTATGACTTCCAAGACAGGGAACAACCCTGTAAGCTCAGTGAATGGAAAGACAGACTGTGCCTGTTGGCAGCATTGTCAAGATCCCAGATGACCATAAAAACCTTTTGACTGGCTCTTCTTCAGCATGGGAAAAGCCTAAAGGTGTCTGCATCCCAATAGAGACAATTAAATCAACCTGCCAGGTTCCTATAGCAACAGGCTCCTTGAAGGAGAAACGGGAGAGTGTAGAAACTTCAGGGACTGTGGAAGTCAAGACAGGGTAAAAATCAATTCTCCATCAGCTTCTTTCAGCCTCTCCCTGCTTTGTCATAACATGATAAAGAAGTAGCTGTGGGCACCTGTCACTAACTGGTTGACTGTCTCCCAGGCAGAGATGGCATATTCGTTGCAACCATCAGAGGTGAGAGGGATTATTCCCTGTCACCCGAGAGCAAAGAGTGAAGGGTCTGCCCTCAGGGTTTCAACCGGACCAAGGGCCAGAGAGGAGAGTTGGGAAGGGGATGTTGGCTCTGCTCAGTGCATGGCAGAATTAGACTGTGAGTTAAAAGAGACAGATAGAGTCATCATGGACAATTGCAGAGAAATAAGATAAACAGAAAATGCTCTCTTTTTGGTAGACAATTTTTCATCTCTGTGAAATAGCCATGTTCTGCCCAGGCAGAGGAAAGAAGGTGTGGGGGGGTGGATTGGGGGGCGGCATCAGTAAGGTAGGCAGGGGAAGGGCACCAGACTGCCTGTCAGCAGTGTGAACTGTGAAGCTGTACAGCGTTGCCCTTGAAGTTGGATTGCCTTGTTAGCCCTTATAGTTCTCCACCGTTATCGCCATCCAGATGGAATCTTTTCCTTCCATGTCTTTGCTCTGTAAACCCCAGCTTGTGGTGCACCAAGGAGAGGGCCAATTATTCCAAATGCCTTTGCTGTGTCATTGTCTCCCTCTTTCTTCAGTCTTCCTTGGGGAATAGTTCTGTGAAAAGACTAAATCCCACAGCGCTGACAACCCACAGAGCCAGCAGAGGGTTCACTGTGCAGCTTGTGTCTTTCTCTGCTGCTGGTATTATTCCAAGCAGCTCAGCCTCCTCTCCATAGCCCACTCCTCAGGTTCTTGGTGGACATGCAGTTGTATGGCAGTAGGAAGCCCTGACCTTATTTTGAACCCTGTGTTCTCAGGGATAACACTAGTGATAGGAGATACAGATGGCTCTCTGGTGGGGAAGGGTGTCTGTCACCTGAAAGTCAATATTTCAAAGACAGAGAAACCTCAGAAGTGTTACAGCCCTGAACACTCCCACATAACACAGGTTACCCCTTCCTCTCCTTCACCTTCCAAATGGCTGCCCATCAAATCCTCCTGTGTCATCTCTGTGGCCACAAGCCAGATTCATCAGGCTAGCACCCCAATTTGCACACCATATTTCTCTACCCCAGATTATCTGCTGAAGACTTCATTTGTAATCACATCCAAAAGATACAACCCGTCCTTATCTCCTCCTCCATCACTGACAGTACTCATTAGTGCCAACCTTATGCCAAAAGCTGATGCCCAGTGGTTGCCAGGAGCCAGGCACTCTTCTCTAGACTTCATGCATATTAACATGTTCACTCTTCTCCCTCAGCCCAGACGGAGGTGCTGCCAGACTCTCTACTGGACAGGTATAGAATCTGCAGGACATGAAAGTCTGTGAAGCTGGCCACTGTCATAACATGTCCCTAACATTCTTGAAAATGTTCCCAGCCTTAGCATCTCACATTCACTTACCATGTAGCTGGGCCTGTGGGGAGGGCTTTGTGGACACCAGTTCCATTGATCTTAATGATAACTTTGGCAAGTTTATAGCTTCCACCCTGTTCTGCAGCACAAAAATGATGCTGAGATAAACAACACAATAACTTGTTCAGAGCCATGCAGCTAGCTTGTGTGAGAGCCAGGTCCACTTGACTTTCACCTGCTCCCTGACACCTTTTTCCTGCCAGCTCCTCATGGAGTGTCCATGGTGGACAGCTTCTGGAATAGCTAGTCTGAAGAGGTGTCTTCTCCCAGTGGTCATGTTGGTGACCATTACCGTGTGTCCTCTGAGGCATCTTTTCATCAAAGGTCTTGACATTTTATCAGTTATTGTCCCAACTTCATTTTGGTTATGCCAGTCCACTTGACAGTAACTGGGAGATGCAATTCCCTCCCTAACTCCATTAACCACCTGTGAGAGAAAGCTCCTGGCAGGTCACACATCTAACTGAGAGTGATGACATCGTCCATCTCATCCTCGAGAAGCTTATTGACAGGTGGCACTATTTTCTTCTGGCAATAAGGTGGCCCTCACAACCAGGTCAATTGCCCTCAGAGATGAAAGGAAGCACCCAGGGATCTTCCTGGCACATGGGAAAAGGCAGAGAGTGGAGAAAAACTCAGGGATTTGGATTTATTCTTGACCATGTCAGGCCTTACTTGAGCTCCTCATCTTAGTCCTCTTCCATGTGGACAATTCTGTAGGTAGAGTTTCTTCTTTGGAAGGCAAGATTCAATAAGCCAAACTGTCACTGTCATACTCAATGCACTGTCCACTGAAGCCGAGTAGCTGGCACCCACTTCCACACACGTTCTTCTGAAGCTCTTCTGGGGGAGGAGGCATGTCTTCATGAAGGACCTTTGCCACCAGACATTCAATTTCCTCAGCATCCATTCTAACCAAAAATCTATACACACACACACACACACACACACACACACACACACTTACATCCTAAAATCATCCCAATGAAATAGCTGTTTCTCAGGCATAGAGAAATTCACCTCTTGACTGGGAGGGGCTTTCACATCGCCCGCAGGGTCAAACACAGGGGCTACTTTGTTTATATTTTATTTATTTATTTATTTTTAGGCAAGACATTTAAAAAGAAAGAGAGAAGAAGCTTAAATGGAGAAATAATGCTCTCTTTCTTGCAGGCAGCAGAAGGAAATTGATATTCTCTCTGCGGTGAAAGGCCAAAATGCCATCTTTGAATTGAACTGTAAAGACTAAATTCTGAACAATTATTCTCTGCAGCAGTTGTAAAAATTTCAGCAAATTGCAGCTGTCTTAGGTCTTTCACCCAAAAGACCTCCTCGTTTCCATCAGCAGAGTTCACTCTTCCGACCTGGCATGTCCAACCTAGCACTAAATCCCCTTACAAAATCACTTCACATAACAGGACAGCCACAGCCAACGGCAGCTCAGGAAAACAGAGCGCAAACACCAGACTCAACTCCAAACATCATCTTTACACATAAACCATTTGAAAAAGTCGTAGTTTGAAATTGTTTCAGAGGCCTGGCAATGCTTTTAAAACATGATAACCATCACACTTTACTCTTCTCTGAAAGGTTAGTTTAATCGTAGATCACAAAAAATTGGTTTCCACAAATGCATAATGGTTCATCTATGTCACACTTGAACTAAATGGTTTTTTAAATGGAGCTGAAATTATTTTGATGTGTACACAGTCCTGGATTTCTATACAACCTTTTTTAACCAGCCCATCAGGAGTCTTGCCTCTAAAGCCTCATTAATAATTCAGATGTGCTGATGACTTTAAAAGATCTATGGAATTGAAGCTTAGGAAAAAAAAAAACTCTGCTTGACAAAAAGATAAATGAATGTAGAAAGAAGCTGTAGGAGTCTGGCAAGCTGTAGATCATCTCAGAACAGATTGTAACTTTATCATTCTGTCAGGGGGAATAATTTAAAGCACTTAATCAGTTAGCTTCACTGTGAGGATGTAGCATTATGAATTCCTATCGTCCAATCTGTTCAAATCAAAGTGAACTTAATTATAATAGGTGAGAGAGCCAGAGCAGGAGGGGGTGTGGGGAGAACGATGCAAGAGGTAGCAAGTGTCCTGAGGGGTAAACTGAGCTGTTGAACAAAGGGGAGTGAGGCTTTTACCCAGGCACACCCCAGCTCCAGAGATGGCCGCCAGGGCTCAGCACACTGGAAATACCAAGAGTGTGGACCAAGGAGAAGTGAGCAGAGTGGCCATGAGCTGATCGTAGATGCTGAATTTATAAACTATCAGTCAAGCGCACGCACACACACCCACACACCCACACACACACTCACACACACACACACACACCACACGCCAAGCCAGTAGCCATTTTTGTTGACATATTAGTCCAGAACCACTGAGAAGGCAGTTGCGAATTTTTCTGTAGGCAGAGGAGGAAATGGGAGAGGCCATTGTCTCCAAAGCAGTGAGTGTGCCTGAAAGCCTTTTCCCTTTTACTTTCCTTTCCCTAAGCCACTAAAATGAAGCATAAGATTCCCCCATGTTAGAACGTCCCATTTGACCAGTCCCTTCCTATCTATCCGCATGGCCAGTTTCCCAGAATATTTCAATCCTAGAAAGAGGCGGGGATGAGAGTGGAGTTTTGTGAAAATTGCAGGGCTCTGCTAAGAAGACGCTAGGCCACTTTTCCTTTCACCCCAGCCCCCAGCACCCTGACTCAGCAGTCTCCACTCCTGTGCTTAGGGTGGAAATTAGATGCCAAGACTTCATCCAGCTCCCTTGTTGATGGCTTGGATTATTAGAGTTGGTTAAGATGGTGCCACTTGGAACCCTTTTCATAACTTTATACCAATACAGAGTTCGCATTCTTGAAACAAAAGCTATCCCAAAATATTGTTTAAAACACTGGTTGCTATTCTGGTTTTTCACTCTCATTGGCCAGCAAATTCTGTGGGCTTCCTTTGCGAACCCCAAAGGTGGCTGCAAAAGAAACAGAAGGAATATAATTGGCATATGCCTTTCTGTCGGCTTTTTATAAACAAAAGGCTGGGAAGAGGCAATGCTGCAGAAGATTCTAGAAATGGGAATGCTCTGCAGCAGGGATGATATCCCTCTGCTCCGTCCAATAGACAATGCACAGATCTTTCCTCAGGCACAATGTCTGTACATGATATCTGATATATGCAGCATCTCCTCCCCGCCAAAGTTTTCCAGGCCACTAAAGTAACTCCAGAGAACATTACCAGAGCTCATCTTCCAATCCCTCCTCATTCTCTGAGGTCCACCCATGGTGCCTCCTAGTCCCAGTGGCACATCTTGTTCCTCACTTGCTACAGGAAGCAGAGGTATGTTTCAGGTCTTGGGGTCCTGCCTACACTGCACTCTCTCTCTCAGCAATTACTCACTGGCAGCTTCTATTGATTATCTTTTGCATTTTTCAATGAACTTTCCAAAGCTTTACCCTAGGACTAATTAAGCTTCTCATTTTTCCTTCTTGTTCTCTATCCATTTTGCCCTTTAGCAGAAAAGAAATGGTTTACAGATGAACCGGATAATGCCTATCCCAGAAACATTCAAATCAAGCCCATGAGTACCCACATGGCTAACCAGATCAACCAATATAAATCCACAAGCAGCTTGATTCCTCCAATCAGAGAAGTTGAAGATGAATGTTGACTCCCAGGAGACCAGAACTATTTTTTTAAAGCCTGACAAACTTCATAAATGGTGATGTGACTTTTCTTCCTTCTACATGCTGACTCACTGGTGGAGACGTTAGGATAAGCAAGAATTGCAAGAAAATAAAGTAGACAGATCTTTCTCTTTGTCTGCCTTGAATATTGCTTCCATGTATTTTGGAAAAGAAAATGATTTCATTTATAAATGAACATACTAAAATAGTCATGTATAGCCTCTAGCATTTTAAATTATTTTTATTTATTAGAAAGAAAATATATTTTTTTCTTTTTTTCCCCATTGTCAGATATCTTCCCTATATCAAAAAATGCAAAATCAAAATGAATGAGTGGCCAGACTCCTTGATGCCTATTTCTCTTCTTTCTCTCTTTTTCTTTGAGGAGAATGATGGTCACAATCACCATTAATTATGATTAAAGGGAATGGATTATTAAAACAATTTTAAAAAGGTCAACAGTGTATACATGTATTTTAGTAAATCCAGAAAAGAGGACAAAAGAGGGCAGGTAACGACCTGCTCCTCTCCTGGATGGGTGTGTATTTGGATCTGCATTGACACCAGCTCTTAATAAATGGAAACTTATTTATTTTCACAATTGAAAGTAAAATTTTTGTAGTTTTAGTTTTCCTTCTGTATTTCTCATCCCTCTGTTCATATATCTAAAGTGAAGACCTTCTTCCGGCTTTTCTATGATTTCCAGATCAGAATTAGCCAGCCAATTATACTGGGAAGGTTGGGCCTGCCTGGGATGTGGAAGTTGAGATTCACTCAAGACATGGCTCTGTTGGTTGTTCTAGTAGTGGGGACTCCTACGTGTTGTTCTGCTTCTCATTTCATATTTCCAAACCACATGAGCAAGTAATTTCAACTTTGGGTGCAGCCGGTGAACTTTCTTTCCCACCCTAAGACTCAGAGCTTTTAGCCTGAAAGTTTGTAAACACTAATGAGCAGTAGTTTCAAAAATAGAATCTCAGAGGCACTCATTTTTCTCATTGAGTATTTTTTTTTAAAGCCAGAAAAATTCCATGACCAAGGAGGCAACTTTTGACCAGATTTTAATCTATTTATTGGCTTTTCAGATTTAGTTACTAGGACAAAACACACAAACTTGCTAATATGATTTTTAAAATAACAACAAAAAGGAAAGCAACAAATGCACTTAACATAGACTGTTAGAAAAAGGCCTTTGAAAATTACCAGCAATGAAATAAAATGTATCAGCCACTGCAAACGGTGGTCAAAGATTTTTCTAGCCATCAGATGCAATCATGATGTCTCGGAGCTCTGCTGTCATTTGCATGCTCAGTGTCTAGATGCCACCACCACTGTTCTGTTCCAACAACTCAGCAAGTGTCTCAACTTCAAAATTATCCATCTTGCATATGCTCATCAGGGTCTCTGGAGAAGCATGAATGTGATAGTGATTTTAATTTTCTTAAAAATGTAAACTGTGGACACTTAACCAAAATAACCAAAATTTCCTTTAAAGTCCCATGATATCTATTCCATTCACTCTGTAGGTCATGACCCTGTGGTACCTAGTGATGGTAGTGCAAATCAGATCAGAGCAAAGCAATGAGATCACATGAAAACATATGTCCACCGAGTACTCCAATTACCAACGTAGGCAAAATGAGCTTCCACCTCTGTCCACTCCCTGCAGAGCCAATCTAGTTGTGCTTCCACGTCGTAGGCATCGTCCTGCAGTGACTTGTCAGACTGTGGTTACTCTATTGTCACCTTTCGTAGAATTAGTTCTATAAAAGTATTGTGAATATAACGTATGTCCAATTGGATTGTTAAAAAACTACTTATAATCAATCACTAGTCAGCAGACTAAAATGATGTCAACACACTATATCCAGGCTTATAAACATTTCCTGGTTTCCAACAGAAGTCAAACATGTTCCTGGGGACAATCCCCTGCTAGATTATTGACAGCTTTCCTGAAAGCTAGGCCTTCTTTTACATAATGATTTTTGCAATGGGGTCACCTTAGTACATTTGCACGTGCACGCTCTTCTTTCCTTCATGAACCGTAGTGGGCTCTATTTCACTCTTGTTCCTAATCACCACCTCTGAATGTGCTGTAGCTCATTGGTCTCCTCTGGCAGGCAAGGGTAACCATTGAAAGAATCTTCTATTAGAGGAATATGGGGCAGAGTGCTCCATGTAATCCCCTCATCCCTGCCCCTTCATACCTAGGAAGGCTGAAAGCAGAAGTGTAAACTCCACTCCAAGTCAAGTCCCCTTATGTATAGAGATTTGAATCTAAACTTTAAAAACAAAACAAAAAACCCATAATGGCAAAAATAGCTTCCCACGGTGAAGGGCTCCTTGGTTCATCAAGCATCCTCCAAAACCAAGGTGGTAGAAATACATTTTCTTCTAATGTAGAGCAATAAGTTCATGCTGTTTCACCTTTGGATAATGAATTGCACTGGGCCAGAAAGCAAAAGCAGGCATTTCTTTAAAAAAGAGGTATGGGCAAAATCTATAGGTAGTGGCCCCTTGACAAAAATTGGCACCTGGTAAGTTGAAAGTGAAATGGAAACAAAAATAAAATCTATAGATCTCTGGGGTGCTCAAGGAAATACCTTGATTTATATGTCTGTTGAGCTCTTTGTCCCTGAGCCCTCATCCATCTGTGCTGTGAAAGACTATCTTGCCACCTACATCCACCTGAGGCCAGTGGTGATCTTTTTTGGCATAGTCTTTGCTATAGGGATCTGATCTCCCATCCCAGTCCAGGGTTCCAGAAAAGCCGTTTTCTCAAACTAGTACAACTTGGGTTCTTGGTAGTCAGACTCACCAACAGGCTGTTTATAAGGCAAAATCCTACCTAGAAGTTCATCTGAACCAGCATCACCTTTATCATTGAGCGAATAATTATTTTTCTAAGTTATTTTATATTTGAAAATATTGTTTTGAACCAATATAAAACACATTAAATAAGAGTGTGACTGATGCATGTTGGGGAACACTCAGGAGTGCCTTCCTCCTAAGAGTTATGACATCTTAAGACATACTTTATAAAAAAAGAAATTGATGGAAGAACACTTCAAATAAACAAAGAATTATAGCTGCTTGGTTGGAGTTAGAAAGGGGGCAAATGAGAATCCATATAAAATTAGGGATATTTTCATGTGGGAAGCAAATGTGTCCTACTGATAGTCTCAGGGTTCAAGAGCAACATCTGCATAAACCTAGTTATGAACTTTGAAAATGTATTTTAAGCTTCCCAAGTCTCAATGACCTTAAAATGAAGGTAATTCATAGAGATGGCTCCAAGGTCCTTCTCAGATCTGAGAGGACATGATCTAAAATAGGAGTGGGATCATAGGAGTGGCTGCCTGTCCTTGGCCAGCCCCTTGGAGTCAATCTTGTCCAGGGTTGTACAGGGTTGGATGGTCCATCCAGCTATATCACCCATGTGGAATTCCTGACCTGAAGATAGTATATGTTTTCTGCTCTGGACATAGGCTGGTCAGGTTCATTCCTATGCTTTTCAGTTTGGAAGACTGTTAGATTCAAGATGCAAAATTATAAGTTTAAATTCACCTGAGTTGCATTGATCCAATTGTTCTGCCTGTTTCTAGGGTTGTATTCTCAATCTCATCCCTACCTTCCCTGTCTCTTGGTTCAAGGCCCAGTTTTGACTAATTCCCTCATCTCTAGCCCACATCTCCAATGTCCAGTATGTGGTTAGAGATTTGAGACTCCTCCAATTCCTGACATTATTCCTATTTATATTTTCCCATGTAGATCTGGGCTTCAGGAAGTAATCAATCTTACTCCTCATTTAATTTCCTCTGTATTTGATTTTTTTTAATTAATATACCAAATATCTCTTTGTGATTTTGGTCTATCATTTTAATTGTCAAAGAGAACCTCACTGAAAGAATGAAAGACTGAGAAGAGGAAGAAAGATAGAAAGAGAGAAAAAAGACTATTCATTAAATTGGGATGTGAGCCACCTTGACATGTGTTCAGCTTGAACACTGAATTTCAGTACATAATCTGTCCTTTTCTAGTCTGTTCCTATATGTTGCTTTTGTAATGATGGTAAAGCCACCAATCACCAGGTCCCTTGAAAAGTGTTCACTGATTAGGACTTGACCCACTTTCTTTAGAAAACAAAATAAACAGAGAATTCACTTTTAAACTTCCTGACGAAAGATTTCCTACCCATCTCCTATTCATGCTGTGTTGCCAAAGAGCATTTTTCTTCTACCCACCAGAGATGATTCAAGATTTAAATCCCATCATCATTAAAGGAACTGATAAAGTCCTTTGACTTTATTTATAAGAGAGTCATAGTTAGAAATGATTTCTAGCTGATTTGTATTAGTGTGGCCATGCTGATTATTCAAGTAGAGTCCATCCTGATTACTTGCTGCCCATGTAGTACCAGTTGTGAATAATTTCACTATAGTTATAAAATAAGACAATGCAGAGAAATTTAAAATTTTATTTCTCAATGGACTACAGAATCTACTTTGTCATTCTTTCAGTGAACTTGTTTAAATCTTTATGTGCTCAAAGTTAGCAACCCCTTGAGCCCCTCAATTCTTGAAGGTTTCACAATATTGTAGTCCCACATGGCTAGACTGGAGAAAGAATTCTGAGTCTGACTATCTTTACAGAACTTCCTCTTTTGTTGCTTAATTTTAGCATGAAAATGGATCTGTGACTCTTTATCTAAAGGGGAAACTCAGGACTTACATTAAAGAACTGGGAAGAAAGAACAAAATGAAAGAGGTATAGGCAGTATTTTATGGTACCCTGAGCCAAGAGTATGCAAGTGCTGCCAAGAGCTAGAGCTTGGAGTTTAAGGGAGAAAAGGTTGCATTGACCTGTGGGCTTGGAAGAATGCAAGGAATATAATGTTTGATGAGATTTGGAGGTATTTCAATGGAAAATAGGAAACCGGACTGTAAAGATGTAGATTATGAGTATTTTTCACGGAGAAGGATTAATGGGCTATAGTGCATTGGTAGGAATGTGATTTCAAGACCACTAGCTAGACCACTTTGTCCACACTGATAAGTGTGTAGGGGAGCTAATAAAAACTAAAATGAGACCTGATGGAAAGGACAAGTAGTTCAAGGGCCAAACTAAAAAGTTTATAGAGTTTATTTTAAAAGTCATAGAGAGCCAATAAAGGTTTTAAACAAAGAGCCTGTGCATTGTTTAGGTTGAAAATTGAGATATTGGTTATGTCTGGACATCTCAGAGAAAGTGTGGACTCTGTGGCTCAGCATTCCTTCAGTAGCATGAAGTCCTAAGGGCTGTGCATCCATGCTGATCACTCACCATGTGCACACTCTGCTCCCTGTTGTGGGGCATATGAACACAGATGTCCTGCACTATTTAATTATTAGAATGTCAGCCACAGATCCATGAAGAAAACTAAGAGGAAGGAATAGGTTTTTACATATTTTTAAAAACATCTTCCAATTATACTATTTCCTGGGCATTAATAATATAAGAACATGAGATAGGCCATCAACAAATTGTATAGCATGATTATTAGTCTAGAAGTGCCAGGTATGGATTCCTGTTATTAAAACATCCTGCCAAGTAATCAGGTAGCCATTGCTCAGTAACCATTTAGTAAATATTTGGAAAGGAAATGGGACAGGACAGCGGGATGAGTACAGTATAGGTCCTCCTATAATCCAACCGATACCAGAAACACATAGAGCCTTTAGAGACAGCACCACCTTACAGTAATGGCAGGAGTTAGAACAAGGGAGATGTGCTATGGTTTGAAGTGCTTCAGCAAGAAGGGCTTAGGAGTTAGGTCAGTAGAGAGACAGCATCGCAAGGCTAAAGACAGGACCATCTGGTATATGGTAGTACAGGTGATGTTAATCAGTAACAGCTAATGGAGATTTATTGAGTAGCCACCGATTGCTCATTGTCTGGTAAAACTTTTAGAGAAAGCTAACACACCTGCCTAACTAGGAACACAAGACACACATATATGAAGAAGAGCATATTGCATAAAACAGGTGTTCTATAAATACTTTTTGAATATGTGAAAATAGTGAGCAGTGAATATGGTCATGGATCATAGTGGCTGTGGACGCTTGGCTGGGGTTGCAGGGCTGGGTGTTGGTATCAGGCTATAGGTTATAAGAAAAGGTTCCTTGTGAAAGTTATGCTTCATTCAGACCTTAAGGGCAGGGCCATACAGAGGACTAGAAAGAAGAAAAGAGGACTGCAAGGCGAATGACCCAATGCAGACATCTGGGAAATTTGCTGCATGCATCCAGAGTAGAAGAGGCAGAGAGCCATCCATAAGGGAAGACCCCATAAGCAGAGGGTGGAGAAGGAGCAGCTGAGAAGAGGTTGAAGCAGACCTCATAGATGTAGGAACCAGGTCCTTACAGAGTCCCAAACAGAAGGAGCTTGGATGAACTCTCCAAAAGAGAAAGTATAGGTTTGGAAGATGAGTTGGTAGAACTATTTGGGAGGTGAAACCATAACTTCAGGGGCTTAAAAGAGCAAAATAAATTGATGTTCTTGGAATAAGAGATCTGGTACTCAAGTACCAGGGAAAAGGAAACAAGAGAGAAAAATTCTGAGAGGCTGAGTCTTTTATGAGCGCAGAGATGAGGGGATTGGAGATGGTGACTCAGATGTAAAGGACTCACTGGAAGGAAGGCAGCACCTTTGCTTGTTCGTCTTTATTTCCAGAGCTTGGCACAAAGCCTGGTCTGGATGGAAAGACAGCTGGCCACTTTGGGTTACTCTGGATATCTTGGAAATGGAGGGAGCACAGGACACATCATTTGCTGTACTATTTCTGGAGGATTCAAAACAGAGGGATCTTGATGTGGCCCTTCTTTCATCTCCTATTCATGTCACTTCTTTGCTCCTCATCCCCCCTTGCAGAGTGCACACTGGCAGCTTTAGTTTTAGGGACGTTAAGACAAATGCTACAATCATCTTGCTTTGATGGCTTTTCTGAACTGGGAATATAAGGAGAGATGATTTGGCCAGATGAAAAATGACCTTATTTCTAGGTAAAATTTAAATGTATCCCCTTGAGGACTTCTATGTTTCCTCTTGTCCTCTACCTTGCTTTTCAGCAGAACAGGGATGAAAGGGACACCAAAGCTCTCCAAGGCCTGCCTTAGGATGCACTGCTGGCCCCACGGTAGATGTCCCTATGCAGCACACATGCCTGCCGGAGACCCCAGAGCTTCCCTCACGTGGGATTTAGGGTCACTGTGAGAAGGAAGTTGCAAGGAAAGGAGGCCTGCTAATAAGGGGGACCAAGCCCCACTTCTACACTAAACCAGAGCCCTGCTGCCCCAGAGCGACTCCTTCTCTCCCCTTCCTTGCACTGAACACGTGTTTGACCAGAACTGCAACATTTCAAACATAAAGCAAGATCTGCCTGGAAATCCTAATTAAAAGTGTTCCACTCCCAAGTGGCACAGTCACATCCTGCCTAAAGCTTCTGGCCCACATCCCACCACCCAGATGCCAAAAGGAAACATCCCCCCACTTAACACCAAACCCTGTACTCAAGTTTCCGCAGGGGACAAAGGAGGGAAAAAAAAAAAAAAGGTGCACATAAGCAGAGGTCAGCCCCCAGGTTCATTAAGGAAAAAGAGCGTGGCTTATTCATCTGTCTTTCACACTTTGATCGCTGGCATGATGATTGTGGTTATGATGAATTACTATGACTGAACAGGAATTGGAGAAGAGAATAAATGCTGGTGCTCTGAAATGACCTGCCCAACTCTGTCATCTGTAACAACCAGTGATAACTCTCTCGTCTTGTAAAAAGGGTTTGTACATAACTTGTACATGGTTTCATTTTTGTATTTTTCGCAGATTAAAAATTTATGTATTTGTGTTCTAAACAAGGAGTGTTTCTTGTGTCTTCACAGCAGTCACATGGCTGTGGGGTTATGGGGTGTGGTGGTGGCAAAGTCCCTAGGTTCCCTGTGGGTTGCTCTTGTTCTGTTCTCTTCCCCCCGCCCACCCCACAACCCTTACTGATGAGGGCAAACTTGTGGGAGGACAGTAGTCATGTGCTTGCCTTCCCCACTGCAAGAAGAATGTGAGGGGGACTGGGGGAGACGAAGAGCTACTACCACTAGTGTCATGATGCTGCAGAAGCCTCCAGCAAGCAGGCCCATAAAGAAAGAGGTAGCATGTGATAGACATTCGAGAAGCAAGGACGGTCTCACCTCAGTCTCCTTCTCTTCAGCTAGTTATCCTTTTCTGCCATCTTCACAAAGAAGACATGTTGGTTTCCCCTGCCTCTAGCTTGTCAAAACCCAGGACTGTCTGTAGCTGGCTTGATCCAGACACCACCCCTTCCTTCCTGACTGCCCCTAAACCCCTGCCACTGTCACCATGTCTGACCCCTAGTAGGGCCACGAATGACACTTTGTTTTCAGGCAAAAGAGGAAAGACCTCCTAAATGCTGAAGTTGAGGTCCATGAGTTAGATCTTCAGCCTCTAAATCAGAATGCATTATGTATAGAACCTATTGGTACTTAATGTCTTCTAGAGATTGTCTCATTGATTCATTAGGCAATTGTTAATGTTCACAATCCTCTACTAGGAGCTGGGGATATGCTAACAAGTAATGCCATGACTCGTGCTCCCCAGTCTGGGGAGGGATGGCACCAACGATGAGCAGGTACTAGTCCCGAATGAAAAACTGATCCAAAGAAGTAAGTACAGCATGCCACCAGGAAGACATGAGGGGCACTTAGCTATTTGAAGAACAACCCTTCAATTGATTAATACTTTAAAAAAAAAATCTCCCTTCTAGCTAAGATAATAACAGCCCAAACCAGAACTCACTCCCAGGGGTCAGCAAATGTAGGCTTACCTGTCAGAATGTGCCAGTTCCTGACAGTCCTTTGAGCTCCAGATTCTCCACTTGCCTTCTCCAATATTTGCTAACAAAACTGAATGTTGTTGGGGAATGTGATTGCGGAACATATGGTCCCCATTAGTTAGGCAAACTCCACTGCCAAATTCAGCTCCAAGGAAGGAGTCTGCATAAACGATGAAGTATTAGGGAAAGATTGACAGTGACAGAGAAGGCAAACAGAGAGATGAGACAGCGAGTTACAAAATAGCAGGCTCGGCAAACCCGGCACAATGAGTGGGGAACATATTTTTCTATTTGTTGAGAAAACAAAATATGTGAATTTGTACTAAAATCTCTCTGTAGTAAAAATCAAAGTAGACCATTCACCAAAATCAATGTTAACTGCTTTGCAATGTCACAGAAGATGGATTCTGCCTGGGAGAAAAACGTTGGGGGAACAGAATAGACAGTATGCTAGGGAACAATGCAGAAATGCCTTGTATTTGCAAATATGAACTAGGCACTATTTTAAATGTTGCCGGGACTGGGTCTTTGACAGGAGAAATAGGATACCCTGTCTAGCAAGCTTTCACATTCTGAAAATGCCGGCTGAAAGTCAGAGATACAAGGAAACCCAAGATCTGGAAAAGATGTTTGGACAACATGGGAGCATAGGGCATTGTGGGAGAGAAAGCAGCTTCCCAGCCCTGTCCAGCTTCAGAAAAGTCCCAGAGGGAGCAGGGCAGTGCCTAAGCACAGACTCAGCCAGGTTCCATGGCTGGCTCTTTCCAGAGGGCTAATGTGGGCCTTCACCCTTCTTCCCACTGTAAGCAAGTCTGTGATGATTATCCTGACCCAGACTTAATTTGACAGATTTTTTTTAAAGAAATTTGCCTTAATCAGCTCTTTCCAAAAATAATCAACTTAATTTTTGTAGAATCAATAGCTTCTTTCTTGTACTTCTATTTCTTGGTTGACATGCTATTTAATTCAATGGCATACAAGTCCAAATGTTTAAACTATCACGGGATGGCTAAGCTCAGCTGGTAAAAGACAGGACATGGTGAAATAAGATGCAACCTACAAGGCATACAGTTTCCGTGCCCACAGGAAGCAGCAAGCTTGTTCACAAGGAAAGGAGAGAGACACCAGCCAGTCCTGCTAGCTGAGGAGTTGCGCATGGTACAGAGATTTGAGTGGAAATGAACTTCAATATCTGTCAATGGGGAGTCAGTGCCATGAATTGATTCATCTATCCCATGGAGTACCAGGCAGCCAATACAAAAGACAAGGCAGATCTAAGTACATCAGGATTTGGCACACTTTGTCTGAAAGGCCAAAGGCTGCCTGCTTGTTTTTTAAATTAAATTTTATTGAAACCTAGCTATGCCCATTCATTTACATATTGCTTGTGGCTGACTTCCTGCTGCAATAGCAGGGTTGAATTGTGACAGAATCTAGAGAACCTATAAAGCATAAAATATTTACTATTTTACTTTTTACAAAAAAATAAGGTTTGCTAACTCTTGATCTATGTTGCATATAGGGAGAAAATAAAATCTAATAGGATCCCATTTGAGTTAAACAATTAAGTATATTTATACCTTTACTAAAATCTGGAGGGAAATAAAGTCAAGTTTTAAACAGTAATTATCAAGGTAGGCAGAAAGCAGAGGGAAAAGGTTTAGAGACTTATGAGGGCCTTTAGCAGTTTACATTATACATTTCTGTTTTGTTCAGGTTTATGTTGATCAAACATGCATGGTTTTTATCATCAGGAAAAAGCCTAAAGATACTTCTTTTTAGGGAAAATTAATAACAGTCTAAGACTCCACTGACGTAAGTGGCTTTACTAGGGTGGGAATCCAGTTCTTCCACAAACTATCCCAGGGCTCTTCATACAGGCCCATGTCCCATGTGGCCTGTATACAGCAAGCAAGCATGAGATAGTGACAGTTTTTCCACTGTTCTGAGTTGGCCACGGTTGTTGAGGTCTGGACCTGCCAGGTAGCAATCCTGTCTCTCAATTCTACAATGAGTAGTTCTTCCTGTAATTGCATCTCCAGCTCCAACACAGCACCCTCTACACACCTGCTGAAGGAGTCTGTGGGATGGAGCCATCTGACTCTGAGCCTGGGGCTGTGCTCCTCCTCAGGCTCATCCTGCCAGTCTCATCTGGGACCTGGCCTCATTTTGTTTTGTAGGGTCTTTTTTAATTGAGGTATCTTTCCAAGGAATGATATACCCTCCAAGGATCTTTTACTTAACAACTATTAATTAATTCATTATAATAGATCATTCATACCCATGACATACATTTTTAAAGGTATGCAATAAATAAATGGTAAAATTAAATCTCACCTTTCATTTCTGACTTAGACACTCAACTCACTTTTCTAGAGACAACCATAGTTAATTGTTTCCTTATCCTCCCAGAAGGACTATATATGTATAAGCATAAATAACCCAAGCATGACATGCTATACACTTTATAACTTTACATGCAGTCTAAATGGATTTTCCCAACAATATAATATGCAGATTACTTAGTTTATCCATTGATCTTTCTAAGGGCTGCATAATATTTCTCATAGAAAGTAACTTGTTTAACTTTTTTTCCTCTTACCAAAATTAGGTTGTTTCACTGTTCTACTGTTTTACCTACAGTTTCAGTGAACGTCCTGTGCATATATATTTGTGCACAAATGTGAAAGAAGTAATAAGATTGATTTCCAGTTGTAGAATTGCCCTGTTGCTTTTTAAAAACATTTCAAGTACATTGGTATTGCCAAGTTATCCCTCAAAGATGGTCCCTTAAATCATAATTCTACCATCACTAAGCCTCTGGCTTTTCACATTCTCTTTGACATGGTACATTATCTAGGATGCTTTTCCTGACTTGCTAAAAGTTGACCTTGGGAATTAAAAGTCCAACAGGCAGTTAGTTATAGGCTTGGCTGATTCCACAGCTCAACATTATTACCAAGAGCCCAGGTACTTTCTATTTTTGTGTCCTGCTGTTTTAGCATGTTGGAAGTGTCTGGGCCCATGCCAAAGGATGGCTACAGCTACATCAATGGCCACATATAGACACATGAAAATGGAGAAGGACTTCTCTCAGAGGCCTGTTTATATCATAGAAGAAACATTGTCTAGAGTCATTTGTATACTTCTCTTTCAGGTATCACTGGCCAAGACGGAATTCAATGACCACACTTAAGATAATAACTAGAAAAGATTTTTTTTTTTTTTTTGGTACGAGAGATTGAGGGATTAAACCCAGGGGCACTTAATCACTGAGCCTCATGCACAGCCCTATTATTTTTTCATTTTGAGATAAGGTCTCACTAAGTTGCTTAGGCCTTACTAAGTTGCTGAGGCTGACTTTGAATTGTGATCCTCCTACCTCAGTCTTCAGAGTCACTGGGATTACAGGTGTGAGCCACTGCGTCCAGCAAAAGCATTTAACTGTGTATGTTGCATGGACTCTGAGGCATTCCAGTGTATCCATGTTAGATTAGAGATGGAAGCATCTTTTTTTTATTATATGGATGGGGGATCATGCAAACAAAGAAGAAAGGCCATACAATAGGACACCAAATAGTGACCAATCTGAAAAGTTGATTTCATTTTCATTTATATTTAAAAATTTAAATTATAGACAAAGTTAAACACATTTTCACATTTTTTGTAGTGAATTTTACCATTTATATTTTTCTTATTGAATTTCCAGCATGGTTTATTTGAAAGCCATCCACTTCTTTGTTATTAAATTTCTCTTTAAAATGTCAAAAGTAGCACATACTCATCACAAACAGTGAAAAGATAAGTAAGCAATTTATACCTCCTCTATATATTCTCTATTCTTTAAAATTTGAAACTAATGTTAACATATGCAAATATGTAAAAATATGAGGAAAAATGTTTAACAACCTTTTGGCAAAATTTAAAGAGCTCACATTATAAGCATGAATTGCAACTTGCGTTTTCTTTATTAAAAACATTTAAGTGGGGAGGCATGGTGGTGGACCCCTATAAACCCAGCAACTCAGGAGGATGATTCAAGATCACATTTAAGGCCAGCCTGAGCAATGTAGTGAGACTGGGTTCCAACAATTACAAATAAATGGGCTGAGGATGTGGCTCAGTGGTAGAGTGCCCCTGGGTTCAATCCCCAGTACCCACTTCCCAGACATTCCAGATGAATAGTCATAAATTTAACTTATTTTAATTAACTTACCCATTGAAAATAATGAAATAACAAAATTAAATTATGATAAAAGACCTCAAGTATTAATATTACATAATATGTATAATTATAATATATAAATTATGTTACATAAATATTGTTTATATGTATGTATATATATATAAAATAACATATATATATAAAATAAGGATATATATATATATATATATATATGCTATATATGTATGTGTATATATATGTGTGTGTGTGTATATATGTGTGTATAACTTTATATATATGTGTGTGTGTGTGTGTATAACTTTAGCGGGTATATATATGCCTTAAAGTTAAAAAGTCATCCACATTTTATGATATTCACATTGTTTCCCACTTTTCCACCTGCCTCTGGATTGCCTTTCTTTCTAAAGGAGAGGGTTGCTGCTCCCCTAAAGAAAGCAAATGGGTAGAATGAAGAGTGAGGTTACAGCTCACAGCCTAAACGATTGTGATCTGCAGGTCAGAGATCTCCCGATGCTCAGCCAAACTCAAGCAACTCTTATCAGAGTAAACAAACAAACAAACAAAACAACAACAAAAAAACCTGTTGTTAAGGAAGCGTTGTACTACTGGTACTAAGGTAGAGTTTATATATTATGCAATTTCAGAACTTGCACACTTTACACAATGTAAAGCAAACATAGGCTTACAGTAAAAGATTCATAATCAAAAGAGGCTGCAAAAATAGAAAGGATAAAAGATATGATGGCAAATATGACATATAGTGTATAAATACATAAAAATGAGTGCTGGGGATGTAGCTCTGTGGTAGAGTGCTTGCCTGGCATTTGTGAAGGTCAGAGTTCAATTGCCAGCATTGCACAAACACCAAAACAAAACAAGATAGCAAACTAAAAATTAAAAAAGGACTTAGCATAGTTGAGAGTAAGGGCATGCTCAAAGGCATTTTAGCCAATTGAAAACACATTAGCAAAACTAGATCAGCTAGAGATATATTTAAGATTAAATAATAATAATGACTATTTATGCTAGTGAATTAAAAATTTAATTTAAAAATTCAATATTGGTTTAAGAAACATCAGAAAAATTGAACAGATATAATACAATTAATAATATTGAGAGACTCTCTGGTGAGCCAATCAGAGCTTAGGGTTTTTTGTGTGGAAAGATTTACATTTGCAGAATAAATGGTTTCTGTATAATACAAGTTATTTCAGAATATAGAAAAAGGAGAATGCTTCCAAAGTGAAGGAAGAAAATTACATGCTAATAACATTCACTTACATATAACATGCAGAACTCTTATGCAGAATACAAGCAGACTAAATTTGGTAAAGTGTTATAAAGAAAAGAACAAAATTAAGTTGGATTTAACACAGACATGTAAGTTTGGTTTAATTTTTTAATATGTATCACAGACCTTATTAAATTGATTTCTTAAAAAGAAAATGTGTTTTTGATCATGGCAAAGGATGCAAAGTCTTTGAAAAATTCATTATTCATTTATTTTTTTAAGTCTGAGTAAACTAGGAAAAATAAGAAATTTTCATAAACTCATCAAGGACATCTAACAAAACTTAACCACCAGCATGTTACTTTATGGTAGAAATTTGACATCATCTTCTGCAAGAACAGGAAACAGAAGAATTTTCATTGTCACTACTTCTATTTAACTAAGTTACTCTGGACGTCCAGACCAGTTCAGTAAAGAAGAAAGAGTAGGGATGGGTGGAGAGAGAAAAGGAAAACCAAAGAAAAGGGGAAGGAGGGAGAGAAGAAAGGAAAAACGAGATGAAGGGATGAAGGAAGGAAGGGAGCGAGGGAGGGAGGGAAGAAGGCTGATGGAGAAAGAAACAGAATACATCTTGGGTTATTTGAATTTTTTTTTCCTAGATCAAAACATGATACTAACTTTTGATTCAATAACATTTATAGTTTGCAATTCTGAAAAGTAAACAACAACAACAATAAAACTAATCAAAAGGAGTCCCAAAATTCCACAGGAATAAAAGCAAGTTGTAGGAAATTATTAGGAAGGTTTATATTATAGTGGTTAGGATTACAGATTTTTTAAAAAATTTTAATTTGTTATATATGACAACAGAAAGCATTACAATTCATATTACACATATAGAGCACAGTTTTTCTTATCTCTGGTTGTACACAGAGTAGAGTCACATCCTTTGTGTCTTCATACATGTACTAGGGTATTGATGACCGTTTCATTCCACTGTCTTTCCTACCCTATACCTCCTCCCTTCCCCATCCTCTCCCTTTCCCCTTTGCCCTAGCTAGAGTATTGTTAAGTTGGAAACATTCTTTAAATGTTCAGGACACGAATCCCTTACCAAATATATTATTTGCACATATTTTCTCCTATTCCATATGTTGCCCTTTCATGCTGTTGGCCATACTGTAATATTTTAAAAGGTTCAATCATGTTGTATTAGTAACTGGCACATCATTCCTTTCTCTGGTTGAAAAGTATTCCATTATATACATAAGCTACATTTTACTTTCACAATCACCAGTTTTACTTGTTTATACTTTTTGACTATTATGAATAATGCTGGTGTGAACATTCAGGTGCAAGTTTTTGCATAAAAAATTATCTTCACCACTCTTGGGTAAATGCCTACCAATGAAATTGCTATAGGTCATGTGGTAATTATGTTCAGAATTGTGAGCAGTTCCCAGCCTGTTTTCGAAAGGAACTACACAATTTAACTTTCCCACCAGCCCTGAATGTGGATTCCAAATTTTTCATATACTCACCAACACTGTTACCATTTTTAACTACAGCCATCCTAATGGATGTGAAGTGATATCACCTTGTGCATTTATCTGACAATTAAGAATGTATAGTATCTTTTCATGTGCTTATTGGCCATTTGTTTATCTTTTTAAAATTAATATATATTTAGATTGTTCATTTTAAACTGAATTTTATTTAAGTTGTAATAATTCTTTGTTTTAGTCAGCTTTTTGATGGCTGTGACTAAAAGACCTGACAAGAAAAAGTTTAGGAGAGTATAAGCTTATTTAGGGGCTCATGGTTTCAGAGGTCTCAGTCCGTAGAAGGCTGGCTACATTCCTCAGGGCTCATAGTGACGCAGAACATCATGGCAGAAGAGTGTGGCAGAGGGAAGCAGCTCACATGATGATCAGGAAGCAGAGAGAGACTAAACATATGCCCCAAAGGCACATCCCCAACGACCTACCTCCTCCAGCCACACCCTACTGCCTTCAGTTACCACTCAGTTAATCCCTATTATATATTACTGATATATAATTCTATATTCTCTTCTGTTATCACATTATGTGTATCATACCTACAACTGATTAAAACAATGAAATTGTTAATTCATTATAATTACTACTTATAACTTGTATGTTAATATAATTACTATTTAATATATTTTATGTTAATTTATTATAATTACTATGTAACGTATGTTTCTTAAACAAGCATAGAGTTGAAGAGAATAGTATATATTTATGGAGTTTTAAAACGCTACCTTCATATGAATCAGTTCTTGTTTCTTGCTTGCTTTTTAAGTTAATATCTATTTTTATTTCTTTATTCTAATAGAGCTTTATTTCAGACTGCCTACTTTGTGTTTTTATTGTTCACTATATTCTCTTTCTGTTTTATATGATCAAAAACACACTTATATGCATAATACTTTATGCAATCATTTTTAAAATTAGTTAAGAGAAAAAATACAATACATATGTATTTATATAAATTATCTTTTCTGTTACTCAATTTTTACATTTAGATCTTATTGTATTGTCTGCCCTCAGCATAAAATAATACCTTTAGCAAATCTTCTGAGTATGTCTAACTTTTATTTATCTGATAATGTAGTTTTACTTCATTTATGCAAAATAGATTTGCTGGATGTCTGATTTTTGTTTGCCAGGTTTCTTTTCTTTTCTTTTTTCACCTTCTCAGTGTATTTATCCCTCAGTCCTTGTAGATGTTAGTTCCAGGACCTCCTGAAGATACCCAAATCCACAGATGCCCAGTTTCCTATTTCAGATGTCATAATATTTGCATAGAACCTGTGCACATTCTCCTGTACACTCTGCATTATTCCCAGACAACTTGCAAAACCTAACACAATGCAAATGCTATGCAAATACTTGTTCTACATATTGCTTAGGGAATAGAAACAAGAAAAAAAGTTTGTATGTTTTTAATACAATGATAATTTTTTAACAGAAAGATTTTTGATCTGCCATTGGTTGAATCTGTGAGTGGTTGAAGCCAGGGATACAGAGAACTTACTGATCATGATCCCATAACCTATGACTTTGTCATCTCTGATGAGAAGTCAGATGTTAATAGGATTCTTTGTATGTGAAGAATTGTGTTTCTCTTGTCACTTTCAGAATTTTCTTTTTGTCTTTTAACATTTTTACTGTGCTGTGTCTGAGAGTGAATCTTGTGTGTGTGTGTGTGTGTGTGTGTGTGTGTGTGTGTGTTCTCCTTGGAATATGTTGGGATTTCTGAATGTATACATTAACATTTTCATCAAAATTTTAGTTATACTTTCTCAATTTTTTTTTATGTTCCACAGCCTTTTTGCTCTCTCTTTCTTAGTACCTAGTAACTTGTTGGTTCACAGTTAAACTGTTGATTCCATGGAGATACTACCCTTCTTTTTATTGCTCACAACCAAAATCTCCATCACTTTTGAGAGTGCATTTAATCTTTAGCTTTCCTGCATTCTGTTCTGAATAAAGTCCATTTCATGAGGAGAGGTTCAGAACTCTGTTTTCATGACTTGCTTCTCTTCTTGAGTTTTTAGGCCCTGCTCCAGAGCTATGGTGGTTACAGTGTCATTCTTCTCTGAATGACATCTCTGAATCAGGAGCAGAGTGCTGGTCCAGGCACTCTCATCATTTTTGTCCCGGTGGCACTGAAACCTTATGAGCATGCTCAGGCAAGGTCAGTCAGGACCACGGTATTCTTAGCGTTTTATACCTGAGAAAGGACTTCTACTTGTAGGGGCTGGGTGAGGAAAGGGAGCTCCTAACCAACAGGAGCTCCTAACCAATTTAATCTCTGTGACAGAGTAAACAGAGAATGAAACATGTTGGTAGTCTGCATCTCCTAGGGAGATAAAGTAATTCTGGAATGGATGGACAGGAATCCCATTTAGTACCACAGAGATTCACTGGCTCTAGTACCACAGAGACTCACTGTTCCTATCAACATTTTGAAGACTTCCTTGAGTAAATATTCCTTCATTTGTTGAAGACAACTTCAGTTGCCCTTAAGACAATTTCCAGAAACTTCGATGACTTTTTTAAAAGCCTTTTAAAAACCAATTACAGTTATTTCAGTCAAAAGAATTGAATAACACTAACATTGCAGGATTTTCCTTATTTGGGATTGTGTGTGTGTGTGCGCGCGCGCGCACAAGTACTGGAGGCTGAATTCAGGGCATGTAGTCTATTACTGAGCCATAACCCCAGCACCTGGCAAATATTTTAACATGGAAAAAACACAAGCTGCAAAATAAAGGAAAAATACATTTAATTACATTAAAATTAAGACATTCTCTTAAATGAAAGTATAACAATAGTAAAAAGATAAGTCACAGATTGTGTTTTATTCAGCTTTTCACTGCAGTGCCTGAAAGACCTGACAAAAACTATTTTAGAGGAGGAAGAGTTTATTTGGGGGCTCACAGTTTCAGAGATTTCAGTCCATAGACATCCAGCTACATTTCTTGGAGCTTGAGGTGAGGCAGAACATCATGGTGGAAGAGTGTGGCAGAGGGGAGCAAAGCAGCTCACATGGATAATCAGGAAGCAGAGAGAGAAACTCCACTCACCAGATACAAAATATATATACCCCAAAGGTATGCTCCAATGCCCACCTCCTCCAGCCATACTCTGCCTGCCTTCAGTTACCACTCAGTTAATCTCAATCAGGGAATTAATTCACTGATTGGGTTAAAGCTCCTATAACACAATAATTTCACCTCTAAACTTCATTTTTTAAGGACAATTAATATCTAAACCATAAAAATTGGAAAAACTTTTTTTGAAACAAATTTATCCAGCCAAATATAGTTAGTTCTTTATATATGGACTATATAAAGAATCCTTCACAATCAATAAAAATAATAAGAATCCAAGGCAGCAAAATTAATAATAGATGTGAATAACAATATTTGGGAGTAGAAAATAAAATATTTAAGGCCCACCTATAAATTTGCATTATCTAGGTAATGCAAATTAAAACCACAATGAAGTCATGTTATATGCCTACTAGACTAGCAAGAATTTATTGCAAATAACTCTTAGTGTCCAGATTGTAGACTCCACATGACATTTTGCACTGCAAAGAACAGGGCTTCCTGGGGAAAGCAGGTGATTTCAAGTCTGAGTCAGGATAAATGTAAAATGAGCATGAGTATTTTTTCAGTGTGAATATAAAATACTACAAAAATAAATCAGTCCTCATTGAAAGATGATTACAAACCAAGTCATTTTTTTTCAAGAACTGGTAAATAAATGGAATTAATCATGTTTATCTCAACTTTGCTATATGCTTTATTACTAAGTAATCCAATAATAGAGGAATGGAAATTTCTTCTTTATAGAAGTATTATAGCTACTCAATTAAGAAGAAATGAGAGAATTAGAATGTAGCATTTTGTTGCACCAAATGAATTATGAATTTAAAATCAAGCACCAACTGCTAAAATCACAAGGAGCCAGACAACCAGATATTATGATGTGAAAAAAAACATAATACCCACACTATAGCTTGTAGACCTAACTAGTAATTTTTGGGAACATATAAAATAATATCATGGAGATGCAATTAGCAAAATCTAGAGTGCAGGAAATTCTACAGGACAAAAAACATCATTTCTTTAGCAAGTAAAGAAAGGGGAGAAAATATGTAAGCTAAAAATTTAAGAGACATATCAATAAATTGCAATATGCCAATTTATTTGCTACTGATTAAAGCAAAATACTAAAATGATTATGATGATGACAAGATTGCGTATTAAGAAGTCACTTTTTAGGTGTGGTAATGGCATTATGGTAATTATTTTTAAAAGATTATTAACTGTTTTAATATAATAATAAAATATTTATAGATTTAATGATAATGATATCTATGCCTGAAGTTTGCTTGAGAATGATAAATGATAGGGAAGGTGGATAGAAGTACAAATGAAACAATATTGATTATGAGATGACAATTCTTGAAAGTTGGATACAGAAGGTCCACTATACTTTTATTTTTTGTGCTTAGAGTCTCCCATTAACAAGCTCAACACTTTCCAATAATACCAAATTTTAGCCACTACTATTCTGGGAGGAAAAATGGGTTCAGTTTTGGGGTAGAAATAGAGCAATCTGTAGTGAATTTGAAGATGTGCCTAACCTACAACCAAGAAATTCTGCTCCTGCATATAGGATGCCAGTAGAGCGGTTTCCTCACATACATGCATAGGAGGCAGGCAAAATATTTTCAGAGCATCACATATTACATATGCCAAAAATTGGAAGCAACTTCAGTGTTCATCAACAGGAGAATAGACAGATTGTGGTATATTCATCAAATGTATTTCAACAAAGCAGTAAAAGTCAATGAACTACAGCTACATAAATCAACTGTGATGACTCTCATAGCAAAAGTACAAGGTAAAAAAAAAGTTAAAAAAAAAGAGGAAAAAAGCAAATTTTAAAAGAACCCATATATTTTATATAAAGCTTTAAGCATATTTAACAAAGTTTTATTCACACTTGTATGAATCATTATAGACACTGTAAAATTATAATGATATGCAAAGAAATGACAGTTGCCAAATTATGGGTAGTAGGTATCTCTGTGGCAGAAATAAAATGTGTTGTGGGACAGATACAAAATGGCTTGAGTGCATTGATAGAAGATTGGCAGAGTGGATCTAGCCAACAACCCTTGACCTCTCCCCAGCCCAATAAGAAAGCAGAGAGGTGGGTGTCAGAGTAAATACTCCAAAAGTAAACATTGGGCAGTTTGAGACTTGGAGGGATTTGGAGTTTGATGACCAAAGCATAAACTAAGGACAGAATTCCTTGACCCTGAACCCCTACAAAGCTGGAGTTGGGGAAGGTAATTAACAGAGAAAAAAAGGAGAGGAAAAGCAATGAGCTTATTTTCTCAACAACAGCTGGGTAGAAAAGTAGACCAAGTTAAAATGTGACAGAAACAACAAAGACACTGTAGGAGATCAAGCAGTTTAACTCAAATTGTGAACTAAAACTTTTGGAGGGCATGGGAACCATTTTGTAGAGTCTACAACTAGCCAATCTCCCTAGAAGAAATTAAATCAACAAAGGTTCCCTCCATCTTCATATAACAGCAAATAAAACCAGAGGGAATACTTCTGAAATGGGTTGTCTCAGTAATTCATCTAGAAAAAGCTCACTGTTAGCTAAAACTATTGGAACACCCTTCCCCTCACAGCTGACTGAGGGAGTGGAGCAGACCTGAAGGCTAATCACTCCCGGGTAGTGCTAGCCCCAACTCAGCACTCCACACAACCTCCACAGGAACTCAGGGTAAGACAGGCCAACTGACATCCTACCCCCACCGTTGTGGGTGAAACTTCAATGAGCTGCACCAGCTAGGGTGGAGTTTTCTGTGCCATGAATGGCCCACAGAGAGCCTCCACCCTCAGGCCCCACAGTTGCACACAGTGCCAGGTGCTTAGATAGCACAGTCTTGAAGAATTCTCAGTGGTGAAGAGTGGGACACCTGACTTACAACCACAGACAGAACGAGCTCCAATGCAGACTGGTCAACCAGCTCTACCCCAGTCATAGGGACAGTACCCTTGTGATCTATATCATCCAGGA
The DNA here is from genome assembly GCF_048772815.1 of Callospermophilus lateralis. NCBI lineage: Eukaryota > Metazoa > Chordata > Mammalia > Rodentia > Sciuridae > Callospermophilus > Callospermophilus lateralis. The sequence continues at coordinate 48,218,648 of NC_135319.1, read as the reverse complement.
GGGAGACTTCTGTACCAAAGATCACCCCAAGGTTCCACACTTGCAGACAGCCACAAGCTCTATGCCACTTTAAAGAAGACTCTGTGGGAAGGAATGGGTGCACAGTGTCCCACAGCAGTCTGTGAAGCCCTAAGTCCTGCATCCTGTCCTGCTCTACCCAACCTAAAGTCACCAGATGCAGTTCAAGAATGCAGGTGCCAGCTTAATCAGGGAATAGCTCCTGAACCCCAGCACCTCTAGGAGGACCCAAAACTGAAGAATGGCAATCATCTTCTAAAGGTTCCAAATCCTGACTAAATGCAAACCAGAAAGATTCAAATAAGAAATTTCTCCACCTTGGCATGGATTATTATAAATAGCACTGCTATAAATTTTGATCTTACATATATTATCCTTCATTTTGAGTTGATAGTATTTCCCCTATTATTCAAGATGGTATTTCTTTTAATGTTTTAAAGCATTAGTTGATCCTAGCTCAGGATCACACTTGCTCCTCTTGTATTACCTGCTATTGCCTCAAATCCCCCATCCATCTTTTTCTTCTTTTTGCCTTGGTTTGTGTTATTCTTTTTTATCTTTTCTTTTCTTTCTTTTTTTTTCCTTTACACAACTTTTGTCTCCTCCCTCTTTGGACCCTATATAATGCAATAGTAAATTCACCACATTTAATATCTAATTTCTCAACCTATTCCAGACCATTATTACAATTTTATACCTGCCTTAGAGGAACTGTGCAGAACAATTTTAATTAAGTTTGTTTTATTTTTCTTAAGGTTGATTATTATGTGGATTTGTTCTAAAATAACTGTAGTAGAGTTTTTTGTTGCTAATACTGAGCTAATACTGAGGATTTAAACCCACATATTTGCCTATCTCACAACACTTAAGAGAAAGAAGCTCACAAAATAGTTTCTTGTGTAAAATGGAAGCAATAATTATCACAGCAGATGGGTAGATGTACAATCTGTATGAAAAAGTAACAGAAAAAACTACCCCAAAGAGCTCCCAACATTTCACTAACTAATCACATTGACACTGCAGTGGAGGAAAAATCAGAGAAAGAATTTAGAAAATTTATAGTTAAAGTGTTCAGTGATCCAAAATGAGTTACAAGGAATAAACTTAGAAAATAAGGGAAGAGAAAGGTCATTTCAATAAATAAATAGATATTCTGATAAAGAACCAAACAAATCCTAGAAGAACCCAATAAATCAAATTAAAAATTCAGTGTAAAAATCACCAACAGATTAGGCCACTTTGAAGACAGATTCTCAGACCTTGGAGACAAAATATATATCATCTTGGAAATAAAGTTGACAATAAAGAAAAGATGTTAAGAGACCATGACCAGAATATTCAAGATATCTGAAGGATAATACTTAACATTAAGAGACCAAACTTAAGAATCATTGTCATAGATGAAGGCACTGAAATACAAACTAAAGGAATGCACAATCTTTTAAAAGAAACAACAACAAAAAATATTTCCAAACATTAGAAATGAGACAGAAATCAAAACATAAGAGGCATTTAGTACCTCAATATGCAAGATTAAAAAAAAATTCTCCAAGGCACATTATTATTAAAATTACACATATAGAGAATAAGGATAAAAATTTAAAAGTTGCAATAGAAAAGGGACAGGTCACATTTACAGATAAGCCAATTAGAATTTCAACTGATTTCTCAACCTAAACCCTCAAAGCCAAGAAGGTTTAGAATAAAATGGATGAAGCCCTGAAAAAAAATGGGTGCCAACCAAGATTACTCTATTCATCAAAAAAATTTTTCAGAATTGAATATGAAGTAAAAAGCTTCGATAATAAACAGAAACTAAAATAATCTATAACCACTAAGCCTGTACTACAAAACATACTCAATGAAATAGTTCATATAGAATAAATAAAAAATAAAAATAAGAATAAACATGGGGGATGGATTTCACTAGATGAATAGTCAATTAAAGGAGAATTAAGTCTGATTAAACATTAGAAATAAATGAAAATGGCAGGAAATAAAAATAGTCTTTCTATAGTAACACTGAATGTAACTGGTCTAAACTCTCCAATCAAAAGACATAGATGGGCAGATTGGGATTAAAAATAGGAGCTAATCATATGTTGTTTAAAAACGACTTAATTTACAGGCAAAGAAATCCACAGACTGAGGTGAAAGGATGGGAAAATACATAGCATGCAAACTGAGACTGAAAGAAGCATAAATAGCTATTTTTATATGAAATAATATAGACTTCAGACCAAAATTAACCAGAAGAGACAAAGAAGGTCACTTTATACTGCTTAATGGAATCATCCAATAACAGGATATAATGTTTATAAATATTTATGCCCCAAACATCAGTGCATCTATGTTGTGTGCTGTGAGAAAAAAGGTGAATTCAGTTATTGATTAATTTGATTAATAGTATTTTTTTTTAGTTCTGAAGATCTTTACTTAGTTTATGTCTGGTGACCTATCTCATGATGAGAGAGGTGTGTTGAAGTCACCCTGTATCATTGAACTTCAGTCTATTTGATTCTTTATATTATACATATTTGTATTATGTGCATAGATGAATCCATCTTCCATCTCCCTATCAAAGAACCCAAGGCCATGATGATGGACTATTTTACCTGTTATCATTTCCAACTCCACCTATGTCTGTATTCCTTTATAATCAGTCTCCTTGTTTCAGGTCAATTGCTTTTCATATTTCTACAGCATCACCTCACCAAATTTAACACATGTAAAAGCTAGTAAAGAAGCTTGCTAAAACACATATTTCTGGGCCCCACTTCAAGACAGTTCCATAAGTAGTTTTTGGGGCAAGTCTGCAAATTTGTAGACAAGAATTTTTAAAGAGTTTCCAGGTGATATCAATGATAATGATCCACAAGTGTTCTAGTCTTCTTTTTCGCTGCTGTGACTAAGAGGACCCAACCAGAACAATTTTAGAGGAGGAAAAGTTTATTTGAGGGCTCATGGTTTCAGAGGTCTTGGTCCATAGAAAGCTGGCTCCATTCCTCAGGGCTTAAGATGAGGCAGAACATTATGGCAAAGAGTGTAACAGAGGGAATCCACTCACAAGGTGATCAGGAAGGAGAGAGAGAGAGAGAGAGAGAAAGAGAGAGAGAGAGAGAGAGAGAGAGAGATCTCCACTCTCCAGATACAAAATATGTGCCCCATATCCATGCCCCCAGTGAACCACTTCCTCCAGCCACATCCCACCTGCCTCTAGTTACCACTTAGTTAGTCCTATCAGGGTTCAATTAACTAATTAGGTTAAAGCTATAACCCAATCATTTCTTCTTCTAAACCTTCTTGCATTCTATCACACGTGAGCTTTTGGGGGGACACCTCACAAACCATAACAACAAGCCACATTTTTAGTAGCAAGAATATCAAACTCCTGGCATACAGTATATTTTATAAAATAATTCTATTTGAAAGACCTCAATTCTTTTCTTTCCCCAATTTAATTGACCTCTTCTTGGCAATAACAAAAACTACTGAAGGTATGAACTCTACTAATTTCTTATTCCCCTCAATTTATGCTTTTCTCCATGCCCAGCCCTCCCCTTCCCATGAACAAGTGGCTTGGTTGCTGTCCTTCTTAAAGAGTAGGTGGGAGAGATGGGAGTTTTCAGATGAAGCCCTGGGTCATCAGATCAGCTGACTTAGGCTGTCATCTGCCCTCCACACTCCAGGAAATGAGGCAGGAAAGATGAAGGACTACCTCCTGGACAGACCCAGAAGCCTGACCATTTTCCTCTTGATTGTCTGCAGTGGGAACGTAGAATCCAAAAGGAATTATGGCAGGAGGAAGGATTCTGGAGCCAGGCTGACCTAAACTTCTTTCAAGTTCCATCATTTTCTCACTGTGTGGCCTTTGTTATCCATTTCTCCTAACAAGCGGTTTTACTGAGTATTGCAGGTACAAATCATTGGCCACAGTTTAGCAATGCAAAAAATATAACTTCCTTCCTGTCGCTCCACTGTTTAAAGCCTTCATCCTACCAGCAGGCAAATGCTCAAGCTTGATATTTTCAAGGTATCCCCTCTCTTGTCCAAAGACTGACTGGCCCTTCCTTCCTTCCTTCCTTCCTTCCTTCCTTCCTTCCTTCCTTCCTTCCTTCCTTCCTTCCTTCCTTCCTTTTTTTTTTTTTTCTGTGGGACTCACACAGTTCTAAGTTTCCTGTTGAGGATTTCTGATTCTGGTTAGTCAGGATCCCTCTACATTGATATCTGCTGAGATGCCCGCTTCCATCGGGTCTTTTGTGGTCAGTTCATGCAGGTGTTTTTGAGTCATGCCTCATTTCTGAATGTGAAACTTCCTCTAATTGGTCCTTATCTGAGCTATTTTTGCATGTTTTTCTTGACTGTCTAAGAACTAGTCTGTTGCTCTCTGGTTCATACGGTCATAAGAAAGTTTGTGGGATTCTTCAAGAACTTCCTCACTCCTGTCCACCCTCCAGTTAAACACTTCTGTTCTTGTCCCTTGTTGGGATATGAGTGCCCATGGAGGCTGCCCATCATCCTGGACCCACAAAGGTGCCATTTCTATTCTAGCCCTCCTGCTTCCCAGGACTCCGAGAATCAGAGACACAAATTTCTTTGCTTACAAATTTACTAAAGCTATTTGTCTTTGAAAATGAAAATCTAAGCTCTTTAATAAACCATAAACCTTTTCCTCCTTTTTGTTTTAGCCTCTGTTCTCTGAGTCAATGAATGCCATGCAGGAATAGGTCACTGGGTACAAAGGAGTTGCAGGGAAATCTCAGTTGCTATTTCAAAACCTCACAATCATGGATAGAGTGGGGTAAATTATTTTTAGGCTCACAATGAGGATTAAATGCCATAACACAGGTTAAGCTCCTAGTAGTATTTGATTTAAGATAGAATTAGGCAAATCTAAGTTCCCGTTCCTTAGTTTCTCCTATCTTTTGCACCAATTTCTCTTTTTCTCCATGACTTTTCTCCCTATACCTTTTCTCTAAATCTAGTGGTTACTTAATTCTTATGTACCCACCTCTAAGAAAGTTTCTATAATCTTCCTGAACACTCTGCAGACTCCTGACACTCATCATATCAAGAACTGTATCTGTGTTATTCCCCAAATCTATCCCTCTTCCTGAATTTCGTGTGTTGGCACAACATCCACAACTTTTCTTAAGACAGATACTTAAGTGTCACTATTGACATCTTCTTACCATGCATGCCATCACCTCCTCCACGGAGTCAGTTCTTAGTTGGAGAATATTTCTCCTTCTGACCTTCCCATCTTTTCTCACCATTGGCCTAGCCATGTTCTCAACACATCCTACTTCGTATCTTATCCTCTTAACTACTAGTCTCCTCTCTTTCTATTTCTGGCTGCCCTCTGGCCATCCACAAGCAGTATTCTATTTCTAAAACTTTGGCATGACTGTGTCACCCTCATAGCTTAGGTATTTTACACTCGTGCTACACTTCCTACAGGTGATGGTTTTCAAAGGACTGGGCCATCTAGCATCAACCTTCCATCTATATTTTCTCCTTTTCTTCTGTCTTTCACCAACAGTCCTATGAAATACTCAGCAGTGATATTATCAAAGTATACTTGAGGGCATGAGCAACTTTGATGTGACACAAGAATTTTTGTTACAATTAAAAAATAAGGGGGTTAGAATATATATGTACATGAACAAACTCCTTCAATAATGTCACATAAAAGGGGGAAAATGGGAAAAAAGGAAGGCTATCAATATCCTAGCCACATCATCCTGGGATTTATTTATAGCATTATGCTTAAAACTTAGGAGTTCCAAAGGAAGAGGAAGAGGATGAGAAGAGAAGGAGAAGAAGAAAAATTGACTGGATTAATGAAATGCTGTACCCTTGAAGGCTTTGCTGCTGTATGCTTGCCACATTGCTGGGATACTCTTATTGAATGAGAATCACATGATTCCACTCTCCTAGGCACACTGCCACTGAGAATGTCCTTTGGCCATCCAAGCCGCCACGGTTTCCACCTGACACAATCATACTTGTTTTCAAGCTCAAATGAAATGTCAATTCCTCTGTTAAGCCTTCATTGATACTGTCAATCATTTCTCCCTTCCCAGAGATATTAACCATTTCCATTTTTTGTACTTCCACACAACTTCTTAAATGCAGTTTCCAAGTGCTTTGGTACAATAGATCTGCTATTTGGTATATTATTGTTACCTTGTTCTTCCAACACAAAGAGAGCTCCTAGAAGAGCTCATCTTCTTCTCTTTCCAGAACTCATAGCAGGCATGCTGCAAATTTTTGTTTGCTTTAAATTGAGTGGAGAACCTAAGGCAAGAAAATCTGGAGCTGTTAAGGCAATCACACAGGTTGAGCATGTATGCCTACTTTTCATGTTTAGGCTAACACATGATGGTTGGCCTTTTGAAGATGGTAGAATCATCTTGACATAAGAATGCTTTATTCTTCCTATTGGACCATCTGTCCTAGACTCAGGGAGAATTGAGGTCCTTGTCCCCCAGGGACTTCTCAGGGGACCGCTGACTGCAAATTCATGGATTTCTCTATCTTTTTTGTTTTTGCCTTCAAAACTTTCAGCACTCAAGGGGACAAACCTACATTTGAAGATCCTCTATTCAAACCAAAGCAGGTATGTAGAGCAAGTAACGGGGTATGGGGTTTAGACACAGAAGGTCAAGGAAATCTTATTCTCCTGCACAGACAGCTTTAGATCACAGTGGGAAGTATGTTCATGGGAAATAACAGTTGCTTCCTCTCCCAGTGTTGAAGTATATGGTGCAGTTTTTGAAGTTAAATACATTTCCCCCACCTATATCCTGCAAAGGCAGAGACAAACACTCCTCATCAACAAATTTCCCTTCTCTAGCTAGTTTCTCTGTTGCTTCACTGTAAACCTTTGGTTTCCATTTATGTCCCTCCAAGGAAAAAAAACATACTCCAGATATTTGGGGAATCAATTTATTAAGATATTTATTCTGGGGAACTCGAGTGAAAGGTTCTTGTGCCATCCCAAGGTATCTGGGTCCCCAGACAAACATTACCTATAGTCCAGCTGATCCCACCCCAAAACATGGAAGCTAATTATTGAAGCCACATCCGTCTTGATTTAAGATCATTTAATGGACAGCTAGAAGCTTGACCATCACTTTCCACCTGCCACAGTGTCAGTCATTTGGAGGAATAAACCATTTTTATGTCAATCAAGAAATCATAGGAGATGTCGTAACCTGTTATGATGCATTACCCTTTGACCACTGTGACTTGAAGTCTCCAATATTAAAGAGCATGTGCCAGAAATAATTAGAAGCTAATCTTAATTGTATTCACATATAAATGAATCACTTAGCAGTGGAGTGTTTATATTGTCTGGAGGAGATGGCTGGGGAGTCCATCTTCCCTGGTACCACCATTAGCAACACTATTAATCAAACATAGTCAGTTGAGATTCAAAGCTATTGCCCTAACACTGCAAATATTTAACACGGTTACCGTTACCCTGTATTAATGTCCTGCCACCAGGATTAACAAGACCAGTATAGCAAACTGACTAATTCTCAATGCACCCTAGCACCCCTTGGTGAAGGAGATGGATTTTTCAGAAAACAGCCATTGTGGGAAACAGCAATATATAGGGCTGAAGCTGGCCTTACGCAGTTTAGTGGTTACAAAAATGTCTCCCCCCACCCCTGGTGAGTTACGGCTCACTGAGGTATGACACTGAATCACCTTATCTCGCCCAGTAACTGTTCTGTTGTGCCTGGCTCAGGGGCATTCATCTGAGTGACACCAACCTCAAAATCGGAATTTGGGCTCTAAATCTTGAGCGTGTGATATTTTTCTTTATGGGCCAGATTTCAGAGAGTCCAAAAGAGGAGAGAGAATCACCAAAAACACACCTGGCTTGCACTTATTCACAACTCATCTTAGCCATTGCAACATCCTGTCCTTAGAATGACCTTAAAGAAAGGGAGAGCTAAAGGGAATAGCTACAAAAATGAGAATGGCTGAGAAGTAAATAAAACAACAGGAAGGCAGGCAGGGGCCGCAGTGCCCAGACTGAACCAGAATAAAACAAATTCATTATACTGTAAATTGCTCACTCTATATGGGAGTCTATTACAGGGAGTGCATGAGAACTGGGAAGGGGACGGTGGATTCCTAATATTATCCAGAGTCCATTGATCACTTTAAAATCCCCAGGGCCAGAGAAATCTAACTCATGATGGATTGCTCATAGTTGTAGAGGGTGAGTAGAGAATAGGTAAATTAAATCCCCAGATAGCCCTGTCCATTGTTTGAAGTACATTACTGGTCTTTCTTCTGCATTGGGGCTGTGAATACTGAGAATAATTTGCCACCTTGAGAGCCCAAGACAGGGCCAGCCAGAAAGTCTAGGGCTTAGTGTATTTCTTTTGTCTTCAAAAAGATTGTCTTCAAACTTACAGTACTTAACACATAGCCTGCCACAGAGTAAGGATTCAATAAATATCAGGAAATTGGTGGCTCTGTTACCACCACCACCCTCCTCCACCATGGATGTATAATCCACATTACTAGATATCTAAGTTTTGTAATTCTCACATCACTGTTGCATGCCTCTGTCATTCATTCATTTGATGAATATTGATTGAGAAGTCCCTATGTGCTAGGTCCTATCAATCAATCAATGGTCTGGAGTCTGGTAAAAGCTTTGGTATCAGATGAATCTGAGTTTAAATTCTGGCTCTGTGATGTTGAGGAAGTTCCTTAATGTCTCTGATCTTTGTTTTATGCTCTGAAGGTAAGCATAATGATAATATCTACCTTGGGTTTTTGTGAGGATCAAGAGGATTTGCACAGTGAGATATTTAGCACAAAGAGCTGCAGCGGGTAAGCTCCATAAATGTAGTGGCCTCGAGTTCCAGGCTAAACCAGGCACCACGGTGAGCCTCTCCCTGGCTTACATAGCCTCTGTGGATTTTCTCTTCCCTTGAGCTCAACTGATATTTGTAATGGGTTCTTTAAGGTGAGTTCTTGACTTTTTTGTGCTTGCTTGGTAGACTTTCTTCTTTTGCCTATTACTCTGTGAGTCCCTATTTGGGGGCTTTTGCCCATGGAAAGACATCATTGCAAAGAAACCAAGGATAGGAGCAAATTATGAACTTCAGACTGCATCTAGAGAAGGATCAATGCAGGACACAGTTTATCTTCACAAACATAGAGTGAATCTTGAAGGAAGATGAATGGAATTCTTGTAGGGGAAACCAGGATGGACTAAGGAAGGCAAGGCATGGTTCAGTAACTGACGGTTACTCCAAAGAGTGTGGGGCATATTATTTAGTGTGGGAATCGACTGGGCCTAGGGATTCAATGGGGAAGTTACGTTGAGGATTCACAGCGGCCTGGACTGAGAAATGGGAGGCTGCCAGTGTGAATTTCCAGGCACTCAACATAAGTTGGGGACCATCATCAGTGGTTGGCCTTATGTCTTCATCTCTAACCTTTAACTCTTGTTGGTCATAAGCAACTTTGAGCCCATAGGAAAGAATATCCCATGGTGACTTCACCTCCACACATCCTGAGCCCCTGGGTACATGCAGATGTGCAGTCATGGGCTGGGATCCAAGAATGTCATTCTAAAGAATGGATTGATAAGCAGCAGGAGGTGAGAAGGATGCAGTTTTGACTCTGAATCTCATTGTAACCCGTCATGATAAAGCAGGGTAATTAGCAATCTTTAACTGTGAGTGAAGCTTTACTAATATGTGCTTATGGGAATGTTTTGGGCTCCATTTTGTTTTAGTGATCTTTTTAAAAAAATTTTATTTGAAATAAGATTTTACTCTTTTAAATATTGGGGAAAAATCAGAAAAAAAGAGTGAAATTATATAGCCAATGTAGCTTCTTTAGCAGCCAGGCATCTTTATATATGGTGCCCACTGTCCACTTGGGAGCTATGACTTTATCTCTGTGCTGCAGCCACCTGGCGTATTTCACATTTTCTTGAATTTCCCAGTTGAGGACTCCAGTTTTCACTTTCTTATTCTTATTCATGTCATACTTATTTAATTTTCACTAATTTCTGGCACAACCTTGACTCTTTCCAAGGGGGAGTCTGTTTCTCCACCCTAGCTTGAATGCCTCAGACCTCCTTAGGTAATACTGCTTCCAATTCACTTCAGTCCCAGATCACTCCAGGTCTGACTCCTGCTATACAGATGAAATGTCCAGTGGGCCCTGTGGACCCTGGGTCCTATGACTCCTGCATAGATATAAGCCTTTAAAGCTCTGCACACATTCCTTATACCTTCTGAAACCCAGAGGGCATTCACCTCCAACTGCAGCCTGTCACAGTGCACAGCTGCATGCAAATCTCATCACCTGTGCAGAAAATGAAAAAAATATTCACAAAGATAGGAAATTGGTCAGATGCACCATGGAATATTTATCCAAGGTAACAGTAAGTGGACCATCTGAGGGATAACTTATGAAGACATATTAAATGGTGTATAAAAATATTTATGATTATATCGTAAATGAAAATGAAAAAAAAGTAAAACTCAGTTATGCAATAGGCTCCCGAGACATGACATATTAATAAGCAAGGTATTTCAACTGTTGCAGATCTTTATGACTGTCTTGCCTATTTCTGATGGGTGCAGGATGGCTGCCAAAGTTCTAGCCATCAAGTTTATGTTCCAGCAGGAACAAAAAGGGAGGAATAAGGAGAAAACTGTAGTACCCAAGTAAGGAAAACAAAAGCTTCCCGCCCCCTGAGAGGTCACAGTACAATTCTTCTTATGTCCCATTAATCAATACTATGAGACACAAGTAGGCCTGGCTGGGAAGTAGATAAGGAGAAAGAGGTTGGGAATGGAGACTGGGTCAGCCAATCAATAGTGAGTGTCTCATGTGGTTAACTGAAAAGTCCCTCTAACTTCTGACCTTGATGTAGTCTCCCATAGTAATCAGTGAATTGAGTCAGGCCAGGATATAAGTAGAAATATTCTTCCTTTCTTTCCTCTTCCCTTTCCTTCCATTTTTCCCTCCCTCATTTGTATTGCAAAACCTAAAATTTTCAAGGGCTGCCATGACATCATAGAACCTCACAGAGCCTCAGAGCCATAGCCATGAGCTTCCCTCTTTTTGGCAGATGTACTCCCACCTGGTGGGAAAGTCTCCCCATCTGGCTACTTCCCCGTAAGCTGGACCCTACCTGCTCTTTAGCCTGAAAGGCTTCCCCTCCCTGCCACATTCCAACTTCTTCAAACAACCAATCACAACCTCTCAAGTAGACTAAGGGTCTCCTCACCCTGGCCATTGCCTCCCACAGCCTTGCTGGCTCTCTGTTCCCAGGTGACCCCTGTGGGACCCTGCCTGGCTTATGGTGTTCTCCAGACTGAGAGTCTGTATGATGAATGAACTGCCGTCTACTACGTCTGTCTGGTGTCAGTCATCTCAAAATGCTTAGAGGAGAGGACCCCTCCCTCAAAAAATGGGGGAATAGGAGGTAATCAATATTCTCCATTCTCCCTTCCAATACTCCCCTCCAGGTTCTCCTCTAGACACTGGCATTACAACAGTGGACTAGGCACACCCAGGCCTTGCTCTCAGCTGGCTTGACATCTAGTCACAGATGCTTGCATTACATTGTGTGTTCACTTCTTCAAGGACTGGAGTAGAGTGCTGTGGGGTCCCTGCCAGAAAGAACAGTGGTGTGTGTGTGTGTGTGTGTGTGTGTGTGTGTGTGTGTGTGTGAGATTCTTACATCAGAGAAGTCTGAAGCAAGTGAGGGGGGGAGACCCAAGCAGAGGGATTGGAAAGGTGAGGGAGGACATGGGTTGTAAAGTCCAGTGTGGCTGAAGCAGAGAGTTTGATGAACTTGAGGAAACTGTAGAGAAGTAGCAGGAACAAAGAACAGGTTGGAGAAGCTGGAGGGGAGGCAGAGTCCAAATCATGGAAAGTCTTCTCAGCAGAGTGTGGAAGGTCAGACTTTCATGAATGAGCTCTGGAATGTTGCTTTCAACAGAACGTGGGAGGATGTGTGGTTTGACTGACACCTCTATGGTGGCAGGTGAAGAACAGGCAAGAAGACAGGGCCAAGGAGAAGATGATGGTTAGGAAGGCTGAGGCTTCTGTCTAGTTAGACAAGCACCATGCCCTGGAACAGCAGAAGGGCAAAGCTCTGGAGAGAAGTGGGAGGAGTTCTAGTCCAGTCACTTGGAGGGAGAGAGGCATGCATGAGCTCAAAGTGATTTTACCCTCGGGGATTTCTGTTTCTGCCATCCTCAAAAGGACCAGGGAGGCAAAACTCACCTGCTTACTCACAAGAAGCATTCAGTTGCCATGACACACACCATGTCCTATGATATTATATTGTGATTTTCTGTGACTCCAAAGGAAAATGCAATGGCTGCAGAAAATACCAACAGAGACTCACTTTATGACACAAAGCCAAAGGTGATTGTGCCAAAGATGTCAGAGCACACACCACTGCTGGAGCTTCCCCCATTGTCTCAAGAGAGCGGCTCAGCTGCAGCTGCACCCGGAATGCATTCAAGAGAGTAGAAAGAGTAAGTGGGAAAGGCATTGTCAGCATTATGTCAGGAAAGAGAGATGCATGATGGAAGACTTGGTCCAAAGTCTTCTGCTGATTCCTCATGGATGTGCTACTGTGCAGGAGAAGCTAGAAGAGCTTTCTGGACTTTCTAGAAGGAGGCAGAAAGGGAGGAGGGGTTGGAATAGCCATCCAGCAGCCAATCAGCTGTGTTTGACACAAGTGCCTTCCAAGCCCAGGTTACATTTGAGCAGGGAGGGAGAAGCTGAGGAGGGAAGGAGGTAGCAAAGGTCAGCCACAGCCATGAATTTTATGAAAGGTTTGCTGGGAAACTACATTTAAGAAAATATATATGGTGGCTATGATTCCCCCCGACAGCACGGCTGAGTGATTTGCAATGTACTTGCTTTTCATGGCCCTCGTTCCAAGCACTGTCACTTGCTTTCATGTCAGACACTTGAGTTGTTTCAAAATCACCAGGCTGGCCCACTATTAAATTACATACACGTACACACACCTACACACACACACCTACACACACACACACACACACACACGCACTCTTTTAGAATCCCCCAATGTACAGTAAGGTGTGTGCTTGCTCTTCTGATGGCTACGGCATCTACTCTGTTGATTTGTTGGTGTAAATACACTTCTTTGCAAGACTGGAACTCAAGGGAGATTAAAACCACTCTCTGCCCTAAGCTATAGAGTCTACATTCTATTAAGATAGTTTTACACTCATGGTATCATTTGATTTTCATAGCAATTCTGCAGAAGAGGATTTACTCACCAGTTTAGGAAACTGACCCAAATAAATGAAATGATTTGTTTAAGACCACCTAGTAGAGGGTGAAGGTTAGCAGAACTACCTGGGTTCAAATCACAGCTCCTTCTATTTCTGAATGACTCAAAAGATTTGTTGGGGTAGCAACAAAGTGAGGCCTCTGAGAAATGAAGGAAGCTCAACATTAATAAACTTAGTTATAATCGTAGCTTAGGAAGATCTGGAAAGAAACTGTTCTGTTATCTGCACTAACAAATCATCCAAAACCTTAAAATATCACCTATTTAATTATGCTCCTGAGTTCTGTGGTTCAGGAACTCAGGTCAGTAGGGGTGATGGTATATCTGCTCTGTGGAGTCTGGGGCCTTCACTGGGAAGAGTGAAGTGGTCATGGGTCACTTCATGGTAGGAGGCTGAAGTCTTTTGAAGACTGCCACTCATACATCTGGATCCTTAGGATGACTTCAAAGCTGGCCTCAGGTGGAAAATCTGGTTTAACACCCATGCCTGGCCCCTCTGTGTGGCCTGGGCTTCCTTACAACATGGCAACCTCAAGGTAACTGAACTTTTATGTGATAGCACAGAGTCCTAAGAGAATGTGTTCTAGGAAGCAAAGCTAAGATGAGATGACCATTTATGGTCTACCTGTTGAAGTCACACAGCATCACTTTCATCTTACTCTATTAGGTGAGGCTGTCTTAAATCCACCCAGAATCTACAGGAGGGGATTTCTATTTAGAGGAAAAATATCAAAGAATTTTCAGCTATATTTTAAAACAAATGCAGAGACAAATGTCGATTTCCTTTATTTTGTATGGATATCGGATAGAAGAAATTCATTATATTTTAATTATATAGTTTTTTTAGATATCTTAATATATTTATCTGACTCTAATACTAGCTGGGTGACCATAGAAATCATACCTAATTTCTCTGAGTCCCAGTTTTCACGTTTATCAAATGGGGATATCACTGATATCCCATGGAAGCATGATGTGATAAGGACATGAGATAGATATGCAGAGGGCTGAGCAAGAACCTACTCAACATTTAGCACATATATATGGCTGTTACTAGGTACCAGGTTCTTCTGTAAGCATTTAACAAAAACTACCTCATTTAATCCTCATTCACCCCATGACCCAGACACAGCTATTATCACATTTTAGTTAGGAAGAAACCAAAATCAGAGAAGATGGTGATTTATTCATGGCCACAGTGCCTGTAAGTGGCAGGCTAGGACTTGAACTGAGCCATATAGCAGTAGAGTCTGTATTCTCAACCACTCTGTCATAATGCCTTTCAGTAGATATCACAGATGTGAATGTATATTTATCAACAATTTCTTGAGAATGCGCAGATGGCAGCATGGGCCCAGGATTTAGGGATTTGCAAAGACTCTGCTCATCTAGATCAGAGGTCCACAAACCATGAGTGTGGTCTAAATCCAGCCTCTCACATTCATTGTGTATTATCCATGGCTGTTCTCATGCTACTAGAGCAAAGCTGAATAGTTATGAGAAGCCATTTGGCCTGCAAGAGTGAAAACATTTTCTATTTGGCCTTTTACAATAAAAGTATGCCAAGCCCTATTCTAGACTTTATCCACAATGACCCTTTTCCCTGGGTTTTTGGAATTGCAAATATGTTCTGATTAAAACCTTCATTGGAAAAGAGCTTATTGTGTTCCTGATATATGGCAGTCACTGTCCCAAGAGTAGCTGGTAAGGAAGACCCACATAGTCTTTGCTCACATGGAGTTATGTTCTGGTTAAAGGAAATAGAATCATAAAACAAGAATGACTGTAGATTGCAATGATGGCTCCGAAGGAAATAAAGAGGATAACAAGTCACTGAGGTTAGAAAGTATATTTCTTATAAAAAAAAAAGGCATTTTAGTTGGGAATTCTAATGTTCCAAGTCAAAGCCTTCTGATGAGAATGTATGTGAGGAGGAGAAAGTATAAAATTGTCATCTCTGAGAGAAAGAGAGAAAGAGTTCTAGGAAGTGTGGCAGGAGTGCTGGTCACTGGGTGACCATGTGGGATGCAGTGGTGAGAGTGAAGCTTGTCAGCCAGACCCCAAGATTTTTCTCTTTTGCAATGTGATGCAACTTGGAAAATGGACAGTGACTTCAACAAAAGTGTTTATAGGATAGCAATAAGTAGAAACAAGGTCGGAAGTGAAAGGACACTTTTAGCCTGGAGATGGATTGTTTGGTGCTCTCATTGTATTAAAACTGTGCACTTGAATGTCTTAAGATGGTGCATAAGCAATTTGGTTCATCTCATCTGAACAAGTTCTTGGGGTCCTCTATCTGGGAGAACACTCCCTGAGTTTCCTTCCTGAACCTGTAAGCACTGGAGATTGCAAACATTGACTTATAGTAATACAGGGTGGGTTTTTACCTGCCTAACGAGGGAGTGGAAGGACAGAGAAATCAAGGATTAGGAGAGAATGGTAAGATTAATTGAACTGTTGTTATGATAAGGTCAGATGAGAACTAAGGAACTGTTAAAGCAGGAAGTGGAAATACCAGTAGCAAGGTCTTTTCATAATGGTGAAGTTAAGATTCTGAATGAATGGCCTGTTTGCAGATGGAAGAGTATGACACTAGGAGTGAGTAGCTGAGGCAGAGAGAAGGTACACGTTTTCTACATTATATCTGTATCTATATCTGAAACATGCATATGACATGAAATTTATGCACAGAAATTTACACACACACACACACACACACACACACATAAGCTTTGGAGTGACTTGAAGAATTCATCTACATTCAAATTTAAGAAAATATCTCCAAATAATGAAGATCTACTTTTAAAAGATTTTCTAGCTATGTGATGCAAAGAGTTATTAGGAAATTGGCCAAAAGCAATCAGTCAAGGGCAAGCCTGGGCTAGAAGACCTAGAAGACAGGTTTCTTTTTTTTTTCTTTTACAAAATAATTCTTTTTTTTCCCTCTATGTCTATATTTAAGTGTATTAAAAAACCACATCCTCAGCATAAATAGAATAGAGAATGCCCAAATTTCAAAGTAATTGCAATTAAAAAAAATCAAATCCCAGTGAGCAATATTTCACACTCCCACTAGGAAGCTGTAAGGTCAGTTGGCAGTTGAAACAAACTGAAGGGGGGTGGCCTGGCTGGATGTTGTCAGTGGTAGGCCCTGGGTTCAGTCCCCAGTACCACAAGAGGTAAATAAATAAGAAAATATAAAAAAGTCGCTCATTATATAAGCAATTGTTAGAATGTAAAGAGTACTATGAAAACTGGCAAGGTGATAGGAAAGGTTAGATAAGAAAACATGAGCTAAAGGACATTTAATAAGAAACAAGTAGGAAAGTGACCATCAGAACAACACTTACAATACTTCTAATACTTTCTTAGTATTAAGAAAAAAAAGAATTTAAAAAAATTTAAAAAGACACATCAAGTAAAGAAATATGGCAACTAGAATACAAGCAATTATAAAATATTATGACAGGTTTGGAATTAAACATACAGTAACACTGGCAAATTAGAATTACTTAATTTTATTACTTATTTTTTATTACTTTTAATTCATTAATTAATGAAATGAAAATATTGTAAATTTGCACAAAATATGACCCAAGGATATGTTGTATACAAGAGTCTTACTTAAAATTATTTGAAGTGTTTTTTTTTTGTCTTGTTTTGTATTGATTTGTTTTCTCTTAAATAGGCTTGAGTGGCCAAAGGCACACTAGGAGATTCAGGTAATTGGAATTAAAAAGTAAGTAAAAAGAAAGCATGCTTATACCAGAAAAAGTAGAATTCAACCCACCCCCCCCAAAAAAAATATTAAAGGCTAGATGCTACAATTCACAGTAAAGCTATGTTCCAAATAATAAGCACAACAAGCACCTTTATGAAGCAAAATTCATAGAAGATGCAAGGATATACTCTAATAGCTGTATACTTTAACATTCAGTGTCAGTACAAGAACTATCAAATGGACAAAAGGAAAAAATGCAGAAGAATATAGAAGACCTAAAACACTAATGAACAATGTAGATCTTACATTGTTTATATATTGAATTTTCCATCCTGTTGTGGGATGAATTGTGTCACCCATAAAGATATGCTAAAGCCTTAATCCTCATCTCAAAATGTGACCTTATTTGTAAATAGGATTGTTACAGATGTAATTAACTTGGACCAGGTTATACTGGAGTAGGGAAAGTGTTTAATGACTGATCAATTGTGATTAGTTTGACACAAATAGAGACATGCAAGAGAAGATGGCCATGTGATGAAAGAGAGTGATGCTGTAGGCAGAGATTGGGGTGATCCACCTACCAGCCCAGGGACAACAAAGACCATTAGCAAACACCAGAGGCTGGAAGAGTCAAGAAGGACCCTCACCCACAGGGTTCAGGCAGAGCATGGTCTTACCACTCCTTGATCTCTGACTTCTAGCCACTGGAGCAGTGAGACAATTAATTTCTGTTGTTTTAAGCCAACCAGTTTGTAGTATTTTGTTGCAAAAGCCCAAGGAATTTAACACACACCTGTAATAAAGACTGTTTGTTAAAAGCTCATAGAACACACACACTCTACAAAGTAAATATCAGTAAGTTCCACAAATTAGCAATGTTACAGATAATAATATCTGATCTGAATATATTTGAATGACAAAGTGTTCACGAAATAAATTCCCCAGAAAAGAAATAAAATACCTTTTTATTTGATATTGGAGTTTTTCCTGTTGATAAAATACTGACAAAACCAAAAAGAAACCAGTATAAATAAATTACCTGAAAGATAAAAAATAATTTATAAAACTATTGGTTGAAAGAGGAATTGAATACAAATGAATTAAAGTTCAAGCTCAAAAATAAAAATAGAAAAACATAAAAAGTAAGCAAAAATAATTTCTAAAGAAAGAACTATTAAAGAGGAAAAATGAAAACAACACTGACAATAGAAAAATAGTAGATGTGATTAATAGATCAATATCCTGTTTCTTGTTAAAATTTTTTTTTTACAAAATATACTTACCACTAGATAATCAAGGGGGAAAAGGAAAAAAATTCAAATTCTAAACAAATTCAAAGATTAGCTGAAACAGAAAATTTCCTAGGGAAAAGTATAGTTAACAAAATTGACATCATTAGGGATGAAGCACTTAGACTAATTTACATAGAGAAACAGAAAAAACTTATTAAGAAACTACCTCAAAAAGTACCAGACACAGGTGGCATCACAGATGGCATTATAGATGGTCTCAGAGGCAACTTTTATCAAATCTTTCAAGACCAGATAGTTCCAGTGCTTCACATATTATTCCAGAGCATTACAAATGAAGGAAAATTTCTAATCTTTATATTGCAAATATGACATGAATATCTAAACATGATAAAAATCAATGCAAGTAAAGAAAACGACAGACCAATACTGCATACAAATATTGGTGCCAAAGAACCAAGTTAGATATTAGCAAAGATAATTCAATACTTCATTGTGTTAAGGAAATCCAACATCACGGCCAAGTGACACATATTCTAGGAATACAAATTTGACTCAATATTAGAAAATCTATTAGTTTATCACACTATATAAAGAAGTCTAAGGAAAAAATGTATCTTTACCGATGATGCTGAAGAATCCTTGGACAAAACTTATCACTTATTCTTTATTAAGTAACTCAAAAATGCAGAAACTGATTAATGCCTTCTTATCACAAAAATATATAAATGTCCATCATAAAACCAACATCTCTTTTCTTGAGAAAACACTGAACACAATAGAGGCATTTACAATAACATCAAGACCAAGGTAAGGAATCACTCTATCTCCAATACTTCAACAATGCATTATAAGCTATTAGCTGATGCAATAAGACAAGAGAAATCAATTGGAAGCATAATAATGGTAAAGAAGGAGCAGAACTTTCTCAGTTTGCAGATGTTAAGATAAAAATCCAGAAAAACTCAAGGAATTAATGATAAAACCCTAGGAAAAATTACTAAGCTCACAGGATATAAAATTAATATGTAAAAATTAATTGTCTTATATATATAAATGATAACAAGTTAGAAGACATTATAATAGAGAAACTCCATTTACAATAGCAACAAAGAAAATTAAATAATTAAGAGGAAGCTGAACAAGAAGTCTGAAACATCCTCATAAAAAAGCTTTAAAAATCTTAAAGTAAACTTAAATAAGTATAAAGATATTTTACTTTTACAATAAGTAAACTTAAATAAGTAGACAGATATTCCTGGTTCTTGGATTAAAAAGGCTGAACTTTATACATGTGTTGGTACCCAATCTAATTTATACATTTACTACACTTCTAATTAAAATAGCACAAGATTTACATGAAGCTAGACTTACTAGTTCTTCCTAAAGTTTATGTTGAAATCAAACATGAAAGAATTCTTAGGAAAACCAACATAAAGAAAAATATATGGGGTAGGGGTCAAGGTGGTAACTAGCTTTATCAGTCATTAAAATCTGCCATAAAAGGCTTTATAATTGAAAAAGTGCCAGGAAGTCTCATAAATAGGCAAACAGACCACTATAATAAAAAACTCAAGAATGACCATATAGACAGATGCACTTTTAAAATAAATTATTCTGAGACAATTCAAAAAGATTATCTCCATCCATATCTCACACCAAATACAAGAATAAATTCTAAGGAGTTTATCTGTATCAAAGAGTTTCTATATTATGCTATATATTTTTTTGCATAAGAGAAGATGATAAGATATACATGTTAAGCACAAGAATCATGGGAAGAACAAAGCAGAAATTGGTTTACAACTTAGAGAATAAATCAAGAACTCACTAATCCATACCACTATGAATAATTAATTGAAAAAAAATGGGGGAGAAGGGAATGCTCTGTCTTATAGTTCTATGCTAAGGAATAAACATATAAAAATGATAGAAATAGAAAACCACTACAGTAATGGTCATGTTAGGTAAGTATCATGAAAGAATGCCAAAACTGGGAATTGCAAGAAAAGTGTAATGATCAACAGGATTTTCCCGCAGTGTCAAAGTAACTTCTTAGAAATCATGAAGAGGGGAAAAGGAGAGATAACTGGCACTATCACCCAAATAAAGTAACCAGAGTTAAAAATCACCAGTCATGAGACACATTTGCCAATAAGAATTGGTAAGGAACATTTTAAGTTTCTGAATTATTCACTGAAAAGGATACATCATTTTCATTGTATTGTTGACAAAAAATGCATGTCAACTTAATCATAGGAAAATATCTGACAAATCCAATTGAGGGACATTGAACAAAATAACTGGCCAGTACTCTTTAAACATGATAAGTCATGAAAAATAGATGGGAACTGTTGTAGATCAATGGATATTAATGAGACAAAACTATTTAATGTGCTGTATTGGATTAGACCCTGGTTCAGAAAATGGATATCAGTGGACTAATTGATGAAATTTTCATAAGATCTGTAGTTTAGATATTATTGTATCAATACTAATATCTTGAGTTTGATCATTATATGGTTGATGTTAGTGGAATCTGGGTGAAATTCATTCAGGAATTTTTTGTACTGTTTTTGCAACATTCTTGTAAGTTTGAAACTACTTCAAAATGAAAAGTTAAAGAACCAGACAAATCTAATAATCTAATTTCCTTCTCATGTTCAGTGATATATGCTTGATGTGTATGATAGCATTTTTTCTTTTTCCCTATGTAATTATGCAAAATACTGACAGATCTCACCACTGGTTCCTGCAAAGTGTGTGTGTGTGTGTGTGTGTGTGTTGTTTTTTTTTTTTTTAACGTGTAGCAGTTAGGAAAAATAATGGAAAGTCACCAGCTTTTCAAGATGAACATATTCATTTTATCTTCTATCCAGGATAATTATTGACCATTCACTGAGTTTTCCAATTTAATGATGAAATAAATATTTTTCTTAACTAGAGAATTTTCTTTAAATAGTGAACTCATTGTTATCCATTAGCCAGGAAAAAAAAAAGTTACTAAGGGCACGAGACATAACGAAATTTTTTATAAGTTGTTGATGTTTTGTTTGTTTGTTTTTGTTTATGTTTTGTTGTTGTTCCACAATGCAAATACATCATTTTCTTCACCTGGGAGCTACCTGTGGACTCCTGTACCTGAGTCAATGGAAGGGTCAGAATTAACCAAAAGTATATGCTCAGCAAATGTTTCTTCTTGGACACAGGCTATTGTTGCTGTTGTTGCAAGGGTTGAACCAATGTGAGTTCATGGGCCAGACTGGAAATTCCCAAATGTGTTTAAAAAAAATCTCCTCTTTGTGCAATGCCTTAGCCCTTCTGAGTATTCACTTTGCTCCTCCTAAAAACGATCCACACTAGCACTTGCTAGCCCATCACCACAGCTGGATCAATAGTTGTGCTGCATATAAAGTTATGTCTTACAGAATGTCAATATTAACCTTTCAAGTGTGCATCCTTCATGATTTATCCATCAATAGCACTCCTAAATATGTTTTATATGCTGCAAGCACTTATTTTTACCAGGCAGGGAAACTGACATTTCAAAACTAACTACCTTCCATCAACATACTCTATCTTCTGGAATCAGGGCGACATCTTACCTATTGGGTAGGAACTGAACAGTCCAGTACTAACCTCTTAGAGCGATGAGGCAGCTCTGCTAAAACCTCCTCGAGAACAAATAATTTTTAGCCTACCACAGCACCAAAGATTGCTTGAATCATATGTAAATAAATGCTCAATAAACACTTGCAAATTGACTTCACCATGAATCTAAATGTTACCAATTTTATCATCAATTATTTGTTTTTTAAATAGCCATCACTTTTCAACTACTGGCTACATGGAAAATACTGCCTAACAGCTTCCCAATTTTATGTGATTTCATTTAATTTCCAGACAAATCTGTAAAGGAAGATAATGGTATACCTTCCAATAGATTAGGAGAAAAAAAAAGAAAAATAGGTAATTAATTCCCCAAAGTCACATGGCTACTACAATTTGGAGAGCCAGTCATTGCAACCATGCATGATATGAATGTATTAGGCAAATATCACATGATGTGCATCAACACCACCCATGGGTTAATAGAACTTGAAACTAAGGAGATTGCCTAGGTGTTTCAAGCTTGTCCTACAGTTACAAACATTATTTGCTATTAATGCAGCTATTCAAATACCCAAGTTATCTGAGGACATTTGGTGCCAGGTTATAAGATAAAATTGGAAATTTTGCCTGAGTCACCATGATGCCTATATTAGTTTCTTATTACTGTGCTACAAACTGCTGCATATTTTGTGACTTAAAACAAAAGATCAGAAGTCCATCATCAGTCTCAGTGGACAGAAGTCATGGTATTGGCAGGGCTGGTTTTTTCGGAGCCCCAGGGGAGAATATGCTTGCCTTTTTCAGTTTCTAGAGGTCACCAGTATTCCTCAGCTCATGTTCCCTTCCACACATCCCTCCAACCTCTTGCTCATGTCAGATCTGCTATTCCTGCCTCCTGGCATAGATCCTGACGATTACGTTGGGCCTTCCCAGAAAATCCAGGACCATCTCTCCATGTCAAGGTCATTCACTTAATTACACTGGCCAACTCCCTCTTACTGTGGTAGGTAACATATTAAAAATATTTGAAACTTAGGATGTGGACATATATGCAGGACCATTATTTAGCCTTCAATAGTAGCACAATTCAAGGTGAATTGACACACACACCAAAATGTAAATTTTCAAATCGAAGAACTGAGTTGGATTTCATGGCTCTTGAAACCCCTAAAGAACTCTGAGAGCATAAAACAGTCAACAGTGGATTCTGAGAGCAGCATTTGTTTGGTGAAAGTCAGGCTGAGTCTTTCCCCAGGGAAAAGGAGAGGAACCTATTGCTCCACTCTGTGTCTTTCAGGAATCAGTTTATTTGGAGGCTGATCTCTGTCCCTGGGTGCTTGATCACTGTTGGGTTCTTGTCTGAGGGATCTTAACAAAGCTGCCCTGAGCAGCAGGACCAGGGGAAAGAAGGGATCTGCCTTTAAGAATAACCCTAAAACCAATAAAACCTAAAACCCCTCTAGGAGAAAAAGAGTGAATCTTTAGCCATAGAAAAAGTCTACCATTGAGTACAGCCTGGCAGAATTAGAGGAGCCAAAGAGAGAGTTCTGTAAGAGTTCTCCAAAAACTCAGACCTGGAAGAAGACATGCACTTCTCACTACATGGTATTATAGTCAGAGGAACAAAAGGGAATACAAAACAAAACCACCCATATGAGCAGTCATCTCCATATGTGGAACTCACACCATGCCATCTTGCAATGGTATTCTCCCAACAACTTTGGTCTCTTTTTCCCCTTCCTGCTTCCATCTGGAGTGGAGGTAGTGAGTAGAGAGGGAGGTGAGAAGGAAAGAGTGACTAGGTCAATTCCAACTGCCTTCCCAATGGATTTTCTGGCTTCTGGCTACCCAGGTGGGGCAGGGTGTATTTAATTATCTAACTGAGACTGCATTTGAAACCTAAAGTGACCTTGCATTTTTCTATGACCTAAAAGTTAGTAGAGGAGCCTAAATTTGCTGTTTTATTTAGTATTAGAGGAAGTTCTATCTCATCAAATAATTTTTTTTAAGAAGAGGAGCTGATTTTATGTGGGGAGTGAGGAAGAGTAGAAGGGAAGGAATTCAGTCCTGGGCAGGAGGCTGAGAAACTCGTGCAAAGGCTGGAACAAAGCTGGGCAAAGGAATTCTGGACCAGGACAGAAAAAACAGCAGGGCTTTGGACAGAGCAACAGGTTAGGTGAAGGGAAGAATGGGAGCTTTAGCACACAACCAGCCTCCTTTCAGGATAGTTGCTGAATCCTGGGACTGTGCAGGGTAGTTTATTAAAACACCAAGTGACAAGACTTTGAAAAAGAAGAGGAGAGTTGTTGGCAACCTTGGGAAAGAAAGATCAGAATTCAGGATAAGCCAAGGGGAAGGAGAAGGGCCCTGGCTCTTTGTTGAAGACCATGGAGCCCCAGGAGTAAACTTGGGGCTGTGTCTTACTAGGGCTTCAGCCAGCCCTAGATTTGAGACAAAGGGATTTGCTTTCTCTATCTGCCCCAAGGGTGTGGGGAGGAAAGGACTCATTCTGCTGAAGTTAGTATAAGATTGCATCTCTACATTATTATTATATATTTATGAGATAAATAAATTGTTAGAATTAATGAACATATAAAAAGATGTTCTATACCAGCAATCATCAGAGAGATGCAGAGTGAAAATATCATGAAATATTATGATACAGCCACGTGAATGGCTAACTTGAAAACAACTTGCAATAAAAGATGTTGAAGAGAATGAAGAACAACTGAAGTATATTGGGATTAGAACACAATTATTTGAGGAGTTCCAGAGTAGGTTTTATGGAGATGAGAATAGAACATTTGGAAAAACCATTTGGACTTATCCACTACAGCTAAAGATACATAGATATTATAACCTAGTATTTCTCTTCTTTGAGAAATACCCAGTAGAAATGAAAGCTTGTATCTATCAAAATTTATTACAAGAATAATCATAGCACCACCCAAATGAAAGCAACTTCTGGATCCATCAGAGTAGAATATTAAACAATTTACAGTAAATTCAGAAACAGAATAATAAACATGTTGGAAAAAAAACAGAACTACTGATACATAGAACAACATGGATGAGTGGAATTAAACCCCAAAGAATACATAAAATGCTATTTCATCTACATGAAATTTCAAAGCTTAAAAACTATAGAGACAAACTCAAAATAATGGTTCTAAGGGGCTAATGGCTTAAAGAAAATGTAAGCAAGAAATACTCTATCTACTCAAAGAGGCAGTTATATAGTCATTGTACATTTGTAATAATTCCTCAAATTATAGACTTAAGATTTTTGTATTTTGTTGTATATGTTATACCTCAATTTAAATAAGTACTGGTCATATAAAATGACATGACTATTTAACCAAACACAAAGAGAAAAATTATATGGAAAGTAGAAACCCGCCAATCATTATTTAAAAGGCGTTAGGATAAATGTGATTAATTTATTCAGGACAGTAGAGATAAAGGTGGACAAAATAAGTTTAAAGAAAATTTCACTAGAGAACCAAAATATATAAAAATTTAAGTAGAAATCATATAGTTTTAAAATACAATATCTTAATTTAACTTTTCACTACTATGAAGGAATTGATACTTAAGTAGCCTTCTCAACTAGCCTTTAATCAATATAAAAACACAAAACCAGAATCGTTTACAAGGCCTGAAACCGTAGTAGGCATAGGGCTATGATTCCTGCAGACGAGAAATTGAAGTGTGACCCTCTGATTGTCCTAGATTTCTGCTCAGAAAAATTTTCAGATCATGATACAGCAAATTAAAGTCAAAGCAGAGTTTAGAGTCGTAATGAATGGAAAGAATAGAATCCAGAGTTGGGGGGAACTGGAAAACCTGGAATCCAATAATGGAAATGTAAAAAGAGGAAGCTATGCAGACAGAAGAGGCCTCAGAAGTACTTTTGGGGATTCTCTGGGAGTCTGTAAACAAGTTGGGCTCTATTTCACAGGACAAGATCACTTGAAGATTTCCAAAGAGCAGGATCTTTTGAGAGGAGCACAGAACTGGAAACTAAAGGCCAAGCAGTGCTAGGAAACAATGGGGGTCTGGCCGGCTATAATGGAAAGTGCTCAATGATTCCTTGACATCCTAGGCATCTGGGTGAGATACTAGAAAGAAGAAGGATCTTTCTTCCAGAAAGACTATTTTATAACCTTCTTAAGAAAGTTAAAAACCAAAACCTAATAAAATTCATAGAGGACACAGTTCAGAACAAAAACAACAACTTCAGAAAGAGTTAAGCCTGTTCACAGGTCTGATCTAACATGGGATAAAACCAAACCTACACAAAATAAAGATCAATCCATAATTGAACTCTTACTTGAACAAAAATAAACTACTTCCAGAGGAATGAAACTCTAGAGTTTCTAAAATGTATCCTTAGCAATATCTAGTAGATATTAAACTACCTATAATACATAAAAATAAATAAGAAAAATGAAACCCATATCAAGGAAGAAGAAGTAATTAATAGAAACAAACAAGTTTGGCTCAAATGTTAGATTTAGCAAGTGGGAACTGCAAATTAGCTATTAAAAAATATTTGAAGATCTAAAGGATGTTCAAGAATATGCTTAGAGAACATGTTAAAGGAACTAAAGGAAAATATAATCTCAATGGGTAGATAGATAAGAAGTCTATTCATAGAAACAGAAACTATAAAAATTAAAATTCTAAAAAAATATATAAATGGGAAAAAATTGATGTGCTTAACAGCAAATTGATGAGAACAGAAGAACAAGACAAAGCAAATAAAAATTAAAACTTATCTAAACTTAGAAAAAAAGAGTTAAAGAACATGGAACAGTATGTATGGTACATGTGGAAAAATATTAAACAGCCCAAAATAGGTGTGATAGGAATTTCAGAGGTAGAATTTCAGAGGTAGACAATGCTGATGGAACAGAAAAATGTTTTGAGGAGTTAACAGCTAAGATTTTCCAAAATTTATAAACAACATTATATTTAAAGTTTCAAGAAGCTCAAAAAACCTAAGGCAGAATGAACACACACACACACACACACACACACACACACACACACACATACACCATATCTAAGCACAACACAGTGAGATCGACAAAATCCAAGATTTTCAAGAGAAAATGTTGAAGGCATGTAGGGAAAAAACCACGTAGTTTATACAGGAGAAAAGTAATAATCATTTTAATGAAGACTAGAAGACAGTAGAATTACAACTTTAACCAAAAATATATATTCATTAAAAGCATCCTTCAGGTCAGTGGTGCACACCTGAAATTCTAGCAGCTCTGGATGCTGAGGCAGGAGGATTGCTAGTTCAAAGCCAGCCTCAGCAAAAGTGAGGCCCTAAGCAACTCAGTGAGACCCTGTGTCTAAATAAAATACAAAATAGGGCTGTGGATGTGGCTCAGGGGTCGGTCAAGTGTCACTGAATTCAAAACCCAGTAGAAAAAAAAAAAGCTGCAATATAAGAATAGCATTATTTAAAAAACAAAACCTTAAAGAGTTTTGAAACAACACTTCTGCACTATAAGAATTGCTAAAGGATGTGCTATAGACTAAAGAAAAATGATACAGACTGAATCTCAAATCTATACATATCTATAGGAAATAACTGTTTTTTATTTAAAACAAATAGCACAAGATATTTATCTAACAGTGTTATCTGCTAAAGCATTATATTGGAAACATGCTAAATGCCCAACAACTTTGTTATTTAATTTTATTGTGCATTTATTAAAGAAAAATCTATAAATGTATTTGAAATCAAGTTAAAGATCTATATAACATAAGAAAATGGTTATGATACCTTAAATATTTTTCTGTTTTAAAAAACAACCATTTCTTAGTTCAAACTCGGAAGGCTAAGGGTCATATGTTTTCTTTCATATACAGAAGCTAGAGGGGAAAAAGGGAAACAAAGGTGGGGGTGGATCTCTTAAAAATCAAAAGGAGATCAGTAGAGGAAAGGGACCATGGGGGGGGCAATAAGGAGGGGGAGAATGTTGGGAAATTATATTCATCAAACTATATTGTTATATTGTGTGCATGTACAAATACGTAACCATGAATCCCATCAATATGTACAACTATAGTGCACCAATAAAAAATGTGGGGAAAAAACTCTAATCATTTCTATTATTTCTGAGAAAATTGTGCAAAACCTTCAACCATGATGGTATTTGGATGTTCTTGGTGTAATTGGATTCATATAAATTTATATATTTTTTTTACATTTTCTGCTCTTATATGTAGTCATTTGTGTTTGCATTCATAATTTTATGTTTAACTTTATATCTTGGATATTGCCAAAGCCATACTGGTTTTCTTCTGGTAATATTTCCTTGGTTACTTTTCTTCCAAATTGTTATATTTGACTTTTCTGCATCAATTTTCATGGTCTTAGCTTATAATTGAATTAGTTTGCTTTTTCCATCCAGTTAGCCCCTCTTTTTAAAATAAGCATATTACATCCATGTAAGAAAAGACAAAAAAAATACAAACATACATCAAAGTAAGTGAAATGTAGGATCAAATAAAGTTAGGAACAAGGGAAATAAACCTAAAGAAGTGAAAATAAACACAGTAAACTGAAAAGCTTTTTTTAAAAAAAATCAATAAAATATAGATCAGATGAAAAGAAATAAAATAAACAATATTAATAATAAAAAAGTTCAAACTTAGACACTAAGGAAATAAAAAATTATTTCAAATGTTATGAATAGCTATGATGATAAATTGAAAAATACAATATAAAATGGACAAGGTGTAAAAAATTACCCATTTCTATGATTGTCTTAGGAAAACTTAAAGACCTGGATAAAAGATAACTATTTAAAATTAATCAATTTTTAACATTTCTTTTCCTCAAATAACAAAACATAATTTTTTGGAAGGTTTGTTATCCTTTAAGAAAGCCATATATTATAAATTATTTCAGAAAATAAATGATGGAAAACTTTCCCGTTCCATTTCTTAATTCAATAAAACTCTGGTAATATATTCAGACAATGATACGACAAGAAAATAAGATTATAGACCATTTTACTCATAAACATAGATGCAAGAATCTTATATATAATATTATAAATTGAAGGTCATAACAATATTAAATATATAATTTTATATTAAATTTATAATATGTATAGTTATATAGAAAATATACATATATTGTTGTATACGGTTTCCATGCTTACTCACTTCTAAAAGCTATGTAAATGTAATTCACTATTTGAAAAATTATATCCATTCCACCACATTCTCATTGACTATATCAAATAAGTAATATATTTAGATATTAAATACTTAATATATACTTACATATATATTAAATGACATCTATTAATATGTTAAGTATTAAATATTTGGACTAATATATATTTACACACACACACACATACACACATAAAATCCAGCAAGTAAGTTCAGTATGAGAAATCTATCTAATAAACCATAAAATTAGAAAAGTAGGGGGAAGGGAGTATGATGATTTTTTATTTATTTTAATTTTCTCCATAATTGTTTTAATGAACATAGAAAGGGAATTTAATGAAATATAATACTCATTATGGAGTTTACAAAAGCAAAAAGTCTTATTGACATACAAAATAAAGGAACTCTTTCCTAATATATAAACAAAATTTCTCAAAATCTTCTCAAAACAGCATAGTAGGGTGAAACTTTAGAAACTGTAATTTCTAGATGCAAACTGAGTATTTCTGCTCACTTCTATTTAATATTTTATCAGAACTCCTAACCATTGCAATAAGAGAAGAAAAAGAAACAAAATGTATAAGTATGGAAAAATAAGGGGTCAGATTTTTTGAAAGAACACCATTTGTACATTTAAAAGTCCAAGAAAAAATTTAAAGTATTAGAACTAGTACAATCGCTAGATAGAAGATACAAAGCATACAAAAGTTTATGAAATGTCTATATGTTAGCAATAACCCACTCAAAAACATAATTTTCAACAGCAATAAAGGTTTTAAAATATCATGGATAAAATAAATAAATCTTAGTTGTGAATATAATAAATAACTAAATAAATGGAGAGCCATAGTATGTTTTCTTGGAAAGAAGTTTCAATATCCTTAATTTTCAAAAATTTTCTCTAAATTTAAATTTATTTCTCTAAATATAAGTTACATGCAATTTTCATCAAAATGTGCTAGGACAAACAGCTTCTAGTAATGCTAGAAAGTAGATAGAAAGTAATGTGGTCGAGAATGCTTGTTGGGAATTTTTTGTCAAATGCTGAGACAGACCAGTGTCAACAAATTTCCCGCCATGTGGAAGTGTTGCATCTTTGTGGCATGTGATAACATTGGCAAGTATAAAGGAATGGTGATGCAGCGAGAAAACACACATACACACACCCCCACACACACACACACACACAACTGCATATGTTGGCACATGTTCATGATAGTCACATTGGTGATGTGCTCATAGCCACCTGACTGCTATCAAATGTAGATGTTTGTGGACAAATCGGGAACTTATAGTGCCTGTGGGTGGCCTCCCTTCCTCAACTTGGAACCCATCTGAAATATGCAGCGTCACAGGAGTGATCTTCATGGAAGTTAAGACCATATTAAACTTCATAAGAAAAAGTAAAACAAATCAATTAGAAATAGAAATAATAACCAATTAGAAATAATAAAACTGAGTTTTATTTTTATTATTTGACTTTGAATATTGAACTCAGGGATGCTCTACCACTGAGATACATCCCTAACCCTTTGTCAAAAACTTTACTTTGGGATAGGGTCTCACCAAGTCGCTGAGACTGGCCTTGGCCTTGTTTCAGATCCTTTTGCTTCAGCCACAGGTATGCACCACTGCAGCATTGCTATCCAAGCCAATTCAAAAACTAAGATGAAGAGGGGGATCTTACCTGTCGAGTCATGTCTTATTAGAAGTGACCACTATGAAGATACTGTAGTATTGGTGCATAGATAGAAAATTAACCAGTAGGTCAGAGTAGCCAAGATATAGGTCAACATGTGGATGTAGGAACTTGGTGTATCTGAGAGACCAGTGGCCATCAGTAAGAACAGGACTAATGACCTAGTAAGTGAGGGTGAGGGGACTGGTGGGCCACATGGAAACAAGTGAAATTAGGTCCTGGCCTCACAACCTCCGCCTACCCTAGAAGACCAAAGGTGGGAAAATAGAAACTTTAAAACCTGTAGCTACAAATTTAAGAGTATCTTTATGGGACTGTGGTCAGGAAGACACAAAAGCACAAATCAAAGGAAAAGATTAATACATTTGACTACATTAAAATCTGCTTAGCCAAATTCTCCATCAGAAAAGAAAGAAAGAAAGAAAGAAAGAAAGAAAGAAAGAAAGAAAGAAAGAACGAAAGCTGAGCCACAAAAAGGAAGAAGATGCTTGAAATGCACAGACTCCTGCAAATCAATAAGAAAAACCTCAAGATCTGTTCTCTTGGCTGATTTCCAGGCACAGCACAGTATTACTAGTGGTGTTCACAATGCTGTACATAGGTCTCCAGAATTCACTTATCTTGTAACTGCAAGTTTATACCTTTGATGATCATTTCCCCATTCTCCCTATCACCCAATCCCATCCACCCCGTGACTCTGTTTCTACAAATTCAACTTTTTTATGTCCCACTTTTAACTGAGATTCTATGGGGTTTGTCTTTTCTGCATGCTGCTTATTTCATATAGAAACATGTCCTCCAAGTTCTTCCATGTCACAGACAGCAGGATTTCCTTATTTTTTAAAGCTGAAAATTAATTCCATTGTATACTTATTCATTACATTTTTTAATCCTTTTCACCAAAAAAATTAAATATGAGGTGATGGATATGTTGATTGATGAGTTTGATTAGAGTAATTATGTCATATTGTATACATATATCAAAACATCTTGTATACATTGAATATACAGCATTTTTCCTGTCAATTAAAATTCAATGAAGCTGAAAAACTCAGAAAAGCTCTCAATTCTTGAAGCAAAACCAAACAATTCAGAGAGAAGGAAACCAAGTGACCAATATAAAGGGAAAGATAGGTAATAATAAACAGGAAAATTCAAATTTAAAACCATGATATTTCATGATCATCAGAGTTAGAAGTCTGACAAAATGATATATTGGCAGGAAGTAAAGAAATAATGAGGTCATATACCATGATGATGAGAGCCAAGCTAATTTAATGATTTTGAAAAGTATTTTTTGCAATTCTACTTGCAAGTATGCCCATTAAATGTTCTCCTGTATATGGGTACATGGAGACATGTTCAAGAATAATCAGTGAACAGTTATTTATAACAACAACAAATCAAAGATGTAAGTAAGAACAAGTAAGAATGAGCTTTGTATATTCTTTTAGTAGCATATTCATTATACAACAGATGAAATGAATCCACTGCAGCCCCATGTGTCAACAGATAAATTGTAAAAGCTAGTGCGTAGTTTAAAAACAGGCTACAGAATCATCCATACAGTGGGATGCCATTGATACAAAAGTTTTCAACACATAGAACAATAGTATGAATTTTATGTGTGTGTGTATATGTATATATATATGTAAATTTTCACAAGTATACATGGTTCAGATATATAAAATGTTATGATGGTGTCTTCTCTAAGAAGGGAATAAGTAAGACTAGGGTTTGGGTCAGGTATCAAAGGGGGTTAAATTGGATCTACGATTTATTATTTCTTTAAAAATGGTTTGAGCCAAAAAATATAAAAATGTCAAAATGTATTAAATCTCAATAGTAGGTACATAAATGACCATTATATTTTCCTCCTACTTCTTTGAATGTTTGAATTTTCCATCATGATAAAACATAGAAAACAAAAATTAATGTGAAAACTTTATACTCTGACCCACATTTTTTCAGGGTGGGGGGAATACCAAAGATTGAACTCAGGGGCACTCAGCCACTGAGCCACATCCCAGCCATATTTTGTATTTTATTTAGAGACAGGGTCTCACTTAGTTATTTAGTACCTCGCTCTTGCAAAGACTGACTTTGAACTAGTGATCCTCCTGCCTCAGCCTCCAGAGCCTCTGGGATTGCAGGTGTGCCACCACACCAGGCTCTGACCCACTTTTGAGATAAGGAAATACGTGACCTGAGTGTGTGAGTATGTGTGTGTGAGAATTAGTTTGCTTGGGCTTCCATAACCAGCACTACAGACTGGGTGATCTTAATCAACAGAAACTTATTTTCTCACAGTTCTGGAAGCTACGAGGCTGAGATCAAAGCGCCGGCAAGGTTGCTGCTCCTGAGACCTCTCTCCTTGGCTTGCAGATGGCAGTGTTCTCCCCATGTCTTCATCTGGGCTCCCCCCCTTGTGTGTCTGTGTCCTAATATCTTCATTGTTTAAGGAAACCATTCCTGCTGGGTTAGACCCACCCTAATTACCTAATTAATTACCTCTTAATGACCCATCTCCAAATACAGTCACATTCTGAAGTAACCTGGAATAGTATTTCAACATATGAATTTGGTGGGGGGCACAATTCAGTCCACAAAGAGGTTTATGTACAGAATATTTTCCCATCCTCTTTCCTGTGCAGTGTTCTAGCCTTGATGCAAATTCTCAACTTAAGCTGATGCTCTTTTACCTAAAAAGTCAAATTATACACAAATGGGCGTGGCCTATGAGCATCCTGTTTCTTTCACCACCTAGGCTCCTCCAAACACTCCTGTCCCATTAGTGAGTACCCCTAGGAGTCGGGGAACCATCTTTCTTCCTTTGGAACATCAACTTATAGCTGAAATCCACAAAAGCAACTCCATCATGTACATTGTGGAATCATATCATTGGTTTACTCCATATTTTCTATTCCTGGGTCGTCTTAGAACGTTTGTGGTTTTTTCCCCCCACTCTATTTCCATCTAATGAAAGCAAACAGTAAGAATATAACGTTTATAAACCTGAACACAAACACAGTTTATTTTTTAGGAAATGAAATTAAAAATGATTCTATCAAACCAAAATGCTATAAACAAGAAAATCTTCCTTTGTGTTTAACTTCAAACTTTTTTATTCTATCTCAATTCAGTGCATTTTAAATAAGCACACCCCCTCCCCTTATTTAAAAACAAACAAACACCCCCCCCAAAAAATAAAAAAAACAGATTCAGGTCAAGTGACTAACTTCACTTAGAGAAAGAATACATTATTAGAGGTTATGATCAAAGCCATCTCCAAAAATTTGCTTTGCTTCTGGTGTCTGTGACTAAACTCACATGGATAAATCAAAGGTGGGCTCACTTTTTCTAAGACTTAGTATTGTACAGATCAGGTCAAAGTATGGTTCCTGAATCACCGCACACAACACTAAAGAAAGAAAAAAGTTCTGACTTTTGAGAGGAAATCAGGAAAGAAAGGATTTTGGACATTTTGAAATTCCTAACCCCGTCTATTGAAACACCACAGATCAGCAATTGTTTTCTGAGTATAGAGAGGGTGCACATTCCTGTACCTGGTGCTTGGGGTATGCTCCTGAGGAAGACCAGGGAAAATGTAATATGCATTCCTGCAACCGCCCTCAGCTGTCTTCCAGGATTATTAAGTACCCGGCACTGTAAACTCCTACTTGTTTCTTTAAAAATTGTTAAAGCAGAAATGCCAGCATGTCAATAGCAGAGTAATATCCAAATCATATATTATTCCTTCCAAGAGGCTGAGAAAAGGCAACGCGCATCCCCCAATGAGGACAAGACTAATCACAGAGCAGTGCCAGGCCTGTGGAGATTTCCCCGGGGAGCTCATCATTTTATCACATGTCACAGCTTCTCTCCATCAACATGCTCTCCAGAGCAGCTTCCCTTCCCTCCACAGGCACCGCCATGCTGGAGAAAGAGCTCTCTAGTAAAATCTACAGGGGATAGGGTTGGCCTGACATGAGGAACCATGGTTACAGCACATTGAGAAGACAGAGAGACACAGAGGCCACTCAGACCACTGGGGCTTGGACACACCAGCATCTAGACCACTGGTTGGTAATTCATGGTGACTTCTTGCCTTGAGAGCTTAAGCAAAACAATACTGGGTGCTCTAATCCACCGCCCATTGCTCCTCATACTGCTGCTTGCCTTTATTCTTCTGTGTGCATGGCTCTGACAGGCTTCGGAAGTGTGAATGTGCTCCTATGCACTTGTGCATATACAGATATACGTGTGCGAACACATACAGACACAAACACATAATCAGAAGGAGGGTTAGCCACATAGTTTGCCACTATGCTTTTGAAATCCCTGCTTAGCGAGATCAAGATCTGTAACTTATGTAATCATAGCAGGATGCAAGATTTTGCTTTGTTGCCTCTCTCCTACACCTGGACTGTTTAGGAAAGGTTTACCTCATTACTTCTCTCATTCTCTGAAAACCAAAACTTAGGGGAGCCTCAGTTTCGCTCATTTTGACCCAGTCTTGCAAGTCCAGAGAAAAGCATTAAGTTAGCCATTCAGGATAGGCACAATTAACCTCCTGATGGTGGAGGGGACACCAAGTGGTGCCATCATGTGAAGAATTTCAAAATCACAAAAGCATGTTGGTTGACCTGGCCCCAGATCACCAGCACCAAGAGCTGCCTCAGGTGATGGAGATCTCTATCAGATCTTATAGGAGCCCAATTCTGGCCACGGGGTTGAAGAGTCCTGGTATTCTTTGGGGTTCCTGGAAAGTGAGTGGAAGTCTTTCCAGCTCGAGACTCCACAATTGAGGCACAGATTTGTCTCAGTCTAGCCAGCCACAGAAAGTTAAATGTTCACTGAAGTGGCATTGAAATTGATCTGTGCAGAGATTAAAATGTTCTTTCTGTCCTTTATTCTCCCAAGTTACACGGCACCCTCTCAGCCCATACTTCCGAGGGAGCTTAGATGGACAACCAGGTGCTGTTAAAATATCTTGCTGACAATGAATAGAAATGAAGAGCTTGTCAGCACAGCCTTCTGCCAAGGTGGCAGGGATGGAGAGGGCAATTGTTTTCTGAAGTACAGTTGTCACTCTGTGTTAATAACTGCACATGACCTTTCCGTGACAAAAGTTCTTTGCTGAGATCCACATTGAATGGCCGGAACAGTTTAAAATTTAAGCCCTGACAACAGGGGACAATCCATTCCAGAGAGCAAAGCACAGCACTTTGTTTTCTCCAAAGTCATTGCCTGTCATGGAAGCTCTGTGGAAGGAAGAGAGAAGCCTGAAAAATAACCCTAATGCCCCTCCCCAGAACATGCTATGCTTGATAACTAAAGACTCTCCAGCTTACTGCGGTCATTCAAGTCCTTTCTAAACATCAAAAAGGCTCCATTTCTTTTTGCCTCCAGGATCAGTGACTGAAAATAACCTGTAACTATTTGTGGACCCTTTTCTATTGCCTAACATTCCATCATAGATAGACGCCCCCTTCACGAAAATGGAACTCCTTATTCAACCCCAACTCTTAAATTGATGTCTTTGTCCCATTCTTGTTCTGCGTTCCTCCTGCCAACTTTTCGTGGCCTTATGTGTGCTGATAGACCATTGTCCCTCAATCACTGATCTCAAGCTATGCAGAGAGCTTTATGGTAAATATCCTTAGCTGTTACTTAGCTAGGATCCTCTCTCTCTCTTCATGAACCCATCAAGCTGGCCTTTTGTCTAGAAGAAAGGAAATTCAGTAAGATTATGGGGACCCAGTAGCCAAAGAGACGGTATTAGGTCCCAGGGAAAAAGCAGAGAGGGTTCACTGCGAGCTCTATACTCGAGGAACTTCTGGTCTAGCAGTGCAAAGATAACCAGGTTGAGAGGTGATGGAAGAGGCCATTGGAGTCTGAGGAAATAGCTTCCAAACTGAAGGTAGCTGGAGTGTAGGACCCAAGGTGAGGGGAATCCTAATATCGAAGTTCCTCCACTTTGCATGTGGCCAAACTGGGGGCTCCAAAGGCGAAATGATTATCTGTTGGCAAGGATCAGCAGTCAGGACGGTGTCATGCTAGCAGAGCTGATAATGATCACAAATATTTCATGAGCATTTGCTGAAAGTCATGGTGTATAGTTTGTGTCATCTCTCATGCTATTCTCACCACAGCTAAAGAGGTTGGTCTGATTATTTTCTCCTGATTTATAAATATGGAAATTAAGAGATAAAGCAGCTTTTCCAAGGTCATGGAGTTAAAAGAGTGAGTAAACTAGGCTGAGAATGCCACCTTATTCTGTACACCTTTGGCCCATGCTGTTCTTTATCTAATTTCAGTCAAGCAAGAAGAAAATAAGTAAACTAAAATGAAGCTAAAACTCCTTACCTAGGTACATGATTTTCTTGCTCTTTGTGACGTGTGAGCCTGGCCTCGTCTGGTTCGGACCTCCAGGTATCATTAAAAGCATTAATCACAGGTAAGGTTTTCCAATAAAGGGCTTTGGTTCCCTCACTTGTAAAATGAGAGGGTTGGACCAGATAATCTCAGTGGTCCTTTGTGATTCTTTCCCTCTGATTCCAAACAAAGATTACCATCTTCAAAGACCGTAAATTTCAACCTCTTTTACCAGCCCTAAAGAGGAAGGAAAGGAAGGAAAAATTGATGGTGCACTTGCTCAAATTTAAGTAATAGAGAACAGAGATGCTACCCTTGTGAATTCCTGGGTGATATGCATGACTTCAAAAACGAAGAAAAGTATTTCATGCAATACCACAGAGCACCTTTTAGCTCACAGTCTTTCTTCCTGAAATGAAAATACAACCGAGTTTTTCAAGTTGGTTGGTTGATGTATCACCCCGTTTCTCCTCATCATTCTCATATGATTCAACAAACATTAGAGAGAAATTTTTCTGCTTAAATTCCTTCCTACAACAGGAGTAAATATCTTACTTTTATAAAAATACATTTCTTAAAGATAAAATACAGTTCTACATTGCTGTTTCAAATGGATTTGCCATAAGTCAGATACCCTCGTTCAAATAATGGCCTATGAACATAATCCATCTTGGGGAGTCAAGAAGTACAGAACTTGGTCTTATTAAGGTGCTCTGTTATGAGGCGCAGTCACTGATACAATGAATTGTTTTTCAACAGGGCTGTGGCTGCCACCATAAGTCTCTGGCTTGAATGAAAAGGCAATTAAGAAAGGAACTAGGAACAGGAAACTCAAACTAAATACTCTTCTTTTTCCACTTCTAACATAATTAAAATGGTGTGTAGCTGCCAGCTGGCTAAAACTTAAAAGAAAAAATGTGCAAGTAAGTGACACCAATAAGACCAACTCTATCTCAGAATCACTCTAGCCTGCTAGTGCCACTTGGTTCTTGCTTTGCTTTCTGCAGAAATTTCTGCTGAGGTGTTGTAAAGTCCGCATGTGGGCAATGGAAAAGTAGGATGTTCCGGCTCCCTGTTTTATAATCTGCTAGTTAGTCTTGAAGGACACAATGTACTCTCTGCTGCTTTGCACATGAGCCTTTACCTGGCTTATCATCTTCTGGAACTGTGATAAGAAAGCTTTAATGTCCCAAGAAGATGAAACATTGCACAAAGGACCATATTAGTAATCTATTGTTGTGAGTCCTATAAACTTAGTGGTTTAAAGAAATACAACATTATTATCTCACAGTTTCTGTGGCCTGGAAATAGAGGCATGGCTCAGCTGGGCCAACCCCTCAAGGATCTCTCAAAAGGCTGTGATCAAAGTTCAACTGAAGTTGGCCTGACTTCCTAAGGCTCTCAGTGGTTCTTGTCAGGTCAGGGCCTTGGATGGCTGTTGACTGGAGACCGAAACCACCTAGCCTCTCCAACACAATAGCTTATTGCATCAAGACCTGTAAGACAAGAGAGTTGGTTTGCAATATTTTGTAATTTAGTTACAGAATCAAAATTACTTTACTTCACAACACCCTCTTGATTAGAAATAAACTACTAATTCACTCAGTCCATGTTCAAGGGGAGAAGATAACACAAAGATGCAAATACCAGGATTACAGGATCATTGGAAGGCATGTTAGAATTCATCTACCACAAGAACAAATAGGGGTTCAAAGACTTGACCATGCATCTAATCAATTAGTCTCTTTCCCATTTTTTTCCAGCAAAATCATCATCCTAAGAGGAATTACAATCCTAATGCACCCCCACTTCTACCACTATCAACACATGTATGATGGTCATTGCTACTACTT
Source organism: Callospermophilus lateralis (assembly GCF_048772815.1). Lineage (NCBI taxonomy): Eukaryota > Metazoa > Chordata > Mammalia > Rodentia > Sciuridae > Callospermophilus > Callospermophilus lateralis. Next base: position 48,179,572 of record NC_135319.1, on the reverse strand, counting down.
AAAAACAATCTTTCCCTTTACAGTACCTATAATTATACTATTTATAATAGTAACTTATAGCTTAATGGTTATTAATACCAATGTGATCTATGTGTATAAAATTGTTCTGAATCTGTCAATAAATTCCTGTGGGATACATCACATACCTACTTGGGACCTAAATTTCTTTATTTGAAAAATAAGTTTGCGTTCAATGTAGACTAAGTTCCCTATGATGTTGCAATTATATTATTTTACTGTGAAAGAAGAAACACCATTGAAAACCTGGTTGGATTTCTTCTGGTGGATATAGCCAGCTGTTATACCTACTCTTTATCTGTTAGAATTCTTTGTAGAAACTAATTCAGACTAGTTAAGCTCAAAATGATGGTTTGAGGGAAGAGGGGATTTATTGGAATAATAACAAAGGCTCACAGAGTAAAAGGAAGATGAAATAACTTGGTTTACTGAGAGGGAAGGAACCAAGTTCTCTTCAGGGCTTGAAGCAGTGGGTCCATCTCTTTTCCATACTGAGGGTCAGTGTGATGGGACATTCCTTATGTCTCCTCTGATTAAACAAATATTTAAATCATAGGGGTGATATTCTGATTAGCTTCACTGAGAATATCATCCTATTCTCAAGTCAAAGAGTAAGATTCTTATGATTACCAGTTCCATTGGATTCACACACAATGAAGGAAGAACCAGTAGATTAAAACAAATAACAGTACACTTGAACATTTGTGGGGGATAATTCAATAATGTATTATTCATTAAGGCTTTCCATCCTGATTTATTGAACAAGTTAGGGCATAGAAAATATTCAGTTCAGCAAAATTATCTTTGTTCTAAAAACACCTTCATGGATCACTAGTACTTAAGAGGAGCCATAACCATTCCATTGAAACTAAGGCCTACGAGGGCAGGAATCTCTGACTTACTGATGTGTCACAGGTGCCTAGAACAGGGCCTGCCACATAGTTAATTTGACATACTAATGGAATAAATACACCTACTGCACATTGCTCATACAAATGTCCACTGCTCCAAGTGAACCATTTCTCACATAGTCAATCTCTCTAAAGTCAATTGGTTAGGGGGAGCTGGCTTGTCACTAGCATCACTACTCCACCACTAATACCTGAGGAATTTTTAAGCCACGCTGAACTCTGACATTTTGAACCATGTTTACATATAACTCCATCAAGATTCTTTCTAAAGTTTCTTTGGTTGAGCACCATAAAACATACTTCCTCTGCATTTAGTGACAACGAAGTATGACAGTGCATATTACTGAACATTTTATGACAGGCCTCAGGAACCAGGAAGGACTAAACACAAGGATTCTTCTGCCCCATTTTGTGCTTCTTTCAGAACATGCCCTCATACTCAGGCTGCTGTGTTTTTGGAAAATATCCCTGAAGATGTTCACAGCATTGGACCTAGTATGACTACAATTTGGAAATTGTCATAGGAAAATAACCAGAGATGTTCAGGGATGTATATTGCAGTGTTATTTTAATAGCAAAATTCAAAGCAATTAAAATGTAAAATAGTTGGAGACAGGATAAATAAGTACTTTGGGTACATATAATTAAATACTCTGCAACTTTTAAAATTCTTGTTTGTTGGTAGTAAAATGTTACCATTCCAATTTCACTACTGAGTAAGCTCAAGTCAGCAAATTCAGTCAGTGGTCAAGTGTCATAACCTCTAAGTGGGAAGACTGACTTCTGGCCATTTAATCCAAATCAAATTCATGAGAAAGGCTTCAGCATGCTACTTCAGGTGATCCCCCAACATGTTTGCTACCTCTGATAGGTGGCATAACATGCAGAAAAATGGATCCTCAAAATATTCACTCCCTAATCCTGGGTAGCTATAGAGGTGAATTAAGCTTGCAGATGAGATCAAGGTTGCTAATCACTGACCTCAAAACAGGGAGTTTTTCCTGGATTGTGTGGTGGACCCAATAGAATCACAGGTCCTCAGAGGGAGACATGACTATGTAACAATGATGAGAGACGTGCCACATTGCTGGCTTTGAAGATGGAAGGAAAGTGCTTGGGGGCAGGGGGAAATTAACCAAAGAAAGCAGGTCTTCTAGAGAAGTTGGAAAAGGTGAGGAAACAGAATGTACCCTAGAGATTCTGGACAAACTCAGCTGACAGTGATTTAGCACCATGAGACTTATTTTGAACTTTGGACCTCCAGAATTGTTAAGATAATAAATTCTCATTAAGTCACTAAGTTTGTGATAATTTGTTAGAGCACTCATAGGAAACCAAAACAGATGGGTAGCTCTCCACTTAACCAAAATGCCTTCCACATTCCAGATCTTGCCAGGCAATGTGGAGGAATGAGCTAAATATATATTGACCAGAATAGACCTGAAAGACAAACTTTAGGATGCATATCTGGAATCTTAATGGAAAAGCATATTCCAACCCATTGCAATTGTATGACAAGACGGATCCCACCACATTATCTTGCAATTGGGTTCTGCTTTGGCTGCCTCGGTTCCAGCAGCCTTTCAAATGTGCTCACGCATGGTGTCTCAACTTCCTCTGGTTTCTTAAAAATTCATACACGTAGAAATATCCCTTAATTAAATTTCTTTGTTGATCTATTGAAATGCTAATTTGTGACCTGTAGCCTGGACATTCTCCTAGGGATTTAAAAGAGTGGTTTCCTCTTATGCAGTTTACCAGCCTTGAATTGTTAAGAAATGCAAGATTGTATATACATGACTGCATGACCAATGTAATTCTGCAACCTGTACACTCAGAAAAATGAGAAATTGTATCCCATCTGATTCAAATGTATGATATGTCAAGATCATTGTATTTTCATGTGTAACTAATTAAAACAAATGAAAAAAAGAAATACAAGATTCATCAGATCACATGGTTATATATTAATCATTAGACTTTATAGTTGTTCATAGTTATTTTATTGCCATTTTATGTGTAACATATAATGCTTAAGAGTACATAGACAATCGCATATACTGAGGGGTTTGTAATCTAGGAGAAGTGGGCTTGATTTTTCTGCATGCCTTTTGTTTACACGTATGAACCAAAAGATGCATTTCTAATTATGTCAGGACATCACCCAAAGATGCTCCCATTGTTAAAAGATCACAAATTAAATGGCAAGAACTGAAGGCAACCCAGAGTTTTTTTGAGAGCAATCTTAGAGCGTGGAGAATTCATAAACCAAGTAAACCTTCTGACATAACTATAAAATGTGGTATAAACCCTAGAAAAAAATGGCCATCTTGAAAGGGTAACAGCACTTTTATGAGAATTCCAACCGCACCATGGCAACATCAACCCGTCAAAGCAAATGAAGGGTAGTAAAAGTAAAATTAAACATGATGAAGGGGACACCAGCTTGCTAACAGCTTTCCAAGCAGTAAAGCTTTCAAATGTTATCTCTTCATTGGTCTGTTCAATCACACATGCCTGCTACCAAGCTTTATCATATTATGTATCTTTCTCATCACTGCAGCCTGCCACGGGTTTGATTGACTTGTCTGTATGTTCACAAAGCAGGCACAAGCAAGCTCCCCTATCCCCCACGGCACCCCCTGCTTCTGTGCCCTATTCCTCCTCTGTAATTCTTCCTCCCACCATCCTCTCTTGCCCTTGTTCTGGTGCCCAACACGAGTCTGTGCCATTAACAAGGTTGCGGTGCAGATCGGAGCTCTGGGGACTAAATTTAGACCAAAGCCCTATCCTACCCTCGGTCATCCTAGAAATAGGTTCCAAAGTGAGTCTGACTTTGTCCTCTCTCTGTGCTTCAAAAAAATCATCATCCATCATCCTTCCCCATGATTCTTTTCTTCCCAACTAATCCCTCTTCCCAGCCCTTCTGCAGCTTCCTGCAGGGAAAGTTGTGAAAGCATTTTCATGTGTTAACTCATGGACTAGCTAATCCCTGGACCTGAATACCTTTCTCTGTTTGCAAGGACCCAGAACTCTCAAGGTTACATTTATTCTCAGACCTACTCAACCACCAGGGTGTCAGGACAAAATTCTGGCTCTTTTCTTTCAGCGTCTTAAACTTCTCCCCTACTCTATTTCCCAGTTCAAAACAAATAAGGTTCCTATTCATTGTGTGTGTGGTGTTTGCACATGCCAAATTCCTCAGCCTTTAGACCATATGAGTTATTCAACTCTATGGGAAGGAAAAAAGAAAAACAAATGACTAAACATCCAACTCAGCCTTCCCATAGCCCACACAGTGACAAGGAAATACAGAGGAAAAATAAAAAGCTGGGATACCATGCTGTGGTGCTTACAAATAGTCCATAGGGGGTGGAAAGAGAAAGGAGAAACCAAGAAAAGAAAGGCAAAGTTGCCTCTGCCAAGTGTCTCATAAAATTGCCATGTTTTAGCCTGAGTTTATTGTCTGTTAGTGTTGGTAATTGAATTGCTTCCCCACTGCAGGCTGGTATGTGAGCACACCTCCCTTTTCTATGATCCACATTGAAGTGTGCTCCCAGTTAAATCAGCTCCTTTGATTCATTCATCCATTCAACAAATACTTATTAAGCCTCCACTGTTTGCAGAGTAAGACTCAGAATGCATTTGAAGTCTGAGAAAAGGCAGCATGGAACTTATCCACGGTGCTTAGGGGAAAAGGTTCCTAGATGGGGTTTGACGGCTCCCTCCATCTCCCTTCACTGGCCTCAATTCCTGTTTACTTCGTTGAGTCCAGCCTGGAGCATTGGCTATTACAGTGCTAGACTCAGCCAGGAACCCAGATTCCTGATTCTGCTGATTTTCTCTCTTATTTTGTCCTTATACAATGACTGTAGATTCCCCACCTCTTGATCTACAGCTTCTGCTTAAAGAAAGGCATTAAAGTGTGAGTGTGCTTAAAGAATGCTTGAAATCGTGGTTCCAAGAAGATTTATATGATTGTGTGCACACACACACACTTTAAAAATATCTTTATTGCTACATTACAATTATGCACAATAGTGGGATTCGTTGTGACATATGATTCTTACATGCACATAACATAATTTGGTCAATTTCATTCCCTAATATGTCTCTTTCATTTCTCTTCTTTCTCCCTCTGTTCATACTTGACTTTAATTGATCCTAATATAAACAAAGCAATCAGCATCTTCCAAATGCTGATTTGTAAAGATTTGGTTACACAGTTTGGGCTGTCAAAGCTAACATATTCTTGAGGGTTGTCCCCATATAAACTGAAGATTTAATCAGAAATTTAGAGTTGGGAGCAGGATTGAAATCTTAATAACCAGAGGACAGTTTTTCTAATCACAGTCTTTCACCTGTGACCTTGGACTAGTCACTTCTATTTTAAAAATAGACATAAGTATAAACAAAGTATCCATACAAAATATGCATCCATCTATAACTTTGCCACTAACTGTATAAATGCCTTGTACAAAAGGTATTAGTTTGCTAGAGCTGCCATAACAAAAGACCACAGTCTGAATGGCAGAAATTTATCTTCTTACAATTTGGAGGCTAGGAATTCAAGATCAAGGTGTCTGTGGGTTTGATTTCTTGTGAAATTATTGGTTTGCCAGTGGCTATCTTCTCACCATGTCTTCACATGGCCTTGTGTCTGTGCACACAGAGCCCAGGTATCTCTTCTAATAAGGGCCTTATTTTAACTTAACCCCCTCTTTGAAGACCTAATCTCCAAATACAGTTATATTCTGAGTCAGGTTAGAACTTTGGCATATAAAGTTTGAGGGGACACACAGGATTCATAACATAAGGTTCTGAGGCTCCAGATTAAATAGAGCATCACCACTTCTCCTCAATGATCCAGTCATTGAAACAGAACTAAACTTAATTATACTCCATGTGGACTAATATGGAGCTTCTGTGAGAGCTCTGAGGCAAAATTGGAAGTCAATTTGACAGGGCCACAGGTGGTATCAGTAAGAGAATGGTTTTTATACTGGGTCTTGCAGCCATGGTAGGAATTTGCCAGAGGGTGGGGGGAGGGGATAAGGAAATAGGAAAGGATGAGGAAGTGGAAGGGCTCTTCATAAGGGTGACAAATACAGTGGCCTATGCAGGCCATACGGGCTGACTCATAGTAGTGACATCTTGTGATATTAGGGAGGAAAGAAATGTGCTCCAGTCACTGTTGGTCAATTAGACCTCTCACTGGTTTAAACCTCATTGGAACTTGGTTGAGCCTCCATGAGTTCTGTAGATCTTTACTTTGTGTGCAGGGTCCCTGGAGGATAGAAAAGACACTGACCCTATCTTTTCACTGTCTAGATAGGACTACCAATCACATTCTCAATAACTGGAATAACATTCCAAAGCAACAAATGGATAATTCTAAAAAGAACTAACTTCTTCCCCTCTGGGCACATGTTTCTTCATGGTTAAAAAGAAGACTGTTAGACTAAATCTTCTCTAAGTTTGACTTAAGGATAAAATGGACTATGAAAGTTTTATCAAAATTGAGTAATAAACTCCAAAGAAAAAAAGTCACAGGTATTCCCTGTGTTAACTTGAAATTTTAATGTGATTTAAGAGCATAGAACCAAGAGCCACATTACCTGGGTTGGAATCTCAGATTTGCCACTTACTGGTTATGTGACCTCAACCAAGTCACTGGACATCTCTTTACTTCAGTTGGCTCGTGTGTAAAATGAACATAGTGGAGATAATAATAAAAATAATAATAATACATATTCATATATTATTACAAAATTTACATGATCTGATATTTCTAAAGTACATAAAACTAGTGCCTGACACAAAAATAAGTGCTCTTTATAATTTTTAAATAGATTATAAGCATAAAACTCAAAATAAAATTTTCATGCATATAACTTCCTTACAAAAGATGATTTGAAAACTACTACTCACCCATGAAGCAAAATAATTGGAAAATCAAGATAAAACAAAACTATGAAATGAATAAAATTCAAATTTATAATGTTAATTCAATGTAATAAGTAATATTGTTTTTGTTGAATCTAAATCATAGCAGTTGTCATCATTATATACAGTTAGCCTCAGATCTGGTTCTACATTGAATTAGCTTCTGTATATTTGACCTCAGTAACCCTCACAGGGCAGGTCTGTGTGTGTAAGTAAGTAAGCTTTTCAGAATACTGAGAATACCATCAAGAATTTGTTTGCTAATTCAGAGCAACCAGGTCTTGTTCTTTTATCAGCAATCTACCAGAGAGCACTCCTGGAATGCCAATTTTAATTAAAGATAATGTCATTAGCACATTTTTTTTTGGTGAAACCTGCATAAAAATGTTCTCTAAAACACTAAATTTCTCAAGGACAAAATGTGAGGGCCATTCATAATTTTCACCTCTTTATTCCTATCCTTTAACTGAACTAATCCTAACAAGTTTACCTTCATATGTTCTCCAAGTTTGTCTTCTCTTTTCATCTACTGAGTAACCATCTTCATTTCTCTGCCCAGCTTCCTAAATATCATCCCTCTCTATTCACATGCTCCCAAGTTTCCTTATAAAAATGACAAAAAAAAAACTTTAAAATTGATCATGGTAATGATTGCACAACTCTGTATGTACCAGGAACCTTTGGATCATATACTTTTGTGAATTGTGTAATGTTCACACACACACACACACACACACACACACACACACACACATACACACACAATCTGAAGGGCCTGGCTTTATTGGTAATGTCCCTTCTTTCCAACCTCTCTCCAGACCATCTCTCCTCACATACTACTCCCAGTCATGCCAGCCTGTGTACATTTCTTCCCAATACAGTCAAGACTTCTTAAGCCTTTGAGGTATTTGACAGTGATCTTTCTTCTCTTTTTGAAATGTTCACTTTATATGGCTGGATCCTCCTTATCCTTCAGATATTTATATAAAAATTATCTCCTCAATTTTGAAGCCTTCTCAGACAACTTTAATAAAATTTTCCTTGCTCCCCAGGCTCATATTTTATTCTCCAGTGTACTACCTTGCCCATTTCCCTCATGGCACTTGTCACAACTTATAATCAATGACTCATTTATCTGTTTATTTTCTAACACCTATGCAAGATTGCCAGCTCCTGAGGGCAGGCATCAGGTCAGATGCCTCATGCATGGATGAGTACATAGTACCTAGCACAGTATGTGGTGTGTAGTAGTCACTTAAAAGATTTGATAAATAGATGTTTGACCTAAATTCATTATTGATGGAATTCAGATAAGAATTTTTTTTAATATTATATCTATGTCTACATTAACTCCAAATGTACTTTCAGTTGTTCTGTACAAAGATGGGATGGAGGTAAAAATCTTGAAGAGTGAGCACAGTATCTGTTGCAGTGTTGCAACATTGTTCTTTTGTAGTTGACACATTGTACTAGTTTTTATGGCTGTTGTATCAAATTCTCAAAAATTCAGCAAGCTTAAAACAGCACAACCTTATTCTCTTAGATTCTATAGGTCATAAGTCTGTACGTATCTCGTTGAGCTAAAAGCAAGATGGCAGCAGGGCTGCATTCCTTCCCTGAGGTCAAAAGAGATCCCATCTCCTTGCCTTTTCTAACTTCTAGAGGCTTTTTCCATTCTTGGCTCATAGCCCCATCTTTCCATCTTCTAAACCAGCAGCGGTGAGGGAAGTCCTTCTGACATTGTGTCTCTATCACCCTTATTTAGTTGTGTATCTCTCTCTGACTACAGTCAGTGATTCTGAGTGATTTAGTACTCCTATGATTAGACAGCAGCCACCAGAATAAATCCAGAATAATCCCCAATACCAGGAGTGTACCTTCAATCACATCTGTGACATCCTTTTGTCATGCGAAATGACACATTCATAGGTTCTGGTGATTACTCAATCCTTCCAGCATTATTTTCTATTTAAATTACTATAAAACCTTCAGTTCTCTGGGTATGGTGGCACATGCCTCTAATCCCAGGAGTTTGGGAGACTGAGGCAGAAGGATTTCAAGTTCAAAGCCAGTCTGAGCGATTTAGCTAGGCTCTGAGCAATTTAGCAAGACCCTGTCTCCAAAAAAGGGGGAGGGGATATGCTGGGGATGTGGCTCAATGATTAAGTGCCCCTGGGTTCAATCCCTGGTACCAAAACAAAACAACAACAACAACAAAAAAAACCTTTCAGTTCTTAGGTATGCAATGATGCTATTGTTCCTTCATTATCATGAAACAGTTATAAACACAAAGTAAGTAATAGACCTTAAAAGTATATGGTTATGCATACATAGATAGAAAAATGTGCACATGCATTCATACATGTGTAATAACACTATAACATGTAAAAATTCACCCTCTCCTATATCATGGATGAATCTCAAACACATTTTTACAATGAAATTGTCAAGAATACAAGCAACAGTAAATGTTGGCAAGGATGGAGGGGTGCACTCATATATTGCTATTAGGAAATCAAACTAGTACAATCATTATGGAAAGTGGTATGGAGACTCCTCAGTAAACTTGGAATGGAACTACCATCTGACCCAGCTATTCCACTCTTCAGTTATACCCAAAAGAATTAAAACCAGCATAATACATTGACATAGCCACATCAATGTTTATAGCAGCTCAACTGACAATGGCTGAACTATGGAACTAACCTAGGTGCCCTTCAACAGATGAATGGATTTTATATATATATATATATATATATATATATATATATATATATATATATATATATATATATAATTGAATATTACTCAGCTTTAAAGAAGAATGAAATTATGGCATTTTCTGGTAAATTGATGGAGCTGGAGAATATCATGCTAAGTGAAATAAGCCAATCCTCCCAAACCAAAGGCCAAATGTTTTCTCTGATATATGGATGCTAATTCCCAATAAGGGGGATACTAGAGAAGAACAGAGATACTTTAAATTAAGTAGAAGGGAGTGAAGGGAGAGGAGAGAGTATGGGGATTGGAAGGATAGTAGAATGTAACAGACATTAACATTTCATGTACATGTATGACTGCATGATTGATGGGATTCTACAACATGTACAACCAGAAAAATTTGAAATTATACTCCATTTATGTATATCAAAGTGCATAATGTATTCTACTAATTAAAAACAAATAAAAAACAAATGCTGTATGATTCCATTCATATGAGGTACCTAGAATAGTCAAAGTCATAGAAACAAATAACAGAATGGAGGTTTGCAGGCACTGGGAGAGAGGGGAATGGGGAACCATTGTTCAGTGGATACAGTGTTTCAGTTGGGCAATATGAAAAGATGGATGGGGGTGATGGTCCCACAACAATGTGCAATCAATGCCACTGAATTGTACATTTTAACGTAGCTAAAATGGTAAATTTTAAATTAGCTAACTTTTCTCACAGTAAAAATTCTCCTCCCAAATATACCGTTAGACTCAAGGGTTGAGTCCCTAATTTGAGCAATGGACAATCCTATAAGTTCTTTAATCACTGAGCAGACCGCAGAGATGTTGCCTGAGGGAGTTGCTTGCTGAGGTGAGGCTGTGGGGCACTTAGTCACACACACTTCTTTTTGTATTTCTGTTGGCTAGAACCTGGAGCTACCCCTTGATATGCGGAAGTCCCTCTTAAGTGGAGGTTTCGCCACAGTTATCCTATAGTTTGATGAGTTCAAACCCTCTGTTATAGTCAATTCTAACCTATAATCTTCCTTCCCCAGGCATCCACTGGGATGCAGCCTGTGGTCCTCACCATCTGAAATCAATACATTCATTAGATGCATATCTTTGTAAAGAGCTTTGCTTTTGGCTCTGGGTTGGGAAGGAGGCTCCAAAAGACATGTGGACCTTGGACCACTGGCCCTTAATTCAGCCATGCAGACTCTGTTTAAAGCAGAGTCATGGAGGATGCAGTTAGAAATGACCAAGTTCCACCTCCTTCTTTTATATGCTGAGTAACCAAGACTGAACTTCCCAAAGGGACCAGAAGCCTCAGAGGCATCACACTGTCTTTTCTTACTAGAAACACTGTGGTCCAGATGATCTGGAATGATCCCAAGACTTCTACCATTTGGCTACATGAATTGGCTCAAAGGTGGGAAACTTTTCTTGACCCCTTCCATCCTCTCTGCTCCTGGGTTGTGCTGTCCACCAAGCTGTCCCAGCCCTTATCACACGGGTCAATGCTTTAGTTTGCATGTTCACCTCTTTCTACTTCGGATTTCCTAAGCACTAAGAATAAATGTCTCGCTGGCAAAAAGATTCTGCGGTCAAAAAATTATTGAAGTAGAATAAATAAAGAGGTCTCTCTAGGACTTGTTAGTGTGTTTATTATCCCCATGTACATTAACCATGGAAATATGTGAGAGGTGAAATCCACACGTTGTTTTTTGAACCAGCAACTTTTATTTTTAGGACACAAAGAGAGGGACCTTGAAACATACTCCTTTACTAGATTTTCATAAACAGGTACATAAGTTATTACCTTGTAGTTCTTTTGGTGCCCAAAACATATAGCATTCTATTGAGTATATGAAAGGGTGTTAAATATGATAGGATATTTAATAAAAGAATGAATGAAGTTATGATTTTCCATAAGTGAAGATTATGTTATATTGATTGCTGGCTTTAAAGTGTAGAGCAGAAGAAATATTTGAATGAGAATAAATTGTTAAACTGGAAAACACTTGATATAGTTTGTGTCACCATCAACACTACCATAAGCAATGCCATTCTATTATTATTAACCTATTTTGTCCCATCATCCTATATGTGCAACACCTATAAAAACTTAAATCGGGCAACAAATAATACCACTTATGGTAACTTTGAAATAATTATTATGTTCTCAGAATTGAAAACTTGGGACTTAATGAGCACTTGACTTAATAATGCTTGATGGAAAATTATTTCTTTTAACACTTGCTCTGTTGGGGTATTGAATAACTCCCACATTTTATTACTTAAAAACATAGAGTTTCAAAGCAGAATCTGGTATAAATCATAGGTGAATAGATCATTTGCTGAATCCTTGTTATCTATGTTGTTAAGGCATGAACAAAATGATACTTGTGTGTTGAAGCATTCACCTATACATCTCATTCACCCCATTATATTTTTAGGGGAATTATAATTGTCCTTACTATAACTATATGTGTAATAATTATTGTTACTACAGCTATGCATGTGTTCATATTTGCATTGTGTATTGTGTATACACAAACATATATTTAATAGCATATATCTTTTATTGTGCATTATGTGCCAAATATCATGACAGGCACTTGACATATATTATTGTCATCCTCATAATGCTCCTGAAAAGCTGGCATTATTGTTCCCATTCTAAGAAGAAGAAACTAAAGAATAGAGAAGTTAGGTGATCACCCAGAAATATAGAGACCTAGTGTCTTAAGTCTCTGAAGGGATACTCAAGAAATACTTGCTCAGCTTAAAACAGACTTGCTCAGTTATGCTGGTGGTGCATGCCTGTAATCCCAGTGACTTGGGAAGCTGAGGCCAGAGGATGGCAAATTCAAAGCCAGCCTCAGCAACCTAGTGATACCCTGAGCAACTTAGAGAGATCCTGTCTCAAAATAAAAAATAAAAAGGGCTGAGGAGGTGGCTTAGTGGTAAAGCACCTCTGGGTTCAATCCTTAGTACCTCCCCCGTCAAAAATAACCCCAAACCAGTCTTGCTTATATATTGTATTCATCCTGTTTCCTGTGATAAGTCATGGCCCATACCCAGATCAAGGATATCCAATGTGAAGGGAGGGCAGATAGCAGGCAAGCAGTAGAAAGTACTATTTGGAGCCCAACACTGTATTGCTCCAACCCAAGACCATCCAAGGCCCGGAGGAAGGGCCGTTTTCCTAAAGTCATAATGAACATTTTCATGGTGCTGCTCCTATGCCCAGTATTATTTCCAGCTTTTGTACTCTGCTCCACCAATCCTTGCAACATCAACCTGAGGGCTACAATTATTTAAATCATTTAACAGATAAGGTTAAACAGAGACCTAGAGAGCTAGGAGAATTTGCCCAAGGTCAAAGTTAGGACCAGCAGGAACTTGAAACATGGCAAAACTAGATTTCACAGCAGAGTGCCCTACCCTTGTATTGGTACCCGCTGCTTCAGCTCACCTACAGCCTCCTTAAATCCTGCTTCTCCTCGGTTGCCAAGTGCCAATAAATCCAGGGTTCCTTCTAACCATGTTATGTGTCGTAACCATTACCTTGTGTTGTTTCATTACCGTAACTGTCTCCCAAGTGGCTCAGAGCTGGTTCTCCCATCTGTGCCTCCATGAACCCCCACCGAAGTTGATGGGCCACAGGCATTCAGCTGCTCTCCCTTGCAGTCCAATTTTACTCCTCCCCACTGCTCAAACTACTCCCGGAGTTTTGCCTTCTGATGCAAGGTTTACAAGGGAGTCATAATCACACAATTACCCTCCACCATGCAGAGCTGACAATGCAATCATCTCTCAGCAAATGACCTGAGCAGCTCCTGCATGGGGCTGTCTGGACCACTTGGCAAAATCAGGTTGTTACCAGGGGATGCCTTCTAACCAAAAGATGACAACAGAGCTCTCTATTACCCAGAATGGAAGCCCAATTTTCTCTGGCTTTTTTTTTTTTTTTTTTTTTAACCACATACTGAGATTCAGACAAAAGCTAAAAAGAGAGGGTGGAAGTATCTCAAGACAAAATGCCTTTGTCCTGTCTCCTTAACTAAAAGGAGTTGAACATGTTTTGCAGAAGGCTCTTAAAAAAACCAATTCTAATATTCTCTGCACATCTTTTTCCTGAGGAATGGGTTCCTAGGGTTATGTGTCAAGTTGGTCTTCTGACAGCCCAAATATCATCATTTTTTATAGTTGATGGATAGGGAAAAAGATTGATTCAGAGACCCATGGGTTGTTCAAACAGAGCACAGAGTTCCTTTGTGCAATTAATATTGACCGGGTAAGGAAGACCCTCCATTTCATTGTGTTATTAAAAAGAGGAAAAAGAAAAAAAAAAACTAACATCATATTATGAAGATATTTATCATATGGAGAAGTTGAAGGGATTTTATTGTAAATATGCATATTTCATCCCTTAACCCCACTTAGGTTTTATTATGTACTTGTTTTATGCCATATCTATTCATTGTCCCTCCCTCTACCCAGTTATATCTTTTTTGGAGAGGGGAGGGTATTGGGGATTGAACTCAAGGACACTTGGCCACTAAGCCAAAACCTCAACCCTATTTGTATTTTATTTAGAGACAGGATCTCACTGAGTTGTTTAGCACTTTGCTTTTGCTGAGGCTGGCTTCAACTCAAGATCCTCCTGTCTTAGCCTCCTAAGGTGCTGGAATTACAGGCATGCACCATCACACCCAGCTAATCCATCTTATTTTTAAATGCACTTCCAGTTGACAATTTTGATGTACTTTACCCAGAACACCTACCACTAATAAAATTCAATGTTTATTTATACTTTTCTCTCACTTTTTAGTTGTGAGGTGACATTTGCATACAATATAGACATCTTAAGTGGACCCTTCACTGAAATTTTTATATACGCATCCACCCATTTAATTCAAGCTTCTTTTGACATATAGAGCATGAAGCTTAGAACATGGACTATAGCACATGAGTACAGAACATCACTCCAGAAAATTCCCTCATGCCACGCCCAGTTCATCCCAACCCTATCTCCCTAGAGGCAATCATTATTCTGATTTTTTTTCCTACCACAGTTTTATCTGCTCTATAGTATCACTTAATTGGAGTCATCAAGAAGTCTTTTCTTTTTTATGTGTGTAATGTTTCTTCCTTTGGTATGACATTTTTCTTGAGATTTATCCATGTTGCTGCACATATCTGCAATCCATTCCTTTCATTGCTGAGCTCTATCCCCTTATAAGTATATATCACATTTTTTTTCATCTAGTTGATGAACACCTGAGCTGTTTCCAGATTTTGGCTGTTGTAAACAAAACTGCTATGAATATCAGGGTAGAAATCTTAGTGAGGGTGTGTGTTTGTGTTTTCATTTCCCTTGGTGCATGCATAAAACCAGAAATCTTGCTCCATCCTCACTGAGTCGTGTCAATCTTTTCCAAGATGGTGGAGGTTCCTCTCTGAGGTGTCAATTTACATATCCATGATAATGACTGAGATAAAGCACGTTTTCATGTGCTTATGGCCACCCATCTATCCTAATTTTGAAGTATCTATTCAAATCTTTTGTCTTTTTTTTTTTTTTTTTGTAATGAGATCCTGGTCAAACCTTGGCTCTCTTTCCAGGGAGATGGATTCACAACACATGTGCGCATGTGCATGCATTAGGAAGTTCCAATTCCTCTCGGCATCTCCACCCCCTGCCCAGGCTCAAAAGAACCTGAAGAGATAATTTTTGAATAAATGTTGGTTGCACTCCTCATTTGCTGGGCGCTGCCAACAGGCAGCAGGAATTGACGGCTTGTTAGTAAAGCCTGGCCCCTTTGTGAGATGTTTTCAGAATGATTGATTTACAATAAAGTGGTTCCTGGTGGGTGCATGCAGGTGGAACTGATGCGGATCGATTCCAGTGGCGCTAACTAATCAGCTGTTTAAACTGGCAGGGAGAGCGCTCGGTGACAGACACAGCGCGACCATCATTTTCCCCCTAAGATTACAAATTAACTTGTTCGGGTGTGCTGGGGTGTGTGACAACTCGGGGCCAGCCTCAGAGGAGGGCAGGGCAGCTGTGGCTTCAGGGAGGCCTCGCTGGGATTCGCCTTTCCTGTAAGGCTGGACCTGCGCCTGCAGCACGCCGGCTGCAGGAAAAGAGATCTCATCTTGGGGCTTTTTCCTCCTTGAAAAGAACCCCTCCCAAGTGATGACCAGATGAATTTTAAAGGGTATACTCCTCTGGTTTTTGTTGTTGTTGTTTGTTTGTTTGTTGTTGTGTTGTTTTTCTTTCTCTCTTTTAACCAGCTATTTGTTTGACCCCATGACATCTGATCTCCCTTCTCTGTTTCTATTCTCCGCACAAGATGAACACAGAGGAAATCAAACCAGCCTCTGCTTTTGGGGAAAAAAAAAAAAAAAAATCAGTATTTCCAAATTCAAGGACATTGATTTGAAGATGGTTGTTATTATTTTTCTTGGTTCTGTTCTGTTTTAAGGGTCTTCCCTCGGTGGAAGGTTTAAATGGTGATACTCTTTCAACATGGAAATCTTTGCTCTTAAAATATGAATTTCAAAATTGATCCTGAAAATTATGGGGTTGTGAGCTAAGGAGGCCAGATAAGGTCTGGAGAATAAAGAAGGTAAATATGGAGGAAATGATGTGACCATGACCAGTTACAGCCACCAACTGGAAGGTGAAGTCTACCAGGGGGACTCTGGAACATGAAGTAGAGATGAGATGAAATTAACCAAAGATTTCTTAGTGTTACTTTTGATTCATTTATTGAAACATATTTAATATCTACGGAGGATTTCTTCTCTTCTCTATCTTACGTTTCTATGAAGCACACACAGATAACTCAAACTTGAGAAAAGCCTACAATTCAATGAGTGAAGTAGTGTTGATCTCAATTTGTCAGGCCAATAAGCTTGTGACACAGATTCTGTGGTGGAGAAAATGCTACAAATCCCATGTGTTGACAAGACTAAGATTTTCCTTGAGTATCCAGAATTCTCTAACTCTTCATCATAACTATGCATGGAATATACAGAACAAATTTATATTTCCTTTTTTAAAAAAATCAAAGCTATGTTTTTGTACTGAAATCTGTGCACTGAGTATATTGCAACTGAGACCCGAGATGGTTTGCAAGATTATAGGAGAGTGAATTGCAGTTTTAATGAGTTCACAGCTCCTTAATGGCCGACTTATATCCCAAATAAGAAAATAAGATCCCTAAGATTAGCAGTGCCAGATGATAATAGAGACATTTGTTTTTTCAAAAGGGAAAAAGTGCATGACATACAACATATCTGAGAAAATATTTTAACAGCTTTATAGTAAGGAAAAATACAAGCTGATTTATGAGTACTAAGGAGAAAAATCCCTGCCAGGATCCAACATGAGGTCATTAAGAAAAAATTATGACAGACGTAGGCTCAAATCAAAGGACTCTTAGTAATTGAAGGAAGTAGATGAGCTGCAGCTAATTATGAAACAATTAGTGAAAGTCTATGAAAATAAGAAAGAAATGAATATTATGTTGTTGTATCTCATTAAGAGTCATTCACCTACCACATACCATTGTGTTCATACCACTCCAATCACCACTTGGATCATGTAAGGAAGTTGGTGTATTTACAAGTAGATGATAATTCATAAATACTAAGTTTATTGGTATTATATTGCTTTGTACTTATACATAATGAAAATCTCATAATGCATGAATAGAAAATAGTATGAATAGAAAATAGAATGCCACTTTTAATATCACAATGTTACATATTCTATAAAAGTTATGGGAAAATATCATTCATGATTATTTATTCAACAAGTATTTATGTATTTTCTCTTATGTTCCCAACATTCTTTTAGGTACCAGGGATATAACAGAAAACAAGACACATAAAGAAAAGTGAAATACAGGGAAGCAATAGGTTCAATAAAAGAAATAGAGCAGAGTGATATATGGGAGAAAGACTGGGTGGTGGTGGTGAGGGAATACTTTATTTTGAATGGTCCAATGAAAAGATCACCTTTAAACTGATTCCTGAATCGGTAGGCAAAGTTAGTCAGCCATGTGATAATGGGGGCAAAGAATTCCAGGCCCAGAGAAGGAGGGGAAAAGTCTTAATGTGAGACTGAGTACAGTGTGTCCTAGGAACCAAAAAAAAAAAAAAATTATAGCTGGAGTTTGGTGAAAGGGTGAAGGTGAATCTGGTTAAGATTGAGAGGTGGGCTGGAGACAGTTTTCCTTGTGACTAGTTCCATGGATATGAAGCTCGATTTCAGTCTAAGCCTGAAAGGAGAAGCCATTGGTGAGTTTTAGATAGAGGAGCAATAGTATAATTCTTTTTAAAAGGCTCCCTCTTGGCTTTTGAGAGAATTATGGAGGGTGGAATGGAAGTGGAAGTTCCATTCAGTCCAGGCAGGAACTGATGCTGATTTGCATGAGGAAGGAAGCTAGAAGATGAAGAGGCATCCTTCAGTGTTATTTTGAAAGTAGATCTAAGAAAGCTCAATAAGATCCGGGTGAAGCGGGAGTGAGGGAAGTAGAGGAATCCAAGATGGCTTCTAGCTTGGGAGATTGAGTGAATTTAGTGAATGTCGGTACTCTTAAATAAGAATTAAAAATAGGTACTAAAGCAAAGGATCTACAACTTATGTTGGCTATTCTGCCAGGCAGTTGGTCAGGCTTATGTGCAGAGATGAGTTAAGAGCCATGAGAACATTGCTTGAGAACTTTAATCCAGCTGTTGGCTAAAGATAGTTTGAGCTGGGTTTTGGTCAGTTTCAAGCAAAGGATTATAAATAAAAATATTGTCTCATTGAATGTAGAAGAGAAAGACAATTAGCATCTGAATTCCTTGAAATTGCCAAGCATAGTACATGCCAGTCTTGGTTGAACTTAAAATGACTTTAAGCTTCAGATTAAGAGAACTGAGGTTCAGAGAGAAGTGATCCACCTGCAGCATCCTATGTTTTTGGTAGAGTTCTTATTTCCCTGCTAATGTGTCTGACTCCAAAGATTGTGCTACTTATATTGTACCATGTAGTAAAGGAGCCGAGAAACTAAATTTAAAAATAATAAAATGTAATTTCTGGATTTCTCTATCTCTTTTAAATTGGTTTCATCTAGGTTTCCAAAACTGAAGGAGAGAATAAAGATGGTTCTCAAAGCATCACAAAGACAGCTGAATCTCCAAGAAGATTGTTTTGTGATGGAGTGTAGGAACTGTTAAGCCATCAATCATGGATAGATTTTGCAAGCTGATTGGAATCTTAAAATGGAATATTTCTAGCCTAATTGTCCATAGGCCAACCCTGGAAAGTGTTGCCTTTTTCTTTCCCTTGCTTAAAGAGACAGATTTCATATGCATGCAGGAAATGTGGAGCCAAGCAAACTGTTCATTTCCATATCTCTAAGTAGGCTATGTGAGCTTGACAAGGAAGGGCAAGTTAGGGATATAAAATCACCATCCAAGATTCATGCTGAGGAAACTCTTCTTGAGAGCTCTATAGAGACAGGAGTACAAGAGAGGTTTCTTCCGAGGTGGAAAGAGGTGATAATTAAACATAATTTGTAGAAGAAAATTAATAGTGATGGACTTGAATCCTTTATAGCAAATGTAAATTTCAAAGCAATTTTGTGTGGAGAAGTAAAAAGCTATAATATATGGCTGAGTGGTATATGCTGACAGTAATGGTCCTCTTGTGCTGTGAGTTATTAAAGACTTTCATCTCGTGGTTTTCAATAATGAAAAGGGAGGCAGTTTGGGGGCATTTTCCGAGCTACATCCCTGTGTTGATTTAGTTTGTATGATCAGTAGGTTATCTCAACAGCTGTGTGGAAAAGGTGAAATCTGCTAGAAGACTAAAATGTGAGAAGCATGCTATTTTTAGAAAAAAATGTGTTATTTCTTCTCTGATACTAACAAATTATGACCATGAAAAAAAATCATTTTATCTCTCTGGTACTTGGTTTCCATGTGTTGTCCAGGGATCTTGTCCATGATTTTCCCCCCAAACTCCAATAATGCATGATTCCTTCTTTTGATAAAAGTGTGCTCTTTGAATAAGCTTTCTTCCTCTCTTTAGGAAGTTTTCTCTGAAGAGACTCAGGAACATTTTGTTTAGAGTCATTTTTCTCACTCTGTCCCATCCAAGACTGCATTGAGGAGGGTATCCAGATATCGAAAAGATTGGAACCATATCACAAGCCCATTGCTCAAGCTTTCACAAAGAGCTGCAGAAGGAAAATTTGTCTGGAAATCTATTGGGTCACAAAACAAATAACTATGATTTGGGGCTGTTCATGAATATTCCTGGCTGTGAGTATTAGACCACAAGGAAATGAGATATGGAACTCTGGAAGATGGAAGAGATCAGATATATTTTTGAAAGCTCACTCTATTTATTAAACATCAGGGCAGTTAAATATGGGAACTTATGTTATTAGATTTTACAGACCTTAATAAGCAATGCATGAAGATATTCACAGAGATAAACCAGACATCTTACAATAGTGTGACACATTTGCCAAGACTAATTAACCAATATTGACTCGTTATTGCTTAGTCCAAACTTTATTCAGATTTACACATTTTTTAAGAGAGAGAGAGAGAGAGAGAGAGAGAGAGAGAGAGAGAGAGAGATATTTTTAATATTTATTTTTTAGTTTTCGGTGGACACAACATCTTCATTTTTATGTGGTGCTGAGGATGGAACCCAGCGCCCTGCTCATGCCAGGCGAGTGAGCTACAGCTTGAGCCACATCCCCAGCCCTACACATTTTTAAAAAATAAGTAATGTCCTTTTTCTGTTCCAGCATTCCATGTAGAATAGAATATTATACTTGGTCATCATAACTCCTTGGAACTGTCTTGATTATGACAATTTCTCTGATATTTCTTGCTTTTGGTGACTTTGATAGTTTGGCCAGGTATTAAGCAACATGTTTCTTGATTTGGGTTTGTCCAATATTTTTTTCCCTCATGACTAGATTGCAATTGTAAATTCTTGAAACACCACGAGTTTACAAAGTGCTTTTGTTATCATATCCTCTCGGGTGTACATGCTATTAACATGACTTACCAATGATGATGGTGAACTTGATAGCATGGCTAAGATAGTGTGAGTAGGGTTTCTCCATTAGAGTGGAAAGACTGCCCCTCTTCTTCCTACCCCACTGCCCACTTCCTATACTATACTGTTTGGAAGGAAGGCAATAGGGGAAACTGACATTCAAGGAAGTGAAGAGTTATGCTTCACTTGTTTGAAGAGGGAGAAACTGCACAAGTTGTTTGGAATTCTGTGTGGTAGGATTGTCTAGTTCCATTTATTCATCAAAACAATCATTTATTTACATAAAAAGGGTATTGAATTATTTATGTTACAGTCAGGTCACATTCCAGTACATGTTATTTATTTGGTTACTCAGAGCTTTCCAACATTGGCCATCAGGAGCTCTTTCACCTGGCTCTTGGGTGTCTCTGGCAGAACTCCATTGGTTTGCTTGGTTTTCACACTTCTCTAATCTCTGAAGTTACAGGGTGCTGTAGGATCATCCTGTATAGTCCTTAGCCCAGTCTTATAAACTGCCTGTTTCCCCAAGAGCCTTGGTTTCTTTATTAAATGATGTCAT
Source organism: Callospermophilus lateralis (assembly GCF_048772815.1). NCBI lineage: Eukaryota > Metazoa > Chordata > Mammalia > Rodentia > Sciuridae > Callospermophilus > Callospermophilus lateralis. The sequence goes on along the minus strand of NC_135319.1, from coordinate 48,158,343 downwards.
TTAAAACCAAGGTCTGGGTGCTGGGTATGCTCTTTACTAAGAAACACCTATTATGATTGGAATACTTGGAGCTCCTCTAAACATTCAGAGGTGAGTGATTAGATTATGAGAGATATAACACAAATAATAGCTTAATCCACTGGTATGAATTAACAGAGTGGTAACTATAGGCAGGTAGGGTGTAGCTGGAGGAGGTTGATCACTTGGGATATATATTTTGGAACTCACTCTCTTCTTCCTGTTTGCCATGTCCTGAGCTACTTTTCTCTACCTTACCCTTCCAAATATAGATTATGTAAAAGGAATATAACTATGTCACAATTATAAATGTATGACATTTGCAATGATATACATATTTCTCCATATTTCTTCCTAACCTCAGACCCAGAAATATGAAGTCAATAATCTTTGGACTGAGACCTCTGAAGTCATGAGACAAAATGAACTTTTCCTCCTTTACATTTTTCTTTACAGGTCTTTTGGTCACAGTGACCAAAAGCTAGCTAAGACAATATCATTGATTTTAGACCCTTTCAGTGGACTGAGGTTGGAAATATATATGTGTTTACTAACCTATGTTTAACACATCTACAATTACTTCTACATTTATTCATCTATCTCTATATTAAACTAAACATAAGATCATATTGATATTTCCAATTCCTATAATATAGTATGTGACCCATTCTAGCCCTCTCCCTTTGCTTGCCTGAAACCTGCAACTCTAGTAGTAAGAAACCTGAGTTCCCAGATCTGTCATTCATTTAGTTATTTTTCAAGCTCACATGCATGCATAAGTCTTAAATTGTTAACCTATGCCCTCATGAGAAACAACTTAACCAACTAAAGTACAGTTTTTATAGACAGTTTCTTTTGTCTTTAGTCTTATAGTTTCTATTTATTTTCAAAGTTTCTTAGGTCAGCACCTCTTTTTCCATACCCCCTTCAGTGAAGTTATGTCATAAATCAGCAATATAGTTAGATTTCTTGGATATAATCTGTATTCAATCCTAGCATCCCCAAACCTCATGATTTTTTAAAATTTGCACATATTAAACATACATTAAGGTTCTTTCTTTGCACTGTAAAATTTTATGGATTTTCACAAATTCATAGTGTCATGCCCATCATTGCATTAACATAGCAAATAATTTCACCACCCTTGGAAACCTGCTGTGCTTTACATATTCTGTTCCCCTCCCCCTCTCCTTGCAAGCCTCTAGCAACCACTCTTCCAGAATTACATTTAGAGTAGTATGTTCCATTTGGTCAACATTATTACCTTGGAATCTCTTGAAAGTGACAATTTCTCAGATATTACTTTTTTTTTCCCACTGCTGGGGATTAAACCCAGGGTCTTGCTTGCACATATTAGGCAAGTCTTATGCCACTGAGCCATATTCCCGGTCTTTTTTTTTTTTTCAATTTTATTTTGAGACAGATGTCACTAAGTTGCCCTAGCAAGTCATAGACTTGCAATCCTCCTGCCTCAGCCTCCCAAGATGCTGAGATTACAGGTGTGCACCACCATGCCCAGCTAGATAATCCTTTTTTTGGATGACCAGTCACTAATCTGTTTTCTATCTCAATATTTTTGACTTTTCCAGAATATCATACAAATGAAATCAAATAGTATTTTGTGCTTTCATTCTGGTTCTTCCACTTGGCAATATGCATTTAAGATTAATCCATGTAATTGCTTGAATTGACAATTCATCCCTTTTTACTGCCAAACAGTATTTAATTGTATATGTATATCTCAGTTTGTTTATCCATTCACTTTTTGAAAGACATCTTGATTATTCCAGTTTTTAGTAATTATGAATAAATTGCTCTCAGCATCTGTGAACTGGTTTTTGTGTGGACATAAGTTTTGAGATCAGTTGGATAAATATCTAAGATAATAATTATCAGATTTTATAGTAAGACTATATTTAGCTTTGTAAAAAAGAGCTTAGATGATAGAATTGAGAGTAAGAACTTGAATAGAAATTTGTATGCCAATGTTCATCGCAGTGCTATTTGCTACAGCCAAAAAGTGAAGAAGACTCAACAGATGAACATATAAACAAAATATGGTACATATATCCAATGGAATATTGTCTAGCTTTACAAAGGAAGAAAATTCTTAGACATGCTATAATATGGATCCAACTTGAAGATATTATACGAAGTGAAATATGCCAGACAAAAAAAGACAAATACTATATGATTCTACTCAGAATAGTAAAATTCACGGAAACAAACAAACAAAAATAGAATTGTTGTTTCTAGCAGATGGAGGAAGGGAGGAATGGGATCTTTAATGGATACAAAATTTCAATTTGGCTATCCAGCCAGCCTAGGTGTTCATCAATGGATGAATGAATAAAGAAAGTGTGGTATACATACACAATGGAGTTTTACTCAGTCATAAGGAAGAAGAAATCATGCCATTTGTTGGAAAATGGATGAAAGTTGAGAATGTCATGTTAAGTGATGGAAGAAGATTTAGGATCATATTTTACTGTCATATGCGGAACCTAGAGAGGAAAAAGGAAAAGAAAGCAGTGCTGTTGTGGGGGAATCTCATGAAAACTGAAGAGCGACCACTTTAACAGAGAATGAGAAGCAAGGGAAATATTGGGGATATTGGCCAAATTATGTGTCTTAGCTTTTTTGCTGCTGTAACTAAAAGATCTGACCATAACCATTGTAGAGGAGGAAAAGTTTACTTCAAGGCTCACAGTTTAAGAGGTCTCAGCCCACAGAGAGTTGCCTCCATTCCTCAGGGCTGGAGATGAGGCAGGACATCATGGTGGAAGCCTGTGGCATAGGGAAGCAACTCCCATGATGATCAGAGATCAGAGAGAGACTCCACCCATCAGATACATAATTTATACCCCCAGGCCATGCCCTCAGGTGCTCATTCTCCAGCCACAAGCTACCTGACTTCTGATACCACTCAGTTAATCCCTATCAGGTGATTATTTCACTGATTGAATTAAGGATCTTATAATTCAATCATTTCTCCTCTAAACCTTCTTGCATTGTCTCACAAAAGAGCTTTTGGGGGATACCTCACATCCAAATGATAACATCATGTTGTAACATTGTGTACACATGCAAATATGTAACAACAAGTCCCACCATTGTGTACAAGACACCAATAAAAATATAGACAAAGAAAAAAAATCAGTTTGGAAAGATGAAAAAACTCTAGAGATGAACAGTAGTGATGATTGCACAATAATGTGGATGTACTCAATATCAGTGAATATATTATTATAAATGATAAAATAGAAATTTGTTTACATATATTTTACCATAATTTAAAAATGTTTAAAAATAAAAGCAAAAAACTGCCAAATTGTCTTCTGAAGTGACCATAATCATTCACTCACACGAATGAGTGAATCTGAGTTCCCATTGCTCCACATTCTCACCAGCATTTGATGATGTAAGCTTGTTTTGTTGTTGTTTTAATTACCCAGCAGGTACATAGTGCTATCTCATTGTTGTTTTAATTTGCATTTCCCTAATTACCTAAGATTTTAAGTATCATTTTATCTTCATACTTGCTTTCCATATATCACAGTTGGTGATGTGTTTGATACACATTTTGCTCTTAAAAATTGGGTTGTTTATTTTCTCATTGCTGAAAAACTTTGAAAGTTCTTTGTACATTATGGATACAAGTTCAGTGTCAGATATGTAACTTGCAAACATCTTTTGCAAAGTCAGACTGTGGCTTGTTGTTTAATTCTATTAACAAAGTATTTCACAAAACAGATCTTAAATTTTAATAAGTTTCAAATTATCTGTTTTTTTCTTTCATAGATCATGCTATTGGTTTTGTATTAACACATTAACCCACTAATATGCAGTTTTTCTTTTAGATATTTTATAGTTTTGCACTTTACATTTATGTCTGAATCTATTTGGAGTTAAATTTTGTGTAAGTTGTTACTGTTTTTTTCTTTTTAAATCATCATATTTATTTATTTTTTCTTCCTTTTACCTCATTTCTATGTCTTCTCTGGCTTTGAGTGAGCATTTCATGATTCTCCTTTATCTCCTCTCTTACTGCATAATATACACTTTCTTTATCAATGTTCTTAATGATTGCCTTAAGGTTCATAATATATAGATTAAAATAATCTAAGAACTTTTAAATAACACTAATCTATTTTGTGTGTTATGCAGGGATCTCATAACAATTCCAATTCCTCTTATAATTCATTATGAAATTTTGATAATATATTTCACTTTTCCATATGCTATAATTATTCAATACATTGTTACTACTTTTGCTCTAAAAATTCTTTTTCTTTTAGATAAGAGTAATGAAAGACCCAGACTTCTTCTTATCTATACAATTTTCTACTTGCCAGAAGAACTTTTTGTTATATAAATATAAATACATATATATTTATATTGTTATTTATATATATTTATATATAAATATATATATTATATTTATATTTATAATATATCCTCCAAAATTAATGAAGAAATAGACTTCCAGACAAACAAAAGTGAAGAAATTGGTTTCCAGCAGAATAGCCCTACTAGAAATTAAAATATATATATCACAATATAAATATATATTTATAAATATATAAATTTATTTATTTATATATTTATATTTATTTATATAATTTATTTATTTATATATTTATATAAATATATATTTATATTGTGATATATATATATATTTTAATTTTGGTAGGGCTATTCTCTGGAAACCAATTTCCTCACTTTTGTTTCCTGGAAAACTCTATTTCTTCATTAATTTTGAGGATAGTTTTGCTGGACATGGAATTTCATGTAAATAGTTCTTATTTTTTCCAATGTTTTAAATATTTTACTGTATCCTCTTCTTGCTTGCATGAGTTCTGATGAAAAGTTATCTGTGTTCTTATCCTTGTTCCTGTTCAGGAAGTTTTTATCCCCCTTTGGTTTGCTTCAGAATTTTTCTGCATTTGAATATGATATGGCGAGGTCTTTTTGGTTTCTTTAGTTTTGTTTTTGTGTTTATCTTGCTTGGTGTGTTCAGAGCTTTTGAAATCTGTGATTTACCTGTCATTAGTAGCTTCTCAGCCATTATGACTTCCAAAATGTTTTCTTCCTCATTCTCTTTTCTTCTCTTTGTGGTTGTCCAGTTATATATATATCCTTATAGTTCTTGAATATTATTTTCTTTTATTTTTGTATTTTGGTTTGTGAAGTTTTGACCTATCTTCAGGTTCCTAAACTTATTGAATATACTAATGAGTCTGTTAAAGGAATTTTTTTATAAAAAATTCTGCCACTGTGTTTTTAATTTGTAACACATTCTTTTTATTTTTAATGCTTTTAAACTATGATTAATAGTTTCTATTTTCAGCTGAAATTATCCATTTGATCTTGTATGTTATCTATTTTTTTTCATGAGAGCCCTTAACATATTAATCATAGTCATTTGAAATTCCTTATCTATGAATATCTATTCATATCTGAATATGGTTCTGATGATTTCTTTGTCCCTTCAGACTATTTTTTTTTTTCTTGCCTTGTGGGATGCTTTTAGTTCTTGGTTGAAAGTCAACATGTAGTATTAGTAGCTCTTTAGAGGGGGAGGATTTATGTTAATCTGGGTATGCATTGGGCTGTGTTTAATGTTCGTCATAACTCTGAGTACTAGCAACTCCTAATTCTTCTAGTTATTTTTATTTGCTTAGTTTTCAGGTTTTTCTAGTGCTACCCGTCAGAAGGAGTTTATCTCTACGTTTTCAGCTGTGATCCTGTTATTTTGCTGGAGGTCTGTTGGTGTGGCAGTGAGCAGGAGGGATAGAGAAGGGCCCCACCTCCTAGTGGCCCTGTTTCAGGCCTTCACAAGGTGTTTCTCCTTCCTCCAGAGTATGCTCTCCCAGCTTCCTTGGTTACCAAGTTCTTGATATATTTCCCAGAAGTTCTGTGTTACCTGGGTTTCTTCCTTGTTGTTGTTATTTTTTTTTTTTCACTTAGGTAAAATGCAACACTAGAAAAGCATGAAGAGGAAGAAAATCCCCTTCCCTGGTTTCCATAGGTTTTTGGTATTACTCTATGGCAAAGTATTTCCTCTTGAAGAATCAGCCTTTGTGATAGAGAAGGAAAAGGGAAGGGATTCCACTTGCTCCCTTTTTTTTTTTTTTCCTTGTCAGAGTCAACAGGAGATTTTTCTGCATCCTCACTGTGATACCTGGTGGAATTCTTGGATTTAAAAAAAAAATTCCAAGAAAGTGTGGGGCTCTCCTTTGATTGCAGACTGCAGGAATTTGTCATGATAAGGAGAGTCAGTACTCAGCCTATAGGAATTTGAAGAAATTACAGTAAAGAAAGCAATTCTACAATATGTGGTCCCCACTGGCTTCTGTTCCACATAAACAAGTCTAGGTCTTTATCTCTCTGGGTGTGCCCATGTCTCCTGATTCTGGTTGCAGATATCAATTCTCTGATGGGATCAGGAACTGTTGATGATTTTTATTTTGTCCAAATTTCTCTTGCAATGACAGGGGTGATGACTTTCTAGCTTCTCACATGTCAGATCTAAAATGGGAGATGCCATGTCTACCAAGTTTAATAGGAAATAATATATTGGTTCCATTTTAACCCTAAAGACACACACACACACATGACCCAACAGAAAAATGAATAAATTAAACAACTTTATATAAAGATAAAAGCAATAATTTAAAAAACAACAAATGCATAATGTAATATAGGTTTATTGTACCAGCCAAAGGATGATAGGATAATTTCAGAGCAGAGCTGGTGGAGAGATGCAAGGGGTGACTCTTGGGAAGATGCAAGTCATCAGTCTGTACTTGGTTAGTATTTTTGAGTTCATGTTATATCTTGCACTCAAACTATTAGAAATCGAATTAAAGAACAGAAAAGTACGTATTTAGGGAAATGAAGGCTGAATCCAAAGGCTTATTGAACCTCATGGAAAAAGCACACACACTCAACAGTCTGTTGAGTTGAAGAAGCAGCTCTCATGTATCCTTTGGACATTGCAAACACTCACAAATAAAATGTTTTGGTTCATTGAACTATAACCTTCAGTTTAAATGTGTTCCACACGATATTTGCTGACTAGGAAGTGCATCTTGAAAATTGGCAAATGTGCCTCTGCTTGAGACTGTAATGTTGCAATACCACATCTTAGAGTGTATTTACTTAGTGTGTTGTTTTGTTTTGTTTCTGTGAAAAAGTCATTATACTAAAACGGAAAGAAGTGGTGTCCAGAAAAAGTATATTGTGTTCAAGAGCTATTATGGTGGAACATCATTAACTAAGCAATCCCTATGTGAAGTAATCCTGACATTAGTTACAGTTTTGATTTCTTTTAAAGTCTTGGACCAGTTAATTAGGAACTATATTTCCTCCAGAGCAATGTAAAAGTCACTGCACACTTTCGTTTTTCTCAGTTTGCCGCTAGCTTCCACCAATGCCCCTGTGGCAACTGCCTGGAATTTGAGTTCACATTATTGTTAAAACCCTTTTCTTTTCATAATAGGTACTTATTTAGACCTAAGCACAAGTGGTTCCCACATCTTTGCTAACTATTTCTTCACAAGTAGTCCCTCTTCTTTCTGGATTCAATTTCTTTTTCCTGATGCAAGAATAAGTAGTTAGTCTTAGGTACAGTCTACAGTTTTTAGGCCTCTGAGTCCCAACTCGCCTTTCAATACAATATACCAAGGCGTAAAATTCTAGAAGCAAAGTATTTTCTTCAGTCTCAAAAATATTAATACATTACCTCATTGAATCTCATATTGATTTCAAATTTAGTGCTCTGAATTCTTGAAGCAGGCTCTAAGGCAGAGATGTGGGAATCCGTAATTTATTTGGAAGGGGATCCCAGGAAACCATAGAAAGTAAAGGGAGATGAGTAAGGGAAGGAAGCCTCCACCCACTGCCAAAATGTGAATTCTCAATGTGGTCATCACTATGGGCAAAGGAGGCTTAATTCCCTTGAGTAAGTCTGGGAAACAGGGTAGAACCCTTGCTTCAGAATGATCCACTCTATAGGTGACAGAACTGAAATATTTGTACTCCAACCTTTGGTCACCCATTGGTCTAGGTTTTGGGTGGCATCAGGTTTTGTTTTCAAATCGTTGCATTTAAGGTTATATAGCTGAGCAGGGAACTGATAGCAATTGCTGTAGGAGGTGACCTTTTCTTCTTGTTAAGTGTTACAATTTTCTCTCTACCATTAATACCTGCCATGAGTCTATACTATGTCAATATATCATGGATGGTGGGGTATTTTCTTCTCAGTCTGTCTTTCTTTGTAATTTAAACATGCTTGTCTCTTTTCACTTCTTAGAATTTATTACTTTTTTAAAAAAATATTGCTTTCCCTTCATTTCTTCTATTCTTTCCTCTCAATTTGCTATTATGTGCATATTTGGATTTCCATTCTATTCTTATAATAGCTTGTGCATATTTAAAATTGGGTTTTTGTCTTCTTGATATGAAATATTTTACATTTTCTTCATATTCTGGATACAGATTGCTTATTAGGTATGTGACTTACACATATATCCTCCCAGTGTGGGGCTTCTCTCTTTATTCTCTTAAGAAAATAAATTCTTCAAAGTGTTGAAGTTCCTAATTTTGATGAAATCTAGTTTAGCATATTTTTTAAGTACTGAGGATTGAACCCAGGGCCTCACATATGCTAGGCAAGTGCTCTACCTCTGAGCTACAGCTACAGCCCTAGCTTAGCAACTTTTAAGTGCTAAGAAAGCTGTTCTCCTACAAGTTCTGCCAGAACTTTTAAAGTTTTAGGCATAGTATTTAAGTTACAAATCTCCTTGAGTTACTTTTTATAAATATTGAAGGATATGAGTTAAAGTTAATTTCTTTTTTACATGTTGATATCAATTTTTTTCAACAACATTTGTTGAAATGAGTATTTATTCTCCATTCAGTAGTTTATTTCCCTGTTTTTGGAAGACAGCTAATTATATACGTGGAGGTCCAATTCTAGTTTCTTTGTCTCATTGTTCATCTATTTTGACTCACATGTCAATATTTTAAAAATTTCTCTCTCTCTCTCTCTCTCTCTATCTATCTATATATACATATATACATAAATATATCTTTAAGTCAAGTAGTATAATTTCTCTAACTTTATTCTTTTTCAGAGTGTTTGTTTGTTTTTGTCAATTCTAGGATCTTTGCATTTCTATAGAAATTTTAGAAATTCTTAATTTCTATCAAAAAGCCTTCTGAAAATTTGACTATAATTGCACTAATTCTATAGTTCAATATGCGGAGAGCTGACATCTAAATGATACTACCTTCCCAGAACCATGAGTGCATTATACCCCTCCATTTACTTTTGTCTTTTTCCCTTTCAAGTAGTAGGAAGGAAAATTCCTCAAGATGATGAATAATGTACTTCTGACCTCATCCATAATGGGGAGACTGCATGTTTTCTCCTTAGGGTCAGAAACAAACAGGAACTTTTGCTTTCACTATTTCTATGTAACCTTGTGATTTGAACTAGCACAATAGCCAAGAAAGACAAATGAAAGTGAGTAGATTTAAAAGGAACAAGAAAAACTGTACTTATTGGCAGAAAATTCAGGAAATCTACTACAAACAGCTATATGAACTCGGAAGGTATTTTAACAAGAAGGAAGGATGTAATGACAACATACAAAAAACAGCTGTATTTCTATATACTAGCAATCAACAATTGGAAATTGAACAAAATTAATCCTATTTACAGTATCATGAATATGCATTGTTTACAGATGAATGGACAATCTATGTAAGTATAATATACTGAACACTGTAAACCTTTCACAGAACTGTTCATGCCTCTGGAGGCTGAATAGTGTTATGTCAGGTTTTCCAAAATGGATCTGTACATTTAATGAGACCTCAATGCAAACCAAAATCACAGCAGGATTATTTGAAATAAAAATTTGATTTTAAGTTTTATAACAAGCAAATGTCAGAATGGCCAAGACCACTCTGAAAATGTTGACCACTGGAGTACACAAGCTGTTAGCAAGATTTACTATTAAGCTACAGTAATTAAAACAGGTTGATAGACATATAGTTTAATGGAATAGAGTAGACCATCCAGAAATAGTCTCACACCTATATGGTTAATTGATCTTCAACAAACGTGACAAGGTAATTCAATGGGCAAAAGAACATTCCTTTCAACAAAGGGTGCTCAAACAAATGAACCTCTTTGTGGAAAAAAAAATGAACCTCAACCTTTATCTCACACTGTATAAAATACATATGTTATCATGGATCCTAGAAGTAAAACTAAGAGCTAAAACTATATTTTTTCTAGAAAAAACAATAATGGAGAATACCTTATGGTCTATACAAGGCTTTCTTGACAGGAAACACAAAAAATCATGAATCATAAAATGGAAAAAAATAATGTAATGGACTTCATCAGAATTAAGAAATATATAATTCTGAAAATGAAAAGGTAAGTAATTTGCAAAATATACATGCTCCTTAAAAAGAGCAGGTGATTTGAATAAATTTTTTACTGAGGAGTCTTTATGACTAATAAGGGACATGAAAAGACAGTAAATATATCTATGAAATATAAATGAAAATTAAAATCAGAATTAAATGCTATTACACCTCCAGTAAAATTGATAAAATATGAAGAGCAGCCATCCATGTTGGTGAAAATGTGAGGTGACTGGACTTCTCATACCTTGCGGGTGTCAACACACTCATATGACTACTTTGAGAAACCCTGGACAGTTTCTAATACAGTCAAACATCTTGTTACCATTCAACCTGGCCTTCCCATGTGTTTATTAAAGGGACTTGAAAGTATGTTTTTCAAGAGACTTGTACTCAAGTGTTCATTTCCTCTTTGTTACAATAGCTAAAAACTGGAAAGATCAAAGGCATGGATGGATTGGTTAATGATAAACATAGTGTAGCCCATCAACTCAAGGAGTCCTACCAGCCATATTCAAGTCCAAACTATGCAAATAATCAATGACGGGATGAATCTCAAAAGTATTATGGGAAGTGAAAGAGCCATATACAAAATACTGCACATTGTATGATCCCATTGAGATAAAATTCCATAAAAGGTAAAACTGCAATGACAGTAAGTAATCTGGGGGTTGCCTTTGGCTGAGATGGCAGAAGGGATTGACAGCGAAAGAGCAGGAGGGAGCTTTTGGGGGTGATGGAAGTGCACTGAATCTGTCTGTCTTTCTGTCTATCCATCTATCCACACAAACACATACACACTCCAAACTCACAGAATCATACTTTTAAAATGGATGATTTTTGTATATAAAATTAGCCTCAAGAAAGCTGGTAATAGAAAACAAAGGCTTAGAAATAACAGAGAAAACAAAAAGCCAAATTTTTTGGAGAAAAAGTGGAGAGTAATATAATCAACCAATGAGGACCGTTTTATCACATCACAATCAGAAGTTACACTACTAGGAAACTCCCTTAAATATCTTCTCCATCTTTTTCCTTTTTCTTGATATTAAAAATTAACATTTCATCTATTTGCAAAGTAGACTTTCAGTTTTGATATGAAAAGGATAAGCAAAACCCAAGGTTATCATTTCCCCATTTCTTCAAAGGCACAGTGTGGAGAGTTTGTGGTCCCACTGGTAAAGTCCTCCCCCATCCCCCATCCCAATAGGTTCACGCTACCACCTGTGGCTCTGAGACAGATTTCCCTGACCAGCCACCCTAGCATCAGCCTGAGTTTAGACAAAAGCCTATAGAACCAAGGGCTTTAGAAATCTTCCCTGTACTTGCCTTAACAGTTGCTTGGACTGCTAATCCATTTAGCTATAAGAGATTTGTGTCTCACCGGACTCAAGGTATCTCTAAGTACCACGGTGTTGAGATGGAAAACTGGAGGTGAGGTCATTGGTCATCATTCTCGGCCCTTCTTGTTAGCTTGCCACACGCATCTCAATGGCTTCATTACCAACCCAGTCGCACAGAAGTATTTAAAAGTTCCCTTATATTTGGAACATCTCTAGACCACACCGTTTATGGCTTTTTCATCTTCCATAACTGTCATCTTCAGCATTTTCAGCCCTTCTCAAGAGAGAGGAGGAATTATGTGATGTATATAATGTATGATGACTGATCCCTGTAGCTGTCATCACTCATGGCCAAGATGGGGACTTGCAGAGTATGAGTTATCCCTCACCTCCTCATCTGCAGAGATGAAAACATAGAAATGCCATCCCAGCACTTAGGCAAGATATACCTACTAAGAATGACGGAGAACAATAAATTGTCCTAGGAACTCCTAAATTTTTTTCCATAATAAAATGGTAGGATTGAGGAAGGCAACATAAGCCTTTGGAATAAAATCATCACTTAACCAAATTCACTTTTATAATATTTATTTGCAAAAAAAAAAAAATGGTTCTCAGTGTCTGGGTGTTTCCACAGACAGAAAATATCAACACATCTCTTTTCCCTTGTAATGGGCAGCTTCAAGTAGTCTGGTTAAAGGGTTGAATTTGATTGAGGGATTTAGGAAACTGTGACTTTGCAAACTTCCTGAGCTACAACTCTACAAGAGAGTTTGGACTTTGTAACTTTGGGCTCATTCTTCACCTTCCCTTTAGTATAGATGCATGTTCTGTAGCATTGTTCATGTTATGGTCTATGCACCATAGCCTGTTCTTGGATTTGAACTGAAGACCTTCTTTAGATGTCTCCCCCCTGTTTTAACTTTGCATATTTGGGGCTCTGAAAAATCGTCATTTGTGGTCCTTGTTAAGATAAAAACTGTCCCACCAAAATTCACACCCTAAGCTGTAATTTCATGAGAAGGTTGGTGATAACTCTCAGGAGATATGTTAGAATAATCCAATGATATTTACTATTCAATATATTTTCCTCCAGCACCTGGAGCCCTTTATAAAATGTTCTTAAAAATATTAAAGATTGGGGCTGGGGTTGTGGCTCAGTGGTAGAGTGCTTTTAGGCACTGGGTTCGATCCTCAGCACCACATAAAGGGAAAATAAAGATATTGTGTCTACCTAAAAAACTTAAAAATAAATAAATATTTTTTAAAATATTGAAGATAATTCGAATTTTCTTGCCTGTATAGCTCTGTCATACATCATCTTTGCAAAAATAACAATATAAGAATTTTTTAAAAAATTAAAAGACCATTCCAGGAAAGTTTTACACGTGGACTCTTGTTTGTGGCAAAACCATCTTTCATTCTTAGTGAGACTATTAGAACTGCACAGGAACCTTAAGGACTGTTAAGATGATTAAGAGCCACATTTAATAGTTGCTCCAGTAGCATCTTGACAAACATTTTAATTTTATATCTCTCAAGTAAGCCCATAAAACAGCATGATCTAAAAATTCTTAACAAATATATTAATAAAAATTTAAACACGCATGGATCACTTATGCTGCCTTGAGTTAATTACATAGTAATATTGCCTTGTATACACCTTAATTAGATTAAATATTGATCAGTGCACTTTCCATTGATGTTTCATTAACACACAATAACTGTCTTGTTATATCTAGATGTAACTTTAAATTAACTTAAAAGTCTGGGATGAATGAAAACTTACGGAAAGATACACAAAACAAGCCCTTTTGAGCATAAAAAAAGGCTGGAAAACTCAGCCTATGAATTAAATCAGGGAAGAAAAATTAAACTACTTATTTTAAGGGTTTAAGGCAATTAGTCAGAAGAACAAGGCTCCCTCATAATTTTTTTTCCATAGGGTTTTGGTTGTGATATCATTCACACTAAGTTTATCTATCACTCTGTACTAAGGAAGAAGATATGAAATATTACAATTATTCCTAAGGATTACGGTCTTTGTTTATTTCAGAAAGAACCTAGGTTTTAAACAGCATCATAGATTTCTTAGCATGTGATTAAGGCTGTTTATTTTCATGCTGATGAGCTGAAAGCTGTTTCAATGGGAAGATGCTGTAATTTTCCCATGATCTGGAAAATAATTCATGGCACTTTTATGTTGTCATTAACTGTCACATCTCTTGAGTTAAATATGAGCCCTGTCATTTGGAAGTCAGAAAGCGGCTCCTAAATTTCTCAATTTCATTAGCAATTGATTCAAATCATTTCCCGAAAATAGTCTGAATTGACATATGAATTGTAGTGGTTCCTCAGCTTGGTGATTAATTAATCAAGCCATCAGGTCCACATTAAACTATTTATCAATCTTACGATTTCCTGCTTTTCAGAAAAAATTAAAAAGCACTCTAATGATATTTTATGAGTTTTAAGAAAAATTAAAATGGGACTAGAAAAAGTAATCTGTCCTTCCTAATTCAGAAGCTCTACAATGTCAATTTCTGTAAGCCAAGTTGCAAAAAAGAGATCGGGCCAGAATATATGCCTCATGGAAGACTGCAGAGTAATTTCTGCAGCCCTTAGTTTCTCCATCTGCAAAATAAAGAAAAATGATGAATAATGGAATTAAATAATCTCTCACCTTTAAAATAAGCCCATGGAAAAATGAAATACGATGTTATTGTTACTTTCATTTTTATTAGTTTGCTATGTGTCCATTGTCTTTACCTTAAAAAACAAACTTACTGATAGGGCCTCAAAGATTCCAAATTAAAATTGTAATTGACATCCTTGGAGCCACACTGGCTGCTGTTCTGCAATTTGTGTTTGAAATGCTATTTTCCATTAAAGGCTACATTCTGTCTGGGTCTCTTCTACTGAGCTATTATAAAAAGGACCCACAGTCGATTGCTTCAGCCCAGAATGACAGTATCAACCGTTCCAAGATTAGGCCACACCAAAAGCCATTTGTTAGCTGAGAAAAACTGTTGGCAAAACATCAAGTTGTTTGCTTATTTAATTTCACTCAGACTTTGCTGAGTTCAATTAATAGCTAGTTCTTTTCAAAATAAATGACTAGCCAACCGAATTCAGCCCCCTTTCTTTCAAATTTGCTGCATGCACAACCACAAAATGAATGTCTCATTCAACACAAATCCCTCTGTTGTTATTTACAGAAAACCGAGGTTTCTTTCTTAGAGCTAACTGCAATTTAAGTGCCGGGCTTCCTCTGATGTTCTAGAACACAGACCGCAAGCCAAATAGAAAGGACCCACATAGGAAATTAGAGTGGAGACCAGGAGGACTTGTCCTTCCAGCCCTGCGGGCAGTGTCCAAGGAAGCACTAGAGATGCTCTTGTTGAAACTAACAGAGGTGGTTTCACAGCTTTATCCCCTCGCCAGACCCTTCTCAGGAAACTAGGGGGATGAATAGAAATGAAATGTGGTTTTGCCCTGTTTCTTCTCATCCTCAGGGAGAGTTGTAGCTGGTGTGCTCTGTACAGCACACACTTCAGAAAAGGGGCCTTGTTCAAACTGAGAGAAACCACGGCAAGGGTGGATTCCTTGGAAGTCTCTGTGAAGCTTCTCTCCCATTTGGATGGTGGCAAGAATGACCCTCCTTGGCTCAGGAAACAGTCTCTGGCATTAGGATTGGGCTCTCCCTTTGGACCACAGCAGCCCTGGGAATATTTGACCTCTACCCTTGCCAGGCACCTATATATATTTTATGGATCGAGAGTTAAGTCCACAGAAAAGAAGCAACTTGCTCGAGAACAAAACTATTTTTAAGTTTGCATTCTTCTTAAAAATTTTTATTTTTAAAGCAATTAATCATTGCATATACTTACAGGGTATGGTGTGATGTTTTGATTTAAGCATAGACTGTGGGATGATTAAATCAAGCAAATTAGTATCTCCATCACCTTACATATTTAGCATGTTTGTAAACTCCTAACAGCAGGGAATGGAGTAGAAATGGAAAAGCAGAAAGACACAAAAATCCATCAAGGACCTCAAATTTAGATTTGATCTCTAAAGGACATTATTCAGATAATTTCTGGGATGCATGACAGAGTTGGGGAAGAAAATGATGTTCACCACATAGTCATAAACTTGCATTCCATTATGAGAAAAATACTGTCCATAATTTCTATATTTACCAATCTTGTGATTACCTTATGCACAGCAGAATAATATTGCATGTTTGACAACCCTGTTTTAATATGGCTTCCTTTTATTTTCCATATACAAGGAGTCCTAAAATAATGGAGGATCCCAGGCCTCTGTGGGCCTCTCTGAGACCCTGCACATTTGTATTATGTATCCTTCATTTTAATCTTACAATGCCAGAATCCTACCTTTAAGGAAGACAAAACCTTGTCATAAAAGGAAAATAACATATGGGACAGGGATATTACAAGTACCGAATGAATGACTTGAGCCCTATAACTGCCTTGGTACATTGCCAAGAGATACCTCCAATTACATTACTAAAGAGAAAGAAAAATCCCTCTCCTTCAGATCATATCCTGTTCCTGCGACTTTGTTATAAAGCACTTGTAATGCATCGCTGTCCCAAAGCCTTTCTGGAATATGCCATGCTTTCGAACTCCTGGGCTAGCACCGTGAGGATGGAAAGGAATTGCATCTGCAAATGTCAGCCTACCTCATCCATCTCCCCTCATTCAAACAATACGCATTCGAGGTTCAGCAATCGGAGTTATATATTTTTCCTTAATGTTGTTGTAAGGTAATGGTTCTCTTATCTGAAATTCATCAGCCTGCTATAAATTTAAACTCCATTACTGCCAATAGAGAAGAGCTAAGCACCAAACCACTTTCAATAAATTTGCACTTATGCAATTGAACTGATACGGCCTCAGAGGAAAAGGTGAAACTCGTCTTGAGATATTTAAGTTAGTCTGAGTCACTGCTTCGTCTGGTGTTAAATTGGATCCATCGAGAAATGTAGGGCAGCACTCATCAGCCCTGAGTTATAAGAAGAGATTTCAGCCTGAAAAAAAAAAAAAATCTGTCTCCAGCATTCATTATTAGACGGCATAATTTTAAGAAACCACTGGCTCGCTCTGTTATTTGGCACAACTAAATGCTACAAATGGAAACCCTGATGGATGAATATTTTTATGAACAGCATTAATCAGAAGGAGGCCAGCCCAGGCCCTGGGGGATTTGTCACGTCCAGTCATGAAGCTGTAAGTGAGGATGACTATACACTCAGAGGTAATTACTAACATTTGCATGGGGCTTGACTATGTACAGAAAATACGGCACTTAGTTACACATTCATTTTGGGTACAATTGTTTACCATCTCCAATTTCTGATGAGGAATTTGAGGTTCAGGTATGTGAATTGACCCCACTTTCTGGGCATATGACAGCTGTGCCTTTGTATCAGGTCTTCCTGACTGTGATTTTGATAGCAGAAGATCAAGAAAAAAATATATATATACCCAGTTCAGCAGCCTCAAAAGGCCTGCTAGGATCTTTTGGAGAAGAAAGACCATATTCAACTGGAGCCGAAAGAAGAAAGAGCTACCCACAGTCATCATGTCAGTTTCCATGGACAGGAGGCTTCCCGAGGCCGCCCATCTGAAGCAATCCAGCTTCTGGAAAGAAGGGAGTACCTTCTGGCCAATTAGATTTGATGGTTTGGCAAGCAGAGGACAGGGTGACCAACAAAAGTTCCTAGTCTATTAGGGAGCAGGTTTAGGAGTTAGAAATTTAAGATAAGTTCTATTTATGGTTGGAAAAATTCTCACATCTCTCTGAGGACTTCAGCACGGTAGTTGAACTCCCAGGAGGTAACGAGCATGCTACAAGTTGTGGGGGCTTAGTTGTCAGAAGCACACACATGGACACCCAACCACAGGAGCCAAACCCAAGCCCCCCCTCCCACCACCAGCTTTGGTGCCCATTCTAAGGCCAGAACTAGCATCAAAAACCAGTTGCAAGAACTGAACGGCATTTGCACTTAATTGGATGATATACATTATTCATGAGCCTTGAGTCTGTGATGATTTTGGCATTCATTAAGGGGGAAAAATGGGGCATTAGTTTTCTTGGTACAAAACATTCCATATTAAACTTCATTTGCAATCCACTTTTCAATGTGAGAAATTAGAAATGCTTTTAAGCAAAGTTAGAACTATGAAATAGCTGGGAAACAAGCAGCAGCAACTTTAAAGAGGGAGAAGAAAGGAGTAAGAGGTGATTTTTTTTTTTAAGCTCTGATTACAGGAGAAGAAGAGTCACTCTAAAATGATTATATGATAAATGTTTGCATGGATATTCATTTACTTAAATATATGCATACTATACATAATATATATTACATGTGAATATATTCCATGTGAATGTATAGTACATATATTATTATTAACATTATTTTCTCAAGTTTAATGAGGCCTGATTTAGGGTTTTTTTTTGGGGGGGGAGTGGGTACCAGGGATTGAACTCAGGGGCACTCAACCACTGCCACATCCCCAGCCCTATTTTGTATTTTAGAGACAGGGACTCACTGAGTAGCTTAGCACCTCACTTTTGCTGAGATTGGCTTTGAATTCATGATCCTCCTGCCTCAGGCTCCTGAGCTACTGGGACTATAGGTTTGTGCTATCATGCCAGCTTAATTTAGGGTTTTATGATACCTTTCTTCATTTAATTTGAAGTAGACTTCAAAACCAGCTAGAAGCTATGGTAGACTCAAAGTTGAATTCTGCCTCATTTCCCTTTCAAAAAAATGTCTAGATTCCTGGAATTGAGATGATCTATATCAATTCTTTTATTTTGGAAGTGAAGAGACTGAGGCAGAGTGAGAGATCTGAATCCATAGTGTCTCAGAGGATGAGAGATGGAGAAAACTGGGCCACTTTCGTGCATCACCCAGTCCACATGGCCACAGCTCCTTGGGAAAACCTTGTAGGGGCTGTAAAGTCAAACAAATCTGGGTCCAAACTGTATAGAACCACAGGCAGTTTCTTTTTCTCATCATCCCCCAACTCTCCAATTAAAAGATGAAAGTAATTTCTCTACTCTATTTTGTCAATTCTAAAATGAATGTTTGTTATGGAGTTTAAAGGATGTAACTACAGATTAACTTAGAACAGCGGTTTGCATACACTAGACCTCCATTAACATTTGTCACGCTTGTCTTTTTTTTTTTAACTAAATCTGAACACAAACCTGTTTCTACATTCTTGCTATTGTTTTCTAGTTGTGCACTGGGACAACTGGCTAACTTCTTTAGGTGCTGGGTTCCTTAGATCAGAGTTAACTTTTAGTCATACTTTGTATCTCCCAGCATCTGGTCCTAGTTCAACTAGTAGGTGCTCAGTAATGATACAAATAGTTTTCTAGGTGGTGTTGCCACTTTTTTTTTTTTTTTTTTGGGGAGGTGGGTACTGGTGATTAAACCCAGGAGCACTTTATTGCTGAGCTACCTCTCCAGTCCTTTTTACTTATTTATGTTTTATTTTCAGGCAGGGTCTTGCTAAAGTTGCTTAGGGTCTCACTAAATTGCTGTGGCTGTTCTTGAATTTGTGACCCTCCTGTCTCAGCCTGCAGAGTCACTAGCTTTAAGGCATACGCCACTGCACCCAGCTGGTGGTGTCACTTGGAATATGCAGCCTTTTCTCATATCCCTACTGATGTGATGTACCTGCCATAAGAAACCAATGCTAAATTTGTGCTTTCATGTGGCAGAAAAATCCTTTTTATAAGAATATTAACAAGTAAATCTCCCCTTTATTTCAGTTGATGCTCACAGGGTCCCAGGCAGGGACCACCATTCTCACTTAATAGAAGAAAACATAGTTTTTGGGGAAAATGGAGTTATGGGCCCAAAGTCCAGTCAACAAAGAGTTTGTTCTGGAAAAATATCTGAGCATACCCACTCGACGTCAGACTGAGTTTTGTCCCATGCAGCCCCCTTCCTGTCCAGGTGGACTCATGGTCCATGGTTGTGGAGCTTTCAGAGGAGCAGGAAGAGTGGGTGGGGCTGGTTGCTGAGTGTGTTCCATGTGAGAGGATCCCACATCAGGAATAAAGTGATTGCCTTTCACCAAGGGTGTGAAGCACAGCCCAAGGGGCTCATCACACAAGTGAGTGATAGGGCTGGGGGTGTAGCTCCGTGGTAGTGTACCTGCCTAGCACGTGGGAGGCAGCGGGTTTGAAATAAACCATGAAAGTAAATAAATAAATAAAATAAAGGTATCGTGTCCATCTACAACTAAAAAAAAAAAAAAAAAGTATTTTAAAAAAGTGAATGTTATTTCCTTAAAGGTTCCCATTAAAATTCACATCCTTTTCCATTGATCATTAAGGTACGAACATATTTATTTGTATGCACATCTTTAAATCTTAGAAAAATAGATATTCCAAGACCATATGCCTGGTTTATCCTACAGTTCAGGTTACCCGTAGCCCACCCTATGCAGCTCTGATTACGAGTGGTAGAGGTTGGTGCTCTCTTTCCTTATGGTAATCCCCAAATCTCAGGTCAAGCTTGAGAATGAGATGCCCACCCTCTTCCCCCTCACCCTGCCCCAATCCATTTTCATCAGGGCACAGCTAATGGGCCTCGATGACAGTGTGGACAGACAGCAACCAGGCTAACCCCCCCTTGTCAATTTTTCTTAAGGAACCACGGAGGGTACCTGCCTCCCCACAAAAGCCCTAAGAGCAGCTGAACTCATTTCTCTTCTGTCCGTGTGTATTAATTCCTGTTTCTGTAATGAGATACAGAAGAGAAAAAGAGGAAGAGGACTGATGTGGAGTCAGATTGGGCCTGATGAGTTATGGAGCCTGCCTTCTCATCAGCGATGTAAAACAGCCCGGCTCTATTTACTGCTGCTGTCAGCAGGATCGATAAATAACATTTTCAGTGACATGAAGAGGGGACGCGTGAGCTCAATGAAATGAAGGGGAGCCAGAGGTAGAAGCAGATAAAGTCCCTTTTCTCTTTGCCCTGGAAGGAGTCACTGGTTGGCAGAGGGTGGGGGCATGAATTTGGTTTGACTTTTAAGGAAGGAGGAAGACACATCTCTGACAGCAGCAGAGGGGTCCTCTGTTGAAAGGGGAAACAAAGGAAGGCAGGGTCCCTTTTCACCATAACTTCCCTCCTCTAGAGAGCAAACCCCCATCTGAGCCTACAAAGTGCTCCCTGGCCCCAGCATAAGAGGCCACAATCTTCTTGGTCACTTTGGGAGGAGGGATTTGCATATTGTCTATAAGTTAGCAAATGCCTAAAGGATAAGATGGAGCTCAAAGGAGGCACGTTTTTGATTGCTAGATGGCTGACAAGATGCTGATCACTAGGAAAGGCCTCATACTCACAGGTTTTCAGGGGAATAGGGGAGGTAGTGACCAGGAGCACAGCAGAATCCCAGCCCCTCCAATGGAAGTTTGAAGTCAAGAGGTGACACCATGGCAGGATTTCTACTTTAAAGGAATCTCTGAAGTCATTCTTATGGTTTAGATTTGGTGTCCCCCAAAAGCTCATGTGTGAGACAATGTAAGAAGGAAGGTTTGGTGAAGCAATGATTGGGTTATAGCCTTAACCTGATTGGGGGAATCGATCCCTGATGGGATTAACTTGGTGCTATCTAGAGTCAGGGGGTGTGTCTGGAGGAAGTGGTTAATTGGGGTTGTAGCTATGGGGGATACATTTTGTATCTGGAGAGCGGGGGACCTCTCTCTCTGCCTTCTGATCAACTGCTTCCCTCTGCCACAGTCTCCTGCCGTGATAGTCTGCCTTATCTCGAGCCCTGAGGAAGGGAGCCAGCCTTCCGTCTATGGACTAAGAACTCTGAAACCATGAGACCTCAAATAAAATTTTCCTCCTTTAAAATTGTTCTGGTCAGATCTTTTAGTCACAGTGGCGAAAAAGCTGACTAAAGCAGTCATCTTGGCCAACATTCCAGCAAACATGAGAATCCTCTCCTTAAGCGCATGTGAGGAGGCTGACCCAGCCCCTGGGCACAGTGAGATCACTACCTCCAAAGATTGCTCTTCCATGAGAGGCCTCTGTCTCTCCGAAGCATGTGACGCAGGTCAGGAGCCCAGCTAACTACAGTCTGTCTACCTCATGGTCCCTGTGAGACGGGCATCCAGCTGGTCAGGCAGGGAGACCCAAAGCACAAAGGAGGCCACTCTTGCCTTTGCTTCGTGCGTAGCTGTTCCCTAGGCCTGAGCCAAAAGAAACTCTGCTTTAGGTTTGGTGAGCAAAATAATTTTGTTGTTTTTCATTTGTATTAATTGTCCTTTTTTTTTTTTTGACATTTTACTAGCACGTTCATTTGAGCTAAGAGCTGTGGATGGTTGGTGCAGAGTGCTTTATGACTTTTGTGAATCTCAGAGTCTTTGTGGCATTTGTAAGTTTGGGCAGAAACCAACTGCATTTCTGGGGAGAGAGGAAAGAGAAGCAAGGAAATCATTTAGGGTAGGCATAGAGAATGATGGTGGAAAGACAGAGGAAAGAGATGGACAGGAAGACAACAGGAAAGATGATCAACTCTGTAGGGACAGACAGAGAAAATAAAGGGGAGGGGATAAAGGAAAGGGGAGAAGGGGAGGAATAAGAGACCATGCATCCACTCCCTGCTGCCATCAACTCAGCTTCCAATTTATAAACACCATGACCTGGGTGGAAAACACCTCCCAAAGGAGCTGCTTTTCTTTTGATACCATATCAAGTGCTAGGACATGGAATCAGGAGATGAATGTGTATACACACACACACACACACACACACAGAGGGTCTAAGCACCTATACTCACATATGTGTATGTATAGAGACACATACACACATACATAAGTGTACTGTGTCTGCATGCTTGTGTGTGTGTATGTATTCATTCCAGGTATCCTTTGGAAAAATCCAATAAAATTCCTCTGATTTACACATCAGAGTTAATATCCTTTTCTAAACTAGTATAATACTGGGTGCTTACTAGACATCGTGCATTGTTCAAAGTACTCATGCATTAATGTATCCAATCCACATGCCAATCCTATAAAATTGGGGCCACTACAATTTCTAATTTATCTGGAAACACAGAGGCTGAGTAACCACGAAGGGTCACATGACCAGAAGTTCAGGAGTCAGGATTGGATCCAAAGTGGTCTGGCTCCAGAACCTCGGTGTTTGGCCGCTGTGAGTCTGCCACCATTCACTTTAGAATCATTCATTCACCCAGTAGATACTGACTGAGCTTCTGCTTGGTGCCAATCAGTCAGACTTGGAACTTCCCCCCGGTACCACCACCTGGGCATAAAAATTACGTGTGAAAACAGGCAGATTGTCTGTTTTGAAAAGCAACTAAACCGATTGGGATTGGTGAGATTTCTTAATAAAAGGTAGTGAACTGATGGTTAGTCTCCATTCACTGAAAGGGCAAGCAAGAGAGGGAGGCAAGGGTTTGCCTTTCTAGCAAGCTTTATGTGACGTCCATGCTGCTGGCCTGAGGATCATGCTTTGAGGACAACTGAGTTAGAAACTGGCTGTATGTAAACAGAGCTGAGAGTAAGACTTACCATGTGATTGAAAGGTTTCCAGGTGAACAGGCAGGAGAGATGTCTCCAACACTGCAGGAAGTAGCAGATATCATTTGGGGCAATGGAGGGAATGCTGAGTGCCTGGAAGACGAGGTAAGAACTAGAGAGTGAAAGGGAGTGGTGCCGAAGAAGCAACCCAGGGACAGAGAGGTTTCACAGAGTTCTCACCCAGGCTAGGAGGGACACTCTCCTCTCTAAATCTCACCGAAGTATTACACAGAGTTCTTTTTTTCTAAAACATAGAGTCATCTTTTGATATAAGAGTCAAGTCAGATTTCCAATCATTTATCTGTCTTTCCCCATCTTCTCTTGGCGATCTTCTGTACACAAGTCTGACCTTGGACTTTGGCGGCATTGGACTAGTAAACATACACGAGTTGATGAGGGGGCTTTTTCTATGATAAATTTACTCATTTTTGATGGAAGCCACAGAGGTGGTTATTTCTGTAGAAGGTCTTGAAAACAATTGGCAGGTTCCACACTCTGTCCAAGAGATCCCAATTTCCACTATTGATAACGTTCATTTGCATGAGGCAATGAGGTCACCACAGGACTCCTACTAATATGTAAATGTGTACCCAGGCTAGGTCACTTATTACTACCATAATCTTCATGAATACAGTTTTAGGGGGGTTGTTATCAGATAATCTATTCCTTATCCACAGTCTGGGCTGGGGTCAGTTCAGGGGAGCAGAAGGTATCAGCATTCCCTGATGGATAGCTCCACCCACATAGAGACCACATAGAGACCACTGCCCTTTTTGGTGGCTACACTGTCCATACACAGATATGTCCAGGATCATCTGAAAAGTTCATTTCAGTCTGTTTGATAGTAGCCTGGGCTAGACAAACACATTCTCTCCAGAGTTGTTTTATGGCCCTAATCACACATGCACAACTCTTAGGAGCCATTTCTTGGGAGTGGAATGTGAGAGTGGGTACCTAGGTGGTGGTTAATGTGAATAAGTAAAAACATGGAACAAGGAAATAGAAGGGTGGAGCAAACTTGAAGTGGAAGGGGTAGGAACAGGGAACAGAGTAATGATTCAGTAATGGGGTTCTAAATGTAGAACTCCTTGCTGCCTGGCCCTTGTTAGAGAAGCAGTGGACTGGATTTATGTGGATCAGGCTTGGTTGTGGGCCCAGTCGGAACATGGTATTGCTAATCTGCTCTCTGAATGAGTCAGTATTATGTTCTGGCATGGTGCTGTAGGAAAAATATTTTATCAAGATAGAAACAAACAAAAAAAACCCCACAAAAACATTGTTGAACATTGCCTTTGACCATTTTCTATTGCTATAACTGGATACCTGAAAACTGGGTAATTTATAAAGAAGAAAAAGGTTAATCTTTTCATCCTTTTATCTTTTTTGATCTCACAGTACTGGAGCCCGAGAAGTCCAATACCATGGCCTTAGCATTTACTCAACTTCCTGTGAGGACCTTGTGCTGCTTCAAACCGTAGCAGAAAGGCCAAAGAGTGCCACAGTCCGCCTGCAGCAAAATAACCAGGGGGTGACGAACAACTTGTGTAGATCGATACAGCAGGAGTGGGAGCCGTTTATTGTAGGACAGGAGTGGTATTTATACATTCCACACAGCTTATCTTAATTAGCGTAAAATAGATACAGCAGTCAACCAATAAGGAATCTCCACACTTAATGGCTCGCTGGCATTACTTCACAAACCACTCCCTCTAGCATTTTGCCAGGCGCCATCCAGACTTGTTTACAGACTCTAACAAAAGAGCATTTATACAAAGAGCAAAATGGGAGAGTGGGCTTGTTTGCAGCCAAGCCAGTTCTTGTGAGAAAGGGATTAATCCCTTTAATGACCTAATCACCTCTGAAAAGGCTCACCTCTCAATACCATTAACAATGAAAACCAAATTTCAACAAGAGTTTCAGAGAAAATGTGGTATATATACACAATGAAATATTACTCAGCTATAAAGAAGAATGATATTATGGCTTTTGCTGGTAAATGGAAAGAATGGAGACAATCATGCTAAGCAGAAGAAGCCAATCCCTAAAATCCAAAGGCTAAATGTTCTCTCTGACATGTGGAGGCTAACACACAATAAGCAGGGGGAGAATAGAAATTCATTGGATTAGATAAAGGGGAATGAAGGGAAAGGAGGGCGATAGGAATAGGAAAGGCAGTAGAATGAATCGGACATAACTTTTCTATGTTCATATATAAACACTCGACTAGCAAAACTCCATCTCATGACATAACCACAAGAAAGGGATCCTAAATAAAATAAGTTATACTCCATGTATGTATAATATGTCAAATACACTGTACTGCCATGTATATTGAAAAAGAACAAATAAAAAAATCCATATAGAAAAAATCACAAAAATAAAAAGTTTCAGAGAGTCAAACCACAGCAAACACAAAGAAAATCATTTTCAAAAACCTCTAACACATGAATAAGCCCTTGACTTTCTTTCTGCCAAGAAGTTTGTTTTGTGAGTATCTTAAGGTACCCGCCAATTAATCTGGAATAACAGTGGGGCTGTGGCCTGAGGAGGGGCAGTTCGAGTGTCCTAATGCTCCTGACCATCACAACCACAGCTGGTACAAAGAGAAACCCTTAAGCCTTAGGTTAGCAGGGCCCAGTGAACTTTTACCCTCATCAGATGCTGGTAGGAGGACCGCCGCTGCTCTCTCTCGCACATGACCTGATGTATGTCAGTCCCCCACTTGTTAACTGCTGATTTAGCCATCATTAGTTCCTGTTTCAGTTGATGGCCTCGTTTACCTTGGCTTCATCCATTACCTCGCCAACGTTTGATGGTATGGAGGTATCCTTCTATTATGCTCAAGTAGCACGTTGAAGCATGTTTCAATTTAAAGTGACACACAAATCTAACTTTCCTCATCCTTTAATTTGACTCAGTGGTGTCATGGTATGGGCATAACAGACAACACACCGTGGCCTATTAGCAGTTTTACAGTGAATCACTGTTAGAGTCTGTCATCTTAGTATTTATTTAACACAGTCTCATATGGTCTAGTTGAACATTGCTATGTGTTGGTATTTTGCTTCCTGACATCCTGCATAGCAAGCACATCTAGCTCAGCATCGAAAACGAGCTTGCATCCTCCCACGAAAATATTTATAAATACATGATGTTGATAGTCAAAAAATTAAACACGGATGACACAATTGATTCTGTTCCAGTATGCGGAGTCACTGCATTTTTAAACTCATTAAAGGGAACAGTCTGAAGAAGTGGCTTTAAGAGCTAGGAATAGTGCATCAGTTTGTGTGTCTCTGGTGCTCTTTCTTGGAAAAAGAGAGGAGAGGAGGACTTGCAGTTGGCCACCAAACCATGGCGAACACACAAAAAAACAACCCCCCCCAATCCCCTTCCTTGCCCCTTATATGATTGTAGGAGTGGTGGTCATTTCTGTTAATTGATGCTTGAGTAAATGATCAAAAGGATGCTTGAGAAAATTGAAATGTCTATGTCTATGTGTGTAGCCTTAGATCCAGACATGGAGGTAATCTCCAGGGTCATCTGTAGGTCTATCAATCCCAGGTAGAGGGATGTGAAGGAAAGCTAGATCTCATCCTCCATGTTCTCAGTCTTATTATCGAACCAACTCTTTTTGACTCCTTGCAAACTTGTCCTTAAGCAGCCTTAGATAATAGCCCTGTTTACATTTCTTTAACTTTGCAGTTGACTCGCTTTGGCTTTATTTAGTGACCATGCTTCATTCCTAGAGTATTAGGAGCATTTTTACTGAAAGTGACTGAGGCTTTCTGGATACCCCAGACAATGATTTGCTTTGTTGTTGGTTTATTTAACCTGGTTAGAAAGGGGGTGCTAGGACACACAGCTTTAGGCTCTTCTGGATCCAGGCACTCAACAGGAAGTTGTGGGGGCTCTAGCTACCTGGCCTCTTTGGGATCCTCCTTCCCGGAGGTGATTGTGTTGTTCTCAGAGAAGTTCTATCTGGATGGCAGAAAAGGTGAAACCCCCAACCTCCATCCCCATGGCTCACGATCTCACAGTATCAGAGCCTGAGAAGTCCAATACCGTGGCATTGGACTTCTTCTCAGAGTTCCTATGTGGAAACTCAAGGGAGATTTCTGACTGGCCCTCCTTGGGTCACACCCCTAGTCACTGGACCTGTTGATCCCTTAGGTCTACCATGATGATGTGAGCCCATGTGGAGCCAGAAGATTAAATAAGGTTGGTTCCATGACTAATAGCCCCACCAGAACCTCATGGAATGATGTGTGTGTGTGTATGCGTGTGTGTGAAGGGGGAGAGTTGGGGGGTCCAGGGGGTGAGAAGCAGAGAAGCTGCCACAGAAGATGGGGACTAGAAGATTAAAACACTTCTCAATTTACTGTAGCATCATCTAAATCACAACTACAGTGATCTTCTGGGGGAGTCACAGATGAACAGGACCTGAGACATAAAGCATGGGCATGGCCAGTGAGCCCTGGAATAGGCAGGGAAGGGTGGGCACATGGTCTCCACTCAGTGATCTTAGGAAAGCACACAGACATGCTGGGTCTGCTTAACAAACACCAAGCAAATAACGGGCATGTACGGGGGGTGGGGGGGTTCTGCTCATGACCACTAGCCAGATCCCCAGAAGAAGACAAAAGTGTCCTCAATCGTGTTTCCTGGCCCCGTTGCTGCTTTTAGCCACAAATTATTTCACATGTAACTACTGAATACGAGCCGTTCCTGTAGCTTCTCATGGCAGAGTATTCAGTGCTTGAACACTAGGGTGAGATAGACTTGGGACAAAGAAGGCAAGTTACCGATCTCTGTGGGAGCAACTCTCATTTATCTGAAGTATGGTATCCCCATGCCAATATTTATTTTGTGGGACAGAGATAAGGATCAATTGTTCAACCCCTGAAGTTTCAATTTCATGATCCGTACAACAGGCAGAGCCTAGAGTGGTCTACTCAATACCCATTCTACTCTTACTCCTTAGTACTATAATCCTAGTTTTAGTAGGGGTAGAAACATGCCATGATTTTACAAAGTCCCAACTTCCTTATAAATAGAGGTGATTAGTGAGTTATAAGTGGAAACTGGGGCTGGGGATGTGGCTCAAGTGGTAGCGCGCTCGCCTGGCATGCGTGCGGCCCGGGTTTGATCCTTAGCACCATATACAAAGAAGTTATGTCTGCCGAAAACTAAAAATAAATAAATAAATAATATTAAAATTCTCTCTCTCTCTCTCTCTCTGTCTCTCTAAAAAAAGATAATTCTTAAAAAAAAAGTGGAAACTTAAGAGAAAAGTAGAGGAATCTTTTTAAAGGGGTTTATATTTCTTCATCTTGTGTTACTATAACCAAATACTTGGGGCTGGGTACTTACACATGGAAGAAGTTTAATTAGCTCTCAGTGTGTTCAAAGACGGCACCTTGTGATGTGCTTCTTGCTGGCAGAGTCCCAAGGCAGAGCAGGGCATCAGAGAACAAGAAGACAAGGAGCACATGCATTTGGCTCTTCTCGTCTCTCTCCCTGTTCTTATAAAGCCACCAGGATTCAATCATGGGAGCTCTGCAATGACCTTATCTAAACCTAATTACCTCCCAAAGGCCCTACCTGTAAATACCACATCCAGATTAAATTTCTACCCAGTTGATATCTCACAATGGGTATGAAGTTTCAACACATAAACTCTTGGGAACATGCTCACACCATGGTCAAACCACAGCAGGAGCTGATGCGGCTGAGAGCCATACTCTTTTTGCCTTTTGTCTGTAATGAGAATATGACGTCTGTCTTCAGCCTCAGCAGCCGTCTCAGGCCCATGAGGAAAAGACAAAGAAACTGGTGAGACTTTCGCTCTGACATCCCTGAACTGCTAAAACAATGCCTGCGACCCCTGGCTCCTAGTCTTCTCCTTATGTGAGAAAACAACACAACATGTAATTGTGTGAGACTTTTTTTTTTTAAGGGACTCAAAAAAGTAATCTATATAAAGCACTCATTGCCAAATTACAGCACTGAATCGAAGACACTTGGCTCTTGCTTAGTTCATACCAGAAGGTGTCAATAGAAGGTTTTCTCTCGGCTCTGTCACAACTGCCACCTGACTGTCAAACATAAACCACCATTGATTTAGAAGATGTGCCCAATTTCTGAAATGTTAGGATGGGAAAATTGGTTATCTTGGAATCAATGAAATTGGATAATAAAAATAGCTAACATTCACAGAGAAGTTCTTATTAACATGTGTAATGGTGCCTAACACATTGTCAGGTACACAGAAGGTGCTCCAAGGGTTGAGTTCTTTCCTTCCAATCTCATTCTTCCAGGGCTGGTGTGTGTCCACGTGGGGAGAGGCAGCCTCTTTCAACAATGTATAAATGGAGGTTAAGTTCCAGCTGGTGGCCACAATGAACGGTGCTTTCTTACCGCAAGGAAAACCCAAACAGGAATTTGGGGGAACCTAATGAGTCTTGCAGCAAACCGTCTTTTACACAGCTGAGAAGGCTGGTCCCCAATTCTGGTTGGCTCTTCAGAGTCGGTCTGATTAATGGGCTGGAATTACTACTATTGGGACAGAGGAGTTCATTGAAATATTCAGAGTCTCCTATCAATGTCACCCTCCACCCAGGCCTGGTGGGGAGGCAGTGTTTCCATGACAATGCAGGCCATTTAGTCAGCAGCACCTCCCGAGTAAACAGTAATCCTTCAGAAAAACAAGAAGGTCATTACAGCAACTTGTCAAATCAATGCAGAGGGTGTCGGGGCCGATTAAGGCATCTTCTCTCGCAGCTGACACAGTGTCAATAGTACTGGGCCACCACGGCTCAGGCAGATGATTGAAGTGAAGTGCCCATCAGTCAGGGCTTGAGGTGGACCAACGATTCCCCGCGCTGCCTATTAGAGCTACATGACAACTCAATCCTGCTTGCTGGCAAAGAGAGAGAGGGAGAGAGAGAGAGAGAGAGAAAGAGAGAGAGAGAGAAAAAAAAAGGGAAGAGAAAAAAAATAGTGACCTTGTTGCTTTGTTTGAAGCTGAATTAAATTGACAAGAGCAGCTAATCTTTACCTAGGGCGATTAACAGAATTAAGGACCACAACAAAGGCACCCAAGGTTTTCACATCTCCGCCAGGGCTCAGAGATGTTTATGAGGAGGAAGCTCTCCCTGGGTATTCAGGTATGATCCAGATATACATTCTGGGCCAAGCCTTCTCCAAATGAAGCGTGGGTAATCCCATTAACACCCTGCCACAGCAACACAGAGGGATACAGGCACTCACTGAACATGCCTCCGGAAGTCAGCTCTTCCCAGTGGCAAGGGCTGATTATTTCAGACTTATGAATCTGGGCTGGGGAAAGTCATAAATACACAGGGTTTTCAAATATATTTCCCTGGAGAAATATTTTGCTTTATTTTAAATCTTCTAAATCCATGATTCCACAACAGCTTTTTACACACCATCCAAAGGTTCAGCACACACACAAAAGCAAAGAGCCTCATGGCAGAGAACAGAAGGCCCTGGAGAAGGAAATGAGCAGTTTGAAAGATTCTTGGATCAAAATTATATTTTTTTTCTCCTGATTTACTGGAACTTTCTATCCTTGATGCCATTAAAGGCATGGGAATTAGGCTGTCTTTTTCTATTAGAATGAAATTGGAACAATACCAAGGATGAAAAAATTATTTTCATATAAAAACATCACATCTAACATTTCCAAAGAATACTTCAATGACCCAAAACAGGGGTCATCAAAACTTTTTCAATAAAGAGCCAGATAGTAAATAGTTTAGGTTTTATAGACCTTATCATCTCTATCGCAACTACTCAATTCTACCCTGATAGTCTGGAAAAAGGCATAGATAATATAGAAATGAATGGGCATGGTTGTGTTCCAAGAAAATTCTTATTTACTAAAACAGGCAGTGGGCTGAATTTGGGCTGTTGGCTACAGTTTGCAGATCCATGCCCCCAAAAAAGAGTATAGTAATTTCATTAAACCAGCTAACAGTCACGGGACTAGTTGTGAAGGGGAAAGATGGAGTTGATACAGTCCCTGCACTTGAAGAACTTAAAGTACAATGGAGAAGACAGTTACTTAAGCACATGACTATAATACATTAGGTGCTGTGGTTAAAAGAACAAGAAAAAAAAAAAAGCATTTTAACACATAGAGATTGAATGGTCCTAGAAAAAAATAGAGGAGAAATTTTAAGAAAATCTTAGAAACAATCAAGAACATAAATCAAACATATATCATGTTCCAGAATCTCTGCGACACAAAGAAGGCAGTTCTAAGAGTAAAATTTATATCACTGAATAAAAAAAAAGAGAAAGAGAGAAAGAAAAGCCCCAAATAAACAAATCTAATGATGTATCACAAGAATATAGAAAAGCAGAAACAAACTAACCCCTAAACAAGTAGAAGACAGAAATTAATAAAATCAGAATCAAAATTAGTGAAATAGAGAGCAAAAAGAGATACAAAGGATTAATGCAACAAAAAGATGGTTCTTTGAAAAGATTAACAAGATTGATAAACAATTCCCAAATTAAAGAAACGAGAGAGAAGACCCAAATCAACAACAGCAAAAATACAAATGAAAGTAGCATCATCTTCCTAGGACAAAGAGATCAGAAAACATAACGAAAAAAGAAGAGATTTCTGGATACACATGGAAGAGTTTCTAGATAAGTAAGATGGGGAAACACATTCCAAAGTCAGTGTGGCCATAACTTAAAGTTGTGTGTGTGTGAGAGAGAGACAGAGACAGAGAACAGAGACAGAGAGACAGAAAGACATGAAACAGATAAGACAGGTGAAATCAATAGGGGATAAGACAGGGGGACAAAGTGGTTGCATGAAAAGACTACAAAGGCACATTGGGTCACATGAAGGAATTTGTATGTCCAGCAAGGAATTCAGATTTATTAGTCCACTGGCAATAAAGAGCAATTATTTAGGGGACTCTAAGCTGAGGAACAATGCTATTAGCCGGCTGTGTGGAGACAAGGAAGAGGTAGGCAGACTATTACAATAGTTCCAGGCAATAAAATAAAATCCTGGATTAGAGTTGGTCAGGGAATAGAGAGAAGGACAAAGATACAAGAAATGTTTTATAAATAGAATCTGTCAAGTGCCTGCTCTTAGGGATAGGGCAAATATGACCGGAGGGTTTCCATGGCATCTGTTCCAAGAAAGTTGGTCTTGGGGGAATGTAGAACCTTGAGAAGAATTTGCATAGTGCTAACCCAGGCAGCAGGGCCAAGGGAGAAATGTAGTCTTAGCGGAGACCCAAGAATATCACCATGGAAACAGTCTCTAGAGCCAAGTATGGAGGATGATCCAAAGGTAAATGTGAGGTCATAGATCACCGAGGTGAGAAATTTGTACAATTTGGCGCAGGTCAGAATGCAGAGCTGAAAATATAGTGGCAGCAAATTATTCAGAACTGAAGCAAGCAAGACATAGGTGGTTCCTCACTCAGATTTGATGCTGGTGTGGGGAGATTTGATGATCTACCACATGGGCTCATATAAACTCATATATGATTGGTAGCACCAGGAATGATTCCAAGAATTCTAGCTGGATGATGCAAAGCAGGGTGATGTTCACAGAGGTAGCAAGGACAGAAGACGAGGTAGGCAGATCAATAAGGAATTTACTCTTGGGTACGATGAATTAGAAGCACCTACGTGCAAACCCACGGCTTGCTGAATATGGTGATGTGAAGCCTAGAATTGGAGCTGTAACTCTGAGACGTGTCAGGATGTAGCTGCCGTTGAAGCCAGGACAGTGGATGCAAATACCCAAAAAGAATGTCTGAGAACAGGGGGGAAATCAGAATGCTGTACAGAATGCTTTGGGAGAGTATGGAACAGATAGCTAACTAATTAAAAGAGGGAGAGTCTGGTCAGAGAGGTAGGAAGAAAGTCAAGGGAGAATAATATGTCCATAGAGACTGAATAGTTAAAGTCAAAAGCTCCAGGGAAGTGAGTTCAGAATAATTAAAAAAAATTAAAAAGTTGTTCTAAACGTTGGCAGTCCTTCATTGGAAGTGTCCTGTGGATACAACCTGTATTCTGAGCTGAGGACTGACCTCAGGGCCTCTCAATGCGAGGCACCATCATGACTTTTGATGATATGAAGAGAAGAGAGATACTGTGAAAATCTTAGGAAGATTGATAACATAGAGAAGGTGAGTTAAGAATGGGAAATATTTACAGAGTATGAAAACATTACAGAGGAGATACAAAATTTCTACGGTAGGGTTTCCTAAATTAGTCTGTAAAAAAGAATTTTCCTGTGGTTACTTGTTAACTATAATCCTGAGTCCCAGGATTATATCTACAGACCTTCTAGAGAGACCTGGGGATCTGAAAAGTCAAGAATCTTCTCAAGTCAAGTCTTATATCCAGCCTGGTTTGCAAGATAGCGCTCAGAATATTGTACAGAACAGTAGGCCACAAGCATGTCTGCTTATTGAAATAAACTGAGGTTTTTAAAAGCATATCAGTGTCTGGATTCCATGCCAAGAGACATTAATTTCATTGGTCTGGGGTTCTTCCGGGGTGTTGGGAATATTACCATTTATTCAGGATTCTAATCTGTAGCCAAATTTGTGGCATAGATGTGAGAAGATGAGAGTAAGTAAACAGTCTGGAGAAAAGGGGAAGGAAACTTGGGCTTCTCATGCTCCCATGGCCTCTACTACATTGGAGAGTGAAGGGGCGGAATTAGAGTGGTGGATTTCAGGAAAGAGACAAAGGAATGGACAGGAATAGAGGCTTTTAGAGTCCTAAGAGTGCCATTAACATGACATGAGTTTTTCAGTAGGGGTCAATAGTTTCGAGTTCCTGGGTGGACCTGGTGCTGGGGTTGCCAAAGCGAATGTATTCGTATGAAAAGGGAATTGAAGGACTGGGAGAGAATTTTGCTAACATGATTTAATAGGGTGGCATGCTGGGAGTATAAATTAGTACAGGCATTATGGAAAATAGCATCAGATTTCCTCAAAAAGATTAAAACTGAAGCACCATGTGATCAAGCAATCCTTCTTCTGGCTATATATCCAAATAAAACAAAATCAGTGCTTTATGCTCCTATGTTCATAGCAGCATCATTCACAAGAGCCAAGGCATGGTAAGTGTCCTTCAGTGGATGAATGGATCAGAAGTTTGGCCAATTTACACAATGGAATACTAGTCTTCCTTGGGAAAGAATGAAATCCTGACATCTGTGACAATTCAGATGACCCTGAAGGACATTGTGTAAGTGAAATAATCCAAACACAGAAAGAAAATATCATATGATCTCACTTGTAAGTTGAATCTTGACAAAGGTTAATATTTAGAAATAGAGTGTAGAATGTGGTTACCAGAGATGGGCTTGGGGCTGAACAGTGAGATGTAGATAAAGCAGACACATTTGTAATTAGATAAAATAAGTA
This sequence comes from Callospermophilus lateralis, assembly GCF_048772815.1. Classification (NCBI taxonomy): domain Eukaryota; kingdom Metazoa; phylum Chordata; class Mammalia; order Rodentia; family Sciuridae; genus Callospermophilus; species Callospermophilus lateralis. The sequence goes on along the minus strand of NC_135319.1, from coordinate 48,123,491 downwards.
AGTCTAGAGATGTAATGTACAGTATAAGAACTACGGTTTATAATGTTGTTTATAAATTGGAAATTTGAGTAAATTTTGGGGTGGTTTTACTATTAAAAAAAGAATTGCAATGATAAGAAAGTATAGTGATCATCTCCCTGTGATGAAAGTATAGTGATCATCGTGATTCATACCTTAAATATATGCAATATGAATAAATGAATAATGAAAAGAAAACATGGCTATAGAGGACCTATATGATTAGGAAGTCATGATTTTGTTGATCACATTAAGTCCTCAAGTCCTCAAAGTACGGCCTTAGGGGTGGCCTGCCCAAATGGAATGGGGGTGACCATCTTCAGTGTAGTGTTGGCTGAAGACCTATGAAATTTGAGTTTGTAATGGGGGATTGCCTAGAGAGGCAAAGAACTTAAAGCTGAATTTGGTGAACAACCCCTCTTTTACTTACTAGTTATTCAACCCAAGGGAGCTTCAATGACTCCATCTGCAAAATGAGGATTATCATAATTATGAGAAAAACTCATGATGGGTGGATAGTCAGCAATGTTGAAGGCTTGAGAAAAGACCCAATAGGACAATAAATGAGAAGTGTTTGAATAGGTCAAGAAGATGACTATGGTTGATGAGGATAAATAGAATGTGGTGGCAGGAACTAAGATCCAATGACTGCAAAGGAAGGTCATGATGAAGAGACTTTGTCAAGAAGTTTGCTGAAGAGAAAGAAGTAATTTTATGGTGAACTTAGGCAAACATGTTGCCCATGGAAGACAAATAGAATTGCCACAATTACTTAATAATCATCCATTCAGTCTAATGGACACATACGTATCCAATAAATCTGTCTTATTATGGTTATTTGCACTACTACTTACTGATAACAATATCACAGTTTTGTGGATGAGAATCACTGATTTGGGGAAATAAGAGTATCATTTTCATTAAAAGTTTTGTGATTGCATTAAGTAAGTGAAAAAATGCATGACTAGGCTTGAAATGAAGAAAAAGATTGAAATCAGGGACGTGATGGGTATCACAGTTATGTGGACAACCTAAGTCTATTAAACAATATTCTATTTTGTTGTTATATTTGCTGCTAAAATGGGGTCCTATGACATGTCTATTCACAATTATTTTTTAAACTTGGGGCAATTCTAAACTTGTTTGATGAAAGCCTTTATATGCACATCATATTTTAATGTAGCTCATCAGTTTGAATTACTGACCTACTCAATCAAATAGAACAAAATGCTGGCAGGAATGAGGGAGGGGAGAGTTAGAATGAGAGTATCCATTCCAAGAAAATGTGAATAAGAGAAAAGCATGAGAGGAAATCAGTGATGATAACTCTCATTACTGGCCCTGAGTCCTGATGGGCTCCTGTCTATAGCCTATAACTAGATAATTAACTTCAGCATCCAGAAAGAGTGTTCACTTTCACAACCACAGATGTTTTGCTGCATAGGAAGTTTGGATTTTAGAGAAGATACAGAATGGGCATTGGTTAGAAGGGTCTGCTATACTCAGGTATCAATGGAAATCATCCAACCTTCATCTTAAAGACAATCAAAAAGAGTCCAACTATTTCTGCAAATAGAACTAAAACAACCTCCAAAACAATGAAGTTTCCATTGTGTGCGAAGAAAGAATTAATACAGCACTTGGTTTTAAATAGCTGCAATAAGGCTATCAGAGCCCTGGAAAATGGGGTTATTGTAGTGAGTTTTAGTATGTAAACTGGAAACTAAAGGGAGAGAGACGTCAGGTCAACATAAAATAGGTGCTTGGATAGCCACGGATAACAACATGAGAAAAAGAGTTCTTGGGAAACAGTGATTTTTTTAAGAAATTTGCAATTAGGGAATATGAGGTGAATTATCAATTGCTGGGGGATATGTGGAAGGGTTTAAACATTTAATGAAATATTAGAGTTCGAAAGTTTCTTCCACCTCTGAGATATTTGATGTCTAAAAAAAAGTTAGGCCATGTACAATATTCACATTCCAAGGTGAACTTACCTCTTCTTTATGGTGAGTCAAGATTGGGTTGGTCAAAGCTCTTTCTGACTTACATAGTCAGCATAATGTTGTGGGAACAACGCTGGAAAAAATGGTAGGAAGACTTTTAGGGGGAAGAGGCTTCTCATGTATATTTATTGTGACATGTTAGAGAATATACTACAGATGTTTATGGCTTATCTCATTGAATTTTCACTATAAAACAATGGAGCACTATAATCTCTATTTGTTAGATGAAGACAATAAGGGGTTAGAGTAATTAAGTGGTTATTCATGATCATACAGCCAGAAAACCAATATGTGAAACCAAATTTATCTTATCCTACAGTCTGGGCTCGTAATCACTGCATTGTATCATTCTCAGAATCTCTTACATACTAGTTGCCTGATGTGGGATATCCTACTCAATAGTCTCAAAACTTTAGCCTTGATTATAAAATGGGATAGTGTTGTTTGGTAATGACACCTGGGGGGATTCTGGGTAGCTAAAAATAATAGGAGCAATGTAGATCTACATTGTCTAAATTATCTCGCAAAAGCAAATGAGAACAATGAGAATAATAACGGAAACTGTACAAAATCCACACTCTCCTATAACTAGAAGACAGAGATTTACCAAACTTCAAATTGACTCTTTGTAAAAAGAAAAAATCCCAGTGCAACTATCATTTGTGATCCCACAAAAGGTTTTCAAGATGAAAGGATAGTTTGAGAAACACTACAAAAAAAAAAAAAAAAGATAGGAGCTGAAGATAAAGATGGACGTCAACTTGTCTGAATCCACAGCCCCAAAAGAAATTCTACCTTAGTGTGAAAATTTTCTTTTGATAGATCAGATTACTAATGACAAGAAAGCTTCTTAGAAGTACACATGATGTGAAACGGCAATTTTTGAAAGGCTTGGTTTCAGGAAGAGAAGAGGCAAAGAGGAAGAGAGAGGAACCCTTTGACAATTGGGTAGTGAAGGGGAAAAGAAGTGAAAGGCACATTTTTGATTCTTGCAAAGTAACAAATAAATGAAATAAAAAATATAGAACACAAAACATCTGCCCTGCATCCTGCACATGTTCAGATACACACCATACTTGAAGTCCACTGAAGAAACGGGTTTTTGCTACACTAGCAGAAGAAAGTAGTATGGAATTAGAGATATTTTGTTTGCTTGCTTGCTTTTTGGAGGTTCTGGGGATTGAACCTAAGGTATTACTTGTTAGGTGAAGGTTCTACCACTGAACTACACTCCCAGCCTTTTTTTAAAAAAATTTTTATCTTTTATCTTTGTTGCATCTTTTTGACCTAACTTCTCACTAAGTTGCCAGGGATGGCCTTGAACTTGTGATCCTCCTGCCTCAGCTCCCCAAGTAGTTAGGGTTATGGGCAAATGCCACCACACTAGGCTTAATATCAGTACATCTTTAAAAAGAATGGAAAATTATCACAAAGTCTACTCAGAGTTATTATAAAATGTCAGGAAACAAGAGTTGACACATTCCAGCTGATGAAAATTCTCTGTCAAAAAAAAAGTACAAAGCAGAAAAAACTCATAAGACAATACTGCAAAGTTAATTAAGTATACTTGTGCAAGCATTTGTGAATATGGAAAAAATCTTAAATCAGAAGTTCAAAGAGCAAAAATAAGAAGTAGATGGAAATCAGGAAAGAGTAAAAGGAGAGATGATGGAATCACAAAAAGGAAAAAAATATCAAAATTACATAAAAATGAAGACAAAATTATAACAGATTTAAAGGAAAAGAGATTTAAATAAAACTTTTATAAGAGGTATTAATCAAAGGTAGGAAATAAGAAGCAGAGTGGGAATGTCCTGCTGCCTCAGGCGCGCCCGCTCCTTGAGTTCCCGTTGAGTTCTCGCGGGATTCAGAGAGTATTTGGGATTCAGAGCCGGGTGGAGTGTGTGGATTTCCCCCAGAACGTGCGTGTAGAGTGCCGGTGACAGTTTGGGAATAAAGAATTGCTGTTTGAATCTACAAGGCTGTGAGTGGCTCGTGATTTTGTGCCCAGCCAGACTGCGGCATTTGGTGGCCCGTACACGGAACGACTAAAACTTGGAGGTAAGTGAAATTGCTCGGCCCTGAAGAAGGCGAGAGAATGGGTGACCATTTCAAAAAACAACGTGTTCTTGTTTTGATTTATTTTGTTTTTATTTCAAATTGCCTGTTCCTAGAACTTTCTCAGGCAAACTGGGGAAAATGGTTGACTCAAGGTTTAAAGTTGTTTGCCCCCGAGGAAGAGAAATTGTTAGAGGAAGGAGGCACCCCAGTAAGACCAAGAACAGTTACAATGTATGTTGATATAATACAAAAATGTAGCCCATGGCTTTTTAAAGAAAAGTTGTTAAATATACCATCATGGTATCCTGTAGAAGGATTTTTCTTCAATAAGAAAGAGATGGCTAGTTCTGTTTACTACTCTTGTCTAAGATCTTGGTTTTTACAGACATCTGATTAATTTATAAAGCTAAAGTGTTAAAAATATAAAATCAAGTACTCTTTACTTATTAAGTTCCATAAGGTAATATATTTAAACATTATGTGTTTTCATAAATTGGTAAATGGAAAAAAAGTTTAATATTGCTTTGTGTCTGTGTCTTTGCTGAAACAAGGTTACTAAGTGTTAAGATTCTATCAGGTGTAATTTATATACAATTATAGTATTATAGTACCATAAAAAAACATGAAAGTATTTCATCTTATTAAAGTGGAGGATTTTTGTCTTAATCAGAAATTTTGTAAGAGTTGTTTCAGAATGTGAATTTATAAAAAGGGTTAACGGCTAGAAAAGAGATATTAAAAGATTGAAGATGTGAAAATATATTTTAATATAAAAGGTTAAAGGAAAAAGAAATGTTTCTAGATGAGATCTCTGTTTTAAAGTAAAAAGTTGTAAAATGTCATTTAAAAAGATTTTGAGGAAACTAAACTTACTTTAAAAGCTTGAGAAAGGAAGAAAGAAGAAAAAGGTATTTGTACATGGCAGATTGAGACAAAGCTTCTTAATGGAGTTAAAAAAAACCCTTTTGGTTGAAGGGCAGCCATGTAAACTAACATTTAAGTGATTTAAACAGAATGTAAGCCTCATTTAAAAGAGTGAAGCTGTAAATAATAAAAAAGTACATTTAAAAGTACAGTATAGATGATAATTGGAAGGCTTTAAAAGGTTAAATTGAAGGTAATCGAGATACCTTCATGGCGGAAAAAAGATTGCTTTACTCATCAAACTATTAAAATGTACTTATTAAAACGAAAAGAGGAAAATAAAATAATCTTTATGTGGTAAAGTAAAAAGTTGTAAAATGTCTAAGTAAGTTGCAAAAGGCTTTAAAAGGTTAAAATGAAGGTGGTCCCTTCTGATTAATTAAACAACAAGCAATGTGGCTTAAGGACCATGCCTGGTAGGTTGTCCAATTCAACATATGGTTTTTACCCATCATGGGAAAAACTGACCTCTAGGCGTTAGCCTCTTGTCTTAGGTTGATACCACTGCAATTGGATCATACCCGTCACTGACTACCGGTCCAGCATACGGCCATACTTGTGAATAGTTTTTTTTTTAAGTAATGTTTTTAAGATTAACTAGAACTCAAGGAGCGGGCGCGCCTGAGGCTGCAGGATATGCCCTATTCCTAGCAGGGTACACCTTAAATCTGGAATCGCCCTAAACCCAAGGAGCTGGATACTCCCTAATCCCAGCAGGATACACCCTAAACCTGGATCCGCCCTAATCCAGCAGGATCCTCCCTAAACCCGGATCCACCCTGGTCTTTGAGCAGGGTCACCTTACTCAAGCATACATGCAATGTCACTGCAAATGACCTGGGTCCAAAGGCAAGCCCATTTCCACAATGGAGAGTCCTTCCTCTAAGCAACATGGAGTAGGCTGACAAAGAAATTGCCATGTGTCATTCCTACTTGGCAATGGCTCTCAGCAGAAATGAAACAAAGAAGGAAAAATGTCAGAGAAAGTGTTGGCAATGGAAAATAGACAAAGAAGAATAACAAACAGATAATTCAGATAATTTGAGACCTCGTCTGGGACATATCTAATATTTGAAATTGTAATTAAATACAATTCTCCAGAAACAAAAGAAAATTGGAATCCATATATTGAAAGGGCCATAAAGTTCTTGGGAAATTAACCCAGGATGATCAACACTGAGACATGTATTGTGAAACTCCTAGATATCGAAACAAAAGAAAAATCCTTGAGACATCTAAGCAAAATAAAACAATACAAAATAAAACACTTAACAATGGTAGAAATATTGATTGGCACCAGAGTCTCAAAACAATATATGAACCAATACAATAATGGCTACATATGTTTTAAGGAATTCAATTAAAATAGAAGGGAGACCAGTAGATTAGAGGAAGGGGATTGGTGAGAGGGCAGAGGGGAGGGGAAAGGATAGGTACTAAGGAAAGAACTTGACCAAATTTTTCACAAGAAATCTCACTGTTATGTTTAATTATAATCCATCAATTAAAAAATTAAAAATGCAATGAAATTAAGTGTGGACAAAAAATTTTATCTTCAGCAAAGCTTATCCCATAAGGAAAGGACTTCAAACAAACAATAAACCTACCAGAACTTACTGACTTCTGTAACCATTACCACTCTTCTGAAATCTGCTAGAAGTATATCTTAACTTGACTGACAGCAGACCCAGAAAACTTATGAATAAAGACTGATGATGAATATGAGAGAGAGAAAGACAGAGATTATGGATCTAAGATTTATTCAGAAAAAGGATGTATATAGAAAATAACAAATATTGTTTATTGTGATGAAATAAAAATAATACAACTAAAGGAAGATATGAAAAGCAAGAGGGAAAGAAGAAAGTTAAAAGATTCAATTTTTGCATTGGCTGATGGTAGGTTCTAAAGAATATTGCTAAAAATTGACAAACAAGAAAGCTAAAAGATGCAACAAAGAAATTAGCGATTAAGGTTGCTAAAAACTAAAAACTAAACTAAAGATGAAAAATGAAAAACTTCCCTAAATCCTAAATACCAAAACATTTTTTTTTAATTATAAAAGCAAATAATATGCATTAGGTAAGGAAATTAACATAGGTAGTAAAACATAAATCACATAATTATAAAATAATGTGATGATAATGAAACCACACATAGCAGTTTAAAAAAGATTTTCAACTTGACTCACAAAGATACACACACACACACAGATACACTACATATTATATGCTGATAATGGAGGCTATACATACTTCCAAAACCTCATGGGACCCTCACAAAATTAGTTCTATTTTAAGATCAGTTAGGTCAAAAAAGAATCAGCAGTAAGTTTCACAAAATAGAAATATTATAAACAATATTTTCTAATCACTATGCAAAAACACACACTAAGGTATCATTAAGAAAATAAAAATTAAAAAATTATTTGATTTGGATTTGAAAAACAACCTCATGTAAAGGGAAAGTACAAGTTCAAAATACAGAATTTGTAAAAATAAATAATAACGAAAACATTATAAGAACCTGTGAATACATTTAAAATAATGATTGGAAGAAATATTGGAGGAAACTTGCTGACAGTCACGGCCGAGTCTGTATGGCCCCTGGCATTTTGCCAACAGTATTGATTGACAGGCGAGGCATTACTATCCGCCTTGGCCGCTACTTTTGAGTTCTTGCGCTACTTTGGAGTTCTCAGTGGGGATCCCCAGGGATTTCCCGAGAGTTCCCATTGGTTGGGGAAGTGCAGGAGGAGGGATTTCCGGAAGAGATATTTCTGGCTGGGGTTTCTTGAACGAGCTGCGTGGTGTTCGGGAGAATTCCCTGGGAGTGTGGGTGAAGTGCTTTCTTGCAGTTCAAAAATAAAGTTTGTTCCTGCTTCAGTGGCTTGTGATTTGTGCCCAGCCAGACTGCGGCAATTGGCAGCCCGTGCAGGGAACATCTGAAGCTTTGGGGTAAGTGAAATTGCTTGCCCCTAAGGGAAGACGAGAGAATGGGTGACCATTTTAAAAAACAATGTGTTCTTGTTTTGATTTGTTTTGTGTTTGTTTCAAGCTGCCTATCCCTAGAATTTTCTCAGGCAGACTGGGAAAAATGGTTGGCTCAAGGTTTGAAGTTGTTCGCCCCCGAGGAAGAGATAGAAATAGACCACAAATGCACATGTCAAGAAAATAGGAAAATTGATACAACGATTTTTTGTTCCATTTTTGTTTCATTCTGTTTTGGTTTTGTTTTGTGTTATCTTATTGGGTTGCGTTATCTTTATAACAGATTAGAAATTAGTAAAAAACAAACTGAAACAGTGTTAAGTAAATTGTTAGAGGTTCAGACCATGGAGAAAGACATTTTAGATCAAGCAAAAGAGAAGGTCTCTCGAGCTAGTCAGACAGAGGAAGAAAATTTAAAGGAAGAAAGCTTAGAGGAGAAAAAGCTATTAGGGAAAAAGCTACATCAGGAGGCTGCTACTAACACCGTTCTATCACCAGAGGGCATAATTCAACCAACAGCTCCACCAATGGAGATAGTTGAGTGGCCCTCAACCCCCGTAGTTGATAGATGGGATCCTGAGACAGGACCTCAAAGATTAGCATGCCCTGTACTTGAGCAGGCAGAAGGGCAGCAAATTCACCGTGCTTTAGATTTCAAAACAATGAAGCAGTTAAAGGGGGCTGTAACAACCTATGGTCCTCAAGCACCCTTCACTGTAAGCATGGTCGAATCCATTACCAACTTGGACATGACGCAAAAAGCAGATTGGGCTAGTATGTGTAAATCTGTGCTAAATAGAGGACAATATTGGTTATGGAAGGTTGCCAATGAGGAATTTTGCACGGAGACAGCTAGGTGAAATGCAGCAGCCGGTTACCCTCAAAGAAATCTAGATATGTTGTTAGGAAAAGAACCTTATGAGGGTCAATGGCAACAAATTGAATATGATCCTGGCGTATACGCACAAATTGCTGTAGATGCGGTTAGGGCATGGAAAACTCTACAGGGGCATGGAGATTTACAAGGACAACTATCTAAGGTAATACAAGGAACTAATGAACCTTACACTGAATTTGTAGATAGGCTTATTCAAACGGCTTCCAGAATTTTTGGGGATACAGAACAAGCAATGCCATTTATAAAACAACTGGCTTATGACCAAGCAAATCGTTGCTGCAGAGAGGTAATTAGACCATGGAGACATGAAGATTTAAACACATATATTAAATTATGTAGAGACATTAATGAACAAGGGCAAGTCTTGGCAGTAGTACAACAGGCTTTAGATGCCAGGCCAAAAACATGCTATAATTGTGAACAAACAGGTCATTTTAAAAGGAATTGCCCCATAGGAGGAGGGTTTAATAAAGCTAGGTATCAAAGGAATAGAATACCGGGTATTTGCCCATGATGCCATAGAGGGAGACATTGGGCTAATGAATGCCATTCTCAAACCACCATAGAGGGTACTCCGTTATCAAAAAATGGACAAGGACCAGGTGTTTACCCATGATATTGTGGAGAAACGCATCGGGCTCCATTGTCAAAAAACGGACAGGGGGGCCCAATGCTTCGGGGCCCATGACCACAAATATACGGGGCACTAGAGGAACCCAGAAACACCATGGAGGAACCCAGCAACAGCAGCAGGGTAGTGCCCAGGACACATTATCCATCAGATCTCTCATCAGACGAACCAGAGGGAGCACAGGGTTGGACATCTGTGCCTCCGCCAGAGCAGTACTAACTCCAGAGATGGGAGTTCAAGGACCTCTACCCCAAGGAACAGTAGGCTTATTGTTAGGACGCAGTTCTTCTACTCTAAAAGGACTTAGGATAAGTCCCAGGGTAATTGATCCCGATTATGAAGGTGAAATAAAAATTATAGCTAGTTCTCCAAAGGGTATATCAGTAATTTCACCAGGAGATAGAATAGCACAGTTATTAATAAAACCCAGCCTACATGATAAATTTTCCAGTAGTAGTATAGAAAGAGGTTCCAGTGTATTAGGCTCCACAGGTGTAGATTGGGCTATGCTGTCTTTAAATTTAGATTCTCGCCCAATGCTAAAACTAAATATTCAAGGACATGAATTTAATGGGCTACTGGATACAGGTGCAGACCTTAGCATCATCTCTCGTCAAGAATGGTCAAAACATTGGCCATTACAACAAGCCACTCAAACGTTTCGAGGCCTAGGAGTCGCAACTAATCCCCATAGAAGTGCAATGATATTAGATTGGAAGGATCCTAAAGGATGTGAAGGAACTGTTCAGCCATATGTATTGGATCATCTTCCTATAAATTTATGGGGACGAGATGTCCTAGATCAATTAGGTTTGACATTAACAAAGAACATCAATCCAAATGCGCCCATTATTAGGGCTAGACAAGGTTTCAGGAAAGAAAAAAAGATTAGGAGAACAAGGTATAGCAGCACCAATTCAAATAGATCAGCAATCCAGCCACTTAGAAATCAAAATCCTGAACTACAAATATTTCACTATATGGATGATGTATTGTTAGCACACAAAGATAAAACACATTGCTAGAATGTTATGCCACACTTACAAACTTATTAAAAAATTATAATCTAGAGATAGCTATAGATAAAGTACAATTAAATTTTCCAATTAATTATTTAGGAGTTCTATTATCCTCAACCATGGTCCGTCCACCAAAAATTCAAATACGAGTAGATCAACCCAAATAACTTAACGACTTTCAAAAGTTATTAGGAGACATAAATTGGATAAGGCCTTATCTAGGCATACCAACAGGAGATTTGGGACCTTTATTTGATATCCTAAAAGGTCCATCAGATCCAAATTCACCCCGCATGTTAACGCCTGAAGCAAGAAAGGCATTAAAAATTATTGAAACATATATGGAAAATATGCATTTGGATAGAATTGATATAAGTTTACCTTTATTATTTATTGCAATACCAACAAAAATATTCCTACAGGAGTATTTTGGCAAGAAGGTCCATTATTGTGGATACATTTATCTTATTCTCCTAACAATATTCTTACTAGGTATCCTGAGGCTGTAGGACAATTAATACTCAAAGGAATAAAAGCAGCAAAGGGAGTGTTTGGAATTTCTCCCAATAAAATTATTACTCCATATACTATGGATCAAATTGATGAGTTAGCTAATGAGTTAAATACTTGGGCAATAATCATGTGTAAATCTAATGTTTCATTTGATAATCACTTACCATCTAATCCTTTGTTGTCTTTTTGGTCTTCGCATCCTGTAGTTTTTCCAAAAATGACAAGAAAACCCCCTATCATGAATGCTCCAAATGTATTCACTGATGGGTCAAATAATGGTACAGCAGCAGTAGTTACCCCTGATCAAACTTTTACATTTTTAGTACCCAAACAATCAGCTCAAAAGGTAGAGCTTAATGCAGTTTTACAAGCTTCTGTGATGTTTAAAGATTCTGTATTTAATTTATTTTCTGATAGTCAGTATATAGTTAATGCTATAGTATCCCTTGAAGATGCTGGTAGGATTTCCCCTTCCTCTACTGTTTTCTCTTTGTTTTCCACTATACAAAGTCTAATATGGGACAGAAAAGATCCATTCTTTATAGGACATATCAGGGCACATACAGGATTGCCTGGAGCCCTTAGTTTGGGCAACGATTTAGCAGCTAAAACTACACATGACATACATATTTTCTCTACACTAGAAGAAGCTACAAATGTTCATAAAAGGTTCCATGTCAATGCTAATACTTTACAAAAGCGTTTTAAAATAACTAAGGAACAAGCTAGACAAATAATAAAACAATGTCAAAATTGTGTGACCTTTTTACCACAAGTTAATCTTGGAGTCAATTCTAGAGGACTGATACCTAACCATATTTGGCAGATGGACGTCGCACACTTGCCAGAATTTGGAAAATTAAAATATTTGCATGTTACAGTCGATACTTCTTCCAGATTTTTGATGGGCTCCCTTCATGCCAGAGAAAAAAACTAAAGATGTTATAGCTCATTGCTTACAAAATTTTGCCACTGTGGGCGTTCCAAAACAGTTAAAAACAGATAATGGTCCTGGTTATACTTCTACCTCTTTTAAACAATTTTGCTCATCATTTGGCATTACTCATATAACAGAATCCCATACAATCTTCAGGGACAAGGCATTGTTGAAAGAGTTCATCAAACTATTAAAATGTACTTATTAAAGCAAAAAGAGGGAATTGGAAAGGGGTATATATCCCCCAAAGAAAAACTTAAAATAACCCTTTTTACTCTAAACTTTTTAAATTTGGATTCATCAGGGCTTAGTGCTATGGAAAGGCATATGTGTCCAAAAAATGTACATAAGCCTAAGGTGCTTTGGAAGAATATTCTAACAGGACAATGGAAAGGTTCTGACCCAGTGATTGTCTGGAATAGGGGGTCTGTTTGTGTGTTTCCACAGAGAGAACAGCAGCTGATTTGGATTCCAGAGAGACTAACTAAGATCCTGACCCAGTGATTGTCTGGAGTCGGGGTTCTGTTTGTGTGTTTCCACAGGGAGAACAACAGCTGATTTGGATTCCAGAGAAACTAACCAAAGCGAATTCTACGGACCAAAAAAAAGGTGATTTGACTCAAATCCATAACAGCTGATATCCAGAGCTCCAGTTTGGCTATTCTTACATCTGCGACAGTGATTAACCAGGATGCTTTTTTCAATATTTATTTTATTATTGCCTTTTCCCACATCATAAAATTCTATTTTTTTTTTAGCTCATACAGACCTAGGTTAATGTTTTTCTTATCAGTTTTATTTTTTGACTGTGGAGTTTTTAAACATTGCAATGGAGATTTCACCTAGGTAAAGCTACAAGGCCTTTACTATTGTCTTATGTGTTGTATGTTATGTGTGCACACTTCTGTTTTGTGTTGTATGTCTGTATGTGCATATGTCCATATATCATATATGAGGAGCGCTCATGAATAAATGGATCTGAATTTTTTTATCCATGTGATTTTAATGGTTTAATTTAGATTGGGTAAACAGCTGTTGAAAATTGTTTTAATATGTGAACAAATAAGGAGGTTAACAGCTCTGTTTGTTTACATTCACCTTTCCTTCTCATTATATTTAATAATACTGTTCAGTATTAGAATAGCAAAAGCAATTCTAAGCAGGAAGTGTGAATATATGTGTGAATATATAAGTGTGATGATATGATCCTATACCTAGAAGACACAAAAGGGTCTACAAAGAAACTACTAGAGCTAATAAATGAATTCAGCAAAGTGGCTGGATATAAAATCAACACGCATAAATCAAAGGCATTCCTGTATATCAGCGACAAATCTTCTGAACTGGAAATGAGGACATCTACCCCATTCACAATATCCTCAAAAAAAATAAAATACTTGGGAATCAACCTAACAAAAGAGGTGAAAGATTTATACAATGAAAACTACAGAACCCTAAAGAGAGAAATAGAAGAAGATCTTAGAAGATGGAAAAATATACCCTGTTCATGAATAGGCAGAACTAACATCATCAAAATGGCAATATTACCAAAAGTTCTCTATAGGTTCAATGCAATGCCAATCAAAATCCCAACGGCATTTCTTGTAGAAATAGATAAAGCAATCATGAAATTCATATGGAAAAATAAAAGACCCAGAATAGCAAAAGCAATTCTAAGCAGGAAGTGTGAATCAGGAGGTGTAGCGATACCAGATTTCAAACTGTACTACAAAGCAATAGTAACAAAAACAGCATGGTACTGGTACCAAAACAGGCGGGTGGACCAATGGTATAGAATAGAGGACACAGAAACCAATCCACAAAATTACAACTATCTTATATTCGATAAAGGGGCTAAAAGCATGCAATGGAGGAAGGATAGCATCTTCAACAAATGGTGCTGGGAAAACTGGAAATTCATATGCAATAAAATGAAACTGAATCCCCTCCTCTCGCCATGCACAAAAGTTAACTCAAAATGGATCAAGGACCTTGATATCAAATCAGAGACTATGCGTCTGATAGATGAAAAGGTTGGCTCCCATCTACATATTGTGGGGTCAGGCTCCAAATTCCTTAATAGGACACCCATAGCACAAGAGTTAAAAACAAGAATCAACAAATGGGACTTACTTAAACTAAAAAGTTTTTTCTCAGCAAGAGAAACAATAAGAGAGGTAAATAGGGAGCCTACATCATGGGAACAAATTTTTACTCCTCACACTTCAGATAGAGCCCTAATATCCAGAGTATACAAAGAACTCAAAAAATTAAACAATAAGAAAACAAATAACCCAATCAACAAATGGGCCAAAGACCTGAACAGACACTTCTCAGAGGAGGACATACAATCAATCAACAAGTACATGAAAAAATGCTTACCGTCTCTAGCAGTCAGAGAAATGCAAATCAAAACCACCCTAAGATACCATCTCACTCTAGTAAGATTGGCAGCCATTATGAAGTCGAACAATAACAAGTGCTGGCGAGGATGGGGGGAAAAGGGTACTCTTCTACATTGCTGGTGGGACTGCAAAATGGTGAGGCCAATATGGAAAGCAGTATGGAGATTCCTGGGAAAGCTGGGAATGGAACCACCATTTGACCCAGCTATTGCCCTTCTCGGACTATTCCCTGAAGACCTCAAAAGAGCGTACTACAGGGATACTGCCACATCGATGTTCATAGCAGCACAATTCACAATAGCTAGACTGTGGAACCAACCCCGATGCCCCTCAATAGATGAATGGATAAAAAAAAATGTGGCATTTATACACAATGGAGTACTACGCAGCACTAAGAAATGACAAAATCATGGAATTTGCAGGGAAATGGATGGCATTAGAGCAGATTATGCTAAGTGAAGCTAGCCAATCCCTAAAAAACAAATGCCAAATGTCTTCTTTGATATAATGAGAGCAACTAAGAACAGAGCAGGGAGGAAGAGCAGGAGGAAAAGATTAACATTAAACAGAGTCATAAGGTGGGAGGGAAAGAGAGAGAAAAGGGAAATTGCATGGAAATGGAAGGAGACCCTCATTGTTATACAAAATTACACATAAGAGGTTGTGAGGGAAATGGGAAAAAAATAAGGAGAGAAATGAATTATAGTAGATGGGGTAGAGAGAGAAGATGGGAGGGGAGGGGAGGGGGATAGTAGAGGATAGGAAAGGTAGCAGAATACAACAGTTACTAATATGGTATTATGTAAAAATGTGGATGTGTAACCGATGTGATTCTGCAATCTTTGTAATGTTTTGAATAACAAAAAAATAATAATAATACTGTTCAGAATAATGTAAATTGTTCAGAAAATTGTTTTCTTAGTACCTGTTGGAATGTTACATAATTTTTTTTTTTTTAGCATCATTGCCAGAATTCCTATCTTCATCCCAGTGCTGGTGAAGACAAAGATAAAACCAAACTACAGCTTCTTCGATAGTTATCACAACAAACTGTATAAACTGATGCATCAATGAATAATAACTCAACAAGTAGTGCTCAATCAAGGAGTCTATTTACTTTGGGAGGAAATGGACATATTGATAGATTCCTCTGCTTTGAACTGCTTGCAGAACTTGTCTGGACTATCTATCACTTGTATGCATTGTGATCTATCTGTTGGTGCAGCGAATTGTGGTAGTGCTGGAGTATCTTTGCTGATGGTGTCACCTGTGGTACAATTTTTCAAAGGACCCCTCAATTGGCTTAGTGTCATGGCATTTTGCATCCTCCTCCCTTCTACTAGTGATGGTCTAAAATTTGGGGACCAACAGAGGTGAGGCAAAGAACCTCACCTCCCCACTGGCACCAAGGCCAAATTTGGGGGCCAACAGAGGTGAGGCAAAGACCCTCACCCCCCCACTGGTGCAAAGGCCTATCCACAAGTATGGCTGTATGCTGGACTGGTAGTCAGTGACGGGTATGATCTAATTGCAGTGGTACCAACCTAAGACAGGAGGCTGACGCCTAGAGGTCAGCTCATCTGATGACGGGTAAGGACCATATGTTGAATTGGACAACCTAATAGGCACTGTCCTAAGCCACATTGCTTGTTGTTTAATTAAACAGAAGGGGGGAGATGCTGAGAGCCACAGCCGAGTCTGTATGGCCCCTGGCATTTTGCCAACAGTATTGATTGACAGGCGAGGCATTACTATCCGCCTCGGCCGCTACTTTGGAGTTCTCAGTGGGGATTCCCGGGGATTTCCCGAGAGTTCCCATTGGTTGGGGAAGTGCAGGAGGAGGGATTTCCGGGAGAGATATTTCTGGCTGGGGGTTCCTGGATGAGCCGCGTGATGTTCAGGAGAATTCCCCAGGAGGGAGTGTGGGTGAAATGTTTTCTTGCAGTTCAAAAATAAAGTTTGTTCCTGCTTCAGTGGCTCGTGATTTGTGCCCAGCCAGACTGCGGCAGAAACTCTCATAAATAAAAGTGAAAGAACAAAAGTAAGGAAATTAAATATTCAACTCAACAAAAATTGTGAGGTTGCCTAAAAATACAAGGAAGAAAACAGGATTAAAATAAAGAAGTCACTCAGGGCTCTACACTGTTCCAAGTCCTTGGAGTCCTTGACCTTCCCTACCTGGTCCCTGTCCACCTCATTGAGATCAGGTCCGGCCACTCCCCAGCCCTACTCTGCATCTGCAGCATCCCGAAGTTCTTTGAATGCACCAGATTCTCCCAAGCTCATGGGTATCAGAGACCCCTTTCTCTGAACCCACAGTACTAATGTCAGCCCTAGAATATTGAACATCCCAAGAAGGTTGTTATCCAGAACAGATTACTTTTAAACACTTCTTTCCTCTATAGGATGAAATGAATTTTAATTGAAATCACATAATAATTAATAACAATTTTTATTTTTCTAATTTGGTCACTACTTTAAAAATACTTCACAATTTTTAAAAGATGGTATCAATTGAGAAGGCATTATTCAAATCTGCAAAATATGTCATGTATGAATTAAAATTTGTCCTTACCCTGTAACAAAATTGTAATAAATTGTAGTTGGTTTCATTTCTGTTTTTCATTTTAAACACAGATTTAGTGGTCATGTAGCAGGAAGTAACTCAATTTCTGTCTTCCTTGCTGTGATTTTGGGTTGGAAGGAGAGGGTCTGACTATATAACTGGGAGTTCTCTGGGTTAAACTCTGCTAGAACAGAACTTTTTCTAAGGAACAAGTTATAAAAATGTGCTAATTTCTTACTTATGTGTATATTATTCAAACTTGACAGTAACCCCAGCAATTACTTAGAACTTAGATCTACAGATGACTTTAGGAGGAACAAGAATTTATCACCAACATTGTTTAGAATTGCCAACACATGGTGATGATAAAAGGACGCCTAACTCTCAGCTGATTCTATTATTACTTTTAATTTCTCCACAATTGACACCCTCATTACCTGCACCTGGCTAGTCCTCCCATTAGCCCACCTCTGGGACAACACTGCAGAGTGCCCTAGGCATTCTTCTTCATTATCTCCACCACCTTGCTTCATAATAGTTTACTGATAATTCTCCCCTGGGAGCTTATGAACTGTTTGAAAGCAGAGACCTAGCCATGCTTTATTATCTCTATATCCTTAACATCAATGCACAACAGACTGCCAATTACTGTTGGCTGAAACAATGTCTCAATGGATATAAGAATACAAAAAGTGGCTAGGAGATATCCCCTTGGCAAAGGTAAATACTTTTAACACTTCCCAAAGCCCCAGGGTTTCCCAACTGGATTTTGTGCAGACATCTGATTAAGCAGATGAGATGGTTCCAAGCAAAGGGTCAAGATCCATTATCTGTTAGCAAATATTGCAGCAGTGCAAGGGATAAAGAACTCAAACTTGGTGTCAGGCAATACTCTGTTTATATCCCACCTCTGCTACTTAGTGGTAGTATTTGAAGTGATTGGAAACTTGCTTGGCCTCACTAAGATTCAATTACCTCATCAATAAGATTGAACATGATCCCTATACCATGCAGGGTTTGTGATATGAACATAACATTTCTTTGTTGTCATTTCATGGCATAGAGTCTGGCCAGCACAGGGGATCAATAGCTATTGGCTGCTATCCCATCCCATTCTTTTTCTCTGAGGACTGAGGCTCACACACTCCATATAACTCTAATATGTTATAAAACCCAACCGAATCTTCAGTGCAGGGTGACATTTCCCTTAGCCTAGGAAACATCTCTTACAATTTGGGGATGAGGCAGTCTTGAATTTTTTTTCATCAATTACAAGTAGATGCACTTCTGGGACTTCAGAACCATCCAGGGTGCCTGGCTGGGGGCTGACTGAGCAATTGGAGAACAGTTTCCTAAATCCCTGCAGGAGGTCTGTAAAACACCAACCAGGGACCATGGAGTTCAAAATCAAGAACTAACCAGTGTCTTGGTCTCTTCCCTCAGTAGATTCTTAATTGGTGTCTGTTAATCAACCTGACTGGCTTCCAATAATTACAACTTATTTTCCAATTTGACAGGACATGTTTAGAGGAAGAAAAGCAGAGAGCACACGGGGGATAGGTGTGACAAAGGATAGATAATCAACATTTTAAATTGAATTTCAGGCTTTAACTTAAAACTCTCATTGGAGATTCTGTATTGGATCTATCATTAGCAGAATAATTCTATTCTCTTTCTCTCATTATTTTAAATTGGCCAGCAAAAGAAAAGTCTGATTCTAAAGTACACGTTTTCTGGAAAAAAAATAACTGAAATAAATGATTGAAGCGATGTTTTAATCCAGTGTTACCTCATTAAAAAAATAAAAGCTTTAAAAAAATTCTTTTCTGTACTAAGCAGTATGGTAGTTACTAACTACCTGTGGTTCTTGAGTATTTGAACATTCCCAATGCAACCAAGGAACTAAACTTTTTATGTAGATTAAATTTAAATAGCTACATGTGGCTAGAAGAGCACAGATATGAAACCACAAGCAAAGCCAAGTATCTCATCATGTTATCAGCGTATTGGAGTTAAGCCAGTACTGCAGGAAGGACTGACAGACTACATACTTTAAACATGCGGCATACTTCTCTCCAGCATGTGCTGCTTCAAGCTGTCTTTAAATTGCTTCCCTTGAACTCTAGCTATTGTTTTGTAATATTTACCTTGTAAGCCATCCTCTGCCTGTTTTTTTCCAAGCAAACACAATTGATTTCTCTTATTGGTATTTGCTTTGTACATATTTCCTCTTATAGCTAATAGGTTCCCCATTTTCTTTGGATTAATCTCTTTTCAAATGGTTTTAGTGCTTCTGACAACATCCCAGGACTTTGAAGTCTGCACATTGGACACAAATGAGGGAGGAATCAGTGAACCTGAAGATAGAAAGATAGATGTCCATAGAAATTTCCCAAACTAAAAAGCAAAAAGAATTAGAACATAATGGATGAAATCAATCAAGAACCACAGAGTAATTGCAAAGTGTATAAGAGTGCACATAATTGTGATATTAGAGAAGTAAGTGAAAACAGAGCAGAAGAAATATTTGAGGTAATAATATCTGAGAAATATTGTCAAAATTAATGACAATAATCCTTGTATGCAGAAATCTCAGAGAAAATCAAGCACTGTAAATACCAAGAAACCTACCTGCATCTACATATATCATTTAAATTGTAGATAATAAAAGACAAAGGGAAATCTTGAAAGAAGTTGAGATTTGGGTAGAACACCCAACATACATATAGAAAAACAAAGTTAATAATTATAAGGTATTTTTCTTTAGAAACCATGCAAGCAGGAAAAAAGTGGAGTGAAATATTTAAAGTCCCCCCCAAAAAATACCTTATTAATCTGAAATTCTATATCCTGCAAAATTATCATTCAAAAGTGAGTAAGAAATATGATGTCTTCAGTTAAACAGACATTGAAGACTTTTTTTTTGGAAATCTGTCTTCAAAGAAATGTTAATTCTTTAGAGAAAAGTAAAATGGTTTATATCAGATAGTCAAATACACATTAAAGAAAGGAAAAAATTAGAGAGAATTCATGAAGGTAAATCCCCATCTTACTTCTTCTTCTTGCAAAGGAATTGAATGTAGGTCATCATATATTAGGCAAGCACTACACTACCACCCCAATCCCTTATTTTTCTTATTCTTAGCCAAATCTAACATATATCAGTTTATCAAAATAACAATAGAATTAACATTGCTTTTATTAACACTTTATTTAGATAAGTGAAATAAATAATTACAATGTTAAAAGGATGACAGGGAGGAATTGGAAAGAATTATTTATAAGATATATTTACTACCTCTGAAATAATATAGTGTTATTTGAAAGTGGACTCAAATCATTTGTAAATGTATATTCAACTATAATGGAACCACTAAAATAGTTTTTTAAAGTGTAATTGCTATGAGGAGAGGCAAGAGAAAATGGGATCACTGAATGCTTCATTAAAAGTAAAGAAGGCCAAAAAATAATGGAAGACAAAAAAGAAACAAATAATAAAAGCAATGAATAGAAAATTGTTACAAATAAATCAGCTATTAAGCCAAATATATCAATATTAACACTAAATGTGAATGCTCTAAACATACTAAGAACAGAGATTGTCAAAGTGCATTGTTAAAAAGGCCAAACTGTATGTTGTTTATAAGATATTCACTTTAAATATAAAGAAACAGAAAGATTAGAAGTAAAAAAGTGGAGAAAGATATACCATGGTCACACTAATCAAAAGAAAAGTATGGTGAGGCCATACTGATTTCAGATAATATAGAATTTAGAGCAAGAAAAATTACCAGAGGTAAAGAGAGGCATCACTTAATATTAAAGGAGCCAGTTTTTCAAGATCATAGCAACCCTTATGTACTTAACATAACTATAAATGAAGCAGAAATTGATGCACTTGAAAGAAATAGACAAATTTACTATTATAGTTGTAGAGTTCAACATAACTTTAATAGTAAGGACACAACCAGCAATTAACTACATAAAAATAGTTGAACAGGACCACACCATCAATCAACTGAGATTAGTTGGGATTTATATAATACCTCATCCAAGAGCAGTAGAATCCATGTTCTTTGAATCTTACATGGAATAATCACCAATATAACCATAATTCTAGGCAATAAAACATACCTTAACAAATTTAAAAGAATAGAAACCATAACGTCTGCTTTCAGACTACAATGGATTTAAAGTAAACATTCACAGTAAAAAGATCGTTAGAAAATTCCAAAATATATGAATATTAGGCAATATATTTCCCAATATCATGAATCAAATAAGAAATTTCAAGAGAAATGTTTAAATATTTTGAAATATAATGTATGGTATATTGTTTTATTGCATACTTTATATGCATGTTTTGATATGATCATTTTCATTTTCTTACTGATGTGATGGAGTTTATTACTTGATTTTAGAATGTCCAATCATCCTTGAATTCTTTGGATAAAGTAACTAGGTATATAATTCTGTTATACATTTTGAATTCAGTTGTCTAATATTTTATTGGATGTTTTTACATCTGTATTCATAAGACATATTGTTTTAAAGTTTTTTTCTTGTATTGTCTTTTTTAGTGCTTTCTACTTCTATTTGCTGAACAAGATTATATATATAATTGAAAACTTTCTTTCTTAAATCTTTGATGAAATTTGCCAGTAAAACAATCTGGGGCTTGTTATTTCTGTTTTATAAAAATCATTTATTATCAGTCTTGTTAATAGATATAGGTCTATTAGGGTTTTCTGTATTTTATTGTGTCAGTTTTGGTAGACTTATATCATTCAAAGAATGGGGTCATTTCTTGTAAATTATACAATATATGGGCATAAAATTGTTAATAATATTCTATTATGTCCTTTTAATGTTTATGGGATCAGTACTGGTCCTCTGTCTTCCTAACATTAGTAATTTGGATCTTCTATTCTCCCCTACCTTGATTAGGCCTGGTTAGAGTATTACCCTGTCGATTATTTTATTGATCTTTTAAAAGAAACAGGTTTTGTTTTCATTGATTTTTCCCTACTGATTTTGTGCTTGCAATTTCATTGCTTTCTGCTGTAATTTTTATTCTTTCTTTTTTTCTGCTTACTTTTGATTTAAGTTAATCTCATTTTTTATAGTTTTCTATGGTGGAAACTTTGATTATTGACCTTGACCTTTCTCCTTCTAATATATGTGTGTCCAAGATCAAGGAGGAGTCATTCTGACATGACCCCCCTGAGCTATGGTTGCCTTCCATTGTGCCATTTGTTGTAAGCTTAAGGTACAATGCAATTGAGAGAAGCTAATGTTGTGCAGAAAGAAGCAAGAACAAGATTGTCACATCAAGTGGCAAAATATCTTTCTGTTGAAGATTCTCTGTAATAAACCTCCTATAAAACCCTTTGTGGGTATTATAGTTCTACTTCTCTGAAATTAATTCCACAGTGCATTCATATTTTTGTTATATTTGTTAGGTCAATATTATATAATGGGTAAGAGCAAAAGCTCTGGAGCCATACAACCTGGGTTTATTTCTGATTGATAAGTGATCCTGGACATTATGCCTTGGCTTTCTCATTTGTTAGATGGGGGTAACAATAATACCTACTTCATGGAATTGATGCCTAAAGTCAGGAAATTCATATAAGGCGAACATGACAATGCTTGGAACACACCATTGAAATCATTCTGTTGCCCAAATTTCATTAGAAACTGATATGTGTGCTTTCATCAATTACTGGTCTATGACCTGACAGCCTTGCCAAACTATCTTCTTGTCCTTCTCTCTGTATAATCTTCTTTAGGTTGACAGTTATACTCTCAGAAAACAATTGAGGAAATAATCTTCTAAAATCTATATTTATTATTTGGATCACCAGTCCTAAAATCTGTTTCTTGAGAAAAGCATTCCTTGCTCAAAACATTTGGCAAACTCCATACCCTTCTAGAGATGCATAAAACCTTGTGTATTTAAAACACTGATAAATCCTATGATAAAAAATTCTTAACCAGAGGTTTTCTAAATTCGTTCAGTTAAACAATGTCTCCCCCTTTATAATTTCTTCCTATTAATTTTATCCAGAATGTTTATTAATTGGAAAATACTTTGAGCAATGCTGGACCTCCAACACTAGCGCGCGCTCGCTCTCTCTCTCTCTCTCTCTCTCTCTCTCTCTCTCTCTCTCTCTTTCTCTCTCCCCCCCCCATTCCTTGACCTCTTTTTTTTTTTTTTTTTTTTTTACCATTGCCCACATGGTCTAACTAAGAATTCCAGTCTTTTCCCAAAACCTTTCTAGTATTGGGCTGAGTTTTCTTTTTCTTTTTCTTTTTTTTGTTTTGCAATAAAACCTTTACATAGATTAGGCTCTCATTAACTTAAAAATACTTTTAAATTGTATCTTAGTGTAAAAAGTAACATAGAATTTTACATATCTTATTGATAACAAGTCCAGTTATAGAACACAAATGATATAAATACACCTCCAACATGTTTTTTTTTAAGCCTAAAATTACCATACAACTTTAGAACACCAGCTTGATATAAAGCTCTTTTAAAGCTTCTACCTTATAGACTTGTATACCTGGAAGATATGAACACATTAATAGCACCACAATTACATTGATGTTTCTATATTAACCAAGTTTAGCTTTTAAAGAATTAACATAGCACAATTCTCTAAAACAACAGTACTTGTTTAACCAGCTATTTAATTTCTTTAATATTACTTGCTCAAAAAACTTATTGAAGTAAGAGATATCTATAAGAGAGCAATTCTTCAGTATCATCTCTCTGATACATAAAATTTCCCCTTGCTGCTTGTGAGATTCTCAGCATCAGAAATCCACAACAATAACAACAACAAATTATAAACTAGTGGGCAGATGCTCTGTCCAGTGCAGGTCTGCTCTATGTCATGTATTGAGTGCTGACAGATAGTAAATACTCTACAATAAATGGTTCCAAAAACCATGTGAAACCAAAGAGGAGCTTCTTGGCAAGAAAGCCTAGGGGGCACAAGTTCCAGGAAAGTAATAGAGAAAGGAAGAAAGGTGAGAGGAAGCCAGCACTGGGAGGGCCGGTTCATTCCTCTTTCTGCTCTGAAAAACCAATTATGAAATGACCAAGTTCCAAGCAAAGTATAACTAAAGAAATAAATCAAGTGACTATTAGCTTTTTTTATTATTGAATAAATAAAGTGATACTCAAAGAAAAGGAAATATTTGCTATTTGGTTAGGGACCTATGGGGTTGCCTTTAAAAGGAAGTCCTGGTCTGAGGATTGGATCCAGTATTCAGAGCCAGTAAATATGTACCAGACATAGCACACCCGTGGGACTGTCAGAAAGAATTAGAGCCCCTCTGAATTGGGAAGAGGCACTTCTCCTAGTGGCAGGCACTTATCTTGCTCAATGCCATGTCAGTGTGACCACACACCATAGAGTCTCACATTCTACAGATGAAAGACATTATCCCACCCAGGCAGACACTCTTTACTCCTCCATATGAATCACGGGAGGCCAGACTCATATGGACACCATTTGTGGAGGGTTTATGTGAAAACTATGAAATTTAGCTTAATAGGCTGGAGGAAATAATAAACAAACAAAATGTTTAAAAAAGGCAAGTTAAAATTTAAAAAGCACAAAAGGTTTTATAGTTGCCTCTGAGATCTCTCTGAGGAAAGTCAATATTTCTCAAAAAACTGAATTCCTTGGAACACTAGAATTGAGAATGAAGTTCTTAGAAGAAAATATTAGTTCAAAATTAGCTCAGAATAATCTGTCCTTTACCATCCCTGTTGGAAAACGGTACATTAAGGACTTTGAAAATCCTAAGATGAGCAAGGTTTTGCTCAGGTTTAACTTTCCTCTAATTGATATGAGCATACAGCCATTTTTATCTTGAACTTCTTTTAAACTCATTACAGTCTAATAAGTAGCAATATTAATCATCTCTCTCTAGGTATCAAGCTCAGTTAATATTTAAACAGAATCAGGTAACTCCAAGACAAAAATGCGTGCCCCTTCAGATTGGGCAGGCAGAGAACTTTCGCGGATAGGAAAGAGTTTGGAGGCTTAGAATGTTGGTACAACTCTCCGTTTTCATGTTGCTGGAAGCGGGTGTGTGTAGAAGTGAGTCTGTCCTAGTTAGTATGACTAATTAGTTGAACGAATCTATCCAGAACATGCCACCATTTTTGAGGCTCCCTTACAATGACGGATTTATTTTGTTTCCTGAAGAAAAAAAAAATGAGAGAGCAAACATGAGATGATAAAAGCTGTTATTTGATTGCAGGAGAGAAAAATAAACTCCACAAACTGAAAGAGGCAGATTGTCAGCAATTAATTAATCTATTGATTAAATGTTTCTCAGTTTTTCTATATTGTTATGGTTTTGATCTGGGACGTCCACCAGAGTCTCATTTTTACAGTGATGGGACTTTTTTAGCCAACGATTGGATCTTGAAGGAAGGCACTGACCTCTTCAGAATGGGCTACTGGGAGGTGGGCCCTAGTTGAAGGAAATAAATTCATCACTGAGGGCATGACCTGAAAGGGTTTCCACCATGGGGTCCTGCCTCATGTCAGGTCCTAAACACTGGAGCCATCTCGCTATGGGCAAAATCTTTTCAAACTGTGAACCAAGATAAATATTCTGTACTCCAAACTTGCTCTTGTCAAGTATTTTGGTCAGAGTAACGGGAAGCTGACTAACACCTATATTTAGAATTCTTTTCTGTGAGGAGTAAAAGTCTTATTCACATTTATCAAAAAGGCCTTGTGGCCCGCTGCATTTTACAAAAAATGAACACTCTGATTCCTGGCCCCATGTGTTCCTCTGCTTCTCTTGGACTTGAGTCTGTGTGTGAGTGCTCCAACCCACAGAGGCTGGCAGAACTGTTGCTGTATGAATTTCTGTGTTGGGTCATGAATAGATACAGTTCGTGTCTTGCTGTCTCTTTTACCAGGGGTGAGATGGGAAGCTCCTTTGAAGAAAAATTATCACTATAATGTGAGGAAGCCCCGAGGAAGAGTCCATGAGGAAAGAACATATGAAGAGGTCTGTGAGGACAGGAACTGCAAGCCCAGTTGATTACTAGCATCAGCCACCAAGACTTCCTATGGCCCCAGCCGCCAACCCCAGACCACTACTGTGGACTCCTGTGGAGTATATCAAAGCTCTCCCCTTTGAAGACTTCCAAATTGCAGATTCATGAGCAAAATGCATGTGGTCATTGTTTTAAGCCACTAGAGCTTAGAAGTAATTGTTTTGCAGCTGTCATCACTGGAACAAAGCTCCTAAAAGGAAGGGTCGAGATGTGTTGCTGGCTCCTGGTGTGCACTGATCAGGGGCTCTCCGTCACTGGAGATCCTCCTTGTTGATGCTCTTCTCAGATGAACTCCACCCTGTTGGAAGTGAAACCGTAATAGTAGGGATTTCAATCTTTCCAGATTCAGTCCAGTGAGGAAAGGCATCTTTCTCTGTCCCAGGAATTCCTACAAAAGCTTCATAGGACTACTCTGGCTCTGTTGAGGTCATACCTCTATTTCCCACCAATCATGGAACCAGGGGAATTCACAACACTGATTAGCCAGACCTGATTTCAAAGCTTCTAGAAACAAGGGTCAAGGGCACGTAGCTCTGTGGGGAAACTCTAGAGCCTGAGGTTTGGGGGAAGCTTAGTCCCCCCAGTCCAAAAAAAAGGGCATATTTTGAAAATGGAAATACAACACAAATCTTAACATTAATCAATTTTAAATAAGAAATAAGTATTTACTGAGTGGTTTCATTTGTAATAAGCAGAGTTCCAAGTGCTTTACAAAAATTAACTCATTAAACTCCTCACAACTATGAGGTAGACGCCTTTACTATCTCCATTTTACAGAAGATGAAAATGAAGAAACAGAGGTTACACAAATCGACCACAGTCCTCGTGACACGCAAACTGGGATTCAAAACCACAGATGTCCAGCCCCAGGGGCAGCTCTTTATCCACTGTGACTGGGAGTATTGCCATCTAACCCAATTTAATAGACGTGGGGAACACAGAAAAGAAAAAAAAAAAACAGTATCTGACTTAGAAAAGCTTTCTTACTGATTGAAGAGAATAATATGTAACCAAGTAATTGCAACTCAAGGTGTCCATTTATCTAAGAAAAGCAGAGTACATCAAATGCTATGAAGAGGCTGGGAGGAAGCTGGGGGTGGAGGGTGTGCTTAGCATGTCATGTGTAAAGCCCTGCACCCTCTCTCTCTCTCTCTCTCTCTCACACACACACACACACACACACATACACACACACGCAAGCGCAAAAAAAGGGCTCAAGGCAAGACGTGATCACCTATACCTGTGGTGGAAATGACACCAAAGCATCAAAGAGAAGGTGACAATGTGCTTGTCCTTAAAATATAAATAGGACTTTTGCCTTGGAAAAGGGTATGAGAGGGAAGGATATTCCAGATGGAGTATGTAAGGAAAAAAAAAATGATATAATCATCTAAAGAACATCCCGAGTTATTCATTCTTTCAAAAAATGTATTTATTAAGCACCTAATGTATCCTGGCACTTATAGAGACTTAAGGTCAACCAAGGTGGCCTGCCCTGGTGGATCCTGTGCTCTCGCCCACCAGGGGTGCTGGCCACACTTCAGCAAGGGGAGGGAATGGCCATCTGTGTCTTTTCAACAGGCCAGGATGCCCCCCTCAGCCAAGACAGCTCACTCTGATGTTCTTTATGTTTCACAATGAAGAGAAAGATTCAGCTGCTGCTGCCTACAGGAAGCAAGAAAACCATCCTAAAAGGCTGTAAGCAGAAAAGAAGTGAAAATCCTCCTCCCTCAGTTAAGCACATTGGCCTAGGTGGACACAGCATGGAGCTGATTGGGGTGTGCACGTATGGGAGTGTATGTGTGTGTGCACGTGCACGTTTGTGTGGTCTTGCATGCATGTGAGCACTCGCGTGTATGTGCATTATGTTTGCATATGTGCTGTGTGTGGCAGGCCCCAGGGGCAGGAAAGCAATGGGGTTTCAGTCTTTATTGGTGGTTCAGTGGCTCTGAGTTTGGAGGGGTTGCCTGGGCATTAATAATACAGGGAGAGGATGGCAGCTCAGTTTTCAGTAAATGACAAGCTTTATTAGAGAAGAGGAAAAAACTGGGACAGCCTGTTGCTTCCCATAGTTCTTCATGAGGCAGTCAGAGTTCAGCAAGAGCCTGGACGAGAAAAGAGAAAGCGGCCCTTTTCCCAGGGATAATTGAAGTGGTCTGTACTATTTTATTAGGAAAAAAAAAATCCTCCCTCCAAGCTGGCATTCTCACAGTTATGTCCTGAAATTTTCCAAAGAGAAGTCACACTACACAACAGAAATTTTAAAGATAATTGTTCTTGTCATCCGTTCTGGAATCTAAATTCTGGGATTTAATTCAAGACTTGACTCTCAAAAAAGAAAGACAGAAAAAAAGAAAGAAAACTATGTCTGTTGGCTTTTTCTCCTTGAATCCTGAGCCTTTATACTCAATGCTCTTTCTTTTAAAAACCAACAACAACAACAACAACAAAAATCCCTGCTCATCTCATAGTAATCTCATTCATTCATTTTTTCATTCATTCAACAAATTTGTTGGTTGCACCTACTAAGGCAGACACTACCTGGCACTGAGGATGCAGGGTGAATGGCATAGACTCAGGCCATGTCTTCAGGGAGCTCACAATCTGCTTTGTGACTCGTGTCTGCAATGGAGCTATGAAGCTAATGGAGGCATGTGTTGGAAAAAAGAAAGGAACCCTGGATGCTTCAAATCCAGAATTGTCCATAGGACTGTCATGTGTTTAAAAGAAAGAGCATTGAGTATAAGGGCTCAGGATAGCAATAAAATTCCTCCCCATGCATGTGATTTACTGCACATTTTCTTCCATCAAGCTACATCATTTTAAAGTTACTTCATCTGCACCCATCATGTGGCAGTTGGAAGACTTGAGCACCAATAGGACAATTAACCCATGAGACCCTGGACTCAGGATCCAGATTGTCTGGGTCCCACCTTGGCTTCTTTGTTTGTTAGATTTGTGACCTTGGACAATTTATCTCAAACGCATGACAGTTAAGTATCATTTCTAATTATGTTAATTTCACAGATGAAGAAATGGAGGTAAAAGAAGTTGATTGGTGTAAAGCATGTAGTATCTAGTATAGAATAAGCCTTTTATTTTTGAATATAGTTTCTACTCCCTGTAGACCCGGGGAGTTATTCACTCAGCAAATATTTACAGATTGTCCCCACTGTGCCAGGGGGCACTGTGGATATAAATGCCATATAGGACAAGAGTGATCCTTGTTTTCAGGTTGCTCACAGTTGTTTGGCGGAAATGCAAAATTGCACATGATGTAAGAGTTATTATTGTTTGGAATGGGTTTATTTTCTGGGTTTGGGGATATCTCCTGACAGATGTTTCTTTACTATTTTGATTTGGGCTACTCTGATCACCCTGAGCTCCTAAGCAAATGGAAACTTCAGGCCAGGGTCCAACTAGAGTATGGTAGTAAGGGGTTAAGGCATGGCCCATGGAGGGACTAGGGGTCACCATGGCAGCACAGAGTCAGCAACTAGAAGGCTTTCCTCTTTTCTGGTGCAGAGAAGTCCCTCCCACTTATACTTGCTATATCAGCATAGAATCTCTATACTCAAGGAAGTGTAGACACATTGTCATTTGGACTGAGATTCTCCCAGAGGTAGACAAAGGGAGCCTAAAGGGTCAGGAAGAGTCAGTCCTTCAGACAAACTCCCTCTCTGAATGCTGTGCTTCCCACATCTGACAATTGTCCCATCTCACCCCTAAGAACCTCCAAGCAACAGAATCAGTGAACAACCTTCAATCCAGAAAATCCAGCTCTACAAAAGGCACCGTGCTAAGACAGGGTGTCTGCTGTCCGTCAGCTTGACCCATGCAGCAGGTGCTCAATAGATGTGTATTAAGGAAGAGAAAGTACTGAATTTCCATCCCTGAACTCAAGATAATTTGAGAAATTAGAATGGAAAATGTGGAAGACTAACTCTCAGAAAATAGGAATAGAAAAAGAGTGAAGCATCTTAAAATAGAGTATTCTAGCTCTGAATTCTGCCAGCCCAAATCTCCATCTCCATAATGCATGCACCTTATAATTCATAGCTGTAAGATTTTCAGCACTTACAATGATCCAGGCGCTCCTCATACTTCACCTAATTTAATCTTTCATCTAATTCAATCCCTATGAACACATAGTTATGATTACTCCCCATTTTATTGAAGAAGAAACCAAGGCCTAGACTAGTTTACTATCTTGACTGAGGTCTCAGAGTTACAAGGTGGAATCTGAATTTGAGTCAGCTTAATTTTAAAGTCCAAGTTCTTGGCTATACATGATCCTGTCCAGATAACAAGTGAGGATGTGAGGTGTTTGGGGGGGGGATGTTGACCAGCTTATGGGAAAGCAGTCACCACACAGGAGGCCCGATCTGCAGAAACAGCAAGGACTTGGCTGTAATGAAAGCCACATAGCGGCATGAGGAGGTGCCAGGGTACCTCCAGGATGGCCTGGGCTGAGGCCAGAATGGGAGAAAGCATAATGGGGAAAGCATCATTGTGGAGACTTCAGTCAAAGATCTAATTAGCCAACAGGTTCTCACCTGGCATCTCTGTGCATAGGATTGTGCTAGGTCCTGCTGAGAAGGGTCCCCCAAGGGTCTGCCCTTGGAGGCCTGCCCACCTTACAAAACAGCTGGGACATTGTCTCAGAACGAGAACCAGGAGACCTGAGACGGCGTCTTACTCATATCTTACTTGCTGTGTAATTCCAAAAGGGCCTCTTTCTTCTTTGTGCCTTGACTTCCTTATGAGTAAAAGAAAGGGACTCAATGCCCTCTCCCCACCTGAATCTGGGCTCAGAATGGATGGACCGTCCGAGTAAATACATATACTATATAGGCAATTCAATACCTAAATTGGATGCTTCCCCCACCTCAGTAGCTTCCAAAATAATACAAGACTGCTCAAAATCCTACTGACACTAAAAGAACCCATTTCTTTCCATCATGTCATAACCTCACTTGCCACCAAATGAAGAAACAATGAAGTAAGTGATTTTAATAAGGGACCATAATAATTATTATAATAAGAACTAATAATGATTAAGTGCTAATTATGTTCAGATTTTGTGCTGAATGCCTTACATTCATCGATTCATTAAAGCTCATAATAACATTACTATTATTATCCCCATTTTAAATATAAGAAAATGGAGGTCTACAAGAGGGGGGGAACTTGCCACAGCTACACAGGAAGTAAGTGAAAAGGTGGGATTCCTACTCATTACAATCTGACTCAAGTGCTCCCCAAAACCCACCTGGGAGAAGCCCCATGTGGAATTGCCAGAACACGTTCTCTCTCTTTACACTTCCTGCCCGCTGTGCCCTTGGGCTTTGCATAGCCCTCACTCAACCTCTGGGTTTTCTCTCATAATTCTACTGGGGCCTGAGTCAAGGGAAAGTAAGTCATAGTGATGCAGAGTCTAACTATCCCTTCTCTTGTTTAAAAAAAAGAAAAATAGTTACCTGTCCTTCCTTCCAATAGAGAACTCAATGTTTTTCAGGAAATTAAAAATAGCACCATCCTTAAAGCAAAACAAATTTTGTACGACTCATACCCATCTACCAATCCTTAGTCACTGGGTAAAAGTAGATACGGAAGAACTTTATTCTTAATAAGAACATATATTAATTAAGGGATGAGCAAATTTTGGCCAAAAGTAGAAATGGGGGCACTTCTTTGCTGATAATAAGTGACCCCACTGAACCCATGGCAATCATGGCCATCTGGGGGTACCAGCATGGCCCATTCTGCAATATGGTATATTCATTATATTAATACTGGTATATTGTTTCTAAAATTCAGTTCGCTCTAAAATAAATAGAATTAGTTTCGGAGCCTCAGAGATCCAGGTTCAAATCCCTAGCCCACCATTTATCAATTCGTATAACATCTCCAAGACTCAGTTTCCTCATCTCTAGATTGGGCCTAATAAAACATCATAGGATGTAGGGGGAAATTAAATGCTGTAGCATGGTATAGAGTATCTAAAACACTGACTTTCACAGAGCAGAAGCATCTTGTGGGTTCCTTTCCTGTAATATCTTGGCCATATACTGAACAGTAAGATCAGCTATGGTGGCAAAGAGGAGCTGCCCACGCTGACAGGACTGAGAAGGGCCCTCTGTCTACAGAAGAGCATCACGAGTCTTCTTCAGTGACAACGCCTTCCATTACCCACAAGCCGTGTGCCCTCTGGATGTGGCATATGATGAACCCAGCTCACCTTTGTGCCTTGGTGATGACTTGGGGACGGTAACTGTTGATGGTCCCTTTCCAACCCCAGGCAGAGGACACCTCCTCCTTCAATCAGAAGTGGAGGTGGGAAGTGGGGGATAGAAATGGGTAGAATAATCCTCTTGATTGGTATGGGTGGGGAAGTGTGGGTCTGGTAGGAGGTCCTGCCATCTTTCTCCTAGCCTATCCCTCTGTTAGCTGGGAAGGTTTTGTGATCACGTGCCAAGCTTGGATCAAAGGGGACCCACAGCTGGCCAACAGCATTCTTCAAGTAAATCATATTTAATGTCTTTCCTAATTGGCATGTCCTAGGAGGAGAGGAGTTAAATGTTGATTTATAACACATTATTGCTTTTTTTTTCATAATCAAGGGCTGTTTGTAATCTAATTTCTAATCTTAAAACTGACATTGCCTCTGGGACATTGTCAGGGTCCAGCAGCCCACATTTACAGAGGTTTGTGCATCTCTAGACCCTTCCCAGTAGAATGCATTGTAAGTCATTTAATGAGTTCTCACCTGCATGCAGTTTGTCTTCATAGAAGAACCTTCTTTGAGACAGGTGCTTCTCACTATTGGGGTCACTTGTCCATCACCTCCTTGAGTTCTCAGCCCATTCCATTCCTAGATCAAAAGGTGACTAAGAACTGGGCACGGTGGCGCATGCCTGTAATCCCAAGCAGCTCAGGAGGTTAAGGCAGGAGGATCGAAAGTTCAAAGGCAACCTCAGCAACTTAGTGAGGCTGTAAGCAACTCAGGGAGACCCTGTCTCCAAATAAAATATTAAAAAGGGCTGGAGATGTGGCTCAGTGATTAAGTACCCCTGGATTCAATTCCTAGTAGCCACCCCCCCACAAAAAAAGGTGTGACTAAAGAGCTCAGATGTGATGTTCAGAGAACACACTGGCTCTTAGCACGGGTTTCAATTCCAGTTCTCTCTCCACTAAGGCTACATACCTGGTTCCAATGATGAGGTCTTGCCTTAATTCCATGGAACTGTGTCAAAGTTGAATTAGTCAGCGTAGGCTGCCATACAAAATACCATAGATTTTTTTTCACAACAGAAATTCATTTTCTCACAGTTCTGGAGGCTGAAGTTTAAGATCAGGATGCCAGCATGGTCAGTTTCTTGTGAAGACTCCCTTGCTGGTATGCATACAACATTGTCTTGCATGCCCTTTCCGTCTTGTATGCTGGTGGAGACATGTGGATGGCGGACAGTCACAATATCTTTCTTCCTCTTGCAGGGTCATCAATTCTATCAGGCTTGAGTCCTACCCTCATATCCTCGCTTAACTGTAATTATCTCCCATAAGCCCTTTGGTCAAATAAAGCCGCACTGGGGGTTTAGGGATTCAATACATTAGCTTCAGGGGACACAATTGAGTTCATAGCAGTAGCTGTGTCCTGATTTTTCAGGGGACTCCCACAGCCCTCTATTTAAGATGCTGATATATTAAGGTGTCTTTATTATGAATTTGGAACAAACGAGTACAATGGAAATGACTTTAATTCTTTTTTTTTTTTCTTTTCTTGTTCTCGAAGCAACTTCCCCTGAATAAAGTAACCCAGTTAGTAACCTGATTCTTGTGGCTATTTTCCACCCTGGTTGCCTTCTTAACTGCTGCATTCTTTGACTCATCTTCCACTTTCCAGAACATAGTTGCTCACCCACAGGAATGTATGCCTCTCTCCTGGCACCTCCTCCCCCCACCCCAAGAGCTGGCACCTTGGTGTTTGGGTTGCTCTGTTTCATCACCTGCTGGACTTCCCACATTGGATGGGAGAGGTCAAGTTGGAGGTCAAAAGCTTACCCAGCTGCCCTGTCATGCCCTGCTAAGCATTGCAGTAGATTCTTCAGGGACACTTACCAGTGAAATACAATGAATCAGAACCTGGGCCTAAGGAGGAGACAAAAGTGGAACAAGAGATTTTATGTCTACTGCAACAAAGAAAGAAAGTGAAAACCTAATTTATTTATTGGATGCCTTACAGTACAACAGACAAAATTCTGAATGAGCAGGTTATAGATGAGGAGGCTAAAGTAAGGTTGTCAGTTCCTACAGGTAGAATGTTTTGGAGCACCAAACCTAACACAAGAAAGGAAAACTCACATTTCAACAAATTAAATCATTTTGTATTCCTAATTCTGAGCTAAGAAAAACACTTGTGTGATATTCCACCTCTTAACAAAACTTTGTAAACCTTCTGCTGTGTATGAAGCCCTTTGTCAGGTACTCAACTCAAATAAAACATAGATCTTGTGTAAAATAAGGGAAGACAGAACAGCCCCATCAGATACAACCAAAATATGATCTGGAAAAGATAAAGAATGGTAAACAAACTGTTAAGATTTTAGAAATCATAATATTCTCTCTCTGGTATGTGGATGATAATGAACACACAATAAGGAGAAGAGAGAAGAATAGAAACTCAATGGATCAGACAAAGAGGAATGAAGGGGAGGAGAATGGGAAAGACAGTAGAATGAATCAGACAGAACTTTCCTCTGTTCATACATGAACACAAGACCAGTGTAACTCCACATCATGTACAACCACAAGAACGGGAAGTTATACTCCTTGTATGTATAATACGTCAAAATACATTCTTCTGGGCTGGGGTTGTGGCTCAGTGGTAGAGCACTTGCCTCACATGTGTGAAATCCTGGGTTCGATCCTCAGTACCACATAAAAATAAATAAATAAAGATATTGTGTCCATCTACCACTAAAAAGTATTTTAAAAATACATTCTTTTGCCATGTATAACTAAAAGGAACAAATAAAAAGAAAAGAAACCATAACATTCAGTCTTTCTACACCTGTAAGACCCATGTGGCTTTGTTCAGCGGCCGTTGCTTGGAGAACATAAAAAGAAAAAAACAAACAAAAAAATTCAAAGTCATTTCCATTGTACTTGTTTGTTCCAAAGTCATATTAAAGACTCCTTAATATACCATGCTATGGAAATTAAAATGCATGTTTCTGGTGGCATGGAGACCTCGTAATTGCTAAGAGGGTACCAGCTTTCCTCTGGTCTTAGTGAATGCTGAAATTCTTACTGTTTCAAGTTCTGGTGGACTCAGGCCTGTCTCAACCTAAATAAAATAAGTAGATTCATTGCTGGGGATGTAAGACTGCTATAGCTATAAACCAGAGTGCTTTCTAGAGGGGAGGGGGGCATTTACCACTGGGAACAGATGGCTGAGTCTTTCACCAGGTCAGGTGCAGCCCCTGACCACGATCATTCTCCTGTCTCCTCTCTGGCGGTGAAAAGCTGGACAGGGCTCCTAATGGCTGGCTAATGAGCATGATTAAAACCTGGTAATTACTCATCCTGGGAGAAAATGTTCAATCCTGCAGAATACATTCTGCTTTATTATCTGTTGAACTTCTAGCTGATGGGGACTGAAGATTGACGGACTTCCATTATGGAGGGTGTGTGGTTTGCCGGAAATGGAAAGTACCTTCAAATTGTCACTGCTGGAGACCTGTGATACGCTTCCTTAGACAGAAGGGTTCCTCCCAGGGATGTTCAAAGGAGCACTTTTATTTTTATTTTTTTCCCCCTTAAAACCTCAGTCTTGGATCTGGCAAGAGAAGCAGTGATTGAGTTTAAACAGAAATGTGTTGTTTTCTGCCTAGATTTGATTAACACTGTGCTGTTGAGTCTTTACGGTCAGGGCAGATTATATTACAGTCATGACAAGTAGTTAATGAATTTACATGGACTAATCCATACAATGCTAAAGATTTTTCTGTCAGGATTAATATCCAAAATGTGCGGGACACTCTGTCCGATGCATGACTCTGCTCCCCACACCTTTGTGACAGGTGGCTGGTGTTTAATGTCCCATGATCACAGCTAAATGACAGACAGGATCTTGACACTGGGATTTGGAATTGCTTGGAGAATTTTGTACACAAGTGCCCAGGCTGGTCTGACTCCTCTCTGAGAAGGCATCTGAACCTTGCTTTCCTCTCCTCTAGATGTCATGGTCAACGCCTTTGGGAATCCCCATGGCGCCCATGACATCTCTAGAAATGACCATGTATTTTCCTTGCTCCTGCCTATTTTCTTACCGTGGCTTGATCTGACCCCTTGTGTCCTCACTATGTCCACCCTGCATGATTCTGACCACCTGTCTTGTTTTGACCTCCCTCGGGTGCCTGCCATCCCCGCCACCCAAACCACACACTCCACACTGCTCACCTCTTCCAGAGGCAGTTCCACCTTAACCATTGCCTCACCCTCCCCTTTAACCCAACTTCAGTTCTTTCAGCCACGTCTTCATTTCAGAAATATGAACCCTGTTGACACCTGTCATTTGATGTGGGTGGACTCTGCATAATAAAAACCCAAGTATGGTGGGAGTCAGCATTGACTGGAGAACACGCCAAAATCTCCCCTCTCTCTCCTCTCCATTAGATCTATACATAGTGACATGAATGTGCTTCTTACCCAGTAACATGGGGCTTCTTCATGCTTTGATGAAAGGAAATACATGGTATACATGTGAAAGATCAAAGATGTCCTTCAACAGGTCATCTTTAACAGGTCCCTTCCCTTAGTAACCGTGTATGCACTAACAAGGTTATTGACAGGCGGATGTGGGTAAATACCCATCATGGGATTAGTTCTCTGAGAACAGACTATTCCTATAACATAAGCTTTCTAACCCTTTCCATAGCTTGATCTAGACCTACCAAAATCAAAACTTTTGGCCACCACTATCTCTTTATACCCATTAAGCTTGCATTTCGTGCTGACAATTAGGATTGATAAAAACACATCATGTTGATTAGATGAGAGCCTTTTCAGGAGAGACTCTCTGGGAGAGACTCCAATGGGAGATCTTCAGAGCAGACAAGGAGGAATGGGGTGATGGTTCCCATGGCTACAACCTACACTCCAATGGATGGTAAATCTGTGGCTCACATGAAATTTACACAAGTCCATAAAACTTGGTTTATACTCACTGTAAATGGAAGTCAGGGTAGGAAGTAAGAGACCATCACTATAGCCTGAGGGTGAAGAAAAGCCTTTGAACAGTCCTGATTCTGTGACACATTGGGAGAGGAGCTGACCTGGACTGAGAAGCTAATAGAGCCTGGGGTTTTCCACGTACCGCTTCTTTCACTCTTCACCACAATCCCATGTTGTGAGTAAAATTGCTACTATTTCCCAGTTGAGGAAACTCAAATTCCTGAGAATCTAAGTAGCCTGCTCCAGGTGCCCCATGTCACAAAGTCGAGATTCAAACTGGAGCTCAGTCACTGCGAAATGCTATGCCTTGAGGATATCAAT
Organism: Callospermophilus lateralis; assembly: GCF_048772815.1. Taxonomy (NCBI): domain Eukaryota; kingdom Metazoa; phylum Chordata; class Mammalia; order Rodentia; family Sciuridae; genus Callospermophilus; species Callospermophilus lateralis. The sequence goes on along the minus strand of NC_135319.1, from coordinate 48,085,867 downwards.
GACATTAATTTGATCTGAGGCTTCGGTTTTCTCTCTGAAAAACTGTCTCCGCCCTCAACTCTCACCTTCTTATCTTTCATTCTAAGGGAGAAGACAGCCTTTGTCGGGCTTCATTGCTCCTTTGAGTAGCAAACACAGGACTATTGAGATGTATCAGACAAGCACACTGAACAGTATTTGGACACTGCATTACATGAATATCCAAGACCAGGATCTGGAATGAACACCATTTTTTACCTTCTCATCTCTGCAACTATAGAATCACATTCATTCTCAGAGCCTCTGAAGGATGGGTGAAACATGGGCTCTCTATTTTCTTCTCTGATTTTTTTTATTTGAAAAAGGAATTTGGCTTCCTCCCCCATGAAGCCTCCCTGATTTTTGTATTTATGGTGTGTACTGTTTTCTCTGTGTCCTCCAGTTTCGTTTCTGGGTACATCATGATATTCTGCCACTTAGATTGCTTGGTTCTACATCCAGGTGTCCCCTGCAGACTGTGCATGCCTAAAGGAAGAGAGTTGAATTTCATTCATTTTGTTGTTGTTGTTCAAAGCCAATTCAATGTTCAATAAATAATGATTGAATTCACAAATGGGAAATAAACCGTATTGCTAAAATTGATGCTTTGCCCAAGGCCTCATACTTACTATGAGCCACAAAAGCCTGGTCTCTCAGACTCAAAGTCAAATAATCACAAATATGCACTGCAGGGGATTGATTGAGAGCCTGGGGTTGGCAGAAATGCAGTAACTTAAATCAGCACCTCTGTCCTGGGTGGCTAAGCCCTGCCAGGCCCAGCCTCAAAAGGGCCGATCCGGGCAGCTGGGAGGCTGAGTCCTCCTGGTTTCTCTGCACCACAAGAGTGCCTGGTTCTGTTCATTTAAATGAGGCGGCAGGCATGTCTTCTTATTTCAGGCCAGCTCACTGACCCCATGCTTGACTTGCCTCAGAAGGGGGTCTGGGCACTGCAGCATTCCCAGCCCGTCTCCTCTGAACTTCTCCCAACAGTCTCAACGGCATTTCCCACTTTTCCAGGGTTGGAGCCACAGCCTGGAAGAGCCTCCAGGTTCATGTCAAAGGCTTGTCCTAGCCTGTGTATCCCAGCTGTGGGGCTGGAGCAGCCCTAGGCTTCCAAGAAGTCTCATAAGGAGGAGGGTTGTGACATTCACACTCCCTCAGAACACATTCCTGCCTCTCAATTAGTTTTGGCTAAGGGGATGATTGGCCAAGAGCAAGGGGGCAGACACATTTCCCAAGTCCAGCCCATGTGACAGGCACAGTAGGGACCTCAGTGGGAGACCTTCCTTCAAGGCCTTCCCAAGGTGGCTGTCTCTAATTCCTTCACATTCCTGGCATTTTGCCCTCAAAAGTCATTTTATCTGGATGTTGTGTGATGTCTCTTTGCATGTGTCAGACTATTCCTCCCTGGTTTGAAAACTCTATTATGAGCCAGATTTTTATATATATTTTAAGTGAAGACATTTCTGCCATTCTTTAAGCATAGCTGTTGAAAGAGCTTGCTCATCCAGAGAGTATATGGCTATGAGAGAATAAAAGCATATCAAAACATGATTCTTCTTGAGGCCTGGGATGATTTGGAAAAATGCTAGTTGTGCATATAGCTTGGAAATTGACTTTTTAATATTTACTCACTTGACTTGGAATTATTAAACACTCCACATTTGGCATCACACAGAGTATCAATATGCTAGAAAGGAAAATGAGGTTCCTACTCTTGGGGAGCTTCAAACAAGTTGCAGATGCAAAATTTTTACCCAAGAAACAATAAGAGAATATAATTTCCAATCAATGAAGAATATTCTACACTTGAGGTATATGAAATTCATGGGATCCCAGGGTTAATGAATAGGATTCTATGTATAACAGTGCTTACATCTACATATGTACATGAGTGATACTTGCTTGTATAGATACACACACATATATGCCTTTTTCTGGGGAGAAGAATCCATAATTTTCTGAGATTCTCCAAATCTCCCCCATATAAAATACACTTTATTGGAATTAAGCCCCCACTTATATATTGTGGCTCCCTCCAAATCTGCCTCTTCAGGTTAAAATGTGCTAAAGTGGACAGGCATCTTGTGCATCTTCTTACCTTTTGCCCATGACCTTGGGTTTTTTGAGAGGATGTTTTGTGTTTCAGATTGTACTCACTCAAGTCTTAATCAATGGGTGAAAAGTCATATTTTTAAATGTGGGAAGACAAACTTTCTCTTCATGGATAGGATTTTGTTAGCAAGTCTTTCTCTCTAAAAAACTAAATATCATTGATTGAACTTTCTCTTTCCTGGCTTGTCCAGTTTAGGGAAATAGCATTGAACTCCCCGAGCAACTATAATAACATTTAATCCTAAGAAGACTGTGCCTTCACTGAGTCTCCTCCCTAGGGAGAATGTAAGCTCCCAGAGGAGAGAAAGAGTTATAACTTAAAATATTTTCACATCCAAAAAAGGCTTTGGATTTAAGAGAGCCAACATTCCATCTAGTCATCATAACTGAGTATGATGATTAATAAAACCTGGTCTCCCAGACTTTGCCAGGCCATCTCTGTTGACAAGGCATTTAATAACTTTGGAGCCATCCTTTCTGGCTGGGGACACTGCAACACATACACTCAATGTCATGGTCCAATCTGGAGTTGTGCAATATGGTGGCCCAAATGTGGCTACAAGAACGTTTTTTCTTACACCAAACTACTATGCCCTAGACCTGCACTGTGCCCTCTGGAACCACCTAGAACAGGGTGGATCATTTTTGTGACAGGGATTCCACTCAGTATATGAAGGTCTAGCTTGGAGCCTAGCACCAAGGGAAACTGGAATAAACCAATTAGAAATTTAAGGAGTTTCTCATTGAACCTGTGTGAGAAACAGAATAACCATGCAAAATGACAATAATCAGAGTCACTTAGAGTTTGTCAGGTAAGCTCAGGGAGGCTCAGAAACCACTTTTAGTTCATTTGTTTCACCTCTGGTCTCTATTGTCTGGGTCTTTGGTTGGTTACTGGGGGCTTTTAGAATATGGTGCCAATAAAACCAAGATCTTGGATGTAATCCATTCTCCAGTGCCCTATTATTGCCATACTCTTTCCTAGACAGGAACTGCATTAATTACTACTGCCAGAAAGATTTCCATCTCTCTCTTTAATACACACACCCACACATACTCTCAAAAGTTTCTTAAGAAGAGTATAGAATTACTATGAGTAGAAGTATAGCATCTAAAATTTGAAAGAAGTTATTTGATCCCATCTCATAAAATGATTCCCACAGCCCATCTATACTATCTTTGACCTGTTTTCTCTTGGCCTGATGACAGCAAAAACTACCGACACTGCTCTTGCAGTTGTGATTTATTGACTGCTATGCTATATGCACTATCTCATTTAATCTTCACAACCACCCTAGGAGACTGGTGCAGCTAACATAAATATTTTACAGACAAGCTGTAGCTAAAAAGGGTTAAGTGAAATTCCCAAGGTCACATAGCTTTCAAGTTGAAGTGGTCAAATTTTAATCCAGTTCTGCATGATCCCAAGGTGTTCAAATCTATACTTTTTTTTTTTTAACCCTTCTCTGTGACAGGTAGGTTTTCCTATCTTTCAATTATGTTGACTCTGAGAAAGTTCATTTTCATATTTATTTACTAATATTTATTCCTCCATTCAATAAAAATATATTGTATGCTCTGTCTCAACCATTGGACCATGCAATTCCATATAACTACAGCTTATCTGACTAGGGTCATATGCCAAACTTTGTTTTCTTCAGATAACTGTAGGCAGCACAGATGGACCTGGGAGATGCATTGTTCTTCAATCAAATGTTCCCAGTTCTTTTAAAGCTCTTTATTTAGAGCTGGGCATCACAGCACATTCCTATAATCCCAATTGTTTAGAGGCTGACACAGGAGAATTGCAAGTTCAAGACGAGTCTGGGAAACTTATGAGATCTTGTCTCAAAAAACAAGACCAGGGCTGTTTTGTGGCTCAGTGGTAGAGCACTTGCCCAGCATGTGTGAGCACTGGGTTCAATTGTCAGCACTGCATATAAATAATAAAATAAAGGTCCATTGACAACTAAAAAATATTTTTTTAAAAAGAGCCCCCCCCCAAAAAAAAAAACACATTTAAGACAGTTTGCATTGCTTTCCTCTCACTGAGTTCTCTCTGCCATGTGTGCTCCAACTTCTCACAGCCATGTTGATGACCAGCAGACCAAGTGGGCTGAGCTGACATCTTCCTCAAGGATGAACTCTAATGGCAGGGGTCTCTGGCACAATCATTTCCAAAGTGATGCCCTAGTTTTGCCACAAATAGAAATAAACAATAATGTTTCTGATGGAGAATTTACTACACACAGGTCTCATCCAAAGTGCTTGACATGAGTGAATTCATTTTCTCTTCATATCAACCCTATGAAGTACAGGCAATCATTGGTCCCAATTCACAGGTGAAAAAAACTGAGGTTCAGAGAGGTTGAAGAACCTGTGCTGTCATTCAGAAAATTGAACCCAGGCAGTCTTGTTCCAGAGGCTATACTTTTACTTTATCTCTCACAATGTCTTTTTATTAGCACATGAAGTGTGGTTCTAAGGACTGTTGTCAGCCAACCAAGACCAGTCCTTCCATAGCACAGTACCTTCTAAGAACGAAAATTTTCTCCCAAAGTCGACAGAACAAGCTTCCCAGGCTTGAGACATATGGTTGGCTCTCAGTCTCTGTGGGTTCTGCATCTATGGATTCAACCAACCTTAGATTGAAAATATTGAGGAAAAAAATGCATCTGTGCTGAACACATAGGATTTTTTTCTTGTCATTATTCCCTAAACAATATAACAGCTATTCGTAGAGCATTTACATTGTATAGGTATTGCAAGTTATCTAGAGAAGATTTAAAGTGTACTGGAGGATGTGTATGAAAATACTACACCATTTTACATAAAGAACTTGAGCATCCAAAAATTTTGGTACCCATGAGCATCCAGGAACCACTCTCCTGTAGATACTGTACTTCCAGCTCAGCAACCCTTAGCCATGCCTCTCTTGCTTCCAAAGTCCCTCTTTGCATCCTTACCCAGTTTTTCTCTGTTCACCTTTCCAAACATGCGATGCACCTTATCTGAAAGGATGTCTCCATTCTCCTTCCCTGAATCCTCCAATTAGGAGAAAAAAAATGCAAAATGATTTTTCTGAGTAACCCAGCAGCCCCAAGGGGAGTTAGGCATATTTGTGAACCACTGAGCCCTTGAAAACATGTATTCCTTAAAGCAGCAGATATTTTTAAAAGGTTATACCATACCTATTTTTTGGTGTGTTCCAAAAAAGTCCTTCTTATAAACTATTAGTTAACATTTACTAGTTCTGCCCTTTTCAATTGGAAATGTTTTTGAACCTCCTATTTTATCTGGGTAGAATGTTCTCTCCAAAGAGAAAAACTATGCAAACTTAACAGCTCCTTTATTCATAGCTTAAAGATGATTCTTTTTTTTCTGAACATGTATAATTTATATTTGTGCATTAATTCTGTAATTAATGGTTATAAAATACATCAAATATGTAAAGTGTTGCATAAGTGCTTAATTAAAATAAAAACAAAAAAAGTGATGATAATTAATTGTACATCCCAAAGGCTAGACAGGATGATAGTTCACAGGGACTATCAATTAATATTCCTATTGTTAAAAAATAAGCTCATCGTTTTATGTAAAATAGAACATGTTAAAATTTCCTGGTTAGACACCAAGTCAAAAGTACAGAAGTTCCTCAAAAATATTTTCATGATATAAAGTCTCTGTGGGAAAACAGCTTTCAAAATTTTCATTTTAGATCCTTGGTTCAATTCAGTTTCATTATAAAATTTTTGACTCGGAATTACAGTATTATAATCTACCATTATAAAATTCTTATTCTTCCCCCAAGGAATCTCAAGAATACAGCAAAATCCAAGGAGAGGGATTGTCATTATAAACGAAGGTTCATTAGTGTTTTAAGGGGCGAATATGGTGTACTCGTGCGCCTGGTATGGAGAAGGAACTGTCCTAAGCAATTTGGAAGAATTCTTATTGTTGGTCTGACAAATGTCCTGGGTGCCCTCTGTGTCCTGCACACTCTCCTGGGGGCCACAAGTGCAGCAGGGCATATGAGCTGCCTCAGTTCCAGCCACAGCTCCAGCCCGCCCTGGTGATCGTGACCTAGGGAATGGTGTGGGCATGAATCAAGACCAGCAAACAGAAGGAGCACCCAAAATAGCAAATTCTCCTTCCCTGAGTCCTGCTTTCATAGATAAGGCCATTCCTGTATCAAATGGTAAATGATTGAATATTGTCATCTAACTTTACCTACTTTGTTTTTTGAAGTGAGTTGATTGAGGTTCTTTTTAAAATGATATCTTTATAAACAATCTATCCATTGTGACTTAATTAACCAAGAACAGATTACTATTCCAATGGATATTATTTTACTTACTTGATTTAGCAGGCCAATTCACTGAGACTAGACTACCTAATGTGTGTTTTGGAGAACTCTTTATATTCATTAGGTGTCCTAACAAGTTCATTGAACTTGCTCAAGCTTCCCATATCAGTTGCACCAGTGGCCATGACTGGCAGGTCAGTGGACCAGCCCACCTTTTCCTTGATTATTTGGGGTGGGTTCATGGGGGTGGAATCTGGGAGAACAGGAAGGAATGGGTGACTCCTGCTCTATAGAAACCCTCATTTCTTCAGAACCAGTTTCTGCCACCTATTCTGCAGGCTGAATTGTCTCTCCCTGCTTATGTCCTCTCCAGAAACTGCAGACCATTAAGGGAGACAAATAATCTTATTTTGAAAAGTGAAATATAACTTCCTGTCACTATGCTAATGAAGCAATAAAGTTAGAATTCATGAAGTATTGCATTTAATGAAAATACTGCCAAGAAAGGATTTAAGTGTGGTTCATTGTAGAATACCCACCCACACAGAGAGCTCTTCTTTCTGTATATACTTTGGCACCAAATCTTATACTTTTCTGTCTCAATTCTTTTAACCGTAGGATAGAAAAATTCCTGTTCTCCACATCTTAACACATCTTATACTTGGAAGACCTTTCTGACAAATGTCAGGCAGGTGTCTGTCTGTCCAAATGGAAATACAGTGCCACTCTGTTGTCCACCAACTTGACCTTCTTGGCCAAAATTTTTAATAGAAAGAACATGGAGAAACTTTAAAGTATCAATCAACTGCAGAGACATAAATACATTTTTCATATTAGGGACTTAGGAGACTTTGCATTCTTTTATTATGTGACCAAAATGGTCTGCTGACTTTTTAAAACTATTCTGTTCTTTCTAGGATCCTGTGATACACTCCATTAATGTTTAAATTCAATACTTTTCTTTGTATCCACATTTTCATCATGTGATTCTTTTTTTCATTTCTTGTCACTACAGAAGTAAAGTCTATGTTCCTATTCCTTGAATTGGGCTCAGACTTGTGGTTTTGAGCAATTGAAGGAGGAGGAGGTTTAGTGTATCAGTTCCAAGGTTAGACCTCAAGAGACATGCATTTCTGCATGGTCTCATTAGCTTTTTCTATTGCCATAGGAAAGATGTTCCTGGGCTAGCCTACTAATCCCAAGAAGCGGATCAGGATATCCTGGAGTGGCACAACAAAGGTGCTCCAACCTAACCAAGCTCAGAGCAGAGTCCCCACCCAACCCTGAGACAAGCTCAACTGCAACAAATCAAACCTAGGCTTGATGAAGAACACTCAGCTCACCCACAGATATGTAGGCTATTATAAGAAATGATTGTTGTTTAAGCCACTGAACTTGGGATAATTTGTTACATAGCAGTTGCTAACTATTGCAACTCCCAATACTGGAGGAGAGATTCCTGGCCTGCTCAGAAATTTACCTAGAATTTGATACTCCTATCAATGCAGACACATATTTAAGTTCAACATTTGACAACTTTTCTCTTTATCCGTCCTGTTCACAAATAAAGATAGTGCCAAATTTTTTTCCTCTGGAATTGTTCTGTTAGTGTCTTTGGGTAAGCTCTCCACTTGTCCAATGACTCTTTTCCATACCTTACTGTATACAGAAGTCATAAGACATAAAACCTTCTATTAACTCAGGTTAATGTCAGGAGAGGACATCAGCAGGATGAAAGTGAGATGATACTAGAATGCAAATGCTATAGAGTTACAGAGACAAAAAGAGGGGCAGGCACCTGGCTGTCAATAGAAGAGTAAATGGTTTGCTGTCTATCCATTTTCTATTTTAATTCTCCTTTGTATCCTTCACTGTATTAAAAGAAAATGAATTTTGTTCAATTTGTTTTTTTGGACACAATCACCATTTATATAATTCCTGTATCTACAGGGTCAATGCAGCCGAAATACTTGTGGGAAGGCTCAGGTCGCTTCCTGTTGTCTACTGGCCTGATGATATAGACCACAATCTATAGTCCATCCTAAACAAAAACACCCAGTTACACCTCCTCTCCCGTGACTACCCCAACTCCAAGGACTCTCTTGTATTGTAGCTGTAGGACCTTGAGTAAGTCCCATCATTATGGTGCCTCCAGTTCCAACTTTTGTAAGACTAGAGAATTCTATCTCTAGATCGCCATTTGGACTTACAGTCATAAAATTCTCTGATGAGTTTTATCTCCCATCCAGATTCAAAAAAACATCAATGATTAACTTTGGGAGGAACTATCACTTTAATTTATGAAAGAGAAAACAATGCCTCAGACAAATAAAGCGATTTGCTTGGGCCCACCCAGCAAGTTAGCAGCAGAGCTGAGAGGGGGGCCGCTTGGGCCTCCTCCTTTTCAACCTTGTCTCTCAGTCAATTGCCTTGAAAACAGGGAATCTTTTCAGATTCAACGAGCTTGTGTTCTTTTTTCCTTTCTTTCCTTTTCTTCTTCTTCTTCTTATTTTTTTTTATCTTTAGTTACATAGTCCCAGAATTATAAGCAGCACTCAATAAATCTCAATGAATATTTGATGACTTGAATTGGGAAGGAGTATGTCCAACAACCAAATTCAGAGCCTTTTCAGCCAAAGAGATGGTGGCCATCATCATTCCTTTGTGGGATTCTTCCTGCATGTGGGGGAAAAGTATGATTATACATAACTAGTTTCTTAAGTTACATTTTTGATCAGAGTTGAAGCAGCTCCTTATCCATGGCTAGGTTACCCTCACTGGGTCTTCAAACACTCACAGTCCTTACCACACAGACATGGTGGGAAATTGACACATAATTTCTCACTCCCATTTTAGACTTTGAGAGAACAGATAGACGGTGGGCAAGGAAATGATGGATTGCACTTAGGCAGACAGCCACTAACATGTGTGCATTGTTTCATGAGGAGCTAAAGTTTCTCTGAACCAAAATAGGTACACCCACCAGGAAGGTAAAGTATGAGTAAACTATTGAGGACACGCAAGTTTGGGATAATTATTTCTGATAGTCCCAAATAGCCCTCTGCTGTTTTTGCAGCAGTGAAATGTTGAACATGATCTCCTTCTGAGTGGCACTGCTGTTGAAAGGAAAAGACAGAGGATCACACATCACCCTGGCCCATGCTCTTGGGGAACCACGTTAATAAAGCTCAGCTTACTCTCCAATCAGGTACTTTCAAGCACTCCAAGATCTGCACATTAATAAAGGCACTGTAGAAAACAGGTCCTGTTCACAAACAGGGAGATTTGCAGATGAAGCATTTTAAAGTTTATTTTCCCTGTAAAAATTATGTGAAAAATATATTACTTAATCAGGAAGAGATTATATGGCATACATAAGTTAAGAAGATTGATGGTAAAATAAATATCCATGATCTCTAATTATCTTAAAAATGAGAATATTGTCAGTAATCTCTGATCCTACCTGTGAACTTTACCCTACTTCCTCAATAGCCCCCTTGTATGTATGTATGTATGAATATGTGTCTATGTGTGTATTAAAAACATTATTTAATTTTGCTTGTTTGCCATCTTATAGAGAATGAATCATACCATATATAGTCTTCAATGACTTATTTTTTCATTTATCCTTATATGTCTAATGTCTCTCTGTATGTTATTGAGTGTAGCTGTAGATTATGTAACTGCTAATGTTCCAGGATGTGAATATCTTTACAATTTATTTATCTCTACTATTACAGAGGGACAGTTGTTACCCACTTCTAGCTATTGTAACACTAGAATGAAGAGTCCTATAAATGATTCCCATGGCAATATGCAAGAGGTTCAGTAATATGTACATCTAAGAGTACAAATGCTTGTTCCTAAGTAATGTGCACTTTTAAATTTATAAGACACAGGCAAATTATTTTCCAAAGTAATTAAAATGATGCATTCCTTACCAGCAATATGAAAGAAGAATACTGCCTTTAGACCCAGGCAAGAAGTCTCTGCCAGGTCCACACATCAGAGGGTTGTGCACTTTGGACTAGTTTCCTGAAAATTTTCTAATTCCCTGTCAGTGCCCAAGACTGGCTAGGACCAGGGAGGCTGCCTTCACAGAACAACTATGTCTTATCTCTCATTGTTGGGGTGCTTTCTGGTACTCTAAAAAATTCCCTCCCACCCCCATTCTCTTGCATTACACACAGGATTTACCAGATACCCTGAGGAGTTCCATCCACACTCCCACCTATGGGATGGTCCTGGGGTTCCCAGGGTGGGAACCTTATTCCAGGGTTAGCTGGCTAGCACACTTCTCTTGCTAGCCAAGGTAGGATTTCATGAAATTGGACTGCCATTACAGTGCTGACAAGCTCATCTGGTGTGACCCTCATTGTTTACATGGACAGAGTCCCTAAAAAACATATTTGCTAAGTAGCCCACACATCCAGAGTGGTCATATGTAAGAGTTCCCAGAATTCCACAATCTCATCCACTCAGCACTTAATTTTTGGAACCCACTGAGTGTGAAATCATATTTTATTGTGATGGTAATATGCATGTCCCTGATTACTAATTAATCTCATCATTTCCCCATATTCTGTCATTATAATCACTTTCTGTGAAATAACTTTTCAACTACTTTAACCATTTAAAAAATATTTGGTAAAATAGACATAACAAAATCTACCATTTCATAGTCTAAGAGAATTAAGTGTATTCACAATGTTGAATAACTCATATGAATATTTTCCTTTCTTCCATATTTTATGGATACATTATAATCATACATAATAGTGGGATTAGTTGTTACATATTCTCTCATACATGATATAACATTATATAACAAATTATATAACAAATATAATTTGGTCAGTGTCACTCCCCCATATTTACCTTTCCCTTCACCTCCTCCCTTCTCCTGGTCCCTTTCCTCTACTCCTACTGCTCTCCTTTCCACCCACAGTTCTTGGCTCATTTCACATAACACAATACAGTCAAATTTTCTTCATTTTCCTGCAAATGACATCAGTTCATTCTTTATGCTGAATAAAACTCCATTGTGTATATATCACACATTTTCTTTATCCATTCATCCATGATATACACTTGGACTGGTTCCATAATTCAGCTATTGTGAATCGTACTGCTATAAACATGTATCAGTAGAGTATTCTGACTTTAATTCTTTAGAATAAATACCAAGGAGTGGTCTAGCTGGGTCAGATGGTGCGTCCTTCCACTCTAGTCTTTTGAGGAAACTCCATACTGATTTCTCCAGAACATTTTCATCTTGTAAAACTGGAACTCAGTCCTCAGTAAACAAAACTCATCATTTGCTCCTTCCCTCATACCTTGGCAACTTCCATTCTACTTTGCCTCTATGAATTTCACCATTCTAGGTAACTCATGGAAGTGGAATATTACAGCCCTTGTCCTCCTAGGGTTGGCTTATTTCACTTAGCACAATGTTCCCCAGTCTCATGCATGACATAGCATGTGCCAGAATGTCCTTTTATTCTAAATCTGAATGGTATGCCATTGTATGTATACACCACGTTTTGTTGACCCATTTATCCACCCATGGGTACTTGAGTTGCTTCTACCCTTCAACTATTATGAATACTGCTGCTGTAGACAGGAGTGCACAAATATCTTTTTGAGATTTTACTTGAGGTTCTTTGGATATATAACAAAAAGCAGAATCTCTGCATCATATGGTAACTCTAAACTTTTTGAGGGACCAGCATACTATTTTCTACAGCACCTGTCCAATTTTTTATTTTCACCAGCATTGCACACATATTCCAGTTTTTCTACATTCTTGCCAACACTTGTTGTTTTGGTTTTTTTTCATCATAGCCATCCCAACAGATGTAAGGTGATATCATAGCTTTGATTTCACTAATGTTTATTGATGGTGAGCATTTTTTTTTGTATTCATTTTGGCCATTTTAAAAATTTATTTAGAAAAATGTCTATGTGAGCTCTTTGCCCATTTATTTATTTATATACTTATACTTGTAATGGGGCTAGAACCCAGGAGTGCTTTACCTCTGAGCTACATCTCCAGTTCTTTTAATTTTTTAGTTTGAGACAGGGTCTTGCTAAGTTGCTTAGGGCCTTCCTTACTTACTGAGGCTGGCCTCAAACTTGTAATCCTCCTACCTCAGGCTTCTGAGTCACTGAGATGAGAGCGGTGCACCACTGCTCCCAGCTTCCTTTACCCATATTTAAATTGGGTATTTTGTTGGTGTTGTTGTTGAGTTGCAGGAGCTGCTTATATGTTCTAGATACTAGGCCTCATCAGCTATATGATTGCAAATATGCCATTCTATAGGTTTCCTTTCCACTGTATTGATTCTGCCCTTTGATGCACAGAATTTTTGAATTTTGATATAATTAAATTTAATTTTACTTTTGTTGTTTGTACTTTTGATGTCATAGCTAAGAAATCATTGTCTATCCCAAGGTCATGAAGGTTTTCTCCTGTTTCCTTCTAGGAGTCGCATGGTTTTAGGTCTTATGTTCAATTTTTTCTTTGATCCATTTTGATTTAATCTTTGTAAATGGTATGTAGTAAGGATTCAAATCCATGTCTTCACCTGTGGCTATCCAATTTTCCCCACACCTGTTGAAGAACTTGTTCTTTCCCTTTTTAATGAAATTATTTGACCATTGAGGTGAAGTTTTATTTCTCTATACTATTCCATTGGTCTATGTGTTTGTCTTTATGCCAGTAACACACAGTTTTGATTATTCTAGTTTTGCAATAAATTTTGAGAGTTCATTTCCTTTGAATATATCCCTTAGAAGTGAGATTGACAGATTGCATGATAGTTGTTTTCCTTTGTGGCTATACTAATTTACATTTCTACTAACAGTGTATGAGAGTCCCTGTTTTTCCACATCCTCACTTGCATTTCTTTCTTCCTCTATTTCTTTCTTTCTTTCTTTCTTTTTGTCTTTTTCATAATAACCATTCTAGCTGGAGTGATATTAGTGACACTGAGCATTTCGATCATTGATATGCTTCTTTTGAGAAATGTCTATTGAGATAATTTGCCATTTTAAAAGCAAATATTTGTGTCATTGCTATTGAGTTGTTTTACTTCTTTATATAGTCTGGATATTAATCCCTTGTTTGATGAACACTTTGGAAATATTTCCTTCCATTCTATTCTTTTTCTCTTCACTCTGTTGATTGTTTTACTTGCTGTGAAGAAACTTTTTAGTTTTTTATAGTCATTTGTCTATTTTTGATTTTGTTGTTTTTGATTTGGGGGACTTAAAGAAAAAAACATCTTTGCCTAAACTTATGTATTGAAGTGTTTCCTCTATGTTTGTTCCAATAGTTTTACATCTTATTGAAGCTTATTTATCCATTTTGAATTTATTTTTTATATGGTAAGAGATAGGGTCTAGTTTCATTCCTATCCATATGAATATCCAGATTTTCTGTCACCATTTGCTAAAGAAACTGCTGTTTTTTTCCAACATATGCCCTTGGCACCATTGTTGAAAACTAGTTGGCTATAATTATGTGAATTTATTTCATATGTCTGTTTTTATGCTGGTACTGTGTTGTTTTGGGTTACTATAGCTTGTAATATGTTTTGAAATCTGGTATTTTGTTGCTTCCAGTTTTATTCTTCTTGATCAGGATTGATCTGACTTTTCAGTTTTTTATTGTTCCATTTACGTTTTAGGATTGTTTCTATTTATGGGAAGAATGTCTTTGGAATTTTGAGGAGGACTGCATTTGATCTGTACATTGCTTTTGGTAGTGTAGAAATTTTCGCAATATTAATTCTTCTGATCTCTATGAACATGGGATGTCTTTCCATTTTTGTGTGTTTATTTCAATTTTTTATCAATGTTTATAATTTTTATTGTAGAGCTCTTCCACTTCATTGGTTAAATTTATTCCTATGTTATTTATTCATTTTTTTGTGGCTATTGTGAGTGGAATTATCTTCTTAGATTTAATTTTTTGCCATATTATTATTGATGTATAATAATGTTAGTGATTTTTTATGATGATTTTCTATGCTACAATTTTACTTTCTTTATTTTAACTCCAACAGACTTTTGGTGGAGTCTTTAGGTCTTCTATATTTAAAATCATGTCATCTGCAAACATATAATTTGATTTCTTCCTTTCCAAAAAAAATTTTTGAATGTCCCTTATTTCTTTCACTCCTTTAATTTACAATTATTTTTATATATTAAACTTACATCCAGCCACCTTAGAAAGCTCCTACTGATTTTTATAACTTGTCTTTAGGTTATTTTGAATTTTTTCTGTAGTCCCTTGTAACATTTGTGTCTATACTATTTCTTCTTTTCCATCCTTATTCTTTTTATTTCTTATCCTTTTCTTATTGTAAGAGCAATAATTTCCATTATGATGTTTAATAAAAATTGTGGTACTGATACTTCTTTTTATCTCTGATTTTCTTATGAAATAATTATAACTTTTCCATTAAGATTGATACTTGCTGTAGTTTTGTGATGTTGTTGTTTTGTTTATTGATATTTTTTGCTAAATACTTTTAAAAAGTTAAGTAAGTTTCCTCTGTTTTTTCCATCCTCCCCACTGCCCCGTCCCCATTATGAATCAACATCCACTTAGCAGGGAGAACATTCGGCCTTTGGTTTTTAAATTGACTTTTTCATTTAGCATGATATTCTCCATCTTCATCCTTTTACCTGCAAGTGCCATACTTTGGGCAAAAGGAAGGGAGGGTAAGAGAGGGGATATAGGGGTAGGAAAGATGGTGGAATGAGATACATCATTACCCTAGGTACATGTATGATTGCACACATGGTGCAACTCTACATCATATACTACCAGAGAAATGCAAAGCTGTGCTTCATTGTGTACAATGAACTGAAATGCATTCTCCTGTCATATATAATTAATTAGAACAAAATTTTAAAAAATGTCTAGTACTGCTAAAAAAAGATTGAACTGTGACCTGATTTTTAGTTTAAAGGATACAGAACTTCGTAGCAAATATCAGAGTGCAGAATTATTCATGTGCTAAGTAAATGTTGTGACCTAAAAAAAAAAAAAAAAGTTAATTCCTAGTCCTATTTATTTTGGTTTGTTCTATTTGTTCTATTTTGTTCCTTTTTTTAAAACAAAAATGGCTGTCAAATTTTAGAAAGTGATTTTTCTGTAACTATTGAGATAATCAAGTAGTTTTTTAATGGTTATATATTTGATCTTCTTTAATGTTTTGCATTACACTTATAAGTACTTTAGTTTAAATCATCTTCCCATAAACTTGAGTTTATTTTGATACTTTTTTTTCTTGCGTATTGCTGGATCCAAATTAGAATATTTTGAGATCTTTGAAAATTGCTTAAAAATATTTTTTTTTCTTTTTTTCTTTTATGGTCCCTAGCTTGTCTTGCTATCAAATTTATATTAACAACTTTTTCTATTCTCAAGAAGGCATTACACATTGAAATGCATTTCTTTTGTTTTTGAAAATCTAGTACCACTCACTTGGGTGTCCTTATGTCTATTAAATAAACATTTTAGTAGTTCATAGAAGTATTGTCTTTGTTGTTGGAGTCAATTTTGGTACATCATAGTTTCAAAGAAACTATTATACATTTCTCCCAATTTTTCAAATTGGTATGTGCATGTTTATGGCAGGCTTGTGTTTTTATTCCAGGCTATTTTATTCTTTTGTTCCATTCTTCTCAACAGAAGTTAATTATTTTAAAAACTCTTTTCAAAGCATCAATTTCAAATATATGGATCTTCTATCACTATCTTTTATCAACTTCATTGATTTTTTACTTCTACTTTATTGTCTTTACATGTACTGTCATTGAAATTCTTATTCCACTTTTTAATCTGAATGATTAAACTGATATTTTAAAAATTTTAACCAGGAAACTTATACCACTAATTATATACCATTCTTCTTTGCTAAAAAAAAAAAAAAAAAAAAGAATATATGGCTATAAATTTGCCTTGAAGTTCTACCTCTGCTTCATCCCACATTTTGTTGTTGTTGTTTCCTTGTGTGTCAGAGGAGGTCTTGCTATGTTTCCCAGGTGGTCTTAAATTCCTGGGCTCAGGTGATCTTCCTGCTTCAGCTTCCCAAGTGGCTGTAACTATAAGCATGCACCACTGCATCCCATGGGTTTGGAAATGACATTCACTTCTAAGTATTCTAAATTTACAATCTATTTGTTCCATGAATTACTTAGACATAAACACTTATAACTTCTAGAAACTTGAAATATTAACCATTTTGTTATTGATTTCCTCAGAAAGCATTATATGCATATCATATTTAAAAAATTTGTGGACATCTGTTTTATGGCCTAAAATTCAATTAGCTTTTGTAATTGTTCCCTATGATCTTAAGATGCATGAGTAATTTCTAACTGTTGCATGTAAGGTGATGCTTATGTTCATGTATGAAACCACTACTTAAAATACTATTCTGTTCTTCTTTATTTTTTCCAAGTTTTTGTGATTGTTTTTTTGTTAGTAATTGAGAGGCATATATTCTTTTGGTGTATGTATTTAAAATTTCTACTGTGGCAGTAGAATAGTGGATTTCACTCTCTAATCCTATGATATTTTGTTTATATATTTGAGGCTTCATATTTTACATTTGTTCTATCTTCTTGATAAATAACATTTTAAAGTTATACAGAAACCTCTTTATCTTTAATACTAATTTTTATCCTAGTATCAAATTTTTATGATTATAAACCACCCCAACTTTCTTTGATGAATGTTTCCATGGCATCATCTCTTTTACAAAATTTATTTTATTACAGAAAACTTCAGCACACAAAGTATACAAAATATTGTAATTTGTTACCCTAAACCTATAAAACATAAAATTCATAACATTTTTTTTTTGTGGTACTTAAAATCTAACTTGCGGTATTCTACCACTAAACTATGCTCCCCCAACCCTTTTTGTTTTTATTTTGAGACAGGATCTTGCTAAGGCTGGTCCTGAACTTGCAATCCTCCCTCCTCAGCCTCTGTGTAGCTGGGATTACAGGTGTGCACCACCATGCTCAGCTATTTAAACATTTTTACCCTAAACATTTTAAACATAGGAGATCATACCTTTTACAATTTAAGCACTATTATTTTCTACATTTTTGGTTTCTATGCTACATTTTAAAACTCCATAATTTTTCCAATGATATTATTACTATAATGAGTATTTTATACAAATGGTGCTTGTGTAGAACTGTGTGGAGATTTACTAATATATGTATACAAACAAATACATATTTATTTGTCAAATACCTTTTAGATGTTTTTTGGGTGAATGCCTGTTGATGGAAATTGTTTAGAAACCTTTTTCTCTTATTTTTATTCTGAAAAGATGGTTTTGTTGGGCACACAATCAGCATTATGTATGTATTAACCATCATCTTTTGGCTTCAATTACTGCTATTGCTTCCATCACACTATAATTTTTAAATGTCTGAGTTTTTTTTTTCTTGATGCTTTTAAGATCTTTTGTCTCTGGTCTGCTGCAGTTTGATTATCATATTATTATTTTTGTGTGGACTTTCTGTCTTTTAGCAGCATCTATCTTTCTATGTATGTGAATTTATTATTTTCATGAGGTTCGCAAAACTCTCAGCCAGTGCATCTCCAATTTTTCCTGTTCCTTTATAATTACTAATTTCTTCCTCTGGGACCCTTAAAGTTTGAATCTGAGGCTTGGTTATTTTAATCTTTATGTCTCAAGATCTCTTATGTTTTTCATCTCCTTATTTTTCTGCACTGCATTCTTAATAATTTTCTCAGATCTAATTCCAAGTCTACTAATTGTTTTATCTGCTATGTATAATCTGTGTTTTAATCAATTCACTAGCTTTTTTCATTTCAATAGCTATATTTTTAATCTCTAAATTAAGTCATTTCTTCTGTATGATTATAGTTGATAGTCTCTAGTTCCTTCATTTTAAAACCTCTCTCTTTCAATTATTTAAGCATCTTAGATTATGGTTTTACATTCTGTATTTGGAAAGTTCCAGTGTCTTAGTTCTTGATAATCTAAATCTCTTCTGGCTCTTTTTTTCTGCTACTAATTTATTTTCTGAATTTTTTCCTGTTTGGTAAGTTTAGATAGTGATTTCAAATTTTGTTGTTCTTAATCTGAGGATCACATGATACATTCTTTGTTCCAGTAAGGGTTTGTGATTGCTTCTGCCAGAGGCTAGTGCACCTCCAGCCAGGTAGTAACTGACCTAGTGAGAATCCAATAGATTCAGGTTCCCTTCCCTGAGGAAAACCCAATTGCAACACTCCCATCACAGGCCTAATATGTGCATTTTGCTTTCTGCTCATGCTTCCCTATAATTGTTCTCTTCCTTCACACCTAAAGACTTAATTTATTTTTCACGGAGCCCATATGTTCATACATTAAAATTTTATTTGTTGTATATCTATGGCTGATTTAATTTTTTTTTTATTTTTGGACAAAGGTAACAAAACTCTTGAATAGTGAAAATCATCTTAATACATGGTGCTGGGGCACTTAGTCCACATGCATAAGAATGAGGTCGGACCCCTACCTCACATCATATACACAAAATACCTCAAAATGGTCAACAACACAAAGGGAGAAAGAGTCCAAAACCTAGAAAGGCAAATATGAGTGAATCTTAAATCTTGAGAATATTTCTCTTTGGCTTGACAAACAAAGAAAAAAGCAGGATGGATTGAAGAAAGCTGTCAGACTTTTTGGATTCTGGAAGCTGAGACTGTAATGCTACTTGACTTCATATAGTGCACTATTTCTCAATGAAAGGGAAGAATGTTACTGACGATGACCCAGGGATCCTCAGGCCCCCGACTGCTACTACAAGCCAGGGGTTCAGGGATGATTTATCCTCCATTTCAAAGGATGGACTTGGCTTACTGGTTTCTGTGGTGGAGGATGTTCAACTCAGGGACTCAAGGGCAGAGCCCCATGGGGACGGGGTCTTCTGAGGGAACAGCAGGGCTGGTGCTCAGCTGAGCCAAGGAGCAGGTTACACTCACACAGCTGTGGGGTTAATGCTGTCACTCTCACCCACTTGGGCTGGAAGGTGAGTCATTAAGCCAAAGAACATTCTTACTTCCTTTTGGAAAGGGAATGTCTACCCCAGGCCTGTCACAGCATTGTATCTTAGAAGCACATAAATCTGGCTTCACAGGTTCACAGCTGGGGTGAAACTTTGCCCCAGAATAAATTGTAACTCCAACTTCATCCATGTCTCACATAGATGATATTTACACGAGACGTTGGGCTTTAGAATTAATGTTAGAACAAGTTAAGACTTGTGGGGCTGTTGAGATGAAATAAATGTATTTTGAATGCACCAAAAGAAAAAGAAATTGAACCTTATCATGCTTAAAACTTTGTACATCAAGGAACATTATCAGAAAAATGAAAAGACAATAAAATGGGGAAACTATTTGCAATTTCTATAGCAGATAAAGAACTATTATCAAGAGTATGTGACGTCTTCTTATAAAGTCCATAATAAAAAAACAAAGAATCTAAAGGGCAAAGGGCTTGAACAGACATGTCTCCAAAGAAGATACACAAATAGCAATGAATTACATGAAAAAGGGTCAACGTTACTCAGAAATGCAAATCAAAACCACAATGAGTTACCACTTCACACCCACTAGAATGGCTATAGTAAAAATTAAAAGGTACAATAAAAAGCGTCAGTGATGATGTGGAGAAATGGAACCCTTGTAAATTCCTGGTGGAAATGCAAATGCTTCAGCTGGGGCAGAAAAGAACTAAGCAGTTCTCACAAAGTTGAACATAAAATTGCCATGTGATTCAGCAATTCTGCTGCTAAGTATATACTTCTAAGAATTGAAAACAGGGACTCAAGTGGATACTTGTTCATAGCTGCACTATTTATAGTAGCCAAGAGGTAGAAACAGCCTAAATGTCCATCAACAGATGAATGGATAAGCCAACTGTTTTAGAGATGCACTCAGTAGAATATGAGTCATACAAAGGTACAAAGAACTGATATATGCTACAGTGTAGAAGAACCTCAAAACATTATTCTGGGCAAAAGAAGGCAGGCACTAAAGGTCACATATTTCCTAATTCCATTTACATGAAATATCCCAAATAATTAATCGAAATGGACATAAAGCAGATTGGTGGTTGCCAGGGGTTGTGGGGAATGCAGAATGGGCACTGATTGCATCATAGATTCAGGGTTTTCCTTCAGATTGATGAAAATTTGGAATTAGATAGGTGTGATGGTTGTGTGATATTGGTTACATACTAAGTGCTACTGAATTGAATGCTATAAGATAGATTGTTTTGTGTGGTATGAATAGCATCTCTCTCAGAATTATTTATAGCAATTTTCCCAGTTATGTGTGTAGTTTAGCAGGTGGACCTGGTCAGAGTCTACTGGAATTATAAGTAGCATTTTTCTTTAACTGTAAGATCCTTCAGATGCTTTAAGATGCTAATGTGCATTGACGCCTTCCAAGTAAGAGAGAAAACGTGCAGGACTTAAGGAGGTGGCAGGCGTGGGGAAGACAGCTTTAAAGAACTTGGGTGCTTGTGGCAGCAGCAGCAGCAGTAGCTATTGTAGTCATGGATACATTGGTAACTTACTTCATACTGTGTTCTAGGTACCTCAGAGTGGTTAACTCCCATAATACTCAGAACAACTCTATGAAGTAGGTCATATTAACATCTGTGTTCACAGAGAAGGAAACTGAGTACCAGCTGTTAACCCTATAGATTTGAGTTCAGTCTAGCACTCTGATCCCTCCACCAACAAATCCTCAGATGTCAAAGTTTCCTTAAGGTCAATGTTCAGAGCTGGGCAGAAGCTCTGGGCAGGCATGGGCACTGATAGGATGATGGCCTGAGAGAATGGCAGTGGAGAACCCCCACCCAGATTTTTCCATGTGAGCTTTTGTGGGGAATACAGTTATTGATTTATGATTCTTGAACTCTTATGTGAGCATGCATTAGCCTCAAGCCAAAAGAAGCCCTTGTTCCAGAGCCTTCTTTTCTGCTCCTTTTCTTGCCCTGGTTCAATCCAGCTGATTCCTCCTACCTCTTAATTATCGTGATATATATGTAAACTCCCACATGCCTATCATCTATCCATGAGCTGAGTTCACACTGCTTTGTGGGATAATGCATGCTTCTGTGTTTCTTTAAGGATACACACCACAGTGCCAATTCAGCATGAACACTGGTGCCAGGAAAGGAGGTCAGCTTGGGATTGACGAATTTGCCTCCTCAGCCTCCTCTCCATGGACTCCCATCACCCTCGGCTCCATCCATCACAGCTGCAGCTCAGCCTGGTGATGTATTACACTAACATATCATTAGTGCAACGGCAGAGCAAGGAGCTTTGATGATGTATTGGGGCCATACATCATCAGAATGAGTCACTCTGATGATGTATAACTCAAAAGATGGTACTATCCAGGGAAATGTGGACATACCATAAATCAGGGACAATGTTAAAGAAGAAAACTCAGGACAGCCTCAGAAGGAAAATAAAGGTTCACAGGGGTCTCCCGCAGTAGGGGTTGAGAGACAAAACTAGTAAATTCCTAACGGCTCAGATTGAAGCTTTCTGTTAGCTGTGGCTTCCTTAATGACTAAACCAGATCATCAGCATCCCAGGGTGACACTTGGATTTCCTTTCCATCTGGAATTCAGTTTGGCTTCTGCTTTCCTGCAAAGACCCCTTGTCCTGATGGAGATTCAGCGTCCGTTAGATGAAACGGAAAATGCTCCAGGTCTGTGCTTCATCCGGGTTCTCTTGGATTTGTCATCCCTAACTATGGTGGTGTGTATGGGCTTTTTAGACTGACATGGGTCAAGCTCATATTCTTGCAAAAGTCCTCAGCCTTTAGCCATTGATTACTGAAAATCCTTTACTCATGAAGGAGTGTGAGTTTGACATTAAATTGCTAAAATCTAGCCAGAGGAACCCTGGCTTGTCCCTAGAAGTTCTAAACTCTTAGAACCTAGATGCAGATTTCTATTTGTTAGCAGGATAGATCTTTGATGAAACTTTTTTTTTTTCTCTCCTCAAAATAGTCACAGAAAGGGGAGGGCTCTATATAACATTTAATTAAAAGAACAGAAAAAAGTAGATTTTCATGCAACCAACTATTCCATAGGACTAGAAATGTAGAGACTTGGTTTTATGGAGCATCCATGGAAAACCCTAGCATTCCAGCTCCCTATCTTTCCCAGTATTAGTCCCCCCATAAGGAAGATAAGTTGTGGAAAACTTTCAGGCTCCTTTTGGTATCCTCAGACCAGGGGGTGTGTGTGGCGTTTTCATAGTCAAGAATATAAACCTCTTTTTAACTTTTAAAAGTGGTCAATAAAGAAAGCCTTAAAGAAAGGGAGTTGAGAGCCACAGGGCAGAAGGAGAGGTAAGACCACACGCAGGCACACTGGGGGAAAAATTAACATTTATGTTTAATGTGTTATTTAATGCTGAGCTGTCAGGTTGAGATCTGAGACCCAAGCACACTGATTCTATCCCTCCACCCATACAAAATCAAATAAAAATCAAAGCCTAGGTGCTTCGGGACTGGAGAATATCAGAACTCAGCCCTTGGCATATGGGATCCATTACAGGCAAGGAGTCTTCCTCTGGGGGCTCCTTCTCCTGGTCCCCACCCACGCTCCAGCGAGGGAGGGAGCAGCCAGCAAAGGTTCTTCCAGCCGCCCCTGGTCATGTTGCTGTGACTCACTGCCTTTGTTTATTGCAAGTTCTGCAGTGAACTGTGTCCTGGAGGGCAGAACAACTGTAGGATCCTCCTAGGGGGACCCAGAAGAGGGGCCTGAGCCAACCATAAAACACAGCAGCCCCTCCTCTCTCCCTATGGGAGGAAGGGGGGCTTCACCACCTGAGCAGAAGTTAAGGGAACAAAATGTCTTTTTTTTTTTTTTTTTTTTTTTTTTTTATTGTTCTCAAATAGTTGTGCCTTCAAAGCCTTTTAAAAGTTGAAACAAAACAGATCTTGCCTCTGCTCTTTAGTTTTCTCCGTGGGGGAAGGGAGCAGAATGAAGTTGCTGATAAAGCCAGCACACTCCTTGGGAGGTGTTTATAAAGGCGCTGGCTCTTAAAGAGTCCCATAATGCCTTGGGGCTGTTACCTACATCTGTCTGTTCTGCCTATGTAATGAGAAGCTGTGAGGCACAGGGAATTGGGCACCAGGGGTGTATGCCACAGACAATGCCAAGGGTCTGTTGAGACCGACAGGGCAGTACAACTCAATGGTCAACACCAGGAAAAGCAGAACATGCAATCTGTCAGAGCTATAGCTTTAGCTATCATGCCACCAGTTCACTTAAGGTGTGGGGTATAGCTCTATGGCACTACAGCCATCAACTGATCTTGCCAATTCGGCCCACAGTGCTGTGTGTTCAGATCATCAAACCCTGTATTCTGTAATGCCAACAAGAACAGTGTCTGCGCCGGTAGCAATTTGTACCACCATGATTACACATTGATTGGGTATCAGCAACTGGCTTACCACAAACCTCACTCAATCTTTGCAATAACTTGAAGGGGTAGTTTTCTTCATTGCATTTTTAGAAGAGAAAACTGAGGCTAGCATGATAATATATCTGGTCTGCAGTCTGACAAATTTCCTTGGACTCCTACACTTCTACCTTTTGATGTCACCTGACCTCTAATACAGAGGCAGAGATTCAGTGCTCCCCAAGCAGGCCCTGAGCCTCTCCCGTGCTTCGTTCCCTTCTCAAGCCTTCAGAAATGGTGCAGACTTCCATTCCAGCACCATGACCAACCTCTCTAAAGCTTGGTGCAAAAGCTATTATATCTTAAAGTCCCTGTCCCTGTTATCACCATTCCTCCATATTGGTGGGCTTTGTATCCACCCATTCAACCAACCATGCATTGAAAATATGTGGAAAACCTGTGTCTCTACCAAACATGTACAGACTTTCCCCCTTGTCTTTATTCCCTAAATAATACAGAATCACAGCTATTTAGAAAGCATTGACATGCATTAGATATTTTTAACTAACCTAGGATGATTTAAACTGTACAAGAGGATGTGCATGGGTTATATGTAAATACCAAACTATTTTATGTAAGGGACTGGAATGCCCATGGAAGTTCATATCCATGGGGCAAGATTTCTGGAACCAACACCTTCAGATATAGAGGAATGACTGTTTTTTGCATGAATTAAAGAATGGGGGTAGGGTGGGGGGGGAGGAATAGTCCTAAATATCAGAAGCCATTCACCCAAAGGCACGTAGTAAAGGAACAAGAATCAGGTGGATGGGTGTGTCTGCTCCTTGTTTGTGGAGGGCTTGTGGTCTACCGTGTGCTTGGATTTCCAACATCAGCTCTGAGACTGGTCCTTTGATAACCTGTATACCCCTCCCCTGTCTTCAGAGAATGTGTCCAGAGTCCAGAGGGCAGCAAAACCACCCAGAGATAAAACTATTTAACTTTTCCTAAATTATCTGAATCTCCAGAATAAGTAATAACAATAACAATAAAAACACCCTTGCTATGTTATTTAATGCCCCCCCACTTCAACATAATAATGCATGCTTTTACAAGATGGAGGTGCAAGAACTAATAAAATATATGGTTTAATTAACTAAACTTATGCTGTAATCCACATTAGAAGGCCATGATTTAGCATGCACTCTCATCCTCAGGACAGAATAATGCAAACAGCATAATTAAAAGTTGATGAGAAGTATATTTATTGGGCTCACAGAAAGAAGAGACACCCAGATTTATGATACATAAAGTAAACCTTTAGTTTACAATATAATTAATATTTTAAAAACTACAGCGTGCATATAATGCAGCTGAAGAGTCCGCCTCCGCGGAAGGATAATTTCTTTGGTGCTGATCTTGGCCCCATTTAATAGTAAATTATGTTACTGAGCATATACAAATGTAACATGATCTATTATGATCTAGAGATGATGCTCATTGAGATGTCTGCAACTATGATAGATCATGGTTGTGCGTCTCTGAAGACATGGAGGATGGTTGAAGGGCCAATTATTTATCTGTGGCATGAATTCCACGGCTATTAGTCACACACATGGTGACGCAAAATGAGGGTATGCCACTACATTTTAATCAATCCCTGCTCAAGAAAACCCCTCGTTAGCACAGAGCTGAGGACATTAGGAGTTTGCAGGAGAAAGAGGAAAGATGTAGAAAAGGAGGAGGGCTGTGTGAGGGGGGACAATCTCAGAGTCCCAGAGAGCACCCGACAGCCACACTGGCTCTGGGGCTCTCCAGCATTTCTGAGCTCGGGCTGTGGTTTTCGGCTCATAGAATTCTCATAACAATTTTGTGTGGTCAGTACCACTTTTTATCATGCCTTTTGTGCAGATGAGGACACTGAGGCCTAAAGAGATTACCATACCAGTGAGGGCAGAGCCAGCATATCCAGCCAGGTTCTAGAAGGCATTCTGTCCATCCGGGGATTCCATGGAGGATCTTGGAGAGAGAAGAGAAATATTTCCCTAAAATCCAGTCCACAAATCTCCTCAGGGTCCAGGATCTCAGGACTCCTCTTGCACAGTTTCTCCTCTCATATACACACCTGTGTATATGTCTGTGAGGGCAAAACCACTCATTTCCTATCCTTTCTTCAAAGATAGTGCTGATCCTGTACACTAAATATTCTCCAAGAACTTCACCTTTGACCCTAGCCTCAAGGATATTCCAAAGAGGGTCATACTGGCTACCATTGAAGAGCTACAGTTTCCCTTGAAAAAAAAAATTGTCCAAATATAAAACTAAATAAGCTTATTACCGTCCTATGGTTTTTTTTTTTTTTTAATTTTACCCTGGGGATTTAGTTTAAAAAATAGATATATTTTCTTTGTACTGAAACAGACATTACAAACTTGGAAAAAGTAAGATGGTTTGTACATATTCTCTGGTATCCATCCTGTGTAGCTTCCCTGGGCAGAGCAGTCTGCCTCATCCTGTGGGCTTCCAGGAGTGTGGACACCGTGTGTGTTGGTTCATCCTATTTCAGTTGTCTGTCTGTACTCTTTGTCCTGACATCTGGATGACGACCGTGCGAACCACTGAAGGGTTTTAAGAAGAAATAACTGGGTAAATTTCCTTATTCAATATATACATGTCACGGGTCATGGAACAGTTAGGCACATCTAATAGAGAATTGGCAGATAGTGTTCAGGCACATGGCAGAACTCTTAGGAGGCACAGAGGCCTGGGACTTTGGATTTTGGATCCAAAAGTAAGATCTTAATCTGGGTCCTCTCAACTAAGATTCATAACTGCAGACTGGAGGTGTCTAGTTCAGCATCATCACACTTCCTTCTCAGCTGTAGCCAGACTCAAAGTGAAAACCACATGGTTTCCTTATCCCCGGAGGGACCCATTTGGCTTGAGGCTTGAGAGAGTCTTCACTGGATCCTGAGTGACACTTTGTCCCAAGAAAGGAACACCGTGTCCTGGGCATGGGCTCTGAAACCCTGTCATTGGTGGCCTGGACAGGACATCATCCAGCTTTCAAATCAAGATGTTTACCAGGTTTCAGTGGAACTAAGTGAAACAGTTATCTAAAATCCTAGTGTTGGAGACACTCTCAGGAATGAGGCAGTCAACGGAAACATACAAAATAAATTACGTACAAAGCAGATAAAGAAAATAATTCCAGTTCTTCTTCATTATCTGCTTCATTACACTTTTTAGTGCTTATTAAAATCGTTGTTAAATGATTTAATTTTGTTTGGAGAAAAAAAAAAGTGGATGAAAAAGGGAATAAGAGATTAAGGAGATAAACTGCTGAGGTTTCCATTTTGGAACTGGTTGCAGAGCGAGGCAACGATGAGAAAATTAATTTGTAGGTCTCTCTGGAGGAGCAGTCAACACCAGGCACCACAACACATGCTATTTGCCTTATTTTTTGTTTAATTGGCATGGCCTTCTCTGGGGAGAGCTCAGGCTAAGCCAAGTAAGAGGATAAATCACCTTTAGTGTGGCCCCTTCTGGGTCACGGATAATTTTTCTGACAGCCATGTCAGATCAGGATGCTAATGTATCAGCTAAGTCTTCTGTATACCAGCATTGAGAGTGTAATTTCCTTCCTATTAGCACACATACTCACACAAACTCATTCCCCAGGGTGGTTTAATGAAAGTCCCTGTTACGAACTTAGGGAAGAAGCTCTCTAAGCAAGGCTGGGATGGACTTTGCCAGGGCAGATAGCGGTCTTTGCTTCTAGATCACAGTTTCTTTTCACCCTAGCCGGGATGTAGTGTCTTCTAGTTACCCCGATACCCTGAGATGCATGCCTGTGTGTGGTCCAGCAGGTTTGTGGTGGTGGTAGTTGTCTTGAAGAGAGCTTACTTTGTTCTGACAATTGACTTTGGGACACATTATCTTTGGCACGTGTTATGGTTTGAATAGAGTTTGAGTTTGCTGGGAACTGGGCTCCCAGTGTGGCATGTGAGGGTGGTGGAAATCTTGAAAGGAAAGGCCTGATAGAAGGTAATGAGGTCAGGGGTCACAGCCCTCAGAAGGGGTTAACGCTGGCCTTGCAGAGTGTGGTTGTTCTCAGGAGAATGGGTTGTTATAAAGAAAGCCTGGGGGGCTGGGGATGTGGCTCAAGCGGTAGCGCGCTCACCTGGCATGCATGTGGCCCGGGTTCGATCCTCAGCACCACATACAGACAAAGATGCTGTGTCCGCCAAATACTAAAAAATAAATATTAAAAAAAAAAATTCTCTCTCTCTCCCAATCTCTCACTCTCTCTCACTCTTTCTTTAAAAAAAAAAAAAAAAAAAAAAGCCTGGCTGTCTCAGCTCTCACTCTTGATCCCTGTCTCACAATGTGATTTCATTTTCCTGCAGACCACTGGTTTACTTTCTTTTTCTAGGTCATGATGTAGCCATAGGGCCCTTGCCAGGATGCTAGGGCCAGGCTGTTTGGTCCCTCCAGCCACCAGAATTGTGAGCCAAAGAAATCTCTTTCCTTTATAAGTGTTCCAGCCTCAGGTTTTTTTGTTATAGCAATCACAAAGTAGAATAATATACCATGTGAAATATTGGGAGTTTAACATAGGCCTTTAGAACACAAAGCCTGAACCCATATGAATAAGAGCAGTGGTGTAAATGTTCACTTATAAGACAAGCTCATAGGAAGGTACTAGAAAAAGGAGATTGTGTGTGCTCTTCAAAACACATGGCAGACCCGCAAAACTCTACTGACTACAGTTTGGAAATCCTGAGGATGGTTCTAGATGCTACAAGTTCCAACTTAGGTTTCAGGGAGATTTTTTTTTAAAGGTCAGACCTTTTAGAACCAGTCCTGGGGCTTCCGATGTCAATATGAAATCCTAGGCAAGGACTTAAATATGTCCTTGACCTCCTAAGTACAGTCTACTTTCTACTCTCACCTTAAGGTGGACATCTTTTATCTTCTGTGACAGTCACATCAAACCATTTGACATTCCTTTAATGTTCCATGCACTTTTATTCTGTGTGAAGACTTCTGCTCCCTGAGGCAGAGAGAATCCCGGCTTCTCTGCGTGGGCTTATTTATCACACACTCATCCTGATGAATGAGTACGCTTATTTGTGCAATATCTCTTCTTGAAAGTCTCTGAGCTCCTTGGGAGTGGAGACTGTTGTCTTATCCCTTATGAAATGGATATTGTGGATATCATTGGGTCTGGCACATAGTAGGCCCTAAATGAATATAATATAGCATGATAAAATTATCCCTCAAAGGAAAGTAGAGGAGATAGGAGATTATGTAACTATTTCCAAGGCAACTCCTATAAGAGGTTCATGTCTTAAAGGTTACAGCAGTTTACTGGAGGAAAGCACCAATATGCATTGTGTTATCTTGAGTGTTCCCATCATCTCTGAGCATCCGGGTCCTGAGATGAAGAGATGTCCCATGTCATGGGTCAGAATGGTGGCAGTTGCAGGCTTCTGAGTCCTGGAGCAGAGCATCTTCTCTTTGAATTCTAGAAGTTGATTTTTATCATTCTGCCCAAGCCAACCTCTGTAACACTCTTGGTCTCCCTATAACATCAAACTCCTTCCTATCGATGGTCAAGGGGAACACCTTTAAGAGCTCAGCCAATAGACAAAAGACCTTCCAAAGACAACTATGAGTGCTGAGGCTAAAAGGAAACCTCCAACAATGGAGACAAACTGGTCAGACAGGCCAGAGGTCTGCAAAGTCCTTGACACTAAGGACTCAACATTAGCCTCCATATGACATCTGATAGTTACTGACCATCCCTGTGAGTGCAGAGAAATTGTTATGTTCTTTCCTGGAGATACCCTGTGCACCACTCACATTTTTTTGTGCTGCCCAGAGACTCCTATCCACTGCTCAATGTGACCAATGTCATCAACAGGAGAGTAAATGGGAAATTTGTGGCATCGACCATCAGCAGAGGCAGAGGGAGAGTGGTGCTCAGAGGACTGTGCAGGGCTGACTAGGCAGGTGCCAGGGATGAGCCAAGCAAAATCTTTCCTTTATCCTGACGCCTCGCCTCCCAGGAGCCTTTGGACTCCATTACTAAATCCTCTGCAAACTGCAGTGAGGGCAAAAAGCCAGGTTTTGCCTTTCATAATGGATTTGGGCGTAAATGAGGATTGTTCCTAGGTAACTCACCCTGCCCTACTTTCTCCTACCTGCTTTCTAACAAAGTCAACCAGAGAGCAAACAGAGTTGGGCCCGAGATTTAAAACAGAAAAATCCTCCCTTTCACAGTGCTTCTACTTACAAATATGTATTCTGTATTTATATAGCATATTAAAACCCAAAACCTACAGTAATGCAACATTAAAGTCAAGAAATGCAAAAGTGAAGGGTTTATGGCATTGTTAGCTTGCCACATTGTGCATTCTGCATAATGAACCTCACCTTGAAATTCAAGCCATATACCATGTGGCTGAGTTCACCCCACCAGGCAAACCTTGAACCTTTTGCATTTTGTGAATTTCATTACCTCGAATTGCAATATTAATAACTGAAATGTGCAGCTGAGAAAATGCTAATTTTCTGCTTTTCTTTTCATTTTTTTTCTTTCATCCATTTCCCCTTCTAATTAAAAAAAAAAAAAAACTGGGGAAGGTAAAGAAATAAGGATGGGGACAGATAAGAAGGAAACTTACCATAAGAATTTGCAATATTAGACAATTTTATGGGAGGGAAACTGAGGCCCAAAGGGGCATGCAGTTTTCCCAAAGATATTTAGCTCAACGGTGACCCTTAGAGTAAGTTTTCCAGTATAAACTCAATGTTCTTAGCTGCATCATTTTCATGCCAATTATTTGGTGAAGATCCAAATCCCAATGGGGAGATAGATCCGATAGCAAAATAAGTAAAAGCAAAGGCCAAAGCTTCTTTGAGCCTAAAACTACTTTTCTTCCATTTATCCTGGTTATCTGGTTTATCATCACTTAGCATAACTCTGATCTCAAAGGTGCAGAACTGACTCTAAATACCGGCATTCTAAATACTGCTGCAAACAATAAAAGAACCCATTCTGATTTTGGCTATGTAATTCACAAAGAGAAGACTATTTTAACTCCTAAAGTAACCTGCATGGACAAAGCCCCAGGGTCCTAAAACTAGCCTCAGCCATATTCCTTTCATCCCAATGAGCTGGCCCCCTTGCAGAGAGTGCTGCTCCCCATTTCTCATAGAGAAACAAATACAGGGGTCTGAGGTTGAAAGTCCATTGACATCCCTGACCTCCTGTTGAGCAATCTATTGTCAGGACAGCTTGGGGTCAATCTGGAAAAGAAAAAATGGTCAGTGTGACCTCTAATCGGACTTTTCAATGAATTGGGCCCAAGGTTACTTGGCACTTGAGGTGCTTACAGAATCAAAAACAACAACAACAAACATTTGTGTAAATGGCTTTGTACTTCAGGAAATTTGACCGTGGAACATTCACTTCTTTGTTTCTTGGCCAGAACATACAGGAAGATCATGTCAACTTGATGAGTGTTGGTCCCAGTCAAAGAAAGAGGGAGGAGATGAGAGAAAAGCAAATGCATACCCCAAAGCCCAGGAAGAGGATATCACACATCCCTTCTAGAATTTTCCCAAACAAAATGCCTGCAATTTTCCCTCTAAGGAGAACCTTTCAAAAGAGACCTCAGTATTCCACACACTTCTTAGACATGGGAGTCATTTCCGATTTGTACAATGGTATGAAATCACAGTGTGTTTTTCTGTGCTGGAAAGCTGGACCTTATACCTAGGTCCTCACTCTGCAGCAGTGTTTGAAGAAAGGGGTAGCAACTTCAATACAGCATGCCAGCTCCTACCCCTGGTCACGGGGACAGTGAAAACCAAGTGCTCCAAAGTGGGAGGAGAGGATTCCCTCAAGATGGTTTTGCTAAGTTTGAGGACATCTTTTCAAACGACTCAGAATCCCAGTGGATGGAGTGAAAACAGATGTAATGAGGCAGGAGATGGAGAAAAGAGGAAACACCCAAGAGTAGCAGATGAAAGTCAGAAACTAATGCCCATCAAACAGGAGACAGGAGGAGAAGGGATTTTCCTCACTCCATCAATCCTGTTCAGAAGTGGCTTCCTCTTTCTTGGTCAGTTTATTGGATCCAAAAGGTGCTTACCTCAGCCAAGACAGTCTGCCCTCCTCTCCCCCACCTCTCTCCTCAAGTCCCTACTCTCCTCCTAACAGATGGTAGCACACACAGAGCATTTTTTTTTCTTCTGATGCTAAGCATGATTTACAGGCTTGAGTTATTATTTATCATTATTCATTTTCTGTCAGCAGTGCATTGAAGGTTAATAGAAATGCCAGCATGCTCACTGATTTACTTAGTAAAATATTTGTTCCAAGGTTTAGGTCATATGATTGGTGTCTGAGTGAGTTTCAGGTTTATGCATTATGAAAAGCAAGATGACTTGACCTTCAGCCACCAACACTAGCACCATATATTACTTTAGTGAGTGACCTTCAGAGCCCTAAGACACAGTAGATGTATTCAACACATGTTAGTCTCCTCCATATTGCTGGCATTGTATACATACCAGCTGAGTTTATGCGATGTAAGCTGAGCCCTGGAGCCCATCTAATGAATGGGAGGCAGATGAGATGTAAACTCTGGCTAAACCAGACCCTCTTCTTAAGATAATAAACTGGCTTTGCAGCCCAGCTGCACTGAAGCTGTGTGTACACAGAGAGACTAAGCACTCCACATTGCCTCCTGGGCTGCTTACAGATCAGCAGAGAGAAGGATGGAGACAAAAGAAAAATTCTGAAGGAAACTGAGTTGGGATGGGCCATTAATCAGGGGCCCAGGGGGAGAACAGGCTTGGAGGGACCCTTGATGCTGGTGTCATCGTGCCTCTCTGATTGCAGACTGGGGATGCCAGAAGAAGGAGATGGAATACAAGGAAGAGATATGAGTCTTGGTCTCTAGAAGCTTGGCATCAGGTTAGCAGAAGAGACCTATAAATGGCATTGCAGTAATGCAAACATATAAAAATTGTGATAAAGACAAAGAAAGGGTAATTACTTTCTGAAGGGCCAGTTGTAACCAATTCTGGAGAGGTAATGTGGTTATCACCTTGTAATGGGTTCGAATCACAGGCCCAGATTTGGGATGTGTGGGTTGGAGTTCCAGCTCCCACTGAGTAAGGGGACTGAATCTCTTTAAGCCTCAGTTTTCTTGTTAAAATAATCATAATAATTGTAACAATCTCGTGAGGCTGCTGAGCAGGCCAATTGAGATAGTGTATGTAATGTAATGATAATAAAATGCATATAACACATATCTTGTGCCCAGCATATGCCAGTTTAGTCACCACATCCTCTTCATTATAAGTTCTATGACTGGATGGTGAAGAGTTTGCTGAGAACCCTAGAAAATACTCATATGCTTGAAATGAGACTTGATCTGAAAGTGGAAAGAGAAATGATATCAATTGGTGGAGAAAAGTAGGTCCCAATGAACAGACATCCAGTTCAGTGCCAGGGAAAAGTCACATTCTGAAGATAGAAATGAGAAGAATGTCGAACTGTCTAGCATTGTTTTCTATTCCTGAGCTGTGTTCCTTCCATGAAGTTCTGCAAAGAGGCCATCAATTTCCCTTATCAACTGTTCACTAAATAACATTTTACTTTAAGACCCAAAAGCATTTCTTTAAGAATTGTCTCAGGTATAGTTTTATGACTCACAGATCAACTGACACTCTCCAAGGAGTCTTCCAAATCACCCTGCCATCTTTCCTTCCCACTCCTCCTTGTTGGCACAGCCTACAACCAGCAGGACTTCCCATCTTACAGGTGACACACCTGATGCCTAAGTTCACTCCTGGATTTAAGCGACTAAGGCCTACTTCTGTGATTCATGTCAAGGAGGGGAAGTGTTTTGTTCTTTAAATTATTCCCTTGGGTGTCTGTCTGCTTAGATCATTTTAATACCCAGGAATCTCACCCACGTCTCCAGAAAGTGGCAGGGCCTCTTTTCCCACGGGTAACATTGCTAAGAGAATAACCCATACTGGGCAAGGATCAGGGAAGGTGGCTTAACATCCAATAGAAATAACCAACTATACACAAGGTAGTTGTCTTCCTAGAAAGCAAATACTGGCAATGGATCCAGATAGTTCTTGCACAACAGCAAAAGGAAGAGACACTTTAGTATTGAAATAAGAAAACTCATCCCTCATTGGAAGCCCTGAAGTGAATCTGATTCAGTCTACAAAGAACAGAAGACTGGCCACTGGTTATTTAATTGTCCACTAATTCTAGACATTTGCTGTAGAGGAAAAGGAGATTCTGTATTCAAGGCATTTACTCTGTCTAATAGCCAAACTCTTCAGGGTCAAGGCCATGATACTGGGACTCTTGTGCTTCATACTTATTTGTATTTGTAGTACAGAGTCTTAACACTGGTCGAGATCTGAGAGCTCATTGAGTCTAATCTCTTCCCTTTGCCACTGAGAATTCTGATGCTCAGATTTGTGGATCTGTGGCTGATAGGGATAGAGACAATCCTGGAACAGAGATTTCCTGACTCCTGAAGGTGCTATTTTCTCCATGTTGCCTCTGTTCCAGAACTGGCCTTAATGATGAGCTGGTCACTGAGTTCCAGCTGCCCAGGCTACAGGCCCACTCTCAGAAGAACCACCTTTCCTCCTCTTGAAGGAGGGTAGAGATGGCCACAAATCCCATGGTGTGTCAGAAATGTTGATGGTAAAATACTGCAGTGTAATAATAACAAAGGCAACCTTCAGAGGAATTAGGAAACCAAGCAATTTAAATCTCATTTAAATACTTTCCCCTTCTTCCCCCATCTTCACCCTCGACTGTTCATCGAGCCCATCTGAATTCCGAGGGCATGTTCACTCTCCCACAATGGGGGCTGAAGCTGGAAATGTCCTTTCATTTAATTTCCAGTACTAGCTAAATTATCTATTGCCATGATCTGTGATTGATTTAGTTTTTATTGCTCTTGGCTGTGACAATCTATAAGGACCCAGCTGATTTTCCCTTTTTTGGGTTTTAGGCTTTATTGCTGTCATTTTAATGACAGATATTAAACACAGAGGATTCTCATCTGTATTTTCTCCAACAGACTGAGCTGTGTGCTGCATTTGAACATGAAATGACCCAGGAACCAGTCCTTCCAATGTCTCTTTCCCCGACTTCCTCCATGGCAGATCTGAAGATAAACACACGCCTCTTCAGACTAACTTCATTATCGTACCACCAAATATATAGCAAATATCAAATAAATATTTGATGTATTAATTAATGAAAGAAGACTTCATTAACTCTTTGGCATGTGGACTTCTCCATAAATCTGCCCTTAATCCTCATCACCAAATGCTGAGCACCTACTGTGTGCAAGGAAATTATGCTAGATTTAAAAATTTTAAAAAAAGAAATCATGATTATACTCTCTATGAACTTTGCATTTCATTGGTAAAAATCAAGTGTGTACATAAAAATTATTATAAAGTATAAAATGGGTTATACTAAATAATAAGTGAAATTGCAAATTTCCTAAGCACATAAAAGAAAGAGATATTCCCTTGAGTTAGGGGAAACAAGAGAAAAGTAATAGGAAGGATAAGCTAAATGGAAAAATTTAATCATTTGATATTATATTAGTTCTTTTCCCACTACAGAAGATAGAACCACAATCCAAGTCAATTTTTTTTCTCATATGATGGGTTTTAGACATTGCTGGGTTAAGGGCTGATATGACATCTTAGGAATCTAAAATGTGTGTCACTACAAAACCAGAGGGATTATTATTCCATTCTATCCTATATCTGTACTCCTTTTCATGGAATTTCTAAGCAAATGCTTCTTTAATCTTTATTCCTGGACGACGCTTGTCAGCATAAAAAATATAAAATTTCTAAATTCGCTTTTAAAATATATTCCTAAGTCTGTAAAATATACGTCCATCTCAGCCTGAAACCCATGACCTGTGGCATAATCAAGTCAAATAAGACAGCAAATACTTTGATTAAAAACCCAGAATTCAGCTCTGCCTTCTGTTTACCAATGATGGGTCAAAGGGATCCTCTCCTTTCTTTCCCATGCACATGTTCCTGAAATGCATTGTTGAATTTTGCCCTAGCTACCATTTTTGGGTGCTGCTCCTTATGATGTTTTTGTTTGTTAGCAAACTTGGATATTACTCTGGGGGTCCATTCAGAGGCCTGATTCCATCGGATGAAAAAAAATTCTTCTTATAGGGGAAATGGGAAAAGATTGATCACTGGGTACAGAGTAAAAAATTTTCTGGTGTTTTATTACACAGTAGTGTGACTATAGATAATAATATTGCACTGTACATTTCAGAAAGCTAGAAGAAAGAATTTTGAATGTTTTAACAAAAAGGAATGACAAATATTTAAGGAGATATTTTAATCTGACCTAAACATTATTTAATATAAGCCATAGCTTAATCCAGTTAATTCTAATTTTTTTTTATGTATCAATTAATTAAATACTTTTTGTGATATTGGGGATTAAACCCTGGGCCTGACACATGCTAGGCAGTGCTCTACCACTGAGCTATCCTGGTTTTAAGCGAAGAAAAAAAGTTTTAAAGAAATTCATTTCTTTTTGACTACTGTGAGATTACTTATGCATGATGAGGGTGAGAAGGGGAAAGGTGCCATCTAAAGAAATTTAAAAATCCCCACAGAATTGGATTTTTGCCTAGTCAAGAAGAAAAGAAAATATGGATAAATAGTAATCGACATTTACATTTAATGTAAGTATGTGTATAAATATTATCTTAGATGGTAGAAAAAGGTGACTTTTCAAAAAGTGTTTATTGATATTATTTTTCTTGTATGAAGAAGTTGAATGATAATAAAGATGTACTTATCAAAACAATAGTTGACAAAAAGATTTGATGTGAGACTCTACATCCAAAGAGGCATGTACAATGTTTTTTCTATTAGTTCTTGAAATTTAGAATGCATATGATACACAATTTACAGAAATGGGTTTTAAAATAATAAAAAGGAAATAAAATATTAAGGTCCCCGCTTTCGACCACTTCCTTCTATCCTTCCAAAAAGTAATTTTAAGTCAGCTTCTAGAAGTCCTAGCAACAGAATTAACCTTGACATTTCTTTTGATAAGGATGGAGCTTGGTGATTTAAAAGAATTAAATGTAATCTGAAACTTGGGAGGTGGGGGTTTGTTGTGTCTTGGAAAAGTTGGTTTACCTCATCCAGAGAAGAGAGACTCTTTTATTATCTGAAATTTCAAAGAGTTCAAATTAAATCATGTTCATTTATTCTATAAGTGTTCACCCAGAGATTCCCACGATCCATGAACTGTCCTAGGAGACAGGGGATAAACTGACAAACAACATTGTTGAAAGTTCTGCCCCTTCTGGGGCAGACAAGCAAGTAGAAATAAATACCTCTGTAACATACCTATAGGTACTTTGACATGTTTACCTCCACTAGACCAGTTAGGAGAGGATAGGCCTGGGAAGAGATGATCACGAGAAATGGTAGCTGGGTGAGGGCGGGAGTGAGTTCTGGGAACCTGCAGAATTATGCAGGGAAATTGAAAAAAAAAAAAAAGTTGAGTGTTTTCATAAACACACACTACTCTAGAACATCTTTGGTTCTCTTTTCATGGGGTTTCCCCCTTATCTCCATGCAGAAACTCCCCAGTCAACATTGCAACCAAACCAATTTTGTAGTCCTTCAACCAGAAAGAGGGAAAATCAGCAGTGGTTTTTGAGACACTCTCTCTTTCCCTGGGAAGACTCTGGGAAGAACAAGTTCCTAGTATAGGATTTAAGTGTCTCCAGGGAATCCAAAATTCAATCATAAGATCTAGGATTATTGTCCTACTCAAAAAATAAGAAAACAAATAATCACAGGTTACAATGCGCCAGGTGCTGTGTGTATATTATACAGGAGGTTCAACCTTGAGTTTTCATGTCAGAAAATAAGTTGAATACCAGCTGTGATAATTTTCAGCTGTGACTTGAGTAAGAGTTTAAAACATAGTATCTTTCATTATTATTACTGCTACTCTACAAACAATACTTTCAATGTTACTATAACTACTATGACAACTGCTTTGGTGGTTGTCATAGAATTCTTTCTAAAAACATTATAAAGTAGGTATGATTATATCCATTATTTCAAGTACAACAAAAAAATAAAGAAAACAAAAAGTAAAGCCTAGTACAGTAACTATTAAAGAGTTTGTTCAGGATTGTACAGCCAGAAAGTAGGGGTACTAGAATTTGAATCAAGTTTTGTTTGACTCTAAAATCTTTGGGCTTATCCAATAATTCATAGTACTTATAGAGAGAACAAGAATTCAGTTCCTTTAGAGCCAAGGAAAAGAGAGACAAGAGAATGGTTTCCCCAAAATCCTAAAATATAGGGAAAAAAAAAGTGGGGCGGAGGGTAAGATGAAAGAAAGAAAGAAAGAAAAGAAGGAAGAAAGAAAGAAAGAGGGAGGGAGGGAGGAGACAAACCCAAAACTCTGTAAAGCAATGAGTACAGGGCGGATGGCTTTGCTATCATCTCAGATACCATACAAAAATACCACCCTAATCTCAGGCTTCGTATATACCACATACTCAAACTGTTGGCCTAACCTCAGATCTTTCCTTGGCTTTCCTTCTGTGAGCAAACTTTTGTTTGTATGGATTGCTGTTAGACCATCTTGTTAGTTCTGCTATGGGGAGGTATATCTCCAGTAGAGCCAAATGGCCCAAGATGGTTAGGACTTTGAACATGCAGTCATATTCTTTTGTAAGTCATGGAAATATTCTAGAAATTGTAATGTGCATGAGTCCAAAAATATCTTAAGCTGACTCACATAAAAAATAGTTGAAAAAAAATTATTGGGCTTGTATTTAATGGAGCAAGTGCTACCGCTAGGGCAGGATCCATCTCCCATTCAGCTTTCCAGGCCTCTTGCTGCTGACCTTGCAGAAGGACTGCATGATTGTCCTGGACAGGAACCAGGACTTAGAGCTCTTTATCCCGAGGATGGGAATAGCCACATCTAGAAAGTTCCTCAGGGTACCATGAATAATAACAACAAGGGAGCACTTCCTATTTATATATATATATTTGACATCAGAACCTTGCAAACATCTTGTGAGGAAGGCCAGATGTCTTACAGATGAGAAGGAATGCACGCAGGGACAGACTGGTATTTAGTGTCTTGTGGGCAGGTGTTTTATGAGCCTGCTCATTTATTCCTCCCTTAGCACTGGCAGGTGCAGGTGAATTATTTTCTCCCATTTATAAGTGAGGAAATTCCTGTTTAGATAGTTGAAGTAATATGTCCAGGGTCATCCACTTAGCCCACAGTCAACTGAAGCAGCTCTTTCCATGAGTCTACACTGGTCTAACCACAGATCTTGCCTTGATTCTCTTCCAGACCACTAGACTCCATAACCTCATTCCCAAGAACTCATGGCAAGGAATACAGGCCCAGGGCCCTCACTATAGAGAAGGAAAACATTTGCCCCCCAGGGCCTCCATGTTTGGGAGTATGTCATTAAGCCCAGTCAATACTGAGATGTCTCTACTCCAAAGACTAGAACACAGTCTCACTGATGGAAGCCCTGTCCTACAGATGGGCAGCAGCTGGGGAGGGGACGGAGGTGTGTGCAGATCCACACAACTTTAGGATCCAGCACAAACATCTCTGGAGTTCTTGCTTCAGGGAGTAGCCAGAGTTCCTCATTTAATCCTGTCATTTTCCCTGTGCATAGAAATGGAGACTTAAGCCTTTATTCTTCCTTGGGGGGTGGGGGGTGGGGAACAAGCACAAGTGCAGCTCCTATTTAAGGCAAATGACCTTTGGAGGTCACAAATAGTTTTATGGTGCTTATCACATTCTTTCTGCTATTTTAAATCAAGTTCTTCCTGTGTGCTCACTGCTTTCAAATGCATATATTTAGTTTATTTTTAAAGCAACACTACAAATACTTTCATCCCCCGACCCCAGTACTGGGGATTGAAACCAGGGGTACTTAAATACTTGAGCCACATCCTCAGCCCTTAATATTTTATTTTTCCTTTTGAGATAGGGTCTCACTACATTGCTTATAGTCTCACTAAGCCTGGCTGAGGTTGGCTTTGAACTTACGATCCTCCCACCTCTACCTCTGGAACCACTCAAATTACAGGTGTGCGCTGCTGCAGCACTACTTTCATTTTCTAAAAGGGAACTGAGCATCTAGTTACCCAGGGTTCTTAAACAGAAAAGACAGTCTGGGGTTCAAGCACGTCCTCCTGGTGCTGCCCAGGGGCACTGGGAGCATCCTGATCCTTCCCAAGGGCCCCTTGCAGATGTTGCTGCTGCAGGCATTATGAGACTCATCTTCAAAAGCAATCATTCTACTTCTATTTGGGATGGAGCGTGAGGAGATATGGTCATATCTTCAACCCTTAAAGAAGTGTTTTGGGTTCATAGGACCAGAGTTTGGATTCACCTTCCTTCTTACGGCCAGATTGTCTCTTGCTGAAGAAGCAGGAAGCATACCTGGTGTTATTGTCTTGGGATCACCCAGGTGCAGGTGAAGGTGACCTTGAAACAGCCTACCTCACATCCAGGCAAAGCCGAGGAGGGAGGTGCTCTCCAGATGGCTCCTCCTATCATGCTCCACTCTGCACAGCGAGGCTAAAACATTCTGCAGTATCCAAGGGGAAGGAGTAGGGATGAAGAACA
This sequence comes from Callospermophilus lateralis, assembly GCF_048772815.1. Lineage (NCBI taxonomy): Eukaryota > Metazoa > Chordata > Mammalia > Rodentia > Sciuridae > Callospermophilus > Callospermophilus lateralis. The sequence continues at coordinate 48,045,188 of NC_135319.1, read as the reverse complement.
CATAACCTCAGCTGATCCTCTCCCAGGTGGTCAGCAAAATCCATTCAGGAACAGCCACTGCCAAGCATAGGCACCAGTCAAACTCCCCTAAATGCAAAGGCCCTTTGTTCTCTTGAAAACTTGCCTTTGTTGGCGAGGTTGCTATTGTTGTGGTCTAGGGAGGGAGGAATATGCCTACATCTCCGGTTTTTAATATGGTAAATGTCAGTGTTTATGCCTGCACGGGCTGGCCTAATTATCCCGTGTCCTCTAAAATCTTCCGCTGTAATTACCACTCACCGCACTGACACCTACTGCTAAAGGGAGAGCCATCAGCAGCAGGAGCGCCAACCCAGAGCACACTCAGCAAACTGCAAGCGACACCAGCAGCTGTTTCTGGTTTTGAAACGGTGGGAGCTTCATGAGCCATTTTCCTTGGTCCCTCTGCAGTAAATGCCACCATGGTTGAGAAGTTGGAAATGTTTGTCAGGCCCAGAACAAAGCTGTGAATGAATACCACAGTAATTTGCTTTCCCACAATCCCCTCCTTTCTCTAAACCAGCCATGGAGGAGGAAACTGATGGGGCTCAGACAAAAAAAAAAGAATAAGAAGAAGATTAGCCCCCGTGATATCTGGTATGTCGCTGCTATTAGGGGTATAATAGCCTTTGTGTTATCTACATATGTACTGTAAAGCACAGAGCACTAGCTGAAGAGTTGAGACAGCTCAAGAGAATAGCTTTTAAGCAAAACACCATGTTAAAGAGACTGATCTTCCTTCTGAAAAAAAAAAATATATGCCCATTAGCACACATGGGTGGTATTGAATTGTATCTGCAGTCTAGAAGGAATAGTTTGGCCTGGCTTCTATGCCTGCACCTCTACAGAGGAGGGGGCGGGGGAAGAAGAAGAAGAAGAAAGGGAAGAGGAGAAAAAAATCAATAAATTTAGTGTAAGCAGAGTCACAGCAACCTTTAAAATAATAAGACAAATCCATTTATTTCACAAATGTCTTCATTTCCAAATGCCATTGTTTGGGGCATGCTGCTGTCATTGTCCATGACATTTTTGAAAACTTGGCTCTTCATCATTTAGGTGTAGCCCGAGTTCTCCTGCAACAGCCAAGTTAAAAGATTAGACATTCACCCCACTGCTCTGGCAGGGAAGATCGACTTTAACAGCCTTGTCCTGTGGGGTGAAGGAGGGAGGCTGGCGGTGGGGGAAGAGGCTTGGAGAAAGACAAGGTTTAAATATGGACAAAAAAGCTCAGCTGTATTGCTATATACAATGAAAAGTAATTACAGAGAAAAATGAAAGCTGTTTCTTGCTGTTAGCAGGAAGAATAAGAGAATTCTGTACCTTTTTAAAGCTCTGAGTCCATTTTGATGTAATTGGTTCTGGAATTATTTATGACATTAATTGCTGCGCTATCGACTGCCTGTCAGTGGCTCTGGCAGTTAGTCCATCTTTCTTAGCAGAGACAGCCTGCTCAGCCCAAACTAGACTGACAAGCTAATTATACCCATCTTCCCCTTCAATGACAAATGCTGCTCATCGGAAACCTTTCTAGAAATAAGCTCTCATTCTTTTCCCTTTTTCCTGAGCCAGACATAACGGATATCTCAAGGTGCAGATCACAGCTAAAACTCAGCTCACAGGGCTATTAGCTCTGAACATCTCACTTGAGCCAAAAAACCTAAGCATCTTATGTTATCAAACTGTATGTCATTCCCTGATGCTAGTTTTCAGGGATGAGCAGGGCCCCGGCCTGTCAGTCAGAGCAGGGCAGAGAGAGGCGAGCCGATGGAATTAGCCAAGCTCTTAACTGTCCACAGCGCTGGCTCAGGTGATGATAAGGAGACTAGGGAAAATGCCCTCTGTATTTTGTTCAGCTGTGACCAGGGGGCAATTTGTTGGTGCTCGAAGCAGAGTCCCGTCTGGAGGAGGCAAAGTAGAGAGTTCCTCTGGCCACCTTGTGGCTTTATCTAAAAACCCCTTCATGATTGAATTGTACAATGGGTCTTGCATGCAAGATTTATCCTTCATGCAATTTTAATAGAATATTTTGGGACCATGACACCTACTCTGTCAATCAGTCTTTGCTTTGAACATGGGCACCCCATAGGTGAGACTCTAGAAGGAGGTACCTAGAGAAGAAGTGAGGTGATTTTATTGCTTTCGGAGCGCCCAGGCTAGTTTGGAAGACAAGGCATGGACATAAGGAGGCATATGCTCAATAACAGAAAGCGTAACAAAAAGAATCAGTCCCTGGTTTGTTCTCTCCCATGGATTTGTTCTTATTGTTGTACTTTGTGCTATCCAAAATAAGTCAGCAAAAATCTCTTTTGAAATGATTAAGGCCTCTCAGAAAAGACTCGCCTGTGCCTTGTGACTCAAAGAAATTCAGGAGGCTAAAAATCATCTCCCCACTTGGGCCTTGGGCCTTGGGCAAGACACAAACTTTCAAAATTCAAATCTGTAACGTGAACTTAATAACCTCTTTCTGCCTCCTAGACAAGGTGTGGTAGAAATATGCTTCGGAAAATTATAAAGACATTGAATAAAGAAGAAATCTTCCACCTGGTGCAAATTGTATCAATGAGAACAAGGATGAAATACAAGATTTGGATCAAGAACTTCACTCGAATCAGCTGATTTGAGAACAATCTTCAAGGGCCTTTGAGATTGTGGGCTCGCTAGGGCACTATTAGTGCATCAGGATCCTTCCCATAATTTTGTTGCTGTCTTTAATGCTGTTTAAGATTGACAGGGTTGTTTATGGAGGCTGAGGAGAGAAAGGGTGGGGTAGACTGTGGAGGATTTGTATTGTGTAGCCTTAGCTTAATTGGAACTACATTTCCCACAAGCCCACCTCTCAGGAGAAATTTTAAAGGAGATCTAGAAGGGAAGTAGAGGTGACACCATATTCCTCACTTTCTCCAGGTCAATGGAGGCTGCTTGGGCATAGTTGCTTATCTGCTGGCTCCAGGGATTGCTGTGGGGCTGTGGTGTGGTCCTGCTCATTCCGTCTGTGGCTCCTGTTGGGTCTTCTCCTTCCTGCTTTCAACAGCTGGACCAGGTGCCAGGCAGGACAAACGGACCAGTTGCTCTTCAAAGCTGCAGGCCTGGGGGAGATAAGAGAACCAGTGTGGGGTCCACACTGTCCTCCTGAGTTGCAATTCAGCCTGCTAGGTTCTGGCTTACTCTTGATTTTTCTATTTTGTATCTGTTTTTCTTTCCTTGATGAACCCCATGCCCTTGCGGCCCTAGCACCAGTACATACAATTGGCCTGCTGTATCTGTGGTTTCCACATTTGCGGATTCAACCTATTGCTGATCAAAAATATCTGGGGGTGGGAGGGAATGGTGTCTATTGAACCTGTCCAGATTTTGCTTTCTTGCCGATACTCCCTGAATACTACAGTGTAACATCTGTTTGCATAGCATTGATGTTATCCGAGGTATTATAAATAATTTAGAGATGATTTAAAATACACAGGATGTGCATAGATTATATGCAAATACAATGCCATTTCATATAAGGGGCTTGAGAGTCCTCTGTATCTGCAGGGGTGTCCTAGAACTAATACCCATAAATACTGAGGAATGATTGTATTTATAGTTATAAAATCTCCTAGGACTTCTATATTTAAATAATCTTCTAGTGGTTCTCCTTCATTGATAGGACATTGACTGAATCAGAAGACTAGGGAAGTCTAGGTACCTTGGGATTACTTATTGTCCAGCTGGTGCAAGAATCCTAGAGGAGGAATATTCCAGCAAAGAAATCTTCAGCGTGTTGGGAGTCAGGCACTGTGCTCGAAATGACAGGGACATTGTGTGCCTCACAAGAGCTGACTTTCATGTTGTATTAGGCAAATGAGAGAAGAAAAATTGTGCAAAGTTTAACTTCTGTAACCCTAAATATTTCACATTATAACATCAAAACACTTGCATAGCTAGAAAATGAGCTATGTTTTCACACGGATGGCTGATATTCTATAAATGAAAGTTGCTGATCCAGTGCAGAACATGGTGAGGCTTGTTCAACAAAGGAGTAAAAATAGGGAGATGGACAACTGTCTGGGTTTTCTCAAGACTCAAAGATTTCACGGGATATGGGACCCCCAGTGCTAGCACTGGGCCAATCCTCGGATCTCTGAGATGGTTGGTCACCCTAAGTGTAAGGCAAGTTTCCTGCCATAAAAGAGTTAGCAAGCATAGCATCAGAATAGTCTTAGTATGGCTGAGTCTATTTACTCACTTCTAAAATAGATCATCTAAAGACAAATTATTTAAATATATGTAAGATACTTTAGTTCTTTATAGTCAACCCTAAATATATAGTTATTAACAATTAGTAATATTATCAGAAAAGGTAACACATGAACATATGAATATATAACAAAAAGTCCACGTGATGGAATGAGGATCTGGTGGTGCTGAAAAGATGTGCTCCAGAGTCAATGGGGAGACAGCACATGATGGGCCCGAGGTGCTTGTATTCATTTATTCAATGACCACACCTGCTCTGTGATAGGCATCAGGCTAAGTACCATTTTTTTTAATTAAGTATATTTTTAACTGATATATAAAAAACTAAAATTATACATGTTAATGAGGTACCATGTGATGTTTTGATACATGTGCACATTGTTTAATGTTTAAACAAATCTACTCAAACATTTATTATTTCTTTATGGTAAAAACATACGAAATACATCCTTCTAGCTTTTTGAAAGGCGACATGTTATTGTTATCCGAAGTCACCAGGCTGTGCAATAGCGTATGAGAACTTCCTTCTGTGACTTAGTACCCATTAATTAATTACCTTCCACCTGCCCCACCCCAAACCCCAGGCCTTGGTAACCACCATTCTACTCTCAACTTACCTGAGATCAGCTATTTTAATTCCACATGTAAATAAAAACATGAGGTTTAATTCAGTGAATAAAATGGACATGGTTCCTACTTTCATAGTGCTTTCAATCAACTAAAGTGTCAGACATAAAGCGCAAACAAGAATGTATGGATATTGTAGGAGAAAACGACTGTATACTCTGCAAGAGAATTTTTGGGGAGACCTAATTTAGATGGAGTGATCAGGACAAGGTTTTCTGAGGAAGTGTCATAAAAAATAACTCTTTACAGATGAGGAACAGCCAGGCAGACAAAAAGTGGGGAAAAGAGCAGCCTGCAGTGTGAGAAGAGCCAGGTTCATGTCTATCTTGGAAGAGGCAGTATTTGAACTGGGTTTTAAAGAGTAGAGAAGTTTCTGTAGACAAAGATAAATAATGCCAATTTTGGGCCCTTGTATTTCCTTACTGGTACAGGTCAAGTGTCATTTATCCAAAGTGCTTGGGACCAGAAGTGTTTTAGATTTCACATTTTTGGGGGGATTTTGAAACATTTGCACATCTATAATGAGATATGTCGGGGATGGGACTCAAGTCTAAACATTAAATTCATTAATGTTTCATGTATACCTTATGTATATGGTATTAACAATATTTTAAAATTTTGGTCATAAAACAGTTTTATGGTATGGAATTTTCCACCTGGTGTCAGGTCAATGCTTTAACAAATTTCAGATTCTGGAGCATTTTAGATCTTGGGATTAGGGATGATGGAAATGTGTTGGGAAATTTTTATCTTCAGGTTTCAGATTTCTCTTCTGTGAAATAAACAGGTCCCACTGAATGATCCTAGGAGGGAGTATGTTAATGGTGACTATGGATAATGTTAAGGTCCCACAATAGGCATTATTTCTCTTTGTCTACAGAAACTTTTCTACTCTTTAAAACCCAATTCCAATACTGCCTATTCCAAGATAGACATGAACCTGGCTCTTCTCACACTGCAGGCTGCTCTTTTCCCACTTTGTCTGCCTGATTAAATATGTCCAAGGAGATGGACATCTAGGAATCAAAAGCCACTTGCCATCGAACACAGTCATACACAAGTATCCTGCAAGAACTAGAGGAAAATGCCAGGTTACTATGGTTGCTATAGCCACTACCCATTAATTGAATGGCCTACGGTGTCATGAAGACTTGAATAGATGCTGGGGTGCCGATTAGGCTTCCCTGGGAACACATCTGATGCATGGGTTGGCCTCTTTCAGAGAAATTTGTTGCTTCTATTTTCAGTGAATGATTTCAGTGGATCAGAGAAAAGGAGTTTCACTTTATGAAGTCCTTTTCCCACTAGGAGAAAGTGGATAATTGAATAGCTAAACTGTGGACATTTTACACTATATATATATGTATCCATCCCCCCAAACTCTTTGGGAAAACCCACATAAATTTAACATGAATCTCTAGAAATTGGTTCCTTTAAACCACTCTGCCTATAAATTGTGTGGTGCTCAGGGAAGCTCTTTAGGCCATTCTTTTTCCTAATGTGCAGAGTCACTGAAATAGGTGGATCAGGAGGACAATAATATGCAAGTCCCTGCCCCACCCCAAGGCAGCCAAAAATTCATTTCTGTGCTTCTTTCTCAAAAACTGCCAGAAAAGGAGGAAATTAGAAGTTCCCTGAGGACCTTCAGTGAAGCCACTAACCCCCCAGAAGGAGAAGTCCATTATGCCTGAGCCTCATGGCCCAAAGCCAGGCCAAAAATGAGAACTCAGAAATATCAATTGAATGGACCAATTAACTTCAAGCCTAAATCTGGACTGATTGAGTCTGGCTAGTGTGGAAATTGAAGAATGCAAGAAGACTGTAGAAGTATTTAGGGGAAGAGATGATGTCTTTCATTTGTAAGAATAATATTATGTAGCCCGCTACTCATATCTTATGGAAATAGTCTTCTGAATGCTCTGTGCTGCTTCTTGCAGAGGAAATCCCATGCCCAACCTCTTAGGCATCTTTAGGATGGGAGAGTAAATGGATCTTTAAACCTAGCCAAGAACAGAGTCAGTATCCTGACTCGTGGCAAGAAAATTAGATTCTTGGTCAAGCTGTAGAAGACAGCTGCCTCCTGGGGTCCTCAGCAAGGTGACCTTGACTTAGGTGACTGCTCCCTTATCTGAGTTGGGCAGGTAAATACTTGTAGTTGGAAAAGTATCCATTATAAAAAGAAAATGAACTTGGCAAGCAGTTTTTCAAATCTAGTTTAGGCTTTCAAAAAAAAAAACAACATTTGACTTAGGATGGCTTAAGCTCAGTCCTGATGAAAACAGAGATCATCTAGCAATTGCAATAAAAATATCAATAGTCTATAATTACTAAGCATGTTTTACATACATTATCCTCTGTATAATGACATAAGTACAACTTATGCTTCAAATATAAATATATATATATATATATATGTATATATAAAAATATATATAAAATATATATATAGACTGTACTCTCCTCATTTCAATAAATATATCTTGAATAATAGAATGTTAAAGCTTTACAATGCCCTGTAGTTCTCTCAATTTCCAATCATTCATAAATAGCAAAGTCATTACTTATGGCCCAGAATGCTTCCCAGGGGGGCTCATAACCCCTTCCATGCTCAGTGTACCACCTGCAGCTTCTTTGATATAGGCAGTGTTGAAGTTGAAGAACTGGAGAAAGTTTTAGATCATAAAGAACAATAGAAAAACAACCTCCTAATGCAGACTGTTTTATGGAAGTCAAATCACAAATCCAAAAGAAAATCAGGACTTACTATAGCTTTTTGTGATATTACAGTTTATTGTGCTGTGTAGGTTAGTATTTTAAGGTCAGAGAATAATTGTAAAACTTCATTAAAATGCTGAAGTCATATTTTTCTAACTTGAATTTTTTGTAAAAATTTTCTTTTTTTTGAGAGAGAGAGAGGTGGGTGGGGAGAGAGAATGAATCTTTTTTGTAGATAGACACAATACAATGCCTTTATTTATTTATTTATTTTTATGTGGTACTGAGAATCGAACCCGTCCCGCCCGTGCTAGGCGAGCGCTCTACCGCTGAGCCACAATCCCATCCCTGTAAAAAAATTTTGACCAGACTTTAGCAATCATGCAGATGATGTCTTTCATTTGTAAGAATAATATTATGTAGCCTGCTACTCATATCTTATGGAAATATTCTTCTGAATGCTCTGTGCTGCCTTTTGCAGAGGAAATCCCATGCCCAACCTCTTATGAGTCTTTAGGATGGGAGAGTAAATGGATCTTTAAACCTAGCCAAGAACAGAAAGGTTGTTCTCCTACTAAATTAAATGCCAGGGAAAGCTATATATTCAGAGCAGTGCTTTCTCTTTTTAATTTCTGAATGAAAGCTGCGGTTGAAAGAAAGAAGATGGGAGTCCCCCTTTCTGTCGATAAGCTCACGTCAGCTTGCCCAGCATGCAGACGTTATCTTCCAATTGGACAGATGGCAGAAGCGGGTGCTTTGCTCCCCCTCACCCCATCCTTTTAGGTTTCTAACATTTTCAAGACACATGTTGTATTTTTTTTCCAGGTGAATGCCACAAGAGATCTTATAGAAGATGCATTTGTTTTTGACTTCTAATTAATCAAGATAACATCTCTCTCAACCATTAGACAGTAAAATCAATACCTCAGGCATCTGCACCGCCAGTTAGACTTATACACCAATACCTATTATTGGCAAATCAGTGATGTATTTAACCATGTTGTACTCTATCATTTTATAATATTTGAACAATGTGACTATGTTGAGGGTGTGAAGAGAGGGCAATTTCTCTCCCTGGAATTAGTAGTGGGATTTCTATCACATTCCAGCCCTGGCACACTGCCTCTCCCAGCCAAAAATAGGGCAATGGTTCTTTGCCCCGATTTTGATTGGAATGAAACCACCCACTGGGTACCAAAATCCTAGGATGTGAAAAAACAGGTAGAGCAAAGGGTCATGGATAAAGAGGTGGGGCAACAATCACAAGCAGTGTGGGTGTCTGGAGAGCTCTTTCCATCAGTTGAAAGCATCAGGTGGGATGCCTGGGACCCTGTCTGTCCTGAGGCTCTGATCCCAAATTAAGGGTGAAAGTACAGGAAGAAAGAGGTAGGGGAGAAGTGAGGTCCCTCTCTGGTAATAACGTGGAGGATCTCTGAGTTGGATTTGTTCATTCATGCATTTAACAGATGTTGGTTAAGGATCTAATCTGTGCCAGGCACCCTGGTAAATGCTAGGGATAAAAAGGGATGAGTATGACTGGCATGGTCCTTACAGGAGTGAGTTTATTGGAAGAGATACATAGTAATTAAGTACTTGAAAATAAAAACACACTTACAAATCATCGTAAGTACCAACAAGGAAAGCAGTGGCATGCTATAGGAATAGCAGAGACCTCCTTGCAATGGGCTAGTGGGAATCGGTCTGTGGATCCTTTCCTTCATAATCAAGCAGCACATCCCTCCCTCCTCCATCTTGGGGAATTGCCTTCAGATGAAGAGAGCTGCCCCACCCTTCCTGGGGCACATGAGTCTGTTAATTGGTCTGCATGAGGACACAAAGGCCTGATCCCTTTCCTCAGGGCAGGACAGCTCTGAAGACCATCCCAACCCCAGCCCCTTTGGTATCAGCTGAGGCCTCAGTGCAGTTGCCTCACTGTTCAACTTCTCCCTCGACCTAGACCACCTTTTGAAAAATTTTTAAAAAAATTTTTTCTAATTAGCCATACATAACAGTAGAATGCATTTATGCACTCTGATATATCATACATAGATGGGATATAATTTCTCATTTTTCTGAGGGTACCTGCTGCAGAATCATATTGGTCATGCAGTCACATATATACATACAGTAATAATGTCTGTTTCATTCTACTATCTTTCCTATCCCCACATCCCCTCCCTTCCCCTCCTATCGCTTCCCTCTACTAATCTAAGGTAATGCTATTCTTCCCTAATATCCCCCACCTTTATTGTGAATTAGCGTCTGCATATTAGAGAAAGCATTTGGCCTTTGGTTTTGTGGGATTGGATTATTTCACTTAGCATGATATTCTCCAACTGAAACCATTTACTGGCAAATGCCATAATTTCACTCTTCTTTAAAGCTGAGTCATATTCCATTAGTATATATACCACATTTTCTTTATCCATTCATATATTGAGGGACACCTAGGTTGGTTCCATATAGACCTGCTTCTTCTAGGACTTGTTCCAGAGAGTGTTTCCTAATAGACCTGCATGCAAATCTCAGAGCCCATACCAAGAAGTGACATTAAGCTGAGGCCGGCAGTGGGTGGGAAGAACCGGGAGACAGATTCGCAGGCAGAGAGAGCAACATCTGCAAAGGCCTAGAAGCAACCTAGAAGGAACTTGCAGTCACACTATAACCCGGGTAGTCACTGTAAAACAGAAGCCTGACCATGTCACTCTAGGACAAAATTATTCCATAAACTCCTTTATATTAAATGTAAAGAACAACACCCTCATCCTGGCAAGAAGACTCTGAAAGTTTTCCATGCACAGTTGTCCATCGAGGGGGATGATAACATTAAGTAAAAGAGGTGGACAGAGGATAGGAGGTTTCTTAGAGGTTCTGGCCAGGCAGGATGAAAGATTATTCCCAGATCAGAGGCTTCCTCTGTTCCCCAGATCTCTTATAGAACACAAAGCTGCTGTAGGTCACATCCCCATAGAATGAGGCTTTAGCCACTGCATGGAGCCATCTGTTCAATCTAGTGATTGTAAAACTACCTCCCCGCCTCTCCCTTACCCTCAGTCACCTGTCTCATGTGAAGTCTAACCGTAGTCCTGCTTACTCATCAGGCACAAATGACAAATGCTTCACATCCCAGTACATTGGACTTCATTGCCTGTCTAGATACATCAGAGGTTAATTTTTCAGTAATGCTGAACTCCAGCAGGCCATACTTCAGTCCTGCTTAAGGTCGGATGTTGAAAAGTAGCATCTAACCTGAAATTCAATATTCTCACTATATTTTGGCAGATTTATTTTATATGTTTGCTTCCTTGGTTGGTTTGAGATTTTTTTTTAATCTTTTTTTTCTATTTCTAAAATTGCTTTTTTAAAAAAATATGAATGGGTAGTCAGTCTATAATCATCACTTGAACTACATATTGAAAACACAGTATAAGCAGATAAGTCAATTATTTTATCAATGGAATAATCTGTTCATTTTGTGAGTCTTTTCTTCATCATATTTTATTGTATCTGGCCCTTTTGAGAATCATAAATAGATTTACAATGTTTCCTCTCCCACATTTATTTTTTGTCTTTTTGACAATAGCCATTCTAAGCCGAGCATGGTGGCGCACGCCTATTATCCAAGAAGCTCAGGAGGCTGAGGCTGGAGGATTGTGAGTTCAAAGCCAGCCTTAGCAACTTAGTGAGGCCCCAAGAAACTTAGCGATATCCTGTTTCAAAATGAAAATATAAATGAGCTGGAGATGTTGCTCAGTGGTTAAGAGCCTCTGGCACACCACCCCTACTTCCCCCTCAAAAATAGCCATTCTAGCTATGGTTTTGATTCCTATTTCCCTGATGTTTTGTAATGTTGGGCTTTTTTTTTTTTCCTATTCTTGTTGATGGTTTGTATATTTTATTTTGAGAAATGTGAATTCAGGTCATTTTGCAGGTCATTTGCCTTTTTTTTTTACTATTGTGATTGAGTTCATTATATGTTAAGAATGTTAATTCTCTTTGGGATAAATAACTTTCAAGTAGTTTCTCTTATTCTTTAGGATGTCTTTCATTTTCTATGTAGAAACTTTTTAGTTTATAATCCAATTTATCAAATTTTGCTTTGGTTGCCAAAAGCTTTTGCCCAGACCAACGTCCTGAAGAATTTCCTCTATGCTTTTTCTAGTAGTTTCATAGATTTTATCATTTATTTTAAAATAAATGGATCTTTGATCCATTTTTGTAGATGGTAAGAGAGTGGGGTCTAGTTTTATTTTCCCCTGCATAAGTGTATTTAATTTTGCAAGGACTATTCATTGAAGAGTCTATCTTTTTTCCAATGTTTGTTCTTGGTACCTTTGTTGAAAATCAGTTGGGTATAAATATGTGGATTTATTTGAGGGTTCTTTCTTCTTATCCATGGGTGTGTGTGTGTGTGTGTGTGTGTGTGTGCGCGCGCCTGTGTGAGAGTGTGTGTGTGTGTGTTTACACCAGTGCCATGCTGTTCTGGTTAGCATAGTTTTGTAGTATGTTTTCAAGTTGGGTATGGTAATGCTTCCAGCTTTATTATTTTTGCTTAGTATTGGAGGTATTTTATGGTCCAGCCAAATTTAGAATTTTTTTTTCTATTTTTGTAAAAAATATCATTGGGGCTGGGGTGGCTCAAGCGGTAGCGCACTCGCCTGGCATGCCTGTGGCCCAGGTTTGATCCTCAGCACCACATACAAACAAAGATATTGTGTCCACCAAAAACTAAAAAATAAATATTAAAAAAATTTTCTCTCTCTTTAAAAAAAAATATCATTAGTATTTTGATGGGAATCACATTCAATCTGTAGACTACAGTGGGTGGCATAAACATTTTAACCATATTAATTTTCCAATCCATGAACCTGGGAGACCCTTAAAATTCTTTGTGAACTCTTCAATTTGTTTCATAAGTGTTATATAATTCTTTCTTTCAAGTCATTAACTATATCATTCCATTCTTCTCTGACCTGTATAGTCTCTCCTAAGACATCTGCTGTTGGGCTAATGGGAATTCTTTAATATGTGACTTTATGTTTTCCTCTTGCCACTTTTAGAATTCTCTCTCTTGCTTTTGACAGTTTAACTATAACATGCCTTGAAAAACACCTTCCTTGGTCAAATCTTTTAGATAATCCTTAATAAGCATCCTGGACCTAGATGTTCATACCTTTCCTCAGATTTGGAAAACTTACAGTTTTGTTGAATAGGTTTTCTATGTATTTTCCCTTCTTCTTCATAGACAGCCATGAAGCAAATATTTTCATGCTTAATGGCCTTCTAGTTTTTCTTTATTCACTTTTCTTTCTTTCTTTTCCTTTTTCTTTTCTTTTTTTTTTTTTTTTTTTTTTTGGTCTAGCTGAATTATTTTAAAATGCCTTTTTTTTTTTCTAACAAATTATTTCAAATCACATTTCTTCTGCTGTTGAGACTCTCAGCTATATTTTGTTTGTTGAGCATTCTGGCTCCAAGATTTCTGTTCAGTTCTTTTATCCTGATTTCTATCTTTGTGCTGAACTTCTGATTTATAAATTGCCTTTCTAATATTATTGACTTTTCTGGTTTTTTTTGTTTGTTTGTTTTTTCTATCTCATTAACTTACAATTATCTTATATGAGACAAAGGTGCCAAAAAGATGCATTAGAGAAAAGATAACCACTTCAACAAATGGTGCTGGGAGAACTGGAAATCCATATGCAACAAAATGAAATTAAACCCCTGTCTCTCACCACACACAAAACTCAACTCAAAGTGGATCAAGGACCTAGGAATACAACCCTGCGTCTAATAGAAGAAAAAGTAGACCCTAATCTTCATCAAGTGGGATTAGGCCCCAACTTCCTTAATAAGACTCCTATAGTGCAAGAATTAAAACCAAGAATCAATAAATGGGATGGATTCAAACTAAAAAGTTTCTTCTTAGCAAAAGACACAATCTGTGAGGTGAATAGAGAGCCTACATCTTGGGAGCAAATTTTTACCCCTCACACATCAGATAGAGCACTAATCTCTAGGGTATATAAAGAACTAAAAAAGCTGAGCACCAAAAACGCAAATAACTCAATCAATAAATGGGCCAAGGACCTGAACAGACACTTCTCAGAAGAGGATAAACACTCAATCAACAAGTTGAACTATTTTCAGGCAATTCATTAATTTACCTTTCTTGGGTTCTGGTGCTAGAAAATTATTGTGTTCCTTTAGAGGCATCATTTTACATTTTTTCCCCATTACTTGTGCTTCTGCATTGGCATATGTGCATCTGGTGATTAGTTGCCTCTACCAATTTTATAGGATAGCTTTCATAGTCGGTTTTCATGGGTGGCTTTCTACTGGAGATACACACTAGGACTGTGCTTTGATAGGCCATGTTGGCTTTGGTTCCAGGTGGGCCATGTAGTGTCATGTCCATGTATCTTCTTCAGCTGTACTCAAACATCAGCAACATCTGTGGGTCTCTTAGTGACCTAATCTGCAGAGATTGTAGAATTGTGTCACCAGCTGGATTGCAACTCTCTAAGGTGAGTGAGAATTGTCTGTCAGTTTCTTCAGGACCCATGGGCATGGGACTGCTCTGGCAGACCAGTGCAGCAGCACATGGCTGTTGCAAGAACAGAGGTATGGCCCCTGTCTGTTTCCCCATGGGTGTGGGGATATACTGATCAGCCCAGATGGGTGTGGAACTGCATGCCTGGGAGTGGGAAAGGGTACCTAACAGTGGCTAAGGGCTGTGTGAATGAATTTTGGGGGCCTCTGGAGATTCTCACTGCAAGTTGTCAAGCTGCTTTTGGGGGCAAAGGGTGGCTGAGTAGGGTTGCTCAAATCTTAAGTGCATGTCCCCCTCCTAAATGCCCATAGTACCTCAGTGGTGCCATTCTGGGGTGAGCATTAACACAGAGCCTCTAGGGGGTGTTCAGAATCCAAACTATAAAGTAACAGTACTTTAGGTGCCCATGACAGGAGGGGGACCCATGGCTGGGTCTTTCTGCTTACCCTTTCCCTGGGAAGCAAAGTCCCTTTTGGTTCAGGATTAACCTGGAGAGACAAGAGAGTAGATGCTTGGTGCTTCCTTCCCTTTTCTTAGGCCATTGCCTGTCTCTGTGCTCCATGCACTCTGGTGCTCTGCCTCAATCACTCCAGCAAATCAGCTATTGTTTTTTCCATTGTGTTGGTTCTTTGTCTTGAAGAAAGACATGCCACACAACTCCAGTCAGCCTCCTTTCTAATGTCATCCCCTCACAGTTTTCCTTATTAAAAAAATTCAATTTGCATCTCATGCCAATATGCCATAATCAAGTTCATACAGTAGATTAAAGAGAAAAAAAACATATTTTGGGGGCTGAGGATGTGGCTTAAGCGGTAGTGCTCTCGCCTGGCATGCGCCGGGCCCTGGGTTCGATCCTCAGCACCACATAAAATAAAATAAAGTTGTTGTGTCCGCTGAAAACTGAAAAATAAAATATTAAAAAATTCTCTCTCTCTCTCTCTCTCTCTCTAAAAAAAAAAAACATAGTTTTTAAACTTATAGTCTATCTTCATGGACTCATGGTTCAAAAGAATTTCCCAAGAAAGCTGCAATGAGCACAGATCATAGAACAGATAAATTTAACTGTATTAAAAATCTTCTGGAATTATATGAGATACTACACAAAACATTAAGCAATTAGATATAATATTCTGAAAGATATGTTCAATACATAAAATTAACCATGAATTGGAATTCAACGTATATAAATTATCCTTAAGAATCAATAAGATAAGGAAATCAAGCATATAGAAAAGTGGGCAAAGAACAGGATCAGATACATCAAAAAGAGGGGATAGAGACTATCACTAAACGTTTAAAAAGATGCTCAATCCCAATGGTAATTCATACTTAGGAAAACGTAAGATAAATGAATCAGAAGGTTCCATTTAATGTCCATTAGATAGGAAAATACAAAAATGTATATGCTAATATGGCATGCTGATACAGATAAGAAATATTGCAAAGTATCCTACAGTCCTGGTTGTGGTATACCATTTTCCTAGATATTTGGTGATGTTAATGGCAGGCATGACCCACATCTGACCCAAATCTATCTCTGAATCCTATCATAAAGATGCTGTCACACAGGACAACAGAGGAACAAGATTATTTTGCAACAGCATTACTTTCTATAGTAAAATATGGGAAACAACTAAATATTTATTAACAAAGCTTGGACAATTTTTGAACTAGTGCTATACGTACTGACATTGACAAGTCTTAGAGTGATAATGGGATTAAAAAGTATGTTATGGCATATAAGTTCAGTACAGTAGCATTTAAATGAATCTAAAACAGTCTGCAAAACATTAGAGAACTTATTAATGGGATAGATAGATATGTCAAATATCATCAAATCATATATAGGAATTATAAACACCAAATTAAAGACAGAAGATGTGTGTGGAGGAATACTGGGAAATAGGACAGGGGAAGGGTTCTTAAGATGATGCAAATAAGTTTGAACATTTTATGGAACCAAAACATTTGAAGCAGACAAAGTGCTAAATTTTGTGGAATTTGGGTATTGTGTATATCATGATTGTTATAGGTTGTTTTCTACTTTTGAAATGCATTTTTTTGATACCAATAAATAGTGATGATGGTTGGAAAAAAGACAAAGGAATCATATTTCTACAACAGACCACGGAACTGCATCCATCCACAAAGCAGAAAAACACAAGACTTAAGAGTTTAACAGTGAGCCAAGTTGTTATTCAGGTAAAGGAGAAACCTGAAGACATTTTCAAACATGACAGAATTTAAGAATATAGCCCCCTTAATCCTTTTAATTCTTTTTTGGGGTAGGTGGGATCAGAATAAAACTACCCAATGATGAAATCCTGCCAAATGAAAAATAACAGCTTTGGGTAGTAAGAAGAGCGTGCACTATTATTTTGGTTATTATTTTTACATTTTTTTTGTTTTGACTGTCTCATCTCC
Source organism: Callospermophilus lateralis (assembly GCF_048772815.1). Lineage (NCBI taxonomy): Eukaryota > Metazoa > Chordata > Mammalia > Rodentia > Sciuridae > Callospermophilus > Callospermophilus lateralis. The sequence goes on along the minus strand of NC_135319.1, from coordinate 48,028,618 downwards.
TTTGTGCTTTGTTTAAAAGGTTCACAGTGCACAGGCATAATTTTATTTTTATATTTTTAGACAAAGTAGAAGTTTATTTCTTATGTGAGTTTTTGAATTAATTTTGAAGACAAACTGTTCAGGCCAGGCTCAGTGGTCTATAATCATCTAGGACTCATCAAGTCTCTCCTTTTTTTTTAAACAAAATTCATGGACACATCGATATTTGAACATATTTGTGAAGTCCAGTATGATAATCCAACACATTCGTATAATGGGTAAGGATCAAATCATAGTAATTAGCATCTCTGTCTCCTCAAAAGTTAATCATTTGTATGTATCGGGCAACTTTGGACTCTTTCTTCTATTTTGAAATAAATCACAAACTATTGTACACACTAGTTACTATACAAGGCTATAGAACACCAAAACTAATTCCTCCCATAAAACCTTATTTTAGAATGTGGAATATAAGCTCCCCAACCCCCTTTCTTTTTTCCCTTCTTTAGTGACTCTCTTCCACTTTCTTCGGTGAGACTGATTTTCAGCTCCCACATGAAGGAGAACGTAAAGTATTTGTCTTTCTGGGCCTGACTTATTTCACTTAACCTAATTGCCTTCCAGTGCATCCATTTTGATGCAAATGACAGAATTTCATTTGTTTGGTGGCTGAATAATACTCCATTGTGTATATATTCCACATTTTATTTATTTATTCTTTCATCTTTCATTCTTTCACCATATCATAGTACTGGATATTGGGAGTCAAAGTATCAGTTTGACATGCTGATTTCATCACCTTTGAATATATACCCACTGTTGGGATTGCTGGATCATATGGTAGGTCTACTTTCAGTGTTTTGGAGAACTTCCAAGCTATTTTCCCATAGATTCCCACTGACAGTGTATGGGAGTTCCTCTTTGTCTGCATCCTTTTGATAACAGCCATTCTGTGGTGAGATGACATCTCATTGTGGTTTCTTTCCATTTACATTTCCCTGATGATTAGTGATGTTGAACTTTTTTTTCAGACACTTGCTCATTTTGTCTATCTTCTTTGGGAAAAATGTCTATTTAAGTCATTTGTCCATTTGAAAACCAAATTATTTGCTCTTTTTCTGTTGAGTTATTTGAGTTCCTTATTTAATATTAATCCTGTGTAGGATGAATAATTTGCAAATATTTCTCCCATTCTATAGATTCTCTCTCACTCACTCACTTTCTCTCGCTCACTCTCTCTTTGATATAGTCTCATTTGCTAAATGGTGCTTTTGTTGCCAGTACTTTTGGGGTCATATCCAAAAACACTTTGTCTTGAAGCATTCTCCTGTGTTTCTTCTAGTAGCTTTAAGTTTTGGGTCTTACATTTAAGTTTTGAACTATTTTGAGTTGATTTTTTAATATGGTAGGAGCTAGGGATTTAGTTTCTTCAAGGTGTGCATATCCAGTTTCCCCAGAGACATTTATTGAAGAGACCAGTGTTTTTCACCAATGTTTGTTCTTGGTGTCTTTGTCAAAAAAGACATGCATACATGGATTAATATCTCGGTTCTCTATTCCATTGGTCTATGGTCTGTTTTTCAGTTCCATGACATTTTGAGAATATTTAAATTTTTAAAAAAGACAAACTGTAAAACCATTATTTCAAATATCAGAATAGGGGACAGATGTCAGGGATTTTATGTAGAATAAGTCATGATGACTGTTTGGTTACAAAGAAAAGGGAGTATCCACCTCTTGCTGAGTTCAGAGACTGGACCACAGAGAAAATCAGGAACAGAACACAGAAATACAGCAGAGAACAGGATGGATGGCATGAGCGGTTGGCTCTGCCCATGACATAGGCCCTTGGGAGGTTACTATGAGTATAGACATGGAGGGTTAAGTCTTGAAGACAGAACTGGGCACAAAGACAAAATTAGGAGTCAGAGCTATAGATATGGGAGCTGAAGTCATGGAAAAGGATGAGATTTCCTCAGTAGTATGTGCATGAGAAGGACCATAGTTTCTGAAAAGGCTAGGCCATCATTGGCTTCAGGTAGGTCCCCTGGCAAGAGATACTCTCTAGATAGGGTCATCTGTGGTCAATAAGCACAAAACTGGGACAGAAAGTAGATGGATGGCATTAAGATGAACAGCATACGTTATAGATATGACAGCATCTATATAATAACAGCAATTTTTTCTCAGCATGCCACAGTGAAGTTTAGAATGAAAATATCCACTCTGGGCCCTGGCTATGCTCAGATTTCAACCCCGACTTGGATCATGGTGACACTGCAATCCTCTTTCCACTTTAGCATTGACTCATAGCACTTGGAGAGTAAGAACAGCTCTGTAGTTGATTTATCACCATGTCTAGGTCCCTGAGGAATTTTCAGTGGAAACCAGACTTGGAGTCTGTGTGTGCCACTGACTTTTTTTTTTTTAATCAAATAATTTTTGTCATTTTTTTTTAAATGAATGTACTTAGCAAGTCCTCATGGTGTTTGAAAATACTTAACTACAAGCCAATATATTGAGTTAAGAGCTATTAAATAAAAATATCCCCTGTTAGTAGGCTGGAAGACCGGATTAAAGATGATACACACATCTGCTGTCATCCATCATGCCTTGATGCCAGTTAACCATCACTTCTGAGTGAGGCCTAATCAAGCCAGGCTCTCCCACCAGGTGAACTTGGTGACCACCTGTTACTTTGGCGGGTGAGAGGCCTGCCTGTGGGTTGTTATTTAGCAAAAATATTTGACTTTGGCAGACTGTTAAAAGAAGTAATATTTCAAAATAATGCAAGAGAGTAATATTTATGAAACTATTTTCACAGTGTTCACTGAGAACCTAGTTCTCTTTTCCCATTATAAATCACTCTCCAGCCGGGTTAGAAAAGCAGGATTACCAAATATTTAGATCCCTGAGGATCTGCAGCAGAGATCATTATATTAAAAGAATAAAGATCATCAGAACTTATTGGTCAGGGGAGAATGCTGGCAGCATGCTTACCCAAAAACACACACAGGAATGTGGAAAATAACACGCAAATTGAAACCCTTGACTTGGACTGCAATACAGAGAACAAAGAGAGCATACAAACACAACTGCCCAGTGTGAGCAGCCCTACCTCTCCCCGTTAGCTGGCCCCAGATGGAGCTCACCCACTTTATTGGCCAATCCTATGTTGTTACAGCCTGGCAGCATCTCTTGGTTCAGAATGGACATCTTAAAGTTTTCTGAATACTTCCCACTGGCTCTGTCCATTTGTAGCTAGTATTCTGGAGTTGGGGCGTGACAAGGATTGGAATTGACATACACCAAACTCTGCATGTCCTAGAGCCAGCCTCGGTGGCTCTGCCACTGTCATGTCAAGCTCCATCCCTCATGGCCACTCAGTGTCTGCACCCATGACACCTGTCAGAAACTTTCAAGTGTCTGCTTGTTTCTTCATCAGGATCGCCTCCCCAGCCTGGGCAAGGGAGGGATGACATTTGGGATAAGGGAGGGATGGGCAGTGCCTTCCTCTTTCTGCCTCCTCCAACTGTCAGTTTGGGTTTTGTCTCAACATATCAAGATTTAGAGCTAGCCGCCTTGTCATTTAGAAATGCGTGCAGTGGTAACCAGGTTTGAAAACAATGTGGGAGAGAGAGAATTTGAGTAGTCTCCTTAGAGAACGATGCATCAAGAGGAAATTAAACAAGAGAGGCATGGCAGGAGGCTATCTCTGCCCTTTGGAAACATGCTGCCGTGGGAGAGATGGGTGGATGCACTCAAGCCATCTAATACACATGAATTCCTCTGCACTTCCTTGCTCTTTCCATCAAAGTGGAATAATTTGGCATATGAGCTATCCAAAACAGCAGAGGTTTCCTTGGTGGGAGGTTTTAGTTGTTTATTTATTTTTTCCTTTTTCTTTTTAATAATGCTTTAATTTAATAAAATGAAAAATGAATGATTAAGGGTAAAATTATGGTCTTTTAAAGCTGAGCTTTCCCAGTGTTGCAGGCTCTGTAAAGGTGCATGTCCTGAATCCATTCAGTCCATTAACATACTTGGGGCAAATAAGTTTGTATATCAAGAAGCTACTTCTGATACATCCAGGTTGTTCCTAGTAACTTTAATGAATAGTGCCATGGTTCCTTTGCCTTTTCCACATTTTTTTTTATTGGTGCATGATAGTTGTACACACTGATGGGATTTGTTGTTACATTTTTTTCCATGCACACAATACACACTATAAAATACACTCTCCCCTCCCTCCCCACATCCTACCTCTTGGTTGATCAGTCTTTCCCCAAGACAAATGAGTGTTTCATTTTCCCTTCAGGCTATAGGAGCTATTATAATTTTCTAAAAAAGGTTTTCAGAGTAGAGCTGTGTCACTCAACTATTTCATTTCCCATACATTTCTAGTGGTCTTAAACTCTGGCTCTTGCCACCAAAATGTCTCCCAAGCCATATAGATAGTTCTTTTCATGGCTTCAGAGCACATTTCTATTTCAGAAGTTATGCTAATGTAGGCTGCTCATCCAGAGATGGTTTGTGTGGCCTCTCATGGAATGGCCTCTTAGCTGTACCAGAGTCCTGGTGGTGGCTCTGTAGCCAGATTAAGATGACAATGTGCTGGCTGTGGAGTCCCGTGTGGTGTCTGAGCCCAGTGCTGGTCCCACCTCTCTTCTAACCCTTAGACAGATGACTTTGCCTTGCTGTGCCTCTCTCTCTCTGGCTATAATATGGAGGGATAGAGCTAGAACAAGAACTGGTCTCACTCATGGGATGGTCTTGAGGCCTAAATGAAATAATCGTCATAAAATTACTTTTAAAATAATAGACGTCACGAGTACAAAAAGGAGGGAGTATTTGGGTAATTACTACAGGTATCTTTTCTAAATAAAATTAGCCCCCTGTATTAAAGGACTCTGCATTCATGGATTCAGCCAACCTCAGATCCAAAATATTTGGGGTGGGGGGACTTTTTGTGGCAAAAACTGCATTTGTACTGAGCATATACAGACATTTTCCTGGTTACTATCTAAACACTACTTAGTGACAGTGATTTACAATAGCATCACACTGTATAATCTAGAGGTGATTTATATGGAGGATGTGTATAGATTCTATATAAATTCCACATCATTAATTATATAAGGAGCTTGAGTTTCCACAGGTTTCTGTGTCTTTGGGGTCCTGTAACTAATTCCCCATGGAGACTAAGGGATAGCTGGAATACAAATGGGTTGTGTGACCTGCATTTTCCTCAACTGACACACGTAAAAAGCAAATGGCAGCAGGAGCCACATGTGTCCTCAGGTGCTGACTGACCTCCAGACAGTGAGGGGGAAGTGTTTTAGTTAGCTTTCTTGCTGCTGTGACTAAAAGAACCCCACTAGAACTGTTGAGGGGGAAATGCTTATTTGGAGGCTCACGGTTTCAGAGGTCTCAATCCATAGACAGCAGATTCCCTTCCTTGTGGCTCAAGGTGAGGCCGAACATCATGGTAGAAGAGTGTGGCAGAGAGAGGCTTCTCAGATGATGAAGAAGCTACTTCTGATCCATCCAGATAGTTCCCAGTAACTTTAATGAACAGTACCATGGTTCCTTTGCCTTTTCCACATTTTTTTTAATTGGTGCATGATAGTTACAGTCAGGAAGCAGAGAGAGAGAGAGAGATCCCCATTAGCCAGATACAAATGTATACCCCAAAACCAAGCCCCCAATACCCCACTTCCTCCAGCCACAGCCCACCAGCCTTCAATTACCACATAGTTAATTCCATCAAGTGATTAATTCAGTGATTAAATTAAGGCTCTTGAAGCCTAATCATTTCCCCCTCTGAACCCTCTTGCATTGTCTCACGTGTGAGTTTTGGGGAACTCCTCACATCCAAACCATAACACATAACCAACAGAGGAAATTGCAAGAATTGTTTGGTTTACTTTTCCCATTCTGGGTTGGAATGGGAGATTGCAAAAAACTTCCAAGTAATTTGTAGAAGACAAGAGAGTTATTTATTCCCATAAAGGAAACGATAAGGTGACTTCAGGGGTCATAGTGAAGATGATGAAGGCTCTCTATGACTTGTCTTCAAGGGAAAAAAAGAAAACGAGACAAGCATGGAAAATAAAAAATGAATCTTTAGAAGGTTCCACAAGTACTTTAACCAAGGGGCACATCCAACAGCATTTCTCTTCTGTGGCCAGCTGGCCCCTCGTGGTTCATAGGAAAGCATAGCTTTGAAGATAGGGCTTCACTGAAACAAACCTGTAGAGCAGACACTTCCGTCCATATCCAAGCATCTGACATCAAGTAACATGACCCTTCCAGAGTACAAGATTCCAAGGAGAGGGAATGATGTACCAGGGAAGGGTATGAGCAGCTCCCAGTCTGAAGTCTGTGCCATCAGACCTTCTGACAAACTCACATGGTCAAGGACAAATGGACCTAATCACAGGGCCTTGTGTGTGGACGGGCAGGTCACCTTGGAAGAAGAACCTGCACCCGTACAAGCCAGCCTCCTATAGCTGTCCAGCATATGCAAGGAGGAGCAAGGAGTCCTGATCTCTCTCTTGCTCAGTATTCTTTGGCTCTGAAGATGGTGACCATAGCATCTCTGCTCATCCCAATGGAGGGGTGTATCTGAGGTGGGACATTAAGATCCTGGTCTTAGCATGGTACTGCTGGCCTCTGGGTTCTCTTTCTGTGCTGCCTGCATGTATGCCGAGCATTTAGTTTACATTTTGTTCTGATTTAAGATATAAGTAAGCTCACAGAAGCAGAGGACCTCACCAAAACCTTTCCATTAACTTTTTAAGGAAACAGGCTACGTATCTTGACTAGGATCCCAACCCATGTTTAAATTTAATTTTATTGACTGTAAAGCAGATATTTGTATTTGTTTTGACTCCCAAACCTATTTAAAATTGTTTTTCAACTCCTGGCAGGAAAAATTATTTAAAAGCTTAATAAGAAATTCTTGCTGGTAAATCCTCCACTTGGAGAACATTGAAATCCATAAACACAACTGTGGGAATGATTAAAAGAAAGTCACAGTAAGCTCTGGAGACGATACAGGAGTTATGAACTGTGCATTGACCCTTGAATCATCTCCCCAGGATCCTAGTAGGAACTGCACTAAATTGAAAATGACTTTTCATGTGGGAGGTAGGAACCCATGGTAACTTGTAAAGATAAAATTTAGCAAGTAAAATTGCGGATTTGTGAATGTAGTTCTGAAAAGCATACTTTACAAATATGCAGAGTGTACAAACGTGTCAAAATAATAGGGTTTGATGGTAATCTCTAGGATTGTGAATGTAAATGCTAAAGAGAACTTTAGACATGGGCATTTTGGGTCCCATCCTATTCTGTCCTTCTGGAACCAGTCCTGGAGTTTAGAGGGAAGGCTGAACAAGACACTTTGAGCAGGACACAGGGGAAAATAGAGTAGGCCCAAAGAGATGGTGAAGGCAGGGACCTCAGGCTGCATGGCACAGGGCAGTAGTTCCTGGAGAAAGGACCCTAGAAGGATTCAGGCTGGCCTTGTTTAAATGTCCAAATGGCACTCCTATTGGAGGAGGAAACTAGTTTGCACTGTATGGCTATAAGAAGACTAAATAGTGAACATATGGAAGAGTTTTCTGACCATCAGATGTAACTGAAATAAAAGCCTCCACCATGTAGAGCTCTTAGTCATCAGAGTGTAGTAGAGATAGAATCCACGCAAAAGAGTTAAGAGTCGAGTGGAATGAAGTATCACACTAGTACCAGGTCTGATATACTGTGATTCTGGAAAGTACTCAAGTGAACCTTGTCCAGCCCAGTCTTGAATTATTATAATACTAATTCTGAAAATTAGATTCTCTTCTTTGTTCATGTGTGTGTGTGTGTATAAATTTTTACATTTTTGTGGGTTATTGTAATGTTCAAATCAGGGTAAATCAGCTATCTCCTCAATTATCATTTCTTTATAGTGAAAACATCCAAATACCTTTCTGTTAACTTTTTAAGGAAAATAGTACTTTATCTGTAGTTATCCTACTGTTTAACAGAACACCAGAATTTCTTTCTCCTTTCAAACTATAACATTGCCCATTAATTAATCTTCCCCCATCTTCCCCTTCTCCCTTCTCTTCTCTGGTAACCACCATTTTATTCAACTTTTGTGTGATCCACTTTTTTAAGAGTCCACATATGAGTGACATCATGCCACATTTGTAAAAGCCTTGCTTAACATAACGACCTCCAGGGAATTTCATCCATTTTATACTTAATGGTATTCCACTGTGTATATGTACCACATTTTCTTTGTTCATTCATCAGTTGACAGACACTTGAGGTTGTTTCCATTTCTTAGTAATTGTCAATAGTACTGCAGTAAACATAGAAGTACAATTTTTTTTCAAAAGGCTTATTTTATTTACTGAAAATGAAATACTATATATATCCAGTAGTGGGATTTCAGAATCATAAGGTAGTTCTATTTATAAATGTTGAGACTCTTCTATACTTACAATAGCTGTACCAACAATGCAAGGATTTCCTTTTCTTCGAACCCTTGCCAACATTTTTTATCTTTTCTCCTTTTACAATAGCCATTCTAACTGCTGTAAGGTAATATCTCACTGTTGTTTTAATTTACATTTCCCTGAAGACTAGTGATATTGAGTATATTTTCATGTTCCTTTTAGCCATTTATTATGTCTTCTTTTGAAAATTCATTTTTGAAATGGGATTCTTTGGGGTTTTGTTTGTCTGTTTTTGTTATTGTGTTGAATTCCTTGTATATCCTGGTTATTAAGCCCTTGTCAGTTGTATACTTTGTAGATATTTTCTCCCATTCTGTAGGCTGACTCATCATCCTCTTGATTGTTTTCTTTGCTGTGCAAAAGATTTTTAGTTTAATTCCACTTGTTTATATTTGCTTTCAGGTCCTGTGCATTTGTGGTCTTTCTAAGAAATTCTTGACCAATGCAACATCCTGAAGCATTTCCCTTATATTTTCTTCTAGTAGTTCTGTAGTTTCAGGTCTTACATTTAGTTTTCAACCCAGTTTTTGTTGATTTTTGCATGTAGTGAGAAAGAGGGGTGTAGTTTCATTCTACTGCGTGGAATATTGAATTGTTCTAGCACCAGTTAATGAGTAGATTGTCCTTTTTCTATTGCTTGTTTTATACACCTGTTTTGAAGGTTGGATGGCTGCAGATGTATGGGCATACTAGGCCACCTATTCTGTTCCATTAATTTATAGGTCTATTTTTGTGCCGGAATCATGCTGTTTAAATTATCAAAGCTTTATATTATATTTTGAAGTCTGTCTTCTGGTTTCTACTTTTTTTCCTTTGTTCTTTTCTCTTTTTTTTGGGGGGGGGAATAGATAGACAGAATATGTTTATTATTTATTTATTTATTTTTATGCTGTGCTACTGAATATGGAACCCAGTGTCTCATACACGCTAGGCAAGTGTCGTGCTACTGAGCTACAGTCCCAGCCCCTCGTTCATTTATTTATTTATTTATTGTTTTGATCATGATTGCCTTAGTTATTTGGAATTTGTTTTGTTGCCATATGAATTTTAGGACTTTTTTTTTCCTAGTTCTGCTAAATGTCTTTGACATTTTGATAGGGATCACATTGAATCTGTAGGTCGCCTTGGGTAGTATGGACATTTTAACACTATCGATTCTTCCAATCCGTGAACACAGATGTCTTTCCATACTTTTGTTTTCTCTTTATTTATTACTATTTTACAGTTTTCATTAGAGATCTTCCATTTCTTTGGTTAAATTTATTCCTAGATTATTTTAATTTTTCTGTAGGTATTGTAAATGGTATTGCTCTCTTGTTTAAAATTTCAGATAATTGGCTGTTGGTGCAATTAATGCTACTGATTTTGGTATTTTGGCTTTGTATCCTGAAATTTTCCAAATTTGTATATTAGTTCTAAAGGGCTTAAAGGGTTTTTTGGTTTGTTTTTGGTTTTTTGGAGTCTTTGTTGGGTTTTCTATATATAAGATGATGTCATCTGCAAAGAGTAAAAGTTTGACTTCTTTTCCAATATGGATGCCTTTAATTTTCTTCCCTTGCCTGATTGTTCTAGCTGGGACTTCTACTACTATGTTGACAAGTGAAAGTAGGCATCTTTGTCTTGCTCTAGATCTTAGAAAGCTATTAACTTTTCCCCATTCAGTATGATGGTAGTTTTTGAGTTTGTTACATATGGCCTTTATTGTGTTGAGGTATATTTCTTCTATATTTAAGTCTCTGAGAGTTTTTATCATGAATAGATACTGAATTTTATTAACTGCCTCTTCTGCATTTATTGATATTATCATATGACTTTTGTTCTTCATTCTACCAATGTGTCATATCAAGATAATGCTGGCCTCATGTTGTTGTGTTTTTTTTGTTTTGTTTTGGTTGTTGTTGTTGTTGTTGTTGTTTAGTGTTTTTGTTGTTTTTTTGTAATGTGGTGCTGGAGATCAAACCCAATGCCTCATGTATGCTAGGCAAACACTTTACCACTCAGCCCCAGCTCCAGCCCAATGCTGGTCTCATATAATGAGTTTGGAAGAATTCCTTTCTCTTCAATGTTTTGATAAGTCAATTTTTATTATAGATGTAACTGATTTTCTAGTTTTATAATAGTTCATTTTTTTTGCTTTCTTTCTCTTTTTCAGTCTTTTTTCATGATTAAATGTTTGTTAGCATGTATTGATTTCTTGCTTATTATTTTAAGATTGTTTATTATAGATTTTTGCTTTGTGGTTATCATTAGGCTTTCAAAAAGTTATTTTAAAAGAATAGCCACTTAACACTGATCCTAAAGATCTGAAAAGAAACAAAAAAAAGATTTAAAAATTAATTAAAGAACTCTACACTTTCCTTCCCACATTTTGAATTTTGATGTTCTATTATACAGCTTTCTGTATTGACTTTCTTAACATATTAATGTAGTTATCATTTTAATTGGATTTTTAGTCTTCAAATTAAAAATATAAATGGTTTGTGCATCATGCTTACAATATTAGAACATCCAAATTTGTCTATGTAATTACTCTAACAACTGAATTTTAAACTTCATGATACTATAATCTTACTCACTAACATGCCTTTCAGTTCAAATAACTCTCTTTAGCATTTCTTAAAACAGGTATGGTAGTGTTACATTCCCACTTTGGTTTATGAATGTCTATCTCTGCTTTGTAAAGGATAGCTCTACTTTGTAAAGGATAGCTCTGCTGAGTACAGTATTCTTTGTTGGTTCTTCCTTTTGGTACAGTGGAAATGTCACCGTATTGTCTCCTGGTCTGTAGAATTTCTGCTAAATAGTCTGCTGCAGGAGAATAAGGATACCCTATGTGTTGCTTCTTTTCTTGTGCTGCCTTGATAGTCGTTATCTCTTTATCTTTAACCTTAAATGGCTTGATGATTATCTTGGGATAGATTTGTTAGAGCTGAATCTTAAAAACTTTGAACTTCTTGTATCTGGAAATTTTACTGTTCTCTAAATTTTGGAAATTTTCTATCATTTATTTGAATACTCTTTCTACCACTTTGGATTTTTCAAGTCCTTCTGGAACCCAAATCACTCAAATGTTAGCTCTTTTAATGATGTCTTAAAGTTCTCATAAGGTTTTTTTCATTCTTCTTCATGGTTTTTTCTTGGTGTATTTTTGAATGGCCTACTTTTGAGCCCACCAATTCTTTATTCTGTTTGATCTAGACTTTCACTAATTCTGTTATGGTTGAAATATTAAATGTCTCCCCAAAATGATATGCTAAAGCCTATGACACTTTTGAGAGTGGTGGAACCTTTGGGTGGTAGGGCCTAGTGAAAAGAAGTTAGGTCACTGGCAGCATGTGATTGGAGGGAAAGGGGGCATTGGGACCCTGGCACTTTCCTCCCTCACTCTTTACTTCCTGTCTGCCATTGAGGGAAACAGAGTTCCTTCACTCTGAGCCACTGCTATGATGTACTGTGCCACAACATGGCTAAGTGACCATGGGCTGAAACCTCTGAATCCATGAGCCAAAAGAAATATTTCTTCCTTTAATTGTTTTTCTCATGTATTTTGTCAAAGAGATAAAAATATGACTAATACAGATTCCTAATTTCATATTTTTTTAATTTCACTTAGTGTACTTTCTAGCTCAAGGATTTCTATTTGATTATTAAAAAAAAAAAACCTTCAGTTTCTTTGTTAAAGCATTAAAGTGATTCACAAAATTTACTCAAAGCTTGTTGAGTTTCCTTAATTTAGCTATTTGGTATTTAAGGAAAATACAAACTTATTGAGTTTCCTTAATTTAACTATTTTATATTCTTCATCTGAATACAAAAAATTTGAAAGTTTGCAAATATTAGTTGCTGGTGCCTTATTTTATTCATAAGGTGAGGTCATGGTTTTCTGAGGTTCTTAATGCCTTTTAGCATCTGCAAATTGAAGGACTCAGTATTTATTCTAGTCTTCATAGTCTGGCTTTGTTTTTACCTGTCCTTTCTAAAACTCAAAGCACTCTGCTTTTTCCCCTGAGCTGGTGAACTCTTTTAATATTTCAGCACTAGATGGAATTCTAAGCCCAGGTTTGTTGTGGGTCCTCTGTTGGTGTGTTTTTGCTCTTAGTCACTAGTGGGCACCCCAATCTCCCTCTCCCACTATCCACAGTTTGAGTATTGTTCAGAATGAATAAGAGAAGCATCTTTGGTTCTTCTTTTTGCACAAGCTTCAACCTGGGGCCCACATAGACCCATTTTCCTCATTCATCATCACTGGTTTGTGGCAGGCATTGCAGGGTTCTGCATAGCTCTGAACCTCACTGTGGAGGGACCAGCCTTAGTCCAATACAGTGAGAGCATTAGATGTGGTTTTCTTATCCCCCAAAGGCATGTTGCCTGCTTGGAACTGGGATGGGTGTGAGCAGTCCTAGAGCCACAAATGTCATAATGCCAGATCACACTCAAGTCTGCAGCCCATTGAGACCAGCCTAGCCCAGGAGTAGGGACATAGCCTACACAGCTGTGGACCACCTGTGCTAAGATGGACACATTGCCTGAGTCTGCTACAACCAGTCCTATGTGGTGCTGGCCAAGGTAAAAATACAATTAACAGGGGCTGTGGGTCTTCACCTGGCATCATGGTGATTCCAGAAGCTCCATCCACAGGTACTAGCCTGCAGACAGGGGACCATTAGGATTTCCTAGTGTTTCGTTTTGGTATTGAGTTCCAACATGTGGTCCTATGCTTACATTAGCATCTTTCTACTTGTTATTTCCTGAGGTTGGGGAGGGATGATGGAGGCAGTCATTAGCTGACCAGACTGGCATTAACCTGGGTCACACTTACTGTACCCTTGATTAAGATGTAAGCATACCCTTGGATCATATCTGATGGTATTTTGGGGACTCTTCACAGATTTCCTTGCAAGATAGGAACTGGCAGCAGTTTTGGTATTAAAACCACTGTACCATCCTCTAATCCTTCTTTAAGTAAGATGCTGTGGTGAATAGACTGCTTTTTGAGCAGTGTCAGGGTGGGGGGGGTACTCTGGGCCTGTGCATGGCTTTCAATGATTCAGACCAAAACATGAGTCCATCCAACCAGAGTGAAAATTTCTGTCTGATGCCAGAGCATGTCTCAAACTCCATGTGTGACTACTGGCCTGGGGAGAGGGGCCTTTGGACTCTACTGGTGCTGGGTCTAACTGTGCCAGGCAGTAAGACCACTGAGCTCCAAGGCAAAGTTATCTATTCACATTCCTGTTCTACCCTAGAGGCTGGAGCCTAGCTCCTCATTCTGCTGCCTGACATTGAGGGGTATGGATACATTCTCTTAGCCAAATGGCTTATTTAATCCAGAGGGTCAGTCTGCAGATACTACAAGGGGCTTCACCATAATAGGCCTGGTACTGGGTTCCAGTCTAAAGTCTGGTCTTCATTCCTTCTGCTTCTTCCAAGTGGGAACTGTCTCTTCCCATGCAGTGCTGCTTGGGGTTGGTGAAGAATGGATAGCCAACTCTATCCTTCTTTCTTCAATGTGTCTTTTCTTAATACCATGCTAGACCCAGGGACCATGGTATCTCACCTGGAATCCTTAGCTCTTGTGAAGATAGTTTGGTCCATGAAATCTCTTGAAATTATTATCTCTCTGGGAAGATGATTGCTAGAGCATCTTATCATCTTGCTCCAATTCTTTTTTATCCTTTGTATTGTCTAGTTCATTCTTAGGGGCTAACCTATTGCTTTTCACTCAAGCACTTGATAAATGCTTACTGAATAAGTGAATATTATACCAAAATACTTTTATATAGTAATGATATGATTAATAATATTATATTATTAAAATGTATTATAAAGTGATTATTGACTACTGGGCTAATAAAGAAGGATGGACTCTCCTTGGACAACTGTGCCAACCTACAGCTTCCCTGTCCCTGTCTTCCTACCAAATAGATTCAGACTTCAAGTGACTAGTTTCACAGACCTAGTTTTATAAGTATTAGCAAAATTTAAAAAGAATACTTCTTTTTGACATAAGCAATTCTTCCTGGTTTGGTAACATTCCTCTCAAAAAAAAATTGTTTATACAAGGGTTGAATGCAATGTACAGAGCAGCTTGAGATATTTCCCAAAGAGCAGCAGTGAGCACACCCTTGGATCATATCTGATGTTGTTTGGGGGACACTTTTCACAGATTTTACCTTATACTATCAGGTCACAAGATAGGAACTGGCAGCAGTCCTGGTATTAAACCACTGTAGCAGCCTCTCATCCTTCAAGTGAGATGGCTGGTGGTAAATATACTGCCTTTTGGGAAAAAAAGGAGTTTTTACAAAATTTCACAAAGGACACTTTTGTCTGTCAACTCTTTATCATCATCAAAACGAATATATGAGGGTTGATATTTTCTTAATGAGGAAAATAAAGCCTATAGATAGGAAAGGACGGGTTCAAGGACATGAAGCCAGTACATAGGAGAGTCTGAACCAAGGACAAAGTTCATTAATTCTAAGTCATATGATCTCCCTCCCAGGTGTCCACGGGGTCTGACAAAGCCCTTATGTGAAGAGAAGGAAGATTGTGGGCTTCCATGCCTTCTGGTTGGTCAGACCCACCTATACCTTATTTCCCATATTCAGAACGCTGGCTGCAGTGTGAATTCTGCAGAGCTGACTGTTCACAGAAGTGATGGCTCTGGTTTGCCTGGATGCTGAGCTGATGGTGATGCTATGTGAACATGACCACGACATAACTTGTCTTTATAAATATCCATTCCTCCCAGGCTTGTGAAACTACTCACTTGAAGTCTGAGCATGTTTGGCAGGAAGACGGGGACAGTGCAGCCGTAGGTTGGCACGGTTACCCTAGGCTAGTCCATCACAAGCCACCTCACTTAAAGGAGGACCAGAGGCTGGTACAGTGGTTTAATACCAGGACTGCTGCCAGCTCCCACCTTGTGACCTGAGATTGCAAGGTGATCTGTGAAAAGAGGCCCCAAAATACCATCAGACATGCTCTGAGGGTATGCTTGCTGCTGCTTAAGTACTTTGGAGAAGGGACATCTATTAAATGTGTTCAGTATTCTCCTTTCCTCTTCAATCACATCTTCTTCCACTGTTTTCCTTTTCTTCTCCCTTAAGGAAACATCAAAAAAAAAAAAAAGAAAAAGAAAAAGAAACACATTCTCCTAATTATCACATGAAATTTCCTTGCATTATTTCATTTTAAATACATAAGCACCTATGATGTGTCTGATGCAGAGCTAAGTTCTGATAATGTAGAAGTGGAAAATATTGTTTATACAACTAGTGAGTCACAGTCTAATGAAAAGGACAAAAGATAGGCAAAAAAGTAAAATTGAGGTCTATTCGTACTATTACTGGGGTATTTGCAAAATTGCTATAATTGGTATTTCTGCAGAAGTGGTAAGAAACAGTGGAATATACCTGATAGTCATATGTATTCTAAAAGTCTCTCCCAAAGCTGAATAAGAGTGAGTCTGCCAAGGACTCACCATTATATCAAGTAAATTCATGAAAAGAAACCAACACTTAAATAAACCCCGAATAGACTTATTTTGTTTAATAGCTATCTTAGTTTGAATAAATATTCCTAGCAGAATAAAGTAGTGATTATTTCTGGAAGAACAATTTCCCACCTAAGAATGCTTATTATTGCTTAAATGACTTTGATTGTGTAACTATCCTTCATTATGGAACAGAGTGATACCTTTTTTTTAAAAGGATTTATTTTTCCCTGGGCTTTTTAATTGCCTTTATTTTATTCATGAAGTATGTTTTCATCACCATCTTTAGGATCTTGTACAAATATCTCCTGATCTTTTCTTTGATATCTCCTAAGTTAAATATACTGGTTCTTTGAAGCCCGCTCAATAAATAATTCTAACTACAACTTATCAACCAGATATGGTCACATGGCCAGATGAATGCACAAACTTTAATTCCTCTTTAATTAACATAGATCTGTGTTTGGATGAGATTCAACTGCATATGAAAATAATAAAAAAATGTAAAATTTCTCTATCAAAATTTTGGAGAAATTTGGAGGTAAACAGGGCAGACCTGACATGGAAGCTTCATATTGTCATCAGGGACAGAGTTATCCACCTATCTGTTCCATTACTCTCTGCTGATGGTTTTCAGTCTTTAAAAAAAGCATGCCCCAAAATGAATGTTAGAGGCCAGCTATCATGTCTACATTCCAGGAAATCAGAAGGAAAGATAAGAGGAAGTGTCTCCTCCATTTTAAAGATATTTCCATGAAGGCCTCCTTGTACTACATGCATTACAAATCATGGACCAGAACATGAATCGATACCTGCAAGGGAGGCTGAAAAAATTTTAACTGGCTATGATGTGTCCAAATAAAAATTGCTTTTTATTTCTGAGCAAAAAGAAAGAGAAAAAGATGACTCATTTGGGAACAGTTTTCTCTTTTTCATGTCTCAAAACACCTTTATGTTTTTTAAAAATATTTACTTTTTAGTTATAGGTGGACACAATATATTTATTTTATTTGTATGTAGTGCTGAGGATCAAACCCAGTACCTCACGCATGGTAGGAAAGCACTCTATCTCTGAGCCACAACCCCAGCCCAAAACACCTTTATTTTTATCTCCCATTTATTTAATAATTGGTAAAGTACGGAATTCCAAGTTGAAAATCATCTTCATCAGAATTTTGAAAGCATTTCTTTACCATCAACTAGCATTCACTCTTATGATTGTCAGTCTTACAGAGTTATCTGACATTTATTTTTTAGGCTCTGCAAGCTTGTAGTTCTTGACCTTCATGTTCTGAAATTCGCAATGATTTTTCTTTTTTTATCATTTATCATGTTGAATATTTTAGATCTTGGGGTTCTTAAAAATTCCATCACATTATTTATTTGAATGTTTTCTTCCATTCCCTTTCTTTATGCTTTTTTTCTGTAACTTCTGCTACCTAAATGGTGGACCTCCTGGGTTGTTTTTCTTTCGCTTGCCTTTGTTATCACATTTTCATCTCTATTTCTCTCCTATGCTATTTTATGGATCAAAGTGTCCTGTAATTTTTCTTTCAATATTTCAACCCAAGTTTTCTACTAACTACTTTGTTTTGACAATTATACTTTGATCAACAAGTTATCATTCTTGTTCTCGGACACTTCCTTTACCATAGAATCCTATTATATTGTGGATACTATATCAAGTCATATGTCTCTGAGGATATTATTTTAATGCTCTCTCCCCATTTTTTAATGTCTCTATTTCCCTTGGCATCTTTTTTACCCTTATTTATTTACCTTAGAATCAATCTTATATCATACTTCATTATTCAGATATTTAGTGATTCTTGGACTTCCATTCATCCTTGAGAACAAAGTAATATGAAATTTCACCATGAACATTTTAAAGTATTGGAATGTGCATGTGCACACATGCACACATGCACACATACACACACACGTGCACACACACACACACATGGTCTTGAAATAGAAAAAATTCTTTAGTTTCTAAAAATTAAAAATAATCTCAAAAAGACCTAGCTGTTTTAATTATCTTTTGCATCACTGTGACCAAAATACCCAACAAGAACAACTTAGAGGAGGAAAAGTTTAGTGGAGGCTTCTGGTTTCAAAGGTCTCAGTTCATAAATGGCCAACTCCATGGCTCTGGACCCAAGATGAGGGGGAAAGGTCCAGTGGAAAAAACTGCTTAGCTCATGGTGGAGTCAGGAAACAAATACAGTGGAAGGAGCCAGAGGGAAGGTGTAACCCAGTGACCACTTCCTCCAGTCATGCCCCATCTACCTACAGTTACAGCCCAATTAATCCCTATCAACGGGTGAATCCACTGATTAGGTTACAGCTCTCATAATCATTTTGCCTCTGAACATTGTTGCATTGCTTTGGGGGAACACCTCATATCTAGACCATAACACATGGCACAGTATCAAAGTAAAGGCCAAATGACCTACAAGTACATTAATTTTTAATATAAGCATAAATTCCTTGGGGAGGATTTTTACGATCCTTATCATTAAACATGACGAACTGAACCTAAGCCCCTGACTATTACTCTGAGCCTGGAAGGATGCGGCCTGGAATCCAACTCACAACTCTGAGAAATATGTGATAAGAGATTTCATCACAAAGACTTGAATTACCAAGTCTGTGCGGTGGGAGATACGGAGTTCACATTTGCACTACACTCCTAGGGAAGAAATTATGAACAGAAAAAAAGAACATGATACCCAGTATAAAATTGGTAATAAGTACCAGGTTTTTGGCAAAGCAGACTTCAAGGTGTTCAACAGAAATAAATTCATATAGCACAGGGCATCAGGGCCTATTGTGGGTAGTAAATCTCAAGAAGCAGGAAAAGGAGGAGGAAGACAAATGAGATTCAGCAGGCACAACAAATAGAAAATCATACCCTATCAGCAACAGGTAATAAACTAAGTCAAAGAAAGAAAGGGGAAATCTGGTAGCAGGTAGATGAGAAATATAGCTAAAAATTTCTGAATTTTATGACAACCACAAGCACAGATTTGAAAAATTCAACCAACTCCAAACAAAATAAACAAGAAGAAACCACATAACAACCCATCATAATCAAACTGCTGAAAACTGGTAATAAAGAGAAAAATCTTAAATGTTAGCATGCAAACACACATACACAAACACATTCCATCAGGAAGAATACTACTAGGATAACCACAGATCAGGACAGAGCACGTCCTGATCAGTGAGATGTCATTAAACAAAAGGGTCAACCAAAACTCTAGAACCAATGAAAATATCCTCCACAAATTAGGATGAAATGATGCTGTTTCTAAATGAGCAAAACCTTGATAAGTTAGTGTGAGCAACAGCACTATGTAAATATATGAATATACCACAGAGAATTTCACCTTTATGTAGATCTGTATTGCACTAATTTAAAAAAAAAAAACTATAAATAGTAGGAAAACCAGTGGAGTAGAAGAAGGGATCCAAGGGGATGGAGGAGGAAAGGGAAATGGGAAATCCTGGGAACTGAAGTGGAGGAAATCATACTCCATGCTTGTATGATTATGTCAAGATGAACCCCAAAATTATGTATAACTATAATTCACTAATAAAGATGAAAAAATGAAAGTACTTTAAAAGAAATATTAAGGACGTTTACATGCTGAAGAATGTTTTCTAATGGAAAGGGAGATTTACACAAAAAAAATGAAGAACACGGTGATTATCAGAACTAGGAAACTGCATCCGTGTGTGTAAAACTTTTTTTCTTATTGAGAATTTCTTTAATGGATAATTTATGTTTCAAGTAGAAATGGTAAGAATGCATTGTGCATTTTATAAGGTTGTAAAAATAAAATATATGACAAAGGTAGCAAAAGGACAGTGGGGAGGAATGGAAGAATCCTGTCGTATGGCACCAGTTCATGGTACAGGAAATGAATAATGAATGCACAGTGGGGCAAGTTGAAGATGCAGAGTACAATTCCCAAAGCAGCAATACTAAAACTCAGAATTAACTAATAATAAAAATGAAAAAAGGGAAAGAAGACAGGAATGGGGAATAAACAGGACAAATAAAAAGCAAATAGCTAAATGGCAGAGTTTAAACTAATAAATATGTATATATATGTTCATATATAATAATTTTATTACATATAAATGGTCTAAACACTCCATCAGAAGGAAGAAATTGTTTGAACTTTAAAAGCAAGAAGCAATTTTGTTCTATGAATAAGAAAATAATTTTAAATATCAAGACACAGATTAATACCAAAAGAATAGAAAACCCTAAGTCATATAAACAGAAAAATATTTATATTAATAACAAAGTAAATTTAAGGATTTGGAATACTTGAAATATAGAAGGATATTTTACACTTTAAAATGAAATGACATCTTTTGGAGCTAGGGTTGTGGCTCAGTGGTAGAGTACTTGCCTAGCATGTGTGAGGCCCTGGGTTTGAGTCTCAACACCTCATATAAACAAAATAATGATCCATTTACAACTAAAATAAATATATATTAAAAAATGAAATGACATTTTTGTTTTTAAATGATTCAAGAAAATATAGTAATCTAAAGGTATTTGTAACATCTAACAAAGAGCTTTAAAATACACAGAGACTAAATGGAAAATGGAAAATAGAAAAGTTCAGAATTGTAATTGAAGATTTCAACACTCATAATAGTTAATGAGAAGAAATAGGCAGAGTTAGTAAGGACATAAAAGGTTTGAACATAAACAAAAATCAACTTGTGTTAGCTGACATTTATAGGAAAATACACCCAATAGAAGCAGTATGTACATTCTATTCAAGAGCAAAATAAAACATTCACCAATCTAAATTATAAACTAAGCCCCACATAATTAGATACATCAAAATAATATAGACTTTTCTTTCTTCCACATATATACTGATTTAATAAGAAATAAGTACCAAGAATCATGGAAACTTTTTAAAAATTTGGAAATTAAAAAATACCTAAAAAACATAAAGAATATTATTAAATATTTTAACTGAATTACATAAAATCACCACATATTAAATATATAGGGTATAGCTAAAGCAATATTTGGAAGAAAATGTATTGCTTTAAAAGCTTATATTAGAAAACATAAAAATCAATTATGTAAGT
Source organism: Callospermophilus lateralis (assembly GCF_048772815.1). Taxonomy (NCBI): domain Eukaryota; kingdom Metazoa; phylum Chordata; class Mammalia; order Rodentia; family Sciuridae; genus Callospermophilus; species Callospermophilus lateralis. Next base: position 48,007,498 of record NC_135319.1, on the reverse strand, counting down.
TCTATTAGCAAACTAGGGAAGAAAAAGTAACTCAAAATAGGTAAAAAGAAGGCAATAACAAAATAAAGAGTAGAAAATGATAAAGTAGAAAAAATACTCAAGAGTGAAAACAAAAACTAAGAAAAGATTATAAAAATTAATGAACTTTTAATAAATTCCTGTATTGTGGATTAGCAGATGGACATTAATAGGACAACCTATTAACAAGTTTGCAGAATGAACATTAGCTTTTGTTAATTTTCTGGTTTTAATGATTGAATTGTTATTGCAGTTGTCAGCATTAAAGGAAACTGGATAAAAGTTATACAGAAACTCTTTGCACTATTTTCTCGCAATTTTTTATAAACCTGAAATTATTTCAAATTGACAATTTTACAGACAATTCACAAAATATATATGAATGCTCAATAAGCATGAAACTACTTATCAGGGATATGCATATAACATGGCTTGAAATTACTTATCAGGGATATGCATATAAATATCACAGTACTACGACATATTCATTCTATCATGGTTAAAAAAATCTAAAAAGGTTAGTAAACTACTTGTTGTTTCTGATGTGGAGCAACTGGAACTCTACACATTGCTCTTTGAAGTATAAAATGGTACTTTTTATTTGGAAATAATCTGGAAGTTTGAAATGCACTTAAACATATACTTACATAACCCAGCAATTCCACAGCCAGGTACCCAAAAGAAACAGGAATACATGTTCACAAAAAAGGTGTGATCAAGGAAAGACAATTCATGGCAGCTTTACTCAGAACACTTCAAGCTCAAGCAATTAGGACAGCGAGGGGCTGACAAGACAGCCATATACATTAGAGGAACGGAACGGAAAGCCCAGAAATACACCTTTACTTTAGGGCCAATTGGTTTTTGGTAAGTGTGATAAAACCATTTAATGGAGAAAGAGCAATCTTTTCAAGAATGGATGCTGAGAAAAGTGGATGTGCACAAGAAAAACAAAGTAAAGTTGGGTCCTTATATAAAAATAAACTCAAAATGGAATGAGGACTGAAGACTTAAAAGTGTAATAAACTCTTAGAAGAAAACAGAAATCATCAGGACATTGGATTTATTGGTGATTTCTAGGGTACAACACTACAAGGCAGAGGCAAAACCAGGCAAAAGTTGCATTGAATCTCATCAAAATAACTTGTGAATCAAAGGACTCCATGAAGAGAGAGAAATGGAAACCCACAGAATGGTAGACAATATTCACAAATCATATATCTAAGGGATTAATATCCAGAATAGATAAAGAACTTCCTCAACAAAACAGTTAAAAAATGAACAAGAGCCATGAACAGACATTTTTTCCAAAGAAGATGCATAAATGGCCAACAAGTCCATGAAGATCCGTTCGCTATCACTAGTCATTTAGGAAATGGTAATCAAAACCATGAGATGCTGCTTTATATCCACAAGGATAGTTATTTTGAACAACAAAACTGAAACTGGAAACTTCATGCAGTCTTAGTGGGAGATGGTGCAGCTGCTGTGGATTACGGAATGATAGACCTTTAGAACTTTAAACAAAATTGCCTTATGATCCAATAATTCCACTTTTAGGTATGTGCTCCACAGAACTGAAAACAGTGACTCATAGCTGTGCTATTCATAATCAAAAGGTTAAGATAACTCATATATCCAGCAAGATGAATGGATAAGCAAAATACAGTGCACACATATGATGGAAAATGGTATTTCACCACATTCTCATAGAGACTTTATGCCACACTTTTTTATTTTGCAAAAAAATGGGGTGTGACCATTATATGAAGCTTTTTGTTTATCAACTGACATTATTTTAAAGTAATTTATTACTAAACTGCCTGTAGCACAAGATTAAGATGCACAGAATACATAGGCATTAAAGTGATGGTGATGATTATGCAGTGAAATATGGTATCATTTATCTTTAAAAAAAAGAATGCAATTCTGATCCATGATACACCATGAATAAATCTTCCAAACATCATGCTAAGTGAAATAAGCCAGACACAAAAGGGCAAGTACTCTGTGATTCCACTTACACACCAAAAGTGGGAAAATAAGGCAAATGTTCACCAAGAAAAACAGATAAATAAATCATAGAATTTTTTTATACACTGAAATACTGCTCAGTAAAAAAAGAAGCAGCAATCTGGTTAAATTTCAGAAATATAATAATGAGCGGATGAAACCAAGTATAAAAAATGTACATGCTCTGTGACTCCATTTATATGAATTTTGTGGCAAAGCCAAACTAATCTCTAGAGACAGAAAAAAATCAGTTGCTGATCAGCGTGAAGGCTTCTGACTATGAAAGGCCCTAAAGGAACTTTCCGGAGTAAGGGGAATGTTTTACACATCTTTCTTGGTGTTGTAGTTACCCAGGTGCATGTATTTGGCACCACTGAACTTTAAATTTGTAATAAGGATGTTCATTGGTTTTATTTTACACAATAAAACCAATGAACTTCCTTATTACAAATTACACCTCAATAAAATTGATGGAAAGAATAAAAATGAAAGGACAGAGGGACAAAGAAGACTAAAATTACACAGTGGTAACAATTAGAATAGGGTGATATTTTTAAAATTATGCAAATTGAATAAAAGAGAGCCCAGATATAATTCCATGTATGTGTACAAACTTGACGATGACAGAAATGACATTGAAAGGGAAAGAAAAGATAGAAAAGCGGAGCAGCTGGGTAGCCAAGAACTTGACTTCTAGTGCTGCATCGCACTCCACTGTAAATTCCAGATGGATCAACACCTAAATATGCAAAACAAAACTTTTCCAGCACTTAGAAGGAAATATGGAAACACTTTATGATTTCAAGGCATTGAAGAATTTGCTAAGAGATATTTTAGTCTCTGCATCTTCTCCATATCATAAAAATGAAGAAATTTGGTCACATTAAAATTTAAGTAGCCCCCCAAAAGATAGTAAATAAAGTTAAAAGCCTAACCGCAGACTCAGAAGAGATTTGTTAATATATTAAAGCCAAGACTTAGCATCCAGATTATTCAGAAAGTCCCAAGAGTCTAAGGGAAGTTTTAAGCTTTAATCATTTCAAAAGTTTAAATGCTACTAACTTATATTAACAATATTTGAAAACGTAACACTATTTTTAAATATTGATGCATTTCTTATTAAAATTCAACACAAGCACTGTCTTGGTGTTACATGTTCATCTAGTTGATTTTCAAACATCATAAAAACTTTCCTCAGCTGTTGTACAATAAAAGAAAGAATAGTATCTATAATTCTGGCCCCATGATCCTCTAAAAAAATAAGGTTTTTTTGATGTGTTGTTCCCTTTGCTTTTTAAAATTTTGCTCTAATTAGTTATACATGACAATAGAACACATCTTGACACATCATATTTAGATAGAGTATAACTTCTCTTTCTTCTGGTTATGTACAAATAGAATTGTAGAATTACACCAGTCATGTAAACATATATGCACATAGAATATAATGTTACATTCATTCTACTATTATTCCCTTACCCATACCACCTCCCCTCCCTTCACTTCTCTTGTCTAATCAAATTACTTCTATTTTTTTCCCCTAGCCTCCTCCACCCCTTATTGTGAATTAGCATCTGTATATCAGAGAAAACATCTGGCTTTTGGTTCTCTGGGATTGGTTTATTTCACTTAATATGATATTCTCCAGTTCCATCCATTTACTAGAAAATGCCATGATTTCATTCTTCTTTAAGGCTGAGTAATATTCCATTGTGTATTATACCACACGTAAATTTCTTTATCCATTCGTCTTTTGAAGAGCACCTAGTTGGTTCCATAGTTTAGCTATTATGAATTGAGTTGCTATAAACACTGATGTGGCTGTGTTACTGTAGTAGGCTATTTTTAAGTCCTTTGGGTATAAACTGAGGAATGGGATAACTGGATCAAATGGTGGTTCCATTCTAAGTTTTCCAAGGAATCTCCATATTGCTTTCCATAGTGATTGTACCAATTTGCAGTCCCACTAGCAAAGTTTTCATGAGCACATGACAGATAGTTTGGATGTGACTCTATGAGGAAAAATTGAAAGGATATGGATGGGGTGACATATATGGCCCAACAAGAGATTATCCTTCACTGATCCATCCTCTGAGTGTCATTCAGAATCCATAGCACCCACGTAAATTAAAATTAAAACGTTGGGGAGATCCAACATGGCAGCGGGCGCGGAGAGATCAAGTCTCTGACCTCTTCAGCTCTGCAGGCATAGGGAGTCATAAACCGTCTAAATGCTGTTTGCTCAGGATCACTAGGCAATGCTGAGCTGACGTGGATCTGGGGGGAACAGTCTAGGCCTCTCAGAATACACACCAAGCCCAGATCAGATGAATTCAAGCTCCCGTTTGCCTGCGTCTCACAGGCAACCCGCTGTGACTCAGCACTAAACGATCCCGTGAAACAACTGGTCGGCCCTTCTGAACCTGCAGAGGTTAATACCAACTGAGCCTTCATAGGCAGTGGCTACAGGATTGAGACGGAGCTTGGGAGAGCCAGTCAGGACCCACCCGTTGCATTGGTCACCCGGCAAAGGGAATGAACTGTCGCCATTTGCATGGGATACCACCATGGCAGAGAACTGACATCACCAGAATGTGGCGGAGGAGATAACTTCATTGAAACCAGCAGAGACAGGTGTGTAACCCCCTAGCCTTCCCTCTCCACACAGCGGGGAAACCTTAAGGGCCCCTCCCAGCTCTCCCGTGAGCGGCGATAGTCAGACGGAGGGAATCAGGAGTGGCGCGGGACCCGTGGCTACTGCTCCCACCAGTGCTGACAACTGAGGTCTCTTGCACCAGCTACCGGGGGCGTGGCTACCGGAGGGCAAGCAAATTCGCTGGGGGTTCTCAGCCCCAAGCTCCACAAACTTAGGGTCTGAGGGAATGGCAAACGGGGAGAGTGTGCCCAGTCATTCAAGATAATAGGGCTCCTGGGAGCAGCAGACCTGGCGTGTAGCCAGTATTGTGGTGAGCCTCACAGGTGAGCAGGGCCTGGCTTGAGGAAAAGTGGGGAAATGACTAGACACAAGAGAAGGCCCTAGGCACTCAGGACTGGAGACCCGCCCAGTCTGGGAGGAGGAGCTGCTGCTCAGTGATTGGTTCCTGCATATTGAGAGGAGAAGCTTGGCCCGGTGGGCACAGCTTCATCTACTGGAAGAGAAGTTAATCAAACTCTAAGACTGCATTTATCAATTTTTTTAAATTTGGGTTTTTTTTCATTTCCATTTTTAATTTTTTTAAAAAATATTTTATTATTTTTTTTTATTTTTAATTTTTCTTTTTTTATTATTTTTAATTATTTTTCTTTTTTCCTTTTCTATTTTTTTCTTTTGTCTTTTCATTTCTTTTCAATTTCTTTATTCCCCCTTCCTTGAATTCTACCTGCTTACTCTCATTCTCTTTAGTGACTTTTTCCCTTCCCTTCTAATACCTTTCCTCCCAAGCATCAAATAAATTTATAGGAGTAAACAGTAACTCAGCAGTCAAACAGAACAAGAAGTAACATGAGCAGGATGAAAAAGCAAGGAAGAAAAGGAGTACAAACAATGCAGGACAGCCTAAATATTCAGGAGGACCTAGAGGCATCAGAAAAATGGCCAAATAAAGAACTCAAGGAATACCTTAGACAGATGGAATGGAATCTTAAAGAGGATATGAGACAGCAAATTCAAACAGTGAAAGAACACATTGAAAATGAATTACATAAACAGATAAAAGAAGAAAATAAGCATCTTTATCAGGAGATAGAGATTATTAAAAAAATCAAACAATAATTCTAGAAATGCAGGAAACTATAAACCAAATTAAAAACTCAAATGAGAGTATCACTAACAGAGTGGAGCAAGTAGAAGCCAGAACGTCAGATAATGAAGACAAAATATATCATCTTGAAAAGAGTGTAGCCAACTCAGAAAGGCTAGTAAAAAATCACGAGAAAACATCCAAGAGATATGGGATAACATAAAAAAAACCAAACTTAAGAGTCATCAGGATAGAGGAAGGTATAGAGGTTCAAACCAAGGAAATGAGCAACCTGTTGAATGAAATAATTATAGAAAACTTTCCAGAAATAAAAAAGGAAACAGATATACAAATTGTCGATGCATAGAGGACATCGAGCATACAAAATCACAGTAGACCAACGCCAAGACACATTGTTATGAAGATATCCAATATACATAACAAAGAGAAAATATTAAAAGCTACAAGAGAAAGGAGGCAGATTACATTCAGGAGTAAACCAATAAGGTTCACAATGGATTTTTCATCACAGACGCTGAAAGCGAGAAGATCCAGGAACAACGTATTTCAAACACTGAAAGACAAAGGATGCCAACCAATAATTTTGTATCCAGCAAAATTAAGCTTCAGGTATGACAACGAAATAAAAATTTTTCATGATAAACAAAAGTTAAAAGAATTTGCAGGCAGAAAACCAGCATTGCAAAGCATCTTGAGCAAAACAGTACACGAGGAAGAAATGAAAAACAATAACCAAAACCAACAGTGGGAAGTACCTCAGTAAAGAGAGAGGGTGTGGGGGAAGCTAATCATGGAGAAACAAACTAAATTTTAAAAAAAGATAAATAATCAAATACGGCTGGAAGTACAAACCATATATCAATAGTAACTCTAAACGTTAATGGCTTAAACTCTCCAATAAAGTGACATAGGCTGGTAACATGGATTAAAAAAACAAATCCAACAATATGCTGCCTCCAGGAGACACATCTGATTAGAAAAGACATACACAGGCTGAAGGTGAAAGGCTGGGAAAAAATATACCATGCACACGGTCCTCATAAGCAAGCAGGGGTGGCTATCCTCATATCGAATAAAATCGACTTCAAGACTAAGTTAATCAAAAGGGATAAGGAAGGACTTTATATACTGTTAAAAGGAACCATTCACCAACAAGACATAACAATTATCAATATTTATACACCAAATAAGGGTGCTGCGACATTCATAAAACAAACTCTCCTCAAGTTCAAGAATCAAGTAGACCACAACACAATAATTATGGGTTACTTCAACACATCTCTCTCACCATTGGACAGATCCTCCAAACAAAAGTTGAATAAAGAAACTATAGAGGGCTGGGGATGTGACTCAAGCAGTAGTGCGCTCGCCTGGCATGCGTGTGGCCCGGGTTCAATCCTCAGCACCACATACAAACAAAGATGTTGTGTCCGCCAAAAACTAGAAAATGAATATTAAAGAATTCTCTCTCTCTCTCTCTCTCTCTCTCTCAAATAAATAAATAAACTCTTAAAAAAAAGAAATTATAGAACTCAATATCACAATCAATAACCTAGACTTAACTGACATATACAGAATATATCAACCATCATCAATTAGATATACTTTTTTCTCAGTTGCACATGGATTCTTCTCAAAAATAGACCATATATTATGCCATAGGGCAACCCTCAGTAAATATAAAGGGGTGGAGATAATATCATGCATTTTATCTGATCATAATGGAATGAAACTGGAAATCAATGATGAAAGAAGGAAGGAAAAATCCTACATAACATGGAAAATGAACAATATGTTACTGAATGATCAATGGGTTACAGAAGACATAAAGGAGGAAATCAAAAAATTCTTAGATATAAATGAAAAAATAGACACAACATATGGAAATCTATGGGACACAATGAAAGCAGTTTTAAGAGGGAAATTAATCGCCTGGAGGTCATTCCTCAAAAAAAGAAAAAAACTAACAAATAAATGAGCTCACACTTCATCTCAAAGCCCTAGAAAAGGAAGAGCAAAACAACAGGAAATGTAGCAGAAGACAAGAAATAATTAAAGTCAGAGCAGAAATCAACGAGATTGAAACAAAAGAAACTATTGAAAAAATTGAAAAAACTAAAAGTTGGTTCTTCGAAAAAATAAATAATATCGACAGACCCTTAGCCATGCTAATGAAGAGAAGAAGAGAGAGAACTCAAATTACTAACATACAGGATGAAAAAGGCAATATCACAACAGATGCTACAGAAATACAGAAGACAATTAGAAATTATTTTGAAAACCTATATTCCAATAAAATAGAAGATAGTGAAGACATCGATAAATTTCTTAAGTCATATGATTTGCCCAGAGTGAGTCAGGAGGATACACACAATTTGAACAGACCAATATCAATGGATGAAATAGAAGAAGCAATCAAAAGACTACCAACCAAGAAAAGTCCAGGACTGGATGGGTATACAGCGGAGTTTTACAAAACCTTTAAAGAAGAATTAATACCAATACTTTTCAAGTTATTTCAGAAAATAGAAAAAGAGGGAGCTCTTCCAAATTCATTCTATGAGGCCAACATCACCCTGATTCCGAAACCAGACAAAGACACCTCAAAGAAAGAAAACTACAGACCAATATCTCTGATGAACCTAGATTCAAAAATTCTCAATAAAATTCTGGCAAATCGGATACAAAGGCACATCAAAAAAATTGTGCACCATGATCAAGTAGGATTCATCCCTGGGATGCAAGGATGGTTCAATATACGGAAATCAATAAATGTTATTTACCACATCATTAGACTTAAAGATAAGAACCATATGATCATCTCGATAGATGCAGAAAAAGCATTCGACAAAGTACAGCATCCCTTTATGTTCAAAACATTAGAAAAACTAGAGATAACAGGAACTTACCTTGACATTGTAAAAGCTATCTATGCTAAGCCTCAGGCTAACATCATTCTGAATGGAGAAAAATTGAAGGCATTCCCTCTAAAATCTGGAACAAGACAGGGATGCCCTCTTTCACCATTTCTATTCAATATAGTTCTCGAAACACTGGCCAGAGCAATTAGACAGACGAAAGAAATTAAAGGCATAAAAATAGGAAAAGAAGAAACTTAAATTATCACTATTTGCAGACGACATGATTCTATACCTAGAAGACCCAAAAGAGTCTACAAAGAAACTACTAGAACTAATAAATGAATTCAGCAAAGTGGCAAGATATAAAATCAACACGTATAAATCAAAGGCATTTCTCTATATCAGCGACAAAACTTCTGAAACAGAAATGAGGAAAAACACCCCATTCACAATATCCTCAAAAAAAAAAAAAAAAAACTTGGGAATCAACCTAACAAAAGAGGTGAAAGATTTATACAATGAAAACTACAGAACCCTAAAGAGAGAAATAGAAGAAGATCTTAGAAGATGGAAAAATATCTGTTCATGATAGGCAGAACTAACATCATCAAAATGGCGATATTACCAAAAGTTCTCTATAGGCTTAATGCAATGCCAATCAAAATCCCAACGGCATTTCTTATAGAAATAGATAAAGCAATCATGAAATTCATATGGAAAAATAAAAGACCCAGAATAGCAAAAGCAATTCTAAGCAGGAAGTGTGAATCAGGCGGTATAGCGATACCAGATTTCAAACTATATTACAGAGCAATAGTAACAAAACCAGCATGGTACTGGTACCAAAACAGGCGGGTGGACCAATGGTACAGAATAGAGGACACAGAGACTAATCCACAAAGTTACAACTATCTTATATTTGATAAAGGGGCTAAAAGCATGCAATGGAGGAAGGATAGCATCTTCAACAAATGGTGCTGGGAAAACTGGAAATCCATATGCAACAAAATGAAACTGAATCCCCTTCTCTCGCCATGCACAAAAGTTAACTCAAAATGGATCAAGGAGCTTGATATCAAATCAGAGACTCAGCATCTGATAGAAGAAAAAGTTGGGTCCGATCTACATATTGTGGGGTCAGGCTCCAAATTCCTTAATAGGACACCCATAGCACAAGAGTTAATAACTAGAATCAACAAATGGGACTTACTCAAACTAAAAAGTTTTTTCTCAGCAAAAGAAACAATAAGAGAGGTAAATAGGGAGCCTACAACATGGGAACAAATTTTTACTTCTCACACTTCAGATAGAGCCCTAATATCCAGAGTATACAAATAACTCAAAAAATTAAACAATAAGATAACAAATAACCCAGTCAACAAATGGGCTAAGGACCTGAACAGACACTTCTCAGAGGAGGACATACAATCAATCAATAAGTACATAAAAAAATGCTCACCATCTCTAGCAGTCAGAGAAATGCAAATCAAAACCACCCTAAGATACCATCTCACTCCAGTAAGATTGGCAGCCATTATGAAGTCAAACAACAACAAGTGCTGGCGAGGATGTGGGGAAAAGGGTACTCTTGTACATTGCTGGTGGGACTGCAAATTGGTGAGGCCAATATGGAAAGCAGTATGGAGATTCCTGGGAAAGCTGGGAATGGAACCACCATTTGACCCAGCTATTGCCCTTCTCGGACTATTCCCTGAAGACCTTAAAAGAGTGTACTACAGGGATACTGCCACACCGATGTTCATAGCAGCACAATTCACAATAGCTAGACTGTGGAACCAACCTAGATGCCCTTCAATAGATGAATGGATAAAAAAAATGTGGCATTTATACACAATGGAGTATTACTCTGCACTAAAAAATGACAAAATCATGGAATTTGCGGGGAAATGGATGGCATTAGAGCAGATTATGCTAAGTGAAGCTAGCCAATCCTTAAAAAACAAATGCCAAATGTCTTCTTTGATATAATGAGAGCAACTAAGAACAGAGCAGGGAGGAAGAGCAGGAGGAAAAGATTAACATTAAACAGAGACATGAGGTGGGAGGGAAAGGGAGAGAAAAGGGAAATTGCATGGAAATGGAAGGAGACCCTCATTGTTATACAAAATTACACATAAGAGGTTGTGAGGGAATGGGAAAACAAACAAGGAGAGAAATGAATTACAGTAGATGGGGTAGAGAGAGAAGATGGGAGGGGAGGGGAGCGGGGATAGTAGAGGATAGGAAAGGTAGCAGAATACAACAGTTACTAATATGGCATTATGTAAAAATGTGGATGTGTAACCGATGTGATTCTGCAATCTGTAATTGGGGTAAAAATGGGAGTTCATAACCCACTTGAATCTAATGTATGAAATATGATATGTCAAGAGCTTTGTAATGTTTTGAACAACCCATTAAAAAAAGGAAAAAAAATTAAAACTTTGCTTTCCACAGTCCACAATGCCAATTAGAACATGATTATCTGGGGATGCAGCTCAGTGGTGGAGAGCCTGCTTAGCCTACATGAAATCCTGGGTTTGATCCTCATGAAGCCCTGAAAACACACACACACACACACACACACACACACACACGTACACACACACACACACAATGTCCCCCACTCAACTCAGGTGGGGAGAAAACAGCCTTTATAATCAGGTGAGGAGGGCTGATAAGAGAGTTCATTCTTCTACTTAGGCATTGGTGAAGGGAAGGTAGAGTCTTTCATAGCCTCTGCCAAACTCTATAGAAAAGGAAAACAATGTCTAAGAAAATAACTAAAAACCAATGGAAATTGCTTTAATAGCTAAATGGGGAAAATGCAGAGATAAGACAAATTGGCACAGATAAGGCTTAGCCTTCAATAATGAAACTAGCTATAAGCCAGTCTAGGATATTTAGTGGTGAATTAAACCAGTATTGAGTGTTGATTTGCCCAACAATGTTGAAAGAAACATTAAATAATTATGTCTGAAATCCCCACAGGTATACTCCAAGAGGTGTGACCTACTCAGGTTTAGGATGACAAAGATCAGACATGGAACTTATCACCCAAGGCAAATGGGGATATCAAAAGATGAGAAAATTTTAAGTCTGAGTAGAAGTGGCAGGGTCCAGGGTGGGGGTGCACCTCAAAGGTAGAGCACTTGCCTAGCATGCGTGAGGATCTGGGTTTGACCCCAGCACCACATAAAAAAGATAAATGAATAAAATAAAGGTATTGTGTCCATCTACAACTAAAAAAAATTCTAAAAAGGTTCATTAAGCCAGGAGAAATGTCCAAAAAATTGCTAAAACCAAAGGGGAATAGATGGCCCAAACTGGAAGTGGCATTAAAGTCAGACATAGTGTGAAGAATAGAGGCTGGGGTCCCAGAGGTAAGAACAGATGAATGATGCTGGATTCCAAAAGGGAAAGGGGGACTTTTGAGTGACCAACGTAAAAATATCCTGGTACTTTTTAGCTTACAAGTATGGGGGTATGGGACATAGAAGGTGGGTTTGTGAACTTTGATACTTTTTAAGGGTAGAACGAAACATTGTGCTATGCTGAGCTCGGGGCAAAAGAAAAAGTTTTTATCTGATATATTGTTTATATGATTTTTGCATTAATTTTTATTTTCTAAAACAAGTGCATTAAAGTCTTATTAATTTTGATGACTGAGACTTTTGGTGTCTGCTCATAATTACCTGGACCTGGGGAATAAACAGAAAACAGAAGAGATGTTAAATTCATACTTTCTAATGATGAATATATAAAGTAGAAGAAAATCCATGAATAATTGGGACCACATGAAAACAAGGCATATGAAAAAAACTACCAATGAAGTGTAAACACCATGAAAGCACATAAAACAAAGTATGTAAGACTCAGCTATGAAGTGGAAACTAGTTTTAGTGTCTCTGCTGCAGGAATGATGCAAATATTTTGGTTCTGTCTGCTTCAAAGTACTTGGGAGGCTGTGATTCCAAGAAGGAGCCTAAAGTATTTCCAGAACTTCTTATTCTAAAATGCCTCATCGTTTGCAGGTTCCCACAAAATTATTGATACTCAAGTAGCACTTTAGTTTGCAAAGCACTTGCATATACATTCTATTTTATAAAGTCACTACTGCATCCCGGCTTTGGGGAGAGGCTGGCAACCCCACCGTCTGCAATGATGTCAGCAGCAGCTCTGTTTGGACGGTTTCCATTTCCTCCCTGACAGGGCACAGAAACTGCAAAACGGGGAGATGAGTGAAGACAGGGAGGAGCAGAGCAGAAAGAGAGCCTGGGCTGTTGGCTCTTATGCACCATTCATAACCATCCTCTAGGATGAGGTTTTTCCAAATTCTCAACATAACTAACGAGTACACCTCGACTGAATGGCAGAACCCAGGATGTGGGATTTCCAGGCTATTGATTCTTTCGTTACACTATGCTTAGTGTTTCTATAAAGTCTTCAGAAATCTTAAATCTGAAAATATTTTTCATTTGAGGATAGCTTGGATTTGTATAAAGAATATGGGGGTTGACTTGGGAACTGACTCCAGAGAACAGATTGGTTTGTAGTGCTAATATTGCCATCTCTCCCGGCTTTTGTTCACACTAAGCATCATTTCATGAATGGATCTTTTAAAATGTTATGCATGATTTGAAAAATATTTTTTTTTATGTTTGTTTCAAAAGAGAGGTTTCAAAAATGTTTTGAGCAACAACTCCATCATCAGAAAAATGTGTGGCTTTACAAAGGAAAGGATGCCTGTCGCAGAGATGTTGCCATTGTGAGCAGATCTGACTCTGGATGGAGGGAGGCATCCTTGGTTAGAATCCTGGCTTCTACACCTACTTCCGTGTGCTACACAGTCTACTGCACTAGGCCTTTCAGAGTCTCGGGTTTCTACTCCTCACAATGGAGATAATAAGGGTACCCACTTCATGAAGTTGTCAAATGATTAATTAGTGCATATAGAGTTTGTAATAGCACTTTTGTATTAATTAATATTTAGCTAGATTTATAAAGCCAACCCTGATCCCTGCCAGGAAAAAAAAAACATCGAATTATTTTATAGTCACCAATCAGATGTTTTGAGATGGTTTGGATACTAAGATCCAAAATTACCAAGTTATAAAGAATGAGTTAGTTCTAGCTGGGCTTGGTGATGCACCCCTATAATCCCAGCAGCTCAGGAGGCTGAGGCAGGAGGATCACAACTTCAAAGTCAGCCACAACAACAGTGAAATGCTAAGCAAGATGAGGACTTGTCTCTAAATTAAATAAATAAATAAATAAATAAAAACAGCTGGGGATGTGTCTCAGTGGTTGAGTGCCCTTAGTTCAATCTCCTGTACCACTTCCCCAACAAAAGAGTTATTTCTAATCATTCCTTGAGATAAAAACATAATTGAATAATATGTAAGAATAGATTATTTTATAAATAATATTATTTTGCCTTTGAATTTCTCCTTGATCCTTGCTTTAATTGTGCATATCTTATAATGGTATATAGGAATTATGAAGATTATGATTTTGATTAATTTTTTTTTAATTGGGTGAAAGAGAAAAGCTTTCACTTCAATACATACACTCTTTGATCTGCAATGCTCAGGCATGCACAGGCAAATCCTCACAGTCTGCTGATTGCTGGAAATAACCAGAGAGGTCGCCCAATGAAGCCTATGCCGCATCTCCCATCCGCCCAGTGTTGAGTTGCATCTCATCTGCTCCTTCTCCTTCTTGCCATTCATTTTCCTGCTTTGTTTCAATCTTAACCCATTTTCATTTTCCCAAGGCCCCTCACTGTGCAGTGTTCTGAAATGAAATGATGTGTTTGTTTGCTTGATCAAGTTTAAAGAAAAGGGATGGAAATTTCTTCAACGGAAACTCCTTTGATGAAAGTGACTCATTCTATTTAATGTGATTATAAGCACAGCCTAATAGACTTCTGTGAAGTGGAACCATTTTTATTTTATATTCTGATTTTTAATTAATATGCAATACTTGTACGTATTTATGGGGTTCAGCATGTTTCAACATATGTATGCAGTGAATACGGATCATATCAGGGTAATTAGCATTTCCGTCTCCCTCTCATTTCTTAACACTGGGAGCCTTTGGCCTCCCCTTTTCTAGATCTCCATAAAATATACAACGGGTTAATTGTGAACTATAGCCATCTCAGTGGGCGGTGGAGCATTAGTATTTATTCCTTCAAAGTAAGTGTGTGTTTTACCCATTAATCGACCTCCCTCTGTTGTCCCTCCCCGCATCCTGGTTCCCAGCCTCTAGTTATCATTATGCTAAATTCAGGTCAACTTTTGGTAGCCTCCACATATGAGGAAGAACATGCAATATTTGTCTTTCTGTGTCAGGTTTATTTTACTTAACAGAGTTCTATAGCTCCATCCATTTTGTTAAAAATGACAGGATTTCATTCTTTACCATGGCTGCATAATATTCCAATGTGTGTGTATACATTTATATATATTTTCTTTATCCATTCAGCCATCATTAGATACATAGGTGATTCTGGTTTCTGGCTCTTTGCTGCAATAAACGTGTGAGTGCAAATGTCTTTCATTTCTATATGCTGATTTCACTCTTTGGAATATGTACTCAGAAGTGGCATGTTGGGTTCATATAGTAAGTCTATTTTTAGTTTTATGAGGAACTTCTATGTTATTCTCGGTTTCTACGCATTCTCCATGTATTGGTTGTACTAATTTACATTTCCACCAACAGTGAATAAGACACCAATAGTGAATAAGAGTTCCTTTTCTCCAAATCTTTGCCAGCATTTTTTATTTTTTGGTACTAGCCATTGGAATTGGGGGGACATGACATCTCAGTGTGATTTTGATTTGTGTTTCTTTGATGGCTAATGATGTTGAATAGTTTTTTGAATATTTATTAGCCTTTTGTACTTTTATTTTATTATTATTTTTTGCATTACAATTCTTAATATACCTTTATATCACAATTTATCATATCTCTGATTATAAATCAGGTATGTTGACACCAAATTCACATCTTCATACATGTTTTTTGTATAATGATGAGGGTGTCCTTCCACCATCCATGCTATTTCCCTTCTCCCTTCCTTTCCCTCCCACCCATTTGTACTTTCATATTTTATTTTTTGGTTGGACACAATATCATCTTTATTTTATTTATTTATTTTTATGTGGTGCTGAGGATGGAACCCAGGGCCTCACACGTGCTAGGCCAGCACTCTACCGCTGAGCCACAACCCCCAGCCGTGTACTTTTTTTGGAAAAATATTCTAGACATTTCTCCATTTTTTTAAAAAAATTAAATTATCATTTTAAGTTTTTGAGTTCCTTACATACTCTGCATATTAATTCCTTCATCAAATGAATTGGTCCAAACATTTTTCTCCCATTCTGTGTGTTTTCTATTCACTGTGTTGATTGTTTCCTTTGCTGAGCAGAAGCTTTTCAGTTTGACATAATCCCATATGTCTCTTTTTGCTTTTGTTGCTGTGATTTTGGGTCCTATCCAAAAAAGATCTTTGCCTAAATCATTTTCTCAAAAGGTTTGCCTACTTTCATCATTTCAGGTATTACAGTTAGGTCTTTGCTCTGTTGTAATTTGATTTTCATATAGATGAAAGATAGGAGTCTAGTTTCTGTCTTCTGAATATGTACATCCAATTTCCCAGGGCCACTTATTGGAGAGATTGTCCTTTCTCCAAATATGCTCTTGGTGCCTTTGTCAAGAGTAAGTTAGCTGTAGATACATGCATTTATTTCTGGGCTCTCTGGTCTGTTTCACTGGTCTCTGTGTTTGGTTTTATGCCCTTAATATGCGGGTTTTTAAATATATATATATATATATATTTTTCTTTTTTACCTGAGCTCTATGGTATGTCTTGAAATCAGGTGTTCTGATGCTTCTGGCTTTGTTCAAGATGACTTTGGCTATTTGGGGTCTTTTGTGAGTCCACTGAATTTTAGGATTGTTCTTCTAGTCCTGTGAAAAACAGCATTGGTATTTTGATGGGAATTGCATTGAATCTGTAAATCGCTTGAGCCAATACATTTTGACATTATTAATTTTTCAACATATAAACGTGGGAGGTTTTGCCATTTCTTTATATCTTCTTCAGTTCCTTTCATGAGTGTTTTGTAATTTTCATTGTAGAAGTATTTCACTTCCTTGGTTAAATTTATTCCCAATTTCTTTTTCCCTTTTTTTTTTTTTTTTGGATGTTTTGTAAATAGGGTTGCTTTCAGGATTTCTTTCTCAGCAAAGCCATTATTGGAGTGTACAAATGCTACTGAGTTTTGTAGGCTAACTTTGTATCCTGCAACTTTACTGAATTTGTTGTATCACTTCTTTTTTTTATTAGTTGCTCAAGACAATACAATGATCTTGACATCATACATTTGATTCACATAGGGTATGAATTCTCATTTTTCCACGTGTACAGATTGCAGGATCACATTGGTTATACATCCATATGTATCACTTCTATTCTCCTTCCTTCCATTTCCCTTTCTCCCTTTATGATGCTGTGCTAGGGGCTACTTATCAGTTCTAATTGCCTTTTGGTGGAGTGTATAGGTTTTTCTATATAGAGAATCATGTTATCTGTTAAAAGGGGTAATTCAACTTCCTCCCTCTCCTGTTTGCATGTATTTTATTTCCTTCTCTTGCCTAATTGCTCTGGCTAAAACTTTCAGTGTTATATTGCAAAAGAGTAGTGAGAGTGGACAATCTTACCTTGCTCCAAATCTCAGAGGAAATTCTTCCAGAGGCAGCATGATGTTGGCTTTGGTTTTGCCACATGTAGCCATTAGTATGTTGTTCAATGCACACCAGTATCATGAAGGGATGTCAAATTTTGTTGCACGTTTTGCATCTATTGAGATAATCATGATTTTTGTCCTTCATTTTGTCCCTGTGATATATTTTTGTCCTTCATTTGTGCATAATCCACATAGTGTATGTTGAACTATGCTTGCAACCCTGGGATAAATCCAGCAGCGTTTCTCACTTTGCTCTTCCACTATGATGTTTCTGCCTCAGAGCCAGCCAAATATGGACTGGAAGCTCTGAAACTGTGATCCAAAATAAATCTCACCTCCTTTAAGTTATTGTCAGGCATTTTGGTCACAGCAGTGAAACACTGACTAACACAGACTAGCCCGAGCTTTGTCGGCTTCACTTGTCTTTTCAAGAAACTGACCCTTTCTTTCATTGATCTTTGTTTTTTGTTTGTTTAGTTTTTGTTATGGTTGTTGTTTTGTCGCATTTATTTCTATTTTGAGCTCTGTTCTTTATTTCCTTCTTCTAATGTTAGGTATTTTTTTTCTAGGTCCTTAGGATGCATTGTTAGGGTGTTCATTTGAAATCTTTCTGCTTTGGGTATATGTGAGTAGTGCTCTAAACTTTCCTTCTAATGTTGGTTTTGCGGTATCTCATAAGTTTTGGTATGTTGTGTTTCCATTTTCATTTGATTTGAGAAATTTTTAAATTTCCCCCTTTGAGGGGTCATTGCAAGGGAGGAGTGGAGGGAAAGAGTTCGAGGGAGGGGGGAAGAGGAAGTAATGAGGAATGAAATGGAGCAAATAATGTTATCTATGCATATATGATTATGCCACAGTGAACAGCACTATAATGTATTATTATAATGTACTGATAAAAACATAACATAAAAGATAAATTTCCCTTTTGATTTTCTTGATGACCCATTTTTCATTCTATAACACGATTTTGGTTTCCATGTATCTATATAAATTCTGAAGTTTCTTTTGCTGTTGATATCTAGTTTATTCTATTGTGGTGAAAAAAGATACATAATTTGCTTCTGATTTATTAAACATTTGTTGACTTTTTATGGTCTAATATGTAGTCTGTTCTAGAGAATGTTCCAGGCTGAAAAAATTAATATGTATTTTGCAGATGTTGGAAAAAAATGTGCTTTTAGTATCTGTTAGGTCCCCTCCATTTGACGTATAGTAGAGTTTAACTGTGAGTTTTTGTTTGTTTGTTTAACTTTTCTCAGGACGATCTGCCCATTAATAAAAATGGGATGTTGAAATCTCTTAGAATTATTGGAGCCTCTCTCTCCCTTTAGATCCAATAATGTGTTTTATAAAATGTTGTGATCTGGCATTAGGTGTATTCATAATTTTTGTATCTTCTGTTGAATCTGTACTTTAGTTGTTCTATGGTAACTTTCTTTTTATTTTTTATAGTTTTTGTTCTAAGATCTCTTTTGACTGTTGTAAGAATAGCTGTTCCCATTCATTTTTGCTTTGCATTTGTGTTGAATATCTTTTCCCATTCTTTCAGTCCTTCTGAAGTGAGAGTCTTATAGGCAACCTGTCATTAGGGCTTGTTTTTTTATTCTTTCAGTCAGTTTTTATCTTTCACTTGGGGTATTTTAGTCCATTTATATTCAAGATTTTTATTAACATTTAAAGATTTATTCCCTATCATTTGGTTAATTTTCTTGTTTGTTTTTAATATCCTTTGTTCTTTTTTTTTTTCTCAATCATCTTCCTGCTTAGGTGGCTTACTGTGTCAATAAATTCTTCTTCTTCTCTACTTCTCCTTTGAGTATCTGCTCTTCCAGTGGATTTTATACTATCATCTGTTTAACGATTATAATTGTTTTTTCATTTCTGGATATAAGGCTCACTTAAGCATCTTTTATAAGATCTGACTGATGGTGATGACTTATTTCAGCTTTTAGTTGTCTTAAGGGGCTTTTTCCCCTTTCTTTCTGAGGACTGCTTTGCTAGGTATAGTATTGTTGGTTGACATGTTTTTTCTTTGAGAACTTGTACTATGTCATCCCATTCCATTCTGGCCTATACAATTTCTCTTGAAAATTTTGTCTAATGGGGGATTCCTTGCATGTGACTTAGTACTTTTTATTTTGTTGTTTTTAGGATTTTTTCTTGATCTTGTACTTTTGACAGTTTTACTATAATTAGCCAATGTGAAAATCTTTTCTGGTCATGTCCGTTGAGATCCTATGAACTTCTTATTCCTAGATCTTCATTTCATATTTTCTCAAGATTGGAGAAGTTTCAGCTACTATTTCATTGAATATATTTTCTATTCCTTTTCCTTTCTCTTCCCCTCAGGTACTCCTAAAATTCTAATATTTATTTAATGGTATTTCATGAGTCTTTGAGGCTATTTTCATTCTTTCAAATTAATTTACTTTTTATCTCTTATATGAGTGGGGTATTTAAAATGATTCTCCTTCAATTTCAGATATTCTTTCTTTTTAATCTAGTCTGCTCATGAGGCCTTAAACTGTATTTTTATTTGACTTATTGAGTTTATTTCTAAGATTTGTATGTGTTTCTTCTCCCCAGACTGTATCTCCTTTCTGAATTTCTTATTTATGTCTTTGAATCATTTTCCTATTTGCGTTGTCTTCCTAAATTCTCTTGAATCTTGTTCATTTTCCCTGTAAATATTCTATAGAATTCTTTATTAGGCATTTCATCAATACCTTTTCTTTGGAATTTGTTGCTAAAGAGCTATTTTGTCCCTTGGAGTCATCTTGTGATCTTGCTTTTGCATACTTCTTGAATCCCTTCATTGAGATTTTCACACCTGGTAGATCAGTTGTCTCTACTACTCTTCTTTGGTGACTTCTGTGGGAAAATAACTATCTCTTAAAGATGCATTTTTGGATGCCAGGTTGGTAGGCTACATTGGCATTGTTTCTAGTTGGGTGACATCATGTAGATTGAGTATAGATTCTTTGTAAGCAGTCAGTCACTTTGGGTGTGTTCCATGTGGCAAGAGGGACAGAGGGCCCTTCTGATTCAGGAAAGCACATGAGGGAGGGGTACTAGTGATTCAAGTAGATGTGGTACACATCTCAAGTTGTGATGAAGCCATGGCCACTGGCAATGTGTGGCCCCTCTGGCATTTGGAATGGTGGCAAAGGAAATATGCCACACAATGGCTGTTTCCTCAGTACTGACAGTAGCGGCAGGGATACGGCGCATGTTTCAGCCAAGTGGAGGGGGTTGGGAACTTGCACCCTTAGGCCCAGTGGCAGTGAAGGGTCAATGGCTGGAACCATTCTTTATTTCATTTATGATTATGTATTGAGTGCCTGCTACGTGCAGGGCACCCTTTAGGCTCATAACAGAACAAGTTCCTACCGTGGTTTGGATAGTAAGTGAAAAAGAAAATAAATGTATAGCATGTCAAGTGGTGATAAGCAATAGAAGAAAACCTATACGGTAAATAGAATGTGATAGGTGGGTGAGTAGGGGCCAACTTCAGACAGATGGTCTTTGGTGGCCAGGTGATGATGCACTTGAGAAAAGACCTGAATGAACCAAAGCAGCACTTTCTGGAGTTGTACAGGGGAGAACACTGCAGACAGAGGGAATAGCAGGCACAGTCCCAGAACCACAGTGTTCTTGTCATAGGCATGTGGCTGGAACAGAGAGGATGCAGGGAAAGGGTCAGAGATGATGTTCACATTTGTTTCACTTTCATAGCTATTGGTTCATTGATTTCTCTAGAACAAATTGTGTAGGGTTGTGTGTGATCTTTTAAAGATGCTGATTTTGTTCTCCAAGTGAGATGGGAAATGAGTAGATTATTAATTGATTAAACATTTTTAGAAGATTTTGTGGCTGTCCTTGTTATTGTCTTAAGTAAGTTACATTATGCCTGGAAAAGTTATTTCTATCATAATCAGGGCCTTCAAAATCTTCCAATGTGTTATGGTAGTCAGAGTTCCATTTTTTCATAAAAGATTAAGTTAAATAGTAATAACATAAAACTAAATCACCATACGGTACCTTGGTATATGTTGTTTCAAATGGGATATTTATCATTATTATAAACTAAGATATAATAAATGTAACTGAATAAATAATACATATTAATTCTTTATCTACTTTGATGCTCATGACTAAAATAGTCTAACATTTGTGGTTAAGCCCACCATTAAGGGCTTTCTCCTATCATCACAAACAACCAAATTGGAACGTTTGTGTCTAAAGAAAAATTATCCCTAGGGCCTTCCAAATTCATTCCTATTTTGAAGGTTAAGAGAGTTATTCCAATATGAAGAAGGAAAAGTCAATGTGCGATAATTGGTAGGAAGAGAACATAATCTCCAGAATAGTCTGCAGGCTAACTCAGGTTATCCCCTTGAACTCAGATGTCATCCACACCCCCAAGGAGTTATCATTTGCTGTCTGGTGAAGTCTTCCAGTTTCACACAGAGTCCTTTATCCCTGTCCTTAAATATCTTTGTTTTGGTGTCACCTCGTCAAGGTGCTGATCTACCTCTGAACTTAATTTGTGAAGTTGTGGCATGAGCAGGAAGGAGATTCCTTCTCTTTGATCTTACCCATGAAGTAAGTCATCTTATCCTTTAGCCATTCCCCCGACTGAGGGTCTTCCCTTAGGATGCTGGTGTTTGTGAACCACTAGGCACAACTGTAGTAAAACTTGTCCGTATGCAGCCATCACACACATGATCATACATCCCCACAGTGCCTGGGATATCTCTTTCCCACACTATTTCATTGTCAAGGGCAGGGAAAGCTGTAAAACGTAATAGGTGGCAGCACTCCTTTATATCAAAGATGACTCCATTTTGAGGAGAAAAATATACCTAAACCTCACTTCAGTGCTGAACATCAGCAGCCCTTTTTAATTAGAAGAACATTGTCTTTTTTCTTCGTTTCTCATTATTTCCCCAGCTCCCCATTTACCCCTACCCACTAGATTCTATATTTGGGTTCTTCTCCATGCTCCCTCTTGGCACAGTCTCAGTCATTGCCATCTACATTATCCCTGCTCTAACAAATCTCCACCATACACTCCATGCTTGGACTCCCCACTCCCTTTCTTAATCAAAACTCCCTTGTCCCAGGTTGTTTGTTCCCCTTGTTCTGTGCTGCTTTAGAAGAATTAGCACATGACATGCTTATATGTAAATATATGCAAATAGTATAATTTATTACCTACCCCACCAGCAAATAATATTGATATTTAGATTATAACTACCCAAATAGGTGTTGCCAATGCTGAGAAATTTCAGATAAATTTGTAGAAAGAAAATAATAATAAATATCCCACTTGAAACAATATTCTGCAAATCCTATAAGTGGTGGCTGATATATACATGTTACAGCACCACACGGATGATGGTCCCATTGTCACACAAGCAAATGACCAACATGCTTTGTACATTTCCTCGAGGAGGTTATAGCATGGTGTCTGAACAAGTTAGAGAGGCTAGAATTCAGTCATGGTAACACCCTTCTACCGTGAAGTGGCTTCTGCTGGGAAAAAAAAAAAAATGAAAGAAGCAGGTGGTGAAAGGTCACGTTGGATAAGCTGCAATGGATGGGCCACATGGAAGAGTCTCCGTGGGCCCTGTGGTGCCATGCCTGGGCTTTAGGCAGTGAGGCAGACCTGACTTAGGTTGCCCTTGTGAGTACCAAGTTCTGAAACTGCTACTGTTCTGATGAAAAGAGCTCCATGGATTGTTTTTGATCTGCATATTAGCAAAGAAGAGAAAGACAGCCAGGTTATTTCTTAGAAAGAACAAAAAAGAAATTTTCCCTTGAAAATGTGCAAGATCCATCTGTGCCAGAAACACACACACACACACACACACACATATCCTTTCATCCACTCTGTAGTTTGCTTTCTTTTATTCCTTAGTATACATGAATATGTGAAAACACACAACACTCAGACATGCAGCCTGATCGAGTGATAATCTCTTATAATGTGCTTCTATTTAAAGCAACAAACAGATGGAGGGTTTATGAGCAAGGCTGGTAAAAGTAAAAGCAAATGATTGCAAGAGTTGTACTTTTAATAGGATTCCCCCACAATCTAAAACATTATTCCCCATGGAACAAATTGTTCTATAAAATTCAGTTACTTAGGAGAGATACCCACCATGACATTGCTGAGGCAACAGAAAACCCCAGAATGGCCGTGATTGTGGGGGTCTCTCCACTCAGACCAGTGTCCTGGGGGAAGGAAGATGGAGCTGTCAGGCACCATGATCCCCAAAGAACAAGCCCAGTTTTAATAGGGTAAAAGGAAGAAAAAAAAAAGTGCAGAGTGGGTATGAAATATGTCTGAGCTTTGATTGAATTTATTACCTTAATTTTCTGCTCTGAAAAACAAGGTTTGGGAAATTCTTTCAGATTTAAGATAAACATGCAACACGGCTTCCTCCCCCTTCCTGATGCAGACCAAAGTTGAGCACAGCAGATCTTGCTTAACAAACAGTGGAATTGTAAACAACCCAACACTAATTCATTATCATTATCCCTGCTTAAGAGAAACAAAACTCAACTATAATTCTATCAATAAGATGAATATACCACAGTGATGGCCTTTATGTAAATTATAATTAAAGCTAATCTTAATTAAAGTTATTACACCATTCTGGAAAAAAATAAACAACCCAAAGAGAGGGAAACAATGTGGTCAATAACTCACTCCAAAAATATATTTTTTTTTTTTTTTGCTTCCAAAAGCTCACATGGAGGGAGACATTCCTGCACATGATACAAATGGTTCTGACATTAAGAAAAGTAAACAAGTAAGAAAAATAAAGATGGAAAAATTCTGTGGTCAGTTCACAAGTGCTTTTTTATTGTTTGAGGCAGGGTTAAAGCCTTTTATAAAGACAAGGATATATGTGCCGCTAGATTGGATATGACATCAGACTAGTCTAGCTGCCCTTGCACAGAGCTCTGCTGCCCATAATATGCCATGGATGAAGCCCGTGCTGATGCTTCTAAACAAAGAACCAGGGTGGGACCTAATGCAGCTAATTTAAAGTATTATCCCAAAGCTGTTTTGTAGATCAAACAGAGAGAAGGTACTCAGCTCTGGTTATTAATGGATTGGAGAGATGAAGGCAAACATTCAATAATCTCTAATTATTAATGGTCTCAAGGATTTTAATGTTAACTGGTCTGAACAGCTGATTAATGGAGGTTGTGTAATCTACAAGCGGGACTCCTGCCAGCCTCAATACATGTCATTCCAGGGCTGTGTTGACTCAGTAGGCCAGAGGCTATGTAAACGGAGTCGAGTCGAGAAAGGAGGTTCTTCTGGGACAGCCTGGGGATTCTGAGTCCCCAAAGACTTTCACAATAGCAACTCTCTAGTAACTCACTTGGTATCTGTAACTTTGGTTCTCCTCCAGACTTTGCCATCCTAGGACCGTGGACACCTGGTCTAAATGCAAGAAGCAAAAATAAATGCTAAACCAGCCTTTCACACATTTTCAAGGGTGATTTGACTTGTGAACCAGGAAGTTGAAAGAAAGACTGGTTACCCGAGTAGCGTGATCATGGGTATTTTCTTTGTGACCTTAATGCTAGAACACAGCCAAGGATGCACAAAGACGTAGCAACATCTCAAAAGCTATGCATCTAAATTCTGAGAGGTCCAGAGAAAAACATGACATTCAAAAGGTCTACAGTGTCTATAAAAGCCGTCGGGTCTGGTGGGTATTTTCTACAGCCTTCATTTTGGTTTTCAACCCCCTGACCCATCATATCCCTTCATCACCTCGCTACTTTTAAATGGCACTCAAAGGAGCAAGCCAGCCCACGCACAATGAGGGCCGTAGGCACAGTGAAGAAGGGCGTGGTTAAAAAGAGTCCCTGGTGCAACCAAGGGTCTTGGGAAGGATGCCTCACCCTACATGCTATTCAGGAGAGAAGATTTGAAAATGAATGAAGTAAGATAAAGGCCCTGTTTTTGTAGACCCAGGTTTAGGAAAAGCTATTTGATGTAGGGATTGTAACTACCAGAGTCCGGCTGTCAGTGTATGACCTGGCTGAGAAGTTATCCCTCTGTTCTCTGAAAAACTGCAAATGGAAATGCATGATGCTAAAGACTGGGGGCCAATGAGGGAGGAGGGACCTGTACCTATGCAGAACATAAAGGCTAAGATTTAAGGGGGAAAAGGGAGAGCATCCTCCTCCTAATTGTGACAATCCCACTAAAAATAAACCCACAGCACAATGATGTCAGAGGGGTCTTGACTCAGTAGGCAAGCTGAAGACAGTCTCTCTCACTAGATGGCAGTCACTGAGCATGCTCAGGGAGGCCCCAGGTGTGACCTCTGCTCCCCTGTGAGCAGTGGAGGGACCAGGCAATCTATCATGGTGTTCATGCTGTCAACCCTGGTGCTTCGCCGCTGCTGTCTGTCACCCTGGTGGATGAGACCTGCTTAAGGGCAATCATGTCAATCTCTCTGTGACCACTCAGTCTAAGGCAGAAGGATGATCTTGACAGGCCTGGCAAAGTCAGCACAAGGTACCAAGAGCTGAAGTCACAGCCTTCCCGCAGAGATGCAACGTGGGCCATTGTTTTCTCTTTAGCTCTTTCTTTATTTTTGCTTTCCCTTTTTATTTTCATGAAATAGGCTAAGGCATACAGAACTTGGCTTCAGAGCTGGTCATCCCGGATAAACCTGTTGCCCTCTGAGTTTTTCCCGTAGTAAACATAGCGACACTTCCCCAGGACTCCTGTAAATAAAAAGAAACACATCATTACAGGTGGCGCAGTTACGATGGCAGGGAGGCACAGGTGCTGAAACCCAGGCATGCAATACAATTGAGGCTCCTAACAGTGGCAGAAATGGAAGAAGCCCCAGAAGGAAAAGACTACCTTTTTGTCCTCAGAGTTGGCATTCAAACAAAATGTCACTACTAAGCATAGGTTACGGGAAAAAGCATGTTTTCTGCATGATTTCCACACTTTAGGGACTTTGCTAATTTGGCAAATTACTCCCTAAAATACATAGCACAACACTCTCTTCTCTCCTCGTTCCCTTCCTAGGTTTCCAAAGAGTGAAAAATTAAATGTTTAAAGATGGAGCCAGGTGCAGTGGCACACACCTGAAATCCCAGCAGTTCAGGAGGCTGAGGCAAGAGGATCACAAGTTCAAAGCCATACTTAGCAAAAGTGAGGTGCTAAACAACTGAGTGAGACCCTGTCTCTAAATAAAATACAAAATACAGCTGGGGATGTGTCTCAGTGGTTGAGTGTCCCTGAGTTCAATCCCCAGAACCCCCACAATAAAAAGAAAAAAATGAGAGGTCCAAGAAGGAGAGAGAGAACAATTTTCTCAGAAGGTGATGGCTTTGAAGTACTTTAAGCACATCCTAGATGATAAGGGAGAGAGAAATGGTATTAACAAAACATCACATAGAAAGCGACAAGACCTCTTGATATCATCCCCTTCTCACAGGCATCAGGAACTCTATTCTAGGGGAGAATGCATTCAGTTTTCATCTTCAGTTTTACTGTATGTCATTTGTGGCTTCATGTAAAGCTTTTTTCTCATTCAAGCAGACTGCAGGAGACTTAACTATGAAGAACACCCTTAGAATAGGGTGAAATTTTTTAATCAACTCACTACTAATTCTAAATACCCACAAGAAATCACCTGCCATAGTAGTTATTGTGAAAACCTTAAAGGATTACTAAGGAAAAAAAATTAGCACTTTCAAGCAAATATTTATAACTTCATTTTGCTTTTTGTTTTGTTTTTTGAAATGGGCTCTCACCATGTTGCCCAGGCTGGTCTTGAAATCACGAACTCAAGTGATGCTCCAGCCTCAGTGTCCTGTGTGTTGGCATTACAAGTGGGGGCCACCCCACTTAGCTTTCATTTTGTTTCTTGTTGCTTTTTTCCTTCCAATTTTAGACAAACTAAAACTTCAGTTGCACATGATTCTTTTGGTTCTAATAGGACTTAAATCCAAAGTGCACATAGCTAAGAAAAAAAAAAAAGTCTATGAAACATTAATTCACGAGCCACAAAATCTGCCTGTGAAAATAGCTACCTAGAAGAGCATAGTTTATTTCCATCCATGTGATAGTGTGAATTCAACTAACACCATGCTTTGTTAATTTAGGGGAAATTAGCACTTGAAATTAGCCAGGTTCTTCACATTAGAAGTTTTAAGTAGTAAATGTTTTTGAAAGTGAGAAATGCTTCTCTACTACAGAACTTTAAAGTTTGTTCTTAAATAGGGATCAAAATGACTCTTAAGGACAGGGCAGATGCTCCCTGGTTTTGATGGCTTGGGATAAACTGCTGGGGCCTGGGGATCTCTGAGTTGGAAGAGGGACAGACTGGCATTGTCTCACGCTGGCTGCCATTGTGTCCTGCCATGTTCCCACGAGCAACTTTGCTGTGGTTCACTCTTCCCACTTGGCCATACTTTCTCTCCTGAGCTTCCAACCCCCAATGTCTGCTTCAGTACTGGTCTGGAACCTAGAAATACTGAGCTGGGATGAACTCTCACTTGAGACCCTTCTTGGGGCCTAAAATATTCTTTTAATGGTTGGAACTGAGTTGTTTTTCTTTATTGTGCTGAATTACGTAGCACCAAGGGTTGTGCTAATATTGTTGGGGATCTCAGTGGTCTGTGGGCCAGGCTGGGCCAGTCTGGCATCTCCTACACACCTGGGTGGGAGTGCCATAGATAGATAAATGGCACCATCCCTGGGACATTGCCTCAAACATGACTGATTCAAATGAACCCTCAATGGAAAGATGGGGCCAAAAGATGAGAAGTTTTTTCTCCAGCACCAAGACAGCATGGATTTTAATAAAAAGAAATGGATAGGGCTGTCAGATAACATAAAGATCATCTTCTTCATCTTGAGCAAAACATGAAAGGCAGACACACACATGCGCCCACCACAGGCATGCTCTCCAGTGCAGCCAGGGATGCGATTTCTTTTCTCTGCCCTCTCTCCACGGAGAGCTTCCACTCTGGATCTCGCCTAGATGCAACAGATGGAAACAGTTCTCCTGGAACGGGGTCCGCAATGTGTTCTGAGACACATTCCCAGACCTTCTTTCTGGTTGGCATTGATGAAAGTCCTTTTTAAGGCCTGCCCTGTTTCTTTGGGCCTGGAAGCAAGAATGTTTATAGACATCTTGGTGAGAGAGGGCTGTTTGATGAATGCAAGAGACTTGCAGCTAGGTGTCAGCACTTGGGAAATGAGGCAAGGACATGAGGTATTAATATTGTCAATGATCTCTTGACGGGAAAACAGATACCGCACTCACTGTCAGATTTAAATAGACATCAAGTGCATTAATGACAAAAGGGCAGACTTCAAACAAAGGGGCTGTGTGGTGGGGAGCCGAGTTAGTCTCTGTGCTGGCAATAACCTGATCTGAAAAGACACTGTCAGGACGAGAGACAGGCCCAGGATTGTGTGCGGTGACAGAAAACAGAGATACTGACAGAGATACCAGCGCCATAGAATGCCAGGGATACTCTCACACTGTCTGCCGTTCTAACACAAGCTGACATCACTCCCTATCACTTGGGGTCTTCTCCGCCTGCTCCTGCAGACATGATGTTTCTCCCCAAACATCATTCCAAAGCTTGCTGTGGCTGCAAGGTTCCTGGCAGCCCTGGTCTGTTGGAGCAGTGGGGTCACGGGGCCTAAGGATAACCTCAGTCAGTCTAGATCTGGGCTTTGCAGGAGGCACACGCTTGTTCTCACCGATATCTCTGCTACTTGAGGTGATCAGAGAGGGCCAGCGTGTGAGGAGCTGTCACCTTGAATAAAATCCTTCGGGAGAAGGCACTCAGTCCCTGGGCTGCTCCAGGAAGGCGGGGATGGCGTGGCAGCCAAAAATGAAACCCAGCTGCTGGTGCTTGCCAGAGGAGAAAGGTGCTCCAGCTAGTGACAGTTAAATTCGGTTGACATTTTTGCACTGGAGCCATCTACCATGGTTGAAATTATGCAAGCTGTTGCCTCTCTCGAGTTTCCTACCCCAGCTCACAGTGGGGATGTGATTACCCCCAAAATGCAACTTTTGTACTCAAAAAATAAATAAAAAATATTAACAAGGGGGAGGCAAACAACAGCCTAGCACAGTCCCATGTGTGGCCACAGGACTTTCATTTATCATGAAGGTTTTTTTTTTTTTCCCCCTGAAATAATAGGCTGTGCTCATAAATTAAGTGAGGTGGCATTATGGGTTGCTCTCTTCTGGCTGTCCCCCCGGCCCTCCTTCTCCACCATGGCAACTGCCAGACGCTGTGAAAATTACAGAGGGAGCTGTCTGCCTGCAAAGAGCATTTTCTCAGGGAGGTACTCTGAGGCTGGAATTTGGGAACCCGCTGGTTGTGACCCAGTAGGCCCCGGTTTCTGTGCACATCTGCAATGGAATCACTTGTTTGTATCTTCTCAAACTATAACATCTTAGAACTGGAGGGGGAACAACACATTTAACAGCATATGTGGTGTTTTTAATTAAAATATCTGGCTTTGGCCATAATAAGTGGAGCGGGCCTGCCATGCATCAGGCCAACACGCAGATGTCTGCGCCGGGTTTCTTTTCAGGGGCCCTGAAAAATGACAGTGCGCCATCCCCGGGGGAATCCTCTCCTGCCAAATGAGACTCCTAATTTTTCTTAAGTAGCCAGCTTTCCCATCACCATAAGCTCTTAAAGCTATAATTATGAAAAAAATGTATTGGGAAGAATATGTTTTAAAGAGGCCTTTTATCTTTTCAATGTTCCCCCCCTCTGGAACGGATGTTCTAATTATGCGAGTTGAGTTATGACCTTGGGGATGCCTAAGGGGGTGGGAATGAGCCCCTTTTCTTGGATGCAAGGCTGTGACCATTCCAGAGACTTGGCTGGGGGAAGCCTGAGTGTCCGGGGAAGAGTTCTTGCACACACCTCTGAATCTGAATCCGGCACAGCCTCCAGGACATACCGACCATCTGGACAGCCTCACACTTCCACCCTAAGAGGTGGTGGAGGAAAAGTGGTATTTCAATCCAGCCCTGTTCTTCATGGTCTTTTGACCTGGCACACCTCGCCTACCCTCACTATACCCTCACTGGACTGGTATCTCCACTTGTAGAATGGGGACAAAGATACTCTTGAAGGTCCGTTTTAGTTCTGAAATAGATGCTCAGCTTTTTGAAATGTTCCCCTTAGGGACACAAGGACGGTAGGTCCAATACTGCCCGGTGAAGGAGGCAGATCCCATGGTCCATGGATCCACAATTTGATTTGGACTGAGCTCTTGAAACCTATCAAATACATAGCCCCATATCACAGCCCAGTCATCTGGTGGGGGAGGACTCCAAAATCTCCAAGAAAAAAGGTTTTCACCAACTTTCTAACAACCTGTTTGACATACAGCTGAAGGGTTGTCCCACATCCTGCTATCTCTGTCACCAGACCAAGGCTCACAGCATCATGGTCAATGGAAGGAAAGCTTACCTGGCAGAGCCCGCGACCTTCTGTTCACATTTCAGTGGTGGGGGCGGTGAAGAATGTGCACATACAAATATAAAGACATTTGATGACTGAGTGGAGGTTGGACCAATAATTCATATTTGCAAACTAGGGGAATTAAGTATCGATTTTATCATTACTTTTAGTTTGGGTAATCATCATTTTAAATGTCGTTATCATTATCATTTGTATGCACAGTTGTAAGAATGACAAACAGATCTCGATTTGATTGTGGTCACCAGGAGCTTACAATTAGATGACGGTATGTGATGGGACAGAGGGCTCTTCTCAGAGCTCTCTAATCTGTAGGAGGGAATGAAGGAATTAGGACCCCTACTGAAAGTAACACCAGTGTTGTGAAAAGGTTGGTGGGTCTAGTGACAGAGAAGGAAAGGGCATCAGTGTTCCCCTTCTGGTCCACTGTAGAAGGCTCTAGAACAACATTTCCATGGATACTATCCATAAACATGTCATGCCCACAATATTCTTCCTCCACCATTCTAACACCCGCTGCCTAAAACAGTGTTCATCACAATGGAGGTGCACACTAAGTTTCTGTTGAATCAATCAATCAATACCATTAAGATGATTAGGTAAAATTTAAACAGAATCCACCCAGGAATTTTCATTGTTGAATACTCACACTTTAAACCTCTGATACGACTTCAGATGTTTAAGTGTTTGCCTTATTATTAAAGAAGGGAACAGAATAGCAGAAGGCAGTAGCCTCAACTCCTAAATATTAGCGTTATTTGTGTGCTGAATGATTTGCTCCCACAAAAACAAACTAACCAACCGCAGAGTCTGGTGGAAAGAAAGAAGCACGCTGTACGTTATCATCTGCCTTACGAGCTATTAATATCACACACTGGGAAGGGACATTTCCCCAGAAAGAACATGCCTCTGCCACTGTAACTTGCAGGCTGTGAGTAAACTAGAAACTGGAAGGGAATAAACACCCGTGTTTTATGATCTTGAGAAGGGACCAGAGCAAACCCCAAGGTCAGGCGTGCGGTGTGTTATCAGCTCTGCAGTGGATCCTGTGCAGGATTTAGAGGAGCCTGCAGAATTACAGGCCCCTAGCACAAGGTCCTCCTTCAGTGTAAGCTACTTAAATACTAATGCAAAATGAAAAGAAGACAGACTTTATTGTTCTTGAGGGAAAGGGTCGCTTGGAAGCAGTTTTTGTGGAAGGAGGACAAAGCCCTAACTATAGACCAAGTACATTGGTCCTCCACCTGTATATCCAGCTGAGCAGCTCAGGTTAGAGGTGAAGTGGGTTGTCTTCCTGACCCAGGGGACGGTAGAGAAAGCAAAGCAATGCTATTTCCTGCCCCAAGTGGCCAAGCATGACTTCAGGTAAGGGTCATGTAGGTTTAACATCTGTATCTTGTGTGGAAAGGGGGTGCCACAGTTGCCATAATGCTTGGTAGCTCTAAAAATCTCTCTTAAGGTTCTTGCTATCTGCAGCATGAATGGGGCCAAGGGTATTGTACTCTGCCCTTGCTCAGTACCACAGTCATACTGCAGCCATGATTCTGGCTTCTCCACAGGAGGCATGAGGGGTTTTCCTACAATTCTGCCACTTTGACCCAGGGATGCTTTCCTTTTGGGTTTATAAATATAAGCATGCAAACTAGACTGATCATCTTTCTTTTAGAGAGTATTAATTATTTACAGAAAACTCCATTTAGTCCATTTAACTCCTTAATTTTTAAATGCAAACTTAAATCATGTCTATTTTTAACATTTTAATTTCTATTTTCAGTAGGATCAATTCTCTTCCATGTAACTTTTTTCATTTAAAGTTAAATTCCGGGGCCAGGGTTGTGGCTCAGTGGTAGAGCACTTGCCTTGCAGTGTGAGGCACTGGGTTTGATCCCCGGCACCACATAAAAATAAAAAATAAATAAATAAAATAAAGGTTTTGTGTCCATCTACAACTTTAAAATCTTTTTAAAAATATTTTTTAAGTTAAATTCCTCAGTCAGGTTTTTGTTTTGTTTTGTTTTTTGCCAAATACTGACTTTTACCCATATCTTTTCAGTCTCTTTTTGAGTCATTTTTCAGCGTCCCATTTCCTCGAGTAAAATTGTGACGGGAAGGCTGCAGTCTTCTGTCAAAGTTTAGTCAACACATTTTATTGTGTGTAGTTTGAGTTCATTTCTGTTTTATTTTGTTTTCATTATTTCTACCAAGGCTAATTCCCCTGCATGAATTTGTGTGGGTTTCCATATACTAAGATATAAATCTTGAATCACTGTTTTTATTCATAATAAATTGTATTATGTTCGGATTTAGTTGCTGTCAGTTTTCCTTCAGGCTGATTACTTGTACCAGTGATGTGCCTCATAAATTAAAGGGTAGTTTTTATTCATTTCTTAGCAGAAAGGTGAGGATTTGGGGAGCATGACAGGATCTATGATGCTGGTTACTTTCTATCAGCACCAGGCCAAAAAAAAAAAGAAAAGAAAAGAAAGAAGAAAAAATCACTCCCCAAACTAACAAAAGTGAAATCCCCCATATTATAGGTCACACCTTTTTCAAGGATTCAAATGCATCTATTTCCTGAAAGAAAACTGACCCCCCCCAAAAAAACCACAAAACTGATCCTATTGAGAAGGCGGCACTGGTGCCCATGCAGAGGCCCTCCAGTGAGACCTGACAGGAGGCCGAGCTGTCCTTAGAGAGCAGATTACACAGGGTCTCATCAAAGGAAGAAAAGGAGGGAGAGGGTGACCAGGCAGCAGGGAAAGGACCTTTGGCCAGCTCTGTCCTGAAGGTGATGGGCAGGCAGAGCAAAAACTCTCGCCTCCCAGACCGGGGATGCCGGTTGAATGGTGGCAAGAGTGGGCAGACAAGCTGACGTGCGACAACCAGAGCCTGTGGAAAATACACTCTGGGTTCCCGGGACAGCTGAAAGCAGACTTGTCATCTCAGAAGAAGAAAAGGAGGCGAGAAAGGAAGGAAAGGAGAAAAATGCAGGGCAAATCTCCCCTCATGTAATCTGTTCCTGGAAAATGGAAATGCTGATCCAAGTCCAAGGAATCCATACAAAATTGAGTGGGTCTTCAGTAATTAGGTCTGTCTGTCCCACCTTGAGCCCCTGGTCCCATGGCCAGGTCACAGATGCCATGGTCCTACCCAGACGTGACCAGGCCATGCAAGTCGCTCTGTATCAGAGAAACATCAGGCTGAAGATTAAGTTATCAGGCAGCAGCTGTTTCCATTATGTGGATCCTGGAAAGGACACAGTCAACATGCTTTGGCTCAGATGTCAATGTTTCTTAATTTCCTTTATCTGTATATATATAAAGAGGAGGTAGTTAGAGGTAAGCAGAAACTGAGAATAGAACCTCAGACCCAGGTGGGCTCACCAGATCCCTGTTTCCAACGTCACTAATATGATTGACCCCTAAATGCTGGACATGTTGTATTTCAATCAAATAAGGACATATAAATATGAGATCAAACAAATATGTAAATATTTCCTTGCTCTGAAAACTCTTCCCCGCCCCTCAAAAACAAATTGGTAAACCTTAGCCATTTAAGTTTTGCTTTTTATTCTCAGGTTAAATTTTTGCCCCAGGTTAAAAAAAACGGACCCAGAAAAAGCCTCTACTCTTGACATCCTGAACAGTGATTTACTTACCCTGTGCTATAAGGATATTATGTGCTATATTTCCTAGTAAGCAGATGCACAGAGTGCTAAATTTTCCTTTGAAAGTATTTCTTTCACTGTAATGGAAAATTCTCAAGCTGGGATGGTATTTAAATATCTTCATTTTAACAAAGCCCTGCATTTACAGAGGAGGAAAATGGGGCTCCAATAAGGCTTCCTTAAATTGACAACACCAGGTACCCATATGACTCTACCTTCCTAGGGCAGAAATCTCTCTCAATTATAAAACACTGCCTTTAGGACAGGGATAGAAATTTTGGTTTTACAGTTTATTTTACAAGTGTATTATTTATTTGTTCAATTATGTTTACAGGAACTAGAGGTCTCCTGAGAACTTCAGAGATCACCAACATGACTTAGGCTCATTCTTACTGACTTTCTCATGAAGAAAAGTGAACTGCAAAGCTAGTTTGGAGTGAGTACCCTCTCCCCCATGTCTGTATTCTGAGTAGGGCTTAATGGATTTGAGATGGGCTGGACTCCAAAGTGCATGCTGAGATGGGATGCAAATCAGTTAAGATTCATGAAGTACCGTGCAGTGCGGCCCAGTGATGGATGTGCCATAAACCAGGCTGTCATTCAAAATGGACAGTGGTCAAGTGGGATGACTTCACATTTCTTTTTCAATTTTTTAACTGAGGAACTTGAAACCTTTCAGACAGACAAGAAGAGAGGAAAGGAAAAAAAAAAATCCATCCGTTCACTATTTCCACCATTATCGCATTCATCTTTGCCACTTCATCTGAAGTCAAAAGTAGCGCCACTAGAGGGCAGCATGAATTTAGGAAAAAAAACAGTCGCTTTCCTTACAGAATAGCAACTATTCAGGGAGGGCCATTAAAGTCACCCTGTGCTTTTGGGCACCAATTTTAGGTTCTGTAAGGATAGGTGGTGTCATGTTTACTCAATTTGGGCTGAAGGCTTTCTGGGAATGAGACTACCAGATGCCTCTCCACATATACACTTTTGGATTCCTTTTTCTTCAATTTTAGGGGGGGCTGATTTTCTTTACCATCAATAGCCCTAATTAATCTTCCAAGCTCAAGGGTTGGGAATTTTTGCATATCACCTACATAAATTCAAAAAAGTAGGCCAACTAGTAAAGAAAATTTCTCTCCATTTCTTGGGGGGGGGAGGTCATTTTTACTATGGGAGTCTGAAAAGGAAAATGTCATATGCCTGGGGTTGCCATCATTTGATTATCAAAAAAGGAAAATAAAATTTCAATCAGTACACACAAATCACAGATACCTCCCTGTCTAAAACCCACCCAAACATTTTCTTTACTCTCAGTATACCTGGTCCAGCTTTGTCAGAAAAGATGGAAGATCCTCAAAAACATAACTTGAGCTACAGTTTGAGCTTCCTTTAGTCCCCCTAGCATTCTCTGGTTCATGGATCAAGTGACTATTTTCATGCCTGGAACAACAAATGACCAACTCCCTTTAAGAGAAAAAGGTATCCATGGCTCTCAGAGATTTTAAACTTATTATTTAAAACAGTGAAAAATGTGTGGCATCCTAAAAGAGAATTTCATAGGATGAAAATAAATGACTTTATTCAATCAGGGAAAGGGGACAAAAATTGGAGTTAGTGGACGTTTCTGGGCAGGGGAAACCAGAGCTGAGTCCAGGTGTGAATGTTTGGAGTGATCATGGCGCTCTCAGGCTTTCTTCCCGTATACTCCCCCAACATAGTAGTCACATGATTCTGATGGACTCACCATTTGGGGGAACTGGGATGTAGTTGATTACTTAAATTATCTCATTAACTCATGGTTAACTAGAAACCTTTTTGAGGTTTGATCTAAGGTCAGTCAATTTCATTGTCTTACTGGGTACACCACACTGAGGATGAGACAGTTGAGACCGTTAGCTGGAAGACTGTGGATTGCTCATTTCTCAGGGTCCTAGGATCTTCTGCTTATATGAACTTCAAAAGGGTGGAGACAACAGCCTTTTGCGCCCCCTTCCCATCATGGAATCTGAATCATAGTTACCAGTATGTTGGTGTTTTGTTTATTTGGGCGGGGGGGCGTGGACGGAGGAAACGAAAAGCTGACCAGATACTACTTCTTGAACTCCACTATTTACCATACATCCCTAACATTTACAGGTAAAATAACTGTACCAGTCGGCCCCAGGATGGGTTTTCTGTCAGAATTACATAGAAGATGTGCATTTTTTTTTTTTTTGCAAGTTCCCGTGACACTGGGGTAGGGGGGACTACCGTTAAGAAAATGTTCCAGGACAACCTAAAAGGGCCCTCTTTTTCCTTTGTCAAACATGAATCCCTTCACATTAGTTTTCATTCTTATAAAATTAAGGTTATTCAGATTCTGAGATTAAAATAGCTGCTTAATTGAGGATTCTATTGTGTTAAGTCTTGATAGATGGAGGTTTTACCCCCTCCCTCCCCCACCCCAGAGCAGTCATAAAACAAATGGTACCTAAAATATAAAATATGGACAATAATAAAAGGTTGCTCAACTCTTTAAAAAGAAAGCAAAAAAAAAAAAAGTTTTAATTTAACTGATGTGTAGATAACATTAACATAAAAAAAGAGTTTGGGGGGGTAAGTAGAACAGAACTGAACCAGCAAACCATGATTTATGAAGTATATGGGGAAAAAAATCTTGCAGAAAAAATTTCCCAGAAAGTCTTTAGCCTCCCTCTAAACTGACAAACTCTTTATGTGAACAAATCTGAGCAGTGGGGGTCCTCCTGCAGAGTTTGAATGGGAATTTTGGCTTTGCTCTCAAGCAGAAATTCACTTTTGGGTTTCAGATCTGTTCCTATTAGAGAGCTCACATCAAACGGGGGAAAACATCCACAGTGCTCTCTGGTTCTGCAGGCTGAAATTTCTCAAGAGAATCAATGAAAATAAAGACAAGTTGCTTTCTTCCCCCCCCCCCACACCCTTTTTTAATTTTTCAAGCTGCAAAAGAGAACCTCTCAAATAAAATTAAGCAGACCCAGTAACAACTGGGTTTGTCATAATTCAAGCCCTGCAAGGACGCGGGAAAGGGCTTCTTTCTTGGGCACACTGGTCCAGCCTGCATCTGCCCTTCATTAGAATCCAAACAAACTTTTCCTGTACTAATATTACCATAATTTTTCCTAATTCCAGGACACTCAAAATTGCTTTCTCTGAAAGTAAAATAAAGTGAATCTGGTGATATATGATCTAACTGAAAGAAGTTTGTATTAAAAAAAAAAAAAAAAAGATCCTAAAGTCTATTGTTGCAGAAAACACAACATACTTTTTGGGTATTATAATTTTCACTACCAAACCTCTAAAATATTTTCAATACTTCCTGGACTTCAATGATCTATCTTTAACCTGTTCTGGAAAAAAAAATGTATGTATACATATATTTATGCACACATAAATGGAAGAAACTGTAGGTTAAATAAGATGGTAGCACAAAGATATTTATAAAGGCAATATGAACTTTCTGTACATTTCCCGCCCCCCCAACAAGGTAAACAGTAGAAAAACATTATAATAGGGTCAAGCTCATTAAAACTTAATGAAGGCACCAGAGTCTCCCCAGAAATATTGAGGGTTATATTTTTGCCTATCAATGAAGTAGTCCCAGTCAGACACTGCTAACTGTGGGTGGTACCAGGTGTTATCAGTGGTATCTGGAACATACCACTTGGATGGTTTGGGATATTACCCCTTTCTTTGGCTGGCTTGAACTTGTGGGATTCACCCTGAGGGGAGTTAACATGCCTCCATATTGTGGAGAGGGGGGGTAGAAAATTGCCCATAGGCCAGTGCGGGCCTCGCACCTAATAGAATACATCTGGCTCTGACAGTTTGATGCCCAGCTCTGAGCCACATTCAGCCACACAGATTAACAGCATAGACATTGCCCACGCTGAGCAGGAAGTAATAACCTGCTACCTGCTACTTGCCCAAAATCTCATTATAAGCCATTACCGTAATTGAGGGCCAAGACTCTGTGGATATTAGACTCCCTGAGCGCCAGTGGTTAGTTCAGGAGAAGAAAGGCTCATAATGGAGGGGGTGGGGCAGAGCAGAGAAACTGTGCCTGGGAACAGAGTGAATGCTACAGGGTGTTCTAAGGGGGTTCCATGGTGCTAGGGACTTGGGATCTATTTCTCTTGTGTCCTGAAGCCTCTTGTTAGGGGGCTCAGGACTCCAGGAAGATGATGTAACTTTTGGTAGGTCTCTAACAAGGCTGTACAACTAAAAAGTGGCTTAATTGCATGGTGGGGACAGCCACTAAGGAAGAAGAGGGCAAAATAAGAATGCTCTGTGAGTACCAAGCATCAAAATGGGAGAGGAAAGGAAGCCACCCATTAATTAATTAATTATCCATCAATCCATAAGCCAACTGATCAACCAGCCTGATTTTTGCTCCCATGATGATGATCCTGGACATCTCAGTAATAATGGCAGCTTTGCTTTCCATAAGCTTTTACGAGTTGCGTGGTACCAAGGAGAACAACTGAAAACGAACTGTCTCCAGAAAACCTTCTTATCAGTCCCCTTGCTAGAGTTTGAGTCTTAAACGTCCCTCGGAGGCCTGGGAGTGAAGGGTCGGCCCACAGCCTGTGGCACTAATGAGAGGTAATGGAACATTTAGGTGGAGCCTAGTTGAAGGAAGCTGGTTTGGGGGGACATGTGCTAGAAGGGGCCACAGAAACCCTGGCCCTTTCCTGGTTTTCCTTTTTGCATCTGGCCAGGAGACAAATAGTTCACTGTTGCCCCATGCTCCTACCATGGTGTACCACTCTGCGTCAGGTCCAAAAGAAACAGAGCCATTGACCCTGGAATGAAAACTCCAAAAGTGACAGCCAACATAAGTTGATTTTCTCAGGTATTTCGTCACAGTGACAGAAAGCAGACTAACATACCCTAGTACGCAAATACATACCAACAACCACTCAATTCTTCAATTGTGGGAGCAAGCTTCTGCAAGGTTTTACATATAAAAACAATCATTTTAGATACAAAACCAAGGTTTTAGATATAATGAAAACTCCTAAACACCTTGTCTTCTCCAGATACCAATGGAGCCCCGGTGAGTAAACCTTCCATCGGGAAGTTAGCGGGTGATCCACCCCAGATCTCAACAAAGGTTCTCTTGGCATTGGCATTTTAAAGAACTGATACTTGGAGAAAAAGAAGCATTATAATAGATGAAACAGTGTTCCTGGAGGTGAGGATGCCTTGTGAGCAGCAGATACACATTCTTCACACCCCAAAACAGCCTTCCATCTCAGCCAGGCCAGCCCCATTATTTCTCTTCACCTAGAGGGTTAAGCACAGTCTGGGACATAGAAAATGGCTGCGGTTGGTACAAGCGAGGCCTTCCCTATAACTAGATCCTTCAGGAAAAAACAAATTAATCAACAGTGAGCTGAAGTGGGTTTAATGATTGCATTCTGCATACAATCAGCTTTTCCCTTTTCAAGGGCCATCAATATGTCAAGGGAAGACATATCTGAAGGATATAGCTCTTAACATCAAGGTTATCTATTCTCCACAAGGCTCCCACTCCTTGCCCGGCTGATACTCCACGCTGCCTGTGTCTAACATTTTCATCAACTCTGCAATCAATCAAGGTAATAATGTTGTGCAAAAAATCAATTAACAACGCAATTAAACTTTCCTTATTATCTCAAAGGGCTGAAATAATACCTAAAGGGAAGATAGACTCACTGAACGCAGACATCCATAATCCAATGTGAAAGTGAATTATGAGGTTAGACAGATGCAGGCATGTGCTGGTGCTGTTATTTTCCAGGGGTTATATCTCATCACGGCAGTGTATCAGTCAGCCCCAATCCCAGACCCTAAAATTCCAAATTACTTTTAAGAAATATATGATGTGCAATATCCATTTCATATTCTCTTTTAAAGATAACCCCCTCCCCTCCAAAAAATTGAACAGCCAT
The DNA here is from genome assembly GCF_048772815.1 of Callospermophilus lateralis. Lineage (NCBI taxonomy): Eukaryota > Metazoa > Chordata > Mammalia > Rodentia > Sciuridae > Callospermophilus > Callospermophilus lateralis. The sequence goes on along the minus strand of NC_135319.1, from coordinate 47,966,947 downwards.
ATTATTCAAAGACAAAATGATCTTTCAACAAGAACATAAAATATAAAAGCTATAATAACATTTACATCTGTATAGCACACATCTCTGTAAATGCAGGTCATCTATTATACATAATCTGCAGCACCTAAAAGGCCCAGGATGCAACACAACATTTAAAACCCAAATGCATAAATGTGCAAACTCTGGGGGATGGCTGTGCCACCACCACCCCGCACCCTGGCCCCAGTGGAGGACTCCTCACTCAGACCCGCCTGAACCACAGACACACGCACACGCGCACATGCATCGGGAACAACCAAAGTATTACTCATTTAAAATGAGAATGACTATATTATTTAGCAATTACACTCAACTTGCCCTGAAACACTATGCTTAGGAATTGAGCATTTATAGTACATAAAAAGGGACGACTATTAACCTTTTGCTGCAGTGAGGACAGGAAGTGCTTGAAATTTCACACTGGAATGAGATGCGAGAGAAGGGGAAGAAGAGGAGAAGGGATCCTGCGACACTTACAATGCTCCTTTTAGACGCTGTGTGGGGCACCTCTATGCCATGATTAGATGTCTGCGGGGGAAGGTTGAGAAGCAGATGCCAGGAGCAGAAGAGGAAGTTAAACAAACAAGCAAACACCCAAAGAAAGCCAGCAAACTCAAAGTGCTGATCCTAGATTACCATTGTTTGAATGTCCTCCTAACTCCTGGAAACAAAAACCACACCAACTTAAAGAATAAATATTAACAAACTTCAAAAGCAAATGCCCACCCAAACATCAGCACCCCCCTCCCCATCTCTCAGCTTGTCCATCACGGCACCAGAGGCCATCCTGCAGCAGAGTTTGAGGCTCTCACTAGCATATGAAAACCTACCAGATCCTTGGTGAAGCACAGAAGCCAAAGGAACTGATCTAGGGAGGTACTATTCCAAATTTGCAACTCAGGTAATTACCTAAATCAGACTAAGAAAGCATTTCTCTCTCAGTCAAATGCTGTGGGCTCTAGGTTCAGGTACTGCCTGGCTAACCTCACAGCTCTGTGAATTTCCACATATGGTCCTGGGAGCCTTGCAGGTATTGTTGTTTTAAATATCATTGCTTGACAATGAATTCTTTATTATGTTTTTTAAGTTACTTATAACAAGGACGCAGCCTTGCAAGCCAACTTTCCTCCATTTTCAGCACAGCATGGAGGCAAGGCTGAGCCCAAAGTGCAGATTTAAATAAATGGTGAAACAAGACAAAAACACACAGACACTCAGGGTGCCATTTCTGAAGAAAAGGAAAGAGGCAACTCATGAAGGACTTTTGGCAAAGATTTTCAACAGAGAAGTTGGACAGGTTTGGTGAATCTTGCCATTTATCCCCTAACCTTAAGGAACATAATTAATATGTTTTCATTTCCAATGACTATATTGTGTGTGTATCAACTGGAACTGCTCCTGCTGTGTATTTGATTCCACTGACGATGGGGTGGGTTGGATTTTAAATGATGTGTGAGCACTTCTGTTCTTTCCGTGCTCTGGTTTATGTGTTATTCATGACTTGCATTACAGACATGGCTGATACACAGATGTAAATGTTATTAAATCTTTTGTATTTTAGAGGCTTTGTGAAAGGCTTCTTTGTTTCCAAATAATTCTCTTAACCACCAAAAATAACCAGTAATACATGACAATGTCTTGGGAATTTTTTTTGTTTCCACTGAATTTTCTGATGAAGAGATTTTTACCCTCTTCTGCTATCTTTTCATCAAAATAAAAGTGTAGGATTAGTTGGCAGATGGGAGTTACGTCTTTATAGTAACACTCAACAACTACTTCAGGGGTGTGTGTATGTGAGTGTGTGTGCGTGTGTGTGCATGCATGCGTGTGTTGCAAGTGGGCAAATGGATGCCTGTAGGTTGTCTGTGTGCTTTGTGTGTCTTCCTACAAATTGGGTTATACTTGTATCACACATCTTGTGAGTGTTGTGTTTTGTGTGTACATTGTGTGAATATGTTGATATCATTTTGCCCAATCTGAACTCAAAGTCACCCGATTCCTGATTACCTGTCAGAGATGCAGTAGCTTTACTGCATTTCAGTATCTGACATAATTTTTAATCTGTTTTCACTTTGTTCCGTCCTTTCCACATTTCTCAGGATTCCAACAGAAACACAGCTGAGGATAAACCTCTTCAATCCGGTGGTACTTAGTCTGCGTCTCTTGCTGGCACCCTCTTTGTTACTGATTTTAAATGTAAACAATGCTCAGAGGCTGGACGATGCACCTCTACAAATTCTGCTAACTTGACTGAGGGAGGTCAAGACCGAGGCCTGCATTTCAGTCTTGACATTAGAAACTCAACTTGGAACAGGATGGGAGGAGAGAAGCTCAACCCTCTGCCTGCCCTGGGGGCAGTGGAAGCACCTGCTGGATTTCAGAAGGGTCCTCTTGGATCTGCAAGAAAAATCAAATCAACTCGGGGAGTGAGGTGAAGTCAAAAGTCTGGAGACTTGCTCCTGTGCTGTCAGTGACTGTCCTGTGCCACTTGTTCCAGCTCTCTGGGCCTCGCTTTCTTCACACCTAGAGAAAATACTCCTGGAGGCCTTTTTCTGTTCTAATGAGCATCACCCCTGCTGGCCCCTAGCAGGTTGTCTGTGCTGTGCTTGGCTCACAGAGTTGACAGAATGACATGGCTCCTCTCTCTGTATGTCTCTCCTTTCCTTTCTATGGTTCGTCCTTCTTTCCTTCTAGAGCATCCACAATGCTCAGAGTCCTTCTTATCTGTGGAGTTTCAACTGCAGATCAGAACATCACTGTTGATTGCCCCACCTGCCCTCCCACACTCTTCCAAGAAGCTCCTAGTTCCCCAACACGTGTGGATGTTTTTCCTTTTGTAAAACAGACATTATGATTAAATGGACCAGCTGAATACATCTCTAATGCAATGTTAAGCAAAACAGCTAAGTGGGGAAACCCATGTGCCAGACAAAAATCAATGACCCCCAAGAAGAGAAAAAATAAAGAAAGGAGAAAAAAGAGACTGTACTATGAGGAGACAACAGGCCAGAAAGGAAGTTGGCTTACCAAACAAAATGACTGCAAAAAGAATGGCCATTGTACCTTATATAAAAACTAAGCTGTGAAATAGAAGAAAGGATTAGCTGTGTCTTAGGGAGTAAGGGGTGGGCAGAAGGCACCCCAAGAAGACATTTTCCCTCAATGTACTTCTCTTTGGGGTTGTGTTAAATTACAAATGCATTTTTCTCATAGCAAGTTAAACAGAAGGTGTACAAACCATATTTAATACTTAATCCTTTCAAGATTTCCATGGCTACCTGATATGGTGACACCTAGGATACACTGTGTGTGTGTGTGTGTGTGTGTGTGTGTGTGTGTAATTGTATATAGGTATAATCCATGCCTAGGTCTGTCTATGTGTGTGTGTGTATATATATATTTTTTCAAGGAGTAAAACAAGTATAAAAACTCAGCTACTTTGGGGTAAGAAAGAAGTAAAAATAAGATAAACATGCACACAGAGACACATATTCATGTTTTAAAAAAAACATAAAAGTACTTCATAGAAGGAATGACTTCATAGTAGTTTGGTATAAATAGGGTGGAAGATATCAGGACAGGGCCAAGACTTCTTTGAATATTTCTCTTTATGGTCATATATTTTACATATTCAAAAATAAACCAATTAGTGGAAAAAAGCAAACCCCCAAACTGAATACAACATAAAAAATCAACCTAACTGATGATGAAACCACATAAAGATATTAATTTTAGAGCACTGTCCTTCAACTTCACACCCAAAATATAGCCTGAGGGCCAAAAGAACTGCAAAGAAATATTGAATACTATGAGTAGGTTCATTGTTATTAGTATTATGGTTATTGTCACTCTCAAGTTGTTTATATATATTGCAGGATAGAAAATTTGTAAATATATGGAAGTTCTGAAAAGTCAGAATTTTCATTGTGAGGGAAGTGAGAAGGAGAGAAGATATAAGTGACAGACTAATGAGCCTCAAGATGGGCATACTCTAGTCCCCAGGACCTGGGAACAGATTACTCAATATGGCAAAAGGGACTCTGCAGACAGGATAATAGAACAAACCTTTGGGTAGGGACATTACCCTGGACTATCTGAGAGTTCTCAGTCTAATCACATGAGTCCTTAAAAGGGATTATGGTCAAAAAGAGAGACATGGCCCTGGAATAATCGTCAGAGAGAGTCAACCTCACTGGCTTTGAAGGGGCAGGGTAGACACCAAGAGCCAAAGGATATGTGTAGCTTCAAGAAGCTGCAAAAGGTAAGAAAACAGGTTTTCCACTCAGTCTCCAGAAAGGAGTCCAGTCCTATCAAGATCTTGATGTTAACTCAATAAAGACCCATGTCAGACTTCTGACCACCACAGTAAGACACTAAGTGTGTGGCTTTAAGTCGTTTGGTTTGTAGACTTTTATCATTGAGGCCCTAGAAAACTGAAGGAGGAGGTGGGGGCGCATTGGATGGATCTGTAAGAGATTATAATTTTGAAATATGCATATATGAATGAGTATATGTACATATATTTGTAGGACTCCTAGCATCCTGATGGTTTCTGAAAGAGATTCTCTACTAAAAAAAAAAAAAATAACCAGGATTCCTTGAAGAAACTTCAGATTCAAATTGTGGCACAGCAAATGTACAAAGTGAGCCTAGAGCATCTTCTCATGCCAGAAAATGAGGAAAATGCAGAAATGAAGAGGTACTCGGGCCGAATTTGGCAATAATTTAAATATTGAAAAGAATGTAGTAATTATTTGACACAGGAAATGAAAAAAAAAATCCATGAATCCATAATGATTCTTAAAACACAAATAAATGCAAAGGAAGAGAGAGAGCTCTTGTTTAAAGAGTGACAGATAATTATTACAGAAGAAATGACAAAATTAGAAAAACTATCATATTCCAATGTAGTAATTCAGGCAGTTATTATGAATGGATATTAGAACTATTGGGGGAAAATTTATTGGAGAAGAGAATATTCACACAGTGTTAGAGTGTCACTCTTCAGGTTAATTATTAATTATAAAAAGGAACATATACCTTGAGAGTGGATCCATATGATGGTGGTAATCACATTAACCAAATGATCAATCTCAGCATTGCTAAGGAAGGCATGATTAACTATCCTGTGCCTCTGAGCACCATGTAATAAAACATACCCGACATCCTCTATGCTTGCCAAAGTGTGAAACCTGAATCAAACCACGAGGCAGCAATCAGAAAAATCCAGAATGTCGGACATTCTACAATGAAAATGACCGGGGCTTTGGGGGGAAAAAAACTAACTGGTAATGAAGAGAAGAAAAGGCAAGAAGTGTGCTCTGGATCAATGGTTCTGGGTTTCATCTGAAGCACTGAATGGATTGTTACAGCACACACTGCTGGGTCTGTCCCCAAAGTTCCTCGTTTTATGGCCTTGGTATTTTCATCTCTGACAAGATCCCTAATGATCCCTATGCTGTCGGGCTGGGGCCCCTAAACTTGAAAGTCTCAATAGTCCAATGCAGTGTAAACCGTGACTGGACACCAGAGTACAATAAGACCATCATTTGAGAGATAGAGGAAATTTTTACTGTGGACTAAATATTAGGTATGACTTTTTAATGAGTTTTCATTTTTGTAGGTGTGATAATGGGGTGGTTCTGCAGGAACCTGTTCTTATTCCTAGTAGATGCTTGCTGAACTATTTTTTTTAAACTTTTGGAAATATTTTTAGTTGTAGATGGGGACACAATACCTTTATTTTATTTATTTTTATGTGGTGCTGAGGATCAAACCCAGTGCCTCACATGTGCTATCAAAGCACTCTACAATGAGCCATAAATCCAGCCTTTGCTGAGGTATTTAAATGCAGTGTGTTGGCATCTACAATTTAGGTATCTCATTTAAACGTGTATACACATGCAGACTCAAACACGAAGAGAAAATACAGGAAGATACTAACAGTGAATTTAGGTAAAGAATGTACATATATGTTCAATGTACTAGTCTTTGACTTCTCTGTAGGTTTGAAAGTTTCCACAATAATTTTGAATGAAAAAGCATGTTTTTCTTGGCGCATTATACTCGTCATCAGAGAGCAATGACCCAAGGAATGGTTGTCAAATCTATGTCAATTTTCTTTGCCTTCTCCTCTCCTGAGTCATCAGGTGACCCACTTAAGCATTTCAACCTAGACATGATTGATATTCTTTCAGGCCACTGTGTCTTCCTCAAACACCAATCAGTTGTTCCATAAAAAAAAAAAAAAATAGGTAAAATAAAAACTATCAGTCCTTCCCCACACGGATACAATCACCCTATGCTTTCTTTTTTATATACCTCCACACCTCACAGGTGTATATCTTCCTTCTTTATTTCCTTTCATCCTTGCTTCCTTCCTTCTTCCTTCCCTTCCTTTTCTCTTGAAAGGAGGAAATAGGCCCATGTTTAATTTACACTGCAAGATGCCTGCCTAAGGTGTTTTCTAGCCATTGCTGCATGCCTTCTTAACATCACACAGCTATTTACTGAGGTCCTAATATGCCAGGCAGTGTCCTAGTAGATGAGGGTACAGCAGGGGATGAGGGCTCATGAACATAACCCCTAGGTAGTAGAGGACAGGCAATAAGCAAATTTGTCAGAGATCTATAATAATGTTATATATAAATATTCCAATGGTGGTCAAACTGAACAAGAGGATAGAACCAAGAAGCAGTAGAATGCTTTAATGTAGTACTAACCCTTTGTAGCCCAGGCTTATGAATTTGGGCAGGTCATATGACTTGTGTAAATATCAATTTTCATGTCTATAATGGCAATAATAATTTTGCCTTGTACCCCTCATGGGTGGCTATAAGGAACCTCAACTGCTAGATAATATGTATCATTGCCAAATGATAGCATATTTGGATATACACCTTGACAACTGGTCATAATCTTTATAATAAGTAATTTATATAATTACAATAATCTTTAGAGCTGTTCTGTGACTGTATTAAGGTTTAGACAAGTGGCTAACAAACCTTAACAATAACAAATAAGCCCCATGATTTTAGTACCTAAGACAACAGAAGTTTGCACCTTCCTTATTCAAAAGTCCAATGCAGGTAGCTTCCTCCATGTGTGATATTTGTGGCTCTGCCATTGCCCATCAAGTCCACACATATGCATCAGGCCAGTGAAAGTGGAAAGAGTAAGGAAGAGGCACAGCCCTTCCTCGAACTCTGAGCTGTGGAGTGACTCACATTCCTTCCACTGACATTTCTTAGGCTAAAATACCTATGTGTAATCATATCTTACTACAGGGAGACTGTGATGTTAAGGCTAGTCTGACACTCTCAAAAGAGGAAGAAGGGGCTGGGACATAGCTCAGTTGGTAGAATGCTTGCCTCACATGCACAAAGCCTTGGGTTCAATCCCCAGCACCACAAAAAAAAAAAAAAAAAGAGAGAGAGAAAGAGAGAGAGAGAGAGAGAGAAAATATGATTTGTAGCAAGAAAAAAGCTATCTCTGCTACTGATTAAAGCATTTTTCCCTTCCAGGTTCTTCCTGAATATAAAGTATGTAAAGAGAACATGAAGGGTAATTTTACAGTTAAATGTTTCTTGTGGGCCATCCATGTGCCAGGTACAATATTATACCTGTAGAGCAAAGCATTGGCAGCTCTCACAGTGCCTGGTATGTAATTCAGCACGTATGCTCAGAGGTCAAAGAATGAACCAGCAGCCTGCTAGATTCCAAGCTCCATGAGAGCAGGAAGTCTCATTGTCTACAGGAGTCCCTCTGGGGCCTGGCACTGAGCCCAGCATAGAGTGAACAGCAAATATATATGAAGAATTTATGTTTTGCTGGGCATGGTGGTGCATGCCTATAATCCCAGCAACTCAGGAGGCTGAGGCAGGAGGATCCTAAGTTCAAAGCCAGCCTCAGCAACTTAGTGAGACCCTAAGCAACTTAGTGAGACTGTCTCTGAATAAATAAATAAATAAGAGCTTGGGATGTGGCTCAGTGGTTAAGTGCCCCTGGTTCAATCACTTATACCAAAACTAAAAACAAACAACACACACAAACACACAACACACATATGTACCTAAAATTATTTTTTTCTTAAACTGAGGAAAAAGCATTTATAAACATACTGTTAGAGCCCAATGCTTTGATGACATATTTAGTCCTCTTAGAATAATCTAAGCTATCCGGGCTTTTTCTAAATACTCATGAATACTTAAGTAACTGACAATGCCACAGAGCCATTATAGCTATATTTGAGTATGAAAGAGTAATAAGCCAATCAGTGAGATAGCATCTATTTTTAAGATGGAAGTCAGTAGGTGTCTTTAACAGAAAAGGGAAAACAAGGGATCCTCATTTCTAAAGAGCTTCATTAATTATGTAAAGCAATGAATCTGGAGGCTCCTGGATGACAGCAGGAGTTCTCAGAAGTCAATATGTGGAAAAATGACAAAATCAGCAACTACAGCAATCATGGTGACATAAACCTGGGTTTTGCATGATAAAGATTGAGACAAAGTTATCCCCAAGGAGGAAGCGGTGTTCACAAGTTTAGGCAAAGATATTGTTTCTCCTTATATATCCAGAGGACAAGAAGTCCAGTTTGTAACTGGGCATTGCAGATGAAGTTGGCGGGGCATGATCAACTCACTTAAGGTAAAACTGTGAATGATCATAGTGAATTAGCTCTGGGAGAGATTCTGCAATGTTCTCTTTTGAGTTAACGGGCCACACACAGGTGTTTGTGATTCCATTCTCTCTCCTTCCTGACTCTATCAGGAAGGTTGTTCTTGTTTGGTTACCATAACGTCAGCACTCAAGGGCCATTTCAAAGGTCACGTAGGCTTTGAAGAAGACATTTGTTTGTTGTCACAACTACAAAAATGATAATTTAAATCAAAATAGTATCTGAAAATCTGAGCATCACTATTAAGCAATAATTAAAGCCTAAATCTACTCTGCAGGAAGATTAAAACGGACATGTCAACTGCATTTGAGAAACACAGAAACAGAAGAATTATGAAAACTAAATCAATTTGACTTTTTGTCATTTAGATTTTGGGTCCCATGATCTAAACAATGAATTTCTAAAGTAAATACTCTTACCCTATGAAAAGTTGAAATGGCTTATTGCTCCCAAACATCCCCTGGCAGTTCATGAGACGAGATTCCCCTCTGTCAGAATTCTCACATCTCTCAGGGTCCAATTCAAATGCTGTTTCTTCTGAGAAACTTCCCCTAATTTCCCAGGCACTAATTCTCTCCCTCTGTGCTGTTGACCACACAACCATTACACATAGCCCCTTGTAGCATGGCCAAGCTTTTTATTATCATTCTCACTTAAATAGAATTTACTTTAACTCAGGAATACTCTTATTCATCTTTGAATCCACAATCCCTATCATAGTTCCTGAAATTCTAAATGTGGTTGAAGTGTTTGGTGAATGAACAAATCAATGAATGTACGCATGTGCCAGATTTTCTATCTTTACACAGAAGGCCCAGGAGGTCATGAGCAGAATTTGTGATCAAACCATGAAGAATACCATGGCTATCTAATGCCACAATGATTTAAAGTAGAGGTTTAAAGGAGGTAAAATTTGCTTTTTTAAAATAAAAGATTAGGTATAAAAGAAGAATGAATAACCTGAAAAGTCTTGTATCTATTAAATAAGCTGAATTTATAGCTTAATACCAGCCCATGAATATATTTCCAGGCCAAATGACTTTAACAAAAAATTCAATCAGACATTTAATAAAGAATAATATAAATTCTAGACAAAGTTTTTCAGAGAACTGAAGAGGTAGAAATACTAACTTATGAGCCCAGCCACTAGACTAGACTAGACTAGACTAAAACCATAAATATATTATAAGAAAACAAAACTACCACATTCAGAAGGCTATAACAAAATATTAACACGTATGATCCAGCAACATTTAAAAGTATAATACATCATGATCAAGTAGAGTTGATCCTAGAGATGCAAGGTTGGTTCAATATTCAAAAATAAACATGACTTGCCATCTCAACAGATTGAAAAAATGCAGGCATTTCAAGTGACACAGAAAAACTACTGACAAAATTCAACAATTATCCATTTGTGATAAAACTCTCAACAACACAGAAATAAAAAAGAAAACTGAAGTTCCGTATATTGATTAAGCTCATCTACAAAAGAACCCATAGCTAATATTATATTTAATACAGAAAGACTAAAAGCTTTTCCTCCATTACAAAGCAGATGGGACACCCACTTTTAACCCTTGCTTTTCAATTCACATATCCCCATGTCCCCATAGTGAATTACCCTGTCCCATGTGCTATAGGGACTGTGTGGTGCAATATCTAGCAACCCACTCAGAAAGGCAATTACAGTCCATAAAAGCTTAAGCACAGAGACTATCCCAGTTGGGGGAGCACTAGGCAGAGTCCCAAGGGCAAGAAGTGTGGGGACACGCTGAGCAGTGATACATTATGGTGACTGATAGGGTAAGGATGGGTATTTTCTAACACTAAAGGAAAGACATGACAAAATCTTTGCCCCCAAAGATCACACCATAAACCATTAGGCCATTTGAAGATTAACATTTAAAAAAGAAAGAAAGAGAGATTTCAATTTCCAGTGTTCTTTTTGTAGAATTATCTTATGCATCAGGCATATTCCCAGAGATCAAGACAGAAGGCAGATAATCCCTAAGAATCATGGCACATTCCCCAAAGCCCTGTTGGCTGCTCCAGCCCTACACAGCTTCAGCCATTTATTTGATCATCTTCTATATGCAAGACACCACACTGAGAAGTTGAAAATACAATATCTCATTTAATCTCCAGGACCACTGGGTTTTATTACCCCCAGACCACAGATGAAGAAAGTGAGAATTAATGGGTTCAAGGAAACAAATTATAATAGGGAAAAGCTGTGTTTTGTTTTGTTCAGTTGTTCTGACTCCAAGTTCCGTGCTCCCTCCTCTATAACAAAGATCGTTTGAGGCAATCTGTGAGATGGAGAACCACGCAAAGAGCAGTATTTCTGTGACTTCTGGCTTTTTCAAAGAATTTTGGTTTTTGTTTCATGATGAAATTTTCAAAATGCATTTTCTAGTTATAAAGACAAAGCTCCCTTTTCAGCACAGATGTTCAACCAAAAGACATTTTTGCAGCAATATTTTAGCAGTATCATTATTATAGCTAACTTCACTCTGCTTCTGATGTGTAAGCACCGAGATAAGTATTTTATATGGATCATCTCATCACTTGATCCTTTAAACAACCTTATGAGGTGACTGATATTATTTTTTCCCTGTCTTTCTTTTACAGATTGCCTATAAAATGGATGGATCTAAACAGAATTCAAATCCATGAATCCTTGGAGTAGTGTTTACATTCTCCCTGGGGCCCACAAAATCAGTTTACGATGCAGTCCTTGAAAATCCTTGCCCATAGCTTTCATTCCCCATTCTAACCTCCCTCAGAGTATAAATCTATCACAACTTAGGGTTTGTCCCACTGGTTCTGATCCATTGCAAAAAAGAACAGTCATTTTAAAAAACAACAACATTTCCAAAATTCAGTTATTTTGAGAGTCTTCCTGCATTCAAGGGGGAAATGAGTCTCCTGGGAGCTTTAAATGGCACAGCCCATGCCTTCTGCATTGGGGAGCCCATCCACTGCCAAACACAGACCTCCTCTTTGTACCTCTGCCGTTAGTGGGCCAATAGGAAAGTTCACAAGTAAGGTGTGTGGAAAATAACTTTCTTCCGGGAAAATAACTTTTCACTTCCTTTGGTCAGTCTGTCCTTATTCTTGGTCTCGAAGATTTTCTCTTTGGAAAATAATGAAAACCCAACTAACAAAATAAATCATTTGGTCTGTGTTCTCACTTCTAAATACTGATATAATTATATGAGAGGCAGCCCCAGAAGTGAATGACCTGTTTTCTGTTATAGATGTCAAAGTCTCCCAAATATTGGCATGTCACTAAAAATAGCCACTCATAAGGATTGTAGTCTCCCTGACAGGAAAACAAAACCCCCAAAATCCTCAGGAGCCAGAGGAGCCCAGACTCAGGAACACTGCTGCTCTTTGCGATATGCTGGATTAAGTTCAGACTATCTGCCACAGAATCTGATTTCTGATCACAGGCATCTGCATTTTTAACCAGTCTGTTGAGATTCCTAAGCACACTTAAGTTATGGAAACAACGTCATATACCTAGGAGTCCGACAACCCACATCCAAATCTCTTTGTGTCTCAACATCTGCCCCTGTCAAATGAGGACACTCTTGATGTCCAATTCCCAAGATTAAATAAAACACCACATATAATGTGATGGACATTATTATTCAAAGTACATGTATGAAGACATGAATGGTGTTAATATTTTGTATACAACCAAAGATATGAAAAAATAGGCTCCATATGTGTAATCAGAATTGTAATGCATTCTGCTATCACATACAAATAAAAAATTAATTTAAAAAAAGATAAAAAAGAAAAGTAGGAGTGAATTTAACTTCAAAATATAATCTTCATTTTTGTATATAATGTATCATGAGACTTTTTCTTATACTCTTCAGTTTATATTTTTATTTTATTTATTTTTTCTTCAGTTTTTATTTTTAATAATTGTTTAAATTAAATTCTGATATTATTTAAAAAAATCATTATTATATCATGAAAAAAAACCTCAAAAGTGACTAGCGGGCAGTGAATGATTCCCATCAGCTCAGATTAGTATCCTAAAAATTGTATTTGCACAGCATACAACCCTTCCCAAAGACCTTCACTACTATGAAATTATAGTATTCCTACTCCAATTCTAAAAGACAACAAAATTTTCATCATATCTGTTTTAAAAACAGGAAACTGAAGCACAGAGGTAACAAGACTAGGAATGGCCAATGGATCTCATATACTATATCAAGCACAGGTGATGATAGTGGTTGCATCTGGTGCTGTACTGGGAAGATTCTTGAAGCTTCTATGATACCGTTGATGCACTAGCCTTTGTTAAAGTCAACCCGCGATTGAGTGGCAGAGTTGGAATTAAAATTTGAAAGTAGGGTCTGCTACCCAGTATCCATGTTTCTCTTTTACATGCAGAATTCCTATGTTCTTGAGCACAGTAATGCTGACCTTGCCCTTTCTTTCTTTCTGCTACTTGGAACGTGGAAATAAAGGCTGGAGTAACAGCAATAATGCTGTGACTACAAATCAAACTTAAGACAAGAGCCAGTCTGCTGGAAGGTAGAACAAAAGAATCAAAGAGGCCCGAGTTCCTGCCAACATCATACCAGTTTTAGACTGCCTACACTTGGGGTTCATGAGATATGGAGGCCATCTTGCTAAAGTCACCATTATTTGGTCTCTTAATTGTAGCTAAAATTCCTAACTCATACCAAACCCTGTTTCTAACTTTCACCGTTTCTTTTAGAAATATTTTCAGAAAGACTACATTGTTGCTTGGCAGTTTGCTCTAAATTTTCTTCTATGTGAGAAAAATAAGGTATAAAGGAAAATAAAATCATGTTTAATTACATGGTCCAAAACTAGCCACAGTATTTTGATATTTTGTCTTCTAGTCTTTTTTCTATCCACATGTTGTAAACATGAATGAGTTCACATATATCTTTATTCATTTATTTTATTGCTTTGATATTTGCCTAACATATTAAAAACTTTTAAACATCATTTGAATGCTATATAATATTGTGTTCTGCAAACATGAAACAATGTACTTAGCATTCCTATCTAGCTGGATAATGACTTTTTATGTATGTGTTTTGAGGTTACAAACATTATGATAGTGAATATAAAGATGCTTTACTCATGTATTCTCAATTCTTTCCTTTGGATAGATGCTTAAGGATAGCATTGCTAAATCAATGGAGCTAAACATTTTCCATCCTCAATACATAGGACCAAAATGCTTTTCAAAAGTATATCATAATATATCAAATCTGTTCAACAGCACCAAATATGGTTATCTGATTGTCTCCACTAGTTGCTACTTGAATAAGTAGAAAATTCATACCCAAGGTTGATTTACTTTAGAAGTATTTGGTTATTATCGAAGGTGGACGCTGCCCCATTTATCTCCACTTGCGCTTTCCACTGTGTTTCATGAATCTTTGTATCACCAATATCCACCACATACCAGGATTACAGGATATACTCAATATGGTTTTACCAGAAGAATATGTTCTTTTCAATAATGGCGTACATGAGATGGCCTGAGAAAAATTGCTTTTAACATTACAGATTATATCTCATGGAGTTTTAGTGTTTGAATACTAGCCCTCCATGAATGATTATAATACTTATAGCTCACCCTGAGCTTTCTCTATGTATCACACGCTGTTCTAACCACGTTAAATGCCTTTATCTCATTCAAACATCAGACTAGTCCTGTGATGTACACTGCATCACTCTTCCCTACTTTAGAGTTCAGAAGTTGAGGCCAAAGGGAGGCTAAAATCCCCAAAACCCAAAGGCCAAATGTTTTCTCTGATATGCTGATAGCATAAAATTAAGGGGGGGGGGGTAGGCGGAAGAACAGAAGTTCACTGGATTAGACAAAGGGGAATGAAGGGAAGGGAGGGGGACGGGAAAGGGAAAGGCAGTAGAATGAATCAGACATAATTTTCCTATGTTCATACATGAATGGACAATCAGTGAAACTCCACACCATGTTCCACCACAAGAATGGGAAGTTATACTCTATGTCTGTAGAATATGTCAAAGTACATTCGACTGTCATTTATAACTAAAAAGAACAAATAAAACACTAAAAAAGAAAAAAGGAGGCTAACCTAATGGAGTAACAATTTGAAGAATAGGGTTTTACTTAGTGTGTCCAAGGTTAAGTGGCAACTTGGTAGGTATTTAGAGGAATGCCAAGTGGAAGGATAAAAGCATTGCCTGGACTCCCAGAATTCAACCTGTTCATATCGACAGACCAAAATGCAGTAAGTGTAGATAGTAATGGTGATAGTAATTACCAACCTTACTAAGGTTCAGATACTGTTCTAAACACTCCTCTCAAATTGCACATGCTGTAGAAACTACCATTACTTCCATTTTACTGATGAGGAAACTGAGGCATAGAGTTTATGTGCTTTGTCTGAACTGACACAGAGAGCAAGTGAAGGAGGCAAGATTTGAATCTAGACAGGTTCCAGAGCCCACCTTCTTAACTACTTTGTATAAAACTTTCAATGGTTGAGTATAAAATGATAAATGACGGCCCACAGCAGTGCATGCATTCAGCATCAATGAGATAGACTCCATGTGTTCAATAACTTCAGACAACAACTCGCTTACCATGAGCTGGAACAACGAAAAAAGGCCTATCATCCTTTACCATGAGATCAAAATGGCAGCTATGGAAGCATGCTGAGGGTAGAATCAGCCAAGGCAAGTTCAAATCCCAGCTTCACCATTTCCAAGCATAACGGGAATAAACATTCTTCTTGTATAAGATTGTAAAGATAAGTTGGTGTATGTAAAGTATATAGCAAAATGTCATGCCTTTAGTAGGAACATGAAAAATGTGATTGATTTCATGTAGCAGACCCTGTGGATCAGATATCTTTTCTCTGGCTTTCCTCTACCACAAGAGCATGAAAATTGAAATGCTCCATTTTCCAGCTTCCCAGTGATACGGTCTGGGCAATACATCTGTAGGAAGCTGTCCATTCACAAATAAAAAGGGAAAGCCCTGCAGAGAAAAGACCTTCCTTTCTCATTCCAGGCAGGGTGCTGAAATGACACTAGGAGCCATTTGGAGAACATGAAGATGAAATCCACATGCTAAGCATAGTGGGCCAGAAAGACAGAGAGGATCCGTGGCCTGCTGACCTCCTCTTTCAGGAATGCCTACCTCTATTCTTATTCCCGTGAGGAAGAGAAGTGCCTGCTCGGTTAGATTACTATTTGCTGAGTTTCTGTTGCTTGCTGGGGAGCACATGTTTATCCAACATAGTTCCCTTACCATTTGCCAGACGTCCGTCCTCGTGTTTCTCCAGACCACAGAAACACCTGAGGGTCACGCCATTTACCCATCACCAAATAGTCAATTTTATTTTATTTTTTTTTAAAAAGCAATATCTATTCATTATAGGTAGGCCTCAGGATATCAGGTTTATGTAGGAAAGTGTGAACCTACTCCTTTTGTCCACTCGCAGCCACTTGGACAGCTGGCTGGCCATGAACTGGCATAAAAAAAAATGGGCTCACATAGTCAGATCTTACCACCAGTGATGAGGGACAGGAATATGAAGGAGTGTTGTATAACTGATACAAACTGGCCAGAATTCAAATCCTTGGATCACTCTATACTAATGGTGACCATGAATAATTAGCTTATACCCTTTGGACCTCAGTCTTTGTTTCCATAAAGTGAGGATAATAACTTAAATCTTCTAGGGTTACAACTAAGATCAGTTAACGTATGTAAACCAACAATCATAATACCTAGAAATCATATTAGGTGAGTCGCAAAATGGCTGCAGCCATGTTTTTCAAAGGCAATAAAAAATAATTGCCCTCCATTCCCTTCACTGCCCCATGTAAGAACCCACGACAGTCCAGACCCTGGGATTGTAGGAGCAAAGAAGAAAAACATGCATGTTCCTGCCTCTCATCCACGGTCATGAAGCTAATTTTCCCATGGCAGAAACACAAACTGAACAAATAAGCAAATGAATCAATCTTCTAGGATAGTTAGAAGAAAAATCCCACTGAGTTCAGAAACTAAAGGAGCAGTAGGGGCTGGGATGACATCATGGCTAACAGGTCTTCAATCCCTAAAGTTTCTCCCACTTTGTTTATGGGAAGATGAAGGGCCAGTAAATCCATTAGTTTGTTGACTAATTTAATATCACAAAATTCTGATTTCCTCTGCATCTTAAGGCTGTTAGAACACAAACTTCTGTTATTTAAAAAGAACATATCCGATATTTTTGAAAATTTGGGGTAGCTAAGTTATTCCCCTCATCTTGCAGCTCCCCTAATATCTGTTGAATCGTTTTCTTCAGAGCTCTGCCATTAAGTGTGCTCTCAACACCAAAGAGGACCTCAGACAATTGGTTGCAGAAGGGACTTAAAAAACAAGCTCTTTTTTGTCCAAAATGCTTCTAATTATTTCTATAAAGCACAGGTCATTTTCCAGGATCTTGTGCTCATCAGGGGTAACATTTGGTCTGCTTTATTTTGAGAGGAATAAAAGGGAAATAAAAAGTAAAATTTAAAAACTGAAGCAGGTCTGCATTTTTTGTTCAGATGAGGCCATTTCCTTTCTTTCCTTCCAGCCTCTTTCTGTCCAGCAAGATGGCACTGCTCCTGGGCAAAACCCTTTCCCTCTCAGCCACTGCGATCCTACCAGACTCGCAGCAGTGCTACAAATATCGACTTGAAAAGTAATTAAGATATAAGTATTCCAAAAGAGAACACATGGTTATTTAAAGTCATTGGACAGCGTTCAAAAGGAAAGATCTATGGAATTCAAGGGCTCCGAGCCATCATGCTGTGGCTCCCCACTTCTCACATTAAGAAAAAGAGACTAATTATAAATCTCCAGCAAATATGACCTGGTAAAGAGTTTTCAAACAAAGCCTGCAACCGAACAGGATATCTGGCAGATCTGGGCACTTGTTTTCGCTAATAACCATTAAAGTTGTTCCTAGTAAACCATTTTACAGCAGCATTAGAAATATCAGAGTTTACATTTTCGTTAATGAATTGCTGCAGAATGTTAGCGCCGCACCACGTCGCCCGACGGCTCCGGATCCTCGCTTTGTCTCCGTGGTGCCTTTTTCCCCCCTTTAACATTTCATTTCCAATGACATGTCAGCCGTCTTTCACCAACCTCAAAGGAAAGTTGAATGCGGGGCTCACAAAGTTAAGCTGACATTTGCTCCCTTCCAATAAAAAATATTTAGTCCATTAAACATAAATACCTGTCATTATGATACATGGACTGGGTGCAAACCTCCCGGTTCCCTCTGATGTTTATTACATCCAAACAACTGCAGTGCCTGCATGTTTTCAACTTTAGTGTATTGATTAAACTTTTAAATGGCTGCCATATAACCCAGGGACAGCGGGAAGATTAATTTGCGTCAATGTTCATCTGTAATTCATTAGCCATTTATTCTTTACAACCACATGGGCTATCAAGAAAATGCAGGCCATTTTTCACTCGGCACAGGCTGAGAACAGATTCTGAAATTTGTGCTGCATACAAATAAGTTCCCTGGGCCTGGCCAGTTAAACTGCTTGGCTTTTCAAAAGTTGAAGTTGGGAAACGGCAGCAGAGAAGGGAGACAAGGAAAAACAGGAATGAGGAGAGATGGGCATTCTCTGTGCACTCGCAGTTTAACCAAGTTTGTCCTCTGTCTCTTCACCCATGGATTATGGCTTCTTATTTCAGTGGGATTAAAATCATGGGGAATTTGTACCTGAGCAAAGGCCATAAATAACATGGGATACCTCTTCCCATCCCTTCCTTCCTGCCCCCTCTTTCTGATATCTCCTAAAATGCTGTTTCTGGCAGAAAACACCAATGAGTGGCGGTGAAGTAGAAAAATGCATAGCCTAGAAGACCCTGGAGCCACCAGCTCGGGGACAGTGGCATCTGAACCGACTCTACCCGAAACAGTGGAATCTCACCCTGCCTTGAGTTGGGAAGTTGCCCAGCTAAATAGCGGCACGTTTCCTGAGGGAAGAGGTAAGCCATCTGGCTTCTCCACGTGCCCTCCTGACCCCCTTGGCAGAACACAAAATGCATATTAAAGGCATAAACGGAACGAGCCCCCCTGTGAAAGGCCCTTGGACACGCAAGGCACTTTGGGGAGAGGAGGTGGGAGGAGTCTGCGTGTGCGCAGGCTGGGGCTGGAGCAGAATAAAGCACACGAGGGAAATTTTTCTTCATAAGGATGAATAATTAAAGTGGAGAGCTCAGCGCCCAGGCCTCACTGTGGCTAATCACTGCAACAGTGAGCAGAGAAAAAAAAAAATCAATGGTCAGGACGACATCTGGGGAAGAGGGCTGGCAGGTCCCCATTTGCGGGACATGTGAGAGCCAGTGTGCAGATGCTCAAGGCGACAACTCTTTTTCTCTGGTCTGCAGTGCCCACAAAAATCAAAGGCACCAGGCATGCTGGTAACCTTTGGTAACAACGTCCATGAAAGGGCCAGCAAGGAAGCCTTGGGGAGGAGGCGGTAAATTACCCATTTATAATATAACTGCTCAGGTTGCTTACAAGCCAGGATAAAAGAGAACCCTCCACAAAAGCGTCCATCTGGAGCCATCCTAGTTACAGTCCACCCTGAGTCACCAGCACCAGGAGTCAACTTCTTTGCAAGCCTTTTGGGGGAAATAGGGCAGGGATATCATAGCAATGCAGCTCTAGGAGCTTTATTTGGATTGTGGATGTGGCATGAGAGTATCAAAAAGAATGCATGAATGGTAGGAAATGCTCTGGGTAAAAATAAAGACCATTACCTTCCAGTCCCTCTGCCATACATAGGATCCATCATTTTTCCCCCCATAGTAACTAGTACATTGGCTTCACAGGAGCTCAATAAATATTTGTAGAGTAATGGATTGATGCAACCTAAGCACACAGATTCATTCAACCATTCAACAAATATCTATTGATATCACATCCCCGACACTGTTTCGGATGTAAGATAAAATGGGAGAGTGAGCATAGCCGAAAACTCTGGCAATAGGGTATTTCTAACGTAGGTGCCTTTTACTTTCCTGTAGAGGTAAGGGACTTTCTAGAATCCCAAGGCATCCGTTTTAAAAGGTAATGGCCTTGTTCTTTTTCTAATCAAACTCTGAAAATGGCAAGATGTTAAATAGTTCATGCCTTGAGAATTAGTTAGATAAGAGCTAGAATAAAAGGAGTCTGAAACTGTAGAGAAAGTCAGCATACACATGCTTATCAAAAATTTCAGGTAACATTGATCCCAAGGATAGGTATAACCTCCCCAGGTAAAGTTAGGTCACATTTATTTTTGGAGTCAGCAATCCAAAGATATACTGTTTGCTGGATGCATCTCTCATAATTGACCTTCAGTTTGAGAAACAAAGGAATTCTGTGAAAGTGCCAATGACTTTATAGTTTTTATCTTTAATTAATTATTTATTTATAGGTAGTGCTGAGGATTGAACCCAGTGCCTCACATATGCAAGGTAAGCACTCTACCACTGAGCTACACCTCCAGCCCCATCAATCACCCAAGAAGCAAATACTGAAGGCAGTCATGCCTGCCACACTTTGGGGAGATACTGTGGGGAATGAAGAATAACATAAATTATCAACTCTAAGCCTCATACATGGACCTTCCAGTCTCTTTGGGGAGACAAAATTACTACATGAGAGCTAACTAATACATGACCCAGAGAATTAGGGGTTGAAGGGTTTCCATGTGCTTTTTCCCCTTCTCTAAATAATCCATAAAACATATTTATGTCCAGTAAAGTGAAGACTCCTAAAGTACCAGAACTCTCAAATAGAAAACTGGTGGATGAAATTCATCTGGTAACACATACTGAGCCTGAAAACCTTCTCAGCTTCTCTCCCTTTAATTCCTATCCTTGGTGTCTCTTCTGGGGAACTAATGCCCCAATGAAAGGAAAGCTACACAAGAAAGATTTTCACTGGAGAGATTTCTGTTATAAAGAACCATAGTAAGCAAAGACTGAGTATGTAACAGTGCATTAACTGTGCAATACTGGGTGGTCACTAAAATAGTCATAATGAGTCAAACCATGAAATAAAGAAAAGCATGAGACTATGCTAAAACAGCACGCAAAACTGAGTTCACTAGGGCTATCACCTCGTGTTCATATAAAAAATATTTACATGTAATACACAAAAAGGAGTTAGGGTTATATACGGTTTTTTTCTTTTAAAATTCAAACAATTCTATAATATTTAAGCTGTGCAGAACAGATTACAAGTGCTACAAATATTGAAAGAATGCTTCATGCTAAAGGAGCTAGAGTTTGGCCCTAAAGAGCCCTTTAAAAAACAACAGATTTTAATAACAGAAAGGAAGAGAATGAATATCCCTGGCAAAGAATATTCTCAGCAAAGGCTGAGAATTTAAAATGTGAATGGCCTCAAGCAGGAATAATGAAAAGATTTGTCTGGCTGGAATAGACGAGGCACTTTGGGGAAATAAAATCAGATAAATAGCCCTAGATAATTTTTTCAAAAATTTGGTTACATCAGAGTGTAACTATTCCTTTCTACTTTCCCCTCTTCAAACTGGTAGGTGTATTTTTTACTTTACAATCCTACTGTATGGGTCAAATTAACTTTAAAATGATATATCAAAGAGAGTGGTTGTTTTCAACTTGGGATGAGATATTGCATTTTGTCTTAATTAATGAAAGATGAGTAGTTGAGATCATTTTGAAATAGAAAAGTATTCATAATGGTTATAATTTTTAAAGGAAAGTATCCAATAAAATGTAGGGAAAGAAGAAGAATTGAGCTAGGCAATGAGGCTTATCATTACTGCATAAATATCAAAGCTCTAATAGTTAAATAACATTGAACTTGTAAAAAACTGAAAGAGGAATTCATGGTACAAATTAAAAAGAAGTGGGTTTATTATAAAGGGATTTGGACTAGAATAAAATTGACATGTCAGTCAGAAAATAAAGTTCCTTCAATAAATGTTAAAGAGACAGTTAAATGTTAGAAAGCAACAAAACAAAGCAACAACAATAATGAATGTTCTTTTTTTTCTGGAAAATGTTTCCAGATTTGGTTATATGAAAAGTTAAAAACCTCTGCATGGAAAACACTATAAAAAAGTAAGATACAGATTAAAAACTTAAAAAATATACACTCTTTATCATCTATGACAGGTAAAGGGTTATTATCTCTAGTGTAATACACGTTTCTCACAAATCAAAAAAGAATATTAACATCTCCATGGGGAAATGGGTAAACAATAAAACAGCAATTTACAACAAATAAAAATAGCCAATAAAGTTTCTGAGCATGTTCATCTTCACAAAGCATAGAAAACAGAGTTTTTGGGAAGAGGTGTCATTGTTATTTAGACAAAAATGGCAATTATAATATGTAATGTTTGAGATCATGAGGGGAAATGAACCCTCTTACACTGTTGGTAATACTTTCATACAGCATTGTGAGAAAGCTATCTGTCAACATGTACCAAGCACTTCAAAAAAAAAAAAAGTGTAAAACATGGAACACCAAAACAAAGAATTTATTTTTCTGCTCGTCACCCTGCCAAACATACATGAATGAGTTTCTGCCTCTGAGAGACGGTTGGGGTTGAAAGCA
Organism: Callospermophilus lateralis; assembly: GCF_048772815.1. NCBI lineage: Eukaryota > Metazoa > Chordata > Mammalia > Rodentia > Sciuridae > Callospermophilus > Callospermophilus lateralis. The sequence continues at coordinate 47,944,573 of NC_135319.1, read as the reverse complement.
CAATATACATTTTAGTTATTGAAAAAGAAAACTTACCTTTTGACCATTAAAAATGTATTCTGTAGGTTTTGTTTGTTTGGGGTATATATGCTTTGTTTAGCTAAGAAGTTCCTTTTAATGGATGCATGCCACCATTTTTATATAAAGTCCTTTTATTAACATCCAGCTCTAGAAATTTTTAATTTTCATTATTTTATGAGCCATAAGTTATAATTTGTTTTTTAAAAAATATTCAAACAGATGGGGACTTTCTAGCTAACTTTGCATTATTAATTTCTCAATTAAAATTTTACTGTGGCCAGGAAATATATGTATAATATCGACTTTTTGAAATTTGTTCAAACTTGTTTGTTTCGCTTAGAGTGGAGTCATTTATTGAATGTCACATAAGCATGAGAGAATGTAAATTCCTGTACACAGTGCTATATAGGTCCATTAAATTAGCTGGTTAATGGTATTCCACTTCCACATCTTTGCTATTTTTAATCTATTTGACCTATTACAAATTGGGAAAAATGTTTGGAAATCTGAATTTCATGTAGATTTTTATATTCCTTTTCTATTCTGTAACGACTTGCTTTATAGGGTGTAAAGCTGTCATAATTCATCAATTCTAAGACACACATTTTCACATTAAACATTTCTGAAATCAAGATATCTTATAATTGGTATAATATAAAGACATTATATCATAGCTTAATTGTAGCAGTTATGCTGTTTATAGTAAAATGATGGTGAAATGATGGTAAGCCTTAAAATTGTTGACATCTTAGATTCAGTGAAATATGACATTTCAACAGGTACAAGGAAATTTAGATTTTAAAAAATATTTTTGGTGAATCAATGGTTTATCATGATTTGGGGTATACTTATCTTGAGGAATAATTTTATCTTGAATTCTATACATCATATATATATATATATATATATATATATATATATATATATATATATATATATATCTCCAATGAAATGTAGGGAAAGAAGAAGAATTGAGCTAGGCAATGAGGTTATCATTACTGCATAAATATGCTAGTCATATATATATATATATATATATATATATATATGACTATCCTTCCTTTGTTTGGATGCCATTGCCTGGTACACCCTAAGCTGCTGGTCCTTACATTTTGTGTATATATTATAAATAGTATATGGTTGGGTTCATTTATGTTTCCCTCCAACAAGACAATTTCCGTAATTTACTTCCAAGTTTAGTCCAATTATGAGGTTGCAACTAGTGATCCAGTTAGATATGTTTCTAGCATTCTAATTTGAAATTTATATTTGTTTTACTTCTAAAGTTTTTTTTTTATCCTTTCTTGATAAAAAAAAAAAAATCTTTTTCCCCCTCTGCTATTTTCTCTTCTTTGCTGGTTTGGAATTGTTAATTCTTAATGACTTTAAAAATTCACTATTAGAGCTGTGGAAGTATCTCAGAGGTAGAGTGTTTACTTACCATGCATGAGGCCCTGGGTTCAATCCCCAGTACCAGAGCATAAATATGCATACATACATAAATCCAACATTCAGTTCATCCTGACTTAGGTAATAGGGTTGACAGTGATTTAGTTCAGTTTTGTCCCATTTGTTTTTCATGAAGAAATCAACTATTTAGATATATGTTTGCCAATTATTTTGTTCATCATTCCTTTAAATCAATTTATAGTTTCCTCCCATTTTTTTCCTCAGGTACATACTTCAGAGCTTCTTTTAGTTGAATACACCAGTAGGTAAATTCTTTCCATTTTATTCATACCAGTATTTTTTTTTTTTATTTTGCACACATCATTGAAAAATAGTTTGGCTCCTAACACAATTCTTTTTCTCAGAACTCTGATAATAAAATTCTAGTACCTCATTTTTTCCATTTTCATGCTGAGAAATCTGCCTTCTGCCTTCACAGTAATTGCCATTTCTTTGTAGGGAATTCAATTTTCTCTCTAGCTACTTGTAAAATCTTCTTCTTGTCTTTAGTGCTCTGCAGTTTCAATAATTTTGCTTAGGTGGAGCTTTTATCATAGATCCTACTTGGTCTATGATGTAATTCTTTTCCTGTTTTTCCTTTACATGTTTTTCTTATATTTACATCTTTTTATCATTTCATATAAATTTGTTTCATATTTCAACTGTGATCACCCTAATGTTAGATGTTATTGAGAGTTTAGCCCTATTTCTTTCATTCACTTTTAAGTGAGATGTCCTTGAGTGTTTGGTAATATCCAAATGTGAGCTTATATCTGCCTTTTTCAACCTATGAAAATCTTGACAGCCTAAATTTTTGAAGCTTTCTTCCAGAAAGTACCTGTGCTCAAGGCCTGAGATCAAAGGATTAAACTTCAACAATCTAGACTGAATAAAGAAGTTTTTGGTTTACATTCCACATCTTCTGCTGGATCCAAGGCTTTATCTCTATAATTCAATCTCTTGATTTAGAGTAAACATCTTTTCTCTGATTTGAGCTCAATGTTTTTCTTAAGCATTCCCTCTTTAGTGATTTCTATCTTTTCTAGATTACCCAAAATGTGTTAGTAATAATTTCTTATCTAGAAATAAGGTATACTTGACAGAATTCATGTTGTGCATCTATTATTTCAAATATGCATCTATTATTTTCAAAAATAACTTGCATACTTAAGTTGGAGGGAAACATGTCACTAAATTAAGGTTAAATTTATCTCAAATCATCACATTTAATTAATGAAAGTTTCCAAAATTATTTTTCATAGATATACTACTGTTTGGCCTTTAAATTTATTTTCTAAAATTATAGCTGAAGATATTCAGAGATGCTTCAGAGTTAGTTCAGGTGGACTACAGAGTTGCAAGAATACTGCCACATACTCCCAAATTTCAAGATTATATTGAATCCCCACTTTTAATAACAAAGATAAAAATTCTATCAGAAGTAGGGTAGCCACAGAGAATGGGACTGGTACAGCCCAACACAGAACAGTATTTCTTAGTTCTCAGTCACTAGGAAGAATATCCAGTACACTGGAACAAATCTTTGCAAGGCATGTGAACTCTTATGCCTCTGAGAAACACAGATAGGTCCAGGAGGCTGAAACACATGACCTGGGACTACTTAAAGTAGTGCCTCACTCCTGTACTCCTGCCCCTGACTGTCAATATTGAAAGTTTGGTTGTCTAAGTCTGCAAAAGAGACTCAGCAAAACAGCAAATGCAGCACAAACTGCACACACACCTTCAGGATTCAAAAATAAATACCTACCTACCAGCAGGCGGCAGAGCCTGCTAGCAAGCCACAAGACAGAAAGGAAGATTCCCAGGGTGAGGTCATCACTGGACAGAAGTAATCACTACCCCCTCTTACCCATGGGCTCAATTGTCTTGTCTCCACAACAACAACAACAACAACAACAACAACAAAAACCTTCATCCATGCAGGCTGTCAAGATTCCCAAGCTTAAATAACCATCCAGAATGGTGTATTACAACAATATATGTACTTCCATTCATGAGAAGTCTCATAGACAAGAACTTTACTAGTCTTGGTCAAGGGAGTGACCATTACATATCTATACCTAAACAAAAGCTCTTTCTTTCAAGTTTTCTAGAAAGCACACTTATCACAGATTCCCACTAAGATGTGTGTAGCAGTGTGGTTACTGTACGTTATTTGTAGTTGTATAATAAGGTAAGGTATCTAATTCCGGTTTTGATATTTGACCACTGACAGCTTTCAGGACCCACCACTTCACATTCCTCTTTGCCCCACCTCTGGGAAAGCTGGTAAGACATCTGGGGCGCTCCCTTCCTTGGCACCAGTGAGGAAATTCAAATCACCTCACATACAAATCACCTCATTTGCACATGGGGAGCCCCCTCCTTAGTACCACCCTCTAATCACAATAAAAACAAAAGCCATTTGCTCCTCCTTCACTCACTGGCTTGGATGCCTGCCCTGCTCTCTGTGGAGTCTCATAATTGAGTAATGTATGTTTTCATGCCCTCTGGATGCATGTGTGGTATCATGAGTCTTGACATTGGGACTGATCTGGGGAGGGGGTGATTGATTCCACCCTTCTGCTGAGCAACCACAAAACAATTGAGCCCATGAATAGGAGGGTCTATTGATGACCTCCACCTGGGGAACTTTCCCTTTTGGCCTGCTGGCAATATGCATTTTTGAATTCTGCAGGGGCATGGGCAATTTGAGCCGCATTTTCTGTGTTTTATTGTGCTTCTCTTGCAGATATAGCTGATCCTGCAACAGTACAGAATCAGGGTGCTTCTTTATTCCCAGATCATATATATCTTCCTGGACCTTTATTTGAGTGTCAGATCAAATTGCACATCTAAATTCTAGCATAAACTGTGATCTATGAGAGAGAAGCAGTGGTAATTCTTACCCTGGGACCATTGGTTGCGCCTCAACCAGGCGTTGACCCTATTCTGTGAGATGTTGATACCCACCCCCTCGGCAGTACCAGAACCCATATGGACGGCAGTCCTAAAAACAACAGTCCACACTTGGCTTGCTGAGGTCTGTACTCCTTGAAACAGTAGACGTGCCCATTCCTATATCACCAAAACAAACCCAATCCTCAGTGTTATATGAAAAGGACACATTGCACCTCAGAAAATAATTTTATGAAAAATGTTCTTGAATACACTATCCCTGCTTTTCTTAAAAGACCAGAGAACATCATCACCCTATCAGAACACTGCAAAATTGACAAAGAAAGACATTGTGTTCCCTGGAGTGATGTGGTTCTTCAACATGACAAAGGGCTAATTCCCTACCTTAATGATACTGAATTGTTACTCTCTGGAGGAAAATAACATCAGTCTGAGCAGAGAAGATCCACTGGAAAAATATTCGGCAACCCACCAATTTTTAAATAAATAAATAAAAGTGAGGGGCTAGGAAGAATTAAAATAGAGACCCAATCCCAGCAGCTCTGGAGGCTTAGGCAGGAGGATAGTGAGTTTAAAGCCAGCTTCAGCAAAAGCAAGTTGTTAAGCAACTCAGTGAGACCCTGTTTCTAAATAAAATACAAAAAAAGGGTTGGGGATATTGGTCAGTGGTCAAGTGTCCCTGAGTTCAATCCCTAATACAAAAAAAAAAAAAAAAAAAGAAAGAAAGAAAGAAAAGAAAACAGAGACCCAATATTTAAGCCAATTAGAAATCTAAATTTTACTCTAAAAAATATTGATAGAAAAATAAGGAGAATGCAATTGGTTTGTGCACTCTAAACTTTTCTAAACTAACTATAACATATGCTAAGGAGATGTGAAGCCTCCATGGCCCTCACAGACACAGGAGCTTGAATCGCAGTTCCAAGGAATCTCATTAAATTTAAAGGCACCCCATATTCTCAGGAAAGTTAGCAGATACAAAACAGAGGACAATGTGTTGTCTCACCTCAACTTGGAAATACTCCCCTGTCTAAATTCTCCATGGTCTTAGTGCGCATGACCTTAACATAGCTCATAGGTTACATGGACATCTGACTCAACAACTAATGCTTTTAAATAAAATTTAATGTTGGACATTTGAAGTCTGCTTGAAAAAAATGGAATCCTGTGGGACCAAAAAAGGATCTCTCTCTCCAACATCCAGTCCAAATAGTTAAATATATTCTAATGTAGATTAAAACAGGCTTACAGAAATTAAGACCCGGTATACAAGGAAAGAGTCATTGTTTCTACTGTTCTTTCCCTTAATAATGACATTGCTATATGCATTTGTCTGTGTGTGGAGCAGGGGCTTTTATTTTGGTGTTGTGGCTCGGATGGTTTTACTTAAACAAAGGTCATGAAGACTTACTCCTATGCTATCTTCTAAGAGTTTTGTACTTTTAGTCCTTAGATTTAGGTCTATGATCACTTTGACTTAATTTCTGTGCATAGTGTAAGAAAGGAGTCAGACTTTTTTCTATTATATGTGCATGTGTACTGCCCAAACATCATCTCTTAAATAGACTTCTGTTTCTCTTATTGATATATCTTAGAATCCTTGTTAGAAAATCAATTGATCCTTAAATACAATGGGGCTATTTCTGGATTTCCAATTATATTACATTGTTCTATATGTTTATCTTCCAGGAGTGTGAAACTTTCTTCATTACTATAGCTTGGCAAGTAAGTTTTCAAATTTGGAAGTGTGTGTGTATAAGCTTATCCTCTTTTGCAAGATTGTTCTTGATATACTAGATCACTTGCATTTCCATATGAATTTTAAAGTCACCTGTAAATTTCTACGAAAGTTAAAAAAAAAAAAAGCTAGTTGAGATTTTGATGATTGTGTTAAATCTGTAGATCAATTTGAGAAATATTATCATTCTAATAACATTGTCTTACAATCCATGAATGTGGGATGTCTATTTTTTATGTTTTCTTAATGTTTCAATAATATTTTTCATTTATTCTGTTAAATCCATTACTACTTACTTTATAAATTTATGCACTATTGTGAATCAATTTATTTTCTTAATATCATTTTTGGATTGTTCATTGCAAGTATATGGAAAGACAATTGGTTTTTTTGTATATTGATCTTGTGCCCTGTAATCTTGCCAACTCGTTTATTAGTTCTAATAGGCTTTTAGTGGATTCCTTAGGATTTTCTAATACGTAAAATCATATGACTTCATTATCTGGCTGCTGACAGGTTTTAGACTCTATCCACCCCTCCCTTTTACCTCACATCTGGGCAAAGCAATTAAAAAATAAAATAAAGTCCCAACTATTCCATCCCCTATAACTGGCCATTAAGTTCAAATCCCAGAAATCCCAGCCTGTACCTGAATCCTCATGCCAGTTCACACTGCATCACAATGAAAACCCTAACCACTTGTTCCTTCCCCACTCAAACCTGATACAACAGCTTCTCTCCAGCAAGTGTTATGATTTAAGTAATATGTGCTTCCATACTCTCTTGGTGCACATGTAGCATTGTTAGTTTTGACTCTGAACCCATAATGGTGTATATGGTGGGGGCAGGGGGAGGGGCTATTCATCTTGTTCTCTTTGGGGTAACCATAAGATAAATAGCAAATATGAAGATTTCAAATGCCCCACAACAGGGACAAGGTTGTAGACTCCCCATTCTGGACTTATCAAGAGTAGTTCTGATTATATATACTTTGTAACTTGGTCTTCAAAGAAGAATTGAGTTCAGTAGTTAAAGTCCAGAACTTCACAGTAGAGCCCATAGGTTATGAAAAGCTAAATCAATGGAGGCACGGTTGGATTTGTCTCACAGATAGGGGTGGCTAAAGCCTTGGCAATAATCATCTAAAGCTTTGGTGCATAATCTCATTTGAGGCTCTGAAAAACCTCATCTCCAGAATGACCATGAGGTAGCAGGGCATGGTAGCATATGCCTCTAATCCCAGCAACTCAGGAGGCTGAGGCAGGAGGATCACAGGTTCCAGGCCAGCCTCAGCAACTTAGGCCCTAAGCAACTTAGTGAGAACCTGTCTCAAAATAAAAAGGGCTGAGGATGTATCTCAGTGGTAAAGCACTCCTGGATTAAAATCCTTAGTACCCCCCACCAAAAAAGAGAATGATCATGAAACAACCACTTGTGCAACAGATTTTCAGAACCAAAAGGAACTATAAAATTATATTACCAGTTTTCCCCACTGTACAAGTGAAAAGTGAATCCCAGAGACATTAGGGACATGCTCAGGTGACCTGCCCCCACCACAATTTCATGGCAGTCCCAGAACTGGAATGTGGTCCTTCCACACTTCTTTACTGTGCTCTTCCCATAACATTGATTCTGTCTACATGTAAGATCAGCCCTCTCCGTGATTTTCTGAAACTGGCAGTTATTAGTTTAAAGGATTCCAACCACCATGGTGCATTTTCGCCCTTCTGATGGGGAAGAAAATGATTTCAGCAACAGCTTTCTGAAAAAGATATACCACAAGTTTGTACTTGACACTTGTAAACATCAAGGGATTCTAGACACCAGGCTACTTGGCTGCTTTTACAGTCTGGGTGGAAATGTTGAACTTAATGTCAGCTCAGAGCTCTCCTTTAGAACCCTGCTTAGCACTCAGCCTGGAGGCTGAACTTGAGATAACCCAGGCTCAACACTTCCCCACCCCAGCTCACACACACTTTCAATATCACTCCTTGTGGCTTAAGTGGGTCTGCCTTGCCCAGGCGGTGACCTGGATGTTGTATCTACCAGCAGGCGAAAATGACTCGCCCCCTGGAATGAGATGGGTTAGGGAATTCTGCCCTTTATCCAGGCAGCCTCAATGTATTCCAGTCAAATTTCTATTCTTAGGTCCTTTACATGTTGCAATTCTGCAAATCCTTATTCAGTACCAGTCAGGGAGGAAGTTGACTCTCATTACACAAAATTAAGCAAAGTTATCATTTTGTAGTGGTTACATTTATCATCCCATTACATATTTTAATAAGTTGGGAACCTTCATGTCTTTTGTGTGTTAATATGCACAGCCAGCCCTTCCACGTTGCCTGAAAGTCCCTGCGTCAATATAATTTCCAAAAAAAAAAAAAAAATGTTGGAGATGATTTAGAGACAAAGATTGCAAAATGTGGTCAGTGTTCTCCACTTCTTTTCAGTTAGAGACACACCTGTTGTCTTATCTTTTATCACTCATCTCCACAACAGCAAATTCATTTGACTGGGATTCTCCAAAGTCCTGTCTTGGAAAGGATTGTGGCATGTTGTTTGGGCTTAAAGGGAAGGAGTAACAGAGATTCGTGATGTGTCCTGGCCTGGTGTGGGAGAACAATCAGATGTCCTGCATGGTTTTCATTCCTGGTATATGCAGACCAATGAGAATGTAATCAGAGGGTGAAGAGGGGAAGGGGCACACTCATTCTAAGGAGTCCTGAGTCAGGACCTGAGTCTCCCCTGTAGATAACACCAGGCAGGCAATCCATTACATACCAGGCCTGTTCTGATCCACTCCCCCTCCTATACATAAGTACTATGTATAACACTGCTTCCTTTTTGTAATCTAACAACACTCTGAAACAAGGCCTGAGTAGCTCTCAGACTCCAGATAAGATGGAAACTACTTCAAAGTATTTATTTTCCCCAAAGATAACATTTAGAGGAAGAATTCTAGAAGGCTTATTGTCCTCAGTTCATAACTAGCCTAACTCTAATGATATCTAAGAGTATTTGTACCCTTCAGAATACATTCCTCAATTGCTGCCAAAGGAATATGTTACAAAATTGATCAGACCAATATGCTAGAGAACCAAGTACAGCATTGACCACGTTTCTTGGATATCTTGTAGGATGGAATTTCTCTTCTAACAGGAGACTATTATCTTATATAAAGAATGATTTACATATGAAAAGCATTTTTTTCTCTTCCTATAATTTTTTATGATTATATAAACAGGCGGTCTGGTCCTGAACGATATCTTCTATGCTAGGCCCTCAATCTTCCATGTTCTTCTGTGGCACTTTAAATCTCATCATCTTTGACAGCTCAGCTCAAATAGATCATCTTCTACCTAATACTGAGATATCCATTGCCTAAAATCTTAGATCATACATCCAAAATTTCAAAAATAATTCCTGGCATTGGTAACAGTCAAATGGAATTTCCTGTATTATAATATATTTTCGATTACAAGTTCCTATTTGGCTGGGGCTATATCTTCTGAATCTTTTAAATCTGTATATATTCTAACTCAGTGCTAAGAACAAAGTAAGTGCTTAAAAATACTTAGTCAATAACCTCAGTATCTAGTATTTGAGTATCCACTACAGACCAAATTCTGGGTTAGACAATTTCCCATGAATCCTTATATTCACATGTCATAACCCTAAGAGGCAAATCAGATTCATTTTGAAGATAAGAATAAGAAGACTTAGAGACACCAGGTATATCTTCCAACCCCAGAGTATAATTAAATTTAAGTATGGATGTTGGAGTTAAAAAAACAAGGTTGAAATAGCAGTTATATCACCTTCATTTGTATGATATTTGATGGTTTAACCTCTTAGCTTCTAGAGGTTTTACTACAAAAATTGGGGTTGCGGATTATATCCAACTCAAAGTAAATGAAATAATATTAGTGTTAGGAATAGTATCCAGCTCGTGGTTTCTAGACATCTTTCTCCAGTTAAAATTATCAGGTTTCCTTGGAGAATTGACTCCCCAAGGCTAAAGGAAAAAAAAAAAAAAGAAAGAAAGCATAAGATAAACCTAGAAAAAAAATATCAACTAGCATAATAAATAACAGATTTTAAATATATATATATATATATATATATATATATATATATATATATATATATGTATGTATATGTATATGTATGTATACACACACACACACACACACACATGGCGGGGGGAGGGGGGCTCAAATAGAAGTATCTTCCAAAGGGTAAATCTTAAGCAGTTCAATCAACCAAATAAATAATGATAGTCATGTACTATAACCCATAGAATAAAATGGCCATGAGAATACAATGTTATAAATAAGTGTTAAACAAATATGTAAATAAATGTCTAGGACAGCAGGGTAAACTCTTCCTTATAGTAAAATTTTAACAAATGAATGTGAAGAAATGATAGAAGTAGAAAATCACCATTTGGTGAACACCATAGTAATAATGTTTCTGGTAAGTATCAAATGAATGCTAAAATTGGGGATGAAATTCTAATATGAAACAGGATACTTATATAAACAGGATACTTATATAGTCAAAGTGATATCACAAGATATTAAACACAAGGGGAAAACAGTACCTGTTCAGAAACCTGACAGATACCACCTTAACCAAATGAACAAAGTTAGTATCAGCAGTAATGGGACCAATGGATACCACATGCCTGCTGACATGAGATACTGGGTACACAATATGCTATTCTTGACAGATATGCAGCTTCTGAATTTACCCATGCAGGAACATCTAGAAATCCAACTGAGGGATACTCCCTCAAATAACTGATCAGTAACTCCCAAAATGCCAAAGAGTTAAAGACAAAAGAATGAATTGGAACTGTTCCAGACTAAAAAGAAAGGATAATTAAATGAAACATATGATCCTGGATTGGATCCTGCACCAGGAAAATAATATTAGTGTAATAAAGGGAGAGATTTGAATAAGGTTTTTAAATGGAACAGTATTATACCAATGTTTAATAATTGTATTGTGGTTGAATAAGATGTTAACATTTGGGGAATCTGGGAGAAGGATGTGTGAGAAATTTTTGTACTAATTTTTTAATCTTTTGAAACTAATTCATAATGAAAGGTTAGAATGAAAGTACAGTACCTGGTATCTAGTAAAACCCTAACATGTTAAAACCCAAATGCTCACCAACTGATGAATATGTTAAGAAAACGTAGCATATCTGTGTAATGGACTATTATTCAGCTCTAAAAAGAAAGAAGTTAAATTAACGACACATGCTGTGACATGGATGAATGCTGAAAATGTCATGCTACGTAAAAGAAGCTGGTCACACCGTGATTCTGTTTATACAAAATGTTCAGAATAGGCAAACATACATACATAGAGAAAGCAGATTAGTAATTGACAGGAGTTGGGGTAGAGGGAGATGGAGAGGGACTGCTACCGTATATGAGGTTTCTTAGGGGGGTGAGAGAAATGTTCTGAGATTAGACAGTGGTGAGAGCTGCACCACTCTGCAAATGTACTGAAAAGGATGGAACTGATACACATGAAATGGGTGAATGTTTTTTTTTTTTTTCATGAATCACACTCAATAAAGTGGTGCTTTTTAAAGAATCGTGCTTGATGCATAGTAAATGCCCTAAAGAATGTGGCTCATGATGATCGTGACAGTGGTCACTAATACTACAGACACTATTGTTTTATTTTCTCTTCCCCAGAGCACATAGATTTTTTCAGCATCAACTTCTAAGTCTTATTAATAGTTCAGGGGGAAAATGACTTGGTTTATTGTTAACTTTTTTTTAATCCACAGAGGAACCAAAGAGTCTCCATCTGCCCTGACTAAGGAAGGACTAAGAAGCAAAGGAGGACCCATTTTAGCTGTAAGCACTGAGGAAGATGCTAGAAAACAAGGGCAGACTGTGACCTGGGGAAAAGATTTTATAGTTTTTTTTTTTTCTTTTAGCATTGTCTTTCATTTTACTAAACAATTTTTAAACAAAAACTTTTCAAAGAGCTGCATTATGGCAATGCATTCTGTTCAGCCCTCAAAACAGCAAGTAAGAAATGTTCTAAGTGTGTTGGAGGACCAAAAAGTTAACTAGGCTGACATGAGATGAGAATTCCTACAGGGAAGGGCTAGAGCCAGCTCTACAGGGCTTTGTGTGCCTGGCAAGGGGGGCTTATCACATTAACAGGTGGTGCATGGAACAGGCACATACCCCGTCTCTTGATGCTTGCGGATGACCCTCCAGCTCCAGCTTTGGTTTTCAACTGCAGATGGAAATGCTGAAGTCCACTGAACACTACCTTCTCTCAGATCTCAGCAAAGCCTCAGAGAGCTGAGGGATGCCATTAATCTTGAGAAACCTCCGAACACAGTATTTGGCTGGGATTTATGAGAGGCCTTTTGAGGCTTGCTAATGCTGGTCACAACCCTGAGTCTTTGATTGTTGTGAATGAAACAAAGCCAAAGAATACAATACTGAAGGCTAAGCACAGACAGAATCAGCTCTGAGTGTCACAGCCCAAACTCACAGTAACTGTTCCAATTTGCAAGACCATTAAGTAGCTTCTATGAAATGAATAAATGTCCACAGAGGTCTCTTTGGGAGGAAAACTCTGATATTTGGGGAGAGGTTGGAGAGAGGAGAAGGCCAAAAGAAATTGCTCTCCAAAGCTGCATTCTTAAATAATTTGTTCCGAATACCCTCCAGTCATACACGTGAGAAATGACATTGGAGGGCAAAGGGCTATAGTTCAGAGATAAAACAAGTTGAAGGTATTTAAAGTACTTGCCAAGGAAAAGTGCTCATCTGATAAAAATTTAGGCAGGAAGGATGCCAAAAGCCAGGAGAGACACAACTGAGAGACGTGATGAGGTGACTGCTGCTCCAGCTGTCAGACTTGTCAATGGTGTCAAGATGCCAGATTTTAATTCAAATGCAATGTCAGCCCAAGAGCTGCCTCTGTTTCCCTGCATGGTTTTCATTAAGAGAGCACCAAGACTTACTTCCAAGTACAGATATCCTATTTGGAGCCAGTTCAAGATAGGAATGTGTTGGTTTTATTTGTCTCCTCTTCAAAAGAATATAATTAAATGAGGAGGAAGAGAACACGATACAACACCTTCACCATTGCTACAAAACAGAATCAGCAGGGGTGCACTCACCTTGAAGTTGTGGGCATGTTGGAGGATGTGAAGTAATGGGAAGAGGAGGACATGAGTTATGTTAAGAAGAGCAAAATTTTCCATATTAGTCTTTAAACAGGGTCTTACAAGGAAACAATGGTATAAGAAGTATAGTTCTCCTCCCCTATTCTGGAATGTTAAATCAGATCAGTATTACATTTGTCATGAACGTTTGTTATATAGGCCTAGAAACATGTTAAAATCAAACTGTGGCTCACATTGAGGTCATTTGACTTGCTGAAAATATTTCAGAGAAATGTATAAGGAGAAAAGTTGAAGATTATAAAAAGGTGGGCAAATAAAGACTAGGGCCATGGAAGTGCATTCCCATATTAAAAGGGGTGTAAAGGAAGTTGGTAATGGGGGAAAAAACATTTCAAGCACACTAAAGTAATTTTCATAAAATTCTTACTTTCAGTTCTCATAAAATGTTAATTTATTTTCTTTCAGATAATCATTGTCCTCATTCTAATCTACACATTTAACTATAAGGAAACCATTCTATGCATTTGAAGACAAGAGACCTATGCAGCACCCTACAACTGATACACAATTCAAGAACAGAGTCATATCTTATTAGAACATTAATAAAAATCACCTTTACAATATTATGCCTACCAACCCATTGCTCTCATTTCTATACTTAGCAGAGTATATCCGAGTCTTTTTAAACCTTGACTTCTTCCACACATGCAATTCTTCTTGGTGTGAGAAATAGGCAGATTTAGACCCCAAAGGCAATGTCCCCCCAAATACCAGGGCCAAGGGATTCAGGAAATTCTTAAGAGTTCCTTACTAGGATAATGGCCTATGTATCTCTTTTGCTTAAAAGCAGATAATAGAATTTGAAATGGAATAATCAAGGGTGAACAAGTTTCAAAAGGATACTAAATCAAAGTAGAGTTTTATGATACTTCCAATTCTAACAAAGATAGGATAACAGGATCAGATTACCCCCCACCCACCTGAAACAACTATACTTGGAACAAAATTCAGGAAATAGCCTTGGACAGAGAACAGCACAAGACAGTCCACATGACTGTGTACCCTAAGAGTGGGGAAACAAACAAGGTACAGGAGGACCCCAGTTTACTGCCAAGGTAGAGCCCAGAGTCTCTGAATTGAGTTGAATCTGGAACGAAAGGGAGGGAAAGGTGGATAAAGTTCAAAGACAAGTTGCTGAGAAAGAATAGAACTGCATCAGAAAAGTTCTGGAAAGCTCCAGAGCGGCTCCCCCATGAGAGTACTTTAGCTGAGTACCAATGAGGGCTGTGAGGCAACTCCATGACTCAAGGAGAACTGAAGAGGAATACCTGAAAGAAGCAGAAGGAATAATCCCCAGACATACACAGAGAATAGTCACACAGGGAATAGTTCCTGTTCCTACCAGCTATAGGGAAATCTAGTAAGTCATGGGGCATTGGGTGGATTCCCAGGAGGGTACGGGCTCAAGAGTGGGGCAAAATTAGCTGTAGATTAAGGATGTTTCTTTTCCAGCTAACAAACTAACAGGTCTTAAAAAGCAGTAAGTGAGAAAAAAGAAAACAAGGAGGAGGAAGAATAGAACTAATAAAAAGAAATACACACTGAAAAAGAAGAAACCATGATTATCTACCTAGAAAAACCCAAGTATTCAAAAAAATCTACAAAAGAACTCCTAGAATTAATAGGTGAATTGGATATGGTGGCAAAATACAAGATCAACATATAACAATTTCATTTTTCTATACACTGACAATATGTAAGTGGAATATGAAATTAATGCAATACCATTCACAATTGCTCACAGAATATGAAACACTTAGCCATAAATTTAATGAAGCATGTATAGGATTTCTATGATTAAAATTAGACAATTCTGATGTAAGTCATTTTTCAAAGATCTAAGAACATGGAGAGGTTCACCATGTTCACAGATTAAAAGCCTCAGTATAATAAGGATGTCAATTCTTCCTAAAATGATATATGAGTTTGATCAAGTACCAACCAAAATCTCAACAAGTTTCTTTATAGACATAGACAAATTTGTTCTTGGGTGTATATTGGAAAGGAAAGGAAGGATAAAGTAGGAGGAATCACTCTTCTCAATGTTAGGGCTTATTACATAAGTGTAGTAATTAAGATGATAAGGTACTGGTGGAGAGACATGTACCCTGATCAATGGAAACTAGATAAAGTTCTAAACAAACACAATCAATTAATTTGTGTCAAAAGAGCAAATGATTCAATGGTGGAATAAGAATCTTCACAATAAATCAAGCTGGTATATGAAAAGCAGCAAGGAAAAGAAAAAAGGAAAGGTGGTGGGGAGGGATCTCATGAAAATCAAAGTGAGATCAATAGAATAGAGGAAGAAGACCAGGAGGAGAGAGAGGGGGAGGGAGGGGAGAATTGCTGGGGGATGTATATTGATCAAATAATATTGTAATATTGCATGTATGTACAAATATGCAATAACAAATCCCACCGTTATGTACCATTATGATGCACCAATAAAAATGTGGAGAAAAATAAATAAAGAACAGTATTTTACATGTATAAATATATCACAATAAAAAAAGAATCTGGGACAAAAATAAATAAATAAATCATGCTGGACAAAAGGATATTCATTGGCCCAAAAACAAAAACAAGGGGGGGGGGGCTAAAAAGAACTTCAATACACATCATATTTTATACAATTGTAATAAAACACAAAATCAATCACATTCTTACATGTAAAATCTTAAAACTCTAAAATTTCTAGAAAAGAGCTTCTGAGAAAAGCTTTGTGATTCAGAGCTTGGGAAATGAGTTCTTAGACTTGACACCAACCTCAAATTCATAAAAGGAAAATTTGATAGACTGGACTTCATCAAAATGAAAAACATTTACTCTATGAAAGGTCCTGTTTAAAAAGTGAAAACAAAAGCATATTTTTCTGGCGAAAAGAGAAGGAAATTAAAGTAGAAGTCAAGAACAAAAAGTAACTGAGAAATCCAAAAATATTTAGAAACCAAATATTAACTATAGACATAAGTAAATCAAAACACATACCAAAAAAAAGGTAAATTAGGAAATATTTTAGACTAATTGGAACTTTAAACAAAAATATCAAAATTTGAAGGATGAAACTTAGGCATTGGAGCAAAACTGATAGCATTGAAAGTCTATATTAGAACAGAAAAATGGTCCGAAATCAATGATTCCAGCTCTCACTATTAAAAGCTAATAAAAAGGAAAAAGAGGAAATTAAACACAAATTAAGCAGCAGAGAAATAAAGAACAAAACTCAATAAAACTGAGATAAAAGTTGGGTTAGGGAGAAATTAATAAAACCGTATGCCTCGAGCAAGGCTCAATTAGGAAGAATAAGAAAAGAGAGAAATTACCAATATCAGGGATGAAAGCAGTGAAACTATTACATTCTATAGAAATATAAAAGATAACAAGAAAGCAACATGAAGAAATTTATGTTAATATCAACAACTAAGATAAAAGAGACAAATTTCTTGAAAGACACAGAACATCAAAATTCATGCAAGAAAAAATGGCAGCCAGAAGGGAACTGTATATTTTAAAAACGAATGTGTTATGGTGGATGTAATATGTCTCCAAAAAGCTGATGTGTGAGACAATGCAAGAAGGTTTAAAGGACAAATAACCCCCTGATAGGATTAACTGGTAACTGAAGGCAGGTAGGAAGTGGCTGGAGGGGGTGGTCACTGGGGGCATGCCTTAGGAATATATATTTTGTATCTGGCAAGTGGAGTTTCTCTTTCAGTTTTCTGATCATTACATGAGCCTCTTTCCTTCACCACACTCTTCTGCCATGATATTCAGCCTCACATTGAGCCCCTAGGAATGGAACCCTGAACTCAGTTGAGACCTCTGAAACAGTGAGCCCCCAGAATAACTTTTCCTCTTAATTGTTCTTATCAGATTTTTAAGTCACAGCAGCAAAAAAGTTGACTAAACCAGAATGGTTAGCCCAAAACTCCCTAAAATCAGGAACAGGACTAGGATGGCTACTTTACAGCATCTGTTTATCTTGCCAGAGGTTCTAACAGCCCAAGGGAAGAAACAGAAATAAAAGACAATAACCTTGAAAAGATAGCGTCAAAAGTGCTCTTCCATGGGAAAGTCATGATTGTTCATAAGAAAAATAACAAGTGTACAAAAAGAAAGCCACTAGAACCAAAAAAATCAGTTTACGGAGGTGTCAAGATACAAAGTCAGAAGTAAAAGTCCATTCAATTTATATAGAAAATAAACAATCAAAAATTAAAATGAACTCAGCGCATAAAATACGAAATATTAAAGGATTAATTGGTAAACTGAAAGCTACAACACATTGCTGAGAGAACTAAGGAAATCTAAATAAATATGACATGTACATAAACTGAAAGAATCACTATTATTAATATTTTAATACTACCAAAATTGATCTATAAGTGTAATACAATCATAGTCAAATTAATCAATCAAAATTTCAGCAGGAATTTCTTCTAGAAATTGACAACTTTCAAAATCTGTATAGAAACATAAAAGGCCTAACATAACTTAGAAAAACTTGAGTGAT
Organism: Callospermophilus lateralis; assembly: GCF_048772815.1. NCBI lineage: Eukaryota > Metazoa > Chordata > Mammalia > Rodentia > Sciuridae > Callospermophilus > Callospermophilus lateralis. Next base: position 47,926,696 of record NC_135319.1, on the reverse strand, counting down.
TTTGGAGAAATAACCTAATTACAGCTCCATGAAAAGCCATAGAAATTAGTTAAAGCCTGTGTGGTATTGGCCTTAAGACAGAAACATACCTCAATGAAACAAAATGAAAAGTCCAGAAGAGTACCCACAGACATATAATTTGTCATTTTGCAAAGATGCTGAGGCCATTTTATAGGCAAAGGATAATCTTTAAACAAAGCCCTGATAAATGTACACACTGAGAACCCAGGGGTATGGCACAGACTCTGAAAGACAAACAGGTAGAGTCTGTGGTGTAGATCCGGTGGGTTGAGTACCTGCCTAAACTCCGGAAGGAAAAAAATAAAAAGAACAAATTCCAGATGATAATAAGAACTTAATAGATAATAAATAGATAATAGATAATAGATAATCTAAAGATGCAATATTAAAAAGGCCCAAACAAGATGGAACAAGTATACTTCACCCATATCTTTTAACTAAAAATCTCAGAGTGAAACAATAAAGCACCTACCAGAGGATTTTGAAAGGAGATGATAACAGGAGAACCAGATGAGGACCTCAGTACCCACAGGATGACTCATGGGGTGAGATCCCCATTTTGCTTTTTGTTTTTGTTTTGCCTTCTATGTATCCCGATCTGGGAGCTATAGCACACTGAAACTTTTAATAGTTGTAGATCCAAAAATCCCTTTTGGAGAAACTAGAACTTCTCATCAGAAACTATGCCAGCAATAAGAAAGTGGAAGAAAATAATTACAGTAGATTTCCATGTTCTGTGGAGTTATCCTTCAACAGTGAAGAAAAAAAGAAAGACTTTCTCAGACAAACAAATCCAAAAAAAACTTCATTGCCAGTAAACCTATTCTGTGGGAAATGTTAAGGAGTTCTTTAAGAAAAAAGAATGATTTAGATCAGAAATTCAAATATCCATGAAGAAAGGAAGAGTTTAGAGAAGAAAAAATAAAGGAACAACTATTCCACTTCTGCATTTTAATTGATCTAAAAGATGACTTCTGGGTTCAAATAATTATAATATCAGCAATGTGTTGAATGGTTAAATTTAAATTTTGAGAGTTTTACAAATGGACTATAACATTTCTGATAAAAAAGCAAAGAGTAGAAATTGTTAAAACAATGAAGGAGGAGGAAGAGAAAGAGAGAGAAAAGGAAAAGGAAGGAAGAGGAAACAGAGAAGAGGAAAGGGGAGTGGAATGGAGAGGAAGAGAGAACTGTAGCTAAAAAGCTATAGTAATTGATACAGTGACCACTGGTACAAAGAGAGGTCAGTGGACACCTCAATTGTGGTTGCCAAGGGAATTATTTTTCAATAGAGAGTGCTGAATCAACTTAATATGCATGTGAAGCATAATGAATCCTGAACCCAGTTTACACCAAAAATCATCAGATGAATCACAGACCCTAAATATGAAGATAAAATAGTAATTTTTCTGGTAGTCTATAACAGTGTTCAAGAAAAAGTACTTTCTTAGCCCAGTCTTGACACTGGCTAGAGCTGTCTCCTTTCTGAGTAGCTGATTAAGCACTTCCCGGACTGGATTCTTACTCAACAAAGCCATGTGTACTTGCCCTCATCACCAGGATGCCAAGCAATCGGAATGTTCCTGTACCCCAGAACCCTTGAAACTATGTATATTCAGATTTGTCAATCCACAGGGGACCTGAAAAACCTAAGTCCATTCTGCTTCATTCATAAGCAGCTTCTGCAGCTTTACCTTGCTCTTCTCCTGTCCCTCCCCCTGTAGTGTAAAACCTGTGTGGCCCTGCCTGGCAGCCTTCCCTCTTTTGGAGGTGTGCTGGGTACCTAAATTTCTTGAAATCTTATAAAACATGGACAAATTTCCTAAACATAACATTCAAAGCCCTCATCAGATAGGAAGCAATAATGAATTAAACCACTTTAAAATTAAGAACTTCTGTTCATCCAAACACACCATCAAGGGAATGAAATGTAAGCCACGGCATGGCAGGGAAAAATTGCAATCCATAATCTGGAACAGAACTAGAAACTTGCAAATAATGTGATGAATAATTCAATAACGAAGAACTTACATTGAAAATTTGTTTCACAATAGAGGTCAAGAAATGTATGAAAAACTTTTTACTTCAGCTGATAGAGATAAATGAAAATTAGAACCTTGGTGAGCTACCACTTTATATGAACCATTATGGCTAAAGTGACCAAGGCTCACAATGCCAAGTATTGATGAGCATGTGGGGCAATGGAAAATCCACACACTCTGCTGATGATAATGTGAATTGGTATAACTACTTTAAAAAAATGTCTAGGGATACTTACCAAAACTGAAAAATGTATATATTATATGCACAAGTAAAACTACTCTTGGGTGTTTGCCCCGCAGAAACATAAATGTGTGTATGGAAAGACATATAAGAATGTTCACTCCAGCATTATTATAGCCTTCAACTAAAGACAAATACAAATCAAAGGCCCATCAATGGTAGAATGAATCAACGAACCGTGATATACTCATTCAATATAAACCCTAAACAATAAGAATGCACAGGTATTGCTACAGACAACAACTTGCATAGATTTCATGAATATAATTTGGGGCAAGAATTCAGACAGAAAAAGAATACACATACCATTATAATTCCATTTATATTAAGTTCAAAAACAGGTCAATTATTCTACTGCTGTAAATAGTAGGTAAACTAGACCTTTGGATAATGAGAGGGGTTACAGAGCTTGAGAGCACTAATAATTTGCTTACTGACTACTTATCTGTTGACTTTGTGAACATTCATGAAACTGCACACTTATAATTTGTGCACATTTATAACTATATGCTCATACCTTAATAAAAAGTATCACAAAAAGCATATTTAATGACCTACTTATGCATGTGATGAGAGAGGAACTGAGTATTTACTTAGGATATTTCACTTGCCAGAACTGGATATAATTGGCATGTTATTAACCAAAGAAAATTTTAAAAGTTTTAACAAATAAGAAAATGTTTTTAAAAAGGAAACAAAAAGGAAAGGAGATGCAAAAGGAAGATGTTTATAGAAGAATGATTATGATTTCTGATTAACTTGGATTCCTGAAATCCAGGAGAAAATATTTAATAATCAGTTGGTAATACAGATCTGGAGTTCAATAAATACAGATTTGGAGATCAATAAATAGAGGTCATGAGATATACATTTGCGAATAAAACAGGTAGGCAGAGGTGGTGTCTGGGCTTATGAAATGGAAATATTACCCAAGAGGTAATGAGCAGCAAGGCTGGCTGATGGTCAGCACATTAGGAAATATTAGGGAAAAAACAGTAGATAGAAGGAGGGGGGAGACCCTATGGACTAGGACCCAAGATTTTATGTGGATCTGATTTTATAGAAAAATAAATTAAGAATGAAAAAATTTGTCTTTATAAAGCTTACAGAGAGAGGGATTAGACAAAAAGCTAGAGTCTGAGACCTTTGACCAATTATTAAGATCATTCCCTGTAACTGGCCCTTTCCCCCACCCCCCAAGACTAGTGGACATGTCCAGTGATCTTTGTGAGACCCCGCAAGACTCAAGGGAGGAAAGTTTTATTGTTAAGGGAGAATGAAGTTTGGCTTATAAACAGTCTGCAACTCCAAAGCAGCAAGAGATTTATGTCTCCCTAAAGAGGGCCTCAAAAAAGCCAACCTTTATCTCTGTCAAAAATGTGCTGAGTTCACTCATCGGAGGAACCAGGCCAAGGAAAGGTCATCTCAGGCCCCTTCCTGTAGTCTAAGGAGGGAGCCCTAAGGCTGAGCATGTCAAGGGCATGATCAGATTCCAACACAGGGTCCAAGATGTGTTCTGCAGAGTATCTTTTCTTTTGTTTTTAAAGAATACAACTGACACTTAACTCCCTGATTTTAATATCATTGAATAGTTGTAGAAAGAAGGAGGAAATCCAGAAGTCCCCATGATCCATACTAGTTTATGATATTGCTCATCCTTAAGTCTTGATGGATCCACCTGAAATCAGAGACCAACAAGCCACACATACTTCTCAATCTAAATTACTCCAGAAACAAGAAGCACAACATCTCCTCTGAACTCTCTAAATGCATCATTTTTTATTTTATCCTGATATCGAGTCATTGCCCCAGTGAGGGAACTTCTTGTTCCTCAACTCTTGTGATTGCCTGTAAGCTGTTCTTTTAACTCACTAAGAATGATTTCTCCCTGGGTTCTGTGTTGAGTGGAACCTATGTAAACTAAACATCTCTGCAAAGAAGACAGCTCCATGTTGAATTAAAGAAGCTCCAAAAGCCTATGACTCACAGGTACAGGATGTTCACAGACTGTCTACAGCCCTTGCAAGTTGTTTCTATTGAAGAAGAAATCTCTCGGACCATTGATTGGGCTGTTGCATTTCATTTAGATGAAACTGACCAGAGAGAGATGAGGTGATGTTTGGAAAGACTAATGGACCAAGAATTCACTGGAACCCACAAATCACATTCCTGACTTTGTCACTGATGTCATACAGCAATTATGTGAATAAAGGTATGAGATTTAATCTATCTAAATCTTGGTCGCAAAAATCTATAAAATGAGTGGGTTGGCACAGGAGTACTTTAAAATTTCTTTCCACTCTAGCATTCTATGACTCTAAAAAAATTGAATCTTTTACCTCCTGATTCAGTAATTTTGTCTCATGTAGAGTATTAAATTCTCATCTTAGAAATATAGTAATTCTTGGTGCAGCACTACTTTATAGCTTAAGTGTAAAACAATAACATAGAATAGTGGATTCCAACAGTAATTTTTCCCATAAGACCTAATAAGTTTGGGGAGAAAATCAATGAAGGAGATAAGCACCTATGGAGTTGGGATTTCATGTATTAGTAGTTGAGAAGTCAGAAAAATAAATACATAATTTCCTTCTAATCTTTCTCTCTTAACCTTATTGAGATTCAGTTTCCTCATCTGTAAAGTTGAGGTAATCATAATCAACCTAAATGAAACAATTAAATGCAATATTATATAGAAAGTGCTTAGCTTCAAATTTCATTATTCATCAGAAATTCCCTGGGAATCATAATTGTTTTTGCTACAGAGCCCACCGAGTTGGCAATTTTTTAATGAATCTGCTTATAACCATAAATAAAAAAAGGCTATAATCATCTAAATTTCAACAGGCCAGTTAAAGAAGAGAAGATGGGTGAAGGCATATAAGGTTTATACAGGATATATTATTTGTCTCAGGGAACAAAATAAGGGGCTAGCCCCGCAGTCACCTTAGACCTTCCATATTCTTCTTTGAGGTGCATGAAATAAATCAAAGCAACTTTCCTGAAAAACACACTATTCTTGAAAATTTCGGATTAGATTCCAGTAGCCTAGTTAAAAATTGCAGCCTTTCCAAGTTCAACCATTACTTAGAAATCAGTGTTTCTCATCAGGGCACTTTGGACAGAGTTATCATTCACGGTGAAGGGCCGCCCTGTGCACAGTAGAACATTAAAGGATCCCCAGTGCCTTCCCACTATCTGTGGGATCAAATAGGTTATGTATTTTGTGGAGCTCAGTGAAAATTAGAATGCAAGGTTCCTTGTTCAAAACTTACAAAGAGTGTCTACATGGAGACAGCAGAGAATCAAACCAATCGTGAGTCCTTGTGAGCACGGCCCAGGTTCTAATGTGATGGCCCAGGCTGCACACCCATAACTCTGACTCTTGGTAAAAGGAGATCTCCAGGTCACCATCATCACTAGCAAAGTCCTGCTCCCCCACCCCAACTGCCATATGTCTCCTTTAAGAAAGTGTCAGTCCAACATCCCACAAGTAAACAAACTATCCACAGTCATTGATAGGAAAAAACAAATATAGGAGTGCATCCATGTTTTTCTGACTTATATTTTAGTCTCTTTTAAATAAAAGCTTTGTGAAATATAATAAGCACAGCATGAAATTCACTGGATTAAATTGTATGTTCAAGCTTTTACTTAGATTCACACAAGTGTGCAATCATTACACGACTTGAAAACACTTTTATCAATTCAAAAAGAAATCCCATGCTCACTGTCAGTTACTTCTCAATCTCACCCATAATCTCTCCAGCCCCAAGCAGCACCAACCTTTTGGTCTCTACTGATTCTCCTAACACTGGATAGTCTTTTGTAACTGGGCTCTTTTACTTAGCATGATGTTTTCCAGGTTGATCCATGCTGTACCACACATCAGTATTTCTTTTAATTGCCAAATATTCCGCTGTATGAATATACACTATATTTTATCCATCTGTTAACTGATAGACATTTGTGTTATTTCTACACTTTGGGCGGTTATGAATAATGCTGTGATGAACATTCACGTGCAGGTTGTATGTATGTAGGTGTGTTTTCCATTATCCCGAATACACCACTAGGAGTAGAATTGCTAGGTCAGATGGAAACCCAATGTGTAACATTTTGGAAAACTGACAGCATGTTTTTCAAAGTGGCATCGCCATTTTATAGTCCCAACAGCAATGTATGAGGATTACAGTTCCTCCGAATTCTACACTTATTGTCTCTTTTTTTTTAAATTACAGCCATTCTAATGGATGTGAAGTAGTATCTCTGTGGTTTTGATTTGCATTTCCCTGACAGTCAATGATGTTGAGCAACTGGTAGTATGTTTATTGACCATTTGTATATCTTCTTTGGAGAAATGTCTATTCAGATCCATTGCTCATTTTAAAAATGGGATAACAGCCTTTTTATTATTGAGTTATGTGCTCTGTACGCTTTAGATACTCAATCAGATATAATTTGCCAAAATTTTTCCCCATTCAATGAGTTCATATCTTGATGATATTCTTTGAAGAACACACATTTTTAATTATGATAAACTACATTTTTTATGTCTTATAATTTTGGTATCCTATTTGAGAAAGAATTGACTAACCAACTCAAGGTCACTAAGATCTAAGGTCTCTGTTTTCATCTAATCGTTTTTTACTACTAGCTTGTTTTTAGTTTGTTTTTTTTTTTTTTTTGCTCCAAACTGAGTTAATTTTACATATGGTGTGAAATAGTGGTCCCAATGTATTTTATTATATGTGACTACCAGTTACCCAGGCACCACTTGTTGAAATAACTATTCTCATTGAATTGTCTTGGCACCCTCATCAAAATTCAATTGACCATAAATGCAGATTTATTTCTGAACCCTCACAACTATTCCACTGATCTATGCTTATCCTTATGCCAGGACCCCATTGTATTGAAAATTGAACACTGTAGCTTTTTAATAAGTTATGAAAATTTGTAGTAAGTTATGAAATTAGGACAAGAGAGTCAATGGTGTTGAGTATGTAGTTCAACATGTGTGAGTGCTGCCATTTTCACATCCATCCATGAACATAGGATGTTATCCTATCAGGTCATTTTAAATGTGTTTTAATAATGTATTGTCATTTTTAGAGTATAGTTTGTTTTGAGGAACCGGGGTTGAACTCAGTGGTGCTCTACCACTGAGCTATATCCCCAGTCTTTCTATTTTTTATTTTCAGATGGAGTCCTGTTACGTTGTCCAGGACTCACTGGACTTGAACATGTGATTCTTCTGCTTCATGCTCCCAAGTAGCTGGTATTATAGGAATGTACCACTGTACTGGGGTTAGAGCATAGGTTTTGCACTTCTTTTATTAAGTTTATTTTTAAGTATCTTATTCTTTAGATGGTATTACAAATTGAGTTGTTTTCTTAATTTCACTTTCAAATTGTTCACCGCAAGTGTATGGAAAACAATTGACATTTTTACATTGTTCTTCTATCTCAAAACATTACTGAACTCACCCACTAGTTTCAGTAGTGTTTTGTTGTTATTGTTGTTTCTTTTTAATATTTAGGGGGAAAACTTTATAATTTTCTATTTACAAGATCGTGTTACCTGCAAATACATATAGTTTTACATCTTAGTTTCCAGTCTTGACTATTTTATTTCCTCCCTCTAAGCAAAAACTTCAAAGACAATGTTGAACAAAGGTAACCATAGTGTTAGGAGGCTGAGAGAGGAGGATTGCGAGTTCAAAGTCAGCCTCAGCAACACAAGACACTAAGCAACTCATTGAGACCCTGTCTCTAAATAAAATACAAAATAGGGCTAGGGATGTGGATCAGTGGTTGAATGCCCCCAAGTTCAATGCCCGCCACCCCTCCCCCCAAAAAAGTAGCCATAGTGGACATGCTGATCCTATTCCTGATTTTAGAGGGAAAGTATTCTCTATTATGAATAATGGCAGCCAAGGTTTTTTATAGCTGTCTTTTATTATGTTGAGGAAGCTCCCCTTTGTTCCTAGGGCATTGAATATTTTTATGATAAAATTGTGTTAACTTTTGTCAAATGATTTTGTTTTGTGGTATTGAGATGATCATGTAGTTTTTGTCTTTTATTCTATTGATATGGTGTATTATATTAATTGGTTTTCCAATGTTAAACCAATTTTACATTGCTAAAATAAATCCTGCCTTGGTCATTGTGTATTGTCATTTTTATGTATTACTGTATTAATTATGCTACTTTTTGTTAAGAATTTTCCACCCATACTCATGAAAAATATCTTTTTTCTTGTCTTGCAATGCCTTTGTCTAGGTTGGTATCAGAATAATGCTGGGCTTGGAAAATGAATTGTGAAGTATTCCCCTTTTTCCTTTTTGTTAAGAATTTGTAAAAAAAAATTAATATAGTTTTCCTTAAATGTTAAGTAGAATTCACTAATGAAGCCATATGGGCCTGGGATCTTCTTCATAAGTAGTTTATTGTTTACCAACTCAATATATTTACTTTCTATCAGTCCATTCACATTTTCTATTTCTTCTTGAGTTTGCTTTGAAAATTTGAGTTTTTCTAGGAATTTGTCCATTTTATCTACAGTGGCATCTTTACTGTTGATGTAGTTTTTTTGTATACTTTTTTTTTCCTATAAGTAAAGTTCTTTTTTTTTCATTCTTAATTTTAATAATTTGAATCTTGTCTTTTCTGGTCAAGTCTAGTTAATAGTGTGTCAGTTTTGCTGATTTATTTAAAAAACAAACTTCTGGGTTCATCGATTTCTCCAAGTTTTCTAACTTTAATTCATTAAGTTCTACTCTTTATTATTTCTTCCTCTCTGCTTGTTTTGACTATAACTTGCTCTTTGCTTTCTTTTGTCTCTAGTGCATTAGGTGGAAGATTCGGTTATTGAAAGAGAATTTCCTTCTTTTTTTTTTTTTTAACATAGGCATTCCAGATGTACATTTTCCTGTATTTAGCTTTAGCTGCAACCAGTAATTTTTGGTATGTTGTATCTTCTTATTCATTCATCTAAAGTATGTCAAAATTTTCTTTCTAGTTTTGTCTTTGATAAGTTGGTAGTTTAGCAATGGATTGTTTATTTTATACACAATTATGAATTTTCCAGATTTCTTTGTTATTAATTTTTGTTTCACTATTTTTTCAGAGAATGTACACTGAATAATTTTAATGCATTAAATTTAATAAGGCTTTTTATTTCTTCTTTTTAGTTATACCTGGAAGTGGAATCTATTTTGATATATTAATGTAAACATGGAATATATCTTATTCTAATTAGGATCCCAATCTTGTGGATATACATGAGGATATACATTAGGATCCCAGTCTTATGGATATACATTAGGCAGCCCTTCTATGCTCTGCTTGTGTTCTATGGGAAGTTTAATTTTCAAGTAAAGAAGCCAATTAGATAATGTAGATAAAATGGACAAATTCCTAGAAAAACCCAAATTACCAAAGCAGACTCAAGAAGAAATTTAAAATATATATATATATATATAAATTATATTAGATTTATTCTACTGTCTTTCCCATTAATGAGACTTTTTAATAGCCTAACACACAGTCTTTCCTTCTGAATATTTTATGAGCATTTGAGAAACTTGTACATTCTGATATTGAATGGGAGGTCAGGTCACGTAGGTTTATGTTGTTGCTCAAGTCTTCTAGTTCCTTGTTGATTTTCTCTCCAGTTATATAGCTGTTATGGAAAACAGGTTATTGAACTCTCCAATTATTGATGTTGAATAGATTATTTTTATTCTAGTCTGTTTTTCTTTCATGTATTTTGGGGCTCTGTAGTTTGATACAAATATATTTATAATTTTTATATATTTCTGATAGGTTGACATTTTTATCATTATAAGATGTTCCTCTTTATCTCTACTAACTTTTCCTGTTTTAAAGTCTATGTCTTATGATATTGGATAGCCACTACTTTAGCTTTCTGATGGCTGCTGTTGGCATATTTTTTCAATTATTTTACTTGAAAACAGTTTGTAACTCTGAATCTGAAGTTGTGTGAAATCTTACAGTTAGTCTTCTAAGTAACATGAGGTTGAATTTATTTTTAAAATCTATTCTGATAAACCCAACCTGCTGATTAGACCTCTTAATCCATTCATGTTTCTTATTGCTATTGATATAGTAGGATTTAAATCTCCCATTTTACTTATTGGTTTTTGTATGTCCTACACATTTTTGTTTATCTGTTCCCTCTTTACTGCATTGTTTTGAATGAAATACATATTTACATTTTTGGCAGAGACACTCTGCCACTGAGCTACATCTGAGCCTTTTTAATTGTTTTTTTCTTTAGACAGGGTCTCACTAAGTTGCCAAGGCTGGCCTTGAACTTGTGATCCTCTGTCTCAGCCTCCTAAGTAGCTGGGATTATGGGTATGTGCCACAATGCCTGGCCTAAGTGTAACACAATAAGTTCTTATGATAATTTTTCACCATATTTTGAGTTAATTTATTATTGGTTAACTTATCAAAAATCTTTTTCAAATTTATACTAATTTAAATGAACATAAAAACATTGTGCCTTATAGCTCTGTTCCATCTTCCTCCTCGTGTGCCCAACTGATATGCCTATTATATTCAAATACATTATGATCAAACAATACATTTTGAGTTCTTATTTTATGTTTAATGCCTATTAAAGAAGCTAAGAGGAGAGAGGACAGAAAGTATATATTTGTCTTCCTATATCCCATTTCTGATTCTCTTTATTTGATCCCATATATTTGAGTTACCATCTGGTATCTGGTGTCATTTCTTACTCCAATATTGTTATCTTCCCAACCATCTTCATTGTATTATTATTGCCAAATATTCTACATTACGAATATTGTACAGGTCCAAACTTATAATTGCATACATACTGCTTTATATAATTGCATTTTATTTAAAGATAATTTTATTTAATTTTGTGGTAAAATACACGTTGAGGATTCATCATCTTACCCCAGCTGTAGGTAGCTGCCTAGGCTACCTTGAACCTTGGCAAGTTTTACACTGCTAGGAACACAGAAGCCAATAGCTGGTTGACATTCTGGCCTTGGTTCATGTCGACTCTGAATTGTTAACTATACCAGGCAGTCAGTAGTAGTTGGAAACAAAATTATCATTTTAGCCATCTTAAGTGTACAATTCAGTATCCATGAGGCATATTCACCATGTTGTGCAATCATTACCACTATGTATTTCCAGATTTTTCATCAGCCCAAACACAGAAACTCCACATCCACTAAACTATAAGTCCCTACTCCTCTCACATCCCCCAGCCTCTGGTACCTTTATTCTTCTACTTTTTATCTCTATGAATTTGTCAACTCCAGATTCCCTGAAAAAGTAGGATCACGTAATAATCTTTTCAAGGTTGACCCATGTTATAATATGTATCAGTGCACATTTATTTTAATGGCTAAATAATATCCCATTGTATGTATATCTAGTATTTTGTTTTCCATTTTTCAACTGAAGAACATTTAGGCTGTCTATACGTTTGCGCTATTGTGAATAAGGTTGCTGTGAACATTGGTATATGAGTATCTGTTGAATCCCTGTTTTAAATTCTTGGTGTATACCAAGAAGTAGAATTGCTGGATCCTATGATAATTCTGTTTGCACAGAACTACTTTTTAAGTTGGTTAAAAGAATAAAGAAGAAGACTTGTGCATTTACATTATCTTCTATTATTATATAATACCTCTACTGGTGTCCTTTGTTTATTCATGTGGTTTTGAATTAATGTCTGGGGTGCTTGGCTTTCAATCCAAACAACTTCCCCTTGGTGTTTCCTATAAGGCAAGTCAGCTATAATGAAACCTCTCCTGTTTTGTTTACCTAGTACATTTTCATTTCACCTTCATGTCTGAAAGAGAGTTTTGCTAGACATATTGTTTCACAGTTACCTTCTTCCAGCATTTGACTATGTCATCCCACTGGCTTCTGACCCCAGTGTTTCTCATGAGAAGTCAGCCCAGGCGGGGAGAGGGAAGGGGGAGTTATTGCTTTAATAATTCCGGAGTTTCTTCTTGGGGTAATGTAAGTATTGACCTTACCCCATTCTTCTGAGGAAGATGTGGTATCCCTTGAATGGGCGTCAAAGGCCTAGGAAGTCCCATCTTGTTGGTGGCACCTGCCTAGAGCACAGCTTTCACCACACTAGACTGGGAAGGAGCATAAAGGAGGTTGGAAGGGTTCAAGTGCAACAGAATCTCACTGTTCCTCTCGAGCCTTAGTGATCTTAAATATGTATTTCTTCATTTTCTGTATTCCCCTGAGACAATATCCAGATACTTGAAATGGCTAGGTGTGGTGGTGGGTGGCTGTGTCTCCATCATCTTCACCAGTTCACTGTGCAGCAGGTGATAGAGCCCCCCACACTGTCTTTCTGGAATTGTATTTCTCTCTCCTTCTCTCACCATCCCTCCTCCCTGGGTATTGGTGCCTTGGAATCTGTCGATGAGCAACTGGAATTTGTTATGGTGCTATCATCCTGGCTTTGGGGTACATTGCGAATTAGGTAGCCCTTCTATGCTCTTCTTGTGTTCTCCGGGAAGTTTAATTTTCAAACAGGGGCCTTACTTCACAAGAATAGCTGTTGTCAGAGGTGTGTACCTGAGAATAATTAAATAGTAGTAAGAGCAAATAAACTGCCTAATTATAAACTACCTGCCCAATCATCCCTCATGCGAAACAAATTTTCTCTGTGTGAGGTTCATGGCTTCCTCTAAGACTCTTCAGAAAGAGCCTAGTCTACTCTGTTTAAAAGCATACAATGGCTTAAATAAAACAGAAATATCCTCCCACACTCCCCCTAAAGGGGTCAGCAATTATTAATGAAAAGCAAGCCTCAAAACTTGCCAGCCAGTGATTAAAAGACATTTGCTCCGGAACAGTCTTGCTCTCTCAAATAAAAGAGATGAAGAAGGAAATTAAATTCCTGAAGAAATAAATTTTGACTGAAGTGAGAAATCACACTAAGAAGCTAATTTAAGGGAGATGAAATTAATTTTGGTGACATTTATTCTATTTAGCAAAAATGGTGACAAAACATATAGTGGCTCTGTTAGCCAGAGATAAGAGGCGAGTAATTTAAGGCTGGGCACAGCTACAGTCTACAGCGATTTAATCCTACTGCTACACATCCCTTGTGACCTATCATTAAAGGTTTAAAGTAAAACTGACAATTATTATTAGCTAGTAATTGGATTTTGGAGATTCAGTATAAAGTTAGGATAATTTAAATGACTGTTGACATTGGAAAGATTATGTAAACGCTCTGAATCAGCTGAATTTATCAATTTATTTAGTCTTATAAAACTAAGTATATATACCCAGCACCAGAAATCAGCATAAGGGGTAGTGGCTTTTTCAGAACTGTCCTCAGGGAGCCAAGAAAGGCTTGCACTCAAATTTTCCAAAGGTAACACCTACTCTGGCAGACCGGATTTCTGTCATGGAGAGGGGCTTTAAACACCCCGCTCAGACCCCTCCAGACCTTATCCTCCACAGAGAACTGAGCAAGGCATACCTCAGAAAATGACAGCATCCCAGGAGAAAAATAAAATTGTCACAGGCCCATATTTTATGATACAGATTTTTAATTACGAAGGCTGAAATTCAGAAACTAAAGATGGAATCAAAAACACAACTGTCATTATAGATTTATAGCAATGTCCTCTGGCCAGAGTAATTCCTACAAGGCTACACTCCATAAATACTGATACAAACCTGCCTGCTCCTTTGTCCAACCATAAGCACCAAGTAAAATTGGATTATTTAGAGGAATGCTTTACCAAATTAGTTCTGCTAAGAATGCAATTCCATTAAAAGCAGTAACGACAGGGTCTCTCCACCAGCTACGGCAGATATTGCTATTAATAGTCCCCCCACCTTTAAAGCCTTTCTTAAAGGGGAGGTTTAGTTTCATCATTAGATAATTATGTCCGTATTCCAGTTATTTACATTCAGTGAGTATCTCTGAAACCTTCTCCTCATCCCAATGTTTATTCTGTTGAATTAAAAAATAATAATAATTCCTGTCCTGTCACTTTAAAAAAGCAAGTTTTAACCTTAAAAATATTCATACTTGTTAATTTAGTAATCCCACTTCTAAATTCAATACTTAGAATGTGTCCTTGGATTGAGTGAGATGAACTCTGGTTTATAAGAGTAACAAACTTTTAAAACACCAAATGGCTAAGGATAGAAAGCTGGTTAGGAAAAGGATGGTGTAACCTTATCCTGGAATGTATGATGCAGCCATTAGAATCCATGCTCTAGAAAAATACTGACTCTGTAATTTTTTTTTTTCATAATATGCCTCTAGGAAATAAAAGGCAAGGCTATGGAGCCAGATATGACATTTTTTGTTTGTGTGTGGTGCTGGGGATTGAACCCAGGGGTGCTCTACCACTGCCTATCTATCTATCCATCTATCTGGTTACAGACAGGCTCTTGTTAAGTTGCAGAGGCTGGCCTTGAACTTGTGATCCTCTTGCCTCAGTCTCCTGAGTAGCTGTGACTACAAGCATATGCCACCAGCCTCCTCTAGGACTTGACTTTTAGAGAAGCTGAGGAATGTGTGCTGGTTATTACATCACGGCATCATGGCTCAGATCCATTCTTCAGTAACACACTCACTCAGTAATATTCGTGCTGTGTGTTACAAATTACATTTCTTTTTTGCCAGCAGATACCTTTTAGGTTCTGCCTATAAAGGGGCACTGAGGGAAGACCTAAAGGTCAAAGGAATGAGACAGGAGAGGTTCCTCTTCTTTTTTACCATGCCCCTAGCACCAGTCTCATTGTACACCCCCATCAGTGCCAGTACATCTACCAGTCACTACTGCTTCCTCCTTCCTCAGAGGCGTGGACCCAGGACTTCAAGGTTCCTTCTTCAGACTTCCAAGTTGTAACGGCAACCTCTTACTTTTCTTCCTCTACCCCTAAGGGTAAGGTAGCTGCTTTGGGCTGTGACTTTCTCTGTTATTTCAATATTCCCTCTTCTCCTATGTCTTTAGTCCTCCCATTCCCATTTCTTAGGAGGGGATTGGTGTCCCCTAAAAATTCGTATGTTGGCACTCTAATATCCACTATCATTGAAGGTGACTGTTACTTGAAGACAGTGTCTATTGAGAAGGTAATGAAGTTAAAATGAGGTCATTGAGATGGACCCTAATCTCATGACCAATGACCTTATAAGAAAGGTAGATTTTGACATAGATATGTACAGTGGGAAGATCGTGAGAAGAAACAGTGAGTAGATGACATCTGGAAGCCAAGGAGAAAGGCCTGGAACAGATCCCTTTCTCATGACCCTCAGAAGGAATCAACCCTACCAACATCTTGATCTTGGACTCCTAGCTTCCAGAACTGTGAGGAAGGAAATGTCTCTTCGTTAAGCTGCCGAGGCTAAGGCATTTGTTACGGAAAATCTAGAAAACCAGTAACCTACTGAACCTATTCCTATATTAAATCATTTCTGTCAAGAGAACTTACAGTATAGCGCCCAGAAGTCGTCCTAGGAGAGAGATCCTCAAAGATGGGATTCCAAGGAAACACATTCTTGACTTGCCTGTATCTTAGAGGACTGCACCCAGATTGATCAAATGATCGTTGTGATTGGCTGTGCCTACTTCACCAAGGGTCTCAGGGGAACACAGAGCTACTACCCTTAGTCATAAGGGTGGTCAAAATGGCTGCAAGATCAGTGGAGCAGGAGGGGTTCTTTCCACAAGTACACTGGAGTGGTCAGAGAAAGGAAAGGATAGTCAGGTCTTAAAATGTCAGCTCTGATAGGAAAAGAACCAGAAAGCCTCTATGGAAGTCTTCATGCATCTTTTATTTCTTGGAGCTCACATACCCAGAGCTGCAAATGTTCCTGGTACCTCAAAGCCTTAGTTTTGTAGGAAGGACACCAGAGGAGAGTTTGTTCACTTGAGATCACAGAAGCACAGTGGAGAAAAGAGACACTGCTAACCATCGCCACAAAAACGTTGCTCATCTGTAAATATTGTTTGTGTTCTGAGACTCTTAGCTCAAGGCCACCAAGATGCCACAGACTAGGTTTCTTTTCCTGTGCAGCTTTCTGAGAAATAGTAATACCAGGTAATAAATATTTATATGAGATAAATTAGTTAATTAATTAGTGTAATAGGACTGACTATCCTAGCACTTACTGAAAGGCCACAAAGAATATTATCTGCCAAAATACAGACTTCTCTCAATCCTGATACTTCTGTCATACTTGACATTGAGAAGTAGTTCTGAATAACTGACATCGACTTGTTCTGTGCGCTTACACATCCACAAAAACCCATGTTAAAATAGGGAGAAGAGCTAGTCTGCACCTGGGGTCAAAGTGCATTATGTGCCCTGTTATCTTTCCGTGAGCAATATCTTCCAATAGATGATCATACACTTGTGCATATATACGGACATGCAAAGACTCACATTCATTACCTGTGGTGGTAATGAAAATGTGAAGGAAACAGGCATAATGAAAACCCATGGATCATTTGGAAGTCTTATTTGGTCTCAGATTTCTAATTCAATAAATATTTCAGACAGGGCTGCTCATTGAGAAATTATGGAAGTATTTGGGTTCAGCTCATTCTTCTTGCTCTGTCTTTATTTTTGCCCAAAGGGCTAAACCAGAGAATAGCCAATAGATGAGCTCCAAGAGCGAGAGGTAGCAGTTATAAAGATAGTTCATTCATAAAGATGAACAAATGTTCTCCTTTGACTGTCCTGTGGAGGCATCTGTAGCAGAATTCATCCAACTCCCCCACCATTCTTTAGTCTAAAAAGCTATTTCCACCTGGGAGTGCTCTTCCTGAGTCCCTTGCCTGTGGCATGCATGCTGACTGGGTAGCAGTCATTCTAATCTCTGACAACTTGTCCACTCAAACCCCTGGCCTGCAGTTCCCAACACTTTGGTTCATTTGGCCTCTGTAACATCATATTGCTCTCTTCCTGGAAGACCCTTCCCTGTCATCTTAACCCAGAGCCAATTCTAATTCTCCTTTTGACACTTGGAATGGATCTAATTTCTCTCAGGAAGCTCTTAATGATCTTTGTTCTATTTGCTTCCCATGTCCCTGGTGTCTCCCCAGGTGTCTTAGGCATATCTCTACCATGTCCCTTATCACAAATGGATCCATTGCCTGTTCTGTACCTCTTCCTTCCAGCACTATAGACTCCTTGAGAGCAGGAAACTGTCATATTATTCTTGATCTACTTTCCCCCTACTTAGAAGAATGCAGACCCATAGTACTTAATAGATGTTTACTAAGGACACCCAGTGGGCCTTTCTAAAAGCATTCTAACAGAACAATAGAGAGAAAAAGGATCTAGAAAAGAGGCAGAAGATGGCCTTCCATTCTCGATTCTCCTATCTATCATTCACCAAAATGTAAAGACAGTCTTTGCCAGCTCAAAGTTACCAAAACAGAAGTACTCCCAATATCAACCCCAATCAGTAGTCTCTGTGTACTACCTGCCAGGCACCAGACTAGTTCCAAGAATATAGCTGTAAACAAACTAAGCATCTAGGTCTTGTGAATTTTAAATTCTAATTGGAGAGAGAGATAAGAAGAAGACAAACTTTAAAACAAAATAATGGAAGCCAGTGGCAAGGCCTTGGGGAGAACAAAGCAGTGACTTAGCAGAACGTGCTCCAGGTGAATCTGCAGCTGTCCTTCCTTCTCCAAACACAATCCTGCTCCTTCGAACCCCCAACCCCCATATCCAGCAAGTCTCTTCACTGAGTCTCTTAGGCTCATTCACTCATCTGCTCAAATACTCTAAAGCTCACAGTGAAAACAGTGTTTCTGGGCCCTGGAAGAAGTAAATTACAAAGCTAGCCTGTCATCACACTGAGTCCTGTTACCTCTCCACCTGCTGGAGTAGGGGAGTCTATCTCCTCTGTTCTGGCAGCCAGGGCCCCATAAGGTCCTGGTGGTAACCAAAGCACCCTGTAAACTTCAGCAGCAGGAAGGGGCCCTTTCAGAATGATAGCTTTGCCTTTTGATTTACTGTCATTTCCCTTTCTGGCATTTCTAACAAAATCTGTAGGTTCCACTAGCATCTCGTTTCACTGTGGTTGGCTGTTTTCCCCTGGGGCAGCATGTGGCCCATAGTTACAGTATTTCAGTTGCAGGGTAAGGTTTTCTGGCTTCTGCAGCTCAAGCATTCTTCTGTGGGCCTGCCTTGGAGGCAGAGAAGTGCTGATCAAAGGAGGGAAATTTGGAGAGAAAAGACCCACTGCACATCCATGAGCCTTTGGAGGCTTCAGTCCATCTAACTGCACCCAGGCCAACCAAGGGACCCAGTGGACTAGTAACAAATCAATCTTACGAGGTCCTGAACTAATAACTTGCCAGTTTTACGCATTGTGGCTCTGTGTGCTGCCTCGCATGGGTGAAAGGAATGAGGCACTGGTGAGGTTATTGAGCACAGCATTTGTACAGGGGAACAGCAGGAAGTGATTTAGCAGCCACACAGGTGTTTTCTTTAATTGTGCACTATAGGGAACACTCGCTGAGCTCAACGAGTACATCCTTGGTTGTCCAAGGCAGGATGCGCTGAGTACCTGGAGAGCATTGTTGTCTGGTTGAAGTGCTTCCTGGTGGCCAGGAGACAGTGTCTCGCCTCATCCATAGCTCAGAACCAGGCCTTCCTGAAAACACTGTTTTCACTGTGAGCTTTAGAGTATTTGAGCAGGCAGGGGAGTGTCCACTCTGCTAGACTTGGGCAGAGATGGTGTGCAATGTTGGGGGAACTGTGTGTCACCCAGAGAAGCTCAACTTCTCATAATTGGAATTGGATTTGCGAGCAAGTCTAGCCATCTTGCCAAACCCCAAAGTTTCTTGAAGTGAAATGGGCATCTGAGAAATATGCCACAAAGAAGCTGGATGAGAAGGAGGAAGATAGACCTTCTGGCCATTGGACTCCTAGATGTTTATTTCTAGGATCTTCTACTTGCAATTCCCGTCTACTGAAAGAACAAGGCTTATGCCATTCATTTTTCTCTTCCAAAAGGAGAAACTGAGTTGCAGATGAACTAAAATAATACAAAATGAGATCTTCCAATCCACAGTCTAGTTTTCTACCTTTTTTTTTTTTTTTTAACTCATTCTTATGTACATGAATCACTCAGGGCTTTTGAAAGGAAAAAAAAAATGCAGATTCTGAAGTGGAGAGCCTGGGCATTGTCCAAGAGTCTAGATTCTTTTTTTTTTTTTTTTTTGTACTGGGGATTAAAACCAGGGTACTTAACCATTCAGCCACATCCCCAGCCCTTTTTTTAACAATTATTTTGTTTAGAGATGGGGTCTCACTGAGTGGCATAGGACCTCATTAAATTGCTGAAGCTGACTTTGAACTCACAACCTCCTGTCTCAGCCACCCTAGCCACTGGGATTAGAGGTGTGCATCATCACACCTGGCCAAGGGTCTAGATTCTGATAAAGAGCCCAGGGACTCTGCATGGATTACCCTTTGAGTACCAAGAGAGTTCTAAGAGGACACAGCCTCCCATAAGGGTTTGATAAGGAATCCCAGCTCTCCCATTCAGTCTCACTCCTCTCTTTACCCATCAGCAGCTTCATCTCACAAGTTCCCAATCTTACTGGATTCCCAAATATATTTATGGTTCTAGAGTTAAGGCACTTTACTTAGAGGGAAGAACAATTTGTTGAAAGCCATTACATCTGAGGCCAGGTGTCTTTATTTCATGTGAATCATTCTGGAAGCAAGGTACTGAAGGGATCAATAGGTTGCTATGGAAAAATCTGAGTGCTCACAACCTGCTTCCTATGAAATAATGTATGTGAAAACAGGACTAATGGAGTCCACCAG
Source organism: Callospermophilus lateralis (assembly GCF_048772815.1). NCBI lineage: Eukaryota > Metazoa > Chordata > Mammalia > Rodentia > Sciuridae > Callospermophilus > Callospermophilus lateralis. Next base: position 47,906,529 of record NC_135319.1, on the reverse strand, counting down.
CAGTGAAGATCAATCAGAGCACATCTCCATCTTAGTGATGGAGTCCCTAGAAATTTTCCACTGGGAGGACCTTTGGTTCTGAGGGACAGACCTCAACATTCCCAGCCACACATCTTGATAATGGGACAAAGTGAAAATGCTTGCCCATCCCCCAGCTGCTTCACACAATCAGAGCACCTGGGATCTTTTCCAGGACAAAGTGTTTGGCTACAATATTATTATAAACAAATTCTGCACTGTGCTTAGAACTGTTTGAAATACAAACTCATTTTAATAACTTCCAAAAGTCTATGAAGGAAGTGCTCTTGTCCCCTGTTTCATTAATGAATAAATGGAAGTCTGAGGGGTTAAGAAATATCCCTAAGATCTTAATAGTGAAAACATCAGAGCCAGAATGTTCAGGTTCTTCCGACTCTGAACACAGTACTCTGCAGGTGCTTTCTTTAAAAGTAAATACTTAGGTCCGCCGCTATGGGAGAGAAGAGGGGAAGGGGTCAATATGAAGTACACTTAAGAATCCACAGATATAGGGGAACCTTTCCCTGGAGCTTTAGAGGGTGGGGAGACCAAGAGTGCTGGGGCTATCCCAAACTCTTCCCATCTACCCTCCCAACTTACTTGGCTAGCATCATTCAAATTATACTTTGCCTCCATCCTGTGCTGGGTACCTAGGAGACACTAAAGAAGTTAAACAGTTTATTCCATCAAGTTTTTACTGTTTATTTGGAAGAAAAAAGCCAAATCAGATCATCAGAGGAATTCAAGATAGACAGCTGTTTGTCTCTACCATGTACGTACATTAATTAGCAAGAAATGTGTGGAATACAGACCTCAATCTTGTTTGCACACTGGTACCACAAAAATAATTTGTGTGTGTGTGAAGCTACACAGATTTTGATTCACTGGATGAAGGACAATTCCCCTTACCTGTGATTCTGAACTAGTAGCACCAGCAATAACTTTTAGAAACACAAAGCTTTGAGCCCTGGGCCTACTGACGCGAAACTCTGGGTGTGAAGCCCTGTAATCTGTTTTACTATGTCCTCTAGGTCATTCTGATGGACAAAAGTTTTCAAAATACTGAAAAAATATACAACTTATACGTTAGGGTTTTATTGTTTTTTTTTTTTTTGTTTTGTTTTGTTTTAAGCTATCCTGGTAATTCTACTGTGCAGTAAGTTTGACAACCTTGATATAGAAGATAATAAAGAAAAGCCCTAAGACAGATGTCACAGATCAGCAACCAAATAAGGGACAAATTATGAGGGTTTTGAATGTTACAATGAGCTTCTACCTTGCAAATTAGATCTTGTATGTTCTGTCTCATCCAAAAGGCACAAGCTCTCCAAAGGTCAAGAGTACACCTTCAAATTAAAACGTCCCATTCTGTGCTCATCACACAGTGGTGTCTCTGTGTGTATCAGTCACTTACAATTTCTGATTGTTCAGAATGTAGACAATTGTGAGTTAAGCCTCTGAAAACCAGGCCTGTGAGAATGAAGTCCAAGAAAAAGAAGAATTAAAAGAAGAAAGCCCGGATGAAAATGAGAAGTGCTTGAATAATAAGCACACAGTCAGATGCTCACTCTAAACAGCAACCATTTCCTTTCCCGATCCCCACCCTCACTCAACCACACGTTTTGCAGTGGCACCAAAACACGTAAAGCATTTATTAAACAGCATGAAATCCATTTAACGCTTCTCTGGATGCACTAATTAGGTTTTGTATTTTGGGGCAGAGCAATACAGAATGGAGGGCAAAATCGTGGGTTTATTAACATTCTGTGTGTCTGTTTTGGATTCCTCCACAAGGTATTGAACCCACCTCCATTTTCAGTCCCAAGTGATGGAGAAAGTTCCTTTTAGGGAGGAGAGGGGAGAGAGCTTTCAAAACCTGGAGTCAAAAATAATAAACACTAGTAACAGGCTATCAATCTGTGGGACTTCACCCTGGTCCACAGAGTTTCCCATTTCCATTAATAAACATCTCCAGGAACATTACAGTTCCTTTGGAAAATCCAAAGTGCTTGGCAGGGAGGTTTTGATTTCCAGCCAGTCCTTATTTGGTACTGTGTGTGGGGGATCTGTTAAGCTTCATGCAATTAGCAGGCAGAGACGAGCTCCGAGCAGGGGATATTTTTTAGTTCGTTGAATCATACCAAATCTGAATCTATTTACCAAAAGGAATAAGAAATGTGCATCTGGCTAGGCTCTAAGTAGGGGCCTGAGATAACCTTCACATCTTCCTGACTTACTGCTATTTTGTCTTGACACTTAGAATTCACCATCAGATGAGGGGAGGGGCCCCAAAGAAAGTCAAAGGTTGGGTTTGCAGATTGAGGAAAAGGACCTTATTGGTATCTGTGCATTAAGCACCAAATACAACTAATATAATTTGAAAGCTTCCTAAGGAGCCTACTGAGAACCCCCATTTCCAAGTAAAAAATAAAACACTGTAGCCAAAGGTGTCCCATGGTCAAGACTTTTGGGGCCTCTGTGCAACTAGGCATGTGACACGAACACTTCGATAGTGCGGTGGTTTGTGGGGGGGGGGGGTCTTCCAAAGTGTATGTGATGTAAAGAGTAGAAGTCATTCCTTAAAGATAGGTACTTAGCTCAATAGGTGCTAGTGTAACTCTTGTCTACAAGAAAGAACTCTAGCTCCCCACATCTCACCCATCCACAGGTACTACTGCCAGGAAATAAAAATGTCCTGTCGGTTATATTCTGCACCCACAGCAGTATGATAGCCAAATCGATTAACAAACAGAATTTGACAAGAGTATCAATACCCTTGTCTGCAAGTAAGCTATCAATAAGCCATTTTATATTCATCTAAATGTTTATGTGTAACTGAAAAATAACAGCACATTCTTCTAAGATTGATTAGTATTAGGAATGAAAACAGTATTAAATATCCAATGCAGGCTGGTGCAGCTCCAGAGATTTATTGCAATGTCAAAATTTAACATAAAATCCAACAACACACCCTTGTTTGGAAGCGAGGGTGGCTCTCCTCCATGGGGGTTCAGCTGCAAATGTATACCTAACAGTGAGGCCAAAATTTTTTTTTTAATTAAACAGCCATTTTTTGGAAAGCACCAGGGGTGTGAAAGAAAACAAGCTTCGATCCAAGTGAAATGGTCTAGAAAATGATGCATTTCTACCTGGCTTGTCAGAGCAGTTCCAGGCTGAGAGGGAACCCTCTCATTTCCCTCAGGTAGCATGTTGCTATACAGTATGTGCTGAATGCATATCCTTTATTAGCATTTTTGGTCTATATCTTTATCTTGATCATGACAGTAAACAGTGCAACAATTACTGTCAATGTGCGGTTGTCGGTATGTTCTGTGGAGTTACTACAAACAGTAAATTAGCAAATACTGACCCATTGCTCCTAGCAGAAATACAGGGTCAGGTTCCTATGAGCCTCTGATCACAATGTTTTTGTTAATTGAACAACCTTGCTTTTACATCTGTTTCTGTTCAAGACATCTTACTTCATATGTTCTGTTGATTGGTTAGTACTGAACTCACGGCCAAGGGCACTATTCCTCACACCTGAACAAAGCTTGCCTACCTCATGCATCTCCTCTATAAGGCATGTCGCAGCTTCCCTGTGCCTAGGAACACAAAACAGTGCTTTAGCGCTATACTCAAAGGCCACTACAAACAGCGGCATCCTCAACAAAAGCATAAAAGAGCCAAGGAATCACTCATCATTCTCAGCTGGGAACATGAGCAAGTCAAATTTTTTGCTCTCTGCAGGTCCACGAATGACGGAGAATCTGCTCCAGGGGTACTGACTTTGGGGTTACAAAATTTAGTGAGTAGGCATATTTGCAAATGCAAAATTCAGGAGCAATCAGGATCAACTGTACATGACTTGAACTGAGGCTGACAGAGAGAAAGGAAAATGGAAAAGCCTTCAACTTTGAAAAGTTAAAACTAAAATCCCGAATTCTCTCTCCTGATGGGAGATTGGACCAGAGACTTTCTTGATCTGTAGTAGAGAGAAGCCTCAAGGAATGCTAAGCACAGGGCCATGACAATTCCTGGGGGCAATAAAATGTGGCTCTGACCATCTCCAGACATCCAAAGATTTGTTGAAAAAATCTGCAGTCTGAGTTATGACTGAGACCACAACTACAACAACAACCAAACAGCTCAACCTTGGACCTTCACCTTACCCTGGGCTCCTCAGTAAAGAAAAGGCAAGAGTCAAAACAGCAAGAATTTCGCCCAACTTCTGTTCTGCAGGATGGATATTCCTGGCCCCTAAAGAATAAATGTAAGAGGGGGAAGGAGGAAATGGGGGGTGGGGAGTCTTCCATCAAGAGCTAAGAAAAAAGTCTCTCTCAACAACAGGAAGATGGCAAAGACAGGCTGAGTGCATCATCTTGCTGGTTTTCATTTTGAGTTTCTGGATCCAGTGCTCATCTGAAATATTGCCTTTTGGTCTAATTATAACTTTCTAAAAGGCCTACTCTTTGGTCTTCACTATGCACAAAGAAAACCATCATTTCTTATAAGTAGCAACCTCATGAAAACAGAAGGACCAGCTTGCCTCAGAGCAAGATGCGCCTCGCAGAGGGCTTGAGACCTGCTGCTTAGCGGCTGGCCTGCACAGTACATCTCTTTGATGGGCATCTGAGCAGTCTACTCTGCTGCTGCCCCATGTGCTTCTCTATGGTTGCCTTTTGTTGGCTGGGGAAGCTTCAGCTCACAGCCTGACCTCCCACGACTTTGTATTTCCTTTGGGAACCTGGCCTCCATGGTAAAGTGGGAGAGCATGCTGGGACAAGCTTGGTTTCAGAATATGGTTGGTGAAATAAACACAATAATGGGAAGAGGACATCAATCCACCCAACTCTAGAAGCCAGGTCCATGCCCTAAATCATAATCTTGGGATTGAATCTAGCTCTTGTTCCTTATTTTAAGTGACACCAGAAACAAAGTGGAGATGGGATAACTATTTCTGGGTAGGATCCTGTGCAAGAAGGTGTGTGTGAGGGGGATACTATATGTGGCCCTTCTAGATTCTTTTTCACCTCACTCTGCTCCTAGCCAAAGTAACAGGGTACATCCCTTGGAGCTTTTCCTTCCACTCTTTAGGGGCTTTCTCCTGTCCCATGGCCTAGGTACGATGGTTCCAAAAGATATGCCTCCTTTGTATTCCTATACCTCACCCAGGCCAGAGAGTGGAGCAGGCACTTTAGTTCCTGGGCTTTCCTCTGATGTGATCTGGCATGTGAGACCCTGTCTCAGAGTAAACTGGTAAGTTTGGCAACATGAATTTGGGTTTGGGGGTGGACAAAAGGGGAATAGACCTTTTGGCCTACTCTGGTTCTAGCACTGACCTTTCAATTAACCAAGATGATTAAGGTTAAGGAGTTTTCTGTTGAATCCACCCATCTCAGCAGTGTTTTTATTGGGGTATATGCCTAAAGCCCCTGGCTAACATTAAAGTCTTATCCCATCCTGTATCAGCTTCTGTGCTTATACTCACCTGGGGAACTTGCAGGAAAGGTGACTGACAGATACAGGATTCACCTATGATAGTCTTGAGGAGAAACAAAATTTTAAGACTTAAAGAATTTTATACCAATCCAATGCCATCAATATAGCATAGATTTTCATTCTAACTAAGGGATTTGAGCATTGGGTGAGAAAATACACTAATGTTCTTGAATCCTAACACACACACTTCATTTCTGTAAGGTTCACCAATTCTGGGTGGTCACAGATGTGGTTTCAAAGAGCAGCAAACAGTTTTAGATTCCAGGAGACAATTTCTTCTAAAAACAAAATCTCTCTTACTCTCTCCTATAGACATCATCCAAAATTGATTTTGATGGGATGCTGGATGACATGACCTTTAATGGCCTTTCCAACTTTGGCACTCTGAGATGAAGAAATCATGCTCCAAGCTCACACTCTGTACTCACTGTGGTTGCTCCCCCAAGCCACAAGGAACAGAGAGGGCAGAAACACAACTTGGCCCCAGTCAGACCAGATCCCCACCCTGAATTCTCCATCAAGGAGAAACATATGTGAAAACTCCACCCAAATTGTCCCTCTCTCAACAACCTCAACCCTCTTCCTGTTGCTGTGAAACATCAGAATTTGTTCTTCTCAGCATGTGAGACCTCTGCAAAGCCAGGAGATTACAAATAGTCCTGGCAGTTTCCAGAAAAGTCAACTCTGTCATTGGGCACGACAGGGAAATCCACACATCTGGCCCAGGGAAAGGAAATGGAAAATACAAATGAAAAGAAAGCTAAAGTCATGGTAGATGAGAACAGCTTGCCTCTAGCTGAGTGAATGCAGACCAAAATCACCCTGATTTCTCACTGGGTAATTTTTTTTCTTGATGTTTAAAGGGATATATGCATTTTAAAAATGATTACTCATTATTTCTCCATTTTCTATCTGCTAGCTTTAGGACAGCCAAGTTGGGACAAAGAATGATGTGGCCTTGGAGTAACCAAACCCTGTCTTTTGGGGGGACTCTGCATTAAACAACTGAGGAATATGCAATGCTTACATTGCTACTTTAACAATGGAAGTCATTTGATGAAGGCTCTTAGGGGTTCAATTCTGACATTTAGCATATCAGTGGACACCAGAGTTCTTATTTCAACCACTCCAAAGTTCAGTCCTTTGTCTCTTTCTTCTCCTTCTTATGCCTGATTCATCCTGAAAACTATTTATGCACACTGAACCAAAAAACGATCCAAAATGGGTGTTATTCTAAATTTAGCCTCATATTAAATGTCATTGATAGTCCTCAAATGTGAGGTTTCAAAATAATTTATCAATAAAGCAGCTGTTGTATAACACAAAAATACCAGACTATCAATGGGAACATGTGGGTTTCAGTTCAGATTCTGCTTCTAAGAGTATGACTTTAAGAAGTTTCTGAACCTTTATGAACAATATGAGCCTTTATTACATTTATCTTTGAAATGAGTTTTGAGGATTAAATGTAAATTTGTATGCAAATACAGAATATATGCATAGATATTTGTTTTACTTTCTACTGGTTAAAATGCTGTATTTTCATTTTTTGACTCATTTTTGTTTAACACATTAAATGGTATAGCTATGAACATTAGGACACTCAACCACTCAACTGGGCTCTAATTTAATAAAGGAATTTCTGGAATCTGTGCATCCAAATGCTGAGCTACAGTCAAAACCCATACTAGCTTTTACTTAAAACATAAATTTTTTAGTGTCTACAGGAAAAAAAAAATCACAAATTCATAAATTTATGTTTTAAACCCAGTATGAAACATGCTGTTGTGGTTACTGGTTTATCCATGCTGCATGATTTATTCATAAACAATGTAAGACTAGATAATCCATAACATGGCAAACAAATGTGCCCTGGTTTTGTTCAGATCATTCCTCCAAACAGATGCTTATCATAGCTCCCTCAAAGTAAAACAGATGTTCCACTATTGAAAATCTTGGGAATATATGTTAAGAGAAGATTCTGGATGTTGTGTAACCCTCAGTAGAGGTGGAAGGCTCTATTTGAATTCACATCCACTTTAGTATTTCATATCAGGATGGCCAAACCAGTACTTGCATAGCAAAATCGCAGGAAGTCTACACACAGAAGGTCTAGCAGACTTAGTCGGATTAAAGTAGTCAGTGAATTCATCCTACTGGTTAGTCCTTTCAAGGAGATATGGGTCCCTGTCTAGCAGGGAACCTAATCACTGCTGATGGTGAAAACCTTGACTGTTCTTTAGAAATATTTCTTGATTCCATAGGCCTCCGACTGTGTGCATATGGAATATCATTTTCATCTAATGTTCATCTAACAAATATATTTCTTCATGGGCTACCATAATCAGGTACTATACAAGGCACAGGAGATCAAATATATAGAGATACAGACCATGTTTACACAGAGTTTACTGTCTAGAAGAAAAGTTACACAGCCTAATGGAAATCTTCCTGTATTAGGAATTCAGAATCCTCAGACATAACCCCATCACTGTGTCTGAAATGTGGAGGTGATTTGATAAATATGTGTTTACCTAATGAGTGAAAGATGTATGAACGTATATATGAATGAAACAGACACATGAAACCTTTGCTGTCAACTAATCAAATTATGCCACTTCTTATCTTTTTAAATCCTCCTCCCCAAGATCTATTCCATAAAATTTATTGAATCCAAACTCCTCACCTTAGCTTAAAAACTCCCCCCCACCCCACCAACACTGCTTCCCTCTCCATTCGGGTTTCACACCATCCTCCAGCTAGCCTACAATGCTCAGGCCATGCTGGTTTTCTCCTGAGATCTACTTAGCATTTGTGTACCAGCTCTCCTGCCTCCTGTGCTCTCTGTCTGGTCTTCACCTGACTGATATCTTCATGCCATTCCATTCTCATTTTAACTTTCACAACATCTGCCTATTAAAGGAGCTGGAGTAGATAACTTTTAACTTTGTATCAGTGACTTTCATATAGGGGAACATCAGAAATTGGTAAGTAATGAGCCTTTCTATTTCAAACAGAGTTAATGTGATCTGGAGCCCACATGGCCTTCCCATGTCTCCTAGGCAATCAGAGCACCTGGAGGTCCTGACCCAGAACTCTGGGGTTTCTTATCACTTATGTTCTCCCACACTTATACGTAGCGGGAAAAGCAGAATAAGGGTATAGAACATATGCAAACCGATGACTTAAACCACATCATAAGACACTATTTCCTTACCACTCTGATGACCCATCTGGCAAATTACCTCTGTGTTATTTAAGGCTAGATTCCTAACTGTTACTTCTGTTTTAATCAGCTTTGGTGCTCCTGTGACCAAAAGATCTGAAAAGAACAACTAGAAGAGGAAAAGTTTATTTGGGGGCTCATGGTTTCAGAGGTCTCAGTCCACAGATGGCTGACTCTTGCTCTGGGACTGAGGTAAGGCAGAACTTCATGGCAGAAGGGAACCGAGGAGGAAAGCCACTAAGACAGGACAACCAGGAAGCAGAGAGAGCCTTCTCCTCTCACCAGGGACAGAATTTATACCCCAAAGTCATGCCCCAATGGCCTACCTCCTCCAGCCACACCCTGCCTGCCTACAGTTACTACCCAGTTAATCCCTGTCAGGGGATTAATGCACTGATTAGGTTAAAGCTCTCATAACACAATCATTTCACCACTAATTTTTCTTACACTGTCTCACACATGAACTTTTGGGGACACCTAATATCAAAGCCATAGAACTTCCAATGTCTTTAACTTCCCTCTCTCATTCTTTCTTTCTTTTTTTTTTTTTTTTGTGTGTGTGTGTGTGTGTGTGTGTATGGTGCTGAGGATTGAATCCAGGGCCTTGTGCATGCAAGGCAAGCACTCTACCAACTGAGCCATATCCCCAACCCCTGAAAGATTAAACATTAATCCATTCATATTATACATCCTCAATCAAGCAATGAAGAAAATAGATGTAGATCTTTGGGACAGCTTATTTCTCTGAAGAAGTTTTATAAATAGGAAAAGACAGAGCATTTGAGAAGCATCTTCTAAAGAATGTAATCGTCATGAACAAGTGCTCTGTTAATATATTAAACTCTATCTGATTTCTTAGTTGTTCAAAATACTCAAGTGTCAGTAAAAAATATATTAAAATTCAATTTGGAAGATCTACACAGAGGATTTCTTTCTAAACACTTAAAATTAAGTCATATTCCTTCAAACTTCAGGTGGAGACTCCCGCCAAATGACAATGGGATAGAAGCAAGGAACAATCCACAGAGCCTGCCCGTTGGAACTAAAGCAGAACCCATCCTGTTCAAAGATGAGCACACAGGGACACACATATCTACCACCACGGATTCTAAAAACGAACACAACAAGGGCATCTAGGAAAGGAGCTTCTCCCTGTTCATTCAAATACAGAGGATATACTTATATGTGAGAGAAGATTTAAAATATGTCTATTTTCTACTGTCAAAGATATACAAGAAAAGAATGACTCTGTGAAACAAGATCAGAGGGACGATGGAAAACTATTTGGAGATGAAAGCAGAGATGACAAGGAAATTAGCTAAATTAAAGCAGCAGCTTGGGAAACCCATAGCAGAATGATAACATGAAAATCTTTATGGAGGCAATACACACAGAATTGGTGAAAAAAGAGAGGTGAATAATGTAGGGAAATCTTTTAAGAATATTTCTCAGTACTTAGAGGAAGGAAAAAAATAGAAGAGAAGGTAACAGACACAAAAGACTATGTAGACCTGAAGTGTTATTGAGATAGGAATCAGAGCAATGGAAAATTTATCATCCAAAATTTAATAAAGAACTATCCAAGGCCTTATAAGTCTTATATACTTAAGCTTATCATTAAACAACTTCATGAGAACCAAATAAAATAAATTTTTAAAGGGCTAGAAATATTAGGGAAGAATTGTTTTAGATTTTAATAGTAAATTTAAAACCTTATACAAATCAAAAGAGAATTAAAAGCTCACTTCTAAAATAAGCAAAAGGTGAGGCTGGCCTCAGTCTATCTTTGCAAAATCTTATGTCAGAAGAAATAATTTGTACAGAGCAGTGACTGGAGAAGTTAACCTGAGAGATTTTTATCCAAACTGCTCATGTGAAAAGGTAATTAGGAAGACATTCTGCTAAGCACACAGTTCTGAAAGATTAATCATTCTTTTTTTTTTTTTTTTTTTTTTTTTTTTTTGTGTGTGTGTGTGTGTGTGTTGCTGAGGACTGAACCCAGGGCCTTGTGCATGCAAGGCAAGCACTCTACCAACTGAGCCATATTCCCAGCCCCTGAAAGATTAATTATTCTTATTCCATAAGAAAGCACACAAAACATGAATGTGTGTGAACTGATAGAAACAATGGGAAACCGAGAATTCAACATAGCAAGATTTGAAGGGTAAAGGAAATGGCAAGAGCTTGTGAGGCTTCACGTGAGGGCCAAATAGGAATAATTATAAAGCGGGCACATGATTAAAATTAAAGGTTTAAAACATGTTCTATGTGAACAAATCAGAACTTTATCATAAAAAGTTGGTATCATCGTATGAAATAGAAGGAACAAAAATTAGCAAATGCAGAGGCGTGAGCCCAGATAGTTTCTATTCCTCCTTAGGATTTTGTTCTGGAATCTGATAGGAAAATAAAGAGTTTAGAAGGAGTTTGATGAACAAAAGAACTAGCACTAGTATAAACTAGTAAAAGTATTCCAGTCTTCCAAACCTTTTCATGGAAGACAAAACCTAGGAGAAAAAAGAAAGCATCCTTCCTTCTGGAAGCATCACACAAGGTGAGCAAGCCCAAATATATCTTATAGCAATAGATGTAAATGCTATAAATTTTCCTAATATTTGTTATAAAATCAAATATATCCAAATGGTTAAAGGCATTTAAAATTTTTTAATGATGATTTAAAAATTGAAAACAGGAGTATGTGAAAAATATCTTTCAAAAAGCAATAATAGTAACAACAGGCAAGACATAAAGTAATAATCTGGGAAAAGAAGATAATATTTCTGTACTGATAAAGGAATCCTCTGAAATGAAGATATGGCAGGCATATAGCTTATGTTATGGGCAATATGATCATCAAACACCAAAATGTATACCACAAACACAACCAGACTAAACAAACAGTGAAAGGAAGGAGACCTTTGAATGATAGGTGAATAGACACATAAACTCATGTATACATGTATGCCCTCACACCCTTCAAAGATAAAATATGGGTTCTTTTCAAACATTTTGAGCCATTTTAAAATTTGTCAATTTATTTGAAAAAGTTCTTAAAATAAAAATAAATTGTAACCTTAGAGTTCAATGCAAGAAAACTAGGATACAAATATTTGGGCAAAAATTGAAATTAATCTAGAAATTTTTCAAATAAATGTTGGATCAAAGAGTAAATAAAAGTCAATTACAACCTACTTCAGAAACAATGAAAGTAAGTGTATTCATATCAAAGTTTACAGAATAGAAACAGAGAGCAGTAAAGAAGCTTGTAAGGCAGAGAATAGAGAAAATAAAATTAATTAGGCCATCAGCCTAAAGAGGCACACAATAAAAGAACATGTGAAATAAAAGGCTTCATAAGGAAATAAATATAAACAAAAATTATGAAAAACAGAAAAGATTAATACTGGTTTTCTGGGCCAATCAGAAAAAATAAATAAATAAAAAGAGAGGAACCTACAATTTTATACAGAGAAAGTAAAATTTAAAAATTATAAATTAAGAAGTATTGAGAACAGTCATAGGAAATTTTTCAAAGGTCAAACATAAATAGCATTTTTCTCATCTATCCAACTGGTAAAGTTGGAGGAATAAAACTCATTGGCTAGAGAATATCAATGCTACCATTGAAATATAAAATGAAAATACCATATTTGGATGGAAATGCTTCACTAAATATCAAGTACCTTAAAAATATTCATACTTTTTTTGCTCAGTAATTACATGTTAATTTATGCTAAGAGAGATATTAAAAAATTTGGATGATTTATGTTGTTATAGTACCTCCATATGTTGGGACATTAAGGAGCTGTTAAAAATACAGCTTTTGAAGATTATTTAATGGCATGGTAAATCCACCCTATAATGTCTGGTACAAAAGAGAAAGATTTAAAACTAAATATAAATAGTGAATCCTGTTTAGCAAAAAGCAAAACATTGACAACAACACATTGATATGTTAACTGAAACCATTTTTTGTGTAGTTGTAATTTTTGCTATTTAAATATTTTCTGTATGCCTTTCAAGAGTTTGCACGCCTATGATAATTAGCATACATCCTTTTACAATCAAATTCAACTCTTTAAAAGAAATTCCAAAGATTGCTGGCCAAGATGGCATCGTGAATTAACATATTCAGTACTTCTCCCTTAATTCCACAGAAGTGATTTGAGGTGAAATTTTTGAAATTTCAAAAATTAAATGCTATATCCATGCCCAATGCAAGACAAGTATTTCTATACACAGGAAAGTATGGCAACCTACAGCAAGGAGAAAATTAGTGTATGGGACTCTAGGTTAGAAATAGCAAAAGCACTGATAATATTGTCAAGACCAGAATTTTGAATCAGAGTCATAAGCTTGACTCACAGCATAAAACTGGGAGCTACCAGGGGGTCCCAATCTGTGAGGGAAGAAAGTGAGCAAGATAAGACTATGGACATGAGGAGTAAGGAGAGTCACACATATCAAATTTGTGATAAGTTGCTGAGCTTAAGACCTGCAATCTCACTAATATCAACATCAGATAGGAAACCCAGCCCATTAACATATAACCTGTTGCCAACCTGAGATTCTCACAAAGAGCCACTTAGAGAGTCATATGTGAATCTGCAAAACATAGTAAATATGCTTAGATTTTTTTATGCTGAGTGCTGTGGCAATTGCCTGTAATCCCAGCAGTTTAGGAGGCTGAGATTTTGAGTTCTAAACCAGCCTCAGCAATGGCAAGACACTAAACAACTCAGAGAGACCCTGTCTCTAAATAAAATACAGATTAGGGCTGAAGATGTGGCTCAGTGGTCAGGTGCCCCTGAGTTCAATCCACAGTATCCAAAATATAAAATAAAATAAAAGGATATTTTTAAAAAGATAACTGTCACTCTAGATGAGTCATCAACCTAAAATTCAAAACCAATAAGGAGAGCGGGCATGGTGGCACATGCCTTTATTTCTAGTGACTTAGGAGTCTGAAGGAAGAGGATCACAAATTCAAAGCCAGCCTCAGCAATTTAGTGAGGCCCTGTCTCAAAATAAAAAGCAAAAAAGGGCTGGGGATGTGGCTCAGTGAATAAGTTGTTATAGTACCTCCACATGTTGGGACACTAAGGAACTGTTATAAATATAGCTTTTGAAGATTATTTAATGGCATAGTAAATCCACCCTATAATGTTTTTCAAGGCCAGCCAGAATAAATAAATAAACAAAAAGTCCCAGTTCTAAAAACCAAACCAACCAACCAAACAAACAAAAAACCCCAGTAAGGAAAAGATATGTAAAAAAATAATAATCAGAGGATGGTTTGACTTTCATAGAAAATGCATGTATTATTCACTGAATAACCTTAAAATAAGGATGTAAAGTAAGAGATAACTTACTTTTAAATAAGAAAAACATTAAACAATGATAAAAATACAAGTTTTAAAATGGTTAATAAAACAATCAACTGAAATTTTAAAACCCCACAGATGGAATTAATCTAAGAGTTTCCACAATTAAAGAGAAAATTGGAGAACAGGAAGACAATACTGAGGAAATAAATTCTGATTATAGCACTGAGATATAATAAGATGAATAAAAAAAGACAGTGAGAGAATTAAGAAGTTAGAGTCTCCAAATTATATTTAATAAGATTTCCAGAATAAGGGCACTTAGGGAATACTGGGAAGAAATTTAAAGAGATAGCAATAGAGAACATTTCCCTAACTGAAGAAAATGCTAAAGTTTCACACTTAAGGCTCACGTTAACTATAAATTGGTACCTAGGAAAATTCACTGCAAAACTGGTCTGGCCAAAGGGATATGTGTCACTTCTTAGCAAAGGCATAAAAAATGGAGTATAAGTTTCCCTGAGGTCTTTTCCCTGTAGCTCTAAGCTGCCTTTTCTGGAGATGAGAATAGCCTGAATTTGAGTCACCATACCGATGGTGAGTCACATGATACCTAGATGACATTGCATAAGACTTTCATTGTGTGAACCTATGAGGTTTGGAATTACTTGTTACCTGCTTAACTTGACTAATAAAAACTCCTTTGTGGGAAACACATAGATACAAAACATCAGGAATGCCAGGTGTGGTGGTGCACACCTGTAATCCCAGTGGCTCAGGAGGCTGAGTCAGGAGGATCGCGAGTTCAGGCAGTCTCAGCAAAAGCAAGGTGCTAAGCAATTCAGTGAGACCCTGTCTCTAAATAGGCCTGGAGATATGGCTCAGTGGTCAAGTGCCCAAGTTAAATTCCTTGTACCCCGCCCTGCAAAGAAAACATCAGGAATAGCACAAATTTGGAAGATTAAGCAGTACACTTAGCCATCTTGACATAAAGATAGCCATAGAACTCTTCTTCCAAGTAGACTTTCCTCTGTTCATTCATATTTTTTGAGTTCTACATTGTTCTAGAGTCTGAGGTATAGTACTGAATCAAAGAGTCAAAATCCTTATGTTTATGGAATTCACATTCTACCAAGGAAGAAAGAGTGCTATCACAAAATGTGTCAGATACAGGATAAAGGTATTGAAGGCGTAGGGGTGTTTGGGAGTACTATATTAAACAAGGTAACCAGGAAAGCCATTTTTGACAAGAAAGACCTTTAAAAGGGACTGAATGAAATAAGGCAGCAAGATATACAGACTTTAATGCCAGTTAAGTACCTTAAAGGCCCTGAGGCAGCAGTAAGTGACTTGGGGTGGCAGGTAGAAGTAAGAAGAAGGGGGAATAACATACTTGTGGTAATATAGGATAAGGGAACTAGATCATCAGGTACCTTAAAGGTCATGGCAAAGACTAGGGATTTTACTCTGGAAGAAATGGGAAGCTTTTGAAGGGTTGTAGCCAGTGACATAGTTTGACTAATGTATCTGAAGGACAATTCTAGCTGCTGGTGAATACCAAAGCTTCTAAGTGAGCAGAAGCAGTTCTGTGGCCACTATATTCGGCAGGCAGTATAGTCCTGGTGTCAGCTGTGGAAATGGATCCAATGTCAGATTCAGGCTACACCTTGGAGGCAGAGTCAACTGGACACAGTGATAAACTGCATGTCTACATGACAAAAAAAAATTAAAGATGATTCTGAGATCTTTGGCCTCAGAGAAAGCAGCATTGCATTTTGTGAAATGAGAAAAAACTCTGGGAGAAGCAAATTGGGAGCTGAAGGAAACCAAAGAGTGTTATTTTTAAGAGCATTATTTTTAAGCAAACATCATACATTTGGGAAAATTTGCCAGGTGTAAGGCACAAAGAGTCCCTCAAAGTTTTTCAAAGAATCAATACCAAACAGACTATGTGATCACATGAAATTAAATTAGAAACCAATAATAAAAGGACAAGAAAATACCATGGTTTAGAAACCAAAAAGCAAATTCCTAAATGACTTATGAATTAGAAAGGAAATTTTCATGAAAATAACAAAATATTTAGAATGAAAAATGTCCAAGAATAGGTGCAAAACTTTGAGATATAGTTAAGGTAGTCCTTGCAGAGAAACACGTAAACAGAAGTGGATTTATTTTAAATTTAAATGGCAGAGTAAATAAACCAAACTACAAATCAGAAAGGCAAAAGAACAGAGTGAATCCACTGAGAGTAGAAGGAAAGAAAGAGCTCCAATTAATCAATTAGAAATATAAAAATAAACCCATAAAAGATAGTTCTTTCAAGAGAATAATCAAACTCATATACTTCAAACATGTGTGATTAAGAAATCAAGAACACAGAAACAAATAATAAAAACAAAATACCAGAAGATACCTACTTTGAAAAAAAAAAAGTCTAAGTACATTAAGCATTAGAAAGGAAGGAAGGAAAATAAAAACTACTCTCAAAACGGTCTCCAAATTGGAACTTGCTGTATCAACTTTGGAAAACAATTTAGAACATAATAGATTATATTGGATCTTCGAGAAGACCTCTTTTAGATATAAAACCTTAAAAAAAAAAAAGAAAAGAAAAGAAACCCCCCACATCTCTGTACCACAAGATGGATTCCCATAGTTGTACAATGCAGCTTTATTCACAACAGCAAAAAATTTGGAAATGACCACCTGTACAGGAATCAACAAATGAACTGCATTATATTCCTATGATGTAATACCACACAGCATTAACAATGAATGAACTCTATGTACATACAATAACACAGGCAGTTCTCAAAATACACGTTATCGATTGAATAAAAACCATCTGTCAAAAATGTAGTATCACACTATTATAATAACTTTAAAAGCACTAAAATAATGCCCCTATTTGTTTATGGCTATATCAACATCTATGCAGTAAAAGGATAAAAATGGAGGGGATACCCAGCTGTTACAGGACAATATTTGCTTTCAGGTAGTAATATAAGGGAATAGGACTAGTGAATGGGAGGAACTTCATTTTTTTTCCCTAAATATTTCATTGCTTAATAAAAGTTATCTGAAGTCAACATGATAAAATGTTAACACTTTTTCATATACCGGGTAGAAGCATGAGTAACTTTCATTACATTTTCCTCTGTGATTTAAAAAAAAAAAAAAAAATGTTCAAAGAAAAAGCAAACACACACAACCTTTTCTTGCTTCCCTTAGCTCCAAGCTGTCACTAGCCTGTCCTTGGGAATGTAGCAAGTCTTAAATTTGATCCTTGGCAGGAATGGAATAAGATATTACCCAAGGAGGGACCCTGACTTAAACCTCTCCCTCTGTATAGTCTCACCAATCTGCTTTGTTGAATTCACTTCCTGAAGAACAAATCCCATCTATATTTCCCAGGCTCTCCCAGTGGGCAGCTGGAATGATAGAAGCTAAAGTCAGGCCTTGATTAACTTTGGCAAATGAAGAATTTAGTCCTGGGCATGTGTCCTGAGTTTGGGGAACAGACAGATAAACATCCTCCATGACCTACATCTGCAGGGCTGGAAGCAGACCTCTGGGGGAGGCAGAGTCTTGAAGAAACTCAGAATGGGAACCTGTTCTTGCCAAGATCCCAAGGCAAACAGCGTCTCTGCCTAGGTGCCAGCAGAGACCTTTCCTAAAAGCAGGCTCAGAAATTGAGCCAGTGGACTTGATTTCTCTCACCCTTAACTGCCACAGCCAAGCCCAACAACTGGGGAAATGATCATCCCTGCCCTATAGTAGGAGAGAAACTGACGACAACAACTGTTGGGACATGGGTCTTCTGTTCTGCATTGTTCACAAATTCCAAAGGTAAATTATCCTAGATCAACTACCAAGTCACAGAGAAAAGGGAGTTAGTTATTCCTGGGATAATGGCTTCAGAATCCATGTGCTTCTAGACTCTTTGAGAAGAGGACCTGTGTCTTGTTCCACCAAGCTCTGTCCTTTGTAGGCATTGTTGTGATTCACCATTATGGTTTCTGCATTAAGCTTAATAATTTTATGAGAACGAAGTGAAGTAAATCTCCACTTGTGTTCACCTAAATAAAGAAAGGGAAATCACAAGAAAGTAGAGATGATTGCACCTCCCTTCAGAAAGCAAAATATTCTACAGAAGACCAACAAATACCAAAAGGTTGACTCATTACATGAAGGTTGCCTCAGAAGCTCGGCAAATAAGAGTTAGAAATATTCCTAAGAATTCCTATAAAGAAAAATCAACTGAACAGAAAGATAAGAGAGGCCAGATAAGGATTTATTGGACATTTTAGGGTTAAAAACATAAGGAGAAGCAGATTTGTGAGAAAAAAAATGTAAAATACCTGGTATGAGAGTTACATGACTGGAGTTCAATAGTTCTCGGTCCCTCGACCCCAGATTCAGGTAGTTTTTCTCTTTCATTATTTCATTCTATTAAACATTTTTTTGACAGATAATAATAATTTTCTCACAGAATGCCAAGAGATAGTGTAAATAATCACAGAAGTATTCTACATGTCAAACTAGAAATTCTTTGAGGACAAAAGCCTTACACCAATCTAGGACTTAGATAAACATGGGGCTTTTCATCAAAGCTATTGAATTAAAAATAACTATTTGTCTAAATCAATGTTTTGCATGAACAAACTTTGTCCAGTGGTATTTGGGAACAGCTTTCCACCATGTTTCTGGTTGACCAAGGCAGAGATGAACCAGGCTGGTAATTGGGAGGTAACTACCAAGACCATGGTACCACCAATCACGGTGCCACATAAATTCACCCCTGCTTTTTGCAGCTTTGAGTCTAGAAAAAATGACCAATAAGACTTAGATGATTATTTCAGCCACGAAATAAAAATGGGAAGCCTAATTTAGGTTAAATAAAAACCAGGCATGGCATATATGTAAAGTTTAAGGAGCTTTGGGAAGCAGAACAAGAGGAGGTACAGAAGTGGGGAGAAGAATGGGACAGGAGTTCAGGGCCATATCCCATGGGAATGGGCTGGAGAGGCCAGCAATGCCTACCCTTCAATCCTGAAGCCTTTCTGTACCAGAAGATTTTAGGGTTGATCTTTATTGGTACATGGGTACCATATGGAAGACGGTGCTTTAGGTTTTGGCCTGGGTGTGTTAGTTGTTTTTAATTTGAACATTGTTCTCTTATTATTTGGTGAATAGTTTTAATCCCCCTGTGAGTTAGGATTGGCATTCCCATGGTATAGAGGATACAACTGTGATACTTGGAGGGTTATTAATTTCCACAAGGCCTCACAGATAGTGAGAAGATGAGGATGATGGATAAAATTGGCCATACAGTTACTGGTTGTCACTCTGTCTCCTGAAGCTGGGAGAGACTGAGCAGCGTGTTCCATTTGTCTTAGAAACCGAGTCCAGTTGACTTGATCTCCCTCAGCCTTAACTGCCATAGCAAAATCTGGAGAGAGAGAGAGAGAGAGAGAGAGAGAGAGGGAGAGAGAGAGGGAAGGAGTGAGAGAAGGAGAGAGATCTTTAAAAGATGAAAGAACCACCTCAAAATATAACTCATGCACCATCTTGTGCGTGCTCCCCTCCTCTGTAAATAATGAAGAAGCTGTTGATGGGAGGAAGGAAGGCACGTGGAGGATTTACCAGGGAGAAGGGATATGAGAAGAAAAGATTCTAAGGTTGGTTTATTAGGAGCCCAGTCAATTATAAGCAGCACATTTTGACACCACTGTAAATAATACACTCTGTCAGAGTCAGCTGATGGAGATTTTCTGTTCAATATATTGTCATAGACACATGATGAAGGGGAGACGTTGGATGGCATATGCGGTACACAGGAATAAATATGTGAATAATCTCACAGGCTTTGAGACTTCCAAATACTAACTATGACAGATATGAACCACAGTGCATTCCCATCCTAAAACTATGGGACTAATGATGATAAGTTGAACCGTGTAATATCCATCTTTACAGTGTACAGCTGGATCTGAGGGTTATGCTTGAAGGGACATCATTTGACCTGGCCTATTTCCAGTCATGTAATAATGAGAAGCATTTAACTGGGTCAAATGCAATGTTAGAGCTAAAAGGGATCTGAAATCATCCACCACTCCACCCCACTCCCATTGCAGAAATGAGGGAAATCAGACTAAGTGAAGTTAATTGCCTTGTCCAAGATCAGTTACAAAGGCAGTTACAGACATTTCTCCTGAACTCAGCGAAACTAAGAAAGAGCTGACCTAATTTGTGTGCAGACCAGGTAGTAGGGAAAGGGAGGCTATTTTTTTTGTGTGTGTGAGAGGTAATACTCCCAATTTTTTTTTTAAGCCACATCTTGAGTCATAACAACAGCAGCTTATTTACTTGGTAATTGGAAATAATATATATTACCATTCAGTCAATTTGTCCACAAATGATAGGATTCATCCCATTTAGTCAGGATTGATACCATCTAAATCTTACACTGCCAGAGAACTTTGCTCAACGTCCAACAGGCCTTCCAGACTATGCCACTGTCCCCGCCCTCAATCCACAGGTACTGTCTCCCCCAACCTGCATCACTGGTTCAGACTGCACTGCTTCTCTCTGTAAGTTAACCACCTCCTTAGAGAGTCAATGAGTTCAGCCTAATGAAGGCAGTCCAGGAGCCCCCCATGATGGAGGTGAATTCAAATGCTTTACTCCCAATTTAGGATTCTGGTGGGCAGTGAGGAACATTTCAAGGACCTCCCCAAGGGCTTCTTCTATACCCCTACAGTTTGACAACCACTGCCTTCTGTCCAGTGTTCCTTCAGAAGACATGATGCTAGATGCTCTTCTGCCTCTGAGATTTTTAGATATCATGATCTTTGGGGAAGAACTCTGAAAGACATACCACTCACCTGCATCAACCAAGGGGACTGTCACTGCTACTGTTCATCTCCACTGGTAACTCACAGATGCACTGGGTGAGGTCATGATGCTTTAAGAATCTGCACTCAACAGCGAGGGTCAATGGACACTTCTGACCCTCTGGTCTAATCCTGAGGTTGCTCAGGGGCATAGTCTTGTGGGTCACATTCCCTTGAACATGAGTTATGAACTCACTAAGTCATTTCTAAACTTTCTAGAAAATTTTATGTCCAGATTTCTAAAGAGACAGTATCTGTCGTTTGCATTGGCTGAGGTCACACCTTCTGCTGGAACCTCTCTGTGCTAAGGACTGAGCAGAACAAGAAGAGAATAGTATCCCTGAACCAGAAGAACACATCATACGTGAGCAACGCACCCCAAACCCAACCACAGCCCAGGCAAAGAGTGTGGAATTGACTCTAATTAGCAAAAATCATGGCTGTATTAGAAAACACCTGAACATCACATATTTAAATGGCACAGATCTCCCCTTCAGCATTTTTGCTTCACAAAACTTTCCAACCAATTAAAATAAAAAATCCTGTCTTTGGGGCTCACAGTCATTTTTCTTTTTAAGAGTCTGAAATCTACCTGTGTGCTTCTGTGTCACAAAGATGGTATTAGACCTGGAGAAAAAAATTTGTATGTTTGTCAGACTCATATTTAATTTAGGCAAAATAGAAATGGACTAAGTAGCCCAAAATTAATTTCACTCATGTTTATATCTTCAAAATCAAATACTGAGTTCAAATACCAAGCATTTATCCTGAACTTAATCTATTTCAACTTTTTCATCACAGTTTATTTAAGCTTAATTTTGACAAGTTAGTTTATGTACATATGACTGGTATTCACACACTCATTGTCTAAATATATATCTATCAATTGCCAGAAAATTGACAAACTTTATTTTAAAAAACCTACATGTTTCTGTCATCCAAAAGCCATCTGAATGCACATTAACATATACATTTGAATTCAAATATATGAAACAGCATGAGAAATAGCTTTCTTAACTCCACAGTAATAAAGAATCAAGAAACAGATATTTTTTCAATTTCTTCCCATTACATTTTATGTCCACATTTAGATGTATCTGAGAAGATCTCTAAACTGACATCACTGTGAGAGGCCCCTGGGATTCACAAATATCATTTCCATGACACTCAGAAAACTGGGGGAAAAGAGGAGAATGTGAGCGGCGATAAATTGGAGCTAATCTCTTTCTGCCACAACCTGAAATGATACTTGGCCAGGTAATCTCCCCATCCTCCACGCTGTAATAAGAGCTTGTCTATCTCTCCCAGATGCCCAACCCGAGTACTGGTATCTCCCCCAAAAGCTTGTACTAGAAATTTCCTAACAGGATTCCAAAGCTCTGGAAAAGAAAAAATAAAAAATAATTCTGTAATGCAATAAACATTGTAAGTTTAAAGAAAAAGCAGAGCTTCGTGTTTGAGGCCTGCAATATATAACAGAAATAATGGATTCTTTTGGGTCATAAAGCTCAACCAACTATAAAACACACAGAGTCTCTGAATAGGGGCCTCTGGGCCTTCCAGAACCTCTATTCAGAGTGTTTTGAAGGTGTCAAACCTGGCCCTGCCCCACTGCGTATTCACCACGTCCAGACCTGAACATGCAGAGTAGAGTGGTGAGAGGGTGCCCAGGCCCGCCACACCATCACACTTCATGGCTTTAGACACAGGCGACCTCAAGGACAACACTGTTTTGCATTAGGGAAATTGAAGCTCCATTAGGAACAGACACATCCTTGTAAATGGGCAAACCCTAAACAGCCAAAGCTCCTCAGTTTACTCCTCTGGAAATAAATGACAAAGCCCAACTCATAGCTGTCATGAGCATCAAATAAAATCAGGACTGGCCCAGAGTAAGTGTCCGTGATTACCACCATTAGAAATTTAGTCCAGTAAGCATTCAAATGCAGGGAAGGAAAGGTGACAAAAGCAACCATTCTGTTTTTCCCATGGCTCCTTCTAGAAGGCTTTTCTGCTTCTGGGGCGGTCACACTTTCTGGCCCCCTTTGTGCCTTGGTCCTGATGTCACTAGGTCCTGTGCATTCTCATAGCTTGTTGTTCTGTCTTGTTCTATTTGCGCTTGCTGTTGTCCTCACTAGAGTCACACCATCGGAGTTCATGGATCACAGTCTACTCAGGTCCCCTGGTCCCAGAGAAACCTGCCCAGAACTTTGAGCACAGTAAAACTTCCCTGCGTATTTCCTGGGGCGCAAAATGAAAGGGAAACAAGCAGAAAAATAAAACGAAGGTATTGGAAGACTCTTTCCACTTATCTTGGCTGTGGCAACCAATATCTCTTTAACCTTGGAAAAGTCACTTAATTTCTTTGGACATCAGTTTCCTCATCTGTACAGATAATCTCCAATTTCCTTTGCTGTTCAAAAATTCTATAACTTGAAGAAAAACAGCTGCACAAGGATTCTTCATTATCTGCTCTGCTAAGCCGTCAGAGCAGAGGAATGAGACCAGCTGAGCTGGGGTCAGTCACTTGGTCTAACCTATAAAATTTAAATTTCTTCTGTTTCCTTCAGCTGTTCTTAGTTGTCCTGTTTTCTTTCTTTAGACTGAAGTTCAAGGTGATGAGCCCATTGCTATGATTAAAACACCACTAACACCACCGGGCCTGTGTCATCACTATCCTACGTGGTAGGAATCACAAGCCCAGTGCACGAAGAGCAGAAAAAGTGTTTAGAAGCCAGTAAATAGTTTTTTAAGGAGGGAGAAGAACAGGCAGAACAGGCAGGTGAAGAGGGCATGAAGGTGGGCCCGGCTGGCTCTGGTTGTGCCTCTCCTAGGGAAGCCCCGTCCATCTGACAAGTCAAAGCCCTGGTGAGATTTATGACTTTCCTAAACTCAATCAGAACGGAGCCTGTTCTGACCTGCAGAAGGTCACTCAACTGTATTGAATATTTGTCAGCCTTCCATGGCCAAAGATAAAGTGAGTGAATATCTCAGGCAGATTGAGCAACCTCCCTGTTTATCCCTGGAAACGGTGACTGTCTATCTGGGCACAGAGAGCACAGGGGCATTTCTTCCCCTTTCTGGGCACAGAGGCTGTCCACACACACAGGACCTGTTGCACCTCCTTGACAGCTAGTGGCCTCTCACTGTCACTCAGCAGCTTGTGTCTCAAGAAGCAAATGAAGACCCACCCTGCTTGCCCCACTCCCTGTAGGAGGGTCCACTCTGAAAGGCAGCAAAAGCAGAGACAGCAGGATGTAGCATCCACGCTTCAGTCAGACCCTCCTGTGTACCCCAGGGCCTTGCCTGAACTACAAGGGACTTAGGTCTCCACAGACACCCTGAGAGGGGATCACAACTTGCCCTTACTTTCCTCACTTTGCCTTTACTTTCCTCACCATCACAACCTAACAGCCACCGAGCCTTTTCGAAACAAGCTGCTCTGTCATTTAAAGCATTACTGTTCTCTGTTTTGTCACTGAGCATTTGGGGAAGAGGAAACTAACCTCCATTTCATGGCCTTTCTGCTCATTTGCCTCCAAAGGAGACCAGGAGAAACACTCTTTGGTAGCACAGAGGCACCAGGGTGGCACCCAGCATATCCAAGGCTCCTTGTGGCACACAGACAGATAGGATGCTGGAATACAATTGAAACCTAGCCTTTTCTTTTATTTCTGGGGTAACAGATGGGATTACAGTAAAAACTGGGGAAATTAATATTCTAGAAGTCAAAGCATTTGCTTAGTTCATCCTGTTTCTCCCAAACCTAACAATCCAACTGGAGAAGGCTCTCTCTGTTCCATCTTTCATCATCATGGCCATTGACAGAATGGGAGAGGAAATCTCCATTCCTGAATTCTGCTTCTGGATAATGGCTGCTGAGTCCTAGTGTGGCCTGATGAACCCATGACCCAAGGCCAACCCTCTGTGAGGATGGTGCTTTGCTCATGTGTGTGAAGATGATTCACCTTCAAGATGAGCGGGTGATGTCTACACAGGCTCCCAACAGAAGGAAGCGGGACATGGAACATGCAATCAGGGGCTGACTTGGGCATTCAATCTTTTTGATTTTTTTTTCTACAGTTAGCCTCTTGGAACAATAGAAAGGTAAAGTGCTTGACATATGAAACCCCTCTTGACTCGGAGTCATGGGTGGTCTGTCCAGCCCCCAGGGAAGACTCTCCCCTCTTCTCTGCGAAGGACCCCTAGATCACAGCAACCTCAGCTACCACATCGTGTTCTAGGGGTCTGAGTGAATTCAGGCTGCTTCTCAGGCCCCATGAAAGAGAGACTAAGGGTGAGGACCCCTGGTGGGCCTACGCCTCAATGTTGGAAGAACCTTCTCAGTCTCATCCAGGGTCAAGTCACGGTTCTGCCAGTGCTTGCTTGTGTGGCCCAGAGGGTCCACTTCACTTTCTT
Source organism: Callospermophilus lateralis (assembly GCF_048772815.1). Taxonomy (NCBI): domain Eukaryota; kingdom Metazoa; phylum Chordata; class Mammalia; order Rodentia; family Sciuridae; genus Callospermophilus; species Callospermophilus lateralis. Next base: position 47,881,141 of record NC_135319.1, on the reverse strand, counting down.
TGGAGCCTTGTTTGTTCTCACTTGCAAAGTGAGGGGCTTGGACCAGAATATTCCCATTTCCTTTGCAAGTAAATGCTAGATGCTGTCCTTCTTTCCTTGAGAAATGGAAATAGATGTGTAGCATAGATGGTTCTTAATTAATGTATAAAATTGAACAGACTACCAGAGAATGGGCCAGTCCATAGCGCAGAAAGATAGAGAGGGCACCATCAAGGTTGTGTTTCATGAGAATTTTAAGAGCAAGAAGAGTCGATGTATTATTTTTCTCTAGAAACCCAACACCTAACACAGTATTGGATACCGGGAATATAAAAGATGTGTTTGATTAACCCAGAAATGAATGAAAAACTAAAAAGTCAGGCAGAAACTTAACACTGAATTTCACGTGTGTGTGTGTGTGTGTGTGTGTGTGTGTGTATGTATGTGTACAGGCATAAACATACACACACATAAACATATACCTGTGTGACTTAGCACATATCACTTAGTACTCAACACTGATTGTCTCTTTCTTAAATTAGGTGGTGAACTCTTTGAGGATAAAGATCTTATCTTGTTCATTGCTGTGTCCTGAGCATCTAGCCAGAGAATGGGCAATGGTAATTATTTCGTGGAGTTTATTGGATGGATGGGTGCAAAGATGGGTAGATTGGTGTGTTAATCAAGTGGTAATAGGCAGTTTGTGAAATATCCCACATAACCTCAATTCTCATTGTCCCACAAATAAAATAGAAAGAAGCAATCCTGAATCTTTTTTATCCAGCTTTGGGGGGTAGTAGGGAGAAGAACAAAAGGGATGAAGAGAGAGAGGGAAGAAGGAAGGAGAGAGGAGAGGAAAGCAGAGGGTGGCAAAGAGAGGGACTAACTGGCTGATTCAATCTGTAACAAAACCCAAGAAAAGGCAAAACTCTTTTTCAGTGGGCAGAGAGGGAAACCTATTCAGGGTTCCCTATAATTAGGACACTGATATTTTAAAGTAAGAAGATATTAATGTTCTAGGATGTGAAAAGATGTGGGAAAAAAAGTACAGGAGATGAGAAGGCAACAGTTACCAAGTAAATGAATTATGCAAAGAAATGAATTACATTTCTTATTCTTCTGTTAATAATCTTTTAGGATTTTAATTTTTATGCTTTTAAAGAGACTTGTCCTCAGCAAGGTGAGGTGGCATAGAATAATAATAAGGTTAAGCATCAACCATGCGTGTGGCTTGGGGAATTCATCAGAGGTTAGGGACTGGATTTCTGCCTTGACGTGCAAACACTCATTTCTTACGCTGTTGCCCAAACCATCCCAGCAACACCTGTGTTCAGTCCAGGACAGGGAGTTGGACTGGCTCGCTCCGAAGGGGTGAGAATCTGATCCCATGACAGATGAGAACATCTACCTGTTGATATAGGTAAAGGACAGGCTGGAGAAACCCAAGGGGTGGGGGCGAAAGGACAACACAAGCCAGGAACCTGATCTGTGGCCCTGGTCAGCTCTCAGGAAAGGCTATTTCTGTTTTCCCAGAGCTGTTCTTTAGAGCAGTGTTGATTACCAGATAACCAGAGCCTTTGGTCTTTCACAGAATCAACAGCTTGGCAGCCGCGAAGTGACAGGCATCAATACTAATCACAAGAGCCTGTCGGTAACTGGACCCCAGGATAGGCTGCACTACACCTGCCTGTGCAGGAAATGGAGTCCAGGTCCTCCCCCGTGGAAACCACTAACAACACTTATTAGCTGTTTCCTCGCCTGCTAAGTGGTCTGTGCCCAGTTCTGGCTCCCATTATTATATTCATTTCAGCCTGTGTCCTGTAACCCGATGCCTTTGTACTCAGGGGTGCTATGTCTGCCACCTGACAATGATTTGACAAGACACAGTGACAGAAAACAGGGAGAGGGGATAGAATAAAAGAACAAGGGATCCCAGCTGCTGTGCTGGCGTCTCCAGGCAGGGGTGCCCACCAACAAGGGTACCCCGAGCGGAGCCCAGGCCCCACTGAGGCAGCTGTCAGACCACTCAGATGCAGTGAATTGGGAAATGTCAATCTTTCTTCACTAGCCAAGGCCCTGTGCAAAACTACAGTGGGCTCTTCACCTGCACTGTTGACTTTATGTGACTCAATTTGTGCTCCTCATCTCCCTCTGTTACTCTCCCAGCAATTTGTCTTCTTGTTTCTCCTTCCTGGGCCTCTAGACTACACTTCGGAGCTGTCTTTGGGGTGGTGGGCATGGGTGCTATTGGCATTGGTAATTGCTGCTCTCTTATAAACACACTTGCTACAAATGCTGAGGATAAACTGTTGTCAGTAGTAGTATAGTTGTTCAAGAGACCAACTAGGGTATGTGGGAAGGGGAAGGAGACATCAAGGTGGGAACCCCAACCGCTGGCAGCCCCTTTGTAGGCACAGTGGTTTAAACAATGAGAATTCCAAAGAGTAATTTCAAGGTTAGGGTCCTTGACTGCCTAATAGCTGCCCTGGGCCTCATTCATCAAATTCACAAGATGGACAAGACCTCTGACTTGCAAATCTTTTATTGAGTTCTGAGTTGGATGATATTTTCTGTTAGACACCACTACAGACGGATGGGAAGGACTGGAAGCCAGGCTGCAGGGCCCTGGTGGCTCCACCTGCGGGGTCACTCATGTGCTCCCCTATGCCTCTGACACATCTCTTTGGACACTTACCTGCCACAAGAGTCCTGTGTGCAAACCACAGGGGCAGGTAATTTCTAAGTTCCCTTCCAGCCCAAGTGTCACTTTAGGGAAGGCATAGGAGATGGGGAATGGGGAGCAGGAGGACGGGGGTTTCACTATGTAGAAGGATCTTCTCTACCATTCAGTTTTCTTTTTGTCCCTGATGGCTCTAGAACTTGGGACTCAGTGGAGGTCTTGGGAAAACTGTAAAGGAGGAGGACACAAACAGGACCCAGGCCCACACCCACTGCAGTTTGGAAAGCTCATTTCTCTATAACACTGAACAGGTAATACAGGGAAGAACATTCAAAAACAATCGACCTACATTCAAGTTGTACAAGAGGAAGTTAAGTACCAGGAACATTTCCCAAGGTATTTGGTGTATTTAGGGTCTATTATCTCTCTAATATCACCACCACCATGACCCCATTACCAAGGACAGCAGCAAATGCAAGACAGGTGTCACTGGTCATCAGCTGGAGATAATGATAAAATCAGGTAACATTTATAATGCCTGTTATGTGCGACTCTAGTGATGCAATATTCTATAGCCCTAAGGGAAGATACTGTTTTTCCCCTTGTTAAGAATGAGAAATCTAGCAGGGCACAGTGGCACATGCCTGTAATCCCAGTGGTTTGGGAGGCCGAGGCAGGAGGATTGTGAGCTCAAAGCCATTCCAGGAACTTAGTGAGGCCCTAAGCAACTCAGTGACACCCTGTCTCTAAATCAAATACCAAAAAGGGATGAGTATGTGGCTCAGAGTTAAGCACCCCTGGGTTCAATCACTAGTACAAAAAAAAAAAAAAAAAGAAGAAGAAGAAGAATGAGAAAGATGAGCTGCTCACAGGAGGTTAAGGTCTTTTCTCAAGTCTCAGAGTTGGTCGTGGGAGCCGGGATTTGAACCCACACAGTCTAACTCAAGTCTGTTCTTCACACTACTGCTGTCTGTTGTGAGAGAGAGAGAGAGAGAGAGAGAGAGAGAGAGAGAGAGAGAGAGAGAGAGAGAGAAAGAAAGAAAGAAAGAAAGAAAGAAAGAAAGAAAAGGCTGAAGTGAGAAAAGAATTGAACGCTGTAGTCAAGGACACTGTGAAGTCAGAAGGGTCAGTTACTTCCCAGTGGCCTTAGGTCACCATTAGGTGAGCTCCTAGTTAAGCCCTTTGCATGTCTTCTCTCTGGCACTCCCTTCCAGGCACGTGCTCACTCCCCAGGGCACCTGGTTATTACCTTCCTTATTCTTAAAGTACTCTGAAAATATTTAGGTCTCTCTCCCCCCACTCCCTTATCCAGATGTAAAGAACTGATAACAAGTTAATCTGCTTCTCCTTCCAGGGAGAGTTGTGGTTTGAAACCAGAAACCAAAGCCTTGAACTACAGAGATAAAGCTCTACTTGTAAAATTTCAACATCAGCAGAGGAACAGGGATTACAAACTCTTGAAAATCACCAGGGTCTTCCTGGTACCTCTGAAATCTATTCGGCGGTTTTGAATTCATTAGGAGAAAACTCCCCAGATGGAGAAGTGGATATAATCTTTACTCCAGATACTACTCAATGGAAAAAACATCAGAAGGCGTCGGCCTTGGATTGGTGGGGAGGTGAGGGGTTGTAGGACAATTAGGAGGTCGGGATCACTTAATGACCCTATCTGAAACTCTAAATTCTGTCCTGCCACCCTGCCATCACCCTGGATTAACATTTCCTCCGAACATTCAAGTTCCTTCAAATTATTTATGTTTTTTTTTTTCCTTTTACAGATTAGAGAAAACAGAAGGAAAATAAGCTCCATAACTCCAGAAGCATTCACGCTGGCTCCCATGAGAAAATAGCAGAACTGGAGGAGATGCAAAATCAGCCCCTGCTTTCACACCACTCTGTCCTGCCCGCCTGGAGAAATTACTCAGTGCCCGTAATGAGAGGATGCAGTGGCTAATTTTACACCATAAATCATAAGGCTAATACTATCACTAAAAAGTGATACCATCAGCTCCTTTCCCTTCAAGGCTGTTAGATCTCAGTCAATTACTTATGAACAAAGATTTAAAGACTTCAGATGCCCCTTTGCCAACAAAAGATGCTTTTGTTGTTAGCTTTCTTTCCCCTTGAAAGATTCTCTAACTCCCCTGGAAGGGACCACGGTGCGTTCTCGGCATTTGTAGGAAGTGTGTTTACAAGAGAGTAGCAATTAACAATGCCAGGCTAATAGAAATACTGGAGCCTGGGTCCCTTCCGAGGGCTACTGCCAGCGCCCCTCAGGTAGCTGATAGAAGAGGAGAAAACACACAGAGAGGGGGGAATATATACCTTGTTTCTGACATATTTCCCAAGCAGCTTAAATGGGAAACAAAATCCTACCAGGCTACAAGTTTCCAGCTGTTATGATATCATAAGATAAATTTACAGCTAGAGAAACAGCATGTTGGCTTTTATAAAGTAGGGAAATATAAATGTTCCAAGTGTTAAAACTGTCCAAACAAATTAATTCAAGTAAAAATAGTTGCCTTGGGTTGGGCTCTCTTGCGCTGTCTTCTTTTTATAGAGTGAGTGAACAGGTTTTTCCTCCGTGCTGCAAGAGGGGAGGAAACATGCTCATCTCCATGGGCAGGTACCTCGCCTGCATGTGGATGTCCACCGAGACCTGAAGCAGAGAACGCAGGTGGCCCCTGCCCATTCCCCCACTGCCGATCTATTAATTAAAATCCCAATTTAGCCTCTTTGCCATGAAGACAGACACGGTGCGAGGGAGCGGAGGCTGGAAATCTTAACAGTGTGCTCCCATTTCCATGTTCCCTGTGAGCCAAAATGAAAAAAGAGTTTCTTTCCTCAGTGACTTTGAAAAGAATAGAGTGGTGATTAACAGCAATATTTTTTTTAATGAAACGCAACCCGTCATCCCTGTCATCTTCTGGCCATCCTCGCTTGTATGCGCCTCCCTGACAAGAGGAATAATAATGGTCATACATCACTGCTCTCCACGTCCAATCATCTAAATCTTCCTTCGCTGCAGCCTCTGAGACTCAATTACTTTATTGACATGCAATCTTCATAAGGGGAGAAATATTGGGCATGTAAGGTCACTTGGTTATGAAGACATATTATCATATTATCTGCATGAGGGTTGCAGGGCTAAGGCCTGACAGAGCTAATTATAATGGTACATGATAGAAAGCTCAGTACACATTATTCGCTCGGCTGCACTAAAGGTGAGGGAAGTCCATGACATCATGTTTTCCTTTTTCTTTTTTTTTTTTTTTTTTTTTTTTTTTGAGAAAATAATACAACTTTGGCTTGGCAGCTGTAACTTTTAACTCCATAATTACTTTGAGATTTTCATAGACGATGAAAGAACTAGCTAAGGGGTATAGAGATTCTGAGGAATGGAGATTGCATGGCATTCGTGTGTGTGTGTGTGTGTGTGTGTGTGTGTGTGTGTCTGTGTCTGTGATTGACAGGGTTCTTCCCCACCAAGGTTTTAGGCCACTCACTTCCCGGCAACCAAAATGAGAAGGACTCAAGGGAGAAAAGTAAAGGGATATAACTGGGTCAATTTGATAAGAGAGAAAACTTCCCCTCACCCTCAATATACCCTTTCTCAGATCCTTGCTTCTTTCTTTCTCTTGGCCTCATTGGCAGGGCCTTATCGTGCTAGGATTTAGCACTCTAATGTGGTTTCTTTGTTCAGGTACACCAGGTTATTTGAGCTTTCACCATCAGACCCATGCTAGGAGTTTCTTCTATTGCTAAGATACACACTGGTTAGTCATTCTCTTCTTTGTATCCTCAGCCCTTTTACCTACCTCATTCACTCCAGGGGTATCTCATAATGAGATGCCAAGGTGGGGTTCTCTGGTGGCAATTGTGCAGAAAAGGAGAATCAAGGAAAGAAACCTGGGCCCCGCTGCTGGGTCTTCCAGCCTTTGCCCAGTTAAAGAGGAGGTTGGAAGGGAAATGGATGACCAGGTCTATGATGAGTCTATGAAGTCAAAATTAAGTGAACTCCACAGATAAACTTGAGCCAACATCAAAGCTTAAGAACTAGATGCACAGACTATTGTAGAAAGGTTTTATGACCCTTCAAAGATGAGGAAGGGAGCCAGATACAGTGGCGAATGCCTAAAATTCAGTGATTTGGGAGCCTGAGGCAGGAGGACCTTAAGTGAAAGTCCAGCCTCAGCAACTCAGTGAGACCCCGTTTCAAAATACAAATTCAAAAGGATATAGTTCAGTGGTAAAGAGCTCCCAGATTAAACCCCTGGTACAAAAAGGAGGGGGGTGGGAGGAAGAGAAAGAAGAGAAGGAGAAAAAGAAAAGATGAGTAAAGGAGTCATTCATTCAGAACATCACTACATCCAGGATAGGCTGGTTCCTAGATTCTCATAGTTATCCATCACCATCTGAAGTACTAATTCAATGCAGAAGGAAACCCAGCTAAAGCCATCTACCCTCTCCAAACTGCCTTAGTCTAGTAACATGAGTGCTTTAGCTCAGCCATGACAAGCACAAAGCAGAACAAGATATTAAGGTTTTCCAAATCCCCCCTCATTTAATACGTTAGTAACTCTAACATCTAAATTCCTTATACTAAAGGCTCATGATAATAGTGACATTGGTAACAAAGCCACAAGAGATCTAGAATTCTTTTTTTTTCTGAACTGGAAATCAAATAATGTGATGTTGGCATTAAGTAAATTGGATAGTGATCCATGTACAATAGAAATGGGTAGCTCTTTAGAGGGGAGAACTTTGTTATCAATTCCCTTGGACTGTTGAGTTTTACTGCACCTGCACTGAATCTCCACATCCAGCATCTCAAGTGTCTTTTGAAATGTGGAGATTGGTAGAACCCCCATTGCTGCAAGTGAGATAAAATTGTAGAATCAGTACAAAGAGCACTGAGGTAAGATTCAGAAGATTAAATACCTACTCTTCATCCAAGTAAGCATCATACTTACTAAAGCTCCTTAGCCCAGGCACAATCTCTCTGTATATGTTGGAGAAAGTATTTGGAAAAGACAGTAAGGTACCATGAGAAGACTTTGGGATTGCTGAATAAGTGAAGTGAGTTGAAAATCTGGCTACATTATTTATTGGATTCGTGATCTTGAGCAAATTCTGAACTGCATTTGTTCCTTTGATGAATCAGGTAATGATTTCATCCACCTTGAGGGATCAGTGTAAGAATTAAATTTATAAGGAAGACATTTTTGCAAACAAAATGTACACACTGAGTGGCAGTTAATGTTGCTGTTATAGTCCTAACTATTTTACACTGTTAGGCAGACCAATGCCACATGTAAACAGACCGTGAAGAGTAAATCCCCATACCAACTCTAGGTGTGACTGTTATTCCTGCAGATCATCAGGCTGGAATTGCAAACAGGAAAGCTCCTTCCTTATATTTTCAATGTCCAAAATCACCTTTGGCCATCCAGAGCCATTGATATTGTCTCGGGGAACAGAAAGGAAACTATGACAACAGATAATGAAGTAATGGAGGAGAAAGTCATTGAAGTCTAGAAAATGACTTCATCCAGAAGGTAGGCCAGAATCTGATGTCACAAGAGAGCTCTTTTAGCTAGTTCTGCATCAGGGCCTGCTCTGTGGCATCTTCCTTCCCGCCCAGAAGTCAGGAGACCCCAGATCTAGCAATCTTGGATACATTCTGTCATCTCCTTGGGGCCTCCTATTCTGTATCTAGGAAAGTGACTCATCAATAAATATTAAAAAAAAAAAGAAAGAAAGAAAGTGACTCATGGTCATTGGCTTCTTGTAACATATTCTAATTGCTTAGGGCCCACTGAACAAAACAGACACTGGAACAATGAGAGAAACCATTGTAGTCAAGTTAGGGCATGGCATGGAGATCTGAGTCAAGAGGGGCCTAGAATATTCTACACCAAACATCAGCCATAGGCTTGAAACAGTGCCTTTCCCTTTAGAAAGAACTTCATATTAATTAGTTTTAAAGTGATTATTTTATTTCAAACTCCTTGTTAAATGCTAAAAATCACTGGATCAATAATCACATGCAATATTTCACATAATCCACTCAACAATCTTATAAAATGAAGATGGTTATCAAAGAAGGAATCAAGGTTAAGAGAAGCCAGATGAATTTCTCCAGGTCATGCAGCTAATAAGTGGTTCGATTTTATTTGTGAAATTCCCTATCTTCTTGGAGATTCTTGGAACTGCTATGATAAAGGAAATTCACCTCTTTGGCCTCTTGCCCAGTTTCATATAAAATGGATATGACTTTCCTCAAAAGGCTTTGGATAGGCCTGGCTTGTGGACAGGATAAAGTTAGTATACTTAAATTTTTCAACTTACTGTATAGGTTTGGGAATGCTAAATCTCATGTTCTCTTGAGGAAGCAACTTGATAAAAATACATTGGAAAGAGTCAAGGCTTGAGGTAGAAAGGGGAGATTCAAACACACAGTTGGCTGTAGTGGGGATTTGGGGTAGGCATCTCTACTGAATTACTGAGAACCAAGTACACTTGCCACTTCTATTCCTCCAAAATAGATATTTCTGTCAAAGGCTGCTAGCCTTCAAAATAGCTCTATTAATAAAATGCGATTATCCCTTAGGAAAAGCTTCACCTTAAGAATTAATACTTTCTTATCAAGATTTCTTTGACAATTACCCTAGAGCAAGACATGAAATAGCAGCCTGAGCAGTAAGAGGTTTTCCTTTTTTTTTAATGTCTTATGATTATAAGACATATTGAGAAGAGAGACTGGTGAGCTGAGTTTCTTTCTTTGTAATTTCATTTATTTAGTTTGATCACTGAGACTCAAATTCAGGATCTATAAAGTGTGAATAATATAATCTGATGACTGAGAGTGACACAGACTAGTTGCCAATGCTCCCACTGAGAAGCACTAGAAGTGCTTAGCAGATGGATAGAAAACGTTATTTGAAGCCCTCAGAGCTACTCAGGCAGGCAGGACATGAGAGGCTGAGATCCTGGAGAGAGAATGGAGGCACAGACACTGAGCCCAATACTCAGCCCTGTCTTTCCCATGAAGCAACTTCCTTTCAGTGTTTGAGCTGTGATTAGAAGGCCAAGACACTGACCCCAATGTTGCCCAATCTTACAAGTCTTGGAAGACAGAACTAGAGGTAAGATACCTAGGGAGAAGGGGTCCAGGCAGACACCCCAGACTTTCAGATGAGACCCCAAACTGAAGGGGCACATAGAGACAGAATTGACCTCATAAAATTTGTAGTTCAGATTTTGATGGACTCAGTCCCTAGCTGCATCGTAGTGACTCTTCCCTACCCTCCCTGCTTACCCGAAATGAAACAAATCCTTTCTGAAAGAAAATAGCACTTTTCAGATCTTTCAGCTTTCTGTATAATTTTTATGCTCAGGGTGAGATGTAAAAGATCATGTGGCATAACAAGAGACAAGAGCAATGCCAACACTCCCCCACCCCCACCCGGCAAAAAACAAAACCAAAAACAAACAAAACCAAATCAATCAATCAGAGATACAGAGCTAAAAAGAAAAAGACAGTGGCATTATTAACCATGGACTTCAACATATTATTCACTTACATTTTAAATATGTTAGAGGGAAAATGGACAATTTTAGCAAAGAATTGAAAACTACAAAACAATCAACTGAAAATTCAAGGCTGAAATATACAACAGCTTAAACTATAGATTCAATTGATATGTTTAGGAGATTAGATATACTTGAAGAGATAATCAGGAAAAGAGTCTGAGTCCCAAGAACTTTATATGTTAAATATTAGTTAAGAAGTCACTGTATCTACTGTGTCACAGTCCATATACCACCATTAAAAATAAGAATTTTATGGGGCTGGAGATGTGGCTCAAGCGGTAGCGTGCTCGCCTGGCATGCGTGCAGCTCCGGTTCGATCCTCAGCACCACATACAAAGATGTTGTGTCCACCGAAAAATAAAAAATAAATATTAAAATTCTCTCTCTTAAAAAATATAATTTTATAATGAACTAAAAATGTGATGCACTGCTTATAAGAAATATACATTAAAATATGGGTTTACAGAGAATTTGTGAGGAAATGAATAGAAGTATTTAATGCATGAGAGGTTATGCTCAGCAACACCAAGGAAATTAAACTTTAAGGCAAGGGACATTGCTACTAATAGAGAGGGTCAGTTTCATAATAATAAAATAATCAGTGGTTAAGTGGCCCTCAGTTCAATCCTCAGTACAAAATAATAATAACAACAACAACAACAGAATCAGTTGTTCTGCAGTACGTAAAATTTCTAAATTTATATTTATCAAATAAAGTGGCCTCAAAAATAGCTGCTACAAATTTACAACCATAATGGGAAGTTCCAACATACTTCTTGGTAAGTGAAAGAACCAGATAATAAATATTTGAAGTTATATAAAACATTTGAAATATATATAGGATTATCAAATCTGATCATATATACACACACAAATACAAATGAAGAATCTTGCACAGTCTGTTTTTGACCATGGAATTACTTTAAATTATTTACAAAAGATAACTATTTATAAAAGTTATATAGCACTAGTACGTATGAGGCACTGGGTTCAATCCTCAGCACCACATAAAAATAAAATAAAAAGTATTGCATCCATCTACAACTAAAAACACACAAAAAAGATACACAAATACTTTTAAATAATTCAATCATCAGAAATGTCACAATGAAAAGTAGAAAAGATATTGAATTGAATGATTATAGTGTAAAAAACTTAGAAGTATGCATGTGTTAGAAAAGAAAATTAGCTGAAAATAAGTGACCCAATAAGAAATTAAATAGCAACAAATAAAACAAAAAAAAAAAAAAAAGAAAAAAAGAAATGAAGGTGTTAGTAAAAAGAGAAAAAGTAATTAGTGAAATATATGTTAAATGATCAAAAAGACATTAAAAAAAATTCCAAGAGGACTTACAAGATGATAAATTCCGGGGAGGGGGATACTGAGACTGCTCAAGAGAAAATTAGAGAATATAATAAATTATAGTAGCAGAAATGAAACTGGGCATCAATACATGCCTAAAAAAATAGATAAGAGGTTATGATTTAAAAATTCTACACAAACAAACTTGACTTAAATCTAATATTTAAAATCCCTGAGAAGCATAACAAAAAAAAAAGAAATAAGAAGAAAAATATTTTTTTTTAAAAAATTGGATTTGTAATTAAAAACCTCCCCACAAAGATGATTCCAGGCCCTAGATAGTTTTAGCCAAGAAAATTTCCAAATACTTAGGAAATAACAGTAATCTTAAATGAAGTCTTCCAAAGAATAAAAAAAAAAAAATTTTTCCAGTTTTTTTTTTTTTTTTTATGTGACTAGTAAAATTTGACACTGACATTTGATAATAGTATTACCAGAAAGAAACATTCCAGGACACTCATTCTGATAAACAGGGATTCAAAATCCTCAATCAAATATTGGCAAACCAATCCTCTGTTTATGAACGTGTGTATATTTAATAACATGACACAATTGAACTGGGTAAATTCCAGAAATGCTAGTTGCTTTAATGTTTAAAACTGTGAGAAAATATTCGGAAAGTATAAAGTCAGATAAAGAACTGTTACCATAAATGTAGAAAGAACACTCAGAACTCAACAACAAAAAAAGACAACCTAAATTTTTAAAGGGGACATGATAACTGAACAGATACCTCACCAAAGAAGATATATGGATGCCAAAAAATCATATGAAAAGATGTTCAACATTGTATGTCCCTAGAGAATTGCAAATTAGAACAACAATGAGATACCCCTACCTGTTAAAATGGCCCAAAACCCAAAGACAGACAATACCAAATGCTACTGAAAATGTGGCACAACAGAAATTCTCATTCTCTGTTAGGAGAATGCAAAATGGTACAGCCACTTTGGAAGACAGTCTGGCAATCTTTTAGGAAATAAAAGATTCTATTGCCATATGATTCAGCAACTGTCCTCCTTGGTATTTATCCAAATAAATGGAAAATTTAAATCCAAAAGGAAAAAAATAAAACCCTACACACATATGTTTATAGCAATTAAATTAATATATCCCAAAACTTGGCAGCAATCAAAATGTCTGTCAATAGGTAAATGGATAAATATACTTTGGTAAATTCAGACAATGAATATTATTCAGCACTAAAAAAAAATAGCTATCAAGTCATGAAAAGACACAGAGGAAACGTAAAAACATATTACCAAGTGAAAGAAGCCAACATGAAAAGGCTACATACTGTATCATTCCAATCATATGACATTCTGGAAAAGACAAAAATCATTAGAAATTTGTGATTGCCAGTGATTAGGGGGGAGAGAGGGATTAATAAGCAGAGCAAAGAGGATTTCCAAGACAATCTATACTTTTCATATTGTAATGATGGATTCTTGTCATTATACATGTGCTAAATTCTATAAAATTTATAGCATCAAGAATACAGCCTAATGAAAACTATGGACATTGGGTAATAATCCTGTGTCAATGTAGATTCATCAGTGGTAACAAATATACCACTCTGGTATGGGATGTAGATAGTGTTAAAGGCTGTGCTTGTACAGGGACCGGAGGTATCTGGGAACTCTGCTTTCTGCTCAACTTTGCTGTGAGTGTAAACCTCACCCCAAATAAAATCTATTAAACAATCAATTTAATTTTTCACATTAATAGAATAAAGGAGGAAAAGCAAATGATTGCCTAAAATATGCACAAAATATTTGCTATTATATAAAATGCAATACTCATTTAGGTTGAAATTTCTAATAAGAATAAGAGAGAACACTCCTAACTGATACAGCCATAGCAATAGAAATGTCATAGTAATCATTAAAAGTCAGTAGTGAAATTAAAATCTGAGTTTAGAAATGAGAGAAGGATATCTTTTAAGACTATTTCTACTCCATATTTTACTGGAAATAACAGCCAATGCTATAAGAAAAGAAAAAAAAAGGAATAATCATTAGAAAGAAATGATTACTTACAGAGATGAGATTTTTATATACAGAATTTAAAAACTGCAAACTCTGAATAAGTGAAATACAGCTTATTTTAACTTAGCCTCAAGAATAGAACATGAAAATTATCTTTGTCTCTATATATGAAAACCAAAAATAAATCACAATACTATTTTAAAAGTTGTACATAGGAATTAATCTATGAAATATGCCCAAGACCTCTACAAATGCTTGCATGTGCACACACCCATACACACACAAGAGAAACTACAAAATATTATTGAGATAAACTGAAGCCATAAATAAGTGGAAGGATATCCAATGGCCATGTACAGGATGACATCATATTGCAAACATGCAAATTCTCCACAAATTGGCCTATAAATTCAAAGCGATTTCAGTCAAAATTCTAATTTTTTTCAGTATTCTTTGCTGTTTCTAATAGATAAAATAATTTTAAAAGTTGCATAATTTGTATGGAGATGCGAAAACCAAGGACAGTCAATATACTCTGAACACATGAGTAGATATTAGGCCTTATATAGCCATAGTCACTTAGACATTGTGGTACTGACCCAGAAGAGACAAGAACACAAATGAAACAGAATAGAATCCAAGACAAACTCACATATATACAGACAAGTGATTTAAGATGAAGGAATGGAAGGTCTTTTCAGGTATGCTGATGACAAAAAATAGTTCTTAACCCTACATACCATATATTAAAATAAGTGCTATATGCACTGTAGTTGTAAATATGAATGCAAAATATAATACTTGTTTAGGATAATATAGGAGAATATACTCTCTTGACCTTTGGGTTATTAAGATAGTACTTCAACAACACTAACCATACAGAAAAAGATGAATACATTAGACTAATATTAAAAATACTACATAATGTTGAACAACAAATAACTTAAATAATGTGTACTATATGCTTGCATTTATCTAAAATTTACAAGCAAGTAAAAGTGACTGATGGCATTCAAGGTGTAATTTTGGCTACATTTGGGGAGGAAAAAAGAAGTGATGTCCAGGATGGGATATGAGAGAATTTGAGGTTGGGGAGAACTAGTGACGTTATATGTTTTGTCTTGATTAGTAACTTGTGAAAATCCATAAATTTATATATCAACATTTGTACATTTTCTATATGCCATAGTTCACTTTGAAGGTTTATTTAAGAATAAATGGACAATTTATCTAGTGAATGCAAAGCAGACAGCACAGTGCTAAGAGCTCTTCCCTTTTCACCAGAAGGATAAAAAGTACCTGAAATTCACGCTAACAAAACAAACATGAAAGAGCAATTTCACCCTTTTGCCTTGTACTGATCGGAAAGAATCATCTAGAGAGGCATTAGTTTAAAATACATATCAAGCAGGTGTGACCCAGGCTGGAATTGAAGTCGACAGAACTACCAAATTGTATCTAGGGAGATCAAATTGTTGATGGATTCTGTAATTTCCCAACTAATCCTCCTGAGCCAGAGAAAAATATGATATGTTACCAAAATTAACCTGTATGCGGGAGTCAGGCAGGAAGAATACATGCAGTGGGGTTGTCTAGCTCATTAGCCAGTGAGACACTTATGGCCCATGAGATGCCTCCTCCATCACAGGTAGTTTTTACTTACCATATTCTTTCTGCTACGATACAGAAATGCAAAAATCAGATACTACAAACATAGTTACACCACACACATGCATACATACACATGCATACATACACATGCCCATGCACAATTCCTCCATCTTTTTTTTACAGTGAGTGGAGTGCGTGTTTGAGCCCTAGAGAGATGGAGAACAGGAAAAACACATATGTAGCTTCTGCCAGGAAGGCAGAAGTTATTATTATGATTATTTGATCTCTATCTCAGGGAGTGTGAAATTCTGGCACATGGACCTGCTAAGTGAACTGCTTGAAATTGTCTGTCTAAATTGTCTATAAATGGAGGTAATGTTTTTCCTGTTTTTGTTTTTGTTTTTTTCAGTAAAGGGTTCCACAGTGTTAAACATACCTTCCAAGGGGTTCTAGACTCTCAGATTAATTTAAAATTTATTGTTTACAAATTACTTTCACAAACATAATTTTCTTTACATCTCATAACTGTCCTGAGGGGTTGGGGGTGCAGCATGAAAGGCAGTATCTTTTTCTAAAGGTTAGGTGCAAAAAGCTTAAAGAAGTTAAATGATTTGCCCACAGTCACATTATAAGTGGTAGAACTGAAGCTTGAATAGAGTACATTAATCCTTTAAAATCTTTGAAAAATATATAGCATGTGACCCCCTACCAGGGAGAGGGAAAGCATGATTCCATG
Source organism: Callospermophilus lateralis (assembly GCF_048772815.1). Taxonomy (NCBI): domain Eukaryota; kingdom Metazoa; phylum Chordata; class Mammalia; order Rodentia; family Sciuridae; genus Callospermophilus; species Callospermophilus lateralis. Next base: position 47,865,188 of record NC_135319.1, on the reverse strand, counting down.
AGGTATTCCATTTCACTACAGAGCAAGGGTCATTTGCACACCTTCAGAGAATCACCAATCTTCCCTTTATGAAACATCCGGCCTAGTTCTGCAATATTAATTTAATGCTATGTCATCAGGTCAAGCCATTTGGATCGCCAAAGATGGCAGGCCTCGGCCTAAGCCTCAGTATTTCTCTGACCTGATTCAAAGAGGCTAGCCTGCTGTGAGTGTTTGCAAATGATACACAAGTAGGAGCTTGATACTACTACATGACACAGAAAATAGAGGCTGCCCAAGACCCCCTCAGAGCCTGCCTCTCAAGCTGATGAGAAGCCCACTCCTACACTCCCCCTTCTACAAAGTCAGGCGAGTGTGGGGCTTGCAGCTGACTTTAGGATTCCTCAAGGAGCTGCCAGGAGAACAGGACATGGAGTCAGCCTTCATGAAGGCTGTGTCAGCGCATCTCGTGCACGCAGGAACATGTGCTGTGCTGAGCTGTGATGTGCCAGGCTGACAAAGTGTGGGGAGCATATGGCAGGGGTGGGGCCCGTAGCTGCGTCAGGAATGCACACACATATGGTGACAATAACATTCATGGGATATTATCCTCCATCTTTCTTTCTCAGCATAATGTGTATATATACACATACATATTCCAGCCAAAGATTAGAGAATGTTAATATGGAAACAGGGATTAGATAGCACCCAGTCCAAACCCCACTCCTCATTTTAAGAAGAAATTGGAGCCCAGAAAGTATGGGATGGAACATATTCTAGATCATATGGACAAACCCAGGAACTAGAATGTGAGACTTCTTATTCCCAGTCTAGAGCTCTTCCATCAAGCTACTTCTCAAAACAACAACAAATAATTATAGCATCCAGCTTTATCTTCTTTCCCCAAATAGATCTAAAGGTCATCTAAAGAGAAATCCCCTGTGGCCTGTCTTGAAGAAGACACGAAAAAGAGTGCTCAGACCCTGGACTCTTTGTGATCACCAGAAAGGAGCAGAAATAGTCAACTTGGCAAAACCAGAAGGTCCCCAGATCCTCTTCAGAAAACATGCACAATGGATCCCTCCAGCAAAGAAGCAAGGTTACTACAAAGACCAAGCCACATGGAGACACTTGCACTTGCCTGCCAACGGGCTCCCAGGAGGGAAGGACCCGAATCTGGGCAAAGAGACCTGGTGGATTCCACATGTCTGGTAGGAATCCTTTAGTCCCTCTGCCAAAGAACCAAGGGCTTAGAGAGCCCACCCTCCTTTTCTTCCCAGTCTTCCACATAACCACAGTTGCTTGGACTCTCCCTCCTAAAAGCAGAAGATAAAATAAAATGGCACCCCAATTGTTCCAGGCCAACAAAAAATTATACAATCTGGGAAGCAAAGCACAATCAAGGTTCTCTGAATAAGCATCTTTTCTGACTCATTATTCCAAAATAAGGCAAGACTTTTTTTTTAATACTTTCATGCCATATATATATATATATTTTTTTTTTTTTTTTTTAAATTCCAGTCCTCCAGCTGGTGAATCAAACAAAATTTGGGAAATGTTCCAAATTTGAAGACAACTCAAAGGGTAATTTGGTCTCACCAAAACCAAACACAACCATTGGCAGAAAGAGGCCTGCAACTTGAAAATTCATTAGAAGGTGTCCCAGCAGTCCTCAAGATTCTGCAAACATTCTTCTCCATTCCCTCCGTGGATTTCTCACCAAGTGAAGGCCAGAGCCTCCATCTGCTTTCCATCACTGTCCCCGCTGTTGCTCTAAGCAGAGCTCTGCCCCATTACATCTGTCATGCCTCCAAAGTGGCCCGCCCCAACAGAACACAGGAGACCCAGGCAAAGCTTCCCAGCCTGGGATGAGTTCCAGAGACCTCTATCCTGCCAGGAGTGTTCCTCCATCCCCTGCCTCTGGCACCCTTGCAGTTTGCTCTCTACTTCCACAGTTTACTCCTCAAAAATGGCCACCAGCAACATGATAATAATGAAAGTGCTTTGAGATCCCAGGATGGGTACCATAATGCCACAAATAGAATCTTAGCCAGGGAAATGGAATCTTATGTTCCTTTAACCTAAAGTATATTTAAATACTAAGGGATTTATTCCAAAAAAAAGGAATTCCCCTTTAGAGAAATGATGTAGTTGACCTTAGGCAAGAGTATTCAACCCAAGTAGTCCACAAAACAAAACTATAATGTATGTAATCATCCTAGTTATTTTTAAAAGATTATTTGCATAGACCTGGTACTAGTCTGAATGTGACAGTTGAGATTCCAGAAAGATGTGACTTTGTGGCATGTATGTATCTGGATGAAGTGTGGTCTGAACCAGGTAGACAACCATTCTCAACATGAAACCTTTCTCCCATCCACCATGTGCTATTGAAATGACAAGGCAGGAGGGCCAAAGAACAAAATCAGCCTTCAAGTGATCCCGACATGCTGTAATACCAAGATGAGCTGACATTTTTAGTTTGATCTTTTCTAATGAAATACTACTAAATACAGCAATATGTCTATGCATGAACATTTCATCTCAGGATTATTCTTACTGTAAAAAGGGCAAATCAGATCAATGACCAATATCTCTTTCATGGATTGCATTTCTTACTCCAACCCTATTTCTGGTCTTCCTGCCTCTACCTGTGGACTAGGTCCAGAGTGATCTTTCAGTAAGACAATCTGATATTTTAGATCTCCTATTTAAAATTTCTTGATGAAATCTGAAAAGCAGTTTGAATATTTCTCAAAAAAATAGGGATGGAACTACCATATGATCCAGTTATCCCACTCCTAGGTATTTTCCCAAAATATCTAAAATCAGCATACTACAATGACATAGCCAAATCAATGTTTATAGCAGCATGACACACACACACACACACACACGCACGCACGCACGCACACGCACACATACACACACATACACAATAATGGAGTTCTACTCAACCATTAAAAATATTTGCTGGTAAATGGATAGAAATGGAGAATATCATGCTAAGTGAAATTACCCAAAATATCATGCTAAGTGAAATTACCCCCTTTTATTTTCCTCTACTTTCACACATAAGAGAAAACATTAAACATGTGGGGGGGTGGGAAGCAGAGAGGAGGAGAGGAGCAGAGGAGCAGGTTTTACTCCAAAACCACATGGACAAATGACACAAAGTAACAAACTGAGCGAACCTAGACCATGGCCTTCAATTCCTTTGGGAGTCTCCAGGCAGCAGTAACCAGCGGCAAGTATTCCTTCTCTGTTTTGCTTCCCTCACTCATTCATCTACTCATTCACTCCCAAAGTGACTGCTACACACTCAGGGGACATGGAAACCATTGAAAGAAAGCAGGAGAGAAGGGAGATCTTCTTACAGGGAGTATGAAAGGAAGGGGATGCCCAGTGATGGAGAGGGATGGAGACCTAAAGATCGTAGCACAGGTCCTGCAGCCTTGGAGAAGAAAGAGGAAACCACCAGAAAAACAAAAGTGCAAACAAGAAAGACAAACTTCAGAAGTACTTATAGACAGCAGGCAAGACACTGGGCAGACTGGTCCTCAAACATTCCCGCCCTTAGTCAAAATTATCTCACTATGAACACATTCTCCCCTGGTGTTTGAAGAACAAAGTCTGACTTTTGGTAAAATATTGACAAGGATAATTTACATTTCTAAGACTAAGTCCATAGAACATTTCCTTGAAGACATTCAGAGCACAATCAATGAGAATTCTGCCTCTCAATATCCTCCATAATGGTCAGAATTCTGAATGGAGATCGGGATTGCCCAAAGGCTAATGTTTTAAATAGCTGGGCTTATATCATCTAAAGGCCCTTTTTGTAGTTCTGCAAAGTCTCCACCAAACCCAGCTAGTAATCAGTGTGTCACAGTGCATCTGTGTTGACCATGACATCATCATGGTTCTGTGTTGGTGCACCATCTCAACACCTGATTGACCACAGAATGAGCAATTTCATGCTATGCTCTAAGCCCTTCCCTAGCACAGACTTCTCTGTCCCAATCATTCTGCACCTTTCTCTCTTGGATCATGATCTTTATAGGTGCCAGTTCAAATAAAAAAACAGTAAATGTTAGCTGATGTAGGTAGAAGTAGGGAAACTTGCATTCTTTCCATGATTTTGAAACTCTGTCCCCTCTCATCTGTAATATGGCAGAGGATGATTGACTAATCATATCTAGAATTATAACCTAATTATATCAGTTCCAGCTCTGATCATCTAAAATTCTGTGTTTAACATATTTCCCTTAATAGGAATGCCTTAAAGATCATATTTTAATTCAAAACAAATGTTCTAATATAGGTCTGTGTCTCAGGGGAGTTTAGCAGGAAGATTGCCCTGGTCTGTATGAAGTCATTTATTAAACTCAGCTACCTATAAGAAAGATGGAGAGATGCAATAGACTCAACCTTGGATTTACAGACACACAGTTTTGACTCCCACTTGGAGATCTAGCCATGGGAACTTGTACATATCTCTTAATCTCTTTTGAATCTCTTTTTATTCATCTACACAATGAGAATGACTATACAATCTATTTTACAAGTTTTATTGAGTTGAATGAAATAATGAAATCAAGGTTAGTTATTTAATCAAGCAAATCTCAATGTTGAAGAGGACTTAGGAATTATTCTTACATTGGATGAAAACTAGACCTTATATCTTTCAACACATTCACTCATTCTTTATTCTACTAAGTTCCCCTGCAAGCAGAGAGTATGTGTCCAAGTCCTCTGGGCATCCTAAACTCTGAAATTCTCATTGAATGAGACAATCAATAAAGAAACACTGATTTTAAGCTTGTTCCATTTTTTAACAGCATAGTGAAAAAGGATAGGACCTAGTCTTCCAACGGCTTGAACACACGGCACAGAGCATTTCTTCCCTTACAAAACACCAGTAGCTCCAGGATCTTTTCCTGCCCTCCTCCTCTCTCCTCTGAGGGCCCAGGCTGAGTCACACACATCCTCTCCTCTGCACCTCCACCTGCCACATCTCTACAGCAATACCTCATCCACGTCCTTCCCACTTGCACGTGAGCTATGAAGGCATGAATGAACCTTGTTTATGGGCATTCAGCACACATTTTGGGATGGATGAAAAGACCGAAGAATGGATGAATAAGTAGATGGTGAGGGAAAAAAGATGACTGAATTGTAGCTAGACTGGATCAAGAGCCTGAAAAATTCCTTCAGCCTTTCTGTTTTCAAACTTTAAAGTTTTCTCCTTTAAAGATAGGTAAAATCAAAGACAATCAACAGAAACTATAGAGCAGGCCCCACAGACTGCTCTATAATAACAATGGTTGCACTTTTTGCTTCACAAATCTGCTCCAGGGAGGCCTCACCTTCACCAAGCCTGGCCCCATTTGGGGGGACACACCCAAGGTCACAATGGATGAAAGGGCTCCAGCCATAATCCCACCTGAAGAGCCCTTTGGGCAGATGTCATAGCCAACCACACCTGCATGGCAGCCAGAGAGGCATGCAAGGTGAGAAGAACCACTTTGATCACTCTTTCAGTACTTTCATAGTATGTTCTATTTCACCAGAATAATGGGGCTCAATTTGACATAATCACACATGCATAAAATAATCGGATCACCTTTTAACCTCTTCAGTGGAAACCATCTATTGAACCACAAGACCATAAGGTACCGAAACATTTTTTGTTAGAATATAAGATGCTCAACAAAAATTTCTAACTGGCTGTATGTGTCATTCCTATTTTGTTAATAAAAACCCAAATGAGTCGGGTTTTTGTTTTGTTTTTGTTTTTTGTTGTCAGGGATTGAATTCAAGGGTGCTTACCCACTGAACCACATCCCCAGCATTTTTTTTTTCTTTTAATTCTGAGAATTGATCTCACTGGGTGCTTACAGCCTCACTAAGTTGCTGAGGCTGGCTTTGAACTTGCGATCCTCCTGCATTGGCCTCCCGAACTGCTAGGATTATGGGCATGCACCACAATGCCCAGCATGAGTTGGTTTTTAATCAAGCCATCCCAAAACCTCCCTGCCAGGTACTTAGAGTATAAGAAAATACAAGATTTCATCAAAACCCGCTTCTCAATACTCATATTTTTTACCTACTGTCCTTGATATGGATCAAGGTGGGCTATAATGAAGGTACACTTAAACCTTTCTTCCCTTCCTGCCACAGAACATGCAATAAAACATGACACTGCAGCCAGCATAAATGCCAACATGTCTTTTTTCTGCATATCAAGTTAATACCCCAGGATACTATGTGTACACTTGTGCACAACCAACCTCTCCAGAAATGGTGTCAGGACTTCCCAAATCCCTTCAACATTTCTCCAGTTTTTAAGTAAAGAACATATGCAGATGCAAAACCAAAAAACAAACAAACAAAAAAACCAATAACAACAACAACAACAACAACAAAAACCCCGGCTCTCAGAGCTCTCTCCATTGTTTTTCTCATCCCTTAATTTGTAGGTTTCCCTTGATGCGTAAGTTCAGTAAAAGGCTATTTAAGAGGGTGGAGTGTTTGGATTTTATGATTGCTTGATGAAATTATCATCTTTTAAAAATAAACCTGGAAAAAAGAAAAGTACGAGGATTATCCTCACAAATATAGGCAATTTCCAGAGGTAGAGGATCAGGAAAAAGCATCACATGTGTGCCACCCATGTGCACACACACACACACACACACACACAAATGCAGAGAGAGAAGGAGAGGGAGAGACTAACTGTGAGAGGGCAAGAGGAAAGATAAAGCAAGAGACAGGAGAGAAAGGGAGAACACATAGGGGCTACACAAATACATTAGCTTTTAAATATTTTAATTCCAAAAATTAAAATAGGAGGATTCTACAAATGAATGAACAGGAAGAGGCTCTAGTGGGACTTTCCCCATGGTTTGTTTTGCCCTATTGAGATCTGATTCTTGCTAGGTCCAATTACAAACCCTTCCCATCAACCGTGAGCTTTCAGTTTTCTGAAGGACCATGAAAAGACACTACTTTCAAATCCCACCAGCCCATCACATTCTTAACTGGAGAGAACTGTCCACTGGGACTCGAGGGATGACAAGTCTGGATTTTTTAAACAGATGTAGGAACGGCATCGCACTGTTCCTGGGAAGGCTACATTTGCTTCTCCTCAACTCCCTCACCGTCATCTGAACTACCTGGAAACACCTGGGCACCTTCCCTCCCCTCAATGCTCAAGGAAGCTTTGATGCCACTGAGCCACATGCCTAGCCTCAGAGACTTAAAGGGGACGAGAAAGCATCTACTAGAAAGGTCTTCTCTCTGTTCAAATCAGAAACAAACCCTAATTGAAAACAGAAGCTTCATAGATATCACAGACTGTCAGAGTCTATGACAATCCCATTGCCTGGGTGCTTGCCAGTTAGCAGTTTTCTCTGGCTGCTAAAGCAAATGGCTCTCCTTGAGTTAAAGAAAGTCAAGGTGTCACCAGGTGTGGTGGCACATGCCTGTAATACTAGTGGATCAGGGTCTGAGGCAGGAGGATGGAAAGTTCAAAACCAGCCTCAGCAACTTGGTGAGGGCCTAAGCAACTTAATGAGACACTGTCTCTAAAGAAAAAAATGAAATGGATTGGGAATGTTGCTCATGGTTAAGTGCCCCTAAGTGCAAACCCTGGTACTAAAAAATTAAAAAAGAAAGAAAGTAGTCAAGATGTCTGCTGGGCTGGATCCTTCTGGAGGTCCCAAGGAGAATCATTTTTCCTTTGATTTCCCAGCTCCCAGAAGCTGCCTGCACTTCTTGGCTTGTGGCACCTTCACTCCATCCCCAAACTGCATTACTCTGACCTTCACTTTTGTTATCACATCTCCTCCTTCTGTGACCATGCTGTCTCTCCCTTTCATAAAGACTTTTGTGATTATACTGGGACCATCCAAATAATCCAAGAAACTCTTCTTATCTTGAACTTCTTAATCACATCTGTGAAGCCCCCTTTCATACTATCAAAAGTGGGGAATTGTGGTTTCACATGGTGTGGCAAGGGAAGGCACCTCCAAAGAAAGGACACTTGGGAGAAATACGTGAAAGAAGTCACGGAGGGACCAGGGAGCCATTCAGATGCCCAGGGAAGGAAATACAGGAGGGAGAGAGGCTAATCCAGGCACACGTCAACCCACTCCTACTCAACCAGGAGGCCAGTATGGTTCCAGCAGCGAGTGGGCAAGAGGAGAGAATGTGACACACGAGGTCAGACTGGTCTCGGAGGGCCTCAAACGCCACACTAAGAACTTTATTCTAAGTAAAAGCCAGCCATCAAATAAGCACACTTAGTAGGATTGGGAGATTTTTAGCAATCTTTATTTTTATTTTTTTAGCTTGCTCACACACGGACATTTAAAAATAGCTGCTAAATGCTTCTTCCGGGGAATGTGAAACACTCATAATAATAATAAAAAAGTGCCTTGGGCTTTCTTACAACTGGATACATCAAAGGGTTTTCACTAGTAATTTGGGGAGCGTCCGCCTCTGGGTGCCACTGCTGTGATTTCAAAATAGAATTATCTCGTGCTATGTGATTTCTTGAATCATTAGTTTTCCATTTTCTCTTCCTCTTTTCTTTTGGTTCCATTTTTTTTTTAGCCCAGCGCTAGTATATGCAAGAAGTTTGTAAAAAATCGTGGCTCATGGGCAATTGGGTGAAGGGGCCAGTTGCAGACAAGAGAAAGGAAAAAGGGGCTCTTTGGGGGATTCAGACAGGACCCAGACATCCAGGATCTGTTTATCAGAGGAGAGGGGTCTTGTCAGGGGCTCTGGCCTTTCAAGAACAATGGGAACATCTATCATAGGAAGAGACTGCAGGCCAGGGGAAATGAGGAAAAGGGAATGTCTCAGCACCCAGTGGGTCACTTGATTTCATTAACCCTTTCATTTACCAAGAGAACAAGCCCATCTTGCTGCACAGAGAATTCTCAGCAGAAGCACAACCATCATGAACAAAATAGAACCCTGGTCCCGCCCCTTTAATTACTTGGCTGACAGCAAGCTGAAACTCTTCAAAATTATAATTATCAACAATTCTAACTCATTATGCGCTGAACAGTACTTATCTTTGAAGATTAATAATTTTAGCATTATCAAGGAAAAATAACAAAATTACTTAATTTCCTTCTCGGCTAAAGCCCCAAATCTTTAAAGCAACAGCCAGCAGGCAGGAGCAAGCAAAATGCCGCTGGCCCTGGGGGGTTCCTGAACTAGCGTCTCTGAGGCACCCACAGAATGGGCACAGCAGACAATGGAATTAGGACTCTAGCCTCTTGGGTTCTCTCACTTGACTTATCTCACCTCCGACTTCTAAGATCAGTAAAGAGAGGTGCAGGCATAGAGGATCAGGAAGAACTACCTCAGGGTTCATGAGTCTTCTGGGTATTTGGCCCCATGGTCCAGCTACCTGCCTACATTTCTAGGTCTGCAGAGGGCATTATTCTACAAAGAGAAACAATTTAAAATATGGGCCCAGGCATGAAGGGAATAGGCTCGAACGGGAGATCGCAAGGCAGGTGAGCACAGAGCTACCTGAAGACCTCAGGGCCCTTGGAGGAGCTCTCCAGTTTGGTTAATAGCAACACACAAAGCAAATAAAAAAAATCTGGGGCCAAGATTTGGTCCATACAGTGCCAGTTTGTGACTTCTGGAGCAAATTCCAGAGTCCTTGAAGTTTTGTGGGAATAGAAAGGAGAGAGTCTCATTTGCAAATCTCTCCCTGGGTACCAGACCTTACACCCTAAATTACATATTTTTGTGCAAAATATCTCTGTTCTAAAGAATGCAAAATAGTTATGTTGATAACAGAAGAAGATAGAAATTGCAAAGTCGCTTCCTTCTGAATTATTCTTAGGTGAGAAAAATCCAGGACTCCAGACCTGGACAGGCTGCAAGGCATGCTGGCTCCTCACCATGGCCAGCTTGGTGATAGAGTCCAGCTGCATCCTTACCTGAGAAAATCACCTGTCTCCTCTCCCCCACAGTTGCTGGGCTCCTCCTACACTGGCTTCCATGTCTAGCTCTTGGCCATTTCAAGCCTGTCCAGCCCCAAGGACTTTGATCTAGTACATTCCTCTGCCTGGAAATTGCCCCATATTCTTCCCTAAACTCCTTCAGATGTCTATTCTTAATGCCATGTTCCCAGAGAGGGTTCCCTGGTCATCTTTAAAATAATATGTTCCTTGTACCACAGTCACCTCATTTTATTCTCTTCAAAGCACTCATTACTTTTCTGAAATCATCTCATTTGTTTAATGTTTGTGGTTTCTCCTGACCAAAGCTGGAGGCCTGCCTATCTAGTTGTCCACTATATTCCTAGTCAGGGCCAGCTACATGAACAGCAAGGTCCAGTACAAAGAAAAACATGGGGCTCCTTGTTCAAAAAGAAAGAAAAGACTTTTTTCCTTCCTGTGGTTTCTCTCTAGTAGCATTTATTTGTTGTTTAATATTATGTTCTGATGATGAGGCAAGTACAGACCCTCACAGATGCCCAAGGTCTCTACACCATGACTTGGCATGTGGGACATGTGTGTCCAACCTTGACTCCTTGGGGTAATGCCCAGGTACCTCCGTGGAGTCAAAAGGTAAGATGAAAGCTGGTTTAGAGCCTCTCCAGAGGTGGCATAGAGGCCTGCAGGCAGGGGAAAATTCTTTAAGTGCCTAACATACATCACTAGCCTATTGGGATTAGAAAGTACAGATCTGAAGATAGAGTTATTAAGAATCTCATGATGATAACTGCAGTACAATAAACTCCAAGTGTAGGGACCCCTTTTAAATTTGGTATCCATGAATCCAGAGTCCTGTCCCAGTCCCTAGGTTAATGCCTGTGATAGGGAGGATAAGAATGAATGAATGAACAAGCAAGTAGATAGGCCAGTAATCCCACACTCCACTTACTCATTGCCCCTCTTGTGGGCAAACTGGCTTGCTTCTCATGAAGGAAAAACTTCCTTGAGAGCACACCACCCATAAGTCATCCTATTAAGGGATCTGAGGGTAGGAGAAAATGAATAAGGATCTGACTTCTTCATGAAATCTTCTGTCTGGAAGTAGAGCTCAGATAATGCCCTCAAACAACCCCCATTTGAGGTGAAAAATGAAAAGTGACCTAAGGTACAATGTGATGGCAGCTCAGAGATCTATATAGCTTCAGGGACCACAAAAGGTTTTATGAAAGAGGTGGCATTTAAGTGGGCCTTTAAAAAAGATATGGGATTTGGTCGTAAAGTGATTCCAGGAAATGGTAACAATGTCACAGAGGGTAAAAGTCAGAAAGCCAGAATTATGAACAGTGCAGAGGTGAGAGTGTTCAGGGAGGAAGTTAGAAAACAGAAAGGACAGGTAGTCCAAGACCAAATACAGAGTCTTGGGCCTTTGTATTTGGTCTCGAACTTGAGCAAAAGATTGACATTGCTTGGAAGTAATCTGGCTGCACTAATACACAGTTATCTACTTCTATGTGACAAAACACCACAAATTTGACAGCTTAAAACTATACATATTTACTTTCTCAGTTTGGGTGGGTCAGGAATCTGGGTACAACTTAGTGCGGTCTCCGGCTTCAGATACTCACAAGGCTGTGCTCACCGTATAGGGCAGGGTCGAAGTCTCATCTAAGGCTCAACAGACACAGCTTCCAACTTTATATGGTTGGTAACAGGATTCAGTTCCCCATTCACTGCTGGCTAGCAACCGCCCCTGCCATGTGTGCCTCTCCAAACACAGCATCTCACTTCACCAAGGTCAGCAAGAAGAGAGTCCATTAGCAAAGCAGAAGTCACAATGTCATGCAACCTAATCCTGGCAGCAGTATCCCACCCCATCACCTTTTCCACAATCTACTGGTTATAAGCAACTTACAGGTTTTGCCCACTCAAGAGGAGTGGATTTCACAAGGGAGTGGACACCACTAAATAGGTATCATGAGGCCAGCCCTGAAAGTTGCCTGCCATACTAGGGTAGGATGCATTAGATCAGTGGAGAGTCCAAAGATGGAGAAATCATTAAAGAGGTTCTTACATTGGCCAGGAGGAAACCTATTAAACCTAAAGAGAAAGCAGTTATTTTAGGAAAAATGAGTGTTTATGAGAGTATTCTCAGTGATAGAATTCACAGACTTGGCATCTAGCTTTATGTGGATGGTAAGAGAGAAATAGAAAATAAAGGAATTCCAAGCTTTTGCAGTTGAGGGGGGTAAATGGCAAAACACTGAACTGAAATCCTAGAATCCTACTCAAAGTGACCCTATACTTGGCAATGCTGAATTTCAAGAAAGCTACTGAAGCTGGAAATCCATCTTTGGGAATCACCTGCACACAGGTGACAGCTGATGCCCTTGGATTGAATAAAGAGAGGGGAACTATTTATTTCTTTGGAATGAGGAAGTCCTGGCAAGTGCCCCCTCTTGGAATTCTAGCCTGCTTCCAAGCTAAAGTCATTCAGAAGGGCCTGAAGAGCACCTTCAAGTTGAAACAAAACCTTTACTATGTCTGTGAGGCCTGCCAAGAGCCAACTACTTGGAACACTGGTCTCAGCGGGATTTTTTCCAGAGACAAAGAGGTCTAGCTACAGAAGGTTCTTCAACAAATACACATACACTGACTTATAAATACTAATGAATAACAACACTTTCACTGAATATTTCTTCTTAATATTTTCAAATTACCTAAATTATGAATTGAACCTTGGAACCACATACTATTTCATGCTACAGATAAGAAAACTGAACCTTATTCCTAACCATCCAGACAGCAGCTAGGACGAGGAGAATCCTTACCCGTGCTTACTTCCTTCTAAATATAAACCTTCAAATATGGATCTAAGGTAGATTCTCCTAGATTTTCATGAGCAAAATCAAGGATTTGCTTCATTTAACATAAACAAAAACATGCACACATATCCCAAAGTTCTCAGAGACTAATTAAACATTTGGAAGTCTCAAAGATCCCATGTTTTCAAGTCAAATAAATTATCTTGGGATATCGAATCAGGCGGGAACAAGGAGCCCCCAGCCTCTCCAGAGAAACCTTCCTCTTGTAAGAAACTCAAGTTTCAGGTTAGGGAAACTCGGTTGGCTCCCTTGCTGCAGTTCTCTAGCCCAGAGAAGAGCAAACTTCCCAGCCAGACTAAAAACCCAAGGCATTCCCTATTGCCAATCCATATCACAATCAATGTTGATTGAATGTCTGAATGTAATTTGAATGAAAAGCATTTCAAAGCACAAAGGTTCTGTTCCCAATAAGTTTAGTCTATATAATCAAATGCATTCTTTCTGGCCCAATCAGCAGAGGCTTGGCAGAATAAAGGTCTTTTGGTATGAACTAAAAAATCCAAGCTTAAATCTTACAATTGGCCCTTTGAGGGTCGTTGACTCGGCAAGTTTTACAGTGGTGGACTGAAATGAATACTGCCTCTATGCAAAGCAACAGGAGGTCACATTATAATTAGAATGCAATCAGTGGAATTGGTTATGGCTTGGTTTTCTTCCTGAAATGACAATCTATGCCACATCTGCCATTACATTAATATTTTCTGCATTACTAGAACAGAGGGAGGGGGTCAGGAGGAGGGGGAAGCCAGTGTCTTTCCACTGAGCAGCTGATAGAGTTGTCTTGAGCTCGAAGTCTGCATGAGCTAATCAAGGCCCAAAGAGTTCACCTTTAAAATACCCAAACCATCTGGCAGACTGTCCCATGATAAATCTCAATGATAAATGTCTCCGTTTTGATGTTACAAAGGAACCGCAGACCTGCTCAGTTCTGGCACAGCTGAAAACATACTGGCAACAGTAGAATAGAACTCAGATGTCCCAAAATAGAGAAGTAAATCATTTTGACCTGTAGGGCATAATATATTTAGAGAAAACCTGATTGTAATAAAAAGGTTGGACTCATCACAGTTTCTGCTACAGGAGTGGCGATATATTTCTTGGTAATACCTCTCGGTTTAGTGAAAACTCCAGTATGTACGATTTAAAAGCCTTCATTCTCGGCACCCCCTGCTTTCTTGTTTTGTTGAGTCCTCAGACATCTCCCTTTGCCACTTGTGAGCTGCAGGAGTGGCCTCTCTCTGGTTCTTGGGCATCCTGCAGGGGAACCGTTGAGGCGAGCATGCCTTCAGAATGATTAATCCGTTCGCCTTTCAGAGATCTGTTTTGTTGGGCCCAGGGCCACTGCCAAGAAAGGACATACTGTGACCACCAGCACCAGGAAGCAAAGGCACAGCCTCTAAACCCAAGGTTAGCCCGGACCTGGTGCCGAGAGGGACTCGTAAAATAAATTATGCCGTATGGTTTTGGAAGGTAGACTTTCATGTCCAGCCAAGCTTCAGAAACAAATTATGGAGTGGTCAGTTGGCCTTACTTATTTCATCTTTTCCCCTACAAAGTTTGGAAATTAATTAAACATGGATATGGAGTGTTAAGGGCAAGGTACTAACGTCTCCCAATGCTTGTGGTCCCTGCCTCCTCTCCTGAATGGACACCCAACTTCTCAACCCTTGCTGGCCCTAAAAGCTCAGAGGGAAGAGCTCAGCCTAATTGATGGGGGGGCAATAGCCACAGTGTCTCCTCAGCTCAAGGTCTCCTGGGGAGCTGCCCGGGACCTTGTGACAACTGAGCAGAGCACAGTCACTTTTTCCACTCTGGTCTACTTGGTTGCAACAGCTTGACCAATTCCCTCCACAGCTGCTGGGGTCACTTTCTGGTGACTAATGGGAAAGACAGATTTCCCATCTGCCCCTTAACAAATGGTTTAATAAAATAAGATTCTGCTCACACACCCAAAAGGGAAACCAGAAACAAGCACGGGAGGTGTCGTGTCTCCAACCAGAAAAGGTTCCAATTGCACCCTATTGGTCTCCAGACAAGTTGGCAAAAAAGAAGGGAGGCAAATTCCCTGGGTAAAGCAGAGTTGAGGAGAGCAGTGTGGGCCAATGTAAAACTCGCTCGTGCCTGCAACAACACGAGCCTGGAGCCTGTGATTACTCAAAGTCACAGGGAAATGAGTGCAAATAAATTTGAGGTAACTATTTTCAATAAAACTTTTAAAAAATATATTCTGACAGTTCATTTGGAGGGGAAAAGACACAGCAATTTATTGGCTGTTGGCAACTCGATGGGAGACATATTACTCCATACCTTCTTGTCTGCCCTGGGCCAAACAACACTTATTTAGTTATTTGGCTATCTTATAAGTCCATTCAAGTGGTACAGGGAGGGGAGGAAACACCCACTGGATCGTTGGCATCATGTGCCTTTTAATCATTCCACTGGCTCTCACCCGAATCCCCTCCACACCCCTGTCATCTTGTTAGTTTAGAAGTGTGCAGGAAAGAAACATTCCTGCAGTTTCGGTGAGGGAGTGGAAAAGAGTGGGGTGAGCTCCTCACACTGCTGGGTAGGACAGTTACAGATGAAAGAATTGCAATGTCACTCTCTTCTCCCACCATATGGTCTCTCTTTCTCATATCTGATTTATGACTCCTGATTATCACAGATCCTTTGGCTAGGCTACATTCCAAATGTCTTCCTACTGTTGAATGTGTGGATGCCAATACCCACCCCACCCCCTCAGCCCCACCCTGGGAAAGAAAGAGAAAAAAATATTGGTGTCTGTCCTTCCTTCTGCTTCTCCAAGCGTCTCTCTACCATGCAGTATTCTGGTTTTGTTCTGGTCATGGAAGAGGAAACTCAGGCTGTTTTTCTCTTCTTGTCTGATATCTATCTATCTATCTATCTATCTATCTATCTATCTATCTATCTATCCATCCAGCCATCCATCTATTTATTCATTTATTCATTCATTCATTCATGCTTGGAATTGAATCCAGGGCTGTTTAACTACTCAGCCACATCCCCAGTCCCTTCTATCTTTTATTTTGAGTCAAGGTCTTACTAAGTTGCTGAGGCTGACCACTTCCTGCTTCAACCTCTCAAATTAATGGGATTATAAGTATGTGCCATCATGCCCAGCATGTCTGATCTTTAAAGCAATACAAACTGAGATAATATTTGCCAGACAAACAGGTAGATTGAGTGAAAAATACTTGCAAGCCATGTATTTAGCAATGCTATTATATGCTCATGATCATATTACTTTCCAGTGGCTCCTATCAAAAGCCAATCAGTGAAGTAAGAGGACAGTAATGGGAGGGACTACTAGCCAAGTCCCAAAGAATATGGAATACCCCCTTTCTCTGGAAACATGGTAGCTTCCAGTCATTCTCTTCAGGCAGAAATCCCCAGGGGTTCCAGGAGAAAAACACATAGCCCATGCTTGGATTCTAAAGTCCTCAACTACCTAGTCAGTCCCAATCTACTGACTGGATTCCAGTCTTGCAAAAGAAATTTGTGTATCAGGAATCCCCAAAACAAAACAAAATGCTATTGGTGCCACTCCACCAGTATGATGCTACAGTTACATGGTTTATATTTTATTTCCACTGCTTCTGTTCAATTCATCACTTTTTTCAAACTGTTTTAGGGATACTATTCTTTTATGATTGCCTGTAAGTGTTGGAAATAGTCATTTGTTCATTTGATAAAATTGCTGACTACCAAGAACCAGACAAGATTTAGAGCTACAAACAGCATTCTCCAAGAATTTGACAATCTGGCTTGAATGGTCTAATGTAAGTCTTATATTAAGAGAAAATAATATGGGAATCTGATCCGAACACACACGAGAGAAAAGAAAGAAGAAAAAGAATGCATAAGCAAAACCGGCTCTAATCCATGTGGTATGGAGGCAATGTGCTTTTGGGAATGGATTCAAATGTACTCATCAGTGACTATTGTCAGCGTTATGAGGTGACAACGTTTGTGACATATAAGTGAAGCCAAAGCTGCCCTCTGAGAGCCAGGCCTGTATTTCATTCCCATCCGGATCACCCATGTTGTATGAACAGAGGGGCAATGACTGCATTTGTCTGTTAAACAAACTACAGGGGAAGTTCCGGCTGAGAGAGTTGGGCTGTGAATCCAGGGTTGCATATTATACAGAAAGGCAATAATGAGGCAATCATGAGAGCCAGCCAAGGCTACACTTGGCGAGGGTGGGGGGCATAATTGAGCAGGAACTGACCTGAGTCTGGAGCTGACCAAGGATGAGAAATGCTGCTTGCTTCATTCGGGTTGGTGGTACTTTGTACCAGAGGAGACTCTCCTTTCTGCTCCTGCTGGAGTAATTCTCCTGCAATGCCTTATTTAATCTGGGTGACAAGTGTCTATTTGCCTTTTTAAGGTCAGGGAGCTATGGTAACTTTAAGCGGAGAGTTTAGAAGTAACATGTTGGGAATGCAAAAACCCACTCTTCTCTCTAGATTTGCTCTAGTTCTGGGAAGTAAGCCCAAAAGAAGGCATAAGGGAAATAAATCACATCTCTTCCATTGTTTGATTTGAATTTTATTTTGTAAGCCATGTGGGTAATGCCTAACATGTTTCAGGAAATGACAATGGGCGAAACCCTCTGGGGACATTAAGCCTTTATGCCAGGGATTAAAGCCTGTCTGGGCACACTCTCCCCCAACTGATTACTAACATACCAAAAAGAAACCAACAATGATAATCTTCCAGCCTAAGATTAACAATAACAGTAGTGGTGGTGGTCATACTAGTATAATGGTAGAAATCTTTGCAGTTTTTTGGAAGGAGTAATATATTCTTCCCCAAAACTGGGTGAGTAACTCTGAGACTTAACATGGGACTGTCATTCAAGGAGTCATAACTAGACATGGTCTAACCTTCGAGTGAAGAAACCTAAGTCAAGATTCCTAATCCTTAGGCAGAAACACATCTTTCTCCATCATGAGGAATCTCTGTAGGGCCTGTTTTCATCTTGGTGGAGTACTTTTTTTTTTTTCCACTACTTGACAATATATGGTTACCAATGAAAAACAAAAGTATGTGGTCATTCACAGAAAGAGAGTGATAAGACAATTAAATCCTCACCTCCCACTGCCTTGACTTTCTTTTGCCTTCTCATGGCAAAGATTCTAGACAATGGAACATAATTTCCCAATGGTCTATACCTATTTAAGGTCTACACCATGAATGGGATTATCACTTCAGTTTCTGAGAATGCCTATTTTAATCAAAGTGAAAAAAATCACTTCCTTGTTGTTGTCTTGTATTTGGTATGGCCCTGTTCATTCTGTCTGAATTAGACTCAATGGCAAGTTGGGGAAGGGTGTGGCCTGCATGCAAGATCTTCTGTCTCACAGAATTTTACAGCCATCAAGAAACACAGACCAACGAACAAACCGGCAATCCCAGAAATAAATCTGTGTGTTTATACCCAGTTGATTTTTGACACAGGTGCTAAGAACACACAATGGGTAAAGGACAGTCTCTTTAATAAATGATGTTAGAAAAACTAATTATCTATATGTAGGAGAGTTACCTTAGACCCTTATTTCACAACATATTAAAAAAATCAACTCAGAGTAGATTAAAGACTTGAACATCAGACTCAAAGTTGTAAAACTACGAGACGAAAACATGACATTGGGCTGGCAAATGACCTTGTGGATGTCATCCTAAAAGCACTGTCAACCAAAATAAAAATAAGCAAATGGGATTATATCAAACTCAAAAGCTTCTTCCCAACAAAGGAGATAATCAGCAGAGCAAAAAGAGAACTTAAGGCAGGGGAGAAAATGTTGTCAAACCACATATCTGGAAAGGGGTTAGTAACCAAAATATATAAGGACTTAACCATTCAATAGTAAGAAAATAATCCAATTACAAAATGGACAACAGATCTAAACAGTCACTTCTCAAAAGAAGACATACATGTGGCCAACAGGTATTTTTTTTTTAAAAAAAGATCAATATCACTGATCATCAGGAAAAGGAAGATCAAAACCATAATGAAATATTACCTTATACCTGCTACAACGGCTACTACCAAAAATGACAAAATGTAAGAGAAGTTGAGGACATGGAGAAAGTAAATACTTATATAATCTTAGTGGGAAAGTAAATTAGTACAGTCATTATAGAAAATAGCATAGAGTTCCCTCAAAAAACTAAACATAGAACTACCATATGATCCAGCAATACTAGTACTGGGCACACTCCCAAAGGAAATAAATTCAGTATTTCAGAAAGACATCTGAACTCCCATAGCCATTGCAGCATTATCCAAATAGCCCAGATACGGGATCAACATAAACTGTCAATGAACAGATGAATAGATAAAGAAAATTCAGTGTATATCCATGAAAGACTGCTGTTGATCCTTTAATAAAAAGGACACCCTGTCATTTGTGACAAAATGGATGAATCCAGAGGAAAATAATTTTAAGTTAAATTTGCCAAGCAGAGAAAGAAAAATGCCACACAATCTCACTTATATATGGATCCAGAAAAAAGTTAAATTCACAGGAGCAGAGAGTCGAATAGGGATTGCCAGGGGCTCGAAGTTGTTGTTCAAAGTATACAAATTTCAGTTAGAGAATGGCAGTAAGTCAAGAGGCCTATTGCATAATATGATGTCATAAATAATAATGCATAGTATTCTTAAAAATTCCTAAGGGAATAAATCTTAAGTGCTTTTGCTACCAAAAATAAATACATAAATAAATAAATAAATTTTTAAAAATCATGTAACACTATAATTAGCACCATATAGCCATTTTAAAAACTAAGTGTTTATATATTTCAAATCAAGTTCTACAAAGTGCATACAATTTTTACTCTTCAATTATAAAAAAAAAATTTAAAGAAAAAATATTTAAGAGCCATCCAATAGAACAAGTCTGTTAATTAAGCCTTCCAGCTCCTCAACCATAAAATGGGGTAGTTATCGTTGCCTTTTCTGTTCCAGATGGGATTATCAAGATGATTTTAGAGACTAAGCTATAAAAACTAAATAGATTAATGTGAATCGTCACCAGAAAGGACAGTTAAATGTGCTAAACAAACAATTGAGACTGTCTCTAATGTATTGTTAATATCACTAGATTTTCTTTCTTGGTTGTGCCAAACTACTGTTTAGACTCTCAACAGTGAGACACCATTCTGCCCTAAGACTATACCTTGTTAACCCAGACAATGGGTAAATATTGTAAATTTCTCATTTGTGCTAAAATCACAAAACTCCGTGGTAGTATAGTCCCCCCACCAATCTACAAATATATTTCAAATAGATCTCCAAGGAGACCCAGAGCGGTTATCTTTTAAAAGTATTTTACTACATGATCTTCAACCTATTAATACAAAAAGCTCCTTATGACCATAGAAGATTAGGTTCCATGAAAGACAAGAGTGATGGGAATCTGGAGCCAGGCGGATGCAGAGGATTTTATTATTGTGATTAAAGGAAAAGTGGACTGCATAAATAGCTTTCTGGTTGTTTTATTTCATGCTGAATAAGGTCACCAAGGGAGAATAATTTTCACTACCAAAAATTAGCCTAAACCTTAGTTTAATTTGCATGGCTTTCCACCCTAAGTGTGGATTCTGTCAAGCATAAACTATATTTACCAGCCATAATGGATCTTGGCAGGTCAGAAAATTGCAGTTTGGTCTCTATTACACATAAACCACCAATGGAGAAAATGCCATCAGGATTGCCAATAAAATACATAGTAGGATATCCTTACTTATCCTGCAGGCAGCAACACTGACGTGCCTTCTGGTCTTCCGCAAAACAAAACAAAACAAAACCAAAAAGAGCCTCATCAGCTTCTGGTAACGTTTCAGGCTGCCCATCATGCAGAGGGTGCCAAGGATCGTAGAGAATCCCAGGCTCTTTGTAGCTAACAGCACTCCATGAGCAAATGAACTACTGTCCCTGGAATTAGCTGAAGTAGCTTTAGGGGGAAAGGTGCTCCTTCCTGAATCCCTGACTCCCTAAAATCTGGGCATGTTGTTAGATTCTGCCAATGTACATCTTGAGCACAGAGGACCTCTATGAAATATTGGCCAGAGGTTTTATTTCCCTTCATTGTGCCTGAACTGTGACTATCTTCATCAAAGAATGGAGTTGTTTAAGGGGGAAAGTGTTTCCTTTGGATGGTAATTCCTTGCATTCCATTACTATCATCTGTTGAAAATTCCTGAATCTCTTTTTCTGGAGCCAAGAAAGCTAACTATTTCAACATGAATATACAAACAGGCTCCCAAATAAAACTTATCACCTCTGGTGAAGCCTTTCATATCTCTTGAAAATCTTTACCACAGTGGTACATATATCAATATATGACCCAGGGGTAAATGCAATTCAGTAGTGGGGAAGGGGTTGACCAGTCAGCATGGATACTGACCACTGAGCCAGTGCAGGGTCTGAGAGTCCTACTGTCCCATATGGTGCCCAATTTTTAATCAATTCTTAATTAGGGTATTATAGAGATACCGGCAGTTTGGGGGTCCCAGAGGAAAGGCTAAATGGAAGTGGCAATGAAGAGAACCGGATCTTGGAGTAGTTACCATGCAAGTATTTCAATGTTTCTGCAATCTGTATTTGGGGTAAAAATGGGAGTTCATAACCCACTTGAATCTAATGTATGAAATATGATATGTCAAGAGCTTTGTAATGTTTTGAACAACCAATAAAAAAAAGGAAAAAAAAAAGAGTAAAGATGGTGGTTCTGGCACATAGAGGCTGAATGCCAGTCTTAGTGTAACATCTGCTCAATATGGAGTTTCCTTATCCTTTGTTCAGCTTCGTTTGCAACCCAGCCTTTCTACTGGCTGCTTCTCACCACTACCACCACTGCCCCATGCCATTACATTAGTTGCATTACTAAAGCCTCATCATCTCTTGGCTGGATAAGTGAACTTCTCACCTGGTCTCCCTGCCTCCATTCCAGTCTTCCTTCTACCCATCTTCTCCCCAGAGGGAATCATCCTAAGGAGTCCATGCATAGACACTGCTCCAAAGAAGGTATATGAATAGCTGATAAGAACATGAAATGAAACTCAATATCACTAATCATTAGAGAAATTAGAGTCAAAACCCACCAGAGTGGCTATCAACAAAAACCAGAAAATAAGCACCATTGATAAGGATGTGGAGAAACTGGAATCCTGTGCCTTATTGGTAGAATGGTGAAATAGTGCAGTCACCATAGTAAACAGTACAGTTGTTCCTCAACAAAGTAAAAAGAGAATTACCACATAATCCAGGAATTTTAATTCTGTGTATATGCTCAAAAGAACTAAAAATGGATCTCAAAGAAATACCTATACACGTATAGGTATGCTTACAGCACCATCACACACAATAACCAAAAAATAGAAGCAACCTTCGGTCTCTCATTATGTCCTAAAAATGGAACTGGGGAGTCAGAGTAGCTACCATATTTTCTTGATAATAACAAAAGTTACAAAATTGCTTTCCAGAAGTTTCCATTAGCTTCTGGAAAGAGGAAAGATAGCATTGTCATATTAACATTTATTAGGTATTATATGTCTCTTTAATTCCAAGTTTTTGTGACTCATTGGTAGTAAGATTTATTTATAAACATTTCATTTCTAGCAAATTTGAATGTTCTATTTCACCTAAACGTCTAGTTTTGCACAGTCACTTCCTTTACCCAGGTTTTCCACTGGATTTTGTTGTTGTTAGAACTTCTGAAAGCTCTTCCTATAATAGGGGGATAAAAGTCTTTAATTATATTGAAAAATATCTACAAGCCAATGTTAGGTGTTAATTTTACAGGTAATATAACAGTATATGAAATGTACACATTTTTAATGATACAAAGTAACTTCTATTTTAGAATTGTAAGATTATTTTAACATTTTTAAACAAATTAGGACATGGTCCTGTTCACAACATAACCCAAATCTTAAACATGGGCTGTGAGGTTGTAGTGATTAAACCATCCTGTTATCTTGAAAACACTGAGAACATGTTCTTCCACCAAGATGGAAGGTACCAAATAAAACTAAAAAGAAATGACATTTTATCTTCACAGAGCTATTTCTGAACCAGCCAATGGAAAGGCATCAGCTTCAGGCTCTCTGTTACCACCCATGTTCCAGCCCAACAGACTTCTCAGTAGAGGAAATACAGCCCTGAGTATTCCTAAAAATGGGTAAACAACATTGGTGACTTGTAACTTTGGGAGCCTTAGGGTCTAAATATTTTCTTTTAAGAGAATTCCTACTTTTAACCCTGAAGTTCATTCACTCATTTATGCTTTCAATAAATATTTATTGAACACTCACTTTGTAACCCAAATAAGGCAAGACCATAAAAGAAAGTAACATACAGACTCCATGCTCAAGATGACCCTGGCTCAATGCAGGGGAAAGTAACATAGAATCCAACATGTACAATAACAGGCAGGAGTAGCAAGTAGATAAGAGTACTTTAACACTGGCAGAACTTCTCATTTTAGAGTTTTAATCAAATGTCCAAAGTCCCTCTGGGTTTTCTCTTCTTTGTTTTAAATTTACAGTGTTAGACACTTGCGATGGTAAAATTCACCAGAGACAAAAATGAGTCCGCTAAGGTTTATTATTAGCAGCAAATATTTATGAGCACTTGTTGTGGGCACTCCAGAGATGTTAAGAAGTATGCCACATAGTTTCTGTCCTACAAGACTTTAAAGTCAACTTAAGAAAACAATATTATGACTACATAAGAAATAAAAATTTTAATAAGAAGCAAATGAATGGAGAAGCATATGAGGGGTATATAGTCAGAGAAGGAAGAACTTCCTTCAAGCAAGGAAGATAAGGTGGTATGAGGAGGAGATACAGGAATCTCCATGGGAAGATCAGAGGAACTCCTAGAATTGGAGGGCATGCTCCTGATAGTGCCAAGCTATATTTAGATATCCAAGTTCATTTTTTTTTTTTTTTTTTGGTACCAGGGATTGAATTCAGGGTTGCTTAACCACTGAGCTCCATCCCCAGCCCTTTTTTGTATTTTGATTACCGACAGTGTCTCACTAAATTGCTTAGGGCCTCGCTAAGTTGCTGAGGCTGGCCTTGACCTTGAATCCTTCTACCTCAGCCTACCTAGCTGCTGGGATTAAAGATGAGTACCACTACACCCAACTATTGTCTGAATAGTCATAGGATGAATAGTGATTCTGAGGCTCTGCAGTTTGACCCATTCAATTGTTTCGGAGCTAGGAAACTTAAGGTCAAAGTGAAGAGGTGATACACCAAGGAAACTTGGGCCAAAAAAGAAGCAAGACAGCATGCCAGTTAAGGAGATTTGGCACACAAGCCTACTACCGACATCTTGCTACTTTCTTTACTATTAGAATTTGAAAAGACAGAACAATTGAATTTAGAGATCCCAGACAGACCAGGCACACTACAAACTGTACCTCCTTCGCTCCAGGGATCCTTCTTAAAGAATTGAACTTTTCTGGGGCTCCAGGACACTGGCTGTGCTGAGGCATTCAATAAAGACCCCTAAGAACATTACTGTACAAATAGGTTGGTACTTAATTTTAGCGCTCCTTTACACTCTTTAAGAAGCATCAACTGAAATATAGTACACTTATTTGCTACATAAAAGTAAAAGCAAAATAAAGGTTTCAGGTAAAGCAGAACCATAAATCTAGGAATTTGAGCTTCTCTCCTCGGGCAACTGAAAGCAAATTCTGCATTTCCTCTTACTTGCTGACAGCCTCTTGGGGCATTCAAATGGGAAAGAGTTGAAAACCAGGATTTCCGGTTCAATCTAATACTGGACAACACTTAATGGCTTAAGTAGATTAATAATACTCTTGCTATAGGAATTTGGCCTTTCATCACCTTTCTCCATAAGCATTGCCTGTACTTGATCTGCCGGGAGGCTGAATGTTGAAGAGTCTTTTACCAGACCTGCTCTTGTTCAGCACACGTCTGGAACTGACAACCCAATTTCGACACCAATCAATCAGTAAAAATTTATTGGCTGCTATTACGTTCCCTACACTACCTATGATATTGGCAGAGTTGTAGAAAAATTATAAAACATGTTCTCTTTCTCAAAGAAGTTAGAATTGAGTTGGGTTTTCCATGTGAATATACATGGAAGAAATAAAAATCCAAACAAAATCATTATCAATAGAAAGCTCTCAAGTTCAGAGGGCGTCAATGCTATGTGCTAGAGAAGCATGTAGGGGACAAGCAGGAGACAAGGGGCTCTGGAACCTTAATGGGAAGGTGAGTCCTGAGCCAGCCTTTCAGGCTGCATAACATGTGAACAAGAAAATAGCACAGAGAAGAGGGGTCTCCTCTCTCCTCTGATCAAGTGGTACTATAAAGAAAGATGAGAAGACATATGATTAGAGCAAGAAGAAATCAGTTTGGCTATATAAAGGCAAGTGGAAGTTAGACATTGACCTAAAATACGAAAATTTGTTTTCAAATGTGTCTCTGCTCATCTAATTATATGGTTTCCATGTCTGAAGCCTGTGATGTATGCAATATCTTGACAAGGTATTTGGCATATAGGAGAAAGTAACAAATATCTGCTGAATGAATAAGTTAGTTAATAGGTATATAAACAAGAGCAAATTGTATCTAAAATACATAAATCTAAGTATATTTTAACATAAAATATACTTACTGTGAACGCCATGCTATCCTCAGCCAAACACCCAGAGAACAATGAAACCATTCATTAAATAAGAATCACTGAACATGTACTTTAGACATATTTCACTAAACAGGATGGATGAGGATCTGGCTTTTTTGGAGCTCACAAATGAGGAGAGGTAGAGAAAGAAGGGAAGGAGGAAGGGATAGAAAGATGGAAGGAGAGAAAGAAAAGGGGGAGAGAGAAGGAAGAAGAAAGGGGAAGAAGAAGGAAGGGTAAGAGAAACAAAGACCGAAGAAAGGA
Organism: Callospermophilus lateralis; assembly: GCF_048772815.1. Lineage (NCBI taxonomy): Eukaryota > Metazoa > Chordata > Mammalia > Rodentia > Sciuridae > Callospermophilus > Callospermophilus lateralis. The sequence goes on along the minus strand of NC_135319.1, from coordinate 47,839,389 downwards.
CTGAAAGGAGAGAGAGGGGAAGGAAGTCAAATACCCCCAAAGGTTACAAAGAAAGTCATATGCTGACAAATGGTGGCAGTGACTGGTGGGTAGGTGGGCTAGGCTCCTTTAAATGAGTGGTCTAAGACCTCACTGGAGGAGAAACCTCATTGGCAAAAAATGCCAAACTCATACCAGTTTTAGGGCAGGGCTTTCTACTTGGGGTCAATAACCCTATAGGGAAAAGTTGTCCAAGAAACTGAAGGGTGGGTGCTGTGTCTGCAGAGAGGTGTAAAACTGGGGCAGAGAGGACCAGGAACCTGCAGAGGGAGCAGAGCCACCCACATAGGACTGGAAGGTCTGGAGGAGGCCAAGCCCACAGCTAAAGGGACAAAGTGCATGGAGTTTTTGGAGAAGCCCAGCACCAAGGGCCAGCTCTCTATAAGAAAGCCTGTTTTCATCAGATTGCACATTTTTCTCTGGGCTCGGATGTGGTTGTGAATTCACATCAGACCTTAAAATTCTAGAACCATTCTCTAATTTATCTGCAGATGATGGAGACAGGTCTCTTCAGGACTCTATGCATTTTTCACAGTAGTCAATGCAGTGACTCTTGTTGCCTCCTTAAAACAACAACAACACTGAAAATGCTAACTGTCCTTTTTCGGTGATAAAAGGTAAATAAGGAAAAATATCCCTTAGGAACAGTGCCTGGGCCCCTCCCTCCCCTGGCAGTGGGCCGGGGGCATCAGAGACATAAGGTAGAGCCCGGGATTCATAAAAGATGGCTGCTATGTGCAGACCCCTTTCAGGGCAGGCAAAAGCAGAAGCAGAAACTCCCCTTCCAGATGTGCAGTAAGCGGGAAAGTCACTCCTTCCCCAGGGGACAAAACTGTGCTTTGAATTTCAAAGACGGATGCCCCAGAGGCCCCACCAGACTCACCCCACAAAAATGTTTGATGAATTACCATGGCAGGCATCAACTCTGCAGATTAATGACCAAAAGGAGTTTAGTTTATGTCTCAGTGGAAGAGGATAAATTTTCTCCTGGCTTTGAGAATCTGAGGGATTGAGAAACCCAGCTAACCACAGCACCTCTCTTCATTCACAATGCCTGACCATGGCTCGTTTACTCTCTACATTCCCTTTCAGCGGGTTTTCATAAATTTAAGCAAAACAGACAGCATGTCTGTGCTCTGCTTCTTTTGCAATATGATGGCCACCAAGTGATTAGAAATTGTCTTTGGGTTGGTGGAGTGGGTGGAAAATCATTGAGGTTTGTTGTGAAATTCATTCTCAACTCATAACTCAACTAGACGCTGAGTGGTTATTTTTCCAACTTTAGACTCTGCAGTTACAAAGTACTGGCATCAAATTTAAAAACTACATCAAGGCCAAACTCCCATTCTTCATGTGTGCTTGTGTTTGCGTGTGCACGTGTGTGTGTACGTGCTTGGGTGAGTATGTACGTGATTCTGTGCATGAATGTGGATGTGTCCATGTGTTTTATACAATCTGGAGACCCTACCCAGAAGTAGTAAGGCATTAACTAAACCTTTAGCCCAGGACTCAGGCTTTGGGTTATGATCATTTTTTTCTGCCCACCCACATTTTTCCATCTCAACAAGGCCTGGTGCTTCCATGTCCTGTTAACCATTATGGACAATGTGTCCATGAAGACATTATTATGTGCTTACTCCCTACTTCCTACCTTGCAAGAACCATTGTTTATATGAACCAGTCAATCATCTTTTTTGAACAACTGCAATTGACCTAGCCTTGTTATAAGTATTTTGAGGAGATAAAAGGGAAGAAGAGGGCATGATGTCTACTTCCTGATCCATCTGAGGAGAGTACATGGGATTCACAGGACATCACAAGATGGCATGTGATACATAAAGGAGGATAGGTAGAAAATGGTCTGAATAAGGTTTTGTGAAGTGCAGCACATTTTCATTGGGCTTTGAAATATAGATAGGAATAAGACAAAATCAAAAGAACTAGAAGAGGGGGATATTCTGTCATGAGCACAGACATGCTTATGGGATACTGAGGGTGGGGAAGGAGGGTGCAGGCTTTCAGGGTGAGAAAAAGCAGAGAACAAGAAAGGGACACAGCATGAAAACCTGGAACACTAGAAAACCCTTATGGGTTGAGAGAGGATGAATGAGGGGCAAAATGTAGATTAAAAAAAATATATATTTCATTTCCTAACTACTTAAAGCACATTTTAAAAGAAGTATCGGTTCTCAGATGTTTTAGTCATTTTTTTTATGGCCCTGTGACCAAAAAACCTGACAAAAACAATTAATGGAGGAAAAGTTTATCTAGAGGATCACTGATTCAGAGGTCTTAGTCCACAGATGGCTGACTCCATTCTTTGGTGTCACAGAACATCATGGTGGAAGAATCTGACAAAGCAAAGAGACTCAAGACATGGCACCAGGAAGCAGAGAGATCCAGCTCTGCTCACCAAGAACAAAGTACATATCACAAAGGCACACTGCCAGTAACCCACAGCCTCTAGCCACACCCTACCTGCCTACAGTTACCACCCAATTAATCCCTGTTAGTGCACTGATAAGGTTAACATTCTCCTAACCCAATCATTTCATCTCTAAACTATCTCACATCCATCTAAACAATAACATCAACCAGCCACTAGATATGTACAGAGAAGCAAAGATCATCAAATATGTTGACAACTTTCAGTTGCACTTGGGATTCTCATTAAATTATTGAAAGCTTGATGTTTTCCTATTTTTTTTATCAATTAGCACCAACAAAAAAATTAAGATAATAAAATTTCAAATAAATTAATTTCAAACGACACAAAATGATTCCTAAATGACATGTGAGTTTTGTCACATCCTGTACCTAATGTGGAACAAACTTGGGGATAGTCAGTTCTCCTTGTCTAGGTTCCTTGCGGCCTCTTCAACTTGAGAAGTTTTAACTCCATTCTCACATGTAATGGATAAGGATCATACAAAGGTAGCTCCTTTCAGTTAGTGCTTGTATCAAGTAAGAAGCAATGAAAATCAGTTTGTTTTCCTGCCTTAAAATGTGACAAATTCACAAAAACCATAGTGGGGCAAGCAGAGTAACAAAGATTTTAAAGAGCCAACCTAGGATATGGCTTACTAAACCAAAAACAAATGAGCATAATAACATAAAATGCATCAAATAATTACATGCATCTTATTTACGTAACATAATGAAAAAATAGAATTTTACATGAAATTCTATATTATTCTATATTATTTACCTTTCAGTTACATAAATTCTATTATTTAAAAAATGGGATAGGCTAACAGTGGAATTAATACTGAATAACAGCAGAATGAACCAATTATGAAAATATTGTTGTTTTGAGGACACATAAGATTTATTCTTTGATCAGTAGTTGATTCTTTTCAAACTCTCTAGTGGCTCTTTATATTTTGTAGGCTATATTATTTTATATTCTTAAGAAACATAAATATACTACTTTTAAAAAAGAATGAAAGTGCAATAAGAAATGGATATTACCTGCAGATAGTAAAAATAACAATGGCATGATTCCATTTGTCCTGTGATACAGTGGGATATTTTTACCCTGTTTCCTTTTCCAGTAATACTTATTTGAACTATCTGCAACCTTTAGGACATCCTTCTATTTTTCACATCATGGTAAACCTGAATTAGTCAAATGCATAATTCTGTTTCACTTTTGTGCTCTTATAAAGCCCACATTGCATTACACTACACAACCCTGGTATCCTTCCAACGTAGTGACACCAGCCAAATACCCTCTCAACACAAGCATTTCAGCAGGGAACATGTAGGAGTTTACTTACTAGCAAGAGCAAGATTTTAGATTTGTCGGATTTAGTTTCCAGCTCTCCAAATATGTTCATCCTCTTTGTATCTGCTTGGCTGCTTTTGAATAAACCAGCAGCATGTCTATCAGATCCACTGCATTTATAACTCAGCATTTAGGCAATTCATGGCCAATATATCCATCATTTTTAAAACTATATGAAGCATAGTGGATATCAGGATAAGTAAAACTTCTCTTTTTCAGGAAAAACACAGAGGTAATTCAAACTTAAGAAATAAAAAGCTGCATTCTAAGTAAGTTGCAGCTTTGGTTAAAAAAAAAAAAATTATAAGAATAAGAAAGACCTGTTGAACTTGCTGTCCTCTGGAGAGACATTTTTTTTTTCTTCCTTCAAAAGTAGACTTATTTCAAAAACACTAAGCTTATTTGTTTCCTTATGTGAGTTTTGTCACATCCTCTACACCTAATGTGGAACAACTTGGGGATAGTCAGTTCTCCTTTTCTACGTTCCTTGTGGCCTCTTCAAAGACCACCCAAGGGGTTTGAAGAAATGGCATATGCATTTCCGTTTTACTGCAATCCTTTTCTCCAATCTCATCCTCAACATATTTCAAAATTAGATAAAGCTATTCCTCTTGATCCACAGTTTGGAAATAGGACAGCCCAACATTTTAATCTATGTTCTATGCCAACAATAATCATACATATCTAAAATACTGATCTCTTTCCATTTCTACAAAGTCCAAAAATTTCACTATTTGTTTCTGTTCATTTGAAGAAGCTAAGTGACACAAAACTTTCATTATAAGAGCCTCAATACCACAGGTACAAATCACACCTTTTGAACATCGTTTTACAGGGCTTTCAACAGGTAAGATCTTCTCATTTTCTTTTAGTAAGAATCTCATATGCTGAACACAGTTTACCAAAATTTACATTTGTATTGTCTGCTACACATCCAGGTAGATGATCAAAATCTCACTCTTCCATGAGGATATATCAACAATCCTTTGTTTTACATTTCTGAAGTTTCATTAAAATCTTCAGAAAAATCAAGGAGACAATCTGCAACTCTATTTATCAAGTTCAAGTAATAAAGAGTTACAGAGAACTTTTTTATGCCACTGTGATTGGGGAATAACTTGATATACTGTGGAAAACATGGTTGTTGGTCAAATCTAAGAATTAACTCTGCCGTGTAAGGGATCAATACATCTGTTACTCCAAACTTCCCTATTTTGTTTGCCCATAGGACATTTTAATTGCAACATATGAATGGGGAAATATAAATTTAATCAGTTTCACAAGGTAATCAAAGAAAGAACATGATAAAACTGCTTGTTTGCATGCTATACTCAAGATAATTCAGAAACTGGTATATTCAACTGTGCATGGGTTTCTTCTTAGAAGACAAGAAAACTTTGGTTTACTTAGAAGTACTTGTCCATCTCATGCCAGAGCTGTGAGATTCAGTCTTCTTATATGCTTTTACATCTCCTTCTCCATGTCCAATTCCATATTCCTTTCTGCATCTCATGCAACATGTTCTGCTTTGATTACTTATCTCCCAAATCCAATTGAATGAGTCCTTCTATCAGTCACTGAAATAGCAATCACTTAGCCTTCTTTCCCTGGGATGCTTTCATTAGTATGATAATGATCCTCATTTTCATTATCTAGACTCTTAGAAAATATGGTCACTATCCTGACACAAAGCCCAAAAGTTAATGCATGGATGAAATCAAAGACAGATGGAATGTTTAACACTCATAATTACAATGTACTTCGGGTGTGCACTTAAATTGCATCAACTGGAGTGAAACAACAATGGTGGATCTTTTAGTAAGAGCCACAAGGCGTTTTTGCCAATATATAAGGAAAAAATAGTAACAGTAACTACAGAAGGTGGATATTTTCTGCTGCAAGCATTTGATGGTAAAACAGCATAGTTTTTGGAACCTGCATTTTGGGCTGCCATCTGGGTTTTGTGCCTTTTATCCCAAACTTCAGCATCTATCACCAAAATCCAAGACTTTTTAATATTCTGAAATACAAAAAACCAGGAATCCCAAGAGGCAGAACTTTTGAGTCCTAAAACCAGGACAGTTTCCAGGCACACTATTAGCAAGACTGCAGTATTAGCATAAATAATTGTGAGGTTTGAAATGGAAAAGAGGAATAAAACCTATAGTTTAATTATTAAGACCCAGTGAACAACTGAAGGAATAGGCTGCCTCTCCAGAAATGCACCTAGGAAGCTACAATCCACATCTGAAAATGGGTAGGAAAAAAATGTTCAAGAACTGACCAACTGGGTCTGCCCAAAGGCAGAGATGTTTTAGTCAATGTAGTGTCAAGAAAACTTAGAAGAGGAAAGATTTATTTTGGCTCAGGATTTCAGAGGATTCAGTTCATGACTGGCTGGCTCTACTGCTTGTGCCTTAGGTGAGGCAGAACATCATGGTGCAAGGGTGTGGTTGAGGGAAACTACTCAGTTCATGGCGGCCAGAAAGCAGAGTCAGGGAGAGGAGGAAAAGGAGAAAGGGAAGGGGAGAGAGGGGAGAGAGAGAAAAATATATAAATATGAATGAAGAGAAGATAAAACCTTCCTGGGTGTGCCCCCAGTGATCTATTTACTCCAACTAGGTCCCAAATGGAGGTTCATCCTGTTCATCAATGGATTCACCCACTGATGAGGTCAAGACCCTCCTGATCTAATGGCTTCCCCAGAACCCCATGTGAGCACAGTGAGACTTGAGGGGACATTCTAGAGCCAACTCACATTGGGAGAGACATTTAGATGAATTCAAAACCAACAGAACAAATTACCACGACTCCAAAAATGTAATCAGAACAAAACCTGGTCTAGGTGAGAACAATCTGGTCTTTACACCTCATTAAAGCTGCATTGTTTTTTTTTTTAATTAATTTTTATTGTTGGTTGTTCAAAACATTACATGGTTCTTGACATATCATATTTCACACTTTGATTCAAGTGGGATATGAACTCCCATTTTTACCCCGTATACAGATTGCAGAATCACATCAGTTGCACATCCATTGATTTACATATTGCCATACTGGTGTCTGTTGTATTCTGCTACCTTTCCTATCCTCTACTATCCCTCCTCCTCCCCTCCCCTCCCCTCTTCTCTCTCTACCCCCTCTACTGTAATTCATTTCTCCCCCTTATATTTTTCCCCCTTACCCCTCACTTCCTCTTGTATGTAATTTTGTATACCCCTGAGGGTCTCCTTCCATTTCCATGCAATTTCCCTTCTCTCTCCCTTTCCCTCCCACCTCTCATCCCTGTTTAATGTTCATCTTCTTCTCATGCTCTTCGTCCCTACTCTGTTCTTAGTTACTCTCCTTATATCAAAGAAGACATTTGGCATTTGTTTTTTAGGGATTGGCTAGCTTCACTTAGCATAATCTTCTCTAATGCCATCCATTTCCCTGCAAATTCTATGATTTTGTCATTTTTTAATGCAGAGTAATACTCCATTGTGTATAAATGCCACATTCTTAAAGTCCAGATAGAATACCACATTCTCCAAACTCCTACTTTACTGCATTGTGGTGTCTTTTTGTTTGTTTGTTTGTTTGACTGTTTATCATAAATAGAGCAACAACTTGTGATTCTTTTATCCCCACATGGATACCCCCACAAATGATCGGCTCATTTGAAAATGAGGGCTGGTAATTCTAATAAAGAACAGAGCTTTTTGTTCAGTGAAACTGGAAAACATATGAACATACTTGGCTAAACCCTGTGGAAGCATCATAAGCAACCACCTGTGTTCATTCATCAAGAAGACTCCAAGCTATATCTATAGTAGCTCTTACCAAACACAAAGAGATGCTCTGTCAATAAATCATGTGGTTAAATATATTTGAGGAATACTAGATTTAAAAAGTGTCCATCAGGATTCCTTACTGTAGATTTAGAGATTCCACAGTCATTGATGGACTTATATGCACTTATATGCAGAAGCAGTATAAGAAGTGAACAACTTCTATTTCCTGAATGTATTTGATCAGGCTTTTTTTTTTTTTTAACAATTTTGGAACATTTCTCTGAAATGATGTTCCATAGACTGTACTTTGGTATACACTTATATAAATATAATAACATATTAAAATGGGACTCTTTCAAGTTCAGCTGAAGCAGCAAGACAATAGAAATCAACTAGTCCCATAATCCAAAACTATATTGCCCATGAAGGATCTGAATTGGATATACAACCCCTAGCAAATCACATCTCTCCAAATTATTATTACTTTTTTAAAAAGCTGGATATACTGTAGAGGTATTTAGAAGTGGGAAGTAAGAATTTCTTCAAAAGAATTTTTAGGTGTGCTTACAATGACTCATCTCATGGGAAAGGGGGAGGGGTACACCTTTCATCTCAAGCAAATGAGAGGAGAGGGACTGTGGTGTCCCACTTGAACAGTTTGGTATTTCAGTTCATGTTTTCTACCATAACAAAATAACAGAGGCTGGGAGACTTTATAAAGACAACAGGCTTATTTTGGTACATAGTTCTGAAGGTTTAAGGTTAAGGGGACACATCTGGTAAAGGCCTTCTCATGGGCAGAGTTCCAACATGTCCTGGGGCATCACATAACAAGAAACAGGGAGGATGTGTGTGTATGTATATATAAGAAGAGGGAGAGATTTTATTTATTTATTTATATATATATATATATATATATATATATATATACACACACACACACACACACACACACACACACATACATACACACACATATACATACATACACACACATAAATATATATACACACAATTTTTATCAGACATATATATGCATATTTATATATATTATATGTGTGTCTTATCTCTCCCTCTTCTTATAAAGTCACCACGTTTCAGTCATGGGGCACCACACTGATGACCTCATCTAAATCAAAGACCACATCTCTAAATAATGTAGTCAGATTAAATTTCCATTCTTTTAATTCTCACCCTTTAAAACTTTTAATACATGAAGCCTTGGGAGAGATTCAACCATATCCACACTATTGCATTTGGTACGTGCATCCTGAATTTTGAGGTACAAATATCTAAATTACACCTAAGAAAGTTAACAGGTGAAAGACTATGGCTAATGCTCCTTGCTAGGTTGCTTTAAAAGACAGGGGGTGGGGGGGGCGTGATTGGAGAAGGAAACTATATATCACTATTAGTGGACTAAATATGCATATTTCTAAGAAGATGATGAGGGATAAGTACAAGGCAAAGCACGGTGAGTTAGACCTGAATCCTGCTCTGTTACAGACAGGGAGACCTTGGCAGAAGGAAGTTCTCATATACCCAAAACTTCTAAGGAGAAATCACAACTGTACAACTACAGGAGATTCACTTATCATCCCCAGAGAACCCCAGGAGTGGTAATCTCCAAAGTATTCAAGAAATAGCCTGCAAGGAAGAAAGGCCACACTTAAACTTCTGCCACTAGCAGAGCAAACAGAGCCAGATTGACCAGCCAAGCAAATCTGAACCTGTCCCTATCTCAATGTGTGGTGGACACCAAGACTTCCTATAAAGTATCCAAGAACAATCGTATCATTTTGTGACTCAGAAAACCACCATGAGGAGGAGGAAATCAGCCACTATCTTCAATTTTCATGGCAGTTTCATGTCCAGCATCTAAGTGACACTCAGGGTAAATTAGAAGGGGTGACTATTCCCATCCTTATTGAAGAAATAGCTCAGGATCCAATCTGACTTGATTTAGCTAAGCCTAAAAACTCAGGCACTGGCAGATCCAAGTGTCAGAGCTCCTGTCATCCAAACTCCTCCTTCAGTCCATTTCCCAACATATCACTATTTTTTTTCCTAAAGTACAGGATGCTAGGTCACTTTGCAAACACTAGAATCCATTTCTCTCATACTATTGGAAATAACTTCTCAGTAAATAACACTGAAATAATTACAACTGTTACACAGGGTTTTCAGATAGCAACATTGGCTTTGAAATAAAGTCAAAAATGGCATAAAACATTAGGACCCCAGGCACAGTGGATGAAAGCCATGCTCCAAAGTCATGCTGGCTGTTCTTTATAGCTCGGTAAATTTTGTGTTTTTTTCCTCTTAAATAATTTTAGATGGGGGTGGGGATCCCTTTGATTACACTAAAACAAATAAAATCTTGTGTATAAGGAATTCTTTTGGCATAAAATACAAGGTCTATTACCACGTTTTCTTCTTCTTCTCTCTCTTTTTTTTTTATTGGCACAAAATCTAAGAAAAGCCTCAAGGTGCAAATGATCTGCAGTCTATTTAACATCATGGTTATTTATTTTTATGGGACCTCATTATTGCTCTTTACCCTAAATTATAGGTACATTCTTGGCTCTGTTGGCTACTCTGCTGCAAGCTCCAGATACTGTTTTTTTTTTCCTATATTTCCAAATAATCTTCAATACTTCATCAAACATTCAACATCCCACTGATGATGTGTGATCCAAGGCAAGGATCTATGGAACCCAGCAGTTTAAGCCACAGCTGTGAGTCCCGTTCTCACCCAGGAAAAGTACCACATGTCTATCAAGATTTTGAGAAGAAATTCCCAGGATGCAAAATTTCACATGTAGTTCCCTGCTCCATGTTAGACTAGCATTTAAATGTCCAGGTTTCCATATTCTCACATGTTCACTTAACTAGTTATTATGCCATAATTATAAAATGGGCTGCCTTCTTACAAAGATTTGACACCATTTTTCTCTTCCTCATGACCATCCTCTAACCCATGTCACCTCACCTTCTCCATCCCAGTGGGAACCAAGCCTATAAGGCTCCTAATATCTCCAGACTGGAAAATTTTCCCAGGGATTTTTGTATTAAAAACAAAACCTTTTCTAGGTTGCTGCAGTTTAGGGCCAAATTTTCCAAGCCTTATAAGAAGAACAGCTTCAAGTAAAAACAACCACCCCTTGAATAGCAATAATAATCCCTTAATGAACAAATTAGTTTTTAGGCCATTCCAGTTTATTTCAGGTAAAATGATAAATGATAAGGGGCTAAAGAAATGTAAGATATTTATTTCCATTATTATTTTAAAGCTGTCCCTTTCTCTAACCAAAAAAAAAAAAAAAATTCACTCAAGCTGTAAAGTTGGGTTTAGGTATCAAAACAGTGAAATTGTTCCTAACCCTATAAGCACAGTTAACCAATCCCTTCTTTGAGGTCTCCCAAGTCTCTGTTTATACTATTCTATGCCATTGGGGTCAATTCTGCACTTCACTAAAATTTCCCCATCTCTGATGTCTTCATTGAGTTCTTATAAACCCAAAATATATTACTGAATTGAGCCCTCAATAACCCTATGAAAAAGGAAATGATGTTATTATTACCACTTTTTATAGACAAAGCAAACAGCCTCAGAAAAGCAAAGCGGTCTTCCCCAAATGTAGGGCTAGGTAAGAGAAAATCAGACTTAAAACCCTAAGTTGCAATGTTGGTGTGAGGATATTGCACTTCCTGTCTTTGGGAACATCTTCCAGAGAATGTTTGCTGTGAGCTCAAAATAATGAAGCTTTGACTATTTAGTGTTGCTTACCAATGACTTAAAAAAAAATTTTTTTTTTTTGAAGAAACAAATTCTACCTATCTTTCATGGCAAAAGGATGCATATACCAACAAATGAGAAAGAGAGAGAAGAGAGATAGAGGGAAAGGAAAGAAGGAAAAGAGAGCTGCATGAGTGAGCATGGCCATGCCAGGGGAAACACTGTAGTTATGAAGACCCACCTTCCAATTTTATACGACACTGGTATCCCTCATTTACGTTCCTGCAAAACTGCCAGTTGTATCTTTATTATGAAAAAGGAACTTGAAGAATTAATTTGTATATTAATCTGGCAACCTGCAACTTGCTGAATTCACTTAGTACTTCCAATAACTTGTTGTAGACTCTGTCACATTTTCTACATACATGTTAATTTCACCTGTGAATAAAAACTGTTTTACTTCTTCCTTCCCAGTTTGGATGACTGTCATTTCTTTCTTCTCCTTCTCCTTCTTTATTTTTTTCTCCCCTCCCCTTCCTCTACTGGCTGAAACCTCCAGTACCAGCTTAGTAGAAGAAACACACACATATTTGAACATTTTTTAACAATAAAAATGACTGAGGGTTTTGCAGGCATTGAGGAAAATCCATGGATGTTAAAGGTGAGTTAAGCATCGTCCTCACACTATTGATACCATATCCCAGTGGAGGAGCTCTGCTTACTGCTAAGACAGAAAGTCAGACAGGCGTGGAAAAAGGAGAGCAGGATGGATTGTTGAATACTAAAAACAATAACAGCAATAGAAGCCCTAACGCCTACAGAAGGACGAATATGGGCCAGGCACAATTCAAAGTCCCTGATACCTATGAACTCATTCTACTCTTTCAACTTACCTCCAGTTTATAGGTAGGAAATTCGAGACAGAAGGAAAATAAGTAACTTGTGTCTCTATAGCCAATGGCTCTTAAATGCTACATTAGAGTACCTTTGTTTACCAGCTCTTCATGAGCACGTATTGAATGTCCACTCTTTGCTAACTACTCTGTCACTTTCAATTAATTTAGTTATCACAGTAGTACTTTCCAGTTTATAAAAGTTATGATCACATTTGTGCCTGAAATGCCAAAAAGGACCTGAGATTTTATTCACTAGACAAAGGAGAACTTTTATCAGTTTTTGAGAAGAGGAAAAATGTGAGAGGAAAGAGGTGTTTGGGGAAGGCCATGACAGTGTGTGTTCCATGAGTTCCCTGGGGTACATCTGCAGGCACCGGAGTCAGGATCCTCCACATTCACCTCCCAACCCGTGAGCCCTTCCCTTCAAGCTCATCTGCCAGTTGGAAACAGTCCTGATTTAAATAATGTTCCTGGAGGGAATTCCCAGAAGAGAAGAAATAATAAAAATATTTCTATGTCACTTCTTTTCCCTGCATTTAACTTTCAGGAATATTTTTGTTAACTGGGAAGAGGACACTGAGGAACCATTATCACTGATACAAGGAGAAAACGGATGGAAGATTTCCTCAGCCACGTCTCCTCAGTGTCAACAGTTTAACTAAACATATAGTAGTCATAACCTCATCAGTGTTAAATTTTCAAGATTTCTGGCACATATCTCTTCATCTCCCTCATTAAGTTTATGGAGTGTTCTTTGGTACATTTGCTCAGTATGAGGATTTCACTTTCAACTAGCACATCTTAGAGGTGAACAGGGGAATGATTTTTTCTGCCTTGAATAGTTAGCAAAATAAGAGAATATATGGAATGAACTGATGCCCTAAGCCAGGTACTTGGCAAGTAATGGTAGATAGGTTTGACCTCCTCCAACACAATTCTGCTCATCCACCAGGGGTGGGTCCAACACAGATCGGCCAACTTCCTATCTAGGAACTCCCTTCATTCAGAATTGGAATCCCCTGTCAGGATAGCTACTCCTAAATAAGCACCCCAAACCCAAATTTATCCCAGGAACATTTTATTTTATCTTAATTGTAACACTGTTAGCATTATGTGCTTAAATATCTCCAACAAAATGATTATTAAAAAAGATCATCCAGGCAATTATTTAAACGATAGTAAGCTTGATCTGTCTTCTCTCCCAGGGGTATCTGATTTTATAGAGGAGTACCCAGAGTTGGGAATGTCTTAACTTAGAGAATAAGTTTACCTGTAGCAGGTGAGGGAGATGGGTACAGTGGAGCTTCAAGATGGAACCATTTCCAAGAACCTGTCAAATTTGACCTGTAAGAAACACTTAGCTCCACCAATGTAACACAAGGAGATAATACTGACCTCACACGATTGTGAGGATAAACAGGTTGATTAGTGATTGTTATTCACCTTTCAGAAAGCTTGAGAGTATCACACAAAAGTGAGGATATTTTCCCATATTTATATTGGTGCATTATAGTAACAGAAATCAGGATTTTTTTCTTTTTTTTTTTTTTTCTTTTTGGGGGTATTGAAGCTCGAGGGGCTTAACCACTGAATCACTTCTTAGTACCACTACCGCCCCCCACCCTTTTTTTAGTACCAGGGATTGACCTCAAGGTCACTCAATCACTGAGTCACATCCCCAGCCTTATTTTATATTTTATTTAGAGACCAGGTCTGAGTTGCTTAGCACCTCACCATTGCTGAGCTGGCTTTGAACTCATGATCCTCCTGCCTCAGCCTGTAGAGCCACTGGGATTACAGGCATAACCATGCCTGGCCAGAAGTAAGGGTTTTTAATGACTTCTGTGCTTTGCTTTTTATATGAGTAAACTTATCTACCTAACAGGTAACTCGGTCTGTATATATGGGGCCTGAAGGGGTAAGAAACCACAGATTAAACATCCTATCTCTTAATTTTCAACCACCCACAAAATATGCCCCCCCCCCCGGTTTCTTGGATGAGTTAAAGAGCTACCACTTTGAACACTGGCAGCACAGGTCTTCCAGGTTCTATTCACAAGATGGCTGCATCAATATCGTGTGACCCAGGGAAGTCTGAAATACCACTGGACCAATTCAAGGGTAACAATGTGCTCTTAGTCCTAAAATAAATAACTGAACCAAGAAGGAAACTACCTGAGGCAAATGAACTTGCTGTTGTTTCACTTGGAACCAGAGCTCTGCTTCCAGCCTTCGCCTTTATATTATTACCCCCAAATGGGGTTTCGTGAACTTTCAAGTGTCACTATCTGGTGACCAAGATGCTAACACATCAGCCTGTGCCTCCTTTCACTATCTTTCATCCCTAGGTTGCTCAACCCCCTATTAGAAGTCTACTCGATTAGAAGGCAGGCAGTTCTAAGGCTGTGGGGATAAACTAAACTATGAAAATATGAGGATCTGATCAATTCCCAATCACAGCAAAGTGGCACAGAAACATAATACTGAAGAACACAGGAAGTATGCCGGTACATCTGCTTCGTTTACAGAAGAGAGAAATGAGGCCAGGGCTTCAAGCCACCTGCTGGTGTGATGAGACAGATCTGAAATATGGACTTGGATCTAGTGCACTGTCTACTGGACCATAGAGCTCCCCTCCTCATCAGTCGTGTAAGCCATCATCACCAACGTGGCCGGTAGATGCCCTTCTTTATAGCTACCCTGTCTTTCATTGTTCCCTAGGAGTTAATGAAAGTCTTATATTCTCACCCACATTTTAACCTACTCCCTCTGCTAACCTAGATCTTCTATTTGCTGCTTAGGTTTCAAGGCAGTGCTGTTGCCTAACAAGCCTTTCTTCAACACATTTTCAAATGCGCGAGGGAATGAATGAGTAACTGGCTGCCAGCACTGGTCTAGTCTGTAAGCTTAGACTTCAACGTTCTGTCTTCAGAGGGAACCATGAGGTGCAGAGGACAGCTTCTGCAATTCACTAGCACCCTGAGCCACCTTTGGTATGTTCTATGGCTTATAAAAGCCACAGTGGTTGGGCTGGGAGAGACAAGAGGACCCCTCCTAATATGGCCCAGAGAAAAGCTGTACCTTCCTGGACCTCTTCTGGTGATATGGCTGAAGATGCGAAGCACAGAACACAGCTCTGATTGGATGCCAAACATCTGCACTCAAAACCAAATAACAGTTGTTATTCAAAGAAAATCAAACTGACAGATATTTTCAATGCCTACTATGTGCATCCAAACAACTGAGATTAGACAGGTATCATTTAAGTCCTACCCAACTCCCATATCCCCCTGCTCTGTGTGCCAGATGCCTGATGTTACACTAATCACATATTCATGTTTTGAACTGAGCATCTGTTGACATTTGTTGATGTGCAGATAAAATCAAAGTTATGAATTATTTCACTGGAATTTCATGGTACTCTTGTTACACTCTCTCGTAGAGGCTGAGGCCAGTCTCCTCTATGCCTTCAACCATTTTTAAGAGGGTGGTTCCTTCTGGCCCCTGAGCTATCAGAAAGCAGGGAGCTGTGGGCCTGGGCTCTCTTCCATTGCTCCAGGGGGATATTCAGGTGAGCACACCACCAGAGGCATCGTCTTTCTAAAGTCCAAGTTTAGTCGCCACCAGCTTAAGAGTACTCAATGCCACGAGGGAACCCTGTACCATCTGGTACCTGGGGTGCTTCGAGAACAAAGGTAGAATATCCCTTGTTTCTGGACATCCTAAAGGTAACAAGACATCTTGGCTGACAAACATGATTCTGTATTCTTTTATAAAGCATGCTATATCTGACAAAAGGTAATGCACATTCAGTTGCCTTGTTACTGGAGTTTCTCCTGTGAGGACAGCCGGGCCTTTACTAACACCACACCAGGTACTGCAGTCACAAAATGGAAAAAAGCCAACGGATTTGCTCATAGCTTGCTTTAGGCCATTTATTGTTCACATCCTTCACTGAGAAAAATAACCAGTCAGGGGAGGGTGGGAGGACCCTTCCATATGTGATGGCCAGTCTCTGGTTTTCCAACGTCCCCTGGCTGTTGTCATTCAACTGTAGTATTCTTTGTATGCGCTACAGGTGTTGGGACAGTGTTTGTCTTTCCTGTTTTCATGAGAGCTCTAAGTGCCTCAAAATCAAGAGGTTCTTCCAGAGGCCTCACACCCCACCTAGCAGAAGGATCTAAGGAGTTTGCAGGTAGGGAAGGAAGAAATCACTAAGGAGAGGCTCTCTGGTCACCTTCCTAAAGGGAGGCAGAAGGCAGGAAGAGCTGGAGAGATGGGGCACTAGGCCCTTGGCTTTGAAGTTCCCTTCTTGAAAGTATAATTAACTGAGACCCTTTTGGTGGTTTTGCACTTGCTCTACCCACTGGAAAGGGTGATCCCTGCAACCAGCATACTCCACGAGCCACCCTGTTCCCTTATTGCCCATGCTTAGCCAAGAGAAAGCATACTGTGGGATGCTTTGTTCCAGAGCTTCAGTTCTGAGTCTCTGCTTCCTTTCCTGGGTGTATAAACAGGCCTGGAAAACCCAGAGGAAGCTTAAAACTCCCCTGTGTATGGTTCCATCACAAGATGCCCCTCAAGTGGAGGTCCCTACACCATGCATGGCTTCATTAGCGAAGCCTGGGTCAGATTTTCATCCTGCTAACACAAAGCCTGCATTTATGGAAACTCCGTATGTATATTCTCACCTTTAAATCTAGAGCTTAGATCAAGCTCTGAAGGACCTCTCTCTTCTAAGTCCCACTCTGATTCTCCTGGCTGTATTC
The DNA here is from genome assembly GCF_048772815.1 of Callospermophilus lateralis. NCBI lineage: Eukaryota > Metazoa > Chordata > Mammalia > Rodentia > Sciuridae > Callospermophilus > Callospermophilus lateralis. Next base: position 47,822,386 of record NC_135319.1, on the reverse strand, counting down.
AAGAAGCAAGTTGTCAAGATTGTTTCACCAAAAATAATACTTTCAACCCAAAAGTTCAAGTTGGTTTTTACTTCTCTTGGTTCCACCCCAACCAGCCATGGCCTTTCAGAGGCAAAGAAGAGACTGGTATTCACTATTTTTCTGCCTTGCCAATTTCTCCTGCTTACACTCAGAACTTCATTGTACCATTCTCATTTGATTCTTGCTTCCTCAGTCTTCCATTCACCAGTTTTGTTGTTATCAACCTCACCCATCCACCATATGACACAAAGACAAAATTTCCAAAACCACCCTTTGCACCCTCCCCACACCAACTCTTCTGTGGAAATATGTGACCCAAAGATGACCCTGGGATACATGCTGGAATTTCTTTACCATAGAAGAATTATTTCTGCAAAAAATTTTCAAGTTGTCATTTTCATTTAAAAAATAAGATGATAAAAAGCAAACGCACAAGTCATTATTTGTAAAATGCCTACAGATGATGAGGAGGAATGCATATCAATATGTATACACATGCGTGCATGTGAGCGAGTGGCCACATGTGCACATGTCACCCATGGAGACTGAGACGACCTCTCAGATGAAGACAGTAATTGAATACTAAGGAAAATGTCAAGAATCAAGAGTGAAATAAAATTTCTTCTAGCGTTACTTTCCATCAATCCCTCCAGATTAAAAAAAAATACAAAGTTTTCTCAGAATTCCACTTGAATTTGATACCTAAATTAGCTTTAAAAGGCAGTCACACGGGTGGCAGAAATGCAAGGGTTACTAAGCAGGGGTCTCCTTGTGGTATGAAAATGATCGCTAGCTAGAAAGGGGGATTTTCTAGTCCTCTTCTGGTATTGCTTAGCTAAATAAACTCTGACACCTTGGTGCCTCAATGCTTGATAGCTTAGATTCCTTCCAGGGGTAACCAGTGTTTTGTGGTTATATTATGCTGGGAGCCATCAGCCAAGTAGGTATGACAAATTCCTTGCCAGCTTACTCCCATGCTGTCTAGTGGAAGGACTTCTGAAAGGTGACCTTGCTCAAGGACCAGGGCAGGATCCGTGTTTAGGGTGTTCCCCCTTTAGAATAGGGCAATTTAGCATAATAGGAGAGTAGGGTGTTTCCCCTTTAGAATAGGGTGGTTTAGTAATAGGAGATTAGGGTGTTCCTCTTTTGGAATAGGGCGTATCCTGCTGCTGAGTTCCTCTTGAGTGCTTAGGGTCAGACAGTATTTTTTGAGAGACAGAAGCCCATGCGGTGTGGATTTAGGCAGGAGTGGATTTGGGCGGATTGGATTTGGGCAGAGAACGTGGATTCCCCCAGAGCGTGTTTGTAGACGGCCGGTGTGAGTTCGGGAATAAAGAATTGCTGTTTGAATCTACAAGCTGTGTGGAGACTCGTGATTTGTGCCCAGCCGAGAGACTGCGGCAATATTATTTAAAATTTATGTGAATATTTGGAGTAATGACTACCATATCCATCAGGGCCATCACCACCACCACGGCTCATCCTGACTTCTCTTATTTCTAGAACAATTCACAACTGCCCAGTTATAGTTATAACTTAACAAGTGAACAAATCAGGGCTTTCCTAATTCTATAAGAAGCAATACAGACAGATTCTAGATTTTAGTGACTTAACATGTTTGGAAGGTGCCCCTTGTCAACTTCTCAAGCCCCAAAGCTCAGGACAAGGTGGTCTGACCTCTACCGATGGTAGACCCTTCTAATTGGGTTTCCAAAACAGCTGTCAAGGGGAATAATGGAAATTCCAAGAAAAGCTTGAATTTCAAAGAACTCGGGCTTCACATGTAGCCTTGAATTTGAACCAGGTTCAGACTTTTCAAATGTTATTCCAAATGTTCCCTAGCCCGATAATTTAGGCATGGACCCAGTGCTAATTCAATGTCCCTTCCTTGCACAATCAACATGGATGCAACTCTCAGCTTATGAAGCTGGAAAAATCATTCCTCCATATTCAAAAAATTAGACTCGGCTCTTCAACTCAAATATATCTTGAATGAGAAGGCCTTTTGGGAGGTAGAATGGTAAGTGTTTCAAAATCACTAACTTTCAAAACACACAGGCCAGGAAGAACTTTAAATACTGAAGCAAGAGAAGTCAACATTGGAGAACTACCTACATATGTCCTTTGTATGCTTCCTCAGATACAGTTGTTGGCACATAGCATTTACTCAGTATTTATTCCACTAAATCAATCCATTCTCATATTGAACAAATTTATGTTCACTTAAAGGGATCCATAATCTCTTGGTAACCTGATACTGTGCTCCTTACAATTTCTTTAAGGGCAAGTTCTGGGTTTAGAATATTGGTATCTTTCTCCCACCTCATTCATAAAGCCTTCCCTGACAACCCCAGTCCACCCTACTCTCATTTTTTTCTGGCTCCCTATTATACTTATTCCCAGTTTTACTCACTTTGGCACATGAACAATACCTTATCTTGCCATGTAAAATGTGTTTCATAAACACATCATCCTTCCTAAGAGCCCATAAGCTCCTCAAGGGCAAAGACCAGGTTTGATATTTATTTTCTATGTCCCATGGTGCACAACATAATATGACGCCCAAAGCAGGCTCTGAACACATACCTGTTGAACCGAGGTGAACTTTGTGGACAGCACTCCATTGCCCATGATGATTTTGTTTCAAGAATTATCAAAAGGCACACTTGGCTGCTTCCCCCACTCATTTCACCCAGATTAAGCCCATAGGCTTCTACATTTAAAATGCTAGTTAGAAAGTAGAGAAGCAGAAAGCAGCTGGTCATTTTCAAAACAGAGCTTGTATTTCAGCACTGGACTGTGGGATTTGATGGATAATCACTACTAACTTGTGGCCAAACCCTTCAGTGTTATCCGGAATAAAAAGTAACCCAAAGATATGCTAAATATCAACTTCCAATTACTTTCCTGTGACACATTTCTGCCACTTGGGAAAACCCCAAGGGATCCATTATCGCTTATCAGCTCAGATCTGGCTTACCTTTCACACAGGTAATACTCACCAGCCCCCTCATCAGCCTCAATATGACAAATGTCCTCCTTTGACACTCAGATTCTCTTTGGAAGTCCTCAATATAGGTTTACACTGTCACCAGAGACCCTGGCCAAAGTGTGAAAGGCCTTTTAATATTACACCCTGGACCATATGTGTCAGGGTGGGACACAGATAACTCCAACACCTGCAGCTAGTTGTTGTCATAGTTTCCCAAGCCTTAATTTGCATTGGGATGTTGAATGCAGGAACAAAGGCGCCTGCAGAGGTTTTGCAACTTCAACTGCAACCAGAGAGGAAATAAATAAGAGTCCCTAAAGTCTTAACTGTGATACTCAAAACACAGAACAGCATTTCCATCCTCCAGATCACAGAAAGCAGAACACAGACTAATTTTAAAAATCTTTGATATTAGAGATGTTAAAATAGAGGATCTGCAGAATACCAGAAATCACATGTCCCCTTTACTACAAAGTAACGGAACAGAATTTGAGAAACGTAGGAAATATCTCTGGATCCATAAATCAGCCCAGTTGGAGGAAAATGCAAACGGCCAGCACCTGGAAAGAGCTTCATCTGGAGCAGGAGAGCAACCTAAAAAATCAAACTTTGGGCCAAGGCTTCAGACTGGGCTCTATGATTAATGACATGAGCAAAAGGTCTCAGTCAAGGCTAAACAATTAACTTGCTCCCTCAGCATCCCAGAACTCTCCACAGCATAACTAGGTCTTCCCTGATGATTGTATGTATTTACCAAAATGTAAGCTAGTCTGGGGAGCCTTGAATGTGTCATCATCAGACTGTGCCTGACAATCGGGAGGGCCCTGGCATTTGTCAGGATGACTTTAGTCAAATCATGTGTGTTGACTCTGCATGCATGTCTCAACCTTTCAGTTCCTTTTCAAGTTTAAGAACCATCTTAAATGAGGCAACGTCTTTGGCCTTGATCTGATCTGTTGGGGGTGGAGGCGGGGTCCACAGCTCTGAGATTACAAATGGACAGCATATGGCCTGGCTTGTTTCTGGTCACTCCCAAAAAAGTTCTAAGGGAATTGAACGTCCATGAGATTAATGGTTCCCTCCTGTCCTGCCTTTATCCTCTGGAATAGGTTTCTCTAATCTTTTTCAGATCTCCTAAAGCATTTACATTCAACCCATTACTCCTCTTGAGTCTACAGTTCAGACTTAGAGAAGACCTGCTAGAACCCAAGGAAGTCCCCAAACCACTTGCCCTTTCTCCTGCAGGGTGGGTCTGTAGAGGAAAAAGCAAGGTGGGGATCCTAGAACCTAATTTTCAATATGAAGATGACCTAGAAAAGAAATACCCAAGGAATCCAGTCTGCACATTGGATCTTCCAAAACTGTTTCACTTGGGATAAATGGGCCCACTGAAAGTGGATATGACCCCACCAGGGCAGGATTTGAAGGGTTCCGAGTCATCATGTCAAAGAACATCTGCCCCACTGACCTGCCAGAGGGGCTGCTCCTTCTGCCTCCCCTACTCCAATTCCATCCGCAACCACTTCAGGGACCTGCCTTTAGGAGTCTTATTCAAAACAACAATATTGATAATAATAATAATCATAGAAGCAGCAGCAGAAGCAGCAATAACACATATAGCACTTTCTGTGGGCCAGGAATTTTTTGAAAGACTACTTATATTGACCTATACAATCCTCACAACAACTCTCTTTAAGTTAAATGTTACTGTTACCCCATGTTAGAGGGTGAGAAGCACAGAGTAGACAAGCAACTTGTGGAAGGTCACAAAGCCAGTGAGTAACAGTGCCATGGTTCAAACACAGGCTTCAGTCTTCCTTGCTCAATACTACACTAGACTGCTCCTCTGCTCTGGAGGCAGGGATCCCAGCCTCCATTGCAGATGAGGTTAGAGAAATGATCCTTCTATCAGTCAGGCCGCTGGATTCTGTTTCTGCTAGTCAAGGTGTAATGAGCACTGAATCTTGAAGACTTAGTTGTCCTCAACTGTAAAATTAGCAGGATCGTAAGACCTACCCTCGTAGGGTTTGTGAGGATTGGTGAGATAATGCATAGGCCCTAGCACTGTGCCTAGGAAAGGGTAGACACAGACTGATGGCAACTGTGGCTATTACTGATTACATCTGTAAATACCAACTAATGGGAAACTACAGGGTTGGAGAAGATGAGGCAGAGACCACCACATGTTGATAGGCAGATCAATGTGGCGACCCCAGAGAAACAAAAATATCAGGATACTAACACGCACTGGTGAGAGTCACCTACCTTTCTAGATCCACCTGATTTATGTAGCCTCTATGTTAGCTCATTTCCATGTGAAAAGGAATTCTATTTTTCAAAATATACTACATCAAAGAAAAAAAAAAGGAGAGGAAAAATATCCAGACTGGGGAAATAAGAATAATTTTCCTTAAATTCCTGGTACAAAAGCAAGACAGCAATGTGCCCTTAGTGGCCTGTGTGGCTGTGCCGGGGTGAACTGAGGAGCTGCATCCTTCATTCTGCATGTCCTCCACGCTCTTGCCAACCCCTGACACATCACATTCTTTGCATCAATAAGGGCTGGTGCCAGGACACACTAAATTGCCTTTGACTACATTTAACTGATCTAGTATTTTTTTATGATTCTTTCTTGTTGTACCATTTTTCACTTTTGACTTTATAATTCTCTGCTGACTTTAAATAAAGCTTTACCAGTCTACCCTAGGTGGTTTTTAATAGAGATTTAGGGCCTAGGTTGTGTTGTGGTTTGGATTCAGATTCTACTCCAGCAACAAGGGGAAATTAACTAGGTGGTTTCATCTCAAGTGCCCATTTATACTCGGAAGGGACAGAGAGTTTATCTTCTTCCAAGCCTTGTAATCATGACACTACAAAGTGATATTCAAGAAATAAAAAATTATGTAGCAATAGCCTCCACACCACAAAACCACTACACAGTGTCCCTACAGCCCCAGATGGCTAGGATAATATAAAGACAGCCATGGAATTACTTGCTGAGTGACAGGGAGGATTTTGACCACATTCTGTCTTACGCCAAAGACCAGACTTGTTCTCCTGAAGATGGGGAACTCAAATGACCCTACACCAACCATGCCAGCTCCTCCTGCTGTTCTTTCTCCCCTCTGCTATCCCTGGTCCCCACTGCCTCCTGCCCAGATGAAACACTGAATCCAGTGGGCCCTCCATCCCCAGAAGAGGCACATGACTAAAAGAAACCAAGTCAGACAAAAAAGTCAAGTCTTTCCAACAGACGCACATGTCTTTGTTAAAGAATTACCTTGTGTTAATATTTTTCTTGAAAATATGAAATCGGCAAATCAGTAAGATTTGAGTTTTGTCTTCTTCATCATCATGCAAGGCTTGCTTCTTACAAAGGAATAGATAAAACTATTATAGCTAGGTAACTTATGGAAGCAATAGTTTAAAAAAATCTATATACCCATTACCTAACTTAAAAATAAATAATCCTCTGTTTTTTTTCTATCAGAGGAGATTTCCTTGCCTCCACCTACCATTGGTGATAAATGTTACTGAATTTTTTTAAAATTCTGATGGTTTTCCTCATAGATGAGCTGCATAATGTTTTCTTTTACATTTTTGAACTTTATATAAATACAATGATATGGTATCATCCACTGGGTTTCTCTACTTTTCTTGATTTAGTAGACTTCCCCAGGCTGAATGTTACTTCACTTTACATAATCAACTGAGTCATTTCCTTTTTTTTTTTTTTTTTGGCCTGTTTTTTTTGTTTTGTTTTATTATTACAAATGCAGCTATGGATATAGTTCATATTGATCTGAGCATGTACAATAGCTTTTCCTGGGTTAGAGTCTTAGGAGCATAATTTCTGTATCTTAGACCTGTTGTATATTCAAAATGACTAGAAAATAATAAATTATTTCCCAACATAGATACACTAGTTTACTCTCCCACCAAAATAGCCTTTTGAGTTTCTGTAGCACTACACGTTGTCAGCACTTGGTATTGTCAAATTTTTAAAAATTTGCTGTGCCAAGGTCTCTCACTGAGTTGCTTAGCACCTTGCTTTTGCTGAGACTGGCTTTGAACTTGTGATCCTTCTCCCTCAGCTTCCTAAGCCGCAGGGATTATAGGCATGTGCTACCATGCCTAGCCCTGTATCTGTTTTTGTTTTGTTTTGTTTTTATAGACAATCTTTAAGTGACTTTGACATAGTTTGAAATGAAATTGTTTGTTCAAAAGAACCACGAAATGCAGTTTCTATAGAGAGCAGGTAGGAGTCAACATCTTCATAAAAAGATCCTTGGGATGCAGGTATGTCAGAGTCAGCACACCCATATGTATACCTGCATCAGCTCTCCATCCTTATTCATGCAGCAGGAGAGGCAAGCAGTTCCCCTGAGCCGAATCTGGCTCCTCACCTGTTTTTATAAATAAAGTTTTATTGGAACACAGCCATGCCTATTTGCTTCCATGCTGCCTCTGAATACTTCCACACTGCACGACAGAGAAGTTGAGTAGTCACAGCAAAGACCATCCATCCAGCCTGCAAAGCCTAAAATGCTTATTATCTGGTCCTTTACAGTAAAAGGTCACCGACCCGTGACTCAGAGCCTCTCCATGTGCAGGTACGGATGCTTCACATCAACATGTCCTCTCCATTCTCTTCCTCCCTGTTATGGTTTGGATCAAAAATGTCCCCCAAAGGTCATGCTAAAGTCATGATCAAAAATGTCCCCCAAAGGCCATGCTAAAGGCATGATCGTCAGGCTGTGGCACTACTGGGAAGCTTCATGGGGTAGGGTCAAGTTAGAGGAAGTAGCTCACTGTAACATGTCCTTGAAGAAGAAATATTGTTTTAATTCCTAGAATCACATATATTCATATTCTCTTTCCCTCTCAATCTCTGTGTGTGTGTGTGTGTGTGTGTGTGTGTGTGTGTGTGAGTGTGTGTCTTGGCTGCCCTGAGGTGAGTAGGTTTGCTCTGCCACCTGCTCCCCACCATTATAGTCTGTTGACTGCAAGCCCACAGGGTGAGGCCAAGTAACCACAAATTGAAAACTCTGAAACCATGAGTCAAAATAAATCCTTCCTCCTTAAATTGTTATTCTCAGGTATTTTGCCACAGCCACGGAAGGCTGACTAACACACTCTTGAATGCCATTCAACATAAAATGGCACCTTCCACAAAGGTAATCTGGATAAAAACCGAGGAGTCATTTCAAGTTCTTCCCTCCCATCACCAAGAACAATCAATCCATGATACAACACAAGTATTTATCCTTCTCGACACTTCTCTGTGAAGTCCTCTTATGTAGACCACTGCCATCTCCTTGTTCACTCTTTTTTTTTTTTTTTTGGTACTTGAGATGGAGACCAGGGACAATAAACCACTGAGCCACATCCCCAGCCCTTTTTAAAAATATTTTACTTAGAGACAAGTGTTGAGAGCCACAGCCAAAAGGGCCCCAGCAAATTTCCAGCTGCCAGCAAACTTCCAGCTGCCAGCTGATGATTGGCTCACAGAAGCCCCAGCAAACTTCTAGCTGCCAGATGATTGGCTCCTCTGCAGTGATGCTCACTGGGCTGTCTCCCCACTCTTTCAGACCACGGAGCTGTTCATTGGGGGACTTTTTTTTTGGCTCCGCCCATGCGACCCAGCCAATCAGCCTCAAGAGCAGGAGGAGGGGGGGCGTTGAGAGGCTTGTGGGAAGCTGGTGGTGGCAGTTGGGCTCTGAGGGAATTCCTGAAGAGTTCCTGTGGTGTGGCGTGTGTTCTAAATAAAGCTCATTTCTGCTTGACAAGTGGCTCCTGAATTGTGCCCAGCCAGACTGCAGCAGACAAGAGTCTCACTGAGTTGCTTAGTGCCTCACTAAGTTGCTGAGGCTGGCTCTGAACTCTCAATCCTCCTGCCTCAGCCTCCAGAGCCACTTCATTGTTCACATCTTATGTGGACTTAACCCTCCAACTAAGGACCAAAACGTATTTGCCCAATTTTCCCAAACAAATGCTATTTCACAGCACTTATTTAAATTTCTGTCCACTATCTCTTCCTAAACTCTTAAGTTCCTTGAGAGTAGAGGCCTCTGCCATGGCTGCACATAGTACAGTACCTTACACAGCAAATACTCAATAATAACTTAGCCTCCTGAAGGCTTCTCAGTCCCTCTCAGAAACTACTGAGAGTTTGATGAGGCAAGACAGTTGACAGTTGCAACTGCCATCTGACTAGTCAGGAGGGCTTAGAAATAATCCCTACTCTCCTAAAGCTCATGACCAGTAGGACTAGGAGAAAGAGACTCTTGTTAATATTGCTTAATGCGGTGCTCCTTGAATTTCTGTGTGCAGAAGTATCACCAAAAGAGCTTATTAAAAATAACAGATGCCCCAGGCCCACTGAATCAGAATGCCTAGAAATAGATGCTTAAGCACTTTCACTTTCTAGATGTTCTATAGGAGAATCTTACTAAGATTTGAGAAGCACATATTTAATGATAGCTTTTTGAATACAACTTCCCAGTTCTACCCCACCCTGCCACACTATCCCTATAGACAGCCAACACTGCACAGCACCCCACCCCACCCCACCACCCTTTTCTTGGGTACCAGATATTCCTTAAGTCTGTGTGCCCTCCTCCAGTGGCCAAGAAGCCTGATTTGGGGAGATAACTGTATCCCTCACTCAGAGCTGCATTTTGATTGCCAGTCTCTGTTTTTCATTGAACTGGTAGCATTCCTGGCTAATGATGGGGCTGATCCCCTACACCAAGCATCTTTACTGCTTGGAATAACTCAATCAAGAATCTCCTGCCATATCTTAGTATCATTCCCTCATATGCATCATACATTTTAATTCTTGCCTTGGGGAAGCAAACTACAAACATTTGTACAATGCATATATTATCAGAATTCTTGTTTTAATTTTTACTGCCCTCTTCATTTTCAACATATTACAGATCATCTAATATGTAAAAAAAAAAAAAAAAGTTAATAGAAGGATGAGACCAATGACAATACCAACAAAATGCTGTTAGTATTTATTAGAGATTTTTCTTATTAGACTTAATTTTTTCCTAAATTGCATGTGACCCATTATCATTTTGCTTGGTGGATAATATAACAAAACACAATTACCAGTCCATTTTATTCAAAGAGAACATCTAATGTTCTTTGGGTTTTATAACACCAAGCATAGCACAAATTTAAGGAATTTTTCCAGTGTTGCACTCAGTGATTTTTAGGGGTCTATTTTCCCCAGAGGCATGTAAGTACTAAAATTGCATTGGATTGCGTTTTGCTCTCAGCAGGTGAGAAAGTGCATAGTCAATGGGTTATTTGCCATTCTTTATTTCCATTTTATGCAGTCACAAGGAAGTATCTCTCAGGTGGTTGTTGAAGTTTACTAGACACTCAGGAGCCATCTTGTGCTTTCTCTAAATGGCATTTATAATCTATAACCAACGGGGTCGTCTCTGAAGTCATTGGTATAGCACACCTACAGTCCGCTCAAGTTAATTCTCTGAGACCTTCTGCGATGAGATTCCAGCATGGGAAGAAACTACACCATGTACCTAAACAGCATATTAGGACTACAAACAGTTCAAGGTTTTATGTAGATGCTGTTAAAGACAGAAAATTTGGAATCAGTATATAGGGGATAAAGGGCTTCAAAATATTCGATCCATTCATAAAGAGCCATTAATAAAAGGGCTATGCAAAAATCACACTAGTGATTTTGCTACATTTATTTATCTGTAATAAAAGCACCAAATTCTGTCAATGCAGTATTGCTTTGCTTCCTTCCCACTGGATATCTCCAATTAAGTATCATTTCCATGCTTCATTATTACTCTGATAACTGACACTCTGAACAGGATTCCAAAGACACTGAGATATGAATACTTCCCTGAATCATCAAGAAACAAATTAAAACATTTTTACTGTAGTTATACTGTTATGTGTTTAATGGCAGCAAGCCCATGCAGCAGAGGAAAGAACACAACATTTGGTGTTAGAGAGACCTGCCTTTGACCCCCAGGGAGGACACTTATTAGCACTGGGACCTCAGTGAACTACATAATATCTCTCTAAGCTTCAATTTCCTCATATATAAAATGGGGATAATATCCACCTTTAGGAGATGTTTCCAGGACTAAATGAAATCATAAACATATGTAAAATACCAGCACAGTGCCTGACTCTACAGAATCATTTAATAAATAGTAACTCTTAGTAATGCTGATGTCTTCTTTCCCAGGCTCTGTAAATCAGTAAGTCTTGCAATATGGGCAGGACCTCTTTGGTTTTTCTCTATATCTCTTTATTTGCCAGAATAGCTGATTCATGTGAATACCCTCAACAGTGACAGAGTACAGAAGGTTCCCTGTGGGCTGCACATTGGAAAATTTAAGTTTGAAGAAAGAATTTCTCAATCACTTGGCCTTGGGGAAACAAACTTGCAAAGTCTCCACAATAGTTACAAATCACCCTCTTTGGGTCTTCTTATGATGAGGAGTATAAAATAAGCATATTTTTATGAAAATTCAAATTACCGCACGAGTGAAGTTCTTTTTTAACTCTTTCCCACTCTGATTCAGTTCTCCTCCTAGAAGTAACTGTCATCAGGGATTTTGTGACCACCCTTCTGAAACTGTTCCTGAACATTTATAGACACAAGCATGCATGTAATTTCATATTCTTAAATACACAAATGTGTGTGTAATCTTGTACACTTAAATGCACAAATTCTAAAACAGGTTATGCTCTTTTGCACCTAAATTGGTTTTTGCTCAGAAATCTTGGATATCTTTTGAGTTAGTATGTTATTTTCTTTAACTTTTTTTTTTTTTTTGGTTGCTACATAATGTTGAATATCAGCAATTTACCATTCTTTAATCATTTCTTTCCTGATCTATATTTTTATGTATACTTTTATTACCACAAAACACTGCAATGAAGATTATTCTACACAATTCCCTTTCAACATATATAATTGCTGGTTGAAGGCTATATAAATTTTATTTAAGTCTTTTAAATTCAATTTGTTTATTTTTGAATATAGTCCAAAACTTAAAAGCAAATAGAGGTGTACAGTGAACAGTCTTTCTTTCCCCTGGATTTTCTACTGCCTAGTTCTCCCCATTCATAGGGAGTCATTTATTATCATGCATCTTTCAGAGTTCTTTTATAAATTCTTATCATTCCACCCTTTCAAGCATAAATGGCAGTATATTATATATGTCACTCAAGACCTTGATTTATTCCCTAAAGAATACATATTGCATAGCTTCTCAGTTTACTCTTTACATAAAGATAACAATATTTCAGAGATTTGACATACCATAATTTGTTTAACCATTTCTCAGTTGATATTGTTTTCTTTCTAATGTTTAGCTAGTATATCTACTCTAGAATAAATACTAACTTATATACATATTATTTGAAGACAAACAAGTATTTCTAGGAGTTCAGTTTGATCTATTTTTATATTAGGCTGTTGGTCACTTCATTATAGATTCCTAGGAAATCTTCATATGTTAGAAAGACAGACTCTGCCGTAAGTTCACTACTCAATCTTTTGACTTTTCTTAATTGGTTTTATTTTTCTCTCTAAAATGTTTTATAAGATTTTTTTGTTTTTAAATAGTAGTTTTAGTAAATTCAAATGTGTCAATGTTTCATTTTTACATCAGGGATTCTGAATTCTGAGGTTTAATATATTTTCTTTTTAGTGATTTAATGGTTTTTTTTTCCTACTTCAAATTGTAATCAATTTGGAACCCATCAGAGTTCTTTTATAAATTCTTATCCATTTACGATTTTATAAAAGTAAAGTATGAAGTATGGCCTCCAAATCTTTTTCCAAAAAGCTACCCATTTGCCTCAAGAACATATATTGAATATTCCATTGTTTCCTATGATACCATCTTATTCCAACATGCTACTGAGTTTAGTCCTGGACTTTCTATTCTACTCTACTCTACTTGTCTGGTGGTTTTTGTGCCAGTACCACATTGGTGTGATTATTGAAACTTTATAGTATACTTGATATTCTGTTGGGCTAATTTTCTCCTCATTATAATTCTTTTTAAGACTAGTTTTTATTTTGGCTTATTTCCCATAGAAACTTAAGATTCCTTTTTTATACTTCACAAAGGAAAAAATCTTTGCTTGTTATGTATTCTCACAATGGATTTATAAATTAACAAAAGGTAATTGATTTACAACTGAGTTTTCCTATAGAAGAATATGGTATGTCTGTTCAGTGGTCAAGCATTCTAGAAGATTTGAAGGTCTGCTTCATGAAGATAATGTATGTTTTTGTTAAAGTATGTTTACAATATTCATAACTTATTACCTTTTATGTAGCTTTTATAAATGTGATATTTCATTCAAGATACTTTCTAATTGGTTTCTATTTTAATATAAAAAGCCTAGTGATTTCTACATAGTAACTTTGGTACCTTACTTTCTCACTGAATTCTTTTGTTTTTCAATCCTTCTCTTAAATTCCCAGGGATTAAATAAAATCATTTGTTAATAGTTTTATCATATTCTTTCCATTTCACAACTGTAATTTCTCTCTCTTATTTGATCACATTCATATTCATTTCCAATGAAACATTAAATAGTAGTGATGATAACAGGTATCTTGTTTTATCCTTACTTTCATAAGAATTTTTCTAATTTTGATGTTGGTATTAAACTGAGATTGATGTATTTTATTGTATTAAGAAAGTATATGGGGCTGGGGATGTGGCTCAAGCGGTAGCACGCTCGCCTGGCATGCGTGCGGCCCAGGTTCGATCCTCAGTACCACGTACAAACAAAGATGTTGTGTCTGCTGAAAACTAAAAACAATAAATATTAAAAAAATTCTCTCTCTCTCTCTCTCTCTCTCTCTCTCTCTCTCTCTCTCTCTCTTATACATCTTAGCAGTGTGCTATGTCACACGCCTATAATCCCAGTAGCTTGGAAGGCTGAGGAAGAAGGATCCCAAGTTCAAAGCCAGCCTCAGAAAAAGCAAGATGCTAAGCAACTCAGTGAGACCCTGTCTCTAAATAAAATACAAAACACCGCCTGGGGATGTGATTCAGTGTTCAAGTGCCTCTGAGTTCAATCCCTGGTAACTGTCCCCAACCCCCGCCAAAAGAAAGTATTCATCTTTGTTGAATGATTTTTTTTAAAAATAAAGAGTGGATTATTGAGCCAGACCTGACGGTCATGCCTATAATTTCACCAATTCAGGAAGCTGAGAAAGGAGGATCACAAGTTCAAGGACAGACTCAGCAACTTTGTGAGACTCTAAGCAACTTAGCAAGACCCTGTCTCAAAATAAATTAAAAGGGTTGGGGTAGCTCAGTGGTAAAGTGCCCCTGGGTTCAATCCCTAATACCAAAGAAAAAGAAGAAGAATGGTTATTGAATTTCTCATCAAAGCCTTCTCAGCATCTATGGAATTACATCTATGGAATTTGTATGCCAATACCACATTGCTTTAATTACTAAAGCTTCATAATATATTTGATTTTCAGTATGACTATTTATCCTTGGTATAATTATTTTGCAGAGTATTCTAGTTATTATTTTTGCTTAATTTCCATATAAGCTTTTAATTCATGTTTCCTGGTTAAAAATAAATAAGTAAATAAATAAATAAAACCTTTGGGTTATTTTTGTTTTTGTTGATGCTATTCTCATTTGTTGCTTATTTTTAAAACTATATGTACTTGAAGATATCTGTTTTCCTTGGAATGGTTTCATTATTGTATTTCTCCAGCTGGTCTACAGTTTGGGCTTTGAAGTTATCTTTGACTTAAGATTCAAGAGTAGTAGAATATTAGAAAATACTGAAAGGAAGGGTATTTTACAATCTGATTTTGTCATTTCTGGTTTTATTACACTGTGACCTGAGAGGTTTTGTTTTACCTCTACCTAATACAATTTTTCAAAATTTTGTTTGTGACCAAATTTGTGGACACTGCATTTGCCAAAAATAGGTAAGCAGTATTTCTTGTCCTGCAGGCTTTTCCAGGATCTTGTCACTCTGCATCAAATGGCAGACTGTTTTCCCTTCCCTTGAACCTGGGAGAGACTTTTGTGACTACCTCGTATGACTTCAGAGACACAGATCATAAAAGATGATGTGACTTCTACCTGATCTTCCTCCCTCTTGGGATTCTTGCTCTGCTCTTGGAACTCTGCCACTACTCAATAAGGTAGCCCAATGTAGCCTCGAAGGAAGCCAAGGAAGAAGTCTACATGGAGAAGCGTAAGAGGGGCCCCTGGCCAGCAGCCATCATCAGCCACTAAGTATGTGGTCATGAGTCTTCAGAGGATTCTAGCTCCCAGACTTCAGGTCTTCCTGAAGTGACAGACACAATAACGCAGAAGTCAGTCATTCTTACTTACCACTCTTGGAATTCCTGACCCACAGAATCTAACATAATACCTGAATATCTTAATATGACCATTCGAGTTTCTTCCCATAAAATTTGGGAGTAACTTATTACACAACCAGTGTAACTGGAATAACAATGAGTTTTTATACATACTTGAAAAGAAGTATATCTGGTGTTGTTAGGGAATCAGTATAGAGGTTGACATGCTTTACTTAAATCAACCCCCAAAATTTTGCTATTTAGGTCTCTGTAGGCTGATTTTTGCCCCTTCTTGATCTGCCAGTACACGAGAGGTAAAGAAGAATCTCCTACAACCTGTATGCTCTTCTATTTCTCCCTTTGGAGACTATGATTTCTCCCATGACTACTGTTTTTTTACTTTATTACATGGATATTCATAGCTGTTATGTCTAATATGAATTTCACCCTTCAGTTTATAAAGTGCCCTTCTCCGTCTCATGAAATGCTCTTCTGCTCACATTTAACCTTTTAACGTATAGACTGTAGCTGGGTTCATTGGTACACATCCGTAATTCCAGCAGCTTGGAAGACTGAGGCAGGAGGATCATGAGTTCAAAGCCAGCCTCAGCCAAAGTGAGGTGCTAAGCAACTCAGTGAGATTCTGCTTTAAATAAAATACATAGTATTGCTGAGGATGTGGCTCAGTGGTTGTGTGCCCCTGAGTTCAATCTCCGGTACCACCCAAAAACAGAGAGAAGAGAGAGTCCCTGCTTTATTTGTTTGTATTCATCCATTCTTTCATTTGAACTTTTCTGAGTCAATTGGTTTGTTTCTTTAGTTCCACACAAAGAATTGGGCTTTGCCTGATGACACAATCTGAAAATCTTTTCAAGAGGTGAACTAACTGTAGAAGCATACGCATAAGAGTACAACAGTGTCCTTTCGTTCTCTCCTAGTTAGTTATTCATGATGGTGGTAGGGGAGGGTTGTTGTTTTCTGGTCATATCATTTGTGACAGTGAAATGGCTTATCTTAGTCACAACAGTGGTATTGAGATAATCAGGAGGGCTGAGATGGTTCCAGCATCTGGTTCCTAAACTAAAACCCAAACTCAATGTAAACAGCAAAGCTGAGCTTCAGCTGAACCAGCCAGGATCCACCAATTACCCTCTGCCTAAGGACTTCCAACTTAACCAATCTAAAAATGTCTTTGTCATGTTTCTGCAAGCACCTTCTAAAGTATTTCCCCTTATAAGTTCTCAGTGGATCCCTGAACCACTTGTGGTTTAGGGCTTCACAATTTATGAATTAGTATCTGTGTAAATAAACTCTTAAACATTTTAATGTACCTAAGTTTAATTTTCAACAATGGTCTCTGTGTTCTGGCCCTTGACACTATTCTGACTTCATCAACCACTCTCCCTAAATTACTTACCCCAGCCTCTTGGTGTACTTCATGTGTGCCAGGATGCTGTCACCTCAGGGCCTCGTACTTGATCCTTCCTCTGCCAGGACCTGTCTCTCATGTAGTTTTAGGGTGTCATCTTTCACTGAAGGATAGCCCAGACACTAGCCATTTTGTCTCTGACTACATTTTGCCTCTGCCTCCTTTTTTATCTACCCTCCCCTTCTGAGCTTCCCTGAGTCTCTCTTTCCTACAATTACCTTGCATTTCAGGGACAATGGTTCTGGTGGATAAAATCTTTATGTCAAGCGTCCAAAATGATCCCTAAGCAATGCTGAGTCTCAGAAAACAGATGGCTCCATGATGAGACCACCTCACCACCAAGCAGAAGCAGTTACCCCATGACAGGAACTGAGACTGTTCCCTTTAAATGGGACCAATCATCTTGTGATAGGCATGAGATCCTCCCTCAAGCAATGGTGACTTCCCTGGAGCTCTGCCGAACAGGTCCCAAGATAATGATCATCAAGACCACCACTTGACCAAAATGACCTGCTCTGCCCGTTTTGCAGCCTCCACCTATGCAGACGCCCAACATGGCCTTCATTCCCCTTTTCTATAAAACCTCAAAGTTTCTGTTATTCTTTCAAAGACAGATCTGAGGTCAATAGACTTTTTGTTCCTTCCCATGTATCCGTGCTCATTAAAGATCTTTTCCTACTCTTCATCCCTGCTCATCTCTCTGATTGGCATATTGGGAGGGTGACCAAGCCTAGTCCATCAGGACCCTAAATCTGGAGCCTTCACTCTAAAACCCCAGTAATATCACCTCCTTCAGGCCATTACTCCAACACTACATCTCAGGGGTGCCTTTTCTAGCTATCAAATCTCAAATTACCAACATACAGCTGCTCACATCCCTGGCCTGCTTTCATTTTCTTCTTAGTACTTATCTCCATCACATTCTGGGATGATTTTGTTTTTATCTTAAGGTTTTGATTCTCTCACTAGGAGGTAAGCTCTTTGAAGAGAGAAATGTTCCCTGTATGGGTGGAAAGGTGTGATATCCTCACTCATCTTAAGGGTCACACCTAACACTTGTAGAAAGTTAACAAGAGAAAAGCATAATAAATGAATGAAATGAAAGTTTTATGCAACAGGAAAGCAATCAGAATGAAGCACAGAGGAACATTTCTATTTTTATGCATAGATCCAAGGAAGAATGGACAGGCATGAAGAAACGTGATTGGACAAAAATGATGTGGCCTAATGCCATGGGGTGAAGAGGAGAAACCCAGTGAGACCTGTTTGGACTTTTTTTTTTTTTTTTTTTGGTATTGGAGATTGAACCAGGGGGTGCTATACCATTGAGCCACATTTATTTATTTATTTATTTATTTTTTGAGACAGGGCCTGGCTAAGTTGTTGAGGCTGGTTTTGAACTTGTAATCTTCCTGCCTCAGCCTCCTGAGCCACTGGGATTACAGGCATGTGCCATGGCACCCAGCTCCTGTTTAGATTTTTCTTGGCCTCTCTCTCCCTGGATCTTAGATCTACTATCATAAACTGTAGATCAGAGAATTCGCTTTTGCTCTTATACAGAAGGGCAGAGGAAGGTTAGAGTAATGCTTTCAGGCTTCGTGGCTGGCTTAGAAACTAGAGATTCTAATTGCAATGACTCACTTTGGGGAAGAGGAATTCTAGTTTCTATGGCTTGTGTTGGATGCAGTGGACTGGGGCTGGGAACTAAAGGGAGTAGGAGACAGGTGGACAGAAAGTCAGACAGAACTTGATTCTGAGGCTGCTTCTCAGGCCTTCTAATACCCTATAGTTAAAGTACTCAGTAGCCAAAGTGCCACACTTGGAAGTATCATTTTCTAAGCCCCAACACTGCTTTATGCATGCTCTATCCCTAATGTTTTAAACAAGGCTTAACACAGTGTTATGCTCACTCAGTGCTTATCTCCTGGACAAAATGGTAAATTCCTAGGGATTTGGAATAAAAGGAGGTTGTGGACAGTTTTCATACCACTATCTCAGTCCCCACTGTGCTATAGAATTGCCCAGATAAGCCACATTCATTGTCCTACCCAACTTATTCTCCAGGGGACCCTGATCATTTCATTTAAACACGGCATGAAGTAAAAATTCCAAAGAGATTCCAAGGGAGCAGAGAGGAAAACATCAGAGGAGAAAGCTCTCTCTTAAGAAAATTTGTGGAGGTGGATGATTGCATGGTTTTCCTTAATCAAAAACAAAAAGGGATTGCATCTTATCCTCTTGGATTCTCCTTGATTTGGGAGAAACTGATGAGCTACAGCAAGATAAATAAAGGAATAAAGAGCTAATCCACAAGGGAGAAGACTGTTTTATTGCTCTTGCACAGATGTCCCTCCTAACAACACTGGATTTTTTTTTCCTTTGGGGGGGAGGGTGGGAAGAGAGGTGGGGGGAGTAGCAATTTAAATAGGGACCTCCTCTGGGCAGTCTGTGTTTGGAAATTAGCATTGCATTATTTTCCTGGCTCCCCACCTCCTTTGTCCTTTAGTTGAGAAACATTTGCCCAGGAACAGCACACAGAGTTTGTATTAGCATCCGGAGGACAGAACTTTGACCCCATAGACTAAGGAAGCTACAAATGGAAAATTCCAAGTTGCTGTACTCTTTTATTTTCATGCTAATGCTTCTGCTGAGAGTATTTAAGGAAACAGATGCACAGGAATAATAAAGAGCTGAGGACTAAGAACTCCTCTGGCAACACTAGAGGGATCTTACCTCTCTCTGAGCTTGCAGAAGTCCGGAAGGGTCAAAGTGAAATCCTGGTTTCATTTTACGAAAAAGCTGTGCTGGCCTTAACATAAGAGAACTCCTGATCAAATCCAGTCAGGGTTTGAAAGTTGTCTAAGTTTCATTTCACTTCCTTCAGGCTACCTCAAAGACAGATGAGCATGTCCTTCAGGAAAGGGCTTTGGGGAATGTTGATTTCCCAGCCTCCCCTGCCAATCCACACCTGTGTTCAACAATACTGAACCTAACCTAAACAGCCTCACTACATTTTCAAACCCCGCCCACTTCCCTTGTATTCTGTGCAATAAGAAACAATTTCTTTCTCTGTCCTTAGGATAACCTCATCCTAGGTATAAATCCACAAGTGGCAGATGCAACAGAGAACCACACTTGCAAAGTCAGAACACTCGATATTCTTCTCTTAATATGTAAAGAAAACTTGTATTTCACCTCACTCTGGACATGCCTTGCAGAGGAAAAGCTAATCAGAAATGTAGATCAATCATCTCTAATTCTTGTTTTGAGGTTACCTTTCCCCAGTGCCCACCTAGATTATGACCTGAAATTAGACAAGAACTCCACTTGATCTCTCCAGTTGTTTTCCAACCAATTCTCACTTTTATCCAAGGCTGCCTTCAAATTCCCTCTTTATTCACATTGTCTGTTAAACGACTACTACAGGAGGCTCATGTTTTGGACTAAGATCCTGCACCATGTCACAAAAGACCAGACTAAAAATAAAAACATAGCCCCTCACACTAAAAGTCCACCAAAATGTTGTCATGGTCCCAGAAATCAGGAGAGATAATAGCCAAATTTCCTGAACAGGTGGGTCTCAATCACCAGGATAATGAAGTTCCCTCTGCTTTCATCCTTACAAAAAAAAAAAAAAGTAAACCAAAATAAACTGCATTAACCTATCAATGGTCTTTCTATTTTTTCTGTCCTCACCTTACAAGGAAAATAACTATGAAACAATTAGTTACTTTCAGTCTTTTATTCTGCCTTCTTCAGTCCTCTCTGTCTATACAACCAAACTCTTCTGCTCAGCTCCGTGGAGCACTTATTCTATTTTACTAGATGAAGCGTTGACCAATTTTAGAATTGCAAATAAAGCCCATGAAGGTCTTTTAACTAAACAGGTCGCAGTGACCCATGCGGATGCTCCTACATTTAGCCTGGCCTCTGCTTTCTTTGTGTAGGCCCTTGTCTCCAATTTGACTGTAGGATTCTTGAAGGCAGAGCCTCCAACTTCTCTTGCATCTCCGGCATCTCTTGGATCATGCTTCCACATGTTACCAACTCCCATGAAAAGCAAGGTTGCCTGATTGATCTAAGAAGCAGAAACAGGCCCCTGCCGTGACCTGAAGCATATGGAATTCTGAGTAAGGGAAATGAAAAGTCCAAAAATCCCAATACCACACCCTTTATACAATAAACACATCCCAACAAATCCAAGGTTATTGGAAAGGCAACAGCACTCTCCCTCTACCAGCCCCAACCAAAAAATTTCATTAGAATGGATTAAAAAAAAATAGGGCAGTAAATATTAATGGCCAAGAGGGGGGAGCTGGAGGACAGCAGGCTGCATGGAGCAGGTGTTCACCTCCCTCGATTTCAATCCATTTGCAGCCAACAACGTCATCGTTTGGCCTTCTTGAGCTCACCGACAGGCCATTTTTCATGATTTTACCATTTCTGGCCAAATGCAAACTTTTTAATTAAATGTACCACATGATTCCAGATGTTTGTTTATTTGTTCCAAAAAAAAGGTTGTAAAATCACTACATGAGGAAAAACCTGGGGCAGGGGGTAAAGTTTTCTCCAAGAGACAGGAAACAACATGCACTGCAAGAACTGGGGCTGGGAAGTTCCTATTGGTTAGAGCTGTCTCTGGGCAGACAATCTAGATCCAAAGCATCGGCTTCCAGTAGCTTTCCTTCCAGAAGCTCAAGACTGAGGAATAAAACACCCTGGGCGCTTACTAGTTTTTAAGAAGAATGAAGCTCATCTTGAAGCCAAAGACCAGAATGAGAACAAATTTTTGTGGCTGCTTTGTCTGCTTATTATATGTTTCTTCCTGTGGTCACAAACTCCATTGAATTAACTCTACTGCTCTTCAATTTAACAGGCCAGATCACAGCTTACGCATGAGAGGCCAGGGAGAATCCTGCAATGGGGGAGCAGCCACCAGAGGGGGAACAGCACAGAGACCACAGCCACCCACACACCCTGCTGGCTTCTGTGCAACTTTCTGGTTCCTTTTCTCTCTACCCCAAAATATAATCAGTCATTTGGTCTATTGCATTTGCTACAGAAGATTTCTCAGACACCTTCCCTTTTTCTCTGTACCCCAGCCAGGAAGCCACTCTAGGAGCTGAAGCCTGGATTTTGTCAACATTATCCTCTCTGATCCTGGGTTCTACTTTCTGATTTCAAAAGCCAACATCAGAGAGACTTTGAATAATGTAGGATGAAAAAGTGAGTTGAGTACTGTGCATTTTCTCTATTGCCTGAGCCCCAGGGAGCAAAACCATCAGCAACCTCACATGACAATGTCACAGTGGCCCCTTTATGTGGCCCCAACTCCAGCTCCAGTGGCAATATTCTGGCCCCCGCCTTCTACCCCATCAGTTACCGAGTTGTTTCTTAAGTCACCATTGCTAGAAACCTGCTCATTGGAGGTATCACAGTCTATGGGTTCATAGCCTGGTTGTGAAGAAATCTAAATTAGAATTAGAACAAACTTCCTTCAGTACTATCCTGGGGTAGACTGTTGGAGTTCAGGTTTTTCATCTGTCCAATTTTTCCTATGTACTGTCTGCAGATTAATAATCCTATAGCAAAATTTTAAATTATATATAGGCCCCTCGCCTGTTTGGGGCCTGCCACAGTATGAAAGCACCTTGCATAAGAAAATTTATTGATGACTTTTTCAAAACTATGATCCTTTCTCATCAGTTTTGTTTAGCCTTCCTTCTGGGATGCATCTTCTCCATTTCTGTTTTGGGGAACCCCCTTCTTTGGCCCTCTAGCTACTCTTGCCCTGTATGTTCTTCAAAGATCAACACTCACATCTTCTAAACAACCAATCCTGGTTCTTTCCACCTTCAAAGATCCCCATCTTTCCTAGACATTTACAGCACTTATGTTTTTTAACAAGAAATATAACTCTTAATTATATAATATCTTGTTTAATTGGCATTAGTTCCAGTTTTGGGTCTTCTCAATGAAATCATATATTGCTGGGCGACAGGGATGATACCATTTTTTAAATTCTCTACAAATCCTAACGTACATGGCATGTGCAGTAGACACTAAACAAAGACATGAAGGGACAACCCCGAAACAACTGCACTCATAGGAATCCACATAATTTCAGGAGTCATATTTCACCATATCCCCATGAATGACCTTAAAAAAAACTGACACATTTCGAGTCCTTCACCCTGTAAATTCTAGGGCTCTTTTTTTTTTTTTTTTTTTTTTTTAAGATGGAGCACATTTTTACCTCCATTTTCTACAGGATGGTCTTTTGAGGGAAAGGTTATCTTTCTGACTTCTCATTTTATAATACTATAGTTTGCTACTGTTAAGGGGCTGGGGGGAGAACTGGAATCCCTTTTCTCTCTCCTTGCTTGGCTTCTGGGACAAAAGAACAAAATGGGTAGCCCCTCCTGTATCTATGAACATATCACAGTTCTGCCCAAAGAATAGGGGAAAAAAAAAAAAAGTCCCAGAGACTGCAAATGAAAAATCATCCTTGGAGAAAAAGGATAGGAAATGGACCCCTATGGATTTCAGATGCTTAAAGGAGGTTGCTTAAAGTTCCTGGCTGAAGTCCATGCCAGTCTTGGTAATAGTCTAGCAGATTCATCCATCTTCAGATTCCACTTGGCTTGCTCTTCCATCACTGCCGCCCTCCCAGGCAGCGAGCGCACACATGCACATCTATCTATATACATGCGGAAGTTTTAATCTACACTGCCCTCCATTCCAATCCACCCAGCCCAGCTCCGTGCGCAGTGAAGCTATTGACCCTGCAAAATAGCAAGGAGATGAATTTGATGACCCAGACTAGAGTTTTTAAACCATTTCAGCAAACTCTAGAATCAAAGGAAAGCACAATTTATTCAGCACTTAGTAAAGTCCTTTTACTTGGGAACGGAACACACACACTGCAAATAGACTTCCCACTGCCACGCAGATAAAATAAACCTGTCAACCACTCCTGTCAAATCACTAGTCACCTCGATTAAATAAAGGAAACTAGCATCTCTCAGCATCTGAGAATTCCACCAAGATTATAAGCCCATAAAAGCATTATGAAGGGAAGAAAACTGAAGTAATGGGTTCCATTGAACATGTCATCAGAGGAAATCATTTTACATAATTAGAAAGTGCTAATAATAGTTCTGCATAGGAAACCAAAACACCCTTCCCCTGTGCAGCCAGGGCAAAGCTGTGGCAAGTCTGAAGGAGCCGCCCGGTCAAAGCCAGGACTCTATCTGACAGGACAAGTCGCTACCCCTCCCGAAGGTGTCCTTGTGGCAGAGGTCTGCCTTTCCTCTTTCCCTGTTTTGTTGTTATTTATCAATTTTCGGTTTCCTTTCCATGGTGGGGGAGGGGGGAGTTGGATCATGGTTCAATCATAATTTTATGAAACTTCAAAAAAACAGTGCCTTTTTTTTTGCCTAAGGATTGAACTCAAGTCCTCACACATGCTCAATGTCACTGCCAGTGTTTTGAAAATTCATCTGATGTTTAGTTACTTGAAAGACAAACTGAAATATTCCAACGGCAGAGGAAATATATAAACAGGTTACCTTAAAGTCTGATCTTAGGTGAGATCTACCTGGCAAAGTCAACAGAACCATCAGATGGTTTATTATGCTGTTTTTAGATGGTCAACAAGAACCAATGGGCAGTAGGCAGAAAGACTCCTGGGAGCTGATTTATTAAGCTAGCCTGAATACTTGCATCTATTTTTATTAAGGCTTTACTACTGGCCTGTATAGATTCTGTTTATAATGATCAAGGTACTTAGCTTTCACATTCCTTGTGGGTTGACATGGAAAGATGGTAGCAATAGAAAAAAATAAGCAGCTTTGGCTGATACAGACAGATTGCCTTCAAACCCCAGAAGCCCCACACAAAATGTTGGTGAACAGTTTAGTCCTCAAGCAGCCCCCTTTTGAACCCTCCTGGAAATACTCTGGCCTGTTGGCATGATGATTTCCTGGCCAACATCACCCCATCCCAAACATCTTTGTTCACGTGCCACGTCTCCAAAGCATCCATTTAATTTTCCTCTTACTCATTTCAGTTGGACTGATTTAATCAGTTGAAGCGGAAACACTGTATTCCTGGTTTCTATAAAAATGTATTTTATGATATCTCAGTCTAAAATGTTTTTAAAAGATAAAAATGAAAAACGCCCACAGTTTTTCTTTTTTCTTTATTTTTTTTTTTTTCTTTTTGGATGGCACACGTTAAGCTGCTTCATGGAGATATACAGAAAAATCAATTGCTAAGCATAAAATGCAACTTGCATTAAGGAAACTGCAAATGATAACTAATTATGATAAGTTTCTGTATAAATTATTCTGTGGCAGTTCCAGCAATCAATTTCAAACACAAATAGACCAAGCTGCTGGTTGGAGAAGATGAACATCCAACAACTATGTCAATAAAAATAAGGGCAAGATTGCCAATGCTGATCAGAGTAGGATAGTTATCATCTCCAAGAAGGTTTTCACAGCAGATTTCCTCTTCATTTTGTGTTTGCTTTCTTTTGTACATAGAAAGTCCAACACTTAATATGGCAAACGAATCATGGCACATCTTTAAGACCATATAAGCATCAAAAAAAGTAATCCAGGGATATTCACGAGGCTTGGAATCAATTTTC
Source organism: Callospermophilus lateralis (assembly GCF_048772815.1). NCBI lineage: Eukaryota > Metazoa > Chordata > Mammalia > Rodentia > Sciuridae > Callospermophilus > Callospermophilus lateralis. The sequence continues at coordinate 47,796,924 of NC_135319.1, read as the reverse complement.
AAAATGTGTATGCAGAAAAACTGAAATGGGATCTTCAGTGTGGTAACTGTTGGTGAGGTGGGGTTATGGTAGGTGTACTAGCAGGTTGTTTGTTAGAACATCACCACCATTCTTCTCCAAGGTCTTTCTGAAGCCCAGAGGAGGAACTAGAAACTATAAGGATTCCCTAGTTAGAGTCCTACAAAAAGAGGCCCTGGGGAAGGATTTAGAAATCTGGATACAAGGAAGGGGCAGGGCAATGTGTGGACAGTTGCAGTGTGTAAAGTCATTTCCAAGTGACCCCTGGAGAGTAAACCCCTGGCACAGATGCTTCAGATGGAGAAAGTCAGTGGGAGATTCCCAGGTGCTTGCTGAGTGCCTGTGAAACTTTCTAGCAAGCTCTTGAGAATCACTGACCTGGATACTGGTGAGGATGCCCCACCTCTGGGCAGCCTTAGTACAGTCTTTAGAAATTCACCCCTAGCAATAGACATTTCCAAGTTTTGCCTCTCCAAGTAGTTTTTTTTTTTCCCCCTTACTCCAGCACAATGCCACAGTTATCCCCACCTGCCTTGATTCATATATCCTGTGTGATGAATGTCAGGGGTGACCTAGGAATCAAGGACACAGACTTGAATTTATTTTAGCCCCTTGTCTCTATTGCTGAGTGGCTCTGATGACGCCCAGTAGTTCTTGGTGTACTCTTCTATTCAGTGGAAACATAGTATTTGCCCTTCGTATTTTTAAGGGCATCTTAAGAATGATATGATCTAATCTCTAAATAAAAATGTTTCCTCCAAAGACACAATGATCCATAAATGTGAATTCTACTTGCAACAGTTAAACAGAGTGGCAGTGCCTGGCATGCTAGGGCTATCTCCTGTCTACATAACATATTTATGTGAAGAAGACATTTCTCCAACAAATATGTCAGTATTCTTTACAGCATGACATCCACTGAGGATATTATATATAGATTGCCACTAGGTTACAACAGAACTGACACAACCCCATGTCTTCCACCATCCAAAGAAGATGCTCAAGCCTAGACCAGCGTTCCCAGAGAGATTTCAGGTAAACCATTCTAAATCCATGTGTGCAACATCAGCTACAGCTTTATGAGAGTCCAGCCCCTTCTTCAAAAGCATCCATGGCTTTATCCTATTTTATACCACAAAAACACCAAAGTTAAAAAAAAACTACAACATTATAATAATCATCTACTTGGAAATTATGCTTTGTGGTTATCTGTTCTATGGAAATGAATCAGTAGAAATGACTCCCATCCTTGCTAATTTGAGTTTCTGAAAGCAACAGAGTTGTCAACTAAAGTATAAGAGGCTGGCTCTTCCATTTATTGTGCCCACCCTTAAAGAAGATGGGGCTCTTTTTTACACACAAGTTGCCTCACAGAGGTATCTAAGATTCAGACTCTTCTGCTGGGTTTCTAAGACTGAATTTTTTTTTACTGAACAAACATTGTGTTAATCCCCTATCTGTTACCATAAAAAATAGCCGAGAAAAACAAGTTCTAAAGAGAAAAGGTATATTTTAGCTGATAGTTGTGATAATTTTAGCCCATAGTTGAGCTGACTTGTTGCTTTGGGGACTGTGATGAGACAGCATGTCATGGTAGGAGCACATGGCAGAGAAAGCTCCAATCTCATGACCAGAAGTGAAACAGAAGAAGAGGAGAGGCTAGGGTTCCAATACCCCTTCAAGGGCATGTTCCCAATGATTTGAAGACCTCCCAGAAGACCTTACCTTTTAAAGATTCCACCAGGTCCCATGGCACGGATTAAGAACTAGGCCTTTAACATATCCGTCTTTGGAGAGCCCTTATCCCAACCATAGAAAAAATATATATTGAGCTCTGAGTAAATAGCAGACCCTATGTCATACAATGCAGATACAGCTGTGAGCAAACAGAATCTTCTCCATTACTCTTAAAAGCTTATAGTTTATCTAGGAAAACTGTCCCTGGATAAGAAAGACTGCTGTAATGTTCATGTATAATGTAGGATCAGAAGAGTCTTCCTTGGAGCTGTGATATCTAAACTGACACCTCAACAATGATGGGAAGAAAAGTTAGACTTAGTACTGCTTCTCAGGGGCTTTCACCTATGAGGAGTTTAGACATACAAACCTGAATCCTATCCTGTAAAGCGGAATGCGAACAATTGCTTCAAGGAGGTAGAAACAAATATTATAAGTAATCTCAAGAAGGAGAAAAACCAATAAAGCTCAGATCAGGAAAAGTTTCATGTAGGAACCAGAAAGTGCTGCACATGACTGTGCCTATGATGTATGGAGTGTCTGTAAGATACAAATGGAAAAAACTGAGCCTCCTGCTTGCTGATCATTATTCTAGGCCTGGTCTTCTTTTGCATTTGAATCTACAGTCCTTAAGACATGAATCTTGGGCCTATCATATTCGACATTGGAAGTTACATCAAAGGACAAGGGAAAATGCCATGTGTATAGAAAAATAGCAATTTGCACATGAACTACAGTTTTGTAGTTGTTGGTGCGGAAGGAAAAGAGATTGGGAACTAGGTGAATCAAAAATTATTTTCAAATAGAAGTTCCAGTTGGGATTTTATAGATCTAGTTTCACACATCAAGGAGGACTTAACCTGGGGGATTGATGCAATTAGCCTCCACACTGTGAAAGACCCTCTCTGCCTAAGTGTTTGTAGGATGTCAACAAGGTAGGAATGAATGGCACCCAAATAGTTGGCTAATTTGTATAGTCAGTAATTTAAAATAGTTTCCTTAAATATAAAAAACAACCTGGCATTAAGTAGTTTTTCACTGTGATTGCCAAAAAAAAAAAAAAAAAATTACTGGCTTTCCTCATTTGTTGGTGTTTGATTCATGCCAAGATGAAATGTACTAGAGAGATGAGTCCAACCATCAACCAGACTCAGTGAATTTCTTTGGTGCTCTCTTCACCAGGCAACCGGTGTGTTAAATATAGAGAGATATTCCTCAGTACCACAGAGATGTCTGCTGTTGACTTCCTTTAAGTAATATTTTTACATTTTTTCCCATTGATATTGGGCTCTGATGACATCTGAGAGCATCGATTCACATTCTAATTACTTCAAGAGGTATTTTTTCATTATATGAGTTTTACTCAAAATACCTTCAAAACTATGGTCTTCTATTCTGTTTCTTTGAGGCTCAGATTTCTCATATTACTAATAAAATGACAGATGATGCTTGTCCTATTCCTAATGATTATCATTCATCTGATCACATGTTTCATTGTGAAATCTCAATTTCATGCCAGATACACTTTTGCAAGGGGGCTTGAGGTCTCAGACTTCAGTTCCCACGAAAGTTCCTATACAAGTTCCTATATAGGTAATGGAGTAAAATTACCTTTAACCACCTACAAGAAACTAGTGAATAAACTTAAGAGGATAAAATGCTGATTGGAGAGTTAATTTATTACTTATTCTCCATAATATTATTTGCTTGGAGGAATTCCCACATAGCAGTCTGTACAGGAATATAAGACTTTCCTAAGGATATTCAGTGAGAAAGAACAACAATGCTCCTCAGAATGCAGCACATTAGGAGCTGCTTCTCACACTTGACTTTGAGCAAAAGTGATTTGCACAAAACTGTCACATAATAAAGCGAATCACAACTGAACTGTAACTGAACCAAAGTATATGTAAATATAGAGAAGTTTTACCAATGCTCAGACCCCAAACAGTCCACGCCTGGAATCCTAAAATATTCTCTTCATCTTTCTGGTAGTTTTTCAATGGAATATCAACATCACAGTGCAGAGGGCCCATGAGACATCTCTAGGGCTAGATCCACCACTTTCTAAGCATCCCCACAGCCTATTCTCCTATCCACCCATGCACTGTAGCTAGGATGACAAAGTTGGGACAGTCCTTATTCAGTGTCCCATTCTGTAGAAGGGAATTTCCTGCCTGAGGAAACAACATTTAAAGTCTGTGCTGCTCTCAATCTAAGCTTCTTCTTACTTACCCTCAGGAGACAGATTCATTATTAGGAAACACAGCTCTAATCATTACCAGGATAAAATGAAGTAATTGAGTTACATTGCATGGTCTCATCTTACCCTTACCATTCCCAGCTTAGGCAATGACACAGTCTTTGGCCCAAACTGCCAGTTTAGGGATAAGGCATTTGCAAATGATATTCTAAGTCAGTATTCTGTCTGCTTTTGAAACCTAAGACTCTACCGATGGCAATATGAATATGGCTTTGGAAGAACTGGGTATACCAAATTAATGTTTTGGGCATTAGAGAATTCAGTAAAAACTACACATAGATTCTCACCATTATTTTTTAAATATATGTATATATTTTTAGGTGTCGATGGGTATATTTATTTATTTATTTATATGTGGTCCTGAGAATCGAACCCAGTGCCTCACCCATGCCAGGCTACAACCACTGGCTACAACCCCAGCCTGGATTCTCTCCATTATTTTTACCAGGTAAATTTAAAAATTTAAATTCCTTTGGGCTATAACAGAGAATTTATCTATTTTGAAATTATAGATTTCAACTATTGAATTAGCAAACAATGAATTTTTTTTTATTTTTTTACAAATATTAATGAATTTCCCAATTTCCCTCTTTTGCTAGTGCTGGAAGTAATGATCTCCTCGGTAATTTTTAAACACTATAATCTCTTTATGTGAAGTAAAAAAAAAAATCACAGAATTATACTGTGGATATTTATATGTCTCCCCAGTAGACCGCTACTAAATTCTGGTAAATATGGTTTAAAATCATTCATTTTGACAGATATGGTTTTCCCATCAAGGACTTGAAAAGCACTGTGATCCTCGTGAAGTGCCAAGAGCCCAGAGCACCTCAAGGCCAAGTGTCCCCTCCCCACAACTTCTGAGAGCCATAAAAAATTGAGGTCCCACCTCTGTGACTGGTGAGTTCTCTGGAAGCAGAAGGCAGGGGTGTGTAGTGGTGCATCTCAGGAGAGGCAGAGGCAGCAAGATCCCCACTGGAAGTCTGCATGATAAGAATAAGTGTCAATAGGAAGCAGCATCCAATGCGAAATCCGCTGTTAACCAGACATGTCCCTTGGGATCTGAGTTTATCCACAGAGACTCTTCTTAGGAAGCAAGAGTGGTCTTTGTTGACATAAAATTCCGGTAAGTATAGGGTAGGGTACAAAGCTTGGAGGGTCTCAGCACCTGTGAAATGACACCATGACAAGAGGCTGGTTTCTTTGTTGGGATGAACTGAAAGGAGGAAGAGGAGGAAAAGGAGAGGCTGAAGGGAGGAAATGGTAGACTTAGATCTTTTCATCACAGGTCTTCTCCCAGTAATTCCCACAAAGCAAGTGCAGTTGGTGAGCAGATTTCTATGGAAACCAGTGCAGAGGCTAAGTTTGTCCCCAGGGTGGACGAGGAAAAGCAGGGCTGGTATACATGGCCCCGTGGCATGGAGGCAGAGGAAGTGGAAGATATAAAACTCTGCAGCATGAAATCACCATAGGGAAGGACATAAATTGTTACAGGCTGTGCAACTTGGCTTCTGGCTAAGTTTAATGACAGCACTGAGAAATCCATCTGAGACCTGGGTTTGGGATACGGGTTCAGCATAACCTATCCAAAATGCTTTGGACTAGAATATTTTGGATTTCTGATTTTTAAAAATATTTTTGAATATTTGTATATACACAATGAGATATGTTGGCAATGAGATCCAAGTCAGAATACAAAATTCATTTATGTTTCCTATATACCCTATGCACACATTGAAGATAATTTTATACAACATTTTAAATATGCCTACATTTTGACGGCGACTTATCACCGGAGGTCAGGTGTGGAATTTTCCACTTGCGATGTCATGTCAGTACTAAAAAAAAGTTTTGGATTTGGGAATGTGTTTGATTTTGAATTTGGGGGGTAGGGATGTTCAACTTATATAATAGTTATCAACAAAATATTGTTATTCTAAAGCCTAAAAGAAAATGACCTGAAGTGCATCTTGGATGATGCTTTGTATTGTATATAATAGCTCCTTGACCATAGAACTGATATAGTATGGTCCTGACTATTAACTCTCTCCCTTCTGAACGTCACATCCTTGTGGGTTCAAGTATGAAGACAGTTAGCTGTGGGATTGGCTGTCATACATTTCAGATGACCAGTGTGTCACCTTCAGAATATAGCTGCCTATAACAACCAACAACCATTGCAACTCTTAACTGAGATTTCTAAATCAAATGCAACTTTTTTTTCTTAATATCCAAAAAAGAACATCTGCTAGGATCAAAATCCTAAGCTTACAACCTTTCCAAGCTCCATGAAAAAGTAAATTTCATTAATGCTCTCTTTTTCTTTCCGGAATAGGAAATGCATTCTATGGGATATATTTGCCCTGCTAGAAGCAGGTCTTTTCTCCAAAGAGATTACCTACATTATGGGAATCAAAAGTAAGTAGGAGATTATACCTACTTGCTAGAAAAATCCTTTAAACTTCATTTCTGACATTTGAGATGTTTGATTAAGCAGCTTTCGGTAGAGACTTATAGAAAGAGTTCTGAATGGAGTGAAACCAGAAGCTATGTCCCTGGGTAGGAACAGCTTTAGGCTACATTTCTTCACACCAGCTCAAAGAAAATATAAGACAAATATATGGTGTTTAAAGCTTGATACAAAGGTGTTGGATCCAGAAAGGCAAAAGCTCAGTTACCAACAATAATGTTTTAAAAAGTGCATAAGGTTTGTTATATACTACATCACTAGACATTTAGGATGTTGCAAGAATGTGAAAGAGTCAGAAATGGGATTAAAATTAAAGTTAAAATGTAATCACCATTTGTCTCTTTGGGATTCCACATCTTCTGTAATTGCAACATGATTAATGAAGTACAATGACATGCTCTAAATACTACGGTACTTATTTAATGCCTGGGGCAGGATATACCGGGTCCTGAAACGGAGACCATCCCTACCTAGATATACATACTTCCTCTATAACAGGCTCTAACTTTTTGTCCATATTCTACCTCATTATTGAAAGGAAAAAAAATCCTAATATCCAAAATAAATTTTAAGTTGCTCTTTTATGGTATTCTTTAATACTTTTAATCTGTATGTGGGCTGTTGACAACTTGATGACAGCTTTTCCTAAAATTAGTGGAGGAAATCCTACCTCTAAATAAATACCTTGGACTGTGCAAAACATTATAATTCTGTGACCAAGAGGAAAACAAAAAAGAGCTATTTAGTTTTATTTCCAATTGCCAACAGGTCAGAAATGGTGTGGCTTGGGTTGTGTGGTCATCATTCTAAGCCCAGCACTTAATTCCTCTTCGGCTTAGTGTCCATTTATAAGCTCAAGTCATGGAAAAGAATTCAGGAAAAGAATAATTCTGCAAGCGATGCTTTCTGGTGGAACTTTCATAACTCAGTGTTTAGAAAAACAACTACAAATCAGTTCCAACCACCACCTCTTTGACCTGGCTTTTATCAAAATGAATCCTATTCACTCATTTCAATAGTGATGTTCACACTGGTTTTCTGAATCTTATGCTTAGAAGCATGATTCAAAAAGGCAAAATTATCATATGAAAGAAGTGGACAAGAACGTGTCTTAAATTTGCACACTGTCTGCCAAAGCATAAAGAGTTGACTTTGCAACCGAAGCAGTATACCCACAGTATACTGAGTTTGAGATAATAAAAGCATAGGTAGAAAAATGGACATGATGTTTTCTTTTACCTGGACTAAGAAGAGATGCCTAAAATGGGAATAAGAAAATTTGGGCAGCTCTGAATCTTCAGGACTATAAAGGTTCTCAAATCTTTGAATCCTTGCCAATTTTCCTAACTGCCTATTGGCAGGGATTTGTATTTTTACATTTTACTTTTATCTCCTGTTAGAAGATATTTGCCACATCTACAATAAAATACCAGTATCCAGGATACATAAAGAATGTCCCTAAGCCAATAAAAATAGGGAAAAAAATGGACAAAGGAAATGTCAGGGATTTCAAAGAAGAGAAAACCTGAACAGATAATAAACATAGAATTTGATCAAATTTGCCAGCACTAAAGGCAATGAGAATTAAAACAGGATACAGTTTTTCCACTGATCCTATTGGCCAAGTTTTAAGTCCCATAATAACAAGTGCTAGTGAGAATGAAAGAAAATGAAACTGTCCCTCTCATCCCTTGCCAGTAGGAATGTACCCTGGTTCACTACTTTGGAGGGTAGTTTAGCTGCATCTAATAAAACTGAAAATTGGTGCACTGATTCCACTTAACATAACTATGGAAAATTTCACACAGGTCTGCAAGTTTATAATGTTTACTGAAGCATCATTGGTAACAGGGAAAAAAAGTAGAAATAACTTAAATGTCAATAAGGAAAAAGGATAGATAAAATGTTGTATATTCATATGGCAGAATAATATTTACCACTTAAGAGCAATAACTTGATATATCTATATTGAAATATATAATCTCATTTTGAAGAGGTCTAAAATTTATAAAGAGTAAAAATGTAAAATTTATAAAGAGTAAAAAAAGCATCAGTCATTATTTGTCAAGTATATCTTACATAATTTTAAGTTTCCAAATGATAAATTCAGTATAATATTATTTATGTAAATATGAAGTTCTTTGATTTTGTACATGTATGAAAACATCCCAAAATTATAAAACATAGACACTAAATTCATGTAAATGATTGGGCAGGGTAACAGGACTGGGGCTAATGGGATGTAGAGGAGTTTCATTTCTATATATGATGGTTTCTGGTTTTATTCATTTAAAGAATATTCTTGAAACAATTACATCAAAATGTTAGAAACTACAAATTTGATATGGTAGCTACGTATGTTCATTTAAAAAAAAAAAAACTCTATTTAAAGTTTCTCATTTAATTTAACAGCATGAGGAGAAGTGTCTCTTTGTATTAAGATGACATTACTACTTCCCCAGGTAGCAGACACCATTACCTAGATGACCTTCATCTAGATCTTCCACAGCAAGATTTTCTCATCTTTCTTGAGTTTTGTTCACAACGTGCCCATTGCTTTAGCTTATACTTCTGTGCTCATAATTTTTAATCTTCCCTATGTTTTCAAAATTCCTTGAAATATGAAATTTGAAAACACAATAACTCCATTTCTCCTCGGATGCATGCATTCCTATGGTAACACGAACCCATACTGACAGCATATTTCCTCCAACCATTGTCTAGTAGTTGAGTAACATAGACTGACGCCATCTCTGGTTGGATTTTTTTTTTTAGATGAAATACCCTATTTCTGCTTCTCCTTGAGCTGCTGATTGTGACATGTAAGATGGAACAAAGCTGAGGATGGTAAATGTGTGTCCCCTCGGTGCCGAGGCTTGAAGTAGCCCTCCTGCCTCACAAGCCCTCCTGCTGAAGATCTGCCAAGGCGTACTGACAGCGTCTTCATTCTTCTCCTGTTCACAGTTGAAGATATACACTGAATTGAAGAGTTACTAATACTTTCTTTAGTCTCACATCAATAATAGTAATAGACCCTAATAGACTGCACTCTGCAATTTCCATAATGCAGGATGGACGGGAGAACTTTTGGCAACCTCACTGGGAAGGATTCTGTGAAAACACAGGATGCTCCAAGAGAGACTTGCAAAGTGAGCATGTCACCGGCGATTACAGAAAACAAATGTCTTCAGATAAATGCATGCAATTCCAAGCCCTTCCCAGCCCTTCAACGGGTACACACAATGCAAACTGCAGTCCAGAGGATGTTGTGTGGACATCATGGATGTGCTGAAGGAACATGATATAGACCATGGGAGGAGAGATTTGGCAGGCTTCAAAACAAGAAGGGGGCAGCTACAAAGTTGTTTAATAGCCATAAATCTCCCACTATTTTTCACAAAATACCATCTAAGACCACAGCTCCACAACTCATTCCCCATCACTCAGCTCAAGTGGAGCGCTTTGGCACGCTCACTCACCCTTAAATCATACGCCGCATAAAGTGATCCCGGGTCTGGGAAATTTGTCAGCCTCTTTCAAGTAAAAGCAATCTTCACTTTTCATCACAATTCATTCCCTGAAACCATGGTATAAAGCTGACTCTTCTAAAAACATTTATTTTTCTCTCATAAGGAAAAGCATCACTCATTATTTATCAAGTATTTAGTAACCACCTACTATATGCCAGACCTCATGCTGAAAATATCATGAAAAATAAAAGAAGGACCTTGGTTGAATTCTTCATGCATCAAAAAAAAAAAAAAAGTGTCACACCAGAATCAATAATTGTTATGAAGAGTCACCAACCTCATCTTCTGAATGAGTCTCATCCTCTGAATTCACACAGAACATTGCCCCTGCCCCTGGTTATGACACCTGAACACCTGTCACAGTAATCACGCTCTTACTTGTTTCTCATTCACACTAGTGGAGAGTTTTCTAAATTAACGATGTGAACTTTCTGAAATAAACTCTACTATTAACACTCACACCCAATTTACTACCAGAAAGAGGGAGAGGAAGTCAATGCATGATGATGGAAGGAATAAAACACTTTAAAGTCAAAGATAAAACGATATACTCATTATTCTAACTCAACCTAAAGCAATGAGCCAACTTTTCAGAATAGGAGGATAAAGACTTGCCATCGCCTGCAGGATTGGGTGAGGGAAGCTAAGAGCCAGCCTGAGGGCTGAGGCTTCCTGCCCAGCTCACAGATGAAGGCTGCAGGCCTTGAGTGTGAAGCAAGATGGAAAGTGCCAATGGCAGATAGATTGGGCTGGGAATGACAGACAGACTTGGAAGCAGGAACAGACATCTTGTCCAGGGACAGAAGCCAAGAAATTGGGAGGGGGAAACAGGCAAAGTAGAAATGAGGGTGAATTCATAACCAAGAGGCCCAGGAGGGCAGAAGGAAGAGCCCAGCCCAAGCTGAATGTTTAATCCATCCTCTTACATAGAATTGAAAACTTGGGACTCCATGGGTTCAGCTGATTGAGGACGGTGAAGAGGAAGAGAAGTCAGAAGTCAGTCAGAGACGCAGCAGGTTGTGCCAAAGGCCTGTCTGGCATAAGAAAGCCTTTTGAAGGCAACAGCCTGAAGTTTTTCATTTGTTTTTGTCTGATCTACAGGGGACCCAACTCTTCCAGTGCCCAAATGGGCAACCAGCTCAGAGTTAGTAGTTCACAAATATTTATGTAAGGCCAGGAGACAGGAAGAAAGAGGGGGAGGAAGGAAAAGAAACGGGAAAGGAAAAAGGAAAGAAAGACTGCGGTTTGGGCATTCAGTGGGCTATTACTCAATCAATCGTGTGCTGTGAGAGAAGTAAAAGAACTACATCCCGGGAGCGGCTTCCAAAACGCACTTAGCAGATACTTATATAACAGGAAAAAAATTAAAAGAGTCTCTATATTGGACATTACGTAATTATCAAATTTTCTTAGGTAAACAAATAAAACTATAACTATGAAGGCAAGAAAAAAATGTGCAAAACTGTTTCTTACATAATTTTAAGTGAACACAGTAAATATTAAAATCACATTTATTGTGATTTTTAATCATATAAAATTTGCAATCCACTGAAGTTAAACAAAGATAAAAAGATGTTTGATAGGAATGTTAGATTAGAGTTTTTTTTTAACTTCATGTAGTATGTCCCTGCTTCTTACAATTTAAAATATTAAAAATTAAAATTGTACTTATATAACAGGGCTGATAGGAAACAACACACTTTCCCTCAAGGACCTCTCCAGTCTCTCTATCAGAAGCTGAGGAGAGTTGGAAGGAGAGAGGAACATTAGGAGTCAAGGAGAAAAGAAAACAGGAAAGAAAGGGGACAAAGTAGGAGCCTGGAGTTAGTATCTCCTGAATATGTGCTAAGTGCTAATGGTTTTCTAATGTATAAGAGATGTTCAGTTCTAAAACTCTGTGAATAGAGACCAAGTCAGCCTGACCCTGAAGCCCAAGGTGCTTCCCCAGCGCCCCGACCTCTCTGCATCAGAGCCCCCAGGATCTCATAATCGCCCTCTCCTGGCATTACTCTACTCTGCCTCACAATACTGTCAGCTGGGCTCCTCTGGTCCCTCATCAGAACTGTAGACTTCAAGATTTTAGAGGCTAAATCCTAAATTAACAGTGAATACCTAATAGCATCTAGCAAAGCAACTTCTGAAAGTAATGGGAAAAGTCTGTCAATAAGAAGAAATCTACCCATTACATAGGTAATTTTAATAAAGGCAGAACAGTCCATTCAGAAACAATCTCATGTGTGTAGGAGATTGATATATACACACATACACACACACGCACACACAAACCAGGGATTAAACTCAGCAGTGCTTAACCACTGAGCCACATGCCCACTTAATTTTTTTTTTCTTCCAGTTTTTAAATTCTGAAACAGGATCTTGCTAAGTTGTTTAGGACCTTGCTAAGTTACTGAGTATGACTTTGAACTTGGGATCCTCTAGCCTCAGCCTCCCTAGCTGCTAGGATTAACAGGCGTGCGCCACCGTGCCCAGCTAGAAACAATCATCTTTATCCAAAGATGTATGATGAAGCACGAATCAATATTGCTGCTAATTAATTTCCACTGAGGATTTAGTTTGGATAATATGTTCAAACATAGAACATAATCAGAATGTAATATATTATAACCTCCAAGCAATCTGCATGTGTGCATCACATTTTTTGAACATTAATTAACATGCAGGCATTTGACATACACTGCTTCATTTAGCCCTCTCAACGATCTTATAATGCAAGTACCGTTACAATTACCATTTCACAGATAAGATGACTGAGATTTAGAGAGAGGTTATATAACTTATCCAACAGCACCAAGTATGTGAAAAATTTGGAATTCAGAATGACACAATTTGATTTCATAGCTTGAATTCCAACCATTCAATGATAAATATGATGCTCAAATGCACCTAGCAAGGAAAACCCTTATGGATTTATTTAGTATCCATATAAAGGAAGGCAATATGTTTGTAGAGAGATATGATTCCATTCACGTTAAGATTCAATGTGTTTTGTGCTCTGGTATATAAACAAAACTGTCCACCTATTTATTAATAAATAAAATAATGAGCTATGTAATGTAGACATAAGTGCTTTTGATCTCCTTGGTTTGGGGCTTCATTTAACTGGCAGTGTGCTAGAATCAACATGTAATTGCTCATAATATCCAAAAATTAACTTTTCAGGAATTTTGTAAGCCAGTTTTTAAACACAGACACCACTTAAAATTAAGCTGTATATGCTCAGAATTGAATAAATTATGTTAAAAGCAAAATAACATACACAAAAACTTATCACTAGTTCTTTTACAAAAATTCACTCTTATTTATGCTTTGAGTCTTTGGTACCTACATGGTGGAAATACTATAAAATGATATACTCTCTCTCTCCAACACTTCATTGATATCACTGTGATAGCTTCCCATCAGTCACTGTGGGAGTATCTGCAGCAGAAATTGGAAAATTATACAATAATGAGGTCTTGATTTATTGGTTTGTTTATTCCCTACACTTAAGAAAGTAATGGAGAAGCCTGGCCAGTGCAAGCCTGTATGTAATACCAGCTATGTAGGAAGACCACAAGTTCAAGGCAGGGCCTGGGCAACTCAGTGAGAACTTGTCCAAGAACAAACAAATAAGTAAATGAATGAAGGATTTCAGGTTGTAGCTCAGAGGTAGATCGCTTACCTAGCATGCATGAGGCCCTGGATCTAATCTCCAACACCACAAAACAAAGTTTAAAAATAGTAATGAAAAAAATATTAATGATGCAGACTTAGCTGAATAGGATGTTGTATCTATAGCCATTAATTGTGAATAGCAGAGAAAATATTTTTCCAGGACTCAAAAACTATTATTAGCTGACTGACTGAAGCAGTTGTTTGTAGTATTGACAAATAAGTGAAGCTCTGATGTACTCATTAAGAGAAAGGAAAAAATATCAACCTGAATTGCTGTTAGAATCACATTTGTTCATCAATTATACCATAACTATAGATATAAGTTGAAGAGTTTGGCCAAAGTCCCTGTAGTAGCTGTAAGCATACTACAGTGATGCAGCCACATCAATGTTTATAGCAGCTCAATTCACAATAGCTAAACTATGAAACCAACCTGGGTTGATGAATGAATAAAGAATGAATGAATAAAGATGAATGAATAAAGAAATTGTGGTATGTATGCACAATGGAATATTACTCGGCCTTAAAGAAGAATTAAAGTATGGCATTTGCTGGTAAATGGATGAAACTAGAGAATATCATGCTAAGCAAAATAAGCCAATTCCAAAGAAACAAAAGCTAAGTGTTTTATCTGCAGATGCTAATTTACAATAGGGGGGGTGGGAATAGAGGTACTCCGAATTAGAAAGAGGGTAGTGAAGGCAGGGATGAGGGTATAGGGGTAGGAACGATAGTAAATGAATTGGACATTATTACTCTTTGTGTACATATGATACATGACCTGTATAATACTACATCATGTACAACCAGAAGAATGAGAAGTTATACTCCATTTATGTGTGATGTGTCAAAATGCATCCTACTGTCATGTATAAGTAATTAGAATAAAAAAAAATTTTAAGTAGCTTCTAGAATTAAATGGTTGTATAGACGTTATAATACAGTATTATATATTTGACTTTTGTCAATCCTATTCTACATATTCTTTATAGAATAAAAATCACAATAAATTTATGTGCTGATATTATATATGCATATACTCCCCGTCCCCAGGCCCTGACTGCCAAACATTTACCAACACACTTGCACCACTACATATGACCCTGGTCAAGTAACATGTGACACATGTTTGGAGCCATGGAGAAAAGGGCCAGGAATGGAGAGCATGGTAAGGAAAACTCCTTAGGCTTCCAAAATTCTGTCCTTGACTTGTCCACAACTTGAACTTGGCCCTCCCTCTTCTCTGCTCTGATGCCTTACTGACCAAGATTTGCAGCAGGGGCCCTCTGGCTGTGTGATGGGCTGTAGACTTAGATTCTTAAAGCCTCACCTTTTTTGGCTGTAAAATGTGATGATAATAGGAGTTGGGAGGAGGAGGGTGGCTGAAGTTAGCTAACCCTCAATGAGGGTTTACCTTGGATCTTGGACTATATTAACCAATTTCCAAGTACTAATTTATTCAATCCTCACAACACCACCACAAAGGAGTTATAGTCCCCAATTTGATTTCGTAGATGGGGAAACAGAGGGTTGGTAAATTTAAGAAATCTGACAGATCTCACTTAGGTTCTCGGGCCACTGGTACATGGCACAATTGGGCCACGAATTCAGGCAGTGTGCCGCCAGGGGCCACTGACTTCACTACTGAGTTGCTCTATTTCTTCTCTTCCCAATAAAGGTCAAGGTTAAATAAAATAAGAAACAATGGTCTTAACTAGTGTTCATTAAACAGTGCGTATGATTTTTCTTTGTACTGTGGTTTAATTTTGTATAGCACTTTATCTCTTCAATTAGACTTTGAGTTTTTCAGGACGTAGACTCAAGCTGTATAACTTCCCACCATTCAGAGAAAACCTCAGCACGGACATGCACACACTTTGTAATTAAGTGTTTATGACATGCATGGACTTCGCCTATCACTTGTTGAGCACAAGAGCACCAAGATCCTTTGGAGAGCAAAAGTGGTGATATCTGTAACCCTGCCATAATCAGGATTCATGCAGATTCACTGTGTGATTGTGTCTTCAGTAAAGAGCTACATATGGCGTTTCTCATCTGGATTTGTAGGACTGTCTTAGAAATAATATTATGTCATGGTAGTCCTAGAGGCTTGATTTATTTTGGCTTGAAAGAAGGAACTTGCCTCATGTGTCTCTCTTCCTCTCACAGCATTTTTTTTTTTTTTTATTCTAAAGGGCTGCGGGTCAAGTTCTGTCCTTGGAACCAAAGCAGTTTTCCAAAATGAGGTGAAGCCAGCTCTGTCAAGCTGGGCCAGATCTGCTGTCATTGCCTTTCCCAAATACATCAGACCCTCTGCTTGTAAAAATAAATTGATACCAATGCAAGAAATTTATTAGGAGATGACAGCCTGGTTCATAATGGAAATATGGAGAAAACATCATCCTTCAAAACTGACAGTTTATCCATCATGCCTCAGATTCCTGAGATATAAGCAGATACTGTCATACACAATCCACGGAGGACATGTCTTCTTGGATTTCCTTATGACAGGAAACACTGAAATAATCCAGAAGAAGGGAAGGACTCGCGCTGCCCTTAATGTGCTCAGCCATAAATTTTTAACATTAGCAGAAGAAACATGTGGCCAAGGCAATGAATGATGGGAAAGTCGGGAGGCCTGGAATTCTCAGAGGCCTCTTCTTTTCTCTTGGGGGTGATGAACGGGGACAGGGGTCAGAGAGGGTTACTGCACTGCTGTGAGGGACGTCAATACCCTGTTATGTGTAAGCAGAGCCAACAGGTGGCAGAGCACCACTGTGTTCACACCACAGCTGGCCCCACTTGAGGTTTGGGGACCAGGTCGTCTATCCCCACTAACTTTCCAACTGTGCCTCTTCTGCTTAGCTTGTTATTTGCAGTGATGAACTTAGGACAATTTAGGAGGCCATTTTAATTAGGAATAAGTATAAGAATATCTGTGGGGTCACAAGAGGTCTGATCTTAGCAGACTTAATGAGGCGACCAGCCCAACCTTGTATGAAATAATTGCGTATTGTATTAAAAACCGTTTTGGAAAATATAATTGTGGCAGTAGATTAGAATGAAACAAACATGGTATTAAAGGAGAGAAAAATATTCACGGCCAAATTTATGGGGCCTTAAAATATTTATGTTCCAAACTTGCATTCTTTGGAGGTTTGCTGAGTGTTGCTAGAGCTGGGGAACTTTTTTTTTTTTTTTTTTTTAATGAGATACATACATACCTTTCCAACTTACAGATCTTTCACAGTGAAAATAGAAAGTCATAAATGTGAATCAGAAACCTAAACAAGGTGAGGGCAGCCCTAATGGCCTCATATTCTTCATTCACTCATTATATGAGAAAAAATAAAGCCATGGGAAATCCCATTTAAATGTGAATAATGTGCAAGGAATCTTTGATGTCAGTTTCTATCTATATGATCAAGGTATAGAGACCATCAGCATAATATGACAACCCAAATAAACCTGGGTTTTGTTCATGTTAGTTGTGTTATGTGGGATAGGATATGTGCGTTATGGGGTTACTTAAACACAGAGTCAAATACTGGATTTTGATTCACTTCTTCAAATAAATCCCAAGGAACAGGGGGCTGGGGGATAAATTACATGCTGATCAAGTCCTTGTTCGTAGGTACCAGTGTTTGAAAAACCACAAATGGGTCTAAGAATTCTTAGAATCCTCCTTTAAATGCTCTCAATCTCTGAAAAAAAAGGCAAATGAACTTCTAATTGTTCACATTTGTTTTGGCCATTCTTCCCGACTCCGCTGTCTCAAATAAGACCTGAAACTCTGTTGACTTTACATGTCCAAATTAAATATATCTGTGTTTTCCTTTTGCTTTCTATATAAGTGCATGCCAGCATGACTTAACATTCATCCAGAGTTTATTTCAATATTAGTGGAAAACAAGCCATTTTTCAGTTTAATGAATAGCATCAGTGTCTGCCTTTTAACCAAAAATGTGACCTTAAACTTGATGGATCTCACCAGAAGGCACATTTTCAAATTATTTTTCTATTGGAGGTTATGAATATCATTTCCCAAATTATTGTGACAGCTGTACCCGCATCACAGACACGCCGGCTTAGAAACGAAACTCAGATGGAGCGAAGTGGGTTTCTTTGGCGAAACAAGGAAAAGGGGAATGGAAAAGAAAGTTCAGACCCTGCGGGAGGGGGAACCTACCTCTTTTGAGGCTCATGCAACAAGAGCAGAGTCAGGTAAAAGCAGCTGAAATTCTCATACACTAATGTTCCTCCAATTTTTGTTTCTAAATCATGCTAAGTCGGGGAGGTGAAGGCTGAACGTCACTGATTCAAAAAAAAAAAAAAAAAGAAAAGAAAAGAAAGAGCCTCCAAGAGGACATCTGATATTGCTTCCTTATTAAGGATTATGGAGTGTAATTGATGTGCCTGGGACCTGGCCAATTCCAACTTTTGGAGAATGCCGCTTAATGTGCGGACATTATTTTTGGACTACCGAACGCTAGAAAAGAATGAGCTGGCATTCAGCTTTGGTGAATAAGACCCTGAATTTTCATTTAAAAGCAGTTTTGAGTTATTGCTGTAGATAAGGTGTAACTGTGCAAGGGAATTTTATCCATGTTTCTCCCATGAATCATAAATGAGGAAAAAAATTACAGTCTAAATTGCACTTAAAAGGAATAAAGTCTTTTCATGTCATACATGATTTATCAAAATGATCTCATTTTAAGGGTACTGTGGTGTATCTTGATTAATCACATTAGGAAGTGTGATGAATGGCCTCTTTAATGGTAACACAGGATTTATTGGCAACATCCCGACTTGAACCAGAAGGGTAAGAAGTAAAATATACAATAGATAGCTGATGCAGATAGGGTGTCAGTAATGCTCTGACTTGGTTTAAAATTCTACCAGGAGCCTGAGTCTCGGGACATTCTGAAACCTCCAGGCAGTGCAAGGGAGACAAGTTTCTCACGTGAACTTGGGTACCACTGAGAACCCAGCCTAACCCTTCCCTCCTAACTTGTTGCAAGACACGGAAAAAAAAAAAAAAAAATCACTCAGTTGGACCGTGAAAAGGTGTCTGTGAAGTCTGGAGGAACCTCACAAATTCCTGGTAGGAAGAGGGGATGCTGCCTTTTGAGATCAGCGCTCCTTGCCCTTTCGCCCTATTTCAATATCCTCTTTACATTTCGCTTTAATATCCTAAATGCCTTTTTTCCCCCCTAAGCCTGCTCCCACTAATTTCCTCTAAGGCTGACAGATCAGAGGCTTGCCTCGAACTGTTCCTTTAGAGCTCAGGAGCCCTCCTCATAATCCCGCTGCTTGTCCGCAATTAATCCTTCCAGTTGCCACATTATTAACACCACCACCCACAGACAGAGGAAGCTCCCACCCACTGGACACTGGCTCCCACCGAAGCTTCAAAGGTGCCAATCACACCCTGTCAGAAAGGTGCCTGCTGTCAGCATCCAAGGTTTCCATCCTCCCCGCTGATCAAACATTCTTCCCCAGAAGATTAATTCAGAGTCTCCGCCCATTTCCTCCCATATCCTCTTTCCCTTTTCGGTTTACCCAACGATCCATCTTTGCCTCCAAAAGGGAAGCCACGGATAATAGAAGCCCTTTCAAAACAAAAGCTGGGCAAAGGCAAATTTAAATCCCAGCTGTTATCAACTTTTTTTTTTAAACCCATTTAAACATCTTAAGGCACTAAGGATTAGGGCCTGGCCTGAAATGCCATTCTTTGATCAAAGACCCCAAGACTTTACACAAACATAATCACAAGGCAATGGATGCGGCTCTGAAGGCTGAATTGATTTGTTGGGCTGCGGAGCTTGAGATGGCAAGAGAAGGCACACACTAGCTTCTCTAACTGCCAACGTGTACATCCGCCAGGCCAACTGACTCCAAAATCATATATGTTTTCCCTTCCTATGTCTTCACTGGCGCAGTCACTTGGAGATTCGGACAGCTGTGGGGACAGGGGGTAGGAAGAAGAGAATGAGGAGAGCAAGAAGCTCAGTGTGGTGTTTCATCCCTGGTGGGTCCAGGAGAGAGCTGTCGGGAGATGAGACACAGTGGCTCTACTCTCCCTGGTACAGACCAAAGGCTTCTACTGGAATCTTCTCCAGTTCTGGAGTAACTGTACTTACTCATCTCTGTGAAAGGGGTTTGGGGAAAAGCCAGAAGGGTTTTCTCTTGTAGGTAAGTGTATAGCAGCAGTGCGGCTCACTAGTCAGGTCCACCACTAGCCATCTCAGTCTTTCAAGACCAGATACCAGGACTGACTCAAAGAAATACTTAACACAAAGGCTGAAGGGACCATCAGTGGTCATGCACATGAAGGCGTCTTGATAAAGAGAAGGCCAATCAGTTAGGTTCTTGAGGATTTTAAGGGTTTTATATGGGGGGAGGGTGGAATTAGTTTGCTACTCACATAATAGATTGTTAGAAAATAAAGCTAAAGAAATACATAAACTAAGAACTAATGATCAGATGCTACAGGGACCATTTACCACATTTTTAGGATAGTTTGTAGAAGGCCCCTTTTTGAACAATTCGAGAGGGGGGAAAAAGACCCAACTTTTCCTTTAACTTGTATGTAATAAAATCTAATTCAAAGTACTTTAGGGAAATAAATGGAGAGGGAGGAGTTTTAATGAGTCCAAGACTAACAGTTTCAGGTATGGCTGGATCCAGGTACTCAAATTTATTATCAGGAGTTTCTCTCTCTTAGGTTTGTTTCTTTGTTAATCTTTAATGTGGTGACCTCCAGGAGTTCCAGATTCTTGTGTTACTATCATCAAAGATCCTTCTCTTTCCTGAAAGTTTCTAGCAAAGTCTAGGAATCCTTGGCCTGGACTGAGTTATAGGCCCATCCCTGAAAGAGTCTCCCTATCAAGGAAAAAGAATGTTCTGTCCGGTTGATCCTGGGTCCTATGTCTACACCTAGTGCCAGGAGAGTAGCTGGTACCCCAAGGATCCTGCTGACCAAGGCAACAGGGTAACGATTTCCCAGGGGTACATGTATCTACTCTAAGGCCCAGTGGAGTGGACACTAAAGAGACCCAAAGAGAAAATTCCCTTCATTAGCAGACAACAATTTGTATCAGACTTTTGGAGCCCCTAGCTCCATCCCAGACATCCTGACTCTCAGCACCATCTCTGGAGCCACGGTGAACCTGCTATTCAACAGCCCAGTCCCAAGTCTATATCCACATCAACAAAGAGTCTCCACATCCAGAAAAATCCTCCCTCCCCGCAAATTCTTGTGAGTATCTTACACTTTTCAGGCTCTTAGCTGGGACCCAAACAGCTCTAGCATACAATTACGTTTTTAATAAGTTTGGGTATCACAGAAGATTAAAAATAGTAACAGGTGTCCAAAGAGAGCAACAAGAGTGGTGACAGGCAAGGACAGCTGCTGGGGTCACAGTGCAACATGGAAAAGAGAAAGAACAAAATAAGAACGAAACCAGCAGACATCACAATAGACCTTTGGAATGCCGACGCCCAGCCCACCTCCACACGCGTGTCAACAGGAGAAAGTGAGACCCAGTTTCATGTTTCTTGCACAAGTCAGGAATTACATAGTATTTTTAGTTATTAACGAGCCTGCATAGAGCGGTGACTGGCGTCCGTCCCTGAGGGAGACTGCATTTGCCATTTCGACTGCGCATGGGACCCATAACACCACAAGAGAACAGGTGACCAATTCCAAGGAACAGCACCAGCCACTCCTCTGGGAACAACATCCTAAGAAGTTCTGATGGCGATCTACGTGAACCTCAGATGTCTGGGGGAAATGAATTCTAACGTCTCTTGTTTTCCAAAGGCACTTTGCTGCCACTCAGCCCCTCTTCTTCCTCTCAAGTCTATTTCCAAAAGAGATGCTGAGAATGTTTGCCTTAACAAAACCCAAACCCCAGCTTCGTTACTGTCTTCGTAGACGAGGACCATGTGTCCTGGGCAGTTTAAGGGATTCCCTGAAGATCTGTGTCACGTGAGTGAGGATGTCCAAGTGGGCTCCCAGCAGACTCAGGGCTGGCTATGACACTTGAGGTCTATATCTCCACAGAGTCTCCGCTTAGCAACTCAACACCTGCTACGGCAACCCAAGTGGGAGAGGAACAAATGTCATCAGGCTGCTGAAACCCTCCTGGACCCGAGCTGCCCTCTGGGCTATCTACAGGAAGATGGCAAATCTGAAGAACCAGGCAACATGGATGCCGAGGTCTACTCTCCTGGAAGGACCGTGGTCTGCCAGAGTGGGTTTGCATGCACTTGAGACGAGGTTATAAAACCACCAAGTCCCAGACACACTCCGTCTTCTTTTGTAAAGTTAATTAATGTCAATCCCTAGTTTGTGAAATTTTCTAGATAAGCTTTTACCTAGACTTTTATCTTTGACTTTTCTAGGTAAGGACCCTACATTATGAAACACGAATTTTTCACGATACTCATGCTTTTATTAGTACAAGATCCACAGAGAAAGCCAAATGGAGTCAAGAAAAATGGTGGAAAGTGATTCCATGAAAACTTGTGTGGAGAAATAGTCTCCAAAACACCTTTTCTCCTTTATTTTGTTCTTTTTTCAAACTTATCCAACAATCATTCACAAAGCAGTTCTCAAAAGAGGCCTTTTTAGATTTGTTTTATATTATCAATAATTGCTGACATCACAGATTGCATATAGCCAACGTACTTGTGTAAAGCCACTTCCCTGAGAGATTCCAGATCCACACAGATGCACACTATAAGAGAAGTGACCAAGTATCAGCTTCAGGAAGTCTTTTGCCCTGAGCAATGTTTCCAACCATTCTAGCGACCTTACTGTCTGTGAGACTGGAGGAAAATGCAAACTCAACTCGAAGCTATTTATTTCCTAAAGAAACTCTACCACGTGGCCCTGAAATCTTCAACTCCTCAAACACATTATGGTTTAGAAGGACTCAAATAAGGCACAGACCATCTTGCTGCAATGAATCCCTATGAGGGTATATGGAGTGCTTAGGACAGTCTCAAGGCCAAAAATTAAGAAGGATAGACAAGCAGTGGGGAGAGAAGACAGGAGGGGACAAGAGGAGAGGAAGATGTTTGGAATTATTTTTCAAAAGATTTCCCATCCACAAAACTATTTTCCGACATTCTCCCTGACCTCATCAACTGTATTTTGTACCAGTAATAACACAGAAGGTCCCCGGATGTACTGTGAGCATGGCCTCCTCTTGCCCACCCATAGGATTCCCAGGTTCTGAAAGGTCAACATGGCCCTGGAAACCAGGTCTGCCTTCTGCTGCTGGGTTTATCCTGCAAGTGCACATTCACAACCAGGGCACAGAGGGGCTGAAAGAGGCACAGGTGCAAGAAAGACCATCAAGACATACCATCTGGTTGGTCACAAAGGATCAAAAACTAAAGGACCTGAGAAAGGTTTCCTGGGGAATTGAGCCTTCTCTTTGGCTGGTATGAAGGAAATTCCACTATGTTTTCTAAAATCAGCCCTATTTCTTCTCCTCCCCTCCTTTACCAGAGAATCACTGTAGAAGTTAGTCATTATGGTGAATTTTCTCTAGAGAGGGCTCAATTCCTGGCCAAGCCCCATAATATCCGACCTGAAACGATTATCCTTAGATTGCACTTTTAAAATCAGAGATCTGCTGACACGGTGGCCCAGCCCTGATATCTCTGTGATTTAAGAGGTTGAGGCAGGAGGATTACAAGTTTAAGGCCAGTCTGGGCAACTTAGCGAGACCATTTAAAAAAAGTCAAACAAAAATAAAAAAGGCAAAAGATGTGGCTCAGTGGTAGAGTACCCCTGGGTATGAGAAAGAGAGGGGAGGAAAGAAAAAAAATAAAATCAGAAATCCAGTTACATTTCTCCTCTGCTTGAAACAATAAGGTACATTTGGGGGATGAGCAGAAAGCTCCAAACATGACCAAGATGGCCCTTTGCCCTGGCCCTTGATTCCTCTCATGCCCATCTCCTGCTTTGTCCCCCACCCCTCCCCTCCCCTCCCCTGCCTGCCAGCACAGGAATGACCTTTCTGCTCCCCCAGGGTGCTGTGCCTGATCCACACAGGAGCTGCAGTTTGCCTCCCCAACTCCCTTCCCTGTCATTTTCTGCGCAATGATGCTCTCCTCTCGGGACAGTTTGTACCTTGAGGGCAGTGTCCCACACCCTCTGAAAGATGGCTCACAGTAGTTTCTCAATAAATACTTGTCAGTTGGTAAAATAAATTAACGAGAAACGGAACGAGCAGCATTCCTGAGCCTGTGAGGGTTGAGGGTAACAAAGAGTCTTTGTGTCTTCAGACTTCTGAGTCACCCACTGCCTTCTGAAGGGACCTTCTCCCCGACACACAGTGCACCGAGATGTTGAAAATGGCACACACGGGCCCCTAACTCCACCACTCCACATGTGTGAGAGGACAAAGGTGCACTTTGCCAGAGGGGGACGTCCACAGGCTGTTCAGAGCAAGCAAAGGAAAATGTCCCTCCCGCACAGCGGCATGGACCACAGGCGATAACACAAAACCTGAGCGTGCATTTCCCAATGGCATTAAGTGGACGTCTGCCTGGGGTTCGGGGGTCAAGTGGCTTTCCTTTTGTTATACCCATATTTCCCTCTTCTTCCATGTATGATTTTTGATGCATGAGTGATAAAAATGTCAATGCAAATGAAGAGCCCAGAAGACAGGGGAGCACCTGTTAGTCACTGTCCTGCTTTCTGCAGAGACCAGGGGGAAGGGCTGCTTAGGTTCGAGAAAGTTGCAGGAAGGGTCTTGAGGGATATCTGTCATCAGGGGAGAAACTGAGCATAGCGGACTCTCCTGTCACACACCTTAGTGGGCAGAAGGGGGCGCTGTAGTGTAACCTATTTAGAATGCAAATAGAGTGCTTCCCCTGCTGCAGATGAGAGCTAACGTGGTAGCCGCTGCCTGGCAGG
Source organism: Callospermophilus lateralis (assembly GCF_048772815.1). Taxonomy (NCBI): domain Eukaryota; kingdom Metazoa; phylum Chordata; class Mammalia; order Rodentia; family Sciuridae; genus Callospermophilus; species Callospermophilus lateralis. Next base: position 47,772,292 of record NC_135319.1, on the reverse strand, counting down.
TCCTCAGCAGGACTAAACGTTGGATTCCGCTTGTCACTGCTCACCCACAGGTCATTAAATGAACTCAGAACAGTGTTGCCAAGTGTTTACATTAAAAACACAGCTCACTAAAATTTAAAAAAAAAAAAAAAAAAGGAAAGGGGTAGCCATCACACTGCAAGAGAACTCAGCTCACCTCGGGGAAGACGGGGCGATTCAAGATCACTGGAGTTCAACCATTTTATTAGCTTGAGATTGACAACTATCACAGACATGCTATGCAGTAAATGATAGAATAAGAGGGATCATGAGATTGAGGGGTGGAGAGAGAGGGGAAGGCAGGGAACGAGGGAAGGAGGGAGGGAGCCACGGCCTGTGTGAGCCTGCCTACAGTAAGCAAGGAGAAACTAGGGCCAGGGATACCTCCCCTTCTTGGTTGAACAAAACCTCCAGCTTCCCAGAACCAAGCCAGCTGGTCCTTGGGCTTTATTTTCGAACAGAGTCAGGTGTTCATTCCGCCGGCCAGTCTCCCTTTTCCCCTTTACTCCAGCCAATTCCTGTTTTCTTCAACTGGAGCTCCCCAAGACTCATCAAAAACACGATTTAATTACATCTCCGAAAAAAAAAGAAAAAGGGAGGAGTGTAAACATGACTCCTTTTTATCTCCTGATACATCTGGACAAGTAGACAATGTGCTAAAACAAAATAAATCTGCCCTGACAGTCACATCAAAGGGTTCAGCAAGGGCCTTCAGCTACTTAAAGCGCAAGAATGCTGTTGCTAAGCATCGGCCCACAACTTATCAGCCTTGGAAGAAACGCTTTCTTCTTTCTTTCAGGGGGAGATGAGGAAAGTTAGAGAGTGGGAACCAGACTGCAAAAGGAGATTGGGGATTTTCAGGGATTTGGGGGCTTAAAATGAATTGTGTGAAGAAAAGGGATTTTGTTGTGTGGTGTTTTCCCTTTGACACACTGTCTATATTTTTATAAAGGAAGCATGTGGAAACCTTCTAGAAAGGGCTATTTAGGACACACAGAAATAGGTGGTTGCACAAAATACTTGGATACAAATCTGCGCCATATCTCCTTTCTGTGGATTTCTCTGGATGAGACGAGCCTAATGCCAGCTCAGGGTCTGAGGCGCTATCTCCCCATTCACCAAAGTCGAGTGAAAAAATCCCTAAGTCTCCATAATAAAAAGTAAATCATCCAACATGACAAACCACAAAAAGGCAGAAATGGAGCATCTACTGCAGCAAACACGCACAAGTGAAAACAGAATACCACCCCCACCTCCAAAAGAAACCAGAATGAACTGCCACGGGAAGGACAATTCCATGACATAAATCGAGCCAGCTGACCCAAAGTCCACATCCAGACACACAGCTGGAGTGTGCACAGTGAGACACAAAATGGAACTGACCCCGAGATCCAGCCAATACCTCCAGCCTTTACTCCCCACCCAGCCCCCTGCCCCCGGGGAAGACACTGAAACAGATGCTGCGAACTTCAGTCTGGTCTTGATCCCACGTGCTGGCTCCCAAAGGGGACCATCAGGGAGATGTTCGTCCTCCACGTGCACATCCTCAGGTCGGAGACTTTGCCCCATTTCTTCCCTCCGGCAAGGCTACTAAATTTAGTTGTGCTGGGAAATCTGAACTGAACATGAGCGGCATCTCTGAGGAGGATGTTCCACGAGGACCCGAGGGCACCCTGGACGAAAAAGAGCCAGTTCAAAATAGCCCACCAGTTCTCAATACGCTCTAGACAATGCCAGGGAGATTTTTGCCCTTGCAATAGAGAGGCTAAAAATACACAGATACAGTACTGTGGCCTAGGGAGGCCCGCACATTGTAAGTAAACAACTTGCTATTTTCTTTTCTAGGATCAAAGGAAACGAATTCTGAAACTCCTGTGATCTCCACACAGGATAACTCTGAACAACGTGAACAATTACCAAGTCTGTGATATTGCACAAATAAATAACACTTACCATTATCTCTAGCACGATCGTATTTATTAAACAGTGACGGAGGGCAGCAGTAACCATTTTTATTGTCCCATATAGCTCCTATTTTCTAATTAAACAAAAGGTTATTTCTACTGTTAACATAGCCATTTGTCTAAGTTGGGTCTTACATAATACTTTTGCCAAGCATGACAGAATATAAGAAATGATGCTCTGTGGTGGTTTTGTTTTTTTGTTTTTAATTTTGCATGCTGAGTTGCTACTTAGAGAGCTCTGCCGGTTCCTAATCAAGGCAAGAGGCCATTGTGTGGTGAATTCATAAATAAACTTGGGCAATTTTTTTCCTAAAACATGATGAAGCAAGCACTTGGTGCTACCCTTTAGCTTCAATCCAAGGGCAATGATCTGTATTATTAAACATATAGGTCAAGCCAGCTTGTGCTTCTCCGTCCTGTGGGATGTTTTAGAAGCTGCTGTCACATTACCGAGATCTGTTCTGTGACTCCTAATTATTCCTCTTGGCAGCTTTGGATTTCAAGTGATTCCTCTCACATGTATGTAAAAATTTATAAGCTGTTTCATATAACAGCACGAGTTATTTCCACCATGTTTATAATGGCAGGAGATCCCGATTAGAAAAATGCACTAATTTCACTGACAAGGATAATGGCAACTTCATAAAATCTGCATTATGTCGCCCGTAATCTTCAAAAATACTTCATATCAACACATAAAATTGCAGTTTTTAAGATTTCATTATAATTCTGAGGGCAGGGCCATCTTTCTTAACTAGAAGAAGAGGTGAGGGAAAGATTGGGTTTTCCTTCTCATCTTCAAAATTCACTGAAGTCCCAGCACAGAACTGAAGGCAAGAAGCCTAATGCTCACCGAGGGCTTGACACACCCCATAGGCCATCTTGTTTAATTCCCCCACTTCACACAGCAGATAAGGCATCCCACAGTGGTATCCTCGAGGAAACAGCCTGCCTGGATTATAGAGCAGAATTCCATTCTGATTCTGTATCCCCAAGTATGCTGACTCCAGCTCTGCTCTTTGCTCCCTAAGTGAGAAGGAGGAGCCTGTCCTGTAAATAAAGGTAACTTACACTCTCGTAACGAGGGAACGAGGCCAGCCAACATCAGCAGCCCAGGGAGAAATGGAAACCCAGGCTCCAGAGGAAGGTTGATCAAAATATCTCAGGGACTGAATGATGGAAGGGATTTTTGTCTGCTCCAGAAGAGAAAGACAGAGAACCAGAAACCTCGTTTGGTTTTCCTGTGAAGTATGTTGGGAAGGTGTTATCAGCAAGCAGAGACTTAAGCAAAATGCTTTTCCCAAGAAGAGATGACTGGGCCAGGGTACAACAGTTTTACTGTCATAATTAATGAATAATAATATTTTATTTTGATTTTGTAAAATGCTTTTTCACCAAAGAACTCCCTCCCTAGCCTTCTGTAACAATAGCCTAAGTTTCAGTTTCATGCCATCAAATGCTGAGAGCCTCCAAAATAGCCACACAGATATATTTCAAGGTTCTCTGCCTCTACAGGTGGCAACCCCATGTGATGACAAAGACATCGATTTATTTTAAATTATAAATATATATATAATTATTCAAATATCACCAATCAAATATTCCACAGGCATACAGTTAGCTATGTATTAGCTTCTAATGAAAACACTCATTTATTCATTCTCAATTCTACTGTTCCATGCCTGCCTCTGTGCCAGTAATGGGTTGTAATGGAAGCTACGGCTATTTCTAGGTTTTGAATAGAGTAAGAGGTTCTCTCATTTCTTTGGAGATTAGGCTGAGGTGGTACGGGAAGCATGAAGAGGAATATTATTTCCTTTTTATAGATGTAGAACAGGAAGCCGAGTGTAAGCAACCTATTTTATCTGAGTACTAAGACTTCAAAGCTCAGGTCCCAGGCTTCCATTTCTTTGTATTGTGGAGGTGGACATCTTCCTATTGGACAAACATGTCCATCCCGCAACCAGTCAAAGAGTAGCCCTTACTGGGGTTCCACAGTGAAGACCCCAGATTGCAGAGAGATTAGAGGAGTGCCCCCAGCCCTCTACGTGTCAAGCTTTAGCCCGAGGCATTGGTTTGGAGAGGGATCAGGAAGTTATTCTGAAATGACCAACAGTCTTTGCAGGGTTGGTTCCCACTAAAGGAAGAATTGTAATGTCCATTCAGACCAAGAAAAAGAAAGGGGACAAAGATCCCACGTACATCCTCTTTGCAGTGGTAAAATGCTGTGAGATATAAACTGAAGGTGTTCTGAGGTTAAGGTCACCTAGAAGACAATAGAATATGTGGATAAACTAAAATTGCTTCACTTCATTTCTAAATAAATGTATACATTAACAAACCTATTCCTCAGGGCTTCTTGAGTACAAGCAGATATCATGGGTTGTATCAGATATAAAAACTGTAGAACTCCTGAGACACTGAGGTATCCCAGAACACATGGACATACATGACATATGTAACACATACTGCATGCACATGCGTGTGAAGAGACACACCCAAGTGACCGTTCTCGATCTCTACCAGCAGACGTTTCCAGTGTATAGACAGAAAGAACATCTGGCACCATTCTAAGCCCCACTGCCTAGTCTAGGGCAACTTGACTCCATATTTTACCTGATTGGTTGGAAAAGTAAAGAAGGGTTGCCAACCACAGTATATCCCCCATTCTTTTGTATCTACAAAGAAAAGCAAGAATACTGGACATATAGTCCCTTCTTAGATGGGTTTATGGCATAGCTGGATAACAAGACATCAATAACAATTAAACAGCAATAAGAGTTGGAGATAAAGTAAAGAGGATGCATTGGACTCTTCATCATGGAGTCACAGAACAATTAAAAAAAAATCTTAAAATACTGATTAAGAAGGTGTGCCTTGTGGAAGATGGAATTCTAGAAAAGTAAGGCTTTCAGACACAGCTCAAGCTCTTCCCTGAACCACTTGTCTCCTTAATGAAATTCTGGTATTCCTTCGAGGTTCAACTGAAACATCATCTCCTCGGCTACCCTGGGCCTCTTGGGGTTGCCTGGCCCACGGTGGGTGCTTATGTTAATGTAATTGGCAGTGAGCTGAGTTCTTGGCAGACTGCGAGAGTCTGTAAGTCAGAGGCCACTTCTTTTCCTACCTTTGTAAGTTAGGCACCAGTACAGGCGACACACTTCAGGCCCTTAGCACATGTTCGGTTAATGAGTAAGTAAAGGACAAGGGGGGCCTGTGGACGATGGTGGCAGCCATTTCAGATCGTTTCTGTCTTCCTGCCTTCCTCTCCCATGCTGCTTGGGAGCAGTTGACAATCTCTCACCACATTAGGCTGAAGTGACATGGGATTCTCCAACACGCAGCTGGTATCAGCTCCTTCCCCACACCGCTAACTGGCTGGGGGTGGGGGACAGGGATGTTAGCAGGATGTTTTACTCAGCAGGCACAGCACCGAGGCGCATTTTTAATGATTTACCAGTTCTACTTGACTGAGCCTGCACCCTGTAAGTGGATCATATGATCAGCGATCACAAGTTAAACTGCTTTTGTTGCTCGCAAGGCATGCATGGGGGGCTGGCTGCGCGGCACCAGCGGCTCGCACGCAGCTGTGTGTAAGACAAGGAGAGGTTACGTACAACAGGCAGTTAATGGCTCATACCAGCAAGCCCTCGACTTCAGTCGGCACATGCGGCTGAATTTTAAAGAGGTAAATGACCTTGCAGCCGGGAGCTTTAACTATGTGCTTTTACCTATTTGTACCTGGATAAGTAAACATTTGCAGCATGCCAAAAGGCCCCGAAAGCACTATTGTAGCCAGAGGCTAATCCCTTTCTCTCTGGATGAAAGACTTCAAAACAAACCAGGGGGTAAAAAATCATTTTCTGCCTCAAGTAGCAGAAAGGTAAAGGGGGGCAATGGTGATAATGACTTCCATTTGTTATAACTTTCAGAAGTCACCAAGGTTCCAGTCCTAACCAGCTGCCCATATTTAGGATTCTACTTTCCAAGAAGAATGACAGAAACCCAGGGCCTTCAGACACAGGGAATGGTTGTAGGCAGAGTCCCACAGAACTGCGGCCATTTGTCAGTGCAATCCAACATAAGGAATGAACATCTCCATGCTTGTTCGACTACCCAAAAGGGTTGCTCTCCCAACTGCCGTCACTCAGGGGCAAGAGCAGGCCAATCTTAGCTCTCCTCTGCTTTAACCTTACATCAGCAGGGACGGATTCAGGCAGTCAAGGCCTCCAAACACAGGTTCCCTGCCAGCTGCCCCAGGAGGCTTTTCACTCCCAGTGAAGGCCGCTTTGGATGCCTCCCCCTGCAACAGGACCACCTGAGCCATCTCTGAAACAGTGGCTCAGCATCCCAAATTCTTTCCAAAGAGTGGAATATTTGTGATTTACAATGTGAGCAGGAACTTTGGTAATGCTGTTATTTTAAGAACTCGTCAATCAGTAGAGATTAAGATAACATTTATTGCAACATAAACTGAGATTGCCATGAGAACAGACAGAAGATGTCTATGGAACATTTAAGGCATTTCACAGGCCGTGAATCAATAGAGGACGGGTGGGTGGGGTGAAGAGAGCCATGGACTAAGAACTGGGTGTTCTAGACTCTTCCACCCCGTGGTCCTCATGAGCTGCTTGACTCTCAGCACGTCACACACCTGAGATCACCATCCTTCCTGTGACCACTGAGTTCCTACTATGTGTCAGGAACTACTCTGGATGCTGAAAATAAGCACAGTGGGCTGGATGACCAGTAGGCATCATTTGTGTACATACACGCAAATGAATTAATAAACAAGAAAAGCTGCACTCTGGTGCCAGCCGCCATCTGTTGAACCAAAATAATCTTTAAATGGCCAGAAATGCTTTCTTCCCTGTGATTCAGTTAATATAGGTCAGCCTAATGAGGTTGGTTTATATCCATGAGAGAAAACAGCACTCCTCAGTCCAATATACGGTTTTAATAAACTTTATTAAATTTCCATTGATCCATATGCAAAAATAATTTGTTTACAATTTGAACTCAGCCTACTAAATGGTGTCTAACTCAATAAAGGAAGAGGCTGAGAAACAACAGCTGTATGGCTATTAACACATTATGCCATTAAAAACACTAAACAGTTGGGTTTGGGGAAGGAGTCAAAGTTAACCCTTGGAATATCTCTAAACCAGACATCAATTTGAATTTGCAATGGGAAGCTAGGAACTTGGAAATTAATTTCTCTCCACCTTATGAACAAACCTGCAAGAACAGGGCCTCTACCTATGGCTTTGCTGCTTAGCCCCCTAGGAACTGCCTCTAAATGTACAAACTCAGCCTCAGGCAGAGATGACAATAGGGTGTTAGCATTTAGAAGGATGTCTTAATAATAAGCAAAGTAGGATCATTTGATAGTTAATATAATTCACATGGCATCCTACACTTTAGAAACTTAGTTGCAACCAGGGTCAATGAGGCCAGGGTCAGGGCATATTTCTTTTCAGCCAGTCGGTTCTCTGGGGTGATCACATCTGTAATCCAAGCAGTAAACCAATAACAAGCATTCACTGAGACCTAAGGAAGGCAAATCCCAAATTATATATTGTAGAGATGGACAATAAAATCAAGAGACAAGAAAAATTAAGAACAATCAAGCGCTATACTGTATAATTCTAGGGATGTATCAGGTCCAGAGAAAAAAGGCGAGTGAAGAGTAACAACAAAGTGAAGAGTAACAACAAACACAAGACTAGGAAGGAAATGAGTTGGAACTGTGCCTTCAAAGAAGGATCAGGTTTCCATGGATGCTAGAAGAAAATTAAGGGTCAAGAGAGAATTGGAGTGGGGACTGAGGAGGGCTGGGGGAGAAACAGCAGAGATAACTTAAGAGTGGGAGGGTGGGGCAATAAGGATCCTGTCAGTCCTTTTATTATTTATTCTTTATAAGGGTTACAAGGGAGGAGAATCAGAAATGACTAGTGGCTATCCATCATACTATTGTAAAAGCAGGGGATATACCCCAAGAGGCAGCAGCAGCAGTGTTGAGGAAAGATAGTTCCAGTTCTAGAAAACCAGATTTTGCCTGGTATCCAGATTAGTGATCGTGTGACATTTCTTACTTAGAACTCTAAGTTAGAAACATTTCTGGTAACTTAAAGATTATTTTGGTCTGCCAGAGGATGGCTAGCACCCATGCAGCTTTTCTTAGGTACTAATTCATTTGCATGCACATTGATACCCAGTGATCATCTGACCCGCCGTGAATATTTTTATGTGGTAATCTGAATATAAACATGAAAATATGTAGGTAAATCTTGGCTTTCTCATTATAACAGTGAATTTGAACTAGAGGGGTGACTGGTCCAGCTTCCCACATGGCTATAGATACCTCTTTGACAACACCTTACTGAAATGATCCTCTAGCTCTAGTCTCAGCCCTTGGGTCCAATAGGCCTTTGCACATTTTCAAGGTAGCACCTCATCCTGTTGAATAAGAATGCTTTATAAAACTTGCATTTTACATTGTGCCTAAGCTTCCCTAATACCTTTAACCCACAGCCCTAGGTTTCTCCTGTACAAACTCTATCTGTATCCACACATTGCGGCTTTCGTTATTTAAAAGAAGAATCTATGTATCACCTATCTCCTCTATTCTAGGTCAAGTATTTCCATAATATTCAACAGCTTGGTCCCTCTTCTAACGATGACCATTAGTTTTTCTATTTTTCTGAAAACATGAAGCCCTGAACTGAACCTCATCCTCTAGATCACATGTGAATTGTGTCGATCTCAAGGGGACACTGAACTTGACCCAAAGCCTCCCTTATACCCAAATCAGCAATATCTTTCCAAGCTATAGCCTATGACAGTATATACCAAATATCAAATAAATAACCCACCGCCTCTGATATGAACAACTGCAAAGCCAGACATCTCAAGCATAGACTTCCACAATTGATTTTTTTCTTTTAAATATAGAGCAAGGACTTCAAATTTAGAATCCTATTAAATTGTGTCTGTTAGGTGTCAGTGTTTAGCTTGCTGAGACCACTTGGAACCATGACCTAAAACCTCTGGAATGTCCTGACCACCCTCACTCTGTATTTTGAGATTTAAGAAACAAGGCCCCTTCCAGCCCCTTAAAAATTATTAATAAAAATATTTACTAGGTGAAGAACAAGGAGGAAATCAAGTATGAAGCCAAGTTATGTGGACAAAACCTAGGTTTATTAAGAAAGGAGATAAGACTCATTCATGTTCTTTGGAAACTATGAAAATAGGCGCCACTAACTTCACTAGTGTGAAGAAAAACATGCAGATGAACCATGTTGCTGTTCTTTTGAAGACCTATGTGTATTAGATGTGGAGCAATTAGCCAAACAAATAACTTCCGGTGTGAGCTCTCTCAACTTCATCCGGAAATTTAAAAAGAAAAATTGAAAACCATCCAAGTGACCCTATTGCTTTTGGAAAGATGAATACAAACACAGCCTGAACAAAAGAAACACAGTTCACCTTGGTCATTGGCTCAAGAACTTAATAGCAAACTTAGAACATGTTCTTCCCCCAAGAGATTGCCACATGGATTTATGGGCCAACATCTGGACAACCAATACTGGAACGGCCATGCTTGTCACCTCCTCCCCTACCAAGGGGAGTAGGAAGGTATATTTACTGTTGACACTCTGAAGAACATTATTAAGAACAAGAATCCAAACAACCCCTAAGTGTCACACCATGGCTGAAGAATAGCTATCAAATCTAATAACTGAGAATACAAACATGAACGGCTTAATTATGAGTGACAAGAACCTAAATATTATATTACAACAAAGCAGACAATATACATATTTAAGGGTCCTGAGTTATTTCTCAGAGATAAATATAAGGAAAGGATAGCTACTAGAACCATTTTTCATACTCAGCTGGAATCATATATGCAAAAGACAAAGTAACATGAGAGCTTTACAATGTTTGCAGAAGTCAAAAATGACCTTGCCACATAATAAGACTTTGGCTCATTAATTTGACTAATTACAGAGACCCCTAACTCCTAATAGTTATCTCCCCAAGGATTGAACATGAAGAACCAAATCACATAGTTGTTGAAACTCTAAGAGCACCTCATAAAAGCTAAATTATGGTGCCACTAACCTAGGCCAAATCACCTTTTTGATACCGCTAGGAAGATATTTAGGAGTAAAAATCTGAAATGACACCAATATAAAAATAAGATTCCATTGTATAATTTTTCACATTTTTACAAATGTTACAATAAAATTACCTTTTTCAGTAGCCTCATCAATCTCATGAGCATCATAAGGCAAATATTATACTTCCTTTTATAGATTTGGAACTAAAGAGATAAATGAATATTTGCCTAAAGCTATATAATGATAAAAACACAAAGCCTGTTTTCCTTTTTACAAATTTACAAACACAGCAGTCCTACTTCTTTGGTTGCCAACATTGTATAATAGACTTTGGTTCAAAGAAATGGAGCCACCATGTTTAGGAATATCTGCGGCATCTTCACGCCCTGCAAGGAGAAGGAGCATGAAACTTCTCTATGTTATTAGTCCAGTGACGAATCTGCAAATCAATTGTCACACATTTCTGGTGTCAGTCAAACCAGATTTACATGGAAACACCGGTCTGATTTACCTAGAAAGCAGGAGCAACACAAGTGTATGCATTAGGAATCATAAAGTAATATTATGGGGACTTGTCACCAGGAACTCCATTAGTTGATAAAAATGGAAGCAAAGCCTATCATTATTTCATCAGTCTAGTCAATCTTCATTGGAAACAAATATACGGAGATTTGCTGTTCTATTTCCAGTTACAACATAAGCAAAGATACTTCTCATCCAGCCACATTTCATGCCAATTGCCCATTATAAGACAACAATTTGGCCACAAAGACACTCTACTAGGAACTCCAGCTGCGAGCAACACGGTGAAGGTAAAAAGCAGACCCAATCCTAAAGACTGGGCACCCGGCTCTATTCTGTTACCTCCCCAACTATGTGGGCCAGGCTGGCCGTTCATCCAAGGGCCCTGAGCCTTTGTTTTCCCCTCTGAAAAACTGCTGGATTCCTTCTGAGGATTACTCTGGATATGAGGAGGGACCCCACATCAGTAAGCTGTGTACAGGAGAAGCTAAATACAGTCTTATCTCTGTGACTGGTGAATGCAAGCTCCTGGGCAACCTTGTCCTGACCTCTCCTGGCCTGTACCAGATAATTTAGTGCCACTATCATCATTAGTAAACATCCACTGAGGGCCTGCTATGGGCTTAATTACACTTGGGCTTGTATGGTTCACTGGCATTTTCAATGGGTATGTGTGTGGTTCTCTTTAAGCAACTGTATGCTCATCCAGGGACAAGAACCTGTATATACACAGGTATATATTTGTATAGACATCAGAGCCCAGCACAAAAAAGAATATATAGTAATATAATGTAGCAATATAATATAGAAATAATATATATTATGTAGTATATAATATAGTAATATTATAGTAATATAATGTAGAGGTAACATGATGGGCCTGGAAACCAATCAAAGACAGAAAAATACAAAGGTGGTATGATCAGATTTAGAAAATAAAAACCTTCCACAAGTGGAAAAATCTTAAGATTTTTTTTTTTTTTAAAAAGATGGGCATAATAGCAACATTTCCCTCTGTAATCTCATATAGAAGATGTTTAAAGGAAAAAAAAAAAATCTACCAAGGGTCTTAATCAAGCTATTCCACTTAAAAGCATTAATGGTAAGTATGCAAACGTTCACCTGACTGATCATTAAGGTATCAAGAACTAATTTTCCTCCTTTTAAGAGCTTATATGTCACATCCCACCCCTTGGGCCTTCCAGAAATGCATTTAAATGCCTAACTGGGAGGGGAAAAAAAAAAAAAGCATTCCAGACAGCCAGGTGTTAGTGATTCAGCCATTAAAACTTCAGTGATAAAATATCCCCCACAATTGTAAAACATTTCAGTCATTAGAAGATCATAAATAGATTAAGATGACATTTTAAATTATTATGACACCATGTGTATAAAATGTACATTGTTCATCACAATATCCCAGATGACTGTGACTCTGATTATCTGAAGTTAAAGATGAAGTGCATGTGTTATTTATTTTGAGATCCAACAGGGAAAGGCAGGGAGTGTACAAGGTGGAGAAAACCGACATTCAGATGGAAGTGGGATGCTGCTGCATCCCCCACCCCCCACCCCGGGCACACAAAGACTTGAGGTTCATTTTGCAATACCATTCATTTGCTGTTCCTTGAGCAAAAATAAATCCTTGTTTCATGTTTGGAGGATCAAAACTAAAGTATAAAAGAAAACTGTCTAAAAAAATCCATAATTCTAAAACCATCATTGAAAATGTCTTGGTACTCTTCTTTGAGTTCATTGAAAGGTTTTAATTAGACTTCAATATTTGCTTGTGTCTAAAACTTGAAAAGAAGCTCATAACTGTTCATGTTGTGCATATCCTCAACTACCAGTGAACTGGTCCCTCATAACTTTAGGATGAATTCAAGGAGCACAGTGTGTCTCCCCCTTAAAGGTGTAATGTTCCTCAAAGGAAGTAGGAAGCCATGTCTCTAAAGAGTTTTCCATCTAACCACCACTTTCAGAATAGAGTCCTAATGACCATTTCATGTAAAAAGAAATCTAAATTTTACAATTACTGATAAAATGATCATAAGAAGTCAGTGTTATAAATAATTCAGTCTTGGTACAAATCTACACTTTTCAACTCAACTTACCAAGGAAGCAAATCCTTTTAGAGTTTCAATTAAGCATTTGGGGAAATGTGTTTAAGGGCTAATGTACTTTACTTAAACCTATAAACTAGCTAAAGGATTAAGTCCAATAAGGAGATTAAAACAAGTAAGTGGCAAGTTTGGGAGTATTTAGGAGATTATACAGGTATATGTGTGATTCCGCTTCATAGTCACTCATTTTGCCAAAATAGGTAAGGATAGGTATGCATGAACGTGAACCCAGGCATATAGAATTTGATTTCATCCGGGGATTTCAAAGAATGTGTTAGAATTAGGAAAGTGCAAGTATTCCAGGCATCAGAGAGCCTGATACAAACACCTCTTCAAAACTCTTAGAGTCAACCAGTGAAGTTCCCATGTTCCCTTTCTAGATAATACCGGTTCTTGAATACTCTTTCCCCAAAAGTGTTCAAAACCCACGACATGAAGTTGCTAACCTAGACGATCAAATGCCCCAGGACAATTGTAAAAGAGGACAGCTAACTCAGACAACTACTCATCCACTTTGCCTGGTCAGATATGAGGCATTTTGGAGAAACAGATTCCAGGTTTTTGTTAGATTTTGTAAAATGGGAAGCCTCACAATTCACCATATGTTTAAATGTCTTGCTGAAAGAGTCAGACATAGTTAACCAGGGTCCATCCAAATATCTTCAGCAATAGGGGAATGAGACAATGCCCTTTATTAGATAATGCTTCTTAATATAAACCTCCTTACAATAATTTGTAGGGTGGGGCTAATGTTCCATGTTTATGGAGCATTTTTAGTGTTTTCTGCATTTTAACACTAAGGAATGGGTGTTGAAAACAAAACAAAGACATGGGCCAGGACATAGCTCAATGGTAGAATGTTCACCTGGTATTCTCAAGGCCCCGAGTTCCATTCTCAGAACCACAAAGAACAGTAACAACAAAATCCACACTGGAAATATTCAAAAAACAAAGTGACCTCATACTCTCCAAGGCAATTCTGACACACTGATGACTTGCCAAGTACAACTTAGGCTGTCAAAAAAAGACTATTTTTCTGTCTATACGTATTAAAAGATTGGGAATAGAAATCAACTTAGTAAATTCCATGTCATCCAGTTTTTGTTTTTCTCCAAAATTACCAGTTTATTAAGGAAAGAAACATCTGCTTGAGCACCACGGGGGCCAAGTTATACCCTTTTTAGAGAAAGATCCCATAAATATCTCTAATCACATGCAAATCCAACATCCTGCCTCCATCTTCCCACCATAAATATGCCCATGTCCTGGACTGGGTAAGCTGTTAATCAATTATTCATTTAATTCTTGAATATGTCCTTGGTAAACATCCCCCTTATATGTCTTATATGCTTGTATCAACAATTGTCTCTTTTTTGGAGAAAACATGTTCTTGTGGAGAACCTTTACTCTCATGGGCAGAAAGTAAGGTTTCATTTGACTTGCACATCATGGTGTTTGACTGTCTCTGACTACACAGCTCCCTAGAATTTGTCAACTACACAAGGGGAAATACTTTAAAGTCAATGCTTAGATTCCTTAGTATGAATCACATGGGACCATTGAATGTTAGAGGTTTAAATCTTGTCATAGCATTTTAAAAGTGTGTTGGAGCCAGGCATGGTGGTACATGCCTGTAATTCCAGTGGCTTGAGAGGCTGAGGCAAGAGGATCACAAGTTCAAAGCCAGCCTCAGCAAAAGTCAGGAGCTAAGTAACTCAGTGAGACCCTGTCTCTCAATAAAATGCAAAATAGGGCTGGGGATATGGCTCAGTGGTTGAATGCCTCTGAGTTCAATCCCTGGTACCAAAAAAAAAAAAAAGAGAGATAAGAAAAGAAAAAGAAAGAAAGAAAAGAAAAAGAAAAAGCATACTGAAATCTGTGGGAGTCCATTGTTTGGGACTGAGCTCCTACACTAGGTCCCAACAGAAGAGACCAGCTCAAACTGTAGTCACTCATGCCAAAGTTTTGTGTCACCAAATCAAAACTTAGTCATTTATCTGATTTTCTGGGAAATCAAGAGAGAGAAGATAGCCAAATTTCCAAACAGACCAGTTTTACCAGGCCTGATAAGGAAGTCCCCTGTGCATTTCCCCTTACAAGGAAAGTAACCTGAACCTGATGTTAACCAATCTGCTTTCTGTATTATCTATTTCCTTGTTCCTACTCAAGCTATCTTATAAACAAGACTATTCTACCATGCCTAATGAAGCACCTCTCTAATTTTAGATGGGATGCTGCCCAATTCATGAATCACTAACAAAATCCAATTAGATCTTTAACCTAAATTTGTTGAAATTTTGTTTCTTACCACTACCCAAACAAATGAACTGGAAATTAAACCAGAAGCCTGGGCTCTTTGAACTAGTCCTAATATAGGGCTTGTTTTCTGCATGTCTTTCACTTTTCTAATGCAAAACTAATCTCAAAGAGCAAGAGTACTTATATTAGACCTGGCAGGTCTGCTTGTGGGTGTGGCTCCTTCAGAGGAGATTTATTTATTTGCTGCTCTTTTTACAGAATATAGAGTGTGAAGTTTTAGTTTTTAGCAAGCACTTTTTCCTTCCTTGGAAATGAATTAAAAAGGGCATCACCAGAGAATGTATAGGAGCACTGTTAAAAAATAGGTCAAACACACACACCTTGTTTCTGCTTACTAAGAACACACTGCCCTTCCTAACAAGGTCAGGCTGGCACAAATATAATTGTATTATATGGTATATATTATTGTTTTCAAAATCTACCACTGCAGAAGATGCCAAAGAATTGCAGGATCTCTGTCCCCAGATAACTTAGGACTGAGATGAATGAAGACAAATGAATCACTAATGAATTGCGCAAAACACTGTGTTAGGTAGTGGGACCACTGTTGGTCCCAACAAGGTGTTGAAGGAATTCAGAGTAAAATTTTGTGAAATCTAGAGTCTAGTCTAGGCAAGAGTTCCTATGAAAATGAAATTTTGGCCTGACCCTTGAAAATGGGATATATTTGGATTGATAGCAGGAGACAGATTTTGCATGAATTGAAGATAACCCATAGCCACTTATGGGATGGGGGTGGGGCGGGAAGATGACAAGAAGATGGGCGCCAATTTAGAAGGGTTCAACTTAGAATTTTTCAACTTTATGATGTTGTAAAAGTATATTTATACAAACTTTATGTATTTAATTTTCAGTATGGTATCCACTGAATAATAAAAGATTCAACACTTATAAAATAGAATTTGTGTTAGATGATTTTGCTCAACTTTAGGCTAATATAAGTGTTCTGAGCATTTAAGGTAGTCTGGGCTGAGTTACATCATCTAGTAGATTAGGCATATTAAGTGCATTATCAACTTATCTTCTAGACTTATTAAAGATTTAACCCCATCATAACTTGAGGAGCTTCTGTATTAAAAAAAAAAAAAAAAAAAAAAAAAAAACATGAGAAGAATCTACAACTAAATTCACTACCAAAATGTTCAGATAAACAAAAAACAAGTCTCCAGGTAAGAGATATCTCTTCAGGGATGAAGAGAGACACTTTGTAGATGTTCTGTTTTATTTTCACAAGATTTACATCCCATATACTAAAAAACACAAGTTTTAAAATAAGTAACCAGGGCTGGGGATGTGGCTCAGCAGTAGAGCACTTGGTAGGCATGCATGAGGCCCTGGGTTGGATCCCCAGCACCTTATTTTTTTAAAAAAGGTAACTACAGATGGTCCCCAATACATAATATTCAATTTAGAACTATTTGAACATCATGATGGTTCTAAAGCCATATGCATGCATATGGCTTTGAATTTTCAATTTTGATCTTTTCCCAAGCTATTAATCTGCAGTTCAAAGCTCTCTTCTGAGTCAGTGAGCTGCAGCTCTCTGTCATTCACACAACATGTGAGCGAACAATGGGTACTCCACAGTGTACTCTATGTCCAGTTGTTTTTGGATATAAGCAATTCAATTATATATGCTAGTCCATACTTCTTTATAAAATGGTCTCTGTATTCAATGTGTTTTCCCAACTGTAGGCTGAAGTAAGAGTTTTGCTGGGATGAGGTATGGTATGTCATAAGTTAGGTGTATTAAATGCATTTTTTTACTTAATATTTAAAACATACAGTGGTTTTATCAGGATGTAACCACATCATAAGTTGAGAAGTGTCTGTATTTTCATATTCTTTTCCATTCATATCAAAAGATACAATAGAAATACAGGCTGCAGATAAGATGATGGTGAACAAGAGGAGTATGGGACGTTGGAGAAGATGACACCCACCTCGCCATCACCAGGGGCACTGCACTGCTGGGACAATATGTGCTGGTGAACCCAGAATTTAGTCAAATGAAATGTGGCAAAACACTATAAAGGGACAGTTCCAGATAAATAGATCCTATGAGGCATTTTCACTCTGATAAGAATAAAAGATTCAATTGGTGGTGTTTCATCCATCCTCTGCATCAACAAGGTAGAGAGAATTTGCTCCAGATCTCTTAGACACCTCAAGTGTTTGGCCAAACCTTCTGAGCTCCCCAGCCCACAGCCGCATCGGCTTCTACTATTGCAGGGAGCCACCACTTGGCTTAGTGGAATGGGGGGCTGAGAGCCTGAAGCCTCTGGCTGCTCTGACCTGCCACTCCTGCTCATCCCATCCCTTCTCTAGTCACTCCACAGAGATACTAGGAGATCACAACAGAATATCTGCACCTCTTAGAGTGATTCTGAGTTTGGAAAGTACCTATCTCAAACCCTGTCATTTAAAAAATGTGGAAAAAAACAGAGACCTGAAGACAAGAAAGAGCTCAAGGGGCTGTTTAATGAATAGGCTGGGGTCAGAATTCATGTTGACCAAATTCTAGCGCAATGTGCTTCTCCCATCCCACAGTGACAAATAAGCCATTTTAAAATGATACGGTGAAGGAGCGCATCTGATGAAGAAGCTCCAATGGGAAGATCTGCGCTGTCTTTTCCACCTTCCATACCAAGTCCAATATCAATACTTATAAAATGATGGAGGAACTGGCATCAGAAAATGTGTGCTACAGCAACTCTTTGAATGAGGGCCAGAAAGAGAATAAAAAGCTCCAAGTGACCTGCTGTACATCTACACTGCTTCCCCAATTAACTCCAAACAGACTTTGTCTGGGATGAAATGATTTAGTCTCAATGCAAGGTCAGTCCCACATACCCAGAATAAAGATTGCAGAATATGCTTATTTGAGCTGAATTACATTTGGTAGTTTAATAATATGAATTTACTGCCTTTTCAAGAGGGACTGTAACACTGGGGAGAACTTTAAAATGCATCACACTTAAAACATAAAATTAAATTCAATTAACTTTTATTGGGAGGCTAATACACTAGTACCCTAGAGGGAGAAACGAAGCTCTCAGCTTTCCCAGGATTTTCAAACCAGGTCTCTGGAATCCAGGGCAGAGATACAAGACTGGATAGCTCCCTCAGAAAAAGATTCCCTGGCCAGCTTCACATCTGTACTCCATGGAGAGGACAGTGCCTGTAAGTCTCCAGCTAAAGGGCTCCAGTGGCATTAAATCTAGAGGAAATAAGGAGGTAGAAAACACTAACTACCTATCCAATAAGACACAAAAAGTCAACCTAGGAATGCAAGCAGATGAGGAAACAATGGGTACTCCACAGTGCACTCTACGTCCAGTTGTTTTTGGATATAAGCAATTATAAGAGACCATAGCTCTTTATTAAACCCTCCCACCTTTCTGTAGCCAGGACAATGGTCATCTATTTAAGGGGGATATAAATTTATTTAGTACAATTAAGTACATACATTGACTTATTGGAGATTCTTAAGCCAAGCTTCCCTTTCCTAGGGCTCAACTGGTCCCCACACTACACTGAGACACAAGTTTTTGATAAGAGTAAGTGGTGTCACTAGTCCCTCTGTAACCTCATAAAGAACAAGTTATGGCATCAGCAGTTTGGACGATGGGGGAAAAACCAGATCCTGAATTGATGACCAACTAAATCCTGGAATACTCTCATTTACTCAGTCAGGAAATATTTAATGAGCATCTATTACATGCTGCATAGTGAACTAGGCACTACATAATTTATGAGTGAATAAGAAAGAAATATAACTGCCATTATGACCAAAGAGATAAAGGGCATCAGGAAAATATAGAAATTAAAAAGTACCTCCATTTTAAATAAACCCCAAATCCCAATATCTCATTAAAATCAAGATTAAATTCTCAGCAGAGCTAATTAGAAATGGTATCAGTTTCTTGTTGGCTGCTATAACAAATTTCCATGACCTCAGTGACTTGAAAAAAAACACAAGTATATTGTTTTACAGTTCTGGAGGCCAGGGATCTAAGATGTGTCCTACAAGGTAAAACTAAAGAGTTCCTTTGGGAGGTTGTGAGAGAAGAACATGTGACCTTGCCTTTTTTAGCTTCTAGTTGCCACCCGCATTCCTTGTCTTGCCATCTTCGAAAGTGTAATGGTCCGATCTTTGCTTTCTTCATCGTATCACCTCCTATTCTCACTCTTACTTCTCCTGAGTCCTCTTTTAGAATAACGGTGCTGACATCAGGTTCACCTGAACAGTACAAAATATTCTCCTCATCTAAGTTTCTTAATCATATCAACAAGGTCCCCTTTGCTGTGTAAGGTAACATTCACAGGTTCTAAGGATTAGGATGTGGACATATTTAGGAGACCATTATTCAACCTGCTACAAAGACCAAACTTTAGGCAGTTTGCAGAAAATAGAAATGATCTGAGCTCTTGAAGGTGTGGCCACTAGGCCCAGCAGTGGGAATGCTTCTGTAATAATATTCACGTTCCCTGCCTAAAAGAAACACAGTGGTTAAGAACACAGGCTTTAAGGTACACCCACGTTTCAGATCCAGCTCAACATGACACCTAGATGACTGCAGTCAAGGTATTTAACCTTTCTGATCCTCAGTTTCCTCATTCACAAAAGAAATATCACTACAGACCTCACTTTCTAGCTTTATGAGGATTAAAAAGTGATACATCTACAGAACTTCCTGGGGAAGATGGTAAGCATTCAACAGAAGTTATGCTGTGATCCTAATGAGTCAATCATTGGCCAACCAACCTGGACTTAGATCCATGGGTTGATACATTGGAAGGCTCCATTAGTGCAGATCACGGAAACTTCCAGAACTCCCTCTTCCCCTCCCTGAACTCCAATCCCTCTTTCAAGCCCTTGCTTATTGGTTCTCCTAAAACATTCCTAGGCAGAAATGTTCTCAGTCTCTCTTTCCCCCTGACCTCCAACAAATGCACCACTCATCGAAGGATATCACTAGCCTTGCCACTGAAAGTTGTGATTTTTATATTTTTAGCACCATTTACAGATTATAAACTGCTTGAGGACAGAGATTGCTGAACTAGTCCTTAGCACAGAGATGCAGTACTGAATCAATAAAATGGTTCGATAAACCGAGTACAGACTTTATTCCTCACAGATCTGCAGTACAAACACAGTTCTAATCTCACATCAAAGGGACACAGCTCTCTGTGCCCAGGTACTCTGCCAACTTGAAGCTGAGCTTCTGAGGTGGATCTCACCCTGATGGCTCCTTCACATCATGTATTCCACATCGGCCTATCTCCCAGGATGACGAAGGCCCCTCTCCCTCCATCTGCACAACTAGAAGTAGGGGATCAGCCACGTATGAGAGAAAGCAGACTTCCCTTTTCTTTGGACAGGGAAATGAACAAAGAGCTCACACCAGTCAAAGCCAGTCTGAACCAGTCTCTGCTGCCCTCCAATCTGCCCCCTCCCCACCCCTTCCCAGCTGGCACAAAGACAAGAAGAACATCATTGACTTCAATCTTTGGCCTTCTAACCAGCAAAGGACTTGTGAAGGTGAATGGTTTGCAGACGAAGGGGATATAAAAGAGACAAAACCAGGATAAAAATTAAATAAAAAGTAGCTGTCTTAAACTGTAATTGCAGTCCTCTGCTGAGCACGCTTGCAGATATATAAATGTGATTTACCCTCAGCTTGCAACTACAAATCAGGTCTTGAGAAACACTTGTGCTATGAAATTGTTTAATCTCATCAAGCTCTGCTTTCACAGCAAGCCATAAATCACAAAGTCTTTGTTATCATAGACCTCCACCAGCGCCTCTCTGGCAGGCTATGGATCGTGGGTATATATAATCTTGACTGCACAAACACTGAGGTCGACGCAGGCTGAAATACTTTCATAATAGCCACTGTGCAGCTGGTGGAACACAAGCCTATGATGGATATCTCATTTCCTACAGTCGGCATCTATTTCGAGCAAATTATTACCACATAAATTTCTTGTCAACAGAAACGGCCAATTAATTAAGTTAAAAATTTACTTGTGATCACATCTACAAACCAAATAGAACTGCAAGGCAATTTTCCAGTTACTGAATATACTGCAGGTCAGTTTAATGAATAATTTTTAACTTTGTCATAAACTCAAAGACAGGCTAATATCTCCAGAAACCTGAATGGAGACCAGCTGCCGACAGATTTACACAAAATATATTTATGGGGAATTTGATGGCTGACATCTGGGGACAGAAATAAACTTTCTATAATTACAGAGGCATCTTTGCCATAGACATGAATTTCTTTCACCAAAAAATGCAAATCTGTCCCCAAGAAGGGGGTATTTACATTTTCAAGCCAGGCTGCAATGGCACTAGATGGTTCTTGGAAAAAATCATTGCATTCGATTCCTATGCGAGTGATGGGTTCATTATCATGGGGGAAGATGGTCATGGGCAAAGACGGGTTTATCACTGACCCCCACCTTTTACACCCCCCAAATCAAGTTGTTTTCTCTCTTTGAGGTTTTAAGCCACTTGGCACATGGCCAGGAGTAGAAGCAGCATGAGGAGGATTTAAGGCTGTGGCAGGTAGGGAAGATTGACACAGCTTCCCCTTAGGGTTATTATGCATATAAAACAGATCTGCATGGAAATAAGGCCAGCAGAGGGCCCTTCATAATTCCTACTCCAACCTCCTCTCTTTGAACTGAAGAAAATCCATGGTGGTGAAGTGGTGGGTGTGGGGACAGCTGAGCAGGTGATTATAAAGGATATGAATTTGGGGGAAACGCATCAGGTCTGATTGTTAACAGGGATTACTCACCCAGCCACCCACTGGATATAGGATTATGGTCTTCAATGGGGTCATTAGCTATCCTGAATGTGGAGGGCACTCGGGAATGTGGAGGGTCCTCCAAATCATAGCCCCAGTCTGTAGCAATTTCACTGCTCCCTACCCTCAACCCATGATTGCTACATGAGCAAGCTGGACCATCTGATGTTCTATAACATGCCCTTTGCCTTTGTACCTTTTGACAATATAATGGCTCTTCGAGGTCCCTTCCCATTAATGTGCACTTACTGAGTTCCTGTCTCCAAAATAATCTCCATGGCTTTTCCTCAGCCTCAAAAAGACCTCCACCAGCTCTTCACGAAGACACTTCCTCCTACCCAGAACCTGAGAGGCTATCACGCTACCCTGGATAGAGTGAGCAGTAGTAAGTTCACACTGAAGTGTTCAAGGCGATGCCAGACAACCATCTGGGGGCAATGCTGTCATGGGGACTCAAGTGTGCACAGAGGTGGACTGAACAACATGTGTTAGGGCCTCTCAGCCGTGGGAGCCTAAATTCTGCGATGATTACGTATGGCCTTTTGGTGAGCTTTGTGAAGGCAGGGGTCATGTGACTCAGTTTTCTCAGCACATAGCCCCCCCCCCCCCAAAAAAAAAAAGGAGGAGGAGGAGGAGCAGGGGGAAGAAGGCAGATTCTCTATAAAGTTATTGAGGGCTGATTTTATGAAGGGGAATTCCAAGTGGCATTCAACATACTACTGCCCCAATAACAATATGAACATCCCTGGCTCTGGGCCTCTTTAGGACATGGTGGAATCCTGAGAATTTCAAGAAGTAGACTACATTCTCTCCCAGACCAATTTTAATTAGGAAAATAAGTCAAACAGTGAGTTCATTCATAGTGTCACTCCATAAAAAAAAAAGAGCTAAATGAATGACTGATGTGTAAAATATAAAATAATATGGAAAATAAATGTTAAACAACATCAATAATTTCCAGTATCAGAGTTGACAATGCAAACAGGTTTGAGCTTCAGGAACCAAAGCCACACAGAGGTAATCCCACACAGCTATTCATTCTACCAAGTCCTTCACCCCAAGGTGAACCAGCTTGACCAAAGTCACTAAACTGGGAGGTTGTAAAAGGCTTCTTATCCACCCTCCTGTCCATCACACCCTAGATCCATCATCCATTACCCTCCACAATGGCTTTTTAGTTTTTCCTGGTTAATTATTTGAGTCTTGAATCTGATTATAAGAACCTCTTCCCTCGCTCAGACTCTGGCTTCCTATATCCCTGGATTCTCTTTCTGACAAGAGAACATATTTCAAAAATTTCCCTTTGACAATTATCTTAAATCTAAAAACAAAAATCTTAATTCTAAATCTAATCTATTCTGGAACTCTTCCTCCTCTCCAATACACACAGGTACCAAAAATAATAGGGAAATTTACAGATTGGTTGAATTCAAATCTCAACTATTTACTAGCTTTAGGACCTTGCGCTGATTACTTAACTTCTCAGTTTCTTGATTTTCTTGTCTTTGAAATAGGATTAAATTTTCCTCCACCTCATAGTACTCTTAGGAGTATTAAGATAGATAACACATGTAACATTTAAAAACAATGCCCCTAAGAAGTTCTTAATCCTTGGTCCGTATCAACTTTTGGAATAGTGAATCTCATTCTTACCCCACGGTATATAGTATTTGTATCTTTTCTTATGTCTTATAGTCACTTTACTGAAGTTCCAAGAAAGAATCAGTGAAACAACAATGATGTTTTCTGACTATACTAGATTCCAGGCACTGCTTTACATTCATTATCAACAGCCCTAGGAGGCAAATATTCTTATTATCTCTGAATTACAGATGTGACCTGGAAAGGTTAAGTAACTTATCCAAGGTCATCCAACTATAATTGGTCAAACTCCAAGTTCATGCTCTTAGCCACTGTGATTTAGTGTCACTGTATTTGGTTAGCAATTCTTTACCACTGGGTTTTCTACCATTTATAATACCATGGGTATTGGTCACGTTCTCCTTCATTTTTCCAAAATAGTCTTAATCATTATTCCTTTCCTCAAGGATCTTATAGTTAAAGGAAAGAAACATTATAAGAACATAGGAAAAATACATTCCAGAAAATATCTAAACTTTTTCAAACCCTGCAGCTTCACCAGGCTGATGTGTCTCCACATGGCAGCAGGAGATTTTGAGCATGTTTATAATCATAGCACCAAATCACTACTGAAAGATGTTAAGCAAAAGTTTTTAAAAAGTATATATTGCAGGGAAATTCAGTTAGCTTGTGAGTTCAAATCTGGAGTACACATTACTGTTTTTCAAGTGGAAGGAAGAAGTCAGAGGAGAGCTTCTGTGAAATTTGATTCAGGATCTTTGATTTGAGAAAGATAACTAATTTGAGTTGGGTTACTCACAAGAGCAAAAATGAACACAGAAGTTAATCTGTTAATTTACAAGTATTCAGATGTGATCTGCTCTGAGTCTTTCCATTAAGAGAGTCTTTTGGCTAGATGAGTGTGAATGCACATTATGGTAAAAGATCACAATTACTACTTTTCACAATGTCAACTTAAAGGCATGATAATTGCTGATAACTTTCAGATAAAAATGGGTGCTAGGTAAAACACAAGAAACATATCATAGATTGTTTTTTCTCTTTCTATGAGGAATGCCATTGGAATTTTGATCAGAATTGCATTAAATCTGTATAGTGCTTTTGGGAGTATGGCCATTTTGATAATATTAATTCTGCCTATCCAAGAGCAAGGTAGACCTTTCCATCTTCTAAGATCTTCTTTGATTTCTTTCTTTAGAGTTCTGTAGTTTTCATTGAATAGATCTCTCATCTCTTTCATTGATTCTCAAGTATTTTATTCTTTTTGAGGCTATTGTAAATGGGGTTTTCCTCATTTCCCTTTCAGAGGACTTGTCACTGATATACAGAAATGTCTTGATTTATGGGCGTTGATTTTATACCCTGCTACTTTGCTGAATTAATTCATCTGGAAAAATAAGAGACTCAGAAAAGCTAAAGCAATCCTTCGCAGGAAGGGTGAAGTAGGTAGCATCACTGTTCCAGACCTTAAACTATACTACAGAGCAATAGTAACAAAAACAACATGGTATTGGCACCAAAACAGACTGGTAGACAGAATAGAGGAAGCAGACACTAACCCACAAAATTACAATTACCTTATATTAGACAAAACTGCCAAAAACA
Organism: Callospermophilus lateralis; assembly: GCF_048772815.1. Lineage (NCBI taxonomy): Eukaryota > Metazoa > Chordata > Mammalia > Rodentia > Sciuridae > Callospermophilus > Callospermophilus lateralis. Next base: position 47,747,189 of record NC_135319.1, on the reverse strand, counting down.
TACATTAGAGAAAAGATAGCCTCTTCAATAAATGGTGCTGGGAAAACTGGAAATCCATATGCAACAAAATGAAATTAAACCCCTATTTCTCACCATGCACAAAATTCAACTCAAAGTGGATCAAGGACCTAGGAATAAAACCAGAGACTCTGTGTCTAATAGAAGAAAAAGTAGGCCCTAATCTTCATCATGTGGGATTAGGCCCCAACTTCCTTAATAAGACTCTTATAGCGCAAGAGCTAAAATCAAGAATCAATACATGGGATGGACTTGAACTAAAAAGTTTCTTCTCAGCAAAAGAAACAATCTGTGAGGTGAATAGAGAGTCTACATCTTGGAAGCAAATCTTTACCCCTCACACATCAGATAAAGCACTAATCTCTAGGGTATATAAAGAATTCAAAAAGCTAAACACCAAAAAAACAAATAATCCAATCAATAAATGGGCCAAGGACCTGAACAGACACTTCTCAGAAGAGGATATACCATCAATCAACAAATATATGAAAAAAAAGTTCATCATCACTAGCACTTAGAGAAATGCAAATCAAAACTTCTCTAAGATTTTATCTCACTCCAGTCAGAGTGGCGGCTATTAAGAAGACAAACAACAATAAGTGTTGGTGAGGATGTGGGGAAAATGGTACACTTATACATTCCTGATGGGACTGCAAATTGGTGCAGTCAAAATGGAAAGCAGTATGGAGATTCCTTGGAAAATTGGGAATGAAACCACCATTTGACCCAGCTATCCCTCTCCTCGGTCTGTACCCAAAGGACTTAAAAACAGCATACTACAGGGATACAGCAACATCAATGTTTATAGCAATTCACAATAGCTAAACTGTGGAATCAACATAGATGCCCTTCAGTAGATGAATGGATTAAAAAAATGTGGCATATATACACAATAGAATATTACTGAGCAATAAAAGAGAATAAAATCGTGGCATTTGCAGGTAAGTGGATAGCTTTGGAGAAGATAATGCTAAGTGAAGTTAACCAATCACCAAAAACACAAATGCTGAATGTTTTCTCTGATATAAGAAGACTGATTCACAGTGGGATAGGGAGGGGGAACATGGGAGGAATAGATGAAGTCTAGATAGGGCAGAGGGGTAGGAAGGAAAGGGAGGGGCAGGGGGGTTAGCAATGATAGTGGAATGTGATGAACATCATTATCCAAAGTACCTGTATGAAGTCACAAATTGGTGTGAATATACTTCATATACAACCAGGGATATGAAAAATTGTGCTCTATATGTGTAATATGAATTATAATGCATTCTGCTGTTATTTATTTAAAAGATTTTAGTAAGAAAAGGTATCATAGAAAATTGAGGATTTGACTTGGACCTTGGAGAATCCTTAGGATTTAGATAGTCTGGAGGAAAAAATGATGCTAATTATATGGCTAACAGGCATATAAACCTATGTATGTTAATTTACACATTTTAAAATATTTAAATGATATTATACCACAGAATTTTCCCCATTTGTACCTGATAAAATAAAAGGAAAATGATAAAACCCAGCTTCTTTTACCACCTTAAAAAACCCATAAAACCAAACAGACTAGGCAAGGGACAGAAACAAGTGCAATAATATTTAGAAACTAGAATTTAATGAAAATGAAGATTCTGGGGTTGACCAGAAGCTTATAGCTCATGTCCAAACAACACTTGAAACCATCAGTATTTACACACAAAATCCATAAAATCCTAGAGATTCTTATGATTATCTAGAAATAAGCAGATCCAATGTAAGTATTTTCATCTTCTTCTTCTGACTAATAGATTAAATAACACTGGAAAAAAAAAAGTAGCTGAAAACCAGAAAACTAACAAGGAGGTACACCCTCTAATGGACAAAAGGATTCCAAGACTACACACTAACTGAAGAAATGATCCAAAGCCAAAAGGTTTCATGGAATGTCAGACAAGAAAAAATGAGTCTGGGTTACCTGTAAAGAGCACATTCCTTCTTCTAATCTCCACTCTACATTGTTTTCTCAAGACAAAAAAAAAAAATCTATACCATACCAGTTGTATGGTATAGATATAGAGGTTCCAGCATGACCAGAGAGACAAAAAATGGAATGGTATCCCAGTGGTTCAGGAGGCTGAGGCAGGAGGATCGTAAGTTCAAAGCCAGCCTCAGTAAAAGCGAGGCGCTAGGCAACTCAGTGAGACCCTGTCTCTAAATAAAATGCAAAATAGGGCTGGGGGTGTGGCTCAGTGGTTGAGTGACCCTGAGTTCAATTCCCAGTACTGCCCTCCCCCGAAAAAAAAAATGGAATGGTAAGCATGCTGACCTGCTGTGAAACAACAAAACTAGGAAGAGAGTAGTACCTTAGCCAAAAGACAAAGAAACCATCAACCCAAGCGATAGTGGACAAATTGTGATACAATAAGGTTATAATAAAAGAGGCGCTCACTGATACAATTTAATTGAATATGGGGTCTGCGTCCTGCATGATGGGGTGAACCTTCTCTCTCTCATCTTTCCTGCTGCTTACAACTAAAAATTCTGCACAAAATACAAGAATACTGAGGATGTTGGAAAGCAAACAAAAGTAGGTGGAGTTTCGGGTTAGTTTCTCTTTTTTATGTTGCTTTGCCCCCACCTAAAGAATTGTGTGACCGAGGAATAGAATGAGAAGCTAAAACTCTGCCTTTTATTTCTATCTCAAATTTCTGGGATGAAGGACCTGAGAAAAGGGCCCTTAGGGATTGGAGATACGAAGGGAATTCCAGAGTTCAGAGAGCTGGAGAAGGGGTCCCTGTAATTCTATGAACAGAACAACCCAAGTTTCCAGCTCACCTCTGAACCTGCACCTGCATGTTCGAGTCACACATATCCAAAGCATTTTACAAGGGCTCACCCAGGTTTCACACTAACCCAGAGAGGTACATGCATACGACAGATCCAGAGGAGGATGGCAAAGACTACAAAAACTGAACAGAGTTTGGAACCCACGAAAAGCAAGACAGAAACCATTGTTTAAAAGGAATGAGGCTGATGCCCTTTTAAAATGACAGATAAAAATCTATATTCTTTGCAGGATTATATGTAATCCAGCATCAAAGCAAACATTTTGCCAAGCTACAAAACATGGATAAAACATGGAATACTTACTTCCATGATACACGTTAGAAGTTTTGATAATATTCAAAATGCCCACAATACAAGCCAAAACACAAAGACATAGAAAAATGTGACCAATGCTCATGAGAAAAAAAATAATCAACGTATATGAACTGCAAGATGACCACTGATGTGGGAATTATCTAACAGACTTCAAATAACTAATATGGCCATACTCCGAGAGCACTTAAAATTTGTTGGAAATTAATTGAAATTACTAGATAAGTAAAATTTCTCAATAGAGAAATAGAATCTATTTTTAAAAAATTAGAATTTTTAGACCTGAATGCAATACATGAAAGAGAAACTCACTGGATGCCTCAATAGCAGAATGATGGTAATCATTCTGAAAATAAATGAAAATGGATTATCCAAGATGAAGAATAGAGAGAAAAAAAATGAAAAAAGAAATTGAAGAGTCTCAGAATCCTCTGGGACAATATCAGTAGGTCTAATATGTGTGTAATGGGAGAGATATAAGGAGAGGAAGAAATAATATGCAAAAACTAACCAAAGATATAAGGAAAACTGCCACAGATTTCAAGAATCGCAGTCAACTGCAAACAGGATAAATTTTTAAAAATTGTTTGGATTAAAAATAAGACCTAATAAAGACCAAAGAAATGTGATTCAGAAACACAAAGCAATTTGGAAACCTCAAAGAACAGAGGCATCATGCTAAAAAACAAATTACTAAGGAAGTCAAAAGGTTGACATAATCCCAGCGAATGCACATAAAAAAAGAAATTAATTAGATCAGCTAATGTTCATAAGTTATAAAACATTTGTATTTGTACAGCTAATAGGACAGAACATATAGTCAAACATATTACAAAAAGAGCATAAAATGAAGAAAAAAATCTTTGGATAAAACTTTAACCAAGTTCTTAAAAAAAATGATATGCAGTAGGGAGGATAGGAAGGGCAGCAGAATAGAATAGATAATATGATTGATGTATGTACATTCCATGTATGTATTATATATCAAAATGCATTCTACTGTCATGTATGACTAAAAAAATAAATAAAAATTTTTAAAAATGATATACGGAATGATCAACAATCAGCTAAATCTCAGTTAAATTACTGAAATTCAAAAGGAAAATGTTTCCAGTAAAATGAATAAAAGGAAAAAAAATACCTACTAGAAAGAAAATTCAGGCTGACCTTCTACTTACTCAAAAGTACTCTCAATACCAAGAAACAATTAAAACATGTTTACACATATAAACACTGTACATCCTAAAAATATTATACCCAACTAAAATGTCATTCAAAAATAACAAACACATAAAGCATAAAAAAAAAAATCCAAGCTTCATGATTCTTTTTTTTTTTTTTTTTAAAGAAAATGTTCTGAGAAGAAATTCTAGCCAATTAGTGTTTGAATGAGAATTTAGGAATGGAGAAGATATGATCCAAAAAACTGCTAATGAACTCTGAGTTCACTAACCAAGGAGAGAATGCAACTCTCATGGGCAAAATAAAGATAACACTGTAACTAACAAAACTTTAGAGGTAGGAGGATTTATGATAGTCATCCTTTAGAACAGAGAATAACCCTATCTAAAATTGAAACATATACCTAAAGCATAAGATCATTCTAATCTCAAAACATATGCACTCTCTTTTCCTACCATTACAGAGTTTGTTGATCAAATTTTTATAGTAGGGATATTCCATCATTTTTCCCCCTATGCAAAGAAAAGCAGGTCCCACGAAGACAAAATCTCTAACTTTAACTCATTGGTGCACCATTTTAACTAAACAAGATAAGTAACTATATTCCTACAGACCTGATAACTTTAAAAATATCTTAACTGGTTTTTAAGTGGCTTTGTATATGGATTGTGCCCCTTGATTCACATCTAATCTGGTCTTAGAAATGCCATTTTCTCAACTAGTTTAATTTCTTTCAATTAATATGCAATAAGTTTAGAGAGGATTAATTAAGAAAAGTAGATATATACAAATGCATTTCTCTTCCTGATATGTTTTAAAATCCTCATAAATGATTTGTACAATGACTTATTCTGACACCCAAAACTTGTCATTTGAAAACAGTTTAGGTTACACTATGAATGACTTAGACACTACTAAGATATCAAATGATTGTTGATAAATATCTTCAAATATTCAGAAATGCATATCCTTCTTTGTCTAGTGTGGGGAAGGTACTTTATAAAAATCCATAAAAGAAAATAAAGATACTTGAATATAATAAAAATTATAGTACTACTTCTGGATGCTTCCTATAGTTACTCTGATATGAATTCCACATGGATTGTTTGATTTCATCCTAGATGAGTCCCATTAGTTAGCACCTTTCTCATTCACCCAATCCAGAAATGCTAGATGGGGAGAATACTGGAGATGATGGAAACCCATCTCCACTTCCCTGCTTCTGGACAGCCAGATGCATGCTCTGTCCACCCCTACCTCCTATTTAAGAACATTTCTGGGCAGAATTTAGGCACCATCACTTTATGTCCAAATCAGTGTTTCTTTAGAGAGTATCATGACTGAACTTTATCATATGTGTTGAGTATGTAATAGCCCAATTTGTACAGAGATATGGCAAAATTTATGAAAATTACAACAAGTTAGATATCAAGCAATTTAAAAATAAAGGCAACCATACATTAACAAATTCCGAATCAAATAGTTTGTGTTAGAAATAATGAGTCCCTAATGTATATAATGTGACATTCATAACTATAAATGTCAGATAAGTATCTGTTTTAAAAGTTTATGCGTATTGGTTTCAAGGGATTAAATACGCTAAATATTTTCATAAAATTTAACAAAAGAAGCCCTGGAATGTAGAGTTCTTACATCTAATGGCACATTCTAGCCCCAAAGATTGTGTTTCCATGAAGCCAGTTTAGGAATTTCTGATTTAGAGTAGATATATATGGATGTGTTTAAGTCTGGGAGCATAGATCTCTCTTACAGGCACGCAACACACAAAATGCAGCATTATAGTGAAATCCCCCACTAAAAGTGTACTGTAAATGAAAAGACATGTCCCCACATATGGCTATACATGAAAGCCCAAGGAAAAAACATCAGTAGTTACTCCTTTAGCCTAGATGTTTCCAACACATGTTCTAGGGAACTGTCTCCTCAGACAGTGTCCCTTGACTATGCATACTTACAAAATACTTAGAAATTACTCCAGAATCTCAAAGCCTTTTACATGCTAACATGCATTCCTACTGCCCAAGAGAGAAATGAACTTCAAGTTATTTCACAAACCATCCTGATAACAGAACCCTTTCTTCATGGCACATGCAGAAATGTCCCCTGAAACCACCTGACATTCTCTCTCTCCTCTCAGTCCAGAGTCTCCAGGTTCTATTGAAGAACTATAGAATTATCTGGAAACCAAGTAGGCTTTGGAGAAAAACTGTGAGAATGTTGTCCCTTCTACGTCCCACATGACACCAGGAAAGATTAAATGTTAGTGGATACATGACAACCCTCGTCCCCAGATAAACCATTTGGCCAAAAATCCAAGGGGGTGGGGAGTCTCTGTGATTGACATTCCAAGTTCTTGAGACTTTTACCTTGAATGAGATCAAGTGAGAATTATAGTGATATGCTCCCCAATGGAAGGACTATGATGGGAGTCCCACAATCCCTCCTTCTTCCTTCATGACTCCCTCGTACTGGAGGATCAAGTGGGATAGAGCCTTTACACAATTTAGCATCTCATTGGATGGCTGCACATGTAAGTCGGGGCCCCTTTCTTTTCCTGAATCATTTTTCTGTTCCCCCAAATATACTGCTATTATTAATAAAGTACCAAGGACCAGGAATCTTGGAGTTGTATGAATCATTTTTTCAAAAAATAGCTAACTGGCTGACTGACTATTCATCCAATTTGGGTATACTTTGAGTCTGCTTCTCTACGTTATGTCACATGTATATGGAACTGATTAGGCAACAAAGTGAGGGGAGGTGTAATGTAGACCTTTGAAAATACATGTACAAAGGTGAAAAACTCTAAGCCATATGGAGAATCATGATAATGGTCCTGGTGTAATGGAAGCTTCCAAAATTCTGATGACTTCTCTTAGCACTTTCTGTAGATTTTCCAGTGTCCATGCAGTTGTGTAAATGTCCCCCAAGAAGCAATGCCCATTCCTATTCTGTGTCCACTGAACCTACAGTTCTAGCCAAAATGAGATCACACACTGGCCTACAGGAAACAATACAGAAAATCAATATGGCTAAAAAAGAAGATGCATGCTTAATTACTAATCATAAGGAACCCACCTTTGTCACCAAGCAAAGTGATGGAAAATTAAAAATTTCAGTTTTGGCTAAAAAGCAAGGGATCATCTTTTATTCTCCGCCCCTCCCCTCCAGCCAGCATGGAAATTTGACAAGGAAGTAATCCTTGATTACACATAAATTTGCATTAAGACTGTTCAAGTGCTCAGTCCCTGAGTAGCCCAGGGTTTAGCATTTAGGCAAAGGACAGGGAGTCGGGGCGGGGGTTAGATAGCTATACTTTGTGATTATTTCCACTGCACTTATCAAATCAATAAAAATAATAATTGCTATTGATGGTGGCCTTGCCACTGATTAAACAGGCCAACTTAATTGCTTCTGTGAAGTCACGCAACTCTCAAGTGTACATCGTGGCGTCAGTGAGGAGCATGCAACTGCCCCCTGGCTTTGTGGACAGGATGCACAGTGGCATTGATTTAATTAGAGCTTTTAGACTGGAACCTGCACTCCTTCCTGAACCACTCTCAGCTGGAGACTTCCTCTCTTCTTTTTTAATGCTGCCCTCACTGGAACAAAGCAAGGTGCCCAGCAAGCAGCCCTGGGCTGCACCCCAGAGAGAGTTAAACACCCAGTAAGAGGTAAGACTGGAGTCCTGGCAGAAGGAAAAGATGGCAGGCCATAAAAGGGAATGGGCTTCAGGCAGTCAAATGCTGCTTGAAAAATCCTGAACCACACCATAGTTTCCAAACTCCTGGCCCTGCGTGATCTGAGATCTACCAGACTCCCAATCGGTCATCAACTTTCCCTCCATGGCTAAGCACGCTTCAGCCATTCTGGTCTGGTCTTGGCTCTTCAGTGTGAGACTCTGCTTCCTGCCTTGGGTCTTTGCCTCACTTCTCTTCTACCTGAGCCCTATAGGCACCCAACTCCTCATTCATCTCCATCATTTACATCTCAGCTCCGACACCCTCCCCTCAAGGAAGCCTTTGCTGAGCACCCTAGATAAAGGAGCCCCTCTCCCTACATGGATGGGCCTCTTCACATCACTCAACACATTGTCTCTGAAGCACTAGTTGCTGTTAGAAAGTGTATGGTTTATTAGTTTCCATGTTCATTGTCTGTCTGACATTCATCTCAAGGTTACTGCTCCCAGTCCACTCGATAAAGTGGTACTGGGTAGTGTTAAGAATGTTCCAGAACTTGTAACAGCATATAGCCCTAGCCCTGTCACTTATTGGCTGAGTGACTTTGAAGAATTTACTTAACCTCTCTGGAACTTTCCCATGAATAGGTAGATTTACAAAAAAAAGCACAATCTCCTGGCACTATTGTTAGAATTCTAAAACATCCATGCAAAGGGTTACAATAAGAGAATGAACCAACTTGTAACAAATATGTTAAGAAATGTTTCCATGTTGTTTTACTGCTATTCCTAATTCTTAGCATACACCATGAAAACTATCAAGAATTAGGGAACCTTCAAGTGTGTGGGTATACACTTTTTTAAAAACTCCTAACGCAGCCCATTCCTCCAAGATAACCTGGTGCATATTGAGAGACTCTGTCTTGTATCTCAATATATCATGCAGTTGACAACTTCAACATACTAGCAAGCCCGTCTTCCATGTGGACCAGCAAATTTGCACTGTCCACGTCTGAATAGCCCTCCCTCCTGTCTGGCATCCTTATGAGTGGCCTTTATGAATAATTTGGTTGAAGAAAGCAAAGTTTCCATTGTTGAAAGCTACGGAAGAGACTCTTAATTCAAACAGTATTAGGCTGGTGGATGAGGCAAATTGGAGCATGTAAAATTTATTGGACATCATAAAAGGGAAGTGGGGAGAGGGCCAAGGAGATGGGGGGTTCGATTACCACTGAATTGCCGGCATAATAACCTGCAGCACATCACAGTGTGCCACGGAGGCTGGGAAGCACTCTCCCCAGATGATTGCTTTATGTCACCAGGGATGCCACTGGCGCATCAACTATGACCCTGGGAGCAGCAAACCCCATCATAAGAAAGGGAGAAATGTAAATTTCCAAATAGATATATAAATATTCGGTGGCCCACTGTTCCATTAGTCATTTATATTCCTGCCTTTGGAATGCAAAAATGTAAATCCAGAGCCCCTTCCGTAGTCAGAAGTCACCCAGGGTTCATATAATAATCTCTTTGACAAGGGCTAAGCTGTGGTTGGCAATAAAACCTAGGGGGCCAATAAGATCGGGAAACACTGGGAGAAGGCAAGGAAGAGAGACACTCTCCACCTCAAGTGGGGGGAGAGAGAGATTGACTGACTGATCAAGCCCATCCCACAAAGTCACAGATTTCCCTGATGCAGTGGGGGCGGAAGGGCACAGCTGATTTACTCACTGACAAGCCGATATCCCTGTAAGCAGAATGCTCCACAGCTCATTCTCGAAGCTCTAAGGAGCATGGCATTTTTCCTGATTTACTGCCATTTTATCGCTGCTGGAAATGGACACACTGCAGATGCCCGCGGTTCTGAATGAAGGTGAGTGCTGTCCTTGATGCCGGCTCTGCTAATGTCCTCCTTAAACATGAAGTCATTAAGAGCTACAGCAGACTGAGTCTGATCTAACACAATAGGGGTGAGGAAAGCCAAGGAGGAGAGAGTGTAAACACTTCAAAGCCAAAGAAGGAATGGAAATCCCTTTGGTAACAGCCCCATGGAACAAAAACATGGGGGCATGCCTAGCCCTTTCATTCCTGCAGCTGGTGGAGAAAGAAGCAGAGTGCCCAGCAAGGAAGGATTGGAGATGAATGACTCTCAGCTGCTCGAGACAGAGAGGGAGCTGAGGTGCAGAAGACTACACCAAGATCCCACTGCGGGTTAGAAGCAGTCTCAACCCGGCACCGACCCTGCTGCCTGACTCCTAGTCCATCTCCTGGGCCTTCCTGCCCATGGGGCACTCAGCACTCATTCAAATGCTTACATAAAAGCCATCCCTCCAAGTTTGAGGGTTAGAGAAATGATTTACAACCTATAAGAGGCTGAGGCAGGACTTCAGGAAGTACCCAGATAAAATATCTGTAAATCATTTTAATAGCAATACCTACTATTTACATGAATGAATTTCATCAAGGTTGCTTAGGACAAAGTAAGGTAGATGTTTAAGATTTTTGAAAAATCAACTTGATTTTAAGAAAAAGACTGAGGAAGTAACAGTATGGGTGGCTATAGATTGGGGAGAATCACCTTACAAATATTCTCAACAGGTTTTCCAAGTTGGTTTTGTCAAATAAAACACTGAACACAAAAAATGGTTGTTTTACTCACAATATTTATAGTCAGAGATGGAATTCATATCTTCACTCAAGAATATTATGTTCACAATGGAATATTACTTAGCCACAAAAATGAAAGGACTCTGACACATGAATGAACAACATGCATGAAACCTGAAAAGGTTAAGCTAACTGAAAAAAGCCAAATGCAAAAGATCACACACCATATGATTCCACCCATAAGACATCAAGAAGAGGCAGATTCACAAAGACAGGAAGTAGACTAGAGGCTATTGTGGGATGGGGGTGAAGGATTAGGGAGTTATTAATAACAGTTTCTATCAGGATGATGAAAACATTTGGAAATGGATGGAGGTGATGACTGTTATCACATTATGAATGTGATTAATGCCACCGAATGATACACTTAAAAGTGGATAAAATGGCAAGTTTTATGTTGTACATAGTGTCATGATTTTAAAAATTAATAATGTACTATGTAAAAACCAACTGAATTGTATCCTTTAAATGGGTGAATTTCATGCTATGTGAACTATATCTCAATAAAGCTATTTAGAAACTGAGAATATTATGTGTCTAGAGTTAAGAATACTCTTGCTGTTGACCTATGGAAATCCTTATTAACCATGGCAATGCCATTCTCTATCACATCATCTGGCCATTATGCCCCTGAGCAGTCCCTGAATGGGGAAGCATGACTCTTGTGTTCCACATGAGAAGGTCAGTTAAAACTTGACCTTCTAGGGACTCTCCAAATTGCATCCCTCATGTATCTTTGCCCCATAAGGGTTCTCTGGCAAGTTTCAGACCATGTTAATGTGGATCATCACCCAGAGATTGAATGTTCTCTGGAATTAAAACCAATGTTACCTATAGTTCCATTTTCTACATTCTAGTGTATAGAATGCAGAAATCAAGTTTCAGATCATCATCCTCTCAATTTATGTAAAAATACTAGAACATTTCTCAAAATGCATCGAAAGTGTCACATTGTAACAAAGAGAGAGATAGCAATGATCTAATTCAAGGTCTAGTGTACAGAATTATAAATGAAGAGGCACTATAGCATAGTAGAGGGGTAGAATTCAATATACAGACCTAGCTGAAGCCCCGCTAAACTACTTGCTTTTATTACTTCCCTGGACCTTAGTTTCCTAATCTGGAAAATGGAGATAATGACTCCTCCAACAAGCAGTGTGAGAAGTAAATTAGGCAACATGATGAAGAGTACCCTACAGCTTATAGCAAATGTCCTATAAATGCTACTGGAATACATACTTACAACATAAACAAGGCAACACAGACTCAAGAAGAAGAAGAGTTGGGGCATAAAAAAAATTGTGTGTTTTTACTATCTAACGGATAATCCTGTCCCTGAAAAAAAAGTAACCATGAAGAAGCAGGTGTAGGTCACAGATTCTATTAGAATGGGATGAAACAGTCTGCATAAACATCAAATTACCTTTGTTATGCAACAAAGTTATTACTACTATACTAATGCCAATGCTGGCATTAATATTTATTGTGCACTTACTATATGCCACGCACTTTGATACATACTTTTAAAAATTTATCCTGTTAAGTGCTCCCCAATACCTCATAGGTAAGTACTCATCATTTCATGTTCTAGATCAGTTCATCAAGGCTTAAAGAGGGAAACTAACTGGTGGGAGATCACACAGGGATTAAGGGTTAGTGCTGGAATTCAAAGCCCAATAATTTTGACCTGTAACTTTATCAATTATGTCATCATCCCTGCTCACTTAGAAATCTTGCAGATAATTTGCTTGTCACCCCAATACCAGCAAAAGGGACCCCCCAAAAGCATATGTGAATGGTCTATTAGCTCTCTACCATCCCCTTATCCAAAAGTAAACAACACATCAAGCATCTACTTCATAAATCAAGTTATTATTTGATAATTGGATGAACTAATAAGATTTCTACTTTGTACATGAACTTACATAAAAACATCCTATCAACACACATGACTCCTCACCAACAGTAACCAATGTGCTGTCCCCTTGAGATTCAGCCCACAAAACCTCAATGGATCTTCTGTGAATGGTTTCCTACTCCCAGGCTGCACACCAACATTTGCACATGCTTTTCAGAGACATCCCAAACTTTCTGCCCAGGTAGAAAGTGAGGTTCTCATCCTTGGAATGGGTCCACAGTGTTAGAAGGGTGCACTATCCCCAGGGCTTCCAAGGCAGAGAAGCTGCCTGCCTGGCATATGAGCACGTGAAGAGGTGAAGCAACTTCATTAACCGGAGGTCAATGGGGCTTGACAAGAGCCACAGAGCCCCGTATTGATTGCGACATTCGCGGATGCTGACTCCTGACAGATGGCACTCAACTTTCAGCCTGGGTGGAGGAGCCACAACAGAAACAATGCCCTCAAAGAAAGAACTCCAAACCATTCAGCCTTTCTTTCGGAAACACAAGTCCCCAGAGACATGAATAAAGTACAGGAACAACTAAGAGACTGGGAAAGACACACAGAGGACCAGATCCACAGTTTCCCTACTTCTCTCTCCTGCTACACACACTCACACACACAGTGCCCCGTGCGCAGGCCCCAGAGGTCATGAGGGTCAAATATAAATTCTGAAAGTTGAAAAGGGGGAATCCATTCCAAATGACTTAAAGGATAACTGTCACTAGAATTAATATGGTTGGAATGTGTAAAATTGCCACAGGTCCCTTCCCTTGTGAGAGGTGTCAGGCTTCCGTCTTGAGAGCTCAATGTCTGTCTACTATGCCACGGTGAAGGGCTGTGCTGTCACAGACAGTTGCCAGCTAAGTGAAGCTTATTTAATTTACTGATCCTCACATAGAAATTGGCAAGGATGAGTCCAAGAGGTTGAGCATGGGGCATGATTCTTATCTCTCTCCATTTCCCATTAAATTTTCCCTTCTCAGGGTATCTCAAAATATGTATTATGTTTTTTTTTTTTTTCCAGTGTGTACCTTTCTCTTCTGTATTCAGGTGTCTTCTCTCAAGCAATGAAAACAGACAAGATATAAAGGATGGAAACCTACCCCTTACCAATGGGACAAAGCCTCTGGAATTTAGGGGAGCAATATCTGATACATAGAGCTGCCATCTGGGTAGACATATCATGAGAAAGATCAAACAGACTCCAATCCTTGCAGCTGACCCTCCTCCAACTAAAATGAGCACCCAAATGGAAACACTTTTCAATACACTGCCTTTTAGCATTAAAGGTAAATGCACTCATTCTTTACAAAGATAAAGAACCCAGATTCGCAGATTTCCTTTAGAGTGAATAAGAGTCTTCCAAATGGCTCAGCCTTTGCAAGGTTACCTATGAGTATACTATGACGAAAACAGATCCATCATTATGATGAGGTGTTTTAGTCAGCTATCTCAACACGGTGACCAAAAGACCAGATGAGAATGATTTTAGAGGAAAAAAAGTTTCTTTGAGGGCTCACAGTTTCAGAGGTTTTAGTCCATAGATGGTCGACTCTACTCCTTGATATCTGAGGTGAGGCAGAATAGCATGGCAGAAAGATGTGGCAGAGGAAAGCAGCTGAAAACAGGGAACCATGAAGCAGAGAGAGAGAACTAAGTTCATCTTACAAAATATGTCCCCCAAAGGCACATCCCCAAAGATCCACCTCTTCCAGCCACACACTACTTGTGTATAGTTACCACCAGCGAATCCCTATGAGGTGATTAATTCACTGATTACATCAAGATGCTCATGACCCAATCAATTCACCTCTTGCATTTGTCTCACACATTGGGGAGGGGGACACCTCATATCTAAACCATAATGTGAGGAAAGAGTTCAAGATGGTTGAAGAGAAGCTTCCATCCTTACATCTATAGGAGACATCAGAGTTCATACAAGTTTCTGCCACTATAATAGTGACAGTTTCTAGGTTAGATCTCATACCTATAGACATTCATTCATTTGAATACCCAAGCGCTGTGCTGGATGTTGGGGATCCAAGAATGCATGAAGCTTCAAGAATGAACAAGTCCTGCCTGGGGTACACAGTCCAGTGAAGAAGAAAACAATTGTAAATATGTGAGATGAGCTGTGTGTGCTCATCTACCAGCCAGCTATTGAAAAGCATTGTATCAATGTCTCAGAAGCAAAAAGATTAAGTGGCCATCAAGCAAGCCTCAACAGAATCAGAGCCAAATTCTAAAAACAGATCAGCCCCATGTCTCAAAATGAGAGTTTTTGTTTTGGCTTTTCTTTATATTCTGCACTGCTTTAAACTTTTTGTTTGTTTGTCTTTGGTTTCTTTCTTTCTTTCTTTTTTCTTTTTTTTTTTTTTGCAAAATTATAAATAGAGAATGAGATAGGTTAATGACAATAAAAGAACAATATCATATGGAAGTCCCTTTTGTGTTCCTGGATTTTTACAATAAAATAAATACAAATATTTCTTTAGAAGCAAGTTTGCCTTGGAATCAACCTCCTAGAGAGAAACACACGACTTCAGAGGTACATTCCAAAATTGACATCAGTCACTTGAAGTTTGGGAAGTATCCTTCAAAAGAATGACACTTGATTTTTTTCCCTTTGAATTCTGAAAATGAGTTTAGACACAAATATAAAGAAGATTATTCCCCAAATATTAATGTTAACATCTTCATAAAATTCCATGAAAATGATTGTTTCATCATGAGGAAAGTTTTGTTAGGAATGGTTGACTTCATAAATGTGCCCTATCTTTGGGTTTCACTTTCATGGATTTATCCAACTGCAGATCAAAAATATTTGAGGAAAAAACTGAACCTGTACTGTATGGGTACAAAGTTCTTTGCTATTCTCTAAATAATATGACAACTGTTTACAAAGCACTTACATTGAATTAGTGATTATAACTAATTTAGAAATAATTTAAAATATATAGGAATATAGGCACAGATTGTATGCAAATGCTAATATTCTTTATTAGAGACTTGAGTAGCCCAGGACTTGGGTGGGGGTTCTGGACCCAATCCCCCACAGATACTGAGGGCAATTGCATATTTTCTAGAGAAAATGGGTATCAGGGGTTTAAGAAAGAGCATATAGTGATGGCAGCACTGTGCCAGCAGCAATAAGGCACAGACAGTGTCCACTGTGCCAAACGAGGATCACAAGTCATAGTAACCAACTCTAATTCTGGTGCACTTAATGGAAAGCATGAATTCATCACAAGGATTCTCCTTGGGGAGGGAAATGGAAAACAGCAGAATCACAGAAACAAAAGCCATGAATTTGGAAGCTCAGAAGAGAATCCACAGAGAAGAAGTCAACATCCTTTTCCCAAACTAAGGACTCACCGAGTTACACAGAGAAAAGATGCCAAAAGACCCAAGACCAATCAGAGAAGATGGAGGGCACACGACACATACCAGGTCTTTGAGATCAGTTATCCTAAACCTTCACTTGGCAGATAATAAACTGAGGCCCAGAAAGGGCAAAGGAATTATAACTTCATTCAGTGGCAAATCCAGAAGTTTAATCTGACCATCAAGTTTGTGTGCTTCTCATCAGTCCACTCTTTGCCAAGATTCGCCCTTCAAAGAATGGGGCATGGCAGTGAGAAGCTGGAGCACGAGGCTGACTTGAGTGAACCCTGGTAGTGGACAACGGTCGCTGGGAATCCAAGTGATTCCTCTCTTAGTAGCATGCATTTGAAGGTCCTTTTCTAATTCCATCACCAACATTTTTGTTCTTTAAGTAATATTTTTCTTCTCCAGTAACTCTCTGATCTATGTGCGCAGTTCACATGTCATTCTCAGTTTCTAGTTTTCGGTCACATTTCACATATTGTGCACACTTTTTTTTTAATATCAATGAGTTTACATAATGGATTCATCATGCGTGCCTGCGCGTACATACACATACACACACCTTCTCTACCTTTACAAATACAAAGTAAAAATGTTTGTACCCATGACTTCAGAAAAATATGCAGAACAATTATTTAAAGTCCAACTTGCAGAGCTGTTGTTGAAGACATTTGTGCTGCTTTTCTAGATTTATGAGATGATAATGAGTTTGCACAACTGTATGTCTAAAGTAGCTGAATCCAAGTCTAATTCTGTCCTTGATGCTATGACTTAAGCACATAAATGTAGTCTAAAGCTCGTATTTTTGCTTGCTCAGTAACAGTCGGCTCTTCTTCCAGGAAACTACTAAGTCTGTTTTCTTGGGAGAACCAGTATTTCCTGCCTTTCATTACCTAAGGTCCAAATGGGGTCAATCTGCAGGGGTTCATGGATCGGTTCACAGAGTAGAATGCAACCCAAATCCAGCCAATGGAAGTAAGTCTTGCAATTGGGAAATAGTATTTATTCTAGTGGGGAAGCTAAGCTAGCAAGGAGAAATCCTTCAGCTGCTATTGGCCCATTTTACCAAATCCTAACAGCACTACATAGGTAAGCAGAACTGAGATAGGAAGAGAAAAATTACAACAATGTTATCTGAACCTCTGAAACTAGCAAAATTCTTGGGGGTAGGTGGTAGATTGTTCACAAAAACAGCCACAATAATTACTTTACGATATGACCCAGCTCGTCTTCTATTGATAGGTAGATTGTGTTTCTCTGCCCCCTGACTGGATTTGGCCACATAACTCATTCTGGTCAATGAGTCATTAAAACATGTAAGGAAGTATTTAAAAGATATTTGAGCATTATGGTTTTTGCTCTCCTATTAGGGGAACCTTCTGCCTCCAGTGAATGAGCCCAAGTTAGCTTCCTGGAAAAAGAATGACCACATGGAGAACTCTTCCAGCCATCTCAGCTGAGGCCACCTTGACCACAGCCCAGAAAGGAATCATACAGCCAGCCCATGGGTTTGTGACCTAATAAATAATTTTTATTGTAAGCCATTAAATTTTGCGATGGTTTGTTGCAAAGCAAACACTAAGTGACAAATATTAAATTATGTTTTCCTTTAGCAATTTGAATTGAATTTGCCTCACTTATAATCCAAAGAACACAAATACCCAGCTCTGTACTTAAAAATTTCAATACCCCAAGAAAATCACTATTACCACCCCTTGCTCCATAAAACAGAATTATTTTCAGTTTAACCCATATAATAACTAATAATAATTTTTTTCTTAATTTGTTTTGAAATTAACACTAAGAATTAAACTTTGCTTTTAAGATATTAAAGTGCATTAGAATATATCATGTATGAACTAAAAATTGCACTTCCCCAGGAAAAAAATAGTATACTTTCTGGCTTGTATTTTATTGTTTGTTTGTGGTTGGATTTTGGGTTGCTTTGATTGTGTTTGTTGTTGTTGTTTCCTGGGGCTTTACTTACACAATGCAAGTGCTCTACCACTGATCTAAACTCTCAGCCCTTATATTTTATTGTATTAAATGGTAAATACAAGTAAATACTCCCAATAGTCTCATAGAATGACAGAGGTGAAATAGCTCAAGACCTGTTTCACCTTTCTATCATTGAGCTATGTCTGCCTCCTTAGCATAGGGTGGCTAAATGAGGAATATGTCCTACTAAGACCCTGCTTCATGTGCTCCCCAGGACAGATGGTGCCTGACAAGCCACTGCTGAATGTAAGATTCTTTTACTTTATAACACAGTGAAAGCAATACACATTCAGTAGAACCCATACTTTGAATTTTGATCTTTTCAATAAATTACATAATCTATTCAATACTCTGTTATAAAATAGGCTTTTTATGTTAGATGATTTAGCCCAACTGTTGGTTAATGAAAGTGTTCTGAATGTGTTTAAGGTAGGCGAGGTTAAGTTAGAATGTACAATAGATTCGGTATATCAAACACATTTTTGACTTCTGATATATTTGTTTTTCAGGTTTTTGGCGGGGAGGGAGTTCTGGAGATTGAACTCAGGAGCACTCAACCTCTGAGCCACATTCCCAGCCCTTTTTCATATTTTATTTTGAGACAGAGTTTCACTGAGTTGCTTAGTGCCTTGCTTTTGCCGAGGCTGGCTTTGAATTTGACATCCTCCTCTCTCAGTTCTGAGACGCTGGGATTACAGGCATGCATGATTTCCATTACTTTCATTTTATGATGGGCTTATCATGAGATAACTCCATCATAAGTGGAGGAGCAGCTGTAATTCCAAATCACTCTGAACTTACTGTCAACCAGGTGTAGCGAAGTACACACATGGAAAGGTGTCCCAAAGAGCTGAGAGTTCTCCATATGAACTTCTATGCAGAATACAATGTGTATTAACAGATACATTTTAAAGGTGTCAGAATAATAAATATTAGCAATTAATAAACAGTATTAAAAATACAACAGAACTCACAGCACTTATTTAGAACTTAGGATAAAAACCCCTGGGTGTAGTATTCTATCACTTTCAGCATTTGAGTGGCCAGTTGTGGCAATAACAACATAGGCACTGAACTTCATCTGATTTTTATCATTGTTTTAAACTTTCTATTAACAATGATCCCCTTACTGTCTGCCCTCTGAGCAGGCCACTCCCTCGCCATCACTTTTGGTACACCACTACAAGTAACACTGAAATTAAATGCATTAAGGCTGGGAATCCCATATAAAATTTCTGCAAGGGATCCTAATTGAAGTATATCAAAAGTGTTGAATAGATGTTTTTGCACATAAGAGAAAATTATTATTTCACCACTGACCGAAAGCTTTCAAATCTTCTAGAAAAAGAAATTCAGACAGTTGATAGCACTGAGTCTTTCAGTTCAATGATGGGATAGAAATGACTTTTTATTGAAATAAATGTAACTAAACAGCCTGTACTGAGATGCTGTACTGCAACTTGAAGTCAAATCCTCTTCCAATTCCAGAACAACATTATGGTTCTCAGGACCAAGATAAGCTGACAAACAATATCTTATTTGCAATTAATTTCCAATTAACCATACATCCTCTTTTAGATGAGTTTCCTCATCCACAATAAGGTAAAGCCCCAGATTTTGGGGGGCAATCTAAAGAAATTACACACAGAGTCACAGAACTGTAAGGATGAAGCTGTTCACGTGATATGATAGATCTATATTAACCTATTCCCATTGATTGTCCATGTGACTTGGCTCCATATTTTCTTCATTTGCTTTGTAACTGGTCAGTTGCATCTTAGTAAATCCGATACCCTTCAAACTGAAACATACTTTCTTCTTTCCAATATGTGCTCTTCTGCTACATTTTATTCCATTTGGTGTGCTTCCTAATCAATTCTTTTGTGAGCTTCATTTCATTCAGCGCAATGTATCCATTGTTAGGATTTATTTCTTCCAGAATGATTTAAATCTATTTTGCTCAATGCTGCTGTAAAGCTACCATATGCACCATTCATTCCCATCCTCTGGCCGAATGGCCTGTTTCCTACTCCATCTTCTTGGTTGAGGAAAGATGCACTTTTCTAGCTTGGTGTGATGTGAAATGACGCTTGCTTTTTATCTATCTTGGCAACAGTTGTGGACTGAATAAGAATGATAAGTAGTTATGGGTATAAAAAGAGTGTATTTCAGGTATTCAATGCTAAGATGGGTAACGGCAACATACCAATATCCTCAGGACGAGGTCATCTCTCTGAATCAATGCCTTTGACACCATAGCTATTATTGCCAACAGATGAAAAGTGCTACACAACAACCAAGTGCTTGTTCATAAATTGTTGTTGATTTAAAGACCAGCTGCAAATTGCCTTCTTTGGTAGTATTAATTGTGAGTCACTTTTGATTTTGGTTGGCCCCAGACTTTATGATCTTTCTAAGCTTTTAAGAGATCATTTTGCACAATAAAATTATCTTATTCTTCTTAAAAAAAAAAAAAGGCAGTGTAATGCATGCCATTTTAATGAACTTTCTGGTGACTCTCCTTCTAACTAAGGTAACTTAAAAAGGTCTGGGTGAGAAGCCAAAGAACAAACCACGTCCAGTGGCTGTGAACAGACCAGCTGGATTGAAAATATGAACTTAAATAGGGAAAGTCGAGTATGTTAGTTTGAAAAGTACGCTGGGGTTAATGCTGAGAAGACCTCTGAAGCCTGTCTAAGGATTTGTGGCTGCATCCCAAATTCAAGCAGGAGCCCCTAAAGATTTTTGAAAAGGGAGTTGATATGATAAAAGTACACTGTTCCTATAAAACAAGTTGTAACTTCCTAAAATAAAATGAACTTGAAATAAACTCATGGTGGTCGATAATCATGCTCAGAAGGTGACATTGGTAGAGAACACCTTGCCCCAAAGAGAGATTTTCAACAGAAAGGGAGGAGATTAGGAGATGGATAGAGGAGGAAATTTTCTTTTTGGAAACTAAGAAAATTCAGCAGGATTGCATTTAATGAACATATTTCTAAAAGTGTCCACATTATTGAATGCAGATTGTCCACATAATGAATGTCAACACAAGAAATACACAAAGTTAAAAGATCATTGTATGGAAGATGTGTGATCCCTAGGAGAAAGTGACATGCCTAGTTAGAGCAATTCTAAAACAGAAATATACAGATACTGTTAACTAGCTTAAAATATATTTTTTTAAATGATGATAGTATTTCCAC
Organism: Callospermophilus lateralis; assembly: GCF_048772815.1. NCBI lineage: Eukaryota > Metazoa > Chordata > Mammalia > Rodentia > Sciuridae > Callospermophilus > Callospermophilus lateralis. The sequence goes on along the minus strand of NC_135319.1, from coordinate 47,725,999 downwards.
CCCTAAAAGGCATGAAACTCAAGAAGGAATAATGTCATTAAAAGTAAAATTCTGGACATATATCATTGAAATTAATAGCAAAGAGGATTGGAGAAGCTCAAGACTAGGGAACCAGTGAAAGAAATCAAACCAGTATGTATGAGGAACATTCTGATAAACTTAGATTTAAAAAGTCACTTATAAAAACAATACCCAGAGAAAGAAAACACAACTATTATTGGAAAGTATGAGGAAAAAGAAGTCTCAAACAACTGAAGGAAGGCAGAATTACTAATTTCTTCTTTTGTGATTATTTTTCACCATTATGAAATTATATCTTTAAGCTGAAATCATGAGTGAAAAAGAAAAAAGAAAAAGAAGTAAAATGATAAAGCCCCAGAGGTTTCTGAGACATGCAGAAAATCTCAGGGTATAGACCCTGAGACCGAGAGCATTCCAGTTCACAACAGCAACAAAAAATTCTTACAGAACTGGTCACGGAGATGATGTTACTGCTACTTCAAAAATCCCAGGGAAAATGTAGATTCAGGCAAATATCATCTTGGTTTTGTGTTTTTAAAGGAGGAATCGAAAATTCTAAAAGCCAAAAGACACAGATTCCCACCAAGATTGGAAGATTTTATGAAATGTATAATGTTCGAGCACTTTGAAAAGACTCAAGCAACTTCTAAGAGCCAGAACCTTTTCACTCAGATGAGGTAGTCTAAATCAACCTTCTCTCTCTAGCTCATTCTCTGTCTTTTGGAAACAGTTATTAAGCTGGTCTCACATGTCAGCAAGACCATAAACATAATACACTGATTTCGGCAAGACATCTGTTTTAGTCAGCTTTTCCATGCTGTAACTAAAAGACCTCACCAGAACCACCATAGAGGAGGAAAGCTTATTGGGGAGCACATGGTTTCAGAGGTCTCAGTTCACAGAGAATAGGCTCCATTTCTCAGGGCTTGAGGTGAGGCAGGACATCATGGTGGAGGAGTAAGGCCGAAAAAAACCCAGCTCCTATGATGATCAGGAAACAGAGAGAGAGGGCTCTACTTGCCAGATACAAATATATACCCCAAAGCCACACGCCAATTTCTATCTCCTTCAGCCACACCCCACCAGTTCAGTTACCACTCAGTTAATCCCTCTTAGAGGATTAATTTACTGATTGGGTTAAGGCCCAATCATTTCTCCTCTAAACCTTCTTGCATTGTCTCACATGTGAGCTTTTGGGGGGACACCACATCTCAACCATAACAGCATCTGACAAAAATCTCCATGATGTTGCTGAGAGAGAAACAGAGACAGCGAGTAAGTTCCAGGTCAATCCACAGCAGATGACTCAACTATAGCAAAAAATAAGTACTGATCCATGAATCAACATGGATGTTGTCAGCCTTCCTCCGGACACCATCTTCACCTCCAGACAGTCAGATAAAATCAGAAAACCTATGTTCTGACAATAGCCTATACCCAAGGCCAAATAAAACATGAAACCAAACAAAATTAGCCACTTAGATCTGAAAACTCAATTTCCCAAGTAAGAGATGAGAGAGTTGTTGTGGGGAGTAGCTTATGCAAGATAAAAGCCCAGCAGGCCTTCCCCTTCACTCTGAGCTCTATTCTAATAACTAGAAGCAGATGTTCAGAGCCCCTGGAAGGCCTCCAGCTAATACCCAACTGTCTGAATATCCTGGGTGGGATGAAGGACAAATGATTTCTTCCTAAGGTCCTGTGACACTAATAGGAATAGGAATCCCTGCCTGGTGTCCAGTGTGATTACCAGGAAATAATTGAAGAAGAGAAAGTCATAGGAAAAGAAGACAACTAAAACTTTTCCTAAAACCAGTGATTTGATCAGGATCCACAATTGAGATCCTTTGTGATGTTCTGTCAATACCAGAAGGCACAGACACCCCACTACTTCCCGGTACCTAGCCATAGAGACCCACAGACCAGCTGACCAAACCACAAGTACCAGACAGGCAGAGAGATCTCACATCTCCCCACCATGACAAAAGCAACTAGAATTGCCAAATTCGATACACAAAACATTTAATTTATAACAGTTAAAACCTGGCCTCTGACCAAGTCCAAAAGAACTATGTCTTATTTCACTTGCTCTTGAATATGTCTCTTTCAGAGATAAATGACTCTGTGCTCTGCCAGTTCTCCCCTCTGTTTGGTGTTTTGTTTAGCTCTGACAAGCCCAGAGTCGAGGCATCTGCTTGAATGTGTAATTTACCTCTCTGGTCAAGTTAGCTTTTTTTTCCTTGACAATATTATGTCAAACAATCACATCACAACTGGCTCTGATCTCTTTGTTGTTAGCTAATAAATTAGAGAGTATTTATTATCTGCAATCCTTTTTTCCTCTTTTAATGGTGACACATTTGTGGTGAATTACAGGGCAGCTTTATAAACTAGGCTCCGGGCCAGTCTCAGGCCCTGCGTCCATGTGAACATTCCCTCTCCCGGTTGGCCTCCCGGACTGGTGGTAAATCAAGGCAGCTGTCACAGTACACTAAGTCAGTGTGCGTCATTGGGGAGAGCAGGAAGCGTTGGGGGTATAATTCTGTCCATCAAACTAATATGTTATATCAGTAGCTTTGTAATCTTCTGCCATAACTTATGGGAAGTGACACCTAAGAATTCACTTTGAAGGCAATGTGTTCCTCAGACCTTAAGCCAAAACAGACCCGATTCACAGCAACAATCCTGTGTTTACATGAGCGGTTTTTGAGTGCTAGGGAATCAGGTCCCTATCAATGTGGCAGTATTTTACACATCCCGCCACTGGCTGAACTTTGTTTACAGCCCCTTAAGGCAAGATTTGTAAACTTTTCCAACAGGATTTCTTCTCTTCCCTTTGTTACCCTTGCCTTCACCTCCAGTAGCAGGATGGATAGATATGCTCCTTGAATGTTATCGTGACAAAACAGACCTCTGACAGACAGGAACGAATGGGTGACCCGTTTCCCCAGCCCATTCCCTTTCAACCTTTGCCTTGACGGATGTGGGAAATGGCTGGGTGGGGCAGAAGAGGGATGCCCACATTGCTAGGAGAGCAGTGTCAGCTGAGTGACACTTAAAAGAGTGAAGGACAAGACCCTGAATTTCTAAGTCATGCCAATGGATCAGCCAGCCTCCCACCTGTGTGCCCTAGAAGGGATGTCTTATTTTCCTGGACTTGCCATTAGATTATGCCCATCTTCTCCCCCACTCTCCTCCCTGGCCATTTTTTTTTTTTTTTCTCAGCAGACCAATGAGAGAAGCCCTTTGGGGAAGATTAAGTAGTTCTCTGAGCTGCCAGCGGATGGAAAAGAAATCTCTAAGAACCGTTCAAAGGAGCTCTTCCTCCCCCAGGCACCAAACTAAATATGCACAGTAAAGAAATTTGAAAAATGCCTGCCCTTGCCATCCCCAATACCCCTTTGATTGATAGCAGAGAGGGTTTGCTATGATAATTTTACTTTGACAGGTCCCAGGCATAAATCCTACAAAGTTGCTGCTCTCGGTTGACAACCTACCGAGGGCTCCAGTTAGGAACAGGAAACAGGCCTCTATTTTTCACCCTCAATGCTCCTTCAGGTGCAAGAAAAGACGGCATGGAAAAAAATAAATCCTTATCTGAGGGGGGAAACCAAATTCAAAGCAGTTTTAATACTTATTCATCAGAAAGAATGGCCAACAGAGAAGGATGTGGCCTCAAGCCTACTCCTTCAAACGTAAATTTAAATCCTCCAAATAAGAGAGTTGAAACCCACTCAAGATGTGAAATCAATCCTCCCCTTCCATTCATATTTTGGTTCTCCAAAGTTATGTTAGTGTTTTGCTTCAAGGTCAATGTCGAAATATACCATAACATTCTATAAATATCGTTGCTTAAAAATAAATGCACATAGATATTATGATAACTATAATTTACCATCAGTTACTGTGCGCTTGCAATGAGACAGCCTCCATAACTCACAACCACCTTACATGAGTAAAGTCTCAATTAATCTGAATGCAATTAATAAGAGAGTCCAAGTAATGAATTATTTCCTTATTCATTTTTTCCTCTTTCTGCTTGAACTGTCAGGGGATATTTGGGAATGAGTGTATCTTCATCCCTGCTTCTTCTGATGATGAAGGATGGCAGCAGGGAGAACCCTGGTCATAGAAATCTTCCTCCACTGGGTTGAAGGAAGATGAATTTATGGTTCACCCTAAACTAACTAGTAATTTAAATTAGCCAGAGCACACCCACTCACACGGTATTTTAGCACCTGAAATGCAGGATTATGAATCATTTAAAAATTACTAAGTGGTTAAACCCAGGCAAAAATCTAAAAAGAAGGAGCATTTTCCATCCCCTTAAAACTTTTTAGAAGTTGAATAGTTGTTGTCTAATTGTCTGCCTCCTACAAATATGAGAAACGTTTTTTTTCCTGGGCTGGAGCGATCTTCTCTAGCATTGAGAGGGGCCATCAAGCCCTAATGCTGAGAGAGTGAATTGTGCCTTCAAACCCCTCACCCTCCCAGGCCTTGGGTATGGGAGTAACATGGACATCTGAGTCCATTTTGCACTGCTGAAAGTTGCCGGTCACTAGGAAGTAAGAATCCAGTCTTGGTACTCTCAGAAAACATTGGGTCTTTAACTTATTAGGACCATAGCTCAAGGACTTCACCCTGGACCACTGAATGGAGCCTTATTTTCTGGGGTCCATGTTTTTATGGCTATACCCATCTTATGGAGGATCTAACCTTGCCCAGGAGTTCTACTAATTGGTCCATAGGTCAGTCAAGAAAGTCAGTGGGGAAAATAGAATAAAAGAGAACAAGTTGCTCATAAAATTGGGGACTAATACGTGAGTTCTTTAAAAGTCATAAAGCAGCTTGAGTGTCTCAAGAAAAAGAAGCTTGCTAAATAATTCTCTCTTACTCCACTACCCCTCTAAATACCAAACAGGATGTGTTTCCTTATAAATGCCTATAAATTTTGAAGGAGAAAAACAGATCTGATCTTGTGTACAGAGTTCTAGGCTGCAAGGAACATGGTTGGGATTCTGTTTCCTTAGAGGAAGATGCCAGAACAGCATTTTCCCATCACATGTTGATAAGAAAGGCATTCGGCCTTTTATTTGATGGGGCTGCTGTGAGTGGGTGGTATGACATGATAAATTATGGCCCATCTGCACATGCTCCCTCTGTTCTTAAGCTAGTGATAACACTATCCTGTGCAAAGTCTTCAGCTGCAGCAGAAGTGGCAGAGGTGGCCCTTTCCCAGGATGACTTTTAATAATGGAATTCTCAAAGGTTTGGAGAGGTGAAGGCCATCATCATGGCCCATGAGCAAGAGGTGACTGGATGCCGACTTTCTGTACATTCAGTGCCATTTACGTCTGACTTTTCACTTTGGCCCACGTCCTTACCCCAGAGGTTTCAGCTACTTCTCTGCAAGATCAGCGTAAGAAATAGGGCAAGCTGGGCACAGTGGCACATGCTTGTAAGCCCAGCAGCTCTGGAGGCTGAGGCAAGAGGATCATGAGTTCAAAGCTAGCCTCAGCAAAAAGCAAGTGATAAGCAACTCAGTGAGACCCTGTCTCTAAATAATATATAAAATAGGGCTGGGGATGTGGCTCAGTAGTTGAATCCCTAATACCAAAAAAAAAAAAAAAAAAAAAAAGAAAAAGAAAAAGAAAGAATAGGAAAGAATAAGAATAGGGTGAGAGAGAAATGCATTTAAAAGTTATTCTCTGTCTGAAAATGGATAGGACTCTGAAGAGGGCACTTGCTCTCAAGAAAGATGAGGATTTGTTGGCAATACCTTGTGTTGTCATGTATGTCAAGAAAAGTCTGAAAACACTGGCCTGACGTAGCAGCTTCTTAGACCATCTTGCACTAGATACTTCTTTTTTTGTGGGGACTATCTTGTGTGGTAGGATGCTCAGCAGACTCTAGTCTATACCTACTATGTGCCAGTAGCTCACACCTGCTTCAGAATAAAATAAAAAAGTCTTCAGACATTATCAGAATTTGCCCCTAGTTGAGAACTGCTGTCCTGGGCTTTAGGGTTAGGCCATTCTGATGAATCTCTGCAGGCCATTATTAGCCAATGAAGATTCCTGAGTACATGTTGGTTACCATATGTACTCTTTTCCCAATATTTAAGGAAACATCATAGTTTTTCATCTAGTAACGCCATTCCCCTTGGACTTCTTAGCAATAATTAAGGTGCCTTCACCATAGGGTTATAGTTCAATCCATTACCTTAAAGGTAAAAGTACAATACTATCTCCATTAAATATTTCTCCATGAGTTGTTTGGTTACAATCTTTACTTTCTGTTCTAAAGTCCTTGACTCCTACTATATCAAAGATTCAGTCAGAGAGAGAGAAAGAGAGATAGGGAGGGAGGGAGGGAGATAGATAGATAGAGAGAGAGAGAGAGAGAGAGAGAGAGAGAGAGATATGAAACTCTAGGACAAGTAACTCAAAAGAGGACATGAAATTCAAGATGTTAGTTCAAAGGTATTAGAAGAGCTGACACGGCAAACAGTAGAAAGCATAGCTATCTTTAACAGTTTTCCAGAGAAGAGTAACTTCAGGAGACCAGCCCTCTACACCAAAGGACCAAGAAAAGAGAAAGTATTCCTGGAATCATCACAGAAGGGGGACTCACTGGGGCAGCACAATGCGCTGGGACCAGAGACGGAAGGAATGCAAGATTTGGTCATGGGACAGACACAGCCACTGCCAGAGAAAGCCATGTAAGAGGGAAATAGATAAGGAAAGACAGAGCCTGGCTTCTTTTTCTCTTCTGCCCACCTGTAATTTCTTATTAGTGTTGTTCATCAAAGGAACCTCACAGGATTTCAGTAGTCAAAAGCATCTGAGAAACTGTTTACAGTTGTGGCACACACAGCCAAACAGAAGAAGGGTTTGAAAACGTATCTGAAAGCAAAAGGACGAATGACCAACATAACTACCAAGTTCAACTGTCAGGACAACTCAGTGTAGTTTAGATGAGAGTTAAGAAATTAGAATGTGTCTGAGAAAAAAAAATGTGCTGAAGGAAAAACATACCTGAATCATTCTCAAAAAGTTCTTCTCTTCTCCTATCCTAGACCAAATTAATCTAGGGATCTAGAATAAATTCTTGCAAAACTAAGCTCATGTCTAAGAAGAAAACTACTAAAAGAAAAGCAAAGTATACTTGTTACCTGTTGCTGTGAAACAAAAGACCACAAGCTCAGAAGTATAAAATAACTACCACCAACTTTTCTCAAGATTCCTTTGGTCAGGCATTTGGGCTGGACTCAGCTCAGTGGCACAGTTCTTGAGTCTCACCAGAGATTATCATATGTCTATAGATGGGTGGCAAATGCTACAGGCTGTTTGGCATGGATCTCCTTTCTTCTCCAAGCGTTCTCCATTTCTGGTAGGCACCCAACTTGTTTTCTTGGAAATCTCAGGCCCAATGTGCAAATGTTTTCTAAGTCTCTGCTACATCATCTTTGCTAATGCCCTGTTGACCAAACAAGTCACAAAGTCAAGGGGTGGACAGAGAAACTCCACTCTCCAAGACAGGAATATTACAGTCATGTTGTGAAGAGGAATGCATATCACGAAAGGAAAAAATGTGGCCATTTTTAATGATGATGAATAGATTTCCTAACAGATGTTTCTGTTTTTCAGCCAGAGTATTCCAGTTTTACACACACCTAAATATTCCAAAAGGACACAATTATTTTCCAAACAGTGAGTGTTTTTGGTTGTCACAGAGGCACTGGACTCTGAAAGAGCTCCTCAGCCCTTTATCCAAGCCCACTCCAGAAGGGTTTCATGATTAATAGTCATCTGCCTCCCTAATGTAAGAACTTGCCTTGAATTCATACTTGAATTCAGAGAAGTCTCCCAAATGCTTTCCTCTTCTACCCTTCTCTTTTAGTCAATTTTTTTTCATTGATATGACTAAAAGATCTGACCAGAACAATTTTAGGGAGAAAAAGTTTATTTGGGGGCTCACAGTTTCAGAGGTCTCAGTCCATGGACAGCTGGCTCCATTCTTTAGGGCTCAAGGTGAGGCAGGATATTATGGTGGAAGAGTATGGCAGAGGGAAGTGGCTCACTTTATGACCAGGAAGCAGAGAGAGAGGTCTCCACTCACCAGATACCAAATATAAAGCCCAAAGGCACACCCCCAATGCCCACCTCCTCCAGCCACTCCCTACTTGCCTTCAGACATCACTCAATTACCCCATCAGGGATATTAATTCACAGATTGGGTTAAGTCTCTCATAACACAATCATTTCTCCTCTAAACCTTCTTGCATTGTCTTACACATGAGCTTTTGGGGGACACCTCACATCCAAACCATAACATTTTTGTTCCCTTAAAAAAGGGAAAACCAGCATTCAGTAGAGAGCTATGGATGGACATAAAACTGGAAATCAGAAAATGTAGTTTTGTACTATAAACCTGGAACATATCACCTATGTGAGTCTCTAGGGTAAGTCTATTCTCTTCAATTCACAATTGCATTATTTGCCAAATTATAAAAGAACTACTACAGGAGAGGTGAGGCAATAGGAAGGGAGTAGAGGACAGAGGAGATAAGATGGTAAATTGAATGAGAGGCCAGCTAGTATAAAACAGGTGACCTGAAGAATACTCACCCTGCTAATGACATTGAAACTCATTATTTTTGTCTAAAATATATTGGCACCTGATTTGATTGCAATCTGTGACTACATATCCTCTAAGACCTTACCAAGCTCTGCTTTGGGGGCTTCTCCCCTTTTTTGTTCTCATAACGTCTTTATCTGTATTCTTCTTTGCCATGCAGTTAACAGGTCTACCCGATTTTCATGACAAAGGGCACCTGTGTGCATTGCAAAGATGTGTGCAAAATGTGTGCACAGCACTGGCCCCATTTCAAGCCATCTTGTTTCAATCCCACACATTCCTTAAGGCAGGATTGCAACTGAAAAGGCTCTTGCTTTTATATAAGTAATGCCAAATGGGCTGATCCCAGGTCATAATTCAGCTTTACTCATTCCTATCTGTGCTAAGGGAAGGCTGAAGGACCTAACACCCTCAAGATACTTTGGGTCCCACAGTGAGCTATGGATTAGCATGACTTTCCCTATACCTCTAATTCTAAGCACTGCTTCCCCTAGAGAAGACATGCTCCAAAAATATCTATTTCCAATGGCCCCATCATTTAAGAATGCTCAGGCATTTAGAAGGCAGATAAAAAGAGTTGTGAGCTCTAGAACATGAGAGAAACCTTGGGTTGACTGCGAGGTCCTGCCTTTGGCTGGTAGGAAATGGAAGTATGTCCTGTGAATCAGCCTCCTTATATCAGAGAAAGCATTTGGCATTTGGTTCTTTGGGATTGGCTAACTTTACTTAGCATTATATTCTCCAACTCCATCCATTTACCTGTAAATGCCATAATTTTATTCTCTTTTATTGCTGAATAATAGTCCATTGTGTACATATACCACATTTTCTTGATTCATAATGGGATTGCAAGGGGGAGCATGAGAGGATTAAGTGAACTCTAGATAGGGCAAAAGGAGGGGAAGGGAGGGGGCATGGGGGTAGAAAAGATGGTAGAATTCAATGGTCATCATTACCCTAAGTACATGTATGAAGACACATGGTGTGAATATACTTTATATACAACGAGAGATATGATAAATTACATTCTATATGTGTAATATGAATTATAATGCATTCCATTGTCATATAAAACAAATTAGAATAAACAAGTTTTTAAAAAATGTGTCCTGTGACATGACAAGGCATTTCCATATAGACCTTCCAAGTTTCACTTCCTTCATGCAATGCCACCAGGACCACTTATGACCAAACTTGCCTCTCCTCCCAGGGAACCTAAATCAGTTGTTAAGTTCCCTTATTTGGTGAGTAATAACACTAGTAGGAGAGCATGGGACCCCCAAAGCCTCTGAAATCCTGGCTATACCACTGGATGCTCAAATGCTGTGGACTTTGGTTAGGTTTTCAATCTATGACTCAGTTTCCTCATCTGTAAAATGTGAACACAGGGTCATGGTGATAATCAAACAAAAAAATAATTGCAGAGGTTTTAGTACATGGCCTATTCTACCTGTGCAATAAACACGAGCTACTATTATCAAGTCTCTTATTGCTGGTAGAATTGTTAATTTGTCTTAGGTATTGCCTATATGCTCACTTTATTTGTCTGATTGGATAACAATTTTGAGAGCAAGGATCATACATTTTTCTCTTTATTCACTCCCACCTCTACTGCCCTCCCCATTAGCCCAGATCCTATATAAAAAATACACCCAGAGATGCTGGAGTGTGACAGCAGAACACCCAGGCAAAGTAAGCACAGGCTCTGAGCCCACTGGCTCTACTGCTTAGTGGTTAGTGATGCTGACCAACTTACCAACCATCTTCAAGCCTTATAATACACAGAACAGGAAAAGGTGATTTCCCCACAAGGGGGCTCTGAACAGGGCCTTCACAGTGGGGAGGGGGAGGGCATTGTGGGTCTTCAATAAGTGCTTATTTCTTTCCCTTTCCTATCCTATCACCATAAATGAATTAATGACATTGATGCCAGAAGAGATGGTAAGGGATATGGAAACTGGCCTCAGTAGAAAAAGTGAAGGGAGTCTAATTCTCATGCCCCAAAGGCAAATACCATTGATCTCTGCTGTAGTTTGGATGTGGAACCCCAAAGGTTCACGTGTTAATGATTTGGTCCATCAGGGTGGAGCTATTAGAAGGGAGTAAAACCTTTAGGAGGTTGGGACTAGTGGAAGGGCCTCAAGTCTTTGAGGACATGCCCTCAAAGGGGATTATGGGACCCCGGGCTCTTCCTTTTCACTTCCTGGCTCACGAGGTCAAGAACTTTGCCCCTCCATGCTCTCTCACCATGATGTGCTCCCTCACCACAGGCCCAAAGCAAAGGGGCCAATGGATCATGCACTAGACCCTTCAGAACTAGGAGCCAAAGTAAACCTCTTCTCTTTAAAAGTTAATTATCAGCATGCGCATTGGTCCATGCCTGTAATTCCAGGGATTTGGGAGGCTGAGGCAGGAGGATCATTAGTGCAAAGCCAGCCTCAGGGAGGCCTCCAAGCAACTTAGCAAGACCCCGTCTCAAAATAAATAAATAAATAGGGCTAGGGATGTGACTCAGTGGTAAAGCATCCCTGGGTTCAATCCCTAGCACCAAAAAATAACTTTAAAAAGTTAATGATCCCAGGCATTTCATTATACTGATAGAAAGCTGACTGACATCCCTCATAACAAGGTCATGTGCCAAGGGGCTTTCCCACCTGCCACAGCTGACGGAATTCTCAGTACCAAGCAGACATAGCAACACTGTCACGACACAGGCACTTCACAGGAGCCAACAAGTGGAGGTCGTGGAATCTTTAGAAGTCTCTGGTTCCCCCTGGATGGCTACTGAGGCTCTGGATGGAACACATAAGAGGAGCCCCTCCTCCTTTTTTTCAAATTTCCTTCCCTTCTTCTCCTACTGTCCTTTTCCCATCCTCAGGAAGCCTGTCAGACAAAAGACAGGCACTAGATGGATGGATATAGCCTGACCTCCTGGGGATCATTTTGAGTTCTTCTCTGACCATAGACTGTTAGTACTGAGATGAGCTGTTCCCTCAATCTCACTATAAAGATGAAGCCTCAGAGAAGTTGAGTGACTCGTCCAAGGCCACACAGTTAACCAAGAAATAAAACCAACTTGAGTCCTACTAATCCCACTAATGCCTAGACTAGCACTTTTTAAAATTTCTCATCTTTCCAATGCCTTGGAAACATGTATGCTTTTGAAAACACTTATGAGGTAGTTCATGCTCTCAATTCCAACAATGCTACCTCCAGCCTGTAGCTGGTGGGACGTAAACAATCATGACCTTCAAGGCCTGAAATCAATGAACTGAAGCATCTAGAAAAATCCATTCCTTCATTCTGCAGTCCATTATATGTGCTCCTTCTCCATGTGCTGTCTCATAGCCAAGGCTGGGAATGTACCCTGGGACCTCTTCATGTGAGGGAGACAGACCCCAGCTGGCCAGCCATGCTGTGGCTCCAACGTGGCCTTCAGCATCTTCACTATAAGGCTGCATTCTATGAGCTACATTGAAAAAAAAAAAAAATAACATCTCCATGGCTCTCACCCAACTGCCTTAAAAACACCAGCTGTACCATGCTTTCTACTCCAACTTGACAGTCGTAAGAACAGTTCCTGAAGAACAGAACATTCTTCAGGGGAGGGCTGTTGGTTTCAGAGACATTTTAGGAGGCGTAGAAGATGAAAGAGCTTTCAAGTTCAAACGTCACGTAGGGAAAAGGGTGGGAGGTGACGATGAAAGAATCTGATGGGTACTGAATACCTATCATGTACCAGGTGCTGGGTGGATAAGTTTTCCTGACTTCAAATATTCGGTCCTCAAAATGCTGAGAGATGAGTATAATAACCAAAGTTTTACAGATGAGAAAACTGAGGCTTAGAAAGACTAAGAGCCTTGCCCAAAGTTGTATAAATGATTTGTTGTGTAACTGGTGGAGGTTTTTGGTTGTTGTTGTTGGCTTGTTTTGCTTTTTGTAATGCTGGGATGGAACACAGGGCTTCATGCATGCTAAGCATGTGTCCTACCACTGAGCAACATCCTCAGCCCTATTATTGGTATATTGCTTCCGAGGGCTGTTGCACAAACTGCAATAAACTTAGTGGTTTAACAACAGAATTGTATCTCTCACAGCTCTGAAGGAAAGGAGTCTGATGTCATGGGGTAGGCTGTGCTCCCACCAGAGGCTCTAGAAGAGACTCATGTTCACATCTTCCAGCTTCTGATGGCTGAAAGCAAACTAGATTTATAGCTGCATAACTCCAATCTCAGTCTCTCTTTTCTGGGTGTCTCTTATAAGGACATCTATCAATGAATATAGAGCTCACCTGTATAATCCAGGATGATCCTATCTTGAGAGGCTTAACTACATCTGCAAAGACCCATTTTCTGAATGGGGTCACATTTGCAGGTTCCAGGGTAAGATTATGGGGACATATCTTTGGGAGGGGGCACTCTTTAGCCCACTACAGCTGGGTTTTAAACTCAGCTCCAGTTCCTTACCACAATGGCATATTATTTCCTGCCCTTTTCTTTATCTGCTTTCTCAATAATGGCATTGGCTGAGATAACTTTTCCCAGGTAGTCTGGGTGTGGTGGTGCACGCCTGTAATCCCAGCAGCTTTTGGAAGCTGAGGCAGGAGGATCATGAGTTCAAAGCCAGCCTCAGCAAAAGCCAGACACTAAGCAACTCAGTGAGACCCTGTCTCTAAATAAAATGCAAAATAGGGCTGGGGATGTGGCTCAGTGGTCAAGTGCCCCCAAGTTCAATCCCTGTTCCCCGCCAAAAACAATTTCCTAGGTAGCCATATTACAAAACCCCTGAATCTCCAGTGGTATCCAGAAAGTTAGTGACAAGAGTTGAAATTTTAGCTCCCTGATCACCCTGCTGCTATTGCATTAAGAACCCATGGGGAGAACTACCCTGACAGATCCCTTGCCATTGCCTCCAACCATTGAAACAGCTGACTCCTCTGCACATCTCAGGCCTCCTTTTGCAGGAGTACAAGAGCTAGCAGGTGTCAACTTAACCTATAGCCACCCACTAATAAGTTTAAGATAAAAAGGCCAATACATTTAAATAAGATTCAGACATAATCTAATAGTATTTGTTACCAAGCCCCACCTAATCATATCAGTCAATCTTTCATTACCCGACCCGTGAGTGCAGAGAACTCTATTATAATTTCTCTCCATAATGATCTCCTCACTATCTGACTCTGCAAACTCTGCAATAAATTAATCATCTGCTCACAATCACGAGTAAACATCAACTCAATTAAGAATTGATAAATAAACAGTTTGCTCCAAGGCTCATCCTGATACGGATGGGAGTACCCCTGGGTGCCTGCCAGAGCAAGCTTGGCTGGGGTGTTTTGAGATGCCGATGGGCTCTCAAAGGCTGCACGTCTGCTGCTGTTTGGAGGAGATGCTCTGGCTGTGGTCTCCTGCTCCCACTATTCTCTGCAGAGGTGAAGGACTTGTCATCTGCTTGTCCTCTCTGGGTCTACTGAGGAAGAACTGCTCATCTTAACCTCACTCCATATCACATAGCGTTGCATACAGTAAAATGCTCCAGAAATGGGAATCTGTTTCATCAAATAGCAAAAGAGAAAGAAGCCTTGCACACACTGATGTGCATGACTTGGTGCACATCAATTGTGTTATGGGTTGAAATGTGTCCACCTAAAAGACAGCTGAAGTCCTAAAGCCCAGTACCCCAGAATGTGAGCTTGTTTGGAAATAGGATTATGTAAGTAATAATTTAAGATAGGGTCACAGATGGACCCTTGACCCAGTAGGACTGGTGTCCTCATAAGATGACAACATAAACACAGAGAGGAAAGTGCCATGTGCAGGGACACAAAGGGAGAAGATGGCCACACGATGACAGAAGCGGACACAAAGGGTTTCAGCACCACTCCAGTATGAAGAGGAAGGAAGACTTCACCTGGAGTGTCAGACTCGGTGTGGCTCTGCTGATACCTTTATTTTGAATTTCTGGCCTCCAGAACTAAGAAAATACCTTTCTACTGTTTTAAGCCTCTCACGTTACAGTATTTTGTCTTGGTAGTCCTAGGAAACCAACACCATCATTTGCTGGCATCCTGCTAGTGCCGGCTGAGCTCGGTCACACAGCACGCACCGGCAGCCAGTGCTTAGCACGTCGAGGCTTCCCAGCTGTCTGTGGGGCTGGTCTCTTACTTCCACTTTACAGATGAGGAAACAAGGTTGACTGAGGCTAAGATTCCTTAGCCAACCTGTCACAGAACCCGTGGGTGGCAAGCCTCTCTGGTGCTAGAGGCAGTCTCTTCGTTCTCCATGACCTCCACTGTAAAGTGATAGGGCAGGGCTTACATACTTGTGGGATTCCCAAGTGTACCCACCAATGGCTCCTCTGCCACGGGAAGATGCAGCAATGCTCCTTGACTGTAGGACCCTCTGCCTGCAGCTGGCACCAATTCCCACTCAAGCCTCCTCTCTCAATCCCTACATAAGATATGCACGTGCGAAGTTTTTCTTTCTTTCATTTTTTAAAACCATTGCTGTATAGAGCAAATTCTTTTTCACAGAGGACTTTTAGATAACAGAAACTTTAAAAAGATGATAAAACTAGAAAAACACTCTGCAACCTATAATTAAATAATTGACTTAGATGACCATCATCCAAAGATATGCAAATATTTTTTAATTATTTTTTTTAGTTGTAGTTGGACGCAATACCTTTATTTAATTTATTTATTTATTCATATGTGGTGCTGAGGATTGAACCCAGGGCCTCAAACATGTAGGAGAGTGCTCTACCACTGAGCCTCAAACCCAACCCCAAAGATATGAAAATATTAGGTGAAAGTTTGGTTGGGAACATTACAATGGAAAAAGTCAGGCTGATGAAATCAGAACCTACGATTGGATATTTTGTTGTTGTTGTTGGTACTAGGTATTGAACTCTGAGGCACTTGACCACTGAGCTATATCCAGAGCCCTGTTTTGTATTTTGTTTAGAGACAGGGTCTCACTGAGTTATTTAGAGCCTCACTTTTGCTGAGGCTGGCTTCAAATTCATGATCCTTCTGACTCAGTTTCCTGACACACTGAGATTACAGGCATGCACCACCATGCTCAGCTGATTGGATTTTTAAAAAATTTTTGTCTGTTAAATTTTTTTCCAGCTATATTGAGGTATAAATGATAGATAAAATTGTATGTAGTTAAGGTATACAATGTAAAGATTTGATATTTGCATATACTATGAAATTATTACCATATTCAAGTTACTTAACACATGCTTTACCATGCAGTTACTATGATCAGATATTAATGAGGCATCTCATAATGTGATGCAATAGGAAGTATATGTTACCACATGCAAGAAAAAATCTGAACTTGAATCTCTTGACCTAACTTCATGTTATAGGAAGTGTAGAGCACCTCAGAAGAGTGTTAATCTCTGGGATATACAAAGAACTCAAAAAACTTCACACACACACACACACATAAAAAAAAAATGATCCAATCAATAAATGGGCAAAAGAATTGAACAGACACTTGACAAAAGAAGAAATACAAATGGTCAAAGAATACATGAAAAAATGTTCAACATCTCTAGAAATTGGAGATATTCAAGTTAAAATACATTGAGATTTCATCTCACTCTAGTCAGAATGGCAATTATCAAGAATACAAGTAACAGTAAATGTTGGCGATGATGTGTGGGAAAAGGTTCACTCATACATTGCTGGTGGGACAGCAAATTGGTTCAAATGCTATGGAAAGCAGTATGGGGATTCCTTAGAAAACTTGGAATGGAACCACCATTTGACCCAGTTATCCAACTCCTCGGTTTATAGCCAAAGGACTTAAAATCAGCCTGCTACAGTAGTGTAGCCACATCAATGTTTATAGCAGCTTAACTCACAATAGCCAGCAGATGAATGTGCAAAGAAAATGTGGAATGGGATATTACTCAGTCATAAAGAAGAATGAAATTAGGGCATTTGCCAGTAAATGGGTAGAACTAGAAAATATCATGCTAAGTGAAATAAGCCAGTCCCCCAAACCAAAAGCTGAATATTCTAGTATGTGGATGCTAACTCACAACAAGGGTGAGTAGGGAAGGTAGGGAGGGGAAGAATAGAAATTCACTGAATTAGACAAAGGAGAATGAAGGGAAGAGAAGGGTGATGGGAATAGAAAAGACAGTGAAATGAATCGGACATAAATTTCCTGTTCATATATGAATACACAAACTTCACATCATGTACAACCACAAGAATGGGATCCTAACTGGAATGGATTATACTCCATGTGTGTATAATATGTCAAAATACACCCTACTGTCATATACAAGAAAATATGCTAAATGATACATGTTAAGGTGAGGAAGCAACCAGCTTCAATGTGGGTCATTATGCAGGACCAATTGTTATGTTCCTAAAAGAAAAACATGAGAAAGAGGAAAAGAAGATAGAATCGAAGAAGAAAAGGGAGATTACGGAGAATAATAAAAATACCAGAGACAGTGATCAAACAAAATGTGTGAGCCTTACTTGGTACTGAATCTAAAAAATTCAACACCAAAAGATATTTTGAAAAAGTATGGAAATTAGAATATGGACTAGATATTAGAAAATGTGATGGTCTTTTATATATATATTAGCTGTGATAACAGCACCATACTAACTATTTTAAGGGGAAAACTTAGTCCTTACTTTAGAGAAGCTTAGCCTGGTATGCAGGAAACAAAGGTCGCTGTGGAGGAAGGGGAAGTAGGGAGAGCCAGTCTCCCTGAAAACCCAGGAGGCTGCTGCTTTTGTTGAAGCCTCCTCATCCTCTATTATCCAGTGACTAGGAAATTAACCATTCTCCCTCTGCACGTGGCTTATGGTTTTAAGAATGGCCTACAAATGCCTAAAAACTTTATGTTGGCAAACTGAGGCATGAAGGAGGAAACCTTGACCACCTCGCCCCTGGGAGTTGACCTAGATGCTCCTGCTCCCACCCCTCCCCAAACCCCAGCTCTGCTAAATTTAAGGCTATGATGACCACAAGCATCACTATGAGTATAAAACCAGTAGGAGGGACCGTCTCTCTGGGTTTCTGTGTTTATGCTATCTCAGCTAAGTCCTCGGTACAGAGTGTGAAGTTGGTATCACCACCATGTTCACTTTGTTGGTTCATGTGATGAAAGGAAGACACTTGTGGAAAATAGTAAAAATAGCATGCATTCAATAACCGTGAGCTATCATCATCCCAATTACTATCATGGCACTGTCGGTGTAGCATATGTTGTCATTGAACATGTTCTATGTGCTCTGGTTGTGCAAGCTTCAACTGTCCAAGGAGGGAAGGAGGAATGCCAGCCCAGGGTAAGGATATCCTTATAGAGTTTTCTCTAATCTCTACCCTTCCCTTCCACATGCCCACCAGTGAGGGTGCTCCATACATCATGGTTTTTCAATAAACACCTGCTGGGAAGACAGGAGGGAGCAGGGCTAGAGGTGCTCATTTCCTCAAAGTAAGTGCTATAAGATCTAGGGAGCAAAGATGGACAGAGACAATAGACTTGAGTTAAATTCCTGACTCTGTCAATAAAAAGTGAACTCTGCCATCTCACTATATGTCTTTTAGCCTCGGCTCTCAAATAAATCAGAGACAAAAGTGCCTGCCTCCTAAGACTCTGGAGATGCAGCTGAAGTTCAACTCAGGCCCTGCTGACCCTGGGTACTGCTCACCCCACCTGGCACTTCTCCCTTCTTCTCTGGAATGCAAATAGAGATTGTTCACCAAGTCCCACCAAGTATCAAGTGCAAGAGGATAAGCAAATTATTTACACAGTGGAGATGCACACAAGTATTCATCCTTCCTCCCTTAAGCAGACTATCTCTAAATTTAGACTGGCACCATAGGACAGCTTCCCTTCAGACCCTGGGAGCCCCTCTGGGTTCTACCCAGCCCTGGCCCTGCCAGCAGCACCAGGGGCTCAAGGCCAAGGGAATCTAAAACTCACAGACCTTTTTTTTTCCCCCACTAATGTTTTTTTTTTTTTTTTAAATGCACAATACAAAATATATAGGATTTCAAAGCAAAATAAGTACAGTATGTTGAAATGCTATTATCAAGATATTTAAAAATCAAATCTATGACTTAGTAATTCATGTGTTCTTTATTAACACAAATAACAAGATCTAAAAGCAAGCCTACCAGGTACTGTAATCTCAAAGAATTGGTGAGCATCAACAGTATTTCAGACTTCTGCAATAACAGAATGTGATATATCTGTCAGGGGATCCAGCTAGACTGCCTGGGTTCTAACGTACCTATACCCCTTTTTTGGCTTCTCTGAACCTAACTTTTTTAAACAGAATTCACTCCGTTAACTTCTTTGCAATTGTTATTAGAGGTGAGTAATAAATGACTATTGATGCAATTATTGTTGGTTCTAGAACAAGTTGTTATCTGCTATTTTAAATCATATTCCTTAAAGAGACAGATTTCCCCCAAACCATATCTACTTTTATTCATACTCTTTGAAATATGCCATTCAACATTTCTAGGAACAAAGGAGAGATAAATCAATAGAATCACGAAAATAATTAGAAATCATTGGGTTTTGCCTTCACTTACTCTGAACTGTTAGAAAAACCCAAGAATGTGATACTCGTAGAAGTCCACACTGAGTTCATTTTCCCTAGAATTCCCCTTGCTCTGGGGTTGTATATGGTTTTCCCCTCACTTAATTTTCCTGCCTGCAGTTTGTATATAGAAACTGATAAGAAAACTCTCATCTCAAACTAGCTGTGTGGGAGATTTTGTGGATATGCCCTTAATGTAAATACCCTAATCTCTCCCCAACCAATTGTGTCTGTCAGAGGCTTCAAGTGATAATAACTCCTGGCAGTCACTTAGGGACTTTTGTTTCATTACTGGGGTGATACCTACACTAGCAAGGATGGTTTGATTACTTTGGGGAAACTTCTACAGCTTAAAAGGAGCAATAGCAAGTTAGTGCAACGCCCTTTACAACTTCTTTTGTTCTGAGAAGCTGGGGAGGAAAAACATCAGTGAGGTCTGAAAAGGCTGTTTGTTTACAATCTGTACCCAGATTCTTGCCTTTTTCATGAAAGGAAAGGGAGCCAGCAGGAGAATTTTAATACCCAGCACCTCCCTGGGTCTCTCCACATTCTCCCCACTTGTGTATTAAGCAGCCAGGCAGCTGTTGAACAAGTACTATCAACAAAGCAATCTTCTAGCCCTTTGATTCAGGCTATTCATATCTTCTGCCCTGAAATAAAATGACTTTCACAATTAAAACACCGAAATCAATGCGGTATCTATTGTCATGTCTGCGGGAGAAAAGCTTTAATTACAGCCATAGTTAGATAACACAATCATTACACCTCCTTAATCTCAAATATAAAACCAGCACCCTCTGAGTACTTTGCCACCCTTTCTTTGATTTTTTTTTCCTTTTCCTTTTTTCTTTTTTTCTTTTTTTCCCCCCAACGTGAATGGCTTTTTATCTAAGCACTTCAATTTGCATGCCTTTGCTCAAGGCAGCTCCCCATGATATGTTAATTGCAGATTGCTTTAAGTACTAAAAGATTAACATAAAACCCTTTGCAAACAAGCTAATAGTTTATGATAATTTTTGCATGGCCTTTGTCTGTCTATCACTGGATTGCCTCTAGCTGTAATTTTATAAAGAAGCTGTAAAATATCATTTAAACAAGTTCATTTACACATAATTATTACCAGAATCACATTATTCAATTTAGATACTCCAGCCTATTAACAATCCATGAACTAAAATGTAATTAAACTATTTTCCTTTTATGAACCTATTCATTACAATGTGTGGGAGATGGATCTCTCAGTTTCACTGCAAATTTCAGCACTTTGTTGTTGAAATTGACAAGTCTGGCACTCATTATGTGCTTTTAATTATATTAAAAGTATTGCAAGACAGCTCAGATAAAGAATATATTTAGAAAAGAATGCCTGGAAATGCCAAGATGGTGTCATCCCTAAATATATATTTATTTTACTCATGCTTTTTTTCCCCTCCTCTTAACAGTGAAAAATAAAATCAGGCTGGTTGTTTTAATTGAGATTTTCTGTTTCGCTAAGTAATTTTTCTAATTTAAGCCAAGGATAAATAGCTCATGTACTTAATTGCGTTTACTCATTTTTTTTTTTTTTTTTTTTTTTAGATTTTATCCACTTAAAAAAAAAAAAAAAACTAACTATAGTTAAAATTTTACCCAAAGAAGTATGCCCTCCCAGAATTTACAAGCAAAACTACAAAGCCCTCAGATATGAAGGATGCTGTTTTTAAAATTGGATTCAAAACTGCTGAATGGCATACTTTCTGATACAAACTTTAATCTAGGTGGGAGCAACTGAATTAACAGGAAACCTTTAATCTGTTTTGAAAGAGAAGCTTTGCCTACTCTGCTTGCTGTTGCCTGATTTCGGAGGGAACTATATCCTTTCAATTATGGCAGACACAGAACAAACAGGTTACAACTGGGAGTTGTAGAACTGGTTCTTGATGGGTATCCAAATCAATGCCAATGACACAGGGCATCCCAGGTCAGGTGCTCCTAGCACAGCTAGGTAGGAGGACGACAAAATTCTGCATCCAGCCTGAACACTTTCAACTTGCACATGTATTAGACAGGCTTAGTTCATTACTGTCCGAGGGTTTCATTTCCCCTGTTCAATCTCCACTATTCTTATAATATGCAATACCTCCCTCCTAGTATACTCTGGATTGTATTTATCCATCATACATTAAATTATGACCAACAATTTTCATTAAATGCCTTCCTGCCCTCCACCATCCACATTGACCAAAGTCCAGGAACAATGGTAGTCTCAGGCTTCTATGATATGCACACATTTTCTCATATAGGTAGCTGTGGACTCTACATGATCCGACTCCTCAACCACAGTGAGCTTCTCATACCTCTACAGTCCTCTCACAGCCTGTCTTATAACTGGCCAATATCCAATGTATTGATGAAATATTAAAACCAACCACTCTCCTTTTCCTGGGAGCTAGTACTAGGACCTACTATGGAAGACTGGAGGAGGTGATGACCTGAATCCAAATTTAGCTACTCTTCCTAGGGGAGAGTCTCAAGGAAGAAATTCAACTGATCAGATGGATGGCCAAGAGCTTCTTAAAAAATAAAAATCACTCTTACACTATCCAAGTCTTGGGACCTTCTTCCTTTCAAAGACCTGCTGGACTCCTACTTGGGAAAAGTAACAGCTGATAGATACAATGAGCCCACGATCATCATATTGCAGGAATACTGAGGAAAGTGGGAGAAAACAGAGAAATTGTGTAGAACTTTAAAGACTCTTGTCTGAGAAAATATATGGAGCAATTATCATAATCTTTAGAAAAGATCCATGGCCAGGGCTTAGGTATATCTTACTGATACATGTACTGATATCACTCATCAGGCAGACTTTGAGTTCCAGAAGGGATCAGAAAACAAGGCACCAATATGAGTGATCACCCTAAACCCCTTTTTGACATTTAAGCCTCACAGAATCCAACAGAGCCCAACCACTTCTTGCTTATCTGAACTAAGTGGCACAAAGATGAATATGGAATCCACACCCTCTGTGATTCAGGTGACCAGGGGTAGAAGTAATGTAAAAAGCTTTTCATAATATTTTTTCTTAATATGTGTTTCTCGTATCTTAGACCCCATAACCCTGTTGGTTTTATTTCTTAAAATCTGGTACAGGCTGAGCACAGAGATAGCTCAATAAATGTATTATAAGGAAATTAGTGGAAAGGTGGGAACTGACTCCAAGGTGGAGACTTATCAGGACCAGATACACAAAATCTGGTTTATTAGGAAGAAATACAGAGTCAAGGACTGAGATTATATTGTTAAGAAGAACTATCTAAAACCTGGATGCAAGCAGTGGGGATAGGAAGGCAAAGGACCTATCAAGGGCACTCTGGGGTGCTGGATCTTTCCAAAGGTTACTCAATTCTTCATGAGATCATCGATAGTTGACTTCACTCCTCACCATCTGATTATAGCCCAGACATAGTTAAATAGCTTGTGAGATTGCAGACTTGTGTCTAGTTAAGGAAAAAAAAAGCCCCAGAGGTTATGATTTCATTACTCTATAGAATGTTAACCAGTTTCTACATGAGCTAGAAATCCTAGCCTAACATCTTTTTTTCAAAGCACCTATAAATATCCTATACCTCAAATGTTCTTAGAACTAGGTTTATGAATATATACTGGTTTCTTCATTAATATATGAAATTATTATAATTATTATAAATTAATATAATTTTCTGAGCCTACATTTTTTTTTTCAAATTATACCTGTCAATATCCCAGGACTGAGCCCAGCAACCTCTGTAATGCCAAGGCCCTTCTAATGCATACGCCATTTCCTTCCAACCCTGACTTAAATAGACATAAGGAAGAACAAGGGGACACACACAAAGGAATAGAAGGTTGAAAGGCAGTTGATTCCAGTCTTCAGTGTCTGGCATGCAAAAGATTGAGGTTAAGGGCAAAGCAAGGGCCAAAAAGAAACTGCCCAGGAGAGGAAAGAAGAGGGCTGAGGTAAAGACTGGACAAGGAACCAGGAGAAAACTTGGAGAAGACACAGCCAAATCAGGCTGCTATAACAAAATACCACAGACTGGGTGGCTTATGCAACAGAAACTTTTTCTTCCAGCCCTGGAAGACAGAAGACAATAATCAGGGTACCAGTATGGATGGGTTCAGGTGTAGGCTCTCTTCTAGGATGCTAACTTCTCATTGTTTCCTCATAGAAGTTTTAGTCAGCTTTTTCCTTGCTGTGACCAAAAGACCTGACAAGGACAATCAGAGGAGGAAAAGTTTACTTGGGGGCTCATGGGCTTCAGAGATACATAGATGGCTGACTCCATTTCTCAGGGATCAAAATGAGGCTAAACATCATGGTGGGAGAATAGTGGCAAGAAGTCAAAGAAATCCCTTATTTTTGCAAGAAATATTTGAACTAGATAATTCTGAAGGTCTTGTGCAACTCAAACTGTAATATCCTAATGATTCCTCTGCTCAATTTTAAAGGAGCGTCTTTCTCAGTCTAGTTCGCTATTTCCCTAGTATCCTCAGGCAATCCCAGAAGACTTGTGCATTCCCAGTTCCAATGACCGTTCCTGGTAGGTACCACTTGTATGTGCTGTACACTTCTGTCTTCTCTTTGTCCTAAGAGTGCCCCATGGCATACTATGCACCTCCTCAAACATGACACTGCCCCTTCCCAGGAAATGAGTCTAATATGATTTCTCAAGGAAGATCCAAAACCCTCTCTCTACCAGATTTGCAGCAATAGTTAATCCAGAGCCGAGGGGATTTTCCTGTTTGGTTTGTTTTGCTTTGCACTGTACCTCATAGGTGTTCTCACTCACAATTCACAGAACTCAGGCAAAGTAAAAATGGGGATCTGATCCACTAACTGCCCATCTGAGTGGCCACAGCCAGTCAGTGGGGCTGGAACCCACCCAGACGACTAAAGAAGAGATCTTAATAAGACATTTCATTTTTCTAGTTTCCTGCAAACCTGCCCAACTCAAAAAACACAGGGCCTCTTGGAGATCTATAAGTTGTAGGCACCTAACCACATTCCCCTTCATGCCTAGGGGAGAGTTTCAACCTCAAACAACTTTATTTAAACAATTTCTTACTTAACATGTTTTTCTCGGTGCTTCAAATCCAATCACTCCCTGCGTTGCAGGCAAGAACTGCTACAGGACAAAAAGAACAACACAACCTGCTTTTATTTTAATATCTTCCGGGTCTCTCGGCACTGCCATTATTTGGGTTGTCAGCCCTTCACCGCCTGAGGTGGCTTCCCGCTCTCTGCAGACCGTCTGCCTCCCCACTAATGGCACTGTTCGGGCGAGGGGGAAATGCAATTTTCCACTCCATTACAAGCACTGTGTAAAAGGACCTCTTTTCCTCACTGCACACAGATAAGGACCTAATGAAATTCCACTCACTAAGTATTACAATAGCCAACTCCACTCCAAATACAGGCATTCTACGCGCCTGCCAGGCCCTCCACTCCAGAAGTGATTGCCATCATGTCCCCGGATTGGATCCCGTCAGGATGAAAAACTGTGGGTTGGACAGGGAGAAGGGAAGGTCACAAGGATGGCAGCAGACCCCGTTTTTGGATCTGTTGTCCAGGCATCTGTTATGCCTGGACAGACTCCGGTACAAGACTTCAGTGGAAGCTTGGATTTCTTGTCATTGGAAATAGCAATATTGGGAGCAACAAAGTACAATCCCTTAAGACTCATCACATATCCTAGGGAAACGGGTAACCAAAGGGAGTGAACTGGGGTCGTGCACAGTGTGCGTTTTGTACAGGAAGTAAAAACAGAGGAGGCTCCCAGGGAGGGTACCATGCTCATACTACAACTGAGGTAGAAACTGCTACCACGGTAAAATCCACATTCTCCTACCTTTCTTTCCTTATCCTTTCCCTAGTAAGATTGCTTTCCCAAGGTTATTTTCCCATGATGCACCACCAAGTAATGTGGAAGTACTGGAAAACAGCCTTCTTTCCTTGTTCCCAGCCACAGTGCCAGCATCCTCATGGTACTCAGAGCTCCCCAGGTTGTGCTGTATCCTCCCTGTTGCTAAAGCTACCTGTCTCCACGTAGTTGTGGATTTACCTTCACACAGACTCATTACTCCCATTTCTGTACCTGCAGGTTCTCTGTTTTCTTATCAAAAACCCCCAAGTCCCCAGAAAAAGCTTGGTTGTGGGCTACCTTAGCAGTAAATCAACAAGTTGCTTCTGGATACCAAGTGCCTTGGCTTTAAATAATTGTTAGTGCTGAATGTTAAAATTACTGCTAAATTTATGGATTTCGGGATATAGTAGGCATCTGTGAAATCTCCAGTTATGTCAGAAAGATGCTTCTATATCTCAAGCCATGAAAAAACAAACAACAAAAAAACCTTGAAATTTTAAATCATATACATATGTACTTATGCATACATTAATATGCATAAACAGAATAAAGTCATGTATTAAAATTTTTTAATCCTCATTTCCCATTTTTATTTGTCCTCTCAAAATCAGTTTCTTTAATGCTTTTGGTATGCTATTTCCATTATGAATTCTTAAAGTATTTATCACTTATGGCATATTGTGAGATATACAATGTTGATATATACCATTTCCTGTTCTGACTATTGTACAATATTCTATTCAAAGTATATACAACAATTCATTCATTAACTCACTAAAAGACTTTTGGTTTACTTTCTTTCAACTTTTTGATATGAAAAATAGTGACTCTAATAAATTTCTTCATCTCCTATTACATGTTTACGTATCTCCCACTGTACAATGGAATTGCAGAGACCATGAGGTACTTTAATGTCCAACGGTAGGAGAATAATTTTATAAATGGTTGTACCAATTTGTATCACCATTAGCACTATAGAAGGCCTCCTGCTGACTTGTTCTCTTTCCAGTCCTTGATTTGGGAAAACAAAGAAAAAGAAAAAACTCTTGCCAGTCCTATGTGTCAAAAGCATCTTATGGTATTTTCTTTGCAATTCCCTCATCATTCTTAATGTCAAGCATATATCTTCACAAGTTAGTCATAAATATTTCTTTCTCAGTAAAATGTCTATCTTTGGTTTACTTCTATTGTTTTGAATTTTTTTTATTTGTAGAAGTTCTTTATATATTCTTAATACTGATCCATTATCCATTTCCATAGTATCTCCTAGTTTGTTAACTTGACTTTCAGTTTGAGATGTCTTTTGATGAATGAATTTCTTAATTTGAATAATCTAAAATTAACAATGTTATCATTTATGGTCAACACTTTCTGTGTCTTTTTAAAGAAATTATGCTGCTTTATGCTCCTGCATTTTTAATTTATGTAGGTCATATGATCATCCTCTTTGTTTTCTTTTTCATTCAAGACTTATGTTTCTGAGATGCACTCTGTTGGGATATGTGGGTCTACCCTGTTGCCTTTATTGCTATGCATACACCACGTTTTTATCAATCTACTCCCATTTCTGTCCATTTTACAAATCAGGAAACTGAGAATCAATTCCTGAAACCTTTCCTTTGCTCAAGAACAAGGTGGTTAAGTAGAACTGGGATATGGATCACTTCCCAGGAAGAAGATAAATGATTACCACTGTGTCCTTTTTGAAAGTCAAGTCCTGCCATGCACTTAAAAAAAAAGGCTTTGAAACCAATGTGACAGATGCACACAGTTTTTGAAGAAAGAATCTTGACAAATAGATTTCATCTTCTGTGCCAACATCTGTCACTTGCTAATGGCTATCTAGAGAGCTCTGTAGAAAGGATTCTGATGCTACTTCAGCTCAGAAAAAGAGCTGTGATCAATTAGCAATGTCTGCTGGGGGCTTGGGAATGCAAGCACACAGGCTTGCATCTGATCTCAAGCAGAGCAAGGTTCACCTTCCTCCATCCCTGCACACAAATCTTGCTGCTTCCTAGGAGCACAGGAAGGGGAAGCCCCTAAGAGCTCAGTCCACTGCCTGAAACAAAGACATTTGCTCCTGAATATTCCATTCCAGATTCAAGCAACTGCATAAAGCAGCAGATTTATGAGAGAAACAGCCCAGGCCTCTGTATTTGAGTGCTGCAGACATTCCCCAACCATCATTTCCTGTACATCATTTTCGCCCAAGTGCTCCTAATTTACCATTTTAACTGCCTGTGTGATGCTATTTTAGAATTAGGTTTCTGAAGAATAGGCAGGTTGTGAAAACAGGTGCAAAGAAACTGATTTTCTTTCTAAGCTCTGGCCTCCATTAGTTATGCAGCAGGTGGTTCCATTTAATCCAGAAGGAATTTTCTGAGAGCTCTGCTGTTCCCAGCACTGTACTCGAATCCAGTAGAAGAAAACAAAAACTACAAAATCACTAAGTACAGCTCCTTGTACATTCTGAGTGCCCAACAAAAACGTGGTTGGTTTCCTTTACCATCTCTTTTTCTTGCTTTACTCAAAAAGATTTCACTTGAGCCGGGGAAATGAAGATGGCCTCATGCCATAGCATCCTACCCAACAGTTCTTCAGAAATCCGGCTGTCATTTATCAGGTGAAATATCAGGTGGGACATTAAGAGATGATATCTTGAGTGGGCCACAGTAGACCTCAGTTGGTAAAAGTCATACAAAGTTGATGGCTTACATTAGACAAATGCTCCATGAATACTTGGTTCAAGTGACACCTCACAGTAAAAGTACACAATTTTAGTGTTAGGAGGTTTGTGGGGGATTATTTAAACCAACTCCTTCATTGTACAGATGAGGAAATGTTTTTTTTCTTCTTAAATGTCATATGACTTCTGGGACTAGAACTGTTTTCCTAAACCCTCTGACAGTAGTCTTTGTGCTACATTATGTTGTACGTTATAGCCAGGCTGAAAATCTAGGAGAACTACGTATGGGAGCATTTAGGTGAAATTCAGCCAGAGACCTGTCTCCCTCACCTCCAGAGGGCCACGATGCAACATGTAACCGGCAGCTGGAATCTAGACCCTGATCCAGGTAAATGTGCAGTGTCCCTAACTTTGCCTGACCTCCACAGGCAAGTCCCCCTGGTATGGTTTTAATTTTTAAAAATTGCTCCACTTAGAGTATCTCTAAATTTTAAAAGCATTACCATTAACAGGTTGCTTCAAATTGTCCCTGTCAGTGGGAGCTGGGGGAATCGCCAATGATGTTCCCCCAGTGAATAATAATTTGTTTCAAATTTTAAAGGACAAAACTTATTCTTGGCAACCTCCTGTAGGGAGAAGAACTATTTCCAATGCTCTTTAATACATCTTGAAATAATTTATGAAACTTTACGAATATATTATTTCAGGAATGTGCATTTGCAGTCAAACAAAGAATAATTATTCACTGTTAGAAAAGTCCTTTGAAGGGACATTATCTTTCCTTTGATAGGTGATGGCTGAAAGAAACAATGTTTCAGAGCCACTTTCAGGTTAAAAACCTCCACTTAGGAAATGAAAGCTAATTTGATTAGAAAAGATGTCTAATTAACCACCGAGTCCATAACTTTGCCATTGAGAAGAAATCTCGATGTCATGTGTTTGAATTTGAGAAGATTACAACTAACAGAGATAATTACTTTCCCTTCTTGTTATGGTTTGGATAGGAGATGTCCCCCTGAAGCTCATGTGTGAGACAATGCAAGGATGTTCAGAGGTGAAATGATTAGATTATGAGAGTTGTGACCTACTCAGTGGACTAATCCACTGATATGCATTAACTGGGTGGTAACTACAGGCAGATAGGATGTGACTGGAGAAAGTAGGTCATTAGGGGTGTGCCTTTGAGGTTGACATTTTGTCCCTGGTGAGCAGTGCTCTCTCTGCTTCCTGTTTGCCATATTCTGAGTTGCTGTCCTCCATAATACACTCCCTGTATGGTGTTCTGCCTCATCTTGGACAGAATGCTCTAGAATCAGCCAACCACAGACCTGCATCTCTGAAACTGTGAGCCAAAACATTGTTCTTGTCAGGTCTTTTGGTCACAGCAATGCAAAGCTGACTAAAACACTTCTCAAATGATACAGGTTCTAATTTTACCCCATGAATACAACCAACATCTTAGGCAAAATCCCAAAGGCAACATCTTCTATTTGTAGCCCAGTATCTTCAAGGTGGCCTCGCTGACATCACATACAATTTTGATAACCACCAGCAGAAAGAGGGTCTTCCCAAATGGTTGAGGGTGCAGATACAATACAGGTCCGCAAATTAGCCAGTGGGCAACTTCAAAATCACCTATTTTAAAACATTGCGGCTATAAGTAGGGAATGGGTAATCTCCAATGTTGTTGATGATCACATGTAAGTTTAGGGTACAATTTGGGGTTGAGATACAAGACAGAACTCAGAAGATGACATTCTATCATAAATTGGAGTGTAAGCCCACAAAATTAGGTGGGAAAGAAGTTCAGTGGCTGGCCTTGGAACCCTCAGTGATGATGCACAGAAGAGATAAATTGATGGGCATCTCCCTGCTACGCCTGTACCCCCCATGTCATTGCCTGGCCAAATCCTAATTTTTTCAAGGTTTACATTGGTACTCACCTTCTACTATGATTATGAGCACACTCCTCATATAAGATCCTTAATGTGGGCTGAATATTCCTATTGGTCCCCCAAAAGGCAGTAAAATAAATTTTCTCACAGCTAATTTCAATACCAAAAATGACCAATAAACAACAAATCATGCATTCACTTGCGATAAGATATACAGGCTAATGAAAACTTGTGCTTGTTTTTTTGGCTGAAATTTTCATTAGTTCAGTGTGGACATCCTGGTAGATCTTTCTTAGTTGTCAGGAGGGCTGAGTAGCAATATCCATATTTTTATTGGGCTATGACTGAATTATCATTTAGTAAATGTCCTTTGGCAGATTCTTTAAAAAATTAAAATTCCATGAATAGGAGCGATAATACAAAGATGTTTGTGTTATGAAATATAAACCAAGAAATTTTCCCCTTTCTACACTTCCATAGTGAATTCCCCTCTTCCCAAATTCCCCTAGTTGGTCTTTTTTATATATTGTTTTTTTTTTTTTTTTGGATGTGTTTATAACCTTGGTGTCATTAAAAAAAAAAAATCTGTAGGGCAGAAACTGCACCATATGTTACTTCTGTATTTTCCTTTCTAACCAAAATTAGTTTGAAAAAATAGCCAATATTTGTTGATTAATGGACTTGGGCCACATTTCCTTTTGATAATCTATGAGGCCCTATGACATTAAGAGCTTTTCTTCCCAGCTACTAGACCAAGAAGCTGGTGAGGTGGTTCCCTTTTGAACATCGGCCCCCACGTTGGTGATATGTGGGATTCAGAATTAAGAAGGGATACGGTAATAACTCAGGTTGGCTCCCAGGATCTGCTTGGAAGGCTCCAGTGCCAATCTACATACCAGGAAGAATCAAGGTGGGAATGATCAGAGAATGTAAGCTTAGCCAAGGGTACCTAGGCAAAGGGACCAGTCCCAGAGCCAGGGCTCATGAATAACACAACTAAGTAAATTGCTCTCTGAAGTAAACACTGCATTTCTATTGCAGATTAATGGATCTCCGAGGTTTCCTCTGGTGATTTTCACAAGACACTCCCAACAAATGATGATTCCCTGCATGACAGCCCAGCAAAGCCTGAAAATCTATCCTACATAAGTCACTCAAATAACATTTTTGTTTCTGCTCAGCAAATTGTAAGGTCAAAACTCTACAGCATAGTTATTGATTGCTGTTTGGGCAAGTGAATTCTGTCTGGCTGGAGGATGAGTTGATTTTCCGTGGTTAATCCCGTCAAACACCTTTAGGTGTGTTGAGGTTCATGGGGCTTCTGGAGTACTGGTCTGTGTGTCCAGCCGGAGGCAAAGTGGAAGGAACACCTCAAGAGAAGGCTGAATGGTTTCTCATTCAAGAAATTGCTCAGGGAGACAGGAAGACTGACTCACTTATGGAAAAAGGGGGGAAAGGTGGTCAGACACCAAGAACCACAGGAATTCAGAAAGAAGACAGAGAACCATTGACAAGTGCAGTCCAGAGGTTTCCCAGAGGAGGAAACCTTGACCCTGGTCGACAAACTCTGGGGTGTCAAGACAGGTTCAGAGAAGGACAAACAGCATCATAGCACAAGCTAAGCCAAGGCATGGGAGATGGAATTCTGTTCACAGGGGCTGGAAAAGCAGAGGAACAAGGCAGGCAAACCTAGGGCAGAGGGCAGAAGAGACTGAGTGGGTAGGTGGAAGGTGGAAAAGGCCATCACACAAGGAGCTTTCAGAATACATTTTTAGCAACTTTTAAAGAAAAAATCTAGATACCAAATATGTAGAATGCATAAATAGAAGCAAAACTGTTCTCCCATGTGCCCCAACCCATCACGCATACACAGAGTAGTAGTAACAGACATGTCTTTGAGGAATTCAAAAGAACAGGGTTTGAAAACTATTAAGGTCTAAACTCTATCCCCATCATCTGTGAAAGACAGAGGGGTAAGAAGCCTAGAGATCCGAAGCAACTACAAACAAACATGGCAAACCTTGGCCACCCCATCACCTTGTGTTCTTCTCCCTCTTCCTCCAGAACCCACTCCACCTCTCACCACCCAAGCCCCTCATCCCTCAAGCAACAGTCAGCAGTAATTTTGGTCACTGACATAATAGATCCCAAAATAGATCCTGATTATCTGTATACCTCTTTTTATCTTTAGGGACACAATGTCATCATCCTTGATTAAAAAATGAAGTCAACAGATATTTACTGAGCACTTACTAAGTACATTATGTGCTGAGAACAAGTCAGACTTGGGCCCAGTTCTAGGAACACTGCCAGTCAAGGAGCAAAGGAGTGGGAAAAGAGTGAGTCAACTGCTGAATTATGTATTTGCGAGTCTTTGCTACTTTGCATTCCATTCATACTTTTAGTTCGAATGCAATCATTACTTAGCTGTATTGCTGAGGGGATTGCCTCTTCCCCCACCTCCACCCCCTGCTTGTTGTAGTAGCAAGGCTTGAAACCATGGTATAATTAACATAATTAAAGTATTAATAAAGATTGAAGGGGTTGGACACTGTGTGAAATGCTTAATTTTGTGTATCTTTAACTGATTGAATGTTTAGGTTTGCATTTCAGCTGTCACCCAAATTATGTGTAATTAAGCCAAAGCTTGGATCTGCCTGTCTCGTACCCAGTGTGGATGGCAGACAGATTTGATTCTGGGGAGAAGGTGGTAAATCTGCCCACTCATTTGTAGCTGTGCGCTTTCACACTTTTTATGCATCTCTTGCCTTTTCCCAGTGCATTCATCGATCAAATTATCCCATTAGCATGGAATGAAGAATAGATAGCTACAGTGGAAAAAAGTCAAATGCGTTCACTGTATTCCTGGTCTACTACTCCCCACCCCCACATCCTGCCATGTTTCCCTGGTGGTGTCCTCGCGCCTTGGTGCCGCAGAGGTGCTTCCTTTCAGGGTGGACACAGGGTTGACTCCAAGTGTTGCGGATGACACATCAACATTGGAAGCAGCCTCAAACACTGGGATGAGTTCCGTGTTCAGGAAGGGACCCACCTTTGGAAACAAACTGCAAGGGCAGCAAAATCATGTAAAGAATTCACTTAGGATACACATAAAGAAGAGACTGAATCATTTTCTTGATATTGAAGGAGGCATCATTCAGACAGGAGGGCCCCAGAAATTAACCATATCCACAAAAGAGCTCTGCAGGTGTTCACAGAGATCACATACCTCTCTCAGGTAAAATCCAATCAATCAAGGAAGCTTACAGATCATGTACAATGTGTTCGTTCTTGTGCAAGACTCAAAGTTGGGGACGGGGGGAATGCACCCGTGCACGCACAATCCCTGCCACGGAGAAGCATGTTGTCATTTTGGAGAAAAAAAGAACAGGGAGAGGAGCCGGCATGACCAATCAGAAGATGAAGACTCAAAGGCAGATAGCAAAGGGTGTCCTCCAAAGGGTACGGTGGTCCTGGAAAGAAATGACCTATACAAGGAAGACGGGATTTGAGAATGGCCTTGGAAGATGAGTCAAGCTCACACAGGCCCATCTCTGAGGCCTAGAACATGTCTGAGGAAATGGCTAGAGACCCACTGTGCAATCTGTGTTTAAGAGACTCTGCTCAGCTTACTGGGGCAGATGTTGGTGTGCCATGTTAGTTTTGAAAGGAAAGCTTAGGCAACACCAGGGCAGAGGGCCTCAAATGACAGACTGAGTGTATAGTAAAGATAATCTTGAAAAAAGGGGGAATTATGACCCTGAGCTACGCAACTGGAGGTGGAGGACACGGCTGATATGTGAGTTTTCCACTGTTGTCCTAACAACCACAGGCTCAGCACTTTAAAACAAATTATGTCATATTTCTGAAGGTCTAAAGTCCAGTGGGCTCAGTGGTTTCCCAGCTTCAAGGATCTCAAGGTCAAAATCAAGGTGCTGGTTGGTGTGGGTGCCCTCCTGGAAGCTCTAGGGGAGAACCTGTCCTCAGGTTCATCCAGGTGGTTGGCAGAATTCAGTTCCATTGGACTCCAGGCCTGAAGTCTCTGTCTCTCTGCTGGCTGCCTCTAACTAGAATCCTACTTCATCTATGTTGCCCAAAATTACTCATAAAATGTTATCTATCACTTCCAGTTTGTGTTTCCTTAAAATAGAGCTTAAAGAAGCTTAAATGCTTACTGAGCATGGACTCCTTCAGAATTCTCTTCTTCTTTCCTTCTCTTTCTTTACTAAGTAAGATTCTATTTATTTATTTATTTATTTATGACAGCAGAATGGATTACAATTCTTACTACACATATAGAGCACACTTTTTCATATCTCTGGTTGAATACAAAGTATATTCACACCAATTTGTGTCTTCATACATGTACTTTGGATAATAATGATCATCACATTCCACCATCATTTCTAACCCCATACCCACTCCCTTCCCCTCCCACCCTCTGCCCTATCTAGAGTTCATCTATTCCTCCCATGCTCCCTCTCCCTATCCCTCTATGAATCAGCCTCCTTATATCAAAGAAAATATTCAGCATTTGGTTATTTGGGATTGGCTAACTTCACTTAACATTATCTTCTCTAACTCCATCCATTTACCTGCAAATGATTTTATTCTCTTTTATTGCTGAGTAATATTCCATTGTATATACGTGCCACATTTTCTTTATCCATTTATCTATTGAAGGGCATCTAGGTTGGTTCTATAGTTTAGCTATTGTGAATTGTGCTTCTATAAACATTTATGTGGTTGTGTCCCTATAGTATGCTGTTTTTAAGTCTTTTGGGTATAGACCAAGGAGAGGGATAGCTGGGTCAAATGGTGGTTCCACTTCCAATTTTCCAAGAAATCTCCATACTGCTTTCCATACTGGCTGCACCAGTTTGCAGTCCCACCAGCAGTAACATTTTCTTTATGAAAATTTTTAACAGCATGCAATTTGGTGTTCATAAAAATAACAACTCTAGTTCACTGGTGTATGTGTTTAATTACCAATGTTTGCAAATCCTGTATAAGAAAAATAAGCATAAACAAGTTTGAGAATAAACATAATTGTTTTGTGGTATGTAAACTAAATTTGACCTGAGGAGGCCTCCATACTGAACACTTACTTAATGAACTACAACCTAACTTACTTACCAACTGAAAGCCTCACTTAGGAGTCCATGCTTATAACAATAACTAAGTCTCAACCAATCACAGACCACCAAATATTTAAACAAATAAGGCAACCACCTAGCTGTAATCAATTGGGCTTTTTCTGTACCTTGATTCTATTTTCTGTTCAAAAATGATCTTTGATTATAGAGCAGACAGGAAGGAGTCCTTTAGAACCTTTCTGGTACTGAGAGTTACTGGACTCATAAATCATTCTTTATTCAACTAAGCTCTACTAAATTTGTCTAGTTTTTTCCTTAACACTGGCTAGAACAGCAGTGTAGGGACAGATTAGAGGGACAACCTCCTGACTGGATGTACTGATACCAGTCAGGATCCTTTAGGAAAGGAATAGAGGAGATATACAAGGTGAAGTGATTCAGGAAAGTGACAAGCTGAGAGTGGGTAAGGGCGGCCTCCACTAACCATAAAATGACTTACGTGCACAGGTGAGGGGTATCACACTCTTGGCATTGTTTTAACTGCCCATTCCTACGCCATCCCCCAATCATCAATAAAAGTGTGGCATGGTTCTCAATTAACAGAACAAAATTAAGAGCAAAACATGAGTCCCCACCTTCCCATGGCTGCAAAGATATAAGATTGCTAAGCTAGCCGAGTCTGCTGGCAGAGGCCCTCAATCTTAGAAACAGAGTGCCTTAAAGGCTGGTCTGGGCTTGAGAATGTTAAAAATCGACCAGATAGAGGAATCTACTGTGGTCACTTGTAATTATTCTCTTCCCCCTGGTAAAGTGTATCTAAAACAGTGTACCATTCAGAGCAAGTGTTTTGATCAATTATGTACAATGGTAGGTTAGCACCTTCATAGGTTTCCCTGGCTGATTCATTACCCCTGTTGTGGCACAGAGCAGCATTTCAAAGCGCCAATTAGTAAGTCAGACAGGCTTGAGTTTGAATCCCAGCTCTGCCTGACCACCTTGCTGTGAGTAAATTACTTAACCACCATGAGCTATAGTTTCCTCTCTATAAATGGAAATGATAGAACTTCTGTTTACAGAACTGTCATGGCAACTAAATATGATGAAGTCTGGTAAAGTAGTCTGTGCAGAACATTTGGTACTCACTAAGCCCTCAAAGAATAGCCAGTTGGCCCTATAAGGAAATAGGTAAGTTTGGATCTGATTCGCGAGAGGTGGAGTTTAGTGACATGTGATGTTGTACAAACATCAGTACAGGGGCTAGTTGAGAGTCTGAGGCCATCAGGGGCATAATAAAGATGCTGAGTCTGAAAGGAGAAAACAGGTACTGAAAGACCCTAGGATGACCTTGACCCACTGATGGTTTTGCTCAGTGCTGACCAGTCTGCACTCAGGAGCCTCATGGATCCAAAAATGTCTTACACAAATAGCCCAAGTGGCTGCCTAGAAGAATAAGAACTTCAGAATACCTCAAAGGATAGTCTCAGTCAGTTCACCTGTACTTTCAATCAGACCTGCAACAAATATGGATTGAATGCCTGTTCTGGGTCAGCCACTAAAGATACAAAGTGATAAAAAGGAATCCAGTATCCTCAGGAGTTCATGGGCACCTATACTTTCCCATGCTATTGCATTTTAATAGTGGAAAAATGAACAGAAGATAGAGTCTCTAATCCTACCTGGAGAAAATGAGAAATGTCTCCCAGAAAAGATGACATGTGAGCAAGGTTCTAAACAATGACAGGAGTTTGGTGAATAAAGAAAGAGAAATGCATTCTGGGCAATGGGAAGAGAACTTGCAAATGCACAGGTTTGTGAAAGGTTCTCATCTCACATGACCTAGGGACAGTGAGAGTTCAGGTGGCTACAACAGTGGGTGTCTGAAGATTAGACTGAAGGGGTGATTGTAGAATCTCCTTTGCTGGGTTCCGTTCCTGGAAATTAAATTCACTTTCTTCTAGGCCACCATCAACACAATAAAGAGGTCAATCCAGACATTTCATTCAATCAGCTGAAGGATGGGGAGGATAGGTACCTTGCATCATCCTAGTGAATTTACTATCTTTTCAAAGTTTAATGTGCTTACGAGATACCTGCAGGTCTTGTTAACTATGGATTTGGACTCAGCAGATTTTGTTTTGTTTTGTTTTGTATCAGGAATTGAACCCAGGGGCATTTAACCACTGAGTAACATACCCAGGCCATTTTTTATTTTTTGAGACAGGGTCTTGCTAAGTTGCTTAGGGCCTTTCTAAATTGCAGAGGTTGGCTTTGAACTTGTGATCCTCCTGAACTCCAAGGAATTACAGGCATGCACCACGACATCCAGTGCAGGTCTGCATTTCTAACCCAAGCCCATGTGATGCCAAGGCTCCTGATCTATGGGCCCCCTTCTTGAGTAGCAAAAATCTGCGTATTTTACCTCCAATGTCTTCCAAGACAGACTTGTTGATAATGAGGCCCACCTTCCCTAACCTTGTGTAATCCACCTACTAGAAGTGTTAAAATATAACACCTGTGCTAAGCCTTCTACACCATACTGACAATTTCTGTCCCATCTACTTCTCTCCCACCCTGAGAAAAAGCAATTCAGGGACACATCCTCTTATGTTTACTAACCTTTTTCAGTAGCACTCTGACTCAGACAATTCTTCAGATTTTCCCATCCTATCTCAATTTGGACTGTGAGTAAAACATCTGACCCAAATTTGCCCATTTCCTGTAGCTGAGCCACAAGGTAAAAGTCTGAGCATTCTCACCGAGCAACTCTTTGGATTTCCAGTTTCAGACAGAAAAACATGCTTCTCTTTCATTTTAAGCCATTAAAGTCTGGGAAACTTTGCTTCACATTACTGAACTTGGGATCAAACAAAACTGCCTGGGGTAAATGATGGGGTTTGTTTAAAGAATCGAATCTACCTCAAAACCCAGGATATATCCTTCTTCATCTGAAGAGAGACAAGAGAAAGCTCTGATCTGCCTTCTCACCCCAAGATTTATGTGAGATATGCTCGTCAGGCCTAACCGTCTCTTCCCTAAGCCCCTGCAGAGGGACACCTCAGCTGTCCTCAGGAAATGCGCCACGAGGAGGTGCTTTTTCTTTCCCTGTGTAAGCTTTCTCTTGGAATGCAGGGTCATTCAGTAAGTAGAGGATGCCTGGTTGGTATAGTGTCGCTCCCTTCTCTGAAGTCCTGTGGAAATGGTGATTTATTAAGAGGGATCCTTGGTTGTCAGGACATCCCTGTCATGGGCAACTAAGGCACGTTAGACTCTACCAGTGACTCCCAGAAGATATGGATCTGCCCATTTTTTTTTTTCTGGATCCCCCATAATCTTCATCACTCTTCAAGGCACGGAGTGCTCAACAATGTACTTTAAAGGATGGCAGCTCAAATGTGATTTTTCTAGAGAGAAGAGAACATTTTTTTTTTTTAATTGAACCATTAACCTTTAGTTCGGGACCTTGGCCTACCCCAATCTTAGGAAACAGATGCCAAGTTCTGGGTTTTTAGAAGAGGCACAAAAAAAGGGGGGCATCCAACAGGGAAAGAGATTGGAACCTGGAATTGGGGATGATTTTACTTTTGAAACTGGGAAGGTGATATAAGCTGTATGTCCTAGTTTCCTCATCTGTTTTTAAAAACCGTGTCTTGTTTCTTCGCAGGGAGCTACAAAATTGAAGACGGTAAGCACAATGAACTTTAACACTAAGGTGTGGAACAAATGAAGAAAATGAGAGAGGTGGATAGATGAGTGGACAGGTACATGGAGAGTTGAGAGAGGATTCATGGATTAGTGGATGGACATGGCTAGATGGGTGGACGGTACATAGCTAGATGAGTGGATGGATGCATGGGTAAGTGGATGGATGCATGGGTAAGTGGGTGGACAGGTATACAGATGGCTGTGTAGATTCGTCTGTGGATAGACGAGTGGATGAATATATGGACAGACAGGTGACAAATTTCCATCAGGGCAGGGATTTGTTTTGTTTTACAAAGTGTCTTCTGTCATAAATCCAGTAAGTATTTCACATACCTCTCTGAATCACTGAATTCCAAGCTTACAACCCCAAAGGAAACATCTATTTTTTTTTTTTTTCCAAATTATAGGCTTTTCTGACAGAGATGAAAACTTTGGAATCATTTGCTCCCTTCTTCTCATTTTACAAGTGAGGACACTGAGGCCAGAGAGGGGAAAGGATTTGTTCAAATTGACAAGCTTGCAAGGTGCAAAGCTGGTGAGTTTCTACGAAGCTGGGACTCCATGCTTATCAGTCACCTTCTGACGTATCCCACTGTCTCCTCAGAACACACCCATGCTCACTGGCATTGGCAAGGAATGGCATTTGCCTCTGACCAAAAGCCCAGCACAAAGCTGAGTTTTTAGAAAAGTAAACCAATGAATACTATTCACCAAAGAGTAGCTCTTCCTCAATGACAGGGAAACACAGAGATGTGTTTCCAATTAGTCGGGGAAAGAAGTCAGCCCCAAATACCTCGCCATTTAGTGTTGCTAAGCTGGTGATTTCTCCCCAAAGCAGGGAACTGGTATAACTGTCATCATCTTTTCTGTTATTTGCATCCAAAGAAGTCATGTATGTCTCAGCAATGTGAAATATTCTCTTTTATCTGCTTGGGAATTATCATCTAGTGTCCGCTCCTTCCTCCAGATTGCACATCATTAAGTTCCTCTTCCATAAGCTAAACTTCTTGACACAAACTTTCATGCAAAGTAATATGTCTTAAAAAGAGAAAAATCATTAAAGAAGGGGTTTAGTTTTCCTTCATTCTGCAGTCCTTTTTCTGACTCCTCTTCATTTTGGTGAACCTACCTGATAAAGCTTCATTAAAACTCTTTTCCAAACAGTAAACTCCAGCACTGGGATTCCAAACAAATGCATACATTTCTAAAAGGAAAGCTGACAAGGGAAGTTTATATACACACCATTAAAAAGTCAGAAAAGCCCTGACTAAGGACAATCTCTCAATTCATTAACGCCAAGTAGTCCCAAAAGAGGGAGGCAGGACAGCAACATCAGAGAAGCCAGGGCTTTGTCAAGGGCCAAGTTTACTGAGTCAACAGAGTTTTGAGGGTGTAACAACAAGGGTACCTCAGTGAAGAGGAAGTACCTTCTGGGTTTAGGGGGCATTATAATTCCACTGAAAAAGTTCAGAAGGAAAAAAAAAAACTTAATATGGCATTGTGGTGGGCTGTATTGGTAATGACCCCCAGTCTGTTCAGACCTCCCTAGATCCAGGTCCAGTGGTAGTCCCTTCTCATGTTAAAGCTTGGCCATGTGACTTGCTGTGACCAATAAGACAGAAGCAGGAGAGTCCCAGCAGAGACCCGAAAAATGTTTGTGCATTGGGGTCTGCTCTTTGCAAGTCTGCTCTTAGATTCTGTATCTGCCAAGTGAACAAGATTGAGACTGACCTGTTGAAAGACCACATAAAGACAGGGCCCAGTCATGTAAGCCACCCCAGGAGCCCCAGCTGAGACCAAAGACCCATGAGGGAGACCTGCCAAGAAGAACTAAGTCTACTCTGGATCCAGAGAACTGAAGGGCTGAGTCCAACCCAATCTCCCAATCTACCCAACTGGGAACCAAATACTGTTTCTTGTTTTAAGCTTCCAGTTTGAGAGGGTGGTTCGTTATTCAGCAAAACTAATCAATACAACAGTCCTGATGCTCACAAAAAGAACAAATCTACCAGTTTTATGTGGGTCATCATCTGATTCCCAAAGGTTAAGAGGCCTCTGACCTAAAAAGATATTTGACACACAGTCCATGGTATCCTCAGCATATTATGAAAAATATATCCACAAAGAAGAGACAAGGATTCAATCTAGAAGCAGTGTAGCAGGTACTTGGTCTGATGCCATGAACATTTCTGGCAATTACGGCACCGTGGCTAGCACAGATTCAGGCCCAACCAAGAAGTCAGCCAGTGGATTTGGAGCGAGTAGAACCTGGTTGAGGCTGGGTCTGGCACTGAAGTCATGAACTTTGACAAGTCATTTTACCTTTGTCTCTATTTCTGCAATAATAATACAGGACCATTAGAGTTATCACACACAAGTCTTATGAAGAATAAATGAAAAACATACATGTGAAAGTGGTTTATAATAAGTAGAGTGCTAGGCAATATCAAGTATAATTTGTATGACAAAGTGGATTAGTAGTAAAACTGCTACCAGCCTGAACTCAGGAAATAAGATTTTACAATATGCCATTTCCATATGCCTGCACACAGCTATTCAAACCACCCAATTATGTCTTGCGTGAGAAACAGAAACTCATCCAACTAGATGGATAAAAGTCATTGGAATTTCAAGACATTGTAGGTCTTAAAAAAAAAAAAGAAAGAAATGGAAGGCATTTGCTATTATAAGAAACCCTACTGTGAATTGTTCAGTAATTAGACTAATCACTCCCCAATGGATCTATCATTAGTTCCATGAAATACACACTCACATGCATGTATGCCAGGTTTCAAAAGGTAGGGTCTTACTCCAAAGTATTTATAAAATATTTTTTAATTGATCAGCAATTAACCATATTGTCTCATCAAAATGGAAGTTTCAACATGCACCATACTTGGGGCCCCAAGATATTTCAGAGCATATGAACAATTTAAGCAGAGTAAAACTGATGCACGAATTCTGTCCCAGAAGAACCTCCATGTTTCCTAGGATCCTGGAATAAAACTCAGATATGGAGATAGTTTTTGATTTGTATGAGGAAATAGCCATATGAAAAGGCAGCATTTCTTTAATTTTATAATTGTCCTCTGATCATTTTTCCCATGTCCTGTTGTCTCTCAGGGAATGAACCTAAGATAGCATTTCTGATTTGGTAGCCAACATCACTGCTCTGGTTTGAATGTTCCTTCCAGAGCTTACAATGGACTTTAATTGCCGCAGGATGGTATTAGGAAGTGAAAGCTTAAAGAGGTGATGAGGTCACCAGGGCTCTGCCCTTGTGAATGTATTCACACCCTTATCACTGGAGACAGTCAGTTACCGGGGGAGTGGGCTCCTCATAAAAGGATGAGGTACAGCCCCATCCTCTGCCTCTTTTGCCTGCTTGCCCTCCTGCCATAAGATGGCACAGCAGGAAAGCTCTTCCCAGATGCTGGTGCATGTTCTTGGAATCCCAGTCACTGGAACCATGAGCCAAATAAATCTGTTCTTTATAAATCATTAGTGTCAGTTATTCTGTTAAGTAGCAAAATGGAAAGACACAGTCATATTTGTGTTTTAAGTTCAGGGTAGTGTTTATCACAGTCTCTATTTAGTGCACTCTTGCAAGATAGCCATCATGAGTCCAAATGCCTGTGGTTCAAATCCTGAGAACAATTTCATGAGGGAGAGACTAATACCATCCATATTCCAAGGATGAAGTAAAGGAGATACAGAAAGGTTAATTAATAAGTACAAAGTCACACTGCTAGTCCAGGGAGGAGCTAGGATTTTCTCTGGGCAACCCGACCTAGAGCCTGTACTCTTAGCCAGAGGACATATAAAATCCATGGTATTCCTCAAGGAGCACCGACACGTCCAAATGCTCCTTGAACATGTTTGAGAAACTTTTGGTAAATTTCTTAAAAGTGGGACCATTATCATAGATTAAGGAAGCAATCTTTCTACCAAGTTTTAAGTCTTAATATGAAACTTAATATTAGAAATACTCTGATGATATCTGTGCTTTATGTACACATTCACACATGCATCCCATACCTTATACCCTAAGTCAGTTTACTAGATAACCTGCCTGGATTTATTTTATTTTGGCTGTGAATGAAGATATTCCTCTTCCAATTCAATAAAAAGGCACAACAGAGCCGTAAATATAGAGATGAATGTAAGAATTCAGCCGTTTGATTGCATTAATTCAAAGAACTGATTAAAGAGTCTTGATACAATGGTGGAAATCAGTTTGATTTATTAAGCTACATCATCCATGAAATCTGCACAGAGTGGGGAAAAAAATTAAACCTGTCACTTTAAAGAAATACACTCCACAATAAAGGGAATGAGGAAAAGGAACACCTAGGATAATTTATAAACATATGCATAATCTGGGGAAACCAACTCACAACCAGATATTTCATTCCTCCAAGTCTGTGATGGGAGGCAGCTCCCTGCTCACTCCCACCTCCAGCTCTCAATTGAGACAGTGATATTGCTTTGTTGTTGTTTCTCCTTCACGTGGAACAGGGTGAAGCAAGAACCTGGATGTTGTCAGCATTGCTCAGCAATTAAGCAGATCAATAGTCCTTCTCGTTGTAGCATCTTGGTGCTCAACTGGATCTGAACTCCACATGGCCAGGGCTGAACATAAAAGCCAAAGGCTCCCAGCCTTGGATACTTATGGTCTGCTCCAAGAGCATGGAAGAAGCTCTTGTCCAATGGGAATCATGCCAAGACTTTTGCTCCTCAAAGGGTGGCCCACTGGCCTTACGTCTGTACTACCCGGGAACTAGTTAGAAATACAAGGTCTTGCCCCCCACCATGAGGTCTACTGAGTCAAAATCTGATGTTAACAAAATCTCCAGATGATTTCAATGCACAGTGAAGACAAGCACTGTCCTAGATTTCAGGTGTCAACCAAAGCATTGTTCAATTCTGGAAGCAGGGCTCCAACTTCAAGGCAGCAGGTGAGCAGCAAGTTAAGAAACTGGAAGTCTCAGAAGAAATGGTTGATGGGGCCTAGAAAGGCTTCAGCTGGAGAACAAGGTCTTCATCACTGACAAAGATTTGCAAGACCTCATGTAGCAATGTTAGGGGACAGATGAGGATGGTGGGGACAAGACATTAAGAGAATAATTCTATAAAATGGGCCCACTGTGCTGCCCTCCACCCACACATGTTTTCTTTTCCAAGAAGCAATTTACCTGCAGCCCTTCCTGGCCTAAGTGGACAGGATATGTCATATTCCTTAGCAAACTACCCGTTCACTGCAGGAAAAATGCAGGCCCCTAATCCCCTGGGTTCCATCCCCGTATCAACACTCGTCCTGCGCTGCAGAGATGACAGGCGCCCTTAACTCTTAACTTCAGTTGAGAAGGCATTCTAAGATGTGGACCGATTTTGTTGTTTTTAAAGTTTTTCCTCTTGTTCTTCAAATCCTCTAGTAGAAGGAACCTCTGAATGAGCTATCTGGGCCCATTCACAAGCCGCACTGACATCATAGGGGACTGCTTTAAAAAAGATTTTTTTAGCGATGTTAATGTTGATAAGAGAAATCTAAGTTACCCTAAAAGAGGTGACTTTTGTGACCAGATCCTGAAACTCTGGGAGATAAGGATAGTGTCTCCCAATCATAAAGTCTGTAAGAATGTATGATTAAGAAGCCAATGAGAACCCAT
The DNA here is from genome assembly GCF_048772815.1 of Callospermophilus lateralis. Lineage (NCBI taxonomy): Eukaryota > Metazoa > Chordata > Mammalia > Rodentia > Sciuridae > Callospermophilus > Callospermophilus lateralis. The sequence goes on along the minus strand of NC_135319.1, from coordinate 47,681,811 downwards.
AAGCATAGGTCAAAATGACCTAGAGTTGCCATAGCAGTGGGTACTTAAAAGTCTGAGGTCATCTTGCTGTCAGCCAAAAGTCAAGAGATGCACCAGGCTGGGACTCTCCGGAAACTTCTGAGGTCCTCAATAAAACTGGAATCAGGAGAGTCACATTGTCCCTCTCCTCTCTGAGAGGACCCAATCTCTTCCCCTGAGAACGTCCCCTTTCCCTTTTCCTATTTCTTCAATAAAACTCGTGCCTGTTACTCTGACATGTGTGAAATCTTTCTGACTTGATTGTAAGAATAGGGGTTTGGAGCGGGTGGTCTTCATACTGCCTCAGTTTTTCAGAAGGCCCCAGCTCCGTAACAGCAGAGGATCAAGGTCAGCCTCGTGAAGATAAGGAGAAGAACTGGATTGTTTAGACCAAAGTTACTCAAGAGTAGCACTATTGACATTGTCAACCAGATCATTCCTATGTGGACAGCTGCCCTATGCATTACAGGATATCTAGAGGCATCTTAGGCTTCCACCTATAAGATATTAGTAATATTACTCACCCCCAATAGTAAAAATCAGTAACGTCTCCAGACATTGGCAACCCAAGGAGACAAAATAACCCCCACTTGGGAATATCTGGTTTAGATAACCAATAGTTCAGATGAATCAACACAGAGGCATGACTGCTAAAAATAAAACAAAATAAATAGCAGAGACATTAATTGTATAAACACTGTATGTAGAAGTTTAGATGAAGGAAAGCAATTTTCTGACTCTGTTCTTGCTCTGGACATTTCTTCTTACATGACTGGATCCAGTTCTGGTCCCATACTTACAAAACAACAAAAACACCGGCTAAATTAATTGTGTTGATACAGAAGCATTATAAATGGAATTGTGTCAATTTAGTAATAACTGAGGGAACTTTCATGTTAAATCTGGAGATGAGAAACTACACTAGGAATCTACCAGTATTTCAAGGACCATGTGAAAAGACCATGTGAAAGTGAAATCAGATGGAATTCTTTACGGGTTTGGGAAGTAGATCCAGTGATAGTGTGACCGATTAGGCCTAAAGAGGAGGAAATACCATTTTATGATTAGAGATTCTCATTAAAAAAAAAAGAAAAAATGGGTTGGGCTACAAGGCAGCAATGGCCCCATCACCAGGAAACAATGTAAGATGTAACTGGATGTCACAGAGGAACAGAATTGATCCTGCGCCGAGTTGAAATATGAGGAGTTCATTCATTTTATCATTCATATATTCAATAGATGTTTAATGTAATGGAATTAAATGCATGTAATACAATACAGAATTGCATGTTCTAAGATAAAATAAAATTGTTCTCTGCCTTAAGGAGTTCACAGAGAAAACGCCAACTGGAGAACTAACTATTAGACTAGGGCACAATTAAGTAGTATAGGAGACACATGTGTCCAAGCCTTCTAGCCTGCTGAACTACTCTTGATAAATCTTGCAGCATGGTTGGCACAAAGAAAGCAAATTAAGGAAGGAGCAGATGAAGAGGAGCACTGGAGGATAATATCTGGACTCATGTTATACTACTTAGTAGCTCTGAAACCCATGAGCAAGCCTTGAGTAAGTTAGACAATTTCTAGTTCACAGCATAAAGCTAACAGGTATTGGAGTTATGCTACTCTAAGATCCTTGAACTCTAAGAGCATCTAATTCTGTGTGCATAGCTCCAGTACTAGCAGTGAGTAGGCTCTCAATGTTTGCTGAAGATATGAAAACGTAAAGCCAACACGCAAAGAGAGACCAATGTGGAGCTTTCTTCCTGCAGTGAATAACTATGCCCGAGCCTATGTAGACATTAAATCTTTCACTTCCTGTTAATTCATTTTTCTAGTTAGCAAAACAGACAGAGCTGGGCAGTTACTTAATAGTTACTACTAGTACACCTTTTTTTTTGGTAACTCATGCCTCACCTTGGGCAACAAAGGCAAAGTCTCTTAGCTACACATTTAATTATAATCACATGAACATGAACATGATTATCTATCATTTTCATGCAAATAATGGATCTAAACCAAATTCAAATGGTATGCTTTTTTTTTTTCTTCAAATGTGACACAATGCTGACAAGGAGACCAAAGTAAATGTCTCCATGTGTCTTTAATAATAACCTTAAAGGAAGACATATTTTATCCTAAAAGAAGTAGGTCAGTCATATGACCCTACCAAGCAAGTATTAAAACAGCTGTTCTATGCATAGAATAACATTCCTTTAATTTACTGTGTTTGCTTTTTAGACCCTATTTTGTTTTTCCATTTTGAAGAACTAAATGCCCCAGATGAATCAGTCAACAATATGTTGGCTGCTCTCACATTCAGCCTTCTGCTGTTTTATAATAGTGCCCTGATCTTATTTCAAGAAAAGAATGACAAACTTATAGCTGCAAATGCTAAATTTATGGTGTTCTTTGTGGCAGGCATTACTGAGAACAGGGCTGGGGAAATAGGTAAGACGTACTAGTAAGAAGAAACCTTCATAAATACAAGGCCAGGCCTTGATTTTCATCTCAGCTCTGCAATCTAAGCACTGAAACCCCACAAGCTTGACTTTAAAAAAAAATGTATAGGGCCATCAAAGGTGCTGAGTACTAATTAGATGGACAAATGAAATGTTCACCTTCGATAGGCACATTATGCCTACTCACAGCCCTTCTGGATGCTATGGTCCCTGCTTTAATAGTTCTGTGACTTTAAAAAGGTACAAGGTCAAGAAGTATTGCATGTTGCTGGAAACTTCCCTGAAGCTTACATACTGCCCACCAGAAACTGAGGATGGGTCTCTTTAAGGTTGAATAAACTGATTGTCATCCCCTCCTCATTGACACTTAAATTCCTTAAGGAACTGAGAAGGCTCAACTTTTGATGAAGAAAATTCTCAACGTACAAGTATGAGGCCTGCAAAGGTGAATCTTAAAGAGAGGCTTTACCCAAATAGCATTCTAGGGAACACTAGTTTCACAAGATACTTTGGGAAAAAGAAGTTTTCACAAATAGCTTTTGATTATTTGATGTTCCATCATCATTTTGGAGATTCATTTTGTACTTTGGTATATTCAAGGCTTGGGAAGCCCACAGAAAGCAAGTCTGCTTGACCTTAGTTAATGCAGTAGTTTGTGATCTTGCCAAGGGGTTTCTTTTTCATATACACAGCAGACTTTTCATCCATGTGTTGGCTCCATTGCTGATCTGCAGATGCAGCCTGAATAAAAGCTAGCTCCTCTCCAATGAATAACCTAAGCGTTGAAGAGAACAAGGCCTGATGTTTTCCAAGGGCCTCAACAGCTAAGTCACATCTTACAGAACTACCAATAGACCTTTCACCTTTCATGATCTACATGCATGTCATAAATACAAGGCCAGGCCTTGATTTTTATCAAGCTTAAAGAAACATGGTAATGCCTAGGGGTGAGAGCCAAATGAAAGTCAAGTTCATAATCCATGCATTATCCCAATTTTTCCATTCTTCATTTCTCTCCTTCTCTCTCCTACCATGAGATATCCAAACAGTATCAGAGACCTGGCATCCCCAATGGACCCTTGATAACAAGTTAACAACCAGATAGCAAGGAAGAAATGTCAGGGAACAAGACATTGTCCCTTCCATTCTTCCAGTGACTCACGATGAAACAGACACACTACTGACTCAAAGACTTTCTTTCTAAAACACAAATTGGATCCTGTCCTTGGCCTGTCCAAAATGATTCAGTGGTTCCCCATTGCAAACAGGCCAAAATGTAAACTCTTCAGTAGGCACAAAATCCTTCGGGTTCTTGCCCGTGTATATCTCTCAGGCCTCTTATCCGAGTGGTAACCCCAATCTCCGTGTAAATGGTGCTCCAGCAATACTGCCTACCTCTAGTTTTCTGATGGACCTTGTCCCTTTAAATCTCTGTACTGAACAGGTTCTACCCTCTACCTGAACGTATGTTCCCATTTGTCCACCACCAAAATATCAAGAATTGATTGATGCAAGTTAGCTGTCTCAAATTAATGGATATATAGATTCATCCTCCTTACTTAAGAGTGGTAGTCCCTTCCGATTTGGGGCTCCTTTAATACACATTTTGTATCATGTTGCACTAAATTGTCTGTTCAGACCTCTGACTCCCAAGGGCCACGTTTAACTCATTTTTGAAGTTCAGCGTCTACCACAGTGCCATGCACATTGTGGATCTCAATCCCTTTTGATGTTGATCAGTGATTACATATTTCCCTCTTTAGGTTGATTTCATGATCACTTCATTCACTGCCACTAAAGTCTGCACAGATCCTAAAAAGAAAAAAAATAAAGGCACATTCATCCTACTTCCCCTAGTTCCCAGAGAAGATTTGCAATCAAATAACATTTGGTATATTAGGAGTTAAAAACCACAACAAAATCAAACTCAATATTCTGAAAGAATTGAAGGATCCTTGTTAAATTTCTGGGACAATTCCTCCTGGCCACACAACAAGCCAGTGGTCCACCTAACAAGTGCCTCTTCTCTAAACTCAGCATCTTTCTAGTCATGGACTTTGAAAACCACCTTGAAAACAAAAATTGATTTTCTTTCTTAAGTGGGAGCCTAATTATTTTTTAAAATGACATCCAAAAACAATCTCCAAAGACTTGTGTGCTTCTGTTAGGAACTGAAACAAAACAGGGATAATTCAGTGCAACACTGTCCCCTGCGCAGGCATGTCTGCACTTCTATCTTGGCTTTCTGATTCCTTTATCTCCCTCCATGCTGTTAATAGGCCTGACTTTGTAGGAACAGCAAAGGAAACTCTGACATGTGCACAACTTCAAGAAACACGCTCGTATCTGTAACTAAATATTTATGCAACCTAGGCTTAGTTGGGAGTTTGGTGATGACCAGTCTCCAAAACATTTTATAGGGCATGTGTAGGAGCCATAAATGTTTTAAAAGAGGAGGAGGGTTATTAAAAAAAAAAAAAAAGATTTTTATAAACTCTCTAATTTGCTTTCAAACACACTGTAAGGCACTAAAAGTCACAGAGGTCACAAAGTGATGGGATATAAACATACATTTTCAGGCATTAAGTTTAACCCCACAAAAATCATGCTGGACATGGTGCAAGTTTGAGCTCTACCTAACCTAGGTTCACAGGCTAGAGAGAAGTCACCGTATCTTGCAGGGACATGTAGAAGAGTTCCAGAGTTCCCTGTTAGCTCCTTTTAAGGACTACTGGGAAAGAAGTCTTTTAAATTTCCCTCCGTAACACAATGTCTCAACACAATTTATGACTGTTTAAATTAATATCAAATTGCTGCTTAAATTATAGTCAGCCAGTGAAATTTTTTACCAGCATCAAGAAATAGCGATTTTCAAGGCACCTCTTTTTGCAACCATTTTCTATGATATTCAGGGGCCATGGATTCATAGACAGGACACCTCAAAGGGAAGTACTGAAATAAGCAAGCCTTGTTTTAAGATGAATAAAATTACTGAAACCCAGGAAACTGCATCTGCGGTCTGTGCTTGTAGTCACAGGGTATTTTTGAGAAGGGTATTTTTGTTAAATGCCACAGTGGCACTCTCTTGCCTTAGCCCTGGGTCTGATCATTTGTTACACAGCCTGCAAAAGGATCACCTTGGAAGTTGTTGAAGAAAACAAGGGTTCCCAAGCTCTGTGGCATAAGGAGTCAGGCTCTCTGGGTAACGTCCCAGGAATCGTCCTATCCGAAAAACTCCCTTGATTATTCTAACAGAACACACAATGAACCCAGTGGCAGCTGGATATTTCTAACTTGATGAGCATTGGTGATAGACTTGGCCAGCTCATCTACCTTCTCAATTCTCGTGGGGTTTTCTGACTTATGCAAAGAAGAAGACGATACTAATCCATAAATACTTTCACCCAAAGGCACACAAAATCCAAGATGCACTTTCAGGGCATGAGTTTGCCAATTCTGCTACCTTGGACAATTTGTGAGTCCCTTTCTACCCTTTCCATGCATTCCTGCTCACTTTGAACTTGGCCCTACTATAGGAAGATGGCCGGCAGCTGCATCATGCTCAGAGTCTGGGTGAGAAATGGCTCTTTCAACATTTGTTTCCAGTGACTTGGAAATAAGCTGGATAAATCACTTATGAGCAATCTCATGCCCTTTGAAAGGTAATCAAGAGTCACTCTGGCATTGCCTTAACTGGCCACTGGATTCCCTTCGTGGGATTTAAGAACCCCAATTTCAGTCTGTCACTAAACAGCTGCTTTTCACTGCCTTCCTAAAAAGATCTTCCAGGGTGGTTTCCACACCTCGAAAATCTGACATTTCGAAGCAAACATCTGCCTTCCACACTCTCCCCAGCTCACCAGCCACATTCCCCAAGTTGCCCAGCCATTAGCTCAAACACAGACTCTCTGAATTCAGTTGATTTAATCTAAGGCAGTCACTGGAATCAGCCTCTTATCAGAGGCTGAGGTGTTTGGGAAAAGGTTAGAAGGAATGAAAGGACAAAGGATTCAAATATCCTGCAGTTGAAGTTGAATAAATAGGCGCTCATTTCAAAGCTTCAGATTCCGAAAGAAAACAGCTTAGGGCTATGGAGGAAAATGGGGAGGGGACACCCAACACCATCCAGGATATATATGTTCTGTCTGATTTATTTAAACAGAAAGAGACATAAGTGCATTGAGAAGAATCCTTTAGCCTTTGTATTTATCAGTGTCCTCCATCTTGCGTCCGTTACAGCTCTGACAGAATAATTAATTTCAGTCAATCAATCATTTAACAAAAACTCGCAGGTGACCCCAACATACCATATAAGCCACAGAGAACTAGTCACAACAGCAGTCTTCAGATTCCCTTGGAAAGGAAAATTAAGCCTGCTATGTGTGGCTTGGGGCAACCTAAGCCGTAAATCTCTCTTTTCTGATCTCTTCATATAGATGAAAGAGCAAAGCCGCTCTGGGTTACATACAACAATTATGTGTTCACCAAACTCAGGGAATCAGCTCGCAGACAGCCCTAATCATTACCAATTAACCACGTCTGCTGACATCCTGTAAGAGCGGCCCCAGTGCCACCGAACACCCGCTCTCCCTCCAGGCAGCCAATCCCCTACCTTACAGCCTATGTGTTTTGGAAGGCCTATTAATGTTTGTTGACAATTCCAAATAGAGGTCACCTGTTGTCATGGTGCAAAATACCCTCTTTCCCCCTCTGAATGCCAGGCAGGGAGGGCAGCTTTGTTAGACACGCTTCAATGCGTTTCTGTGTTGCCACCAACATTCAGATCTGATGAAAGGAGATTTAGGGTCTCCCAAGTCTTCAATGGCAATCCCCCACCTGCTACCACACACCCATTGGGGGCTGAAAGGAGTCTCTTCCTTTAAATTTTACAGAGTGTGCTTGGGCCCAGGACAGTCAGACGAAGACGTCTGGCCCTGGGCAGCCTAAAGCAATCGTGAACATTGACCCAAACTGCCAGAAATGTAAATCCTGAGAGAGGATTTCAATCCACTGGATACAAAGTGGCCTTTTTCCATTTAAATTATTCCCAATGAGTCCCCCAGCATCCCAGGACAGAGAACTTGCATTTCAAGATTTTCTTGTTAATTTGCACAGGTCTTTTCTATACTTCTATGAACTCTTGCTCAGTTTGAAAATGGTACTGCCTCAGGGAAGGAAAAACAATCCCAGTGGAGATTTTAAAAAAGCTAATTAATCATGATTCAATTATTTAATTTTGTTTAATTTCTCTAATCTGTGACAAGCAGAGAGAAACATTCTCCTGCAAAGTGTCAAATTTGAATTCTTAGAATTTGGACCTTGAATGTCTACCTTCAGCTCATAACAGTCTCAACAAGCGTACGTTTTCCTTGAAGACGAAGCTATACTATCAAAAGAAAAAAGCCCTAAAGCCCCTGCTGAATGCTGAGGAGGAACACAATACAGGGCTATTAGAGGAGCCAGAGTTCACTTTACCCTCTGCTATTCCAAAATCTAATGCAGTGTGAGAAGGTTGCAATACTGTGCTTGGCGTTAACAGAGGTGAAAGATGAAACTGGAAGTCCTTACACAGCCAGCAGAGTAGACAAGCCCTTGTTCTCTCCCTCCTCATGATAGGAGGAGGAAACATCTTGCATCCTGCACTCAGATTCCCAAATTGTGTGAAGTGCCCTAGGTCATCAGAGCAAATTCAGAAAGGGAGGGTGGAATATTGAAATTCAAGTGATTTTAAGTTAAATTTAGTTTTTTAAAATATTCTAGATTTTAACAATACACAACATTGGTCAGATGTTGTGTATGCCATTAACCCAGCAAACTATAGAATAAATGTCTCTAATCCAAGTTTTGGATTTCTGAGCTTTGGATTAGGGATGCTCAACTGGTAAAGTCCATGCAAATAATCTGAATTCCAGAAAGTTCTGAAATCTGAAATCTTTCTGGTCCCAAGCATTTGGGATAAGAATTACTTGACCTGTCTTAGCTCAAGATAGTTCTCAGTTTGCACATTAGATCATGGTTTTCAATGGTTGCTGTGATAAAAGGTACTGCATGAAAATCAGTGTGGAACATGAAATGAACCTGGTGCTGTCCAATCTGATTCCAAGTTTTGAGAAGTGGTAAGTAATTGTGGTTGAGAATAAATACAAGTACATTCAAGTATGTTAATACAAGTATATTTAAGTATGCTTTTTTTTTTCAAATGAATACTCTGTTTTTAGGATAAGTTAACTTATTTGGATCTAACTACTTAAATAGAACACTGTTCATGGGCGTGAGTGTATGTGTGTGTGTGTGTGTGTGTGTGTGTCTGTCTGTGTTTATGGGCACACCTACTCTCATGCATCTAAAAGCACCATGAAAACACTGTGCCAGGAATGCAGAAAATTTGGAAACCATCATCTCCTCTTGGGTTTGAATACCTCCCTGTGTTTTTTCATTCTTAATCTTTTTGCAACTTAATAATCTTAAATTGTAGGATTCTGGCCTTTGGAGCCTCCAGAAGCTCCCTTTAAATAGAGATAAACATTCTCTTGCATCCACTCATCCTCCCTAGAGGAGTCTGAAGACAACTTGAAAATGAAAACACAAATCTACACATGGCCTAAAACGGAGTGCTAAATGCCCTCCACCTTCTCCTTTGTGAGCTCACTTTGGAAGTGTTATTCCATCAGGAGAACGTGGGTTGCCAAACTCAGACACATTCCACCATCTGGGATGCAGAGGCCCTGCAAGAGGGGACCAGCTCACCCCAGCCAAGCCAAAAGGAAATAGAGTCCCATCACTGTGTGCACTGCAATATTGCCACCACCACTACAGGAAGGGTCTAATAAAGATCCATTTCTTTGGGTGGTGTTTTTCTCACCAACACCTCATTACTGCTGGATTCTGACCAATCCTCAACTGAGCTGCTTTGAGTAAAGAAACAAATGACCAGAGTTTTCAAGAAACAAAAAGCACAGCAAATAAATTTTCTTCAGTTCCAAAGTGCTATCATAACCAAAGCCAGGAGAGGAAGCAATCTACTTTCAATCTGTGATCAGAACCAAATACAAGAATCCGTGGATGCATCAGCCCCTCTACAGCAGTGTGGAGGGGTTTCCGGCTGACCTTTGAATCTCTGCCCAGGAAATGAAAGTAGGAGACTGGCAGATAACTTGATGGAAAAACCAGTGAGCTCATAGAAAGCCAGACAGGTTGCAATAACACCTGGGAGTTACTCAGGGTCCCTGGCGGGGTCCTACTTGCCGCCAAAATCTGCTGCTACTTCAATTGCCATTAACCACTCCTAATGCTGCAATGAATCAGCCTAGGTGCCTGGAAACTATGAAAATGACACCCTCATTTTCTTGCAAAAATAGATTGCAATTCCCAGTATGGAAATAAGGAAAATTAAATGCCCTTCTCTGGTTTGCTAAAAGTGAAGGCAGTTTTCAAGTTTTTGGTGATGATCCTTGCCAAGACAAAATGGTACCCACCCTGACCTCACCCCCCAGTCACTCAGGGGACACAGATCCGCCTCCCTTTGGGTCTCTTGGTAGGTCATACCCTGTCCTCACACTAGCAACCAGACTGAAATAACATTGACTGAGCCAAGCACATGGAACAAGGCATATTCCCAGAATTATTTTATTTGATCTTCTTAACAACTCCATGAGGTATGGGGATAATCCCCATTTTACTGATGAGGAAATTGAAGCCCCGTATGGTTATGGGAAGTGCTTGAAGCTACACAGCTGGTTGACTTGCACAGTCAGAATTGGAATCCAGTCTGACTCCAGCACTTTCCTGTCTATTGCCCTAAAGAACTAGCAGAGTTGTCTTGGTCCCCAACATGACAAGGAACGGAATGTCTTTATGGAAATTTAAAGCAAAAAAAGGGTCTCTGATTCAAGATTTTCTAGAGAGTTTGGAAATTTTTCCTAATATATTCAATATATAAATCATATTGTTAAAACACTGTCATGTACCAAAAAAAACCCCCATCATTATAAATAGAAAAATCTATAGTCTCTGTCAGGTAGGCAGCGTGTGTAATAATTTGGATATGATTTGGGTGTGTCCCCAAGTGCTTACATGTTGAAATCCAATCCCCACTGTGAGTAATTAAGAGGGTGGAAAATTAATCTGACTATGGTATTTAGAGGAGGGGCCTTTGGGAGGTCATTAGGATCAATAAGGTCATGAGGGGATTCCACCCTGAATGACTGAATACTGGTGACTTTATAAGAAGAAAGACCAGAAAACACACACACATGCATGTGCATGCATTTGCATGTTCCCTGTCTCTTGCTGTGATGCCTTTGCCACCTCAAGACTCTCCAGCAGCAAGGCCATCACCATATAAAGGTCCTTGAACCTCCATAACCATGAACTAAATAAACTTCTTTTCTTTATAAAGTCACCCAGACTCAGGTATTTCCTTAAAGTAACATGAAAGGCACTAAAAGTATCCTTTTAGCTGGGGCATTGTAGTACAGTGTATAACTAACACCACATTTCTTGACTACCTTCCTGGATGGGCTAAGCAAGAGAGAAGGGAGTCCTTTATGCCCAATCAGCAACAAGAGAACAGCAAAAAAAAAAAAAAAAAGAGAGAGAGAGAGAGAGAGAGTTTTGCCCATATAGGCCATTACTAAATAAGTGTTAAGTCAAATGGAACCTAAATCCTTATCTCAAAAGAATTAAAAATAATATATAATCATTAAACATGCCATTACAAGAAAGACTGTAGAGGCCAAATGTGGGTGAAGAGGGCATAAACCCAATTCACTGAGCTGAAACTCAATTAATGTAGTGGAAATGAAATCATATAAACCAAGAGACTGATAGACGTATAGCATCCTTGCAGATAGACACTGACTAGAATAAAAGCCTCAAGAGAACAGGGATCAAATCTATCTGCCCACTGCCCTGCCTCAGGGTTTAGCATCCTGCCTAGCACACAACAGCATTTAACATACATGCATGTAGGACCAGTGGGGCCTGGGAATCTGCTACCTGATCTATGCCAAGCAATGGGTGGTCCACAATCACAAGAACTGTGGGGCCTCTCAGCAGAAGACAACCATTGCTTCCCTACAAGTTGGGGTCGTAGTGACTGGAAGGACAAGATCATCACCCAAGCCCTCCTTGACTACAGCCCCAGTAAGAAGGGGTACATAAAATTTCAACAACATGCTACTCACACAGCCCTGAACACCACATTACTGGAATATTCTTTTAACCAAAAAACACTGCAGTTCTGGCTTAATCCTACTCCCCTGACTTTTATCCACCAGGCTGGTACTGCCCTTGGGGTGGGAATAAATCTGCCAGTTTCTTGAGGCTTCGAGGCTAAACAGAAAACTTCTGCCTTCCAGGACCCCCATCTGGTGAGAGGCACATTCAGGAAATAAATAAAAAATAAACAAACTGTCCAAAATCCCACCATTAACATTCCACACCTCAGGCTAAATGTTAGTGCCATCTTATCAGGCTCAGGGTGGAATGCATAAATGTGGGGAAAGAAAAGTCCCACCAGTTAATGGCTATATTAAGAAGTAGTTCTATTCAATCAAATGTTATATTAGCTTGAGTTTATTTTTAACAGATGCACATTGGATTAATAAAAACCACACACACACATACACACACACACAAAAAAAAAAACCTTGAGATTGAACAAGAGGTTTTGCTAAGTTGACAGTAAGGCCCACTTTAATACAAAGTCATATGAAACAGAAGCCGTTGATATAAGTAAAATCCATGGAGATTCCAAATTTCTGGCAGTTGAACAGCAGCAAGCCATACTTTTTTTTTTTTTTTTTTTTTAAAGAATTCAACAATAAAGAAAGATGTGCTTTGAGCAAATTGTGTACTTAGAACACTAATTGGAAACACAGCTTTGGTTCTTACCAGACTCATTTCAAAACATCTGAAGTTTGCCTGAATAAAAATGTGCCCGGTGTCCTGTCTAGAATCTAACAGGGAAAAAGGATACTGAGACTTTCACACTGCCCTGGCATCAATATGCTAAATTGATAGGGATTTGCTATGGCCGACAAAAAGCTGGGGAAGAGTAGGAGCACATTTTCTTAGAGTCCAGGAAGAGCACTCCCAGTCATAACAATAATATCTGTCTGTGGCTTTGCAGTATATGAAATATTTTCAAACTGCCATTTTGTCTGATCCTCAAAATCTCTTTGAGAGAGACAGAATATTCGGATCCACATATTTAGAGACCAAGTTCAATGGCTTTCCCAGAATCTCCCAACTGGTAAATGGGAAAGCTCAGACAGTAGCTCAGCTCCTCTGGTTTCCAAATCACTGTGGGGTCTCGAGGGAAAAGTTCTGACCTCGCCCTACTTGGAAATTTATCTGTGAAGTCTCATGAACTCCAAGAGGCAACTTGAGAGTACGGAATAGGTGATGAAGTTCCCTCCATTCTAACTCGATAATTCATCACTGACCGTTGTCCATTTTGTATGTGCTTAAAGAGTCATGCTAAAATCAAAAGGCTATTTTTTTTTAAGTCAAAGACATGCAAAGCCAATATCTTAAAGAAGGCCATTTAATCCATTATCTCACCATGATTGCATTACACGTCTGCAAAGGTTCCTCTTCAGTCTCCTAAGAGAGCATTTAACGCATTGCCACTGTACTGCAGCCAAGTCCTGAAAATTTGATTCAGCATTTGCAACCCGTCTCTAATGATAAGTTGCCAATATGTAGATTAGTCCCAAGAATTAACGGGATTCAGAAAGTGCACATCATTCAATTTCAGCCAATTAAATGAGGACCATCCATCATCAGGTCTTTCTCGCTCCAGTCATTAGCACACATACTGGGAGGCTGAAAAGAGACACTTAGTGGGAATGCTAAGGGAGGGAATAAATTAATATTTTGAAGATTTTTGATGCACTTCACACACTTGAGGACTGGCCATTGTGGGGAGATTTGGGGATGGAATTTGGAAAATTTCACTATATAGTGTGAGCTTTATACCCAGACCCCAAATTCCAGCATCCTCACTTTTCTTACATAACTTTCCCCAGAATCTTACGTTTTCCTTGTTCATGGTCCCTAGACTGTCAAGATAATCCTCTTTGATGAAATCTGCAGAACAAGTCCTAAGATGAGACTTTGTTTTGATAGAATAACTCCCACTTCTTACACATTTTCTCTCTTCTTTTGTTCAGTGGACATGATCATCTCTTGCCTCAATGTGACTCAATACATTAGGAAAACATGACCCAGGGTTTCATTCCTAAGGATAATTCACACAGTCTTAGATGTAACTTTATTCCTTATTCAAGTGAAACTTCCACAAGTATAGCTAATTCAGATCTCCTTCCACACCTATATGAATCTTTGTTCATTTATTATTGCCCCTTGCCTTCTATAAATCTGGCCTATCTCACTGTCTCCTCAAGGGTGACCTGGGTCCTGTGTGTGTGGCTTATTTTTTTTTCCCCTGAATTAAAATGTACCATCTGGCTGCAAATAACCGGTGCCTTTTTCTTTGAAATTTAGAAAGGTCTTTTTCTCTCGAAAGGTGGGTCAAAGTGCACCAAGTTAATCTTGCCAGTCAACTAGTTTAAATGTCTAGGCTTCTCCATTTCTGATAATCTGCATTGCAAATATCTCATTAATCACACTGCAATCCATTTGAAATATTATCATTATTTCTGATGAAAGGGCAATAGAAAAAAATAAAGATAATACCAGCCTGCTGTGGCCTTTGTTCCTTGGGAACAAACTGCTACAACAATAACAATTTCTGCATTTTTAAATAATTTATGCTATTTGAACTGATGGAAGTGTGGGGCATACAATTGAGATGCAGGCAGTTTGCTCTGTGGAGGAAGCTGAGGACTGAATACCTCCATGGAGACGGTCCACGAGAAAAATGAGATGGGACTCCTGCCCAGAAATGTACGGGCCATCCTCTTTAGGGTCCACATTGTCCTCTGGTCCCTTTACAGAATGTAGGTCCTGGGTTCTCCTGTCTGACGGGGAGGACGGTGGAGTCTCACTCCTCATCAACTCACTTCTCTTAACTGGCTTGTCCTTCCCAAGCTTCGCTTCAACCATCTAGACGCCGGTCATCATTCTCTTCTGGGCCCATCTCACCTGAACTCCCCTCATTCTGCCAGTTCCTCTTAGCCAGTCTTCACCCTGAGAAAGCATGTGGCAAACTCTGTAGACACTTCGCTTTGCTTTCCTTTTCTGTTCTTTACTGCTTTAGTCAAAACAGAACCCTCAGAGAGATTTGTCTTCTTCCCTCCTGGCACTTCATTTTTCCAAGTGTCCTGTCTAGAGTCTAACAGCTTCATGCTATAAAATCTGGCAGAGACAAGAGAACTTGAAGTCAGTATCTTCTGTGAGACAAGACAGAATACAACATGGATGATATGTGTTCCTGCTGCTTCCTGTGGGGCACCCATGATGACCTTCCAGCCACAGCATTAGCTGTCACTCACTGGTGCTGACTGGGTGCCCAGCACCTTCGTGCCAAGTGCTTGTCCTGTAGTGCTTCCTTCACTTCTCCAAACAGCAGCCTGGGGTAGGTATTACTAGACCCACTTTACAGATGGAAAAGGGCTTAGAAATTGTCTTCCACATTGTAGGAAAGGCACAGAAGTTTCTCTAGAGAAGATTAAGGTTTCATTTCCGCCATCCTAAAATGCATCCCATTCTAATATGCATGACAAAGGACTTCTCAGTTCCTAAGCAGGAGCCTGAGTTTGAGATTCTCAATTTGTAGACAATAGGTGCCATTGTGTGAGCTCATGACAAAGGACCTCCACATGGGAGAAAAAGCTGGTAGGTTAAAGTTAAGATCAAGATGGCTTTATCTATTCCTACAACTTTCCACTCTCCTGTTTTCTGTCATGGTATGTTCTCAACAGGTAATTCTGATTTATTAACTGTTTCCGTCTATAGCAAATATTGGAAAGAGTTCTCTGTCTCTGTTCTCTAGCCTGGTCTCAGGTCCCGGATGCTGGTACCTACAGGCACAAAGACTCTCCTCCTACCCCCAGCATAAACACTCTTCAAGGGTAGGCATTTCATAGTTTCTTTAAATAAATTCACTCTTCCTGTTCAGATTTATAAGGTGACAAATAACACCCGAGGGGGAAAATGTGTCAGTGTTTTCCAATTCTCATGTACACTCAGAGGGATGTTGAAAAGTTTTGTTAGTAAACAGAGTTGGTGCCTTCGGGAGGAGACTGAGGAGTATGGAGGGTGAGTCAACCGCCTCAAAGCCAACAGAGAACAAACCCAGCGCGGAGCAACTGACAGAGTAAGTCTCCTTGGAGCACACACTGAGTGACTCAGAGAGAATGACAGAGCAAGATGGCTTTTGATGACACATTGACACCAAGCTGGAGGGGGTCAGTGGGTCCTTGAGAAATACATAGAAAGAAATGGAGACTGTGTTCAACTCAAATCAGGAAGGACCTTCCTTCTATGGTCTGGGGACCTGGTTTCATCCTTCAAGGGAACCAAACAGGAATAGAGAAGGGCTAAAGGGGAAGATACCTCCTTAGTATCCATAGTATCCCTATGGATACTCCTATGGCAACTCAAGAGGGGGCTTCTCTGCTAGGACCCAGACTAATGTGGCAGGGTTATCCCTGAGACCTTCTGGTATCCTGATATACTGCCCATCGCCTGTCCTCCACCCCTGAACTCAGAGGCCAGAGACTCCAAGGAACGTGGATGAGGCCAGCAGAAGCTTTCTAGAAACAGTAGATTTAAGCATCTGGAATTCCAAGTAGATCTACAGAGATACAAGTTAGAGTAAAAAGTCCAGACCTCAAATCACAGGGTTAGCGAGGTCAAGAGACGAACAAAGGGCATCTGCGATGCTACAGCTGCGTGGGGCTGCATGGGGAATGTTTTATTTCATCAGCCCAATCTGGGGATCAGGACTTCCAGTGCCCTGGATCTTGTTCTTAGTGGCCCTTAACCTTCAACATTATCTACAAAGATCTCTTTTAACAGTTTTCTTCCAAAGTATTGGCCTTGTCTTCCTCCAAGTTCTGGTCTCAGCTGGGCTCACAGGAGTCCCGATGTTGGCACTGATGTACCACTCAGACCAACATGAATAAGGAATCCGGGGAATCCGGGGAATCCCAAGCATGGGTGCCACTAATCTCTATTTCTATCTTTCTCTTCCCACCTCCCTCCTATCACCAGGTTCACTCTGGAGAAAAACAAACACATTTCTACTTTTACCCTAAAAAGCATCCAGTGAGCAGCAGCCCCTTTGCTCAAAGCTACCCCCTATCTGGGCTCTACAGCAGCTAAGACTAAGGACACCAAGGCCCTTGGAGGACCTTCAGTAACAGATTGCTCAGGAGAAGATTTGCTTTATTGAATCTGACACCTTAAAGATTTACATTAATTCCACTCACTTCTAAATTTGATGGGTACTTGGAGGGATTCCAATGGGAACGTAAGTTCCCAATTCACCTTTGCTTTGAAAGGGAGGTTCCCTATGCAGAAACCTCCTAGAGCCATTTCTCAATGGAGAGTGTCTTCCTTCAAGGCTAGACTCATAACTCATGCATGTATCCCAGGCCCTCACAGAAAACTCCCTGAGTCAATTCACTTTCCACGAAACTAAGGCTCCTTCCCTGTGCTCTCAGAAATTATAAAGTCAATCTCCACGTTCTTCAGCGTGGCAACCCTTCAGATATTTGAAGGTGGTTTTTATGATCTCTTCAAGTGTTTTCTTCCGAGCTGATAAAATAGCCATAGGTTCTTCCAAACATCCACATGGGACTCCTCATCATCCTGGTTATGTCTTTGCCTTTTTAAACTATCTCCCACAGACCCAAAGTATTCCAGCCATGGAAGTAAGCACTCATTGGCTCTCGGAGACTTGAGGCCAACACCCCCACTCCCTGGGTCTCAGTTTCCTCATCTCTTCGGTCAGAGAATTAACCCAGCTATATGCTTGAATAAAACTCCTCTCAGGTCTAAGATTCCATGAGGTCTCTAGACTCCATGGTGGAGAACAGAAAGAACAGGAAATCTCCCTCACTTCTCCCCCCTTACTCCCCACCTGCACCCTATTCCCATTGTGCAACTTGAGGTTGAACAAATGTCTTTTAAATCATTCAACAAAAGTGAAGAAGGGTCTTTGGATTAAATGGAAAAGGAAATGGAGAGGGTGGGAACACAGAGGCTAGTTTCCATGAAGTCCTCAATACAACATTTGAAAGTCTAGAGAAACTACCAGAAATTCTTTGGTGACTCGTGTTGCTGGGTTCACAAGGTTCTGTTCCATCTCCAACAAAAACCCTAGCCAGGATCTCCAGTGAAGGGACACAAGTGAACCCCATCCAAGGGGTTCTCCTTACGCTCAGGGACAGATTCCTAAAGCACTCGCCACATGCAAAACACAAAACAAAACAAACAACAACAAAAGAACACACACACACACACACACAGAGGTGGAATGAGGGATTTCCTCTGAGAGGTGTCACTGGGCATTTCTTGAAGAAGAGACGAGCCTCCAGGAACAAGCTGCCACTTGAATAAGCTGCTTTTCTGGAAACAATTGTGATGACAGCTGCAATGCCAACTTGCCACAGAGGGAAATATTGTTTTGTTCTTCTGGTGGGCCAGATCCTTTGAAGTGAGCAAGCTGATCCCATGAGGTTTACTAAGCAGAGCTGGCCCTAGGCAAGACTGTCAAGTGAGGGAAGTTTGCCTACTGTGCTACTCCCCAGGCCCAGAGTTCACAGGACCTCCTTTCCCCACCCTCCCCAGCACCCTCTGGAATCCCTCTTGGCTGCTGAAGTCTCTGTCTTCCTTCTCCTTTTGGAATGTGTCTTCCCTGAGCCTGTCCCCCCCCACCCCAGACACCAATCTATTCTGATGACTCACCTCATGCCTGGGGCCAATGAATGAAAACACCCCAGGATTCATTTATCTAATTATAGCTCTCTAGGGTGCCTCCAAAGACACAGTGGAGACACTGGTGGGAATTTAAAGTCCACAGCAACCTATGGGAGTGACAATCTGCCCCAGGAAGCCTCTGTGACTCCCTTCCCTTCCAGCCCACTCAGAGCTGGTCAGGCAGTCTTATGGTCGGTCTGTCCCACAATAAGTTCCTCTGTGAGATGCACCGTTTCTCAGACCCACCGGGTACTCTTTAGCAAATGACTACTTGGGTTTCCAACCCATAACCCTGCGGACTGTGAAAACAGGGCCACAGGGGCTACTTCTTGGTGATACCATTCTCCTGGGGAGCAGACTGACCTTTCATTCAAAGAAATTCCATTACAGTTGCTAACAGAAGACAGGAGCTTCTGAGTCTGTGTGTGCAAGACCAACAGCTTCTGGGTAGGGACAGACAACCCAAGACAAACAGCCAAAGTGAGCAAGACAGTGTGGGAGAGGGAAGGTAGCAGGATGCCAATTTCAAGAATAGACAAAGCAAGAATTCAACACCACCTCTAACAAACCCATCGGATAAACCCAATCAACTTACTTCATTTGTTTTCTCATATGGAAAATGGTTATATCATCTCCAGTAAACAGTTTTTGTGAGGATTAAGTTAAACAGCAGACATTCAACAAGCGCTGGTTACCTTTGTCTATTCTCTCAGCCTCATCAATAGAGGCCTTATTATTGTGAAACTCCATTATCTTTCCAAAAGGAGCAAAAGAGTTCTCAATCTACTCAATATTAAAAATAAGAAAAAGCATCTTACAACAATGAGTCATTTTCAAGTGATTGAGCAACTAGTTACTATAATTGATAAACTACACTTAATTTTTCATTAAAGAACTCTGGAACACATCTGACAAAACTTAGCTTCCTTTGCATTACTGCAGTCACCATTACTGAACTAACACAACTATATTTTATTTAATCTATAATTATGAGTTGTTTCTTTTCAAACAAATTCAAAATGGTTTGCCCACAATTAGTTGAAAGTGGTCAACTCTTCCTATGGTATTCTAAAGCAGGGGATTGGCTATAAAATCTAAAAGCTCTGCTACATTGACCTAGACGAGCCATTTTCTGGGATTTGAAATGTTACCATGTGATGTATATTTTTAAGATGATAGCTGTTGCTAGGAAATGTACTTGGCAGGGAGAGAAATTCTTCCCCAATTAGAAAGTGTAATGCCAATATGGGCACGCGGCACTGCTGTGAAGGGCCCGATGACAAGCAGCCACATCATCCATACACGTGAACAGGCTCTGCTTTTTCCCTTGACCACCAAGAGTTCAATAAGAAAAATAAATAAATAAATAAGATCTTTGGGTGCCCAGGCTCTATGCTATGGACGATGTCATCAGGCTCATTCAGCGAAAACTGGACTCTTGGAGGTCCAAAATAGTGCCAAGGAATGGATGATGTTAGAAGATAATACATTGGGAAACAGGAACCTTAACATCACTCTGATGCAGCCCCAGCTACTCATTATTCTAAGAAATCAGGGCTCATGATTCATCTGCAGCCGCTCTTTCTGCACGTACACCGGAGATGCCTGTGTGTCTGCCTCCAAGCAGCGTCAGGCCCTAAACAGTCCCACACAACTTCTGGAGTTGAAGCTGCCCTTCTAGTGTAATCAGTTTTCATTACCACCCTTTGATCTCATCCCTTCTTGGTACACAACACTTCATCACCTTTATTTTCTGCCATAATTGCATGTGAAAGATTTCCCTTTTGATAGACGCTGGATGCCAAGCTGGTATAGAAGAGAGTGTTGAAAAGTGTCATGTGACCTGTCTGCTTTAGAAGGAAGCCCATACACCTGTGGAAGACAAACAATTTTTCAGAGATATGACATATCTATCATCTGTCCACAGGATATGAGCTGTTCTGTCTGCTTAATAGCAAGAGGCTATGAATGGCAAAATGCTGAAAGAAATTGGTAGCACGCAGCCCAGTGTCTGGCAGGCCTCCCCAGGCCCAGCTCCTTCCTGGTTGGGGAGAGATCTGTACGGTGCACATCACTGTGGCAGACAGAGAGGCTAGCTATGGCCCCGTTTCTGCTCTCTGTCACACTGTCATTCAGGTGCCATCACCTGCTGACAGGGCCACATGGTTCTCAATTATAGCCCAGGTCTCCATTCACACTGTATGCCGTTACCATTCAGGAAGAACTGACACCATGCTCGTCTCCAACAAAATATTCTCATCTCTGAGATAGATTATTGTTAGGGCCTGTCCTGCTCCTGTCGCTCCAAGGCGTCACTTCCCCCAGGTGTGCCTGTTCACCTCTCCTGTTCAGTCTGGGCAGGTCTTTGTTGAAAGGCACCAAATGAAAACCTGGATGTTAAGCACACCCCGGGTCTCCATGACTCTCACCTGGTGTCCTCGTCCAGGTTTGTGAATCTTTGTTAGAATAGAACTATTTCTTGCTAGGATAGCAGAGCCTTATATGGCCTGTCAAGAACAACAGTGGCAACACAGAGGCTAAAGAAACATTAATAGCTAATACAAACCAAGCACTTACTCCGAAGGGTGTCAGGCATTGTTCTGAGAGCCATATAGTCAAGTATAACTCAAAGGAACCTCACATAACTCTTTTGGGGTAGTTAGTACAATTTAACCCTATTTCAAGACTAGGAAACTAGGTAAGTTCTCATGACTAGAAATGTAGCAGAGTTGGTGGTGGAATCCAAGTTGCCTTCATCCAGAGCCATCAGTCTCAACGTTCATGCTGCAGTGTCTCAGCCCAATGAACTACCCCACCAGTTCCACATTTCAACTGTTTGCCAAATGCTTCCTGTATTGTACCTCTAGGTCTCAGAACAATCTGAATCCTCATAATATCTCTAAGGCTCGACATATTAATTTGTCTAATAAATGATGAAGCCCGGATTTGAACCAAGGTATCTAGGATCCCCACACCCAAGCTCTTTCCATTAGTTCTAAGTCTCACATATTTGCTGAGGGTTGAAGGGTTTCAGACTGCTGCTCCCCTATAGATGCCAAGTGAGAAGCCATAGAAACAGGGTCCTGTTTAGGACATGAGCAGATTCCCAAGGACCTGAACTTTCTTTACCCTTCATCATCAGAAGGAAAGCCCATTGCTTTGTAAGAATGAGAGGACATGAAGAACAATGTTTTTCTTTCACCCGAGGATCTCTGGCCGCATTTAGAATGTTCACATAACTGCACTACCAGAACTAACTCCACGTGCTCGTGATGCCTTATTATTTCTATATATTGTTGGATTTGGTTTGCAAAAAATTCTTTAAAGATGTTTTGCATCTTTGTTCTCGAGAGATATTGGTCCAGAGTGCTGACACATAGCACGGATAGGAAAATGCTTGCCCCTCTTCAATTTTCTGGAAACGTGTGTGAAGAATTAGAATTAGTTCTTCATTAAGTGTTTGGTAGAATTCACCAGTGAAGTCATCTTAAGTTTGGAATTTTCTTCGTGAGAAGATTCTTAACTATAAATTCCATTTTCCAAAATGACACATGTCCCTTGAATTTATCTATTTCTTCTTGACAGCACTTTGATAGTCTGTGTCTCTGAAAGATTTTCTTCCATTTCATCAAAGCAGTCAAGTTTACTGGCATAAAGTGGTGCTTGATGTCTCCTACCCACATTTTTAACCCGAGGGACATTTCCTCTTTGGTTCCTAATATTAGCAACCTGCACTTCCTCCTTGTCTTTCTCATCAGTCTGGAGAGAATTTATTATTTTTCATTATAACCAAATAAATAATGGGTTTTGTTTTCATTGACTTATCTTTTGCTTCCCTCTTCTCTTTCACTTTGATTTCACTGTGCTTTTACTGTCTCCTCTGATAACTTTGGAACTCTAAAACAAGCATATTTATCTGCCTCAAGTTGCCCTATAGCTCATTTTCTCCACTCATTTTCTTCTGTGATTTTCTTTCTTTCCCTCTGACTCATTTGGTATGGTTTCTATTGTTACATCTTCACATTCACTAATCTTTTCTTCCGCTATTGTCTCATTTGCTGTTAATTCAATGCAGTGTTCTTTTCATCTCGATGCTGCAGTTTGCAACTTTAGAAGTTTGCTTTGGTTCTGACTCCTTGTATCTTTTTTTAAAATCTATCTTCTTAACCTTTTTTTCCTTGGTCTGAAACATAAGGAATATAGTTATATAGCTACGATAACTAGTTTAATATCTTTGTCTACTAATTCTATCATCTGTGTCTGTGTATCAGTCAGATTTTCACTGCTGTGACTAAAGGATCTGACCAGAACAATTGTAGAGGAGGAAAAGTTTATTTGGGGGCTCACGGTTTCAGAGATCTCAGTCCATAGACAGCAGGCTCTATTCCCCAGGACTCAAGGTGAGGGAGGACATCATGGTGGAAGATTGTGGCAGAGGGAAGCAGTTCAACTGATGATCAGGAAGCAGAGAGAGGTCTCCACTTGCCAGATACAAATACATATCCCAAAGCCATGCCCCCAATTTTTATCTCCACCAGCCATACCCTGCCACTTCAGTTACCCTTAGTTAATCCCTATCAGGGATTAATCACTGATTGGGGCGAGACTTTCACAACCCAATCATTTCTCCTCTGAACCTTCTTGCATTGTCTCACACATGAACTTTTGGGGGACACCTCACATCTAAACCATACCAGTCTGTGTCTACTGATCAAAAGAACTTTTTCTCCCTATACTGGGCTGTATTTCCTGTATTTCTTTGGATGCCAGAGATTGTAAATTAGATCTTGGGGGGGGGGGTTAGGTTTTGCTCAAGGGGGGTTATGCATTTCAATATTCTTGAGGGTTTTCTTTCTGGGACACAGTTAAGGTCCTTGTGAACAATTTGGTCCTTTGGGGGCTTGTGATTAAGTGTCGTTAGCTCTGGACCAGAGTGGCCTGTGACTTTGGCCTGCTACTGGGGCAACCTTCTGAGCATCCCAACAGAGTGGTGGGAACTGATAGGAAGAGCACTTCTGGGCTTGTGTGAATGCCTAGGGTTGCTCCACCTGCTCCTTTGAGTGGTTCTTTCCTAGGCTTCTAGTAGGTTCCCTCAGCATGTTTTGATCACTAAGCATGCATCCGAGGACAAAATGTAACCCTTAATGGAGATCTCTGGAGGCTTCTCCCAAAGCAGCTCTCTCCTCTTTGGTAATTTCCTCTGAGTAGTCTGGCCTCCCCTAATTCTCAGCTCAAGGAGACCAGCAATTCTGTTCAAATTGGCCGTCTTGGCACTGCTGCCTGGGTATGCTCTCTCCCTGGCAGGCTAGTCCTACAGTTGCCCTCTTTGCTCTCCTCTCAGGAATCCATGTCCCATGTTTGAAAACCATTGTTTCCTATTATCCGGTTTCATTTGTGTAAGGCAGGAGGGTAAATCTAGTTGCTGCTATGCTGTGGCCTGGAGGAGAAGCCCCCTGCCCTCTTTTAATGTCGTACTGACTTAAGAGACTGGTTGCACGCCCTGTAAGAAAGTGTCTCCTTCAAGATCACCAGCGTCTCCAGAAGTCCCTGCTTGTGGTTATGTTTCACGTCCTTCTTGCTCGTTTTGCACTTGCTCCAGTATGGAAATGAAGACAAGAGCAGTGGGCAGGAGAGGGGCTGGCCATGTCGGTGAGTGTGACAAGCTTCTCTGAGGCCCTGCCTGAATACTTTCAGGAAGCCGGAGGAGGGGGGCCTCTTCCCTTCTCCTTTTTGAAAGCCCCAAAGGCAGCATCCTCTAAAAGTCAAGAACAACAGGAGAGCTAGGTTCCTTTTCTAACTCTACCAGAAACTTAGGGACAAGGAGTTTTAAAACCTCAGATCAGTGAAGTCATGAGTCTTTGTGTTTGGTCTCCTATACAGTAAATTCATTTTATGATCTAGAGCAAATAGACTATGAAACAAAACAATGCAGTCCTAGATTTAATACATATACTAAAAAGAGCTTGTATTTATTGTACATTTATCAGGTGCTCTTTAGTCGTCTATCCACAACATATGTAATTTCTCATCAATGGCACTAATATCTTGTGACACTCATAGTAATATCATCTCTGCTTTATAGTAAACTGAGGCACAACCAGAGAAGTAAAGAAACTTGTTCAAAGTCGCACAACTAGTTATTGGTAGAAGCATAAACTAAACTCCAGTAACGTGACTCATAACTAATTAACCAAAATTGATTACAAATAAATTTACCATATCTCCATCCTAAGAGGCCCAACACAAGAATCTGCAGGACTTTCCCTAAATCTCTGGCCCCCACGCAAAGATAGACCTATGGCTATATCTTGTTGTACAGGTCTGCAAAGGCATCCCTTGTCTGTGGGGAACGTTTGACAAATTAGTTTTAGTTTTCTTCAAATTCTGAGTTTCTCCAAGTCTAAAACACTTTGACCAGGCTAGTCTATACACTCCTGGACTTGTTGGCAAGGGGGCTGTTCTTACCTCTTTAGTACCAATCTCTGCTGAGGTCTGCATAGGGTCCAGAATCTTCCAAACAAATGGTTTAAAGACTATAGTCCGACACCCAGATGTCTTTACCTCTCAGTTTCCTCTTTGGATATTTTGTGGTACAGATTATAGAAATTTCATTAGCAAAAATGACTCTTGTGTAGGGAGTAAGGCCAGCAGCTTTAAACCAGAGGCTAGCTGGCTGGCTGGCTTCCTTTATTTTAACTAGAAGTGACTGAAAAATTCTAAGGATTAGTAAACAGGAATAAGAAGCTCAATCTCTTAGAATCTTGGGGTGGCTTCACATAATGAATTGTCCTACCCAAGGGGACATCTTATCACACACATATCATTTGTCGAAGTTTACTATTTCTACTAAACAAACTAGAATATATAGATAGTTATGTATATATATAGATTGTGTATACACACATACACACACACACACACTCTCACACTTTTTTTTTCTTTTCTTTTCTTTTTTTTTTTTTTTTACTAACTTCTAAACTCCTGAGAACCTTGAACTTGATAGAAGCTTGAGCTTACTGTCTTTGAAGATCCAAGAGAAACTTCTGGCTCTGATCAGACCTCCACCATGGGTCTGCCACAGACGAACCCAGCCTTGCTTCTAAGTCTTCCCAGATGACCACTAAGGAAAACTCTTAAGACAGACTCAGTCTCTTTTTCCCAGAAACACTAAAGTAGGGTCTCAGTTATTTAGCCATTTGCCCTGGCACCACCTGCCATAACAGAAGGACTGTTCCTACAGTGGGAGAGAAAAGACCTGAGAGGAGAGGAGCAGGAAAAGGCACTGTCATCTATGAGAAACCGTATTTCAGAGGCTCTGAAGACCATTGGCTAAAAGACTATCTGAGAAAGTTTTCCTCACTGAATGAAGATCAGAATGGCTTCCGACAGAAATGTCAATATTCCTTTTAGATGAATTATTCTGGGAACTGAAAACAGTGAGGAATGGTTAGTTGTAGCAACAAGATCCAGTTTTATGTTAATGAATCCCATCAGCGACAGATTCGATCTGATTATAGTGCCTGCACCAAATTTCCCTACCAATAATTTTAGAATTAGCAGGCTGGAAGGAGCTGTCCTATGGAGTCAGAGACTGATTATCAATAGTCCATAACTCTCTGGAATATGGCTTCCATACTATGTTACCTTTCCATTCCATTTTTCTTTCTTCCCTACCTTGTTCTCCACAATCCATGAAGTATCAGTATAATGGCTGCTTTCCTAATTTCAGTTTGCTTCTGTTTTGTTTTATTTATTACATCTAAAAAGAAACAGTAGGTTTCTTCAGTGTTTCAAAATTCCAAAGCCAATTAAAAAAAAAAGAGGTTTAATTTTAAAAATATGAAGCAAACAAGTATGTGGAAGAGAGCTCTGAAAGCAGATCTGATTAAACTGAAAAATTTTAGTAATATATATGATTACCATAAAGTATACATTATAAGTACTTCTTAAAAATTGTTTCCTATCCTTTCTTAAAAATTTTTTTAATGTTGTATTTCAACACCAGTCCAAATAAAACCTTTAAAAAAAAAAGGACCCCATTGAGAAATATTGTTAGGAACAGAATATGTTGCTGTACCCCTCCCATGATCATTTTTTTCACTGCTGTCTTCACCCTCAAACTGCCTAAAGTTTAAACTCAGTACCAGATTCAAACAAACTGCCAAATACCCTCTCCAACGTCACCAAGTTCCAGAACAATGCTTATAATTGAGCAAAGTTGTTCAAAACGGTCACAACAAAGAAGTTGAAAGTGGCTATCACTCAGCACTAGAAAACAGGAGACTAGGACTAAGGCCATAATTCTGTCCCCAAGCCTCATCTTCTGTACCAACACTGGGCTTGGCTTCCCAGGCGACATGGAAAATGCAGTGGAACTCAGATGGGTTCCCACTCAGGCTGTGGATGAACTCCGTAACCAGACTTTCCTGGAGCTCAAACCTATTTTGAGGCGGTTCAGGAAATAGATGTGGTTTTGGTGAGAAATTATATAATTCAAACTCCTGTGGCTAAAAAGACAGCAAAAGTTCTGAGGAAAAAGAAAGAGACAGATTTGCCCACATTTCATCCCAGGACTTCACTTATAATTCATAAAGCAGGTGGATCCCTACTGAGAATGAAAAGCTCCTCCCTCCTAAAGTTGGCCCCAGACAGGCACCTTTTAAAACTGAATTCCCTGAAATCTATGATTCTCATTTAAAAAACATTAAAAAACAAAAAAAGTCTTGTGGGATGTACAAAGAAGGTCATTGAGCCTTGTAATATACTAAAACACAGCAAAAGCCAGATACTAAATACTTTAGGTTTGCAGGCCACGTGTACTCCTCAGTACATGTTTCACATATTCATTTTTTTTCCCTTTTCAGGAACCTTTTAAAAATGTAAAAACCATCCTTAGTTTAGATGTACATAAACAGGCTACAAGTCACATTCAGCCCATGGGCTATATTTTGCTGACCCTTATTTTATAACACCGGGTGGACAGATGATCTTTCTAGACATTACTTGCTTCAGTAAAAGATCCACCATGCCATGCCATTCTGGCCAACTCTATAATGATGGGATTAGGGGGAAGACTACAAAATTGACAAACAGATTTCTAATAAAAAAATCATGAGTGGATATTTCAATATCTGATAAAACAGTAGTAGAGACACAAAATCTTGTGCTCAGTCTCCTACACTGCAAACTCATTTTGTGACTCAGAGCAAACTTATTACTTCTGAGGTCCCATTGGAAAACAAACAAAAAACCCTCAGACATTTGCATTAAATGATATCTAAAGACACTTCCAACCTAGGCCAAGATTCCATGAAAGGACCTAGAAAACTTTAAGGAAATGTCCACAAATGATCTTCACTATAGTAAGAAAAACTGAACTGGATATTTTTTACCCTACATGTAGGTTTCCAAGAAAGCAAATTATTCTCCTTTTGTTTTCACTAAGTCTTGACATTGTTGTGGCTTTAACTAACAATATAGTCTTGAAAAAAAGATAACGACTTTGTCAGATTTATCCTAAAAAGTAAAAAATATAGACTTTTCAATGATCATATTAAGAAGGAATTAGAAACTGTAGCCCAGAAATCAAAAATTTTATAATTCAAAGATCTGCATACAGAAGGATGCCTTCTATACAGCTGCACAGTAATGTTTTATGAGGAGCATCTCTTTCTTCAAAGTTGAAAAGATGTTTACCTTGTTTCTCTCCAATCAGTAGAAGACAGCCGATGGTAAATGCATGTGCTTTCATTGATTTACCAGAAGTACATTTAGAATTGAACTCAGCTGCCTGGGACTCACATTAAGTACGATTAATAAAATATTTCCCATCCTGCACAGTCGAAAACACTTGGTCCTGCTCAGATTTCTCCACTTGCTCAAGCTTCCTAAAGATAAATGAGCTTTGTACCACAGAAAGGAAACAGGTCATTTACCTGACATCACATTATTTACTGACATTAAAAATGATAATATCCATCAACAAGCAGCCAAACCCCAAGCGGGTCACACAGAGAACAAAGCTACAACTGTCTTTCTTTGATATAGTTACAAGGACATGCTGACTGAGATGCCACTTATGCTCCAATAATGTCACTGTTGTCACAAGAAGTTCACATTTTAATGATATTCACATAATTTCTCATGTATTTGTTTGGGACTGGGGATCTACATTTTGTTGTTTTCTGAATTTTTTTTTAGAACTCAAACCTGGAATTTTAACAACAGAACTATGAACATAATTTGCTTGGGGTTGGGGGAGATTTCTCATTTAAATATATATCTATATCTTTCCCTTTTATATTCTTTTTGAAAATTAAGCCATTATCTATAATTCTTACAACTACCCAATAACCCAGGTATTATTGTCTGCATTTCTACATAAACAATCTGAGAGTCAAAGAGACCTGTTAAATAAATTGACAAAAATTTACATTTCAGTAAATGGTAGATTGAGGATTGGAAAATTTTTTCCTGACTCTGGCAATCTTTCCCCTTCTCTCTCTCCTTTCTACATACCTAGCCCACTGACCTTCTTAAAGAAAGAAAAATTTTGTAATATTTTGAAATCAGCTTCTTATTATAACATAATTATATCCCAGAGTGAATACCACAATATCAATGCCTCAACACAACCTAAGAACACACAAATAATGTGAAGAATTGGCTCGCATTTGGGATTATAACTTTGAACTTCAAGAAAAACCACATGTAACTGGCAGAAGTGACCTGTCAACTGGGGTAATTCAGAAGTCAAGTGTAGTAATGGTGAACAAAAACTGTAAGTGTGGTTGTTGAAGAATATTGTTTTATATTCTAAAAAAGTTTGTTCTATGGATATTAGGCTAAACCTCCACCACTATTTAAACACAGAATGCACTGGAATCTAGTTTTCTCCATGTTTTATTCCCTGAACGGAATAAGCAACAACAATGGCTCTTCTTTTGGTCACATTTTCTTAGGCGCCACCACTAGTCCTATCTCATTACCCTTCATCCTCCTCTGTTCTGTTAAAAGACAGGGCAGGAAGGCCAGCTGGACACTTATACTCCCTTGGCCTAATCAGTAACCCCCTTCTGTCCTTTATCATTTGTTTCATGCATTTTAGTTTCACTGTCTTGGACTCTAATACCCAACAGCCTGGTAGGAAAAGAAAATATGTCATGTGGTGATTTCTTTGCCAAGATGGCGCCAAACAATTGATTTCAAAAGTTTGTTTGTTCTCAGAACTGTCTAAAAGCAGGATGGTGCAGACATGTCTGACGTGGAGCAGGAAGCCTGGCTTCAGCACATGACCAGCATTTTCATCCGCCACCAGCAAATGGATCTTGGCTCCTCAGCTCCATTCTGACCAGGGATGAATTACACGTATAATTCAAAATCAAGAAAAACTGCTCAAGTACAACACGTGAGGCTTCTGCCAAAAGTTGAAAATTATTAGGAAGCGTGATTTTGGCTGAGCGCACAGCTCTGTTTTGAACTCTTTTATTTCTGTGTTATTGCTCATTCACTTAAAGAGAAATACATGAGTCAGAGACAAGATCTCTTTCCCTTTTCATGTTTCTCCAATTTATCTTCCTTGGCATAATAAATTTCTCAAGCCAGAGTAGAGAGTGTTGTCTTGTTTCCCTCTGTTTTTTCCATTATCTCAGTTATCTCTCGTTTATTTTTGAGTCTTTGCTCTTATCGTAACAGTTTCTCAGGACATCATAAAGTTGGAATGAGTGGCCTCCCACCCCTGGTCGTTGCCTACAGATGTTTCAGGCCCAGGCTCTCAATCACACAGCTCTGGTGCTTTGGCATGTTTGGAAAGAAAAAGAAATCTAGATACACCTCAGCTAGAACTGATGGCTCAACTGCAGGCTGCTTTTTACATATAAAAAGCACTTTGAAATTTTCTAATAGGAAAATGATTTAAGCAAAATCTACTCTTGCTTATTCTGAGTGATGGAGAGAGTCCAACCTATCATGGTGTCAGTATGATATACTGTAAAAAGCACTGGATGAAGAGTATTGGTTCAAGACCTTTATATTTTTAAGGTCAATTTTAGAAAAATCTATTTTGTACAGAACATTTAAACAAATCCATATTCATAATTATACACTGTGGTACATTAAGCCCTCAGGTATTCGTAAGTCAACACACAGCTAATCTCATTTCTGCTACCCACCCATGTCTACTCCCCTCTTCCCTCAAGCAAATTCTAATCCCAGATGACATAGAATTTCTTCCATATATACTTCTAGGTGTTTCTAAGGAATAAGGAATTCTGCATTTTAAAAATATAATCACAACACTATCATATCTAAAAAACTTCAAATTCCTGGGCTGGGGTTGTGGCTCAGTGGTAGAGGGTTTGCCTAGCATACATGAGGCACTGAGTTCAATCCCCAACACCACATTAAAAAAAAATTAAAAAAACTAATTACACAAAATAAAGGATGTGTGTGTGTGTGTGTGTGTGTGTGTACCTTCAAATTCCTGTCATCAAATATTCAGTGTTCAAATTTCCCTGGTCATCTCAAAACATCTTTTTAATTTTATTGAGAATTTTATTCTTGCTTATGAAATATTTAAAGCCCAGAAAGTACACAAGATAAAACATGTGAATGATTTCACCACCCTAACGTTTTTCTAATATTTGCTTTCTCTTTTAAAAGAGTTTTCTTTGAGCAGTTTTAAGTTTATAGCAAAACGGAGAGGACCAGAGATTTTCCATATATACTCCACATATACATAGCCTCCCTGCTAAAGATGCATCCCACCAAAATGATGCATTTGTAACAATTGATGAAACTATGCTGACACCATTCTTTAGTATACATATCATTTTGAGAGAGAGGGAGACGGGGGGAGAGAGAGAGAGAGAGAGAGAGAGAGAGAGAGAGAGAGAGAGAGAATTTTTTAAAATATTTATTATTTATTTTTTAGTTATCAGTGGACACAACATCTTCGTATGTGGTGCTGAGGATCGAACCTGGGTCGCACGCATGCCAGGCGAGCACGCTACCGCTTGAGCCACATCCCCAGCCCAACATATCATTTTTGATGCTATACATTATATGGCTTTGGACAAATGCATGACATGTGTAGATCATTATAGTACCTTATAGAGTATTTTCCCAGTCCTAAAAATCTTCTGAGTTTTGCCTTCTCAATCCTTCCCTCTTTCTTAACTTCTAGATGCCATTGATTTTTTAAATTATTTACTGATTCTATTTCATTATACATGATGGCAGAATGCAATTCACTTCATATTACACATATAGAGCACAATTGTTCAAGTCACTGATTGTACACAAAGTATTTTCACACATTTATGTCTTCATACATGTACTTAGAGTAATGATGTCTATCTCACTTCACCATTATTCCGATCCCCTCCTTTCCCCTCCCTCCCCTTTGCCCTATCTAAAATTCCTCCACCAACCCCCCAATTGCCATTTTGAGTCAGCATCTTTATATCAAAGAAAACATTCATTCAGTTTTGTTTTTTTGGGATTGGCTTACTTCACTTAGCATTATATTCTCCAACTTCATCCATTTATCTGCAAATGCCATGAATTTATTCTCTTTTAATGCTGATTAATGTTCCATAGTTTCCCTATCCATTCAACTACTGAAGGGCATCTGGGTTGGTTCCACAAATTAGCTATTGTGAATTGATTGTTTTACTATCTATTTTTGCCTTTTCCAGTCTGACATATAGTTGAAATCATATCATGCACCTTTTCAGATAAGCCTCTTCCACTTAGCACCATACATTTACATTTCTTCTATAACTTTTCGTGGTTTTATAGCTCACTTCTTTATAGCACTGAATAATAGTCATTGTATAGATGTACCACAATATATTTGTCCTTTCACCTACTGAAGGTCTTCTTGGTTGCTTCCCAGTTTGGACACTTATGAATAAACTGCTATAAACATCCATGCACAGGTTTCAGTGTAAACATGAGTCTTCAATTCATTTGGGTAAATACCAAGAAATGCTAATGTTGGGTCATGTGATAAAAGTTAGGTTTAGTTAAAAAACCATGCTTCCACTAGTAGTCAATGAGAGTTCCAGCATTTGGTGTTGTTAGTGTTCTGATTCTGACAATTCTAATAGATGTGCAATAGTATCTCACAATTTAATCTGCATTTTCCTAATGATATTAGATGTGAGCTCATAAATTTTTAATATTTTTTTCCCAAAAAGGTTCAAACCTAGTCACTACACCAAGCCAAACTCTTGATGTAAGATGAAAATTTGAAAACATGAATGATAGATGGTAGTTTTGTATTGGTATAATTGCTTTAAAGTACATTTTTTCGAATTAAAAAAGAAAATCAATTTCTAAATTAATTTCTGATTATTCTATTTCAAAATAATTTCTAAAGTTTATGACATGTTTGTCCATAAATAAGATCACTATTTTAGTAATAAATGGCATATATTTTACATTCTCTGCTATTTACCATGTGATTTTCTTTCAGCTCTATGACTTTTGATCTACTTTCACCTCAGCTTACAATTCCATCTCATGAACAGACTGATTTTAATCTAATTTCCTATAATTGGATATTTATTTCACTTTTAATTTATCACTCTTACAAAACAGTGTCACAGTGGATATCTGTATAAATGTTCCATTATGCATATATGTAAGTTTCTTTATGTATGGAAGTTGCTGGGTTGTTGGGAAGAATACAACTATTGTTAAATTGATTGTCGAGTGTTGCACCTCTACCCACAGTGGATAAGAATTCAATGCAATGGTCTTCTACAATTGTCTCCTGACAACAGCTCTGATATTCAATGAGTCAATCCATTGAGTCAACTTATTAAAAATAGTTACATCTTTAGTAGTCTTAATGGTGGTGACATAAGTTTTTGCAAGGCTCTGAGCTTCTTAGACAAACTAAATCACATAGGAACATGTTTTTCTTGCCTTAAATATGGATAAATAGAATAAACGCCTAAAATTTAAATAACAATTCAAGGTAGAGAATAGCAAACCATCAATAGAGTCTAGACCTTCCATTAGAATATAGGAAAGGGGAGGTCATTGAAGGCTGATGAGAAGGTGTTACATAGGAAAACAAAAATGGAGATTAGCAGGAGGAAGTAGGACAGGAAAAGAAAAAGAGAGGTTAAATGGTTTGTCCAAAGTTTAATGAGTAAGTCCAAGTCCCTAGGATGTAAGATCACATGGGAGAATGGTAAGAGATGAAGCCGTAGAGTGCCCACTGACGCTCCATGTCATGTCAAGGCTATCATGGAGAATCTGAATTAATTACTCTCATTTAATGCCACAAGTAAAAGACAAAGCTCAGGGACCTCCAGGTCTGGACTTGGTCTCTGAATGTTTTCAAAAACTCCTTCCCTCTTCCATGGCCATCAGAAGAGCGGTCTATAGAGCATTCAGGGCTGCTCAAGGACAAAAGAACTCAAAGCCCCCCCCCCCCCCGCCAGGTTACCCTCTTGTTTCTACTTGTCTTAGATGATGCCAGTTTGAAAGGACAAAGAGGAATATAAGGGAATCTCCCTCAAGATCTTCAGCTGGGTCTAGTTCATGAAGGAAATGGTCTGTTTGGTCCACAGAAGAGAAGTGAAATGCTTAACTCTGAGTTTCCATCACCCATGAGCTTAATGCAAACTTGACGTCCGAGCCCAACAAGGAGAAGCAGCTCAGGTGATAAGTCAACAAACCCCACTACCTAAGCACAATACCACTGGTGTTTCCAAGTAGGTGGAGGCAGGCAGTGGTAGCCATTTACCTTGCTTAATCCCCTTCCTGACTGAGTTACTTTCTTTCAGCCCAGATGGTGAAGGCATTTTATTTTCTCTTGAAGTCTTCCCAGATGAACTACACCCAACACCAATCACTTTTTGTTTTAAGAACACAGTTGTAGCTGGGTGTGGTGGCCCATGCTTATAATCCAGCTCTTTGGGAAGATAAGGTATGAGGATTTGGTCTGACAGGTAGTCTAACAACATAACAGATACCTGGCACCAGGTTCTCAAAGACATGTGTTTATCTTAGCAAAGCTTGACTGTTTTTCCCTCCCAACACGTAAGTGTTAAACAGGAAATCTCCAGCAAGCGTTAGGACCCAGCACTAAGCAGTGCAAAAGAAAAGTGGCCAAATACAATGACTAAGAAAGGCAAGGGGTTATATCCAGGGAGGAATTTGATGAAAAAAGGATCAGATACAACATATCTAACAGAGAGAGAAGGGGTCCACTACAAGAATGTGCTAGCTTTCTCCCTTTTTATGAGGGTGTCAGACATCATTAATCAATCACAGTGACAACAGAGAAATCCAAAATTTCTAAACACAACATTCCATATATCCATTCTCAACATTTGAGGCTGGCACATAAGTTAGGGCCTCTGAGTTAGCTGAGCCTCAGGAATAGTGACTCTAGTGAACGGAAGTGATGATAGGCATTTACTTTGCATCTAGTTTGGTGACTAAGTATAGGCAGCACTAAGTCTGTTGGCAGGATTTCATCCCAGGACTAAGTTCTTGATGGAAAAAAAAAAATGATACTGGTCTTCACATTCTAAGGAAGACCGCTATACTATTTGAACTTACATATCATGATTATATGGCAGCTAGATTTACCTGACAAATATTAAGCTTAAAAACTACACCATCATACAACCCTTTCCAAATCAAGAACTTGACACAAATGCCTAGTTGGCAAGTGCTGCTTTTGTAACAGTTCCTCAAGAATCTAAGCATAGTTGGGCTGGGGATGTGGCTCAAGCGATAGCACGCTCGCCTGGCATGCGTGCAGCCCGGGTTCGATCCTCAGCACCACATACAAACAAAGATGTTGTGTCCGCCGAGGACTAAGTAATAAGTATTAAAAAAAATTCTCTCTCTCTCTCCCTCCTCTCTCTCTCTTTAAAAAAAAAAAAAAAAAAAAAAAAAAAAAAGCTAAGCATAGTTATCTTATGGCCTGGAAATTCCACTCCTAGTATGTGCTCCAGAGAATTGAAAACATTCACACAAAAACTTTTTACAAAATGTTCATGGAGGCATTATTCTTAATACCCCCAAAGTGAAAATTCATAAAATATCCACCAACTGATGACCAGATAAACAAAATATATTACATCCATATAATGAAATATTATTTATAGCCATAAAAACAAAAAAAGTTCTGATACACAATACAATAAAAATCAACTTCTAAAACATTTGTTAGCAAATGAAGCCACACACATTGTAACTATTTATATAAAAATCTAGAATAGTCAAAACCATAGACACAGAAAGTAGGTTAAGGGTTGTCAGGGGCCGAAGGAAGGGGAAGATGGAGAGTGACTGGAAATAGTACAGGGATTTTTGGGGAGAGAACATTGGAAATAATACAGAATTAGATAGTGATGATGGTTGCATAATTTTGTAAATACACTAAAAGCCAACTAACTGGATATTTTTAACATAAAAGGGGACTTTTATGTTGTAAAAATTTTTATGTGAATTATATCTCAAAATGTTTCTTAAATAAAAAATGTCCATGGATGACATTAGAGCAGATTATGCTAAGTGAAGTTAGCCAATCCCTGAAAAACAAATGCGGAATATCTTCTTTGATATAAGGGGGGCGGGGCGCGACTCAAAACAGAGCAGGGAGGAAGAGCATGAGAAGAAGATTACCATTAAACAGGGACGAGAGGTGGGAGGGAATGGGAGAGAAAAGGGGAATTGCACGGAAGATGGAAGGAGACCTTCATTGTTATACAAAATTACATATAAGATGGTGTGAGGGGGAAGAAAAAAAAGAGAGAGAGAGAAATGTGCTACAGTAGATGGTGTAGAGAGAGGTGATGGGAGGGGAGGGGAAGCAAGGGGGGATAGGAAGGGCAGCAGAATACAACAGACACTAGTATGGTAGTATGTATAAACGTGGCGTGGCTGTATAACCAATGTGATCCTGCAGTTTGTACGCGTGGAAAAATAAGATTGCATACCCTATTTGAATCAAATGTATGATATGTCAAGATCATTGTAATATTTTAAGCAACTAACAAAAAAAATGTCCACTCTCACCACTTCCATTTTATATTACACTAGAGGTCCTAATCTAAGTGATAAGAAAAAAAAAAATAAAAACTACAAGGATTTGAAGGGAAGAAATGAGCCTCTGGTTCATAGATATTGTGATGCCAACTCAAGAAACCCACATTACTAAATAAATAAAAAGTCAGGATGTTGCATAGAATATCAAAATACAAAAGTCAATTGTTTTGTATATCAGCAAGAAATTTTAAAAAGGCAATTCTAAATATAGATGGCCTTGCTATAGTATTCATTTAGAATGTCCCCTGAAGGCCCATGTGTTAAAGGCTTGGTCCCCAGGTTGGTGGAGGGGATGGAAACTGTAAGAAGCAATGCCCACTGGGAGGCCTATGGATGAGTGAGGCTAGTCCTTCAATGGAAAGTGTCAGACTGGTGCTTAGTTCCGGTTCACCACACACTGCCGCCATGTGGTGTTGCCTCGCCATAGGCCCCAAAGGATCAGGGCCAATTGATCATGGACAGGAGCCTCCACAACTGTGAGCTAAAATAAACCTTTCTTTTTATAAGTTGATTATCTCAGGCATTTGTTACAGTAACAGAAAGCTGACTAACAAAGTCCTGAACTTATGATGGTTCCAGTGACAATTTTTGACTTTAGGATGGTGAGAAAGTACTATGCATTCAGTAGACACTGGATATCCAATTTTGGATTTTTATCTTTGCAAAGTTAGCAATATAAGGTATACTGTTTTCTTCAGAAGTCAGGCACTGGTGGCAAACTGCAGTTCTCCATCAGCTGTGCAATCACGAGGTAAACAATTATACTCTACAGTGTATTATGTTGCTAAGCTGGGATGTTCAACAGGTTTATTAATTGCATTTTCAACTTATGATATTTTCAACTGATGGTGACTTTACCAGTATGTAACCCTACCATAGATCAAGGAGAATCTGTACATGGTTTACAGGATTCACAAAAATACTTGGTGATAAAGTTAACAGAAGGAATGGAAGATTCTTAAGTAGAAAATAATTAAACATTAAAGAAGAACAAAATCCAAGATAAATATGCTACAGCATATCCATACAATGGAGAATTATTTAGCCATAAAAAGAAATGATGTACTGATATATTTTACTACATGGATGAACCTTGGAAACATTATGCTAAGTGAAAGAAACCAGACACGAAAGACCACATATTATATGATCCTGATTATATGCAATGTCTAGGACAGACAAATCCATAAAGACTGAAAATAAATTAGTGGTTATCAGGTGCTGGGAGGAGGAAGGAATGGGGAGTGACTGCTAATGGATTCAGGGTTTCTTGCCGGGGTGATAAAAATGTTCTAAAATTAAGCAGTGGTAATGGTTGCAAAATGCTATGAATAATAAGAAATAGTACACTTGAAAAAACTGAATAAGGATAAATACCATATTTATGGATGGAAAGAGATTTGATCTTCCCAGTGTGATCCATAGATAAAATGTAATTCCAATTGTAACCCCAACAATACTTTACACGAAAGATCAAAGAGCCAGGGAAAGTCAAGTCACTTGAAAATAAAGTAGAAGAATTTATTCTAACACATATAAAAACTTGTTACATGTAGTTAAGAATAATTACGATTGCAATTAAGAGTATTTTGTAACAAAAAGTGGATGGTTTGGATTCAGCAATAGGAAACAGACCAGTGAAATAGAAGAGTCACAAACAGATCCACTTAACAGATGGAAACCACAGGTACCATGGAGAAAGCCCCACAGTTCAGCAATGAAGGGAAGAACCATCTAAAACATGTCACAGAGATAATAATTATAATAATAATGTACAGGTAAGGGGCAGGTCAGTGGGGTGAGGTAGACATCCCCAAAACAAAGCCACAGGTTTTGAGTCATTTTAACCAAGTCATGTAAATATTCATGGATCCTCTAGAACAAAAAGGGTAGAACAGAAAGCATGAGTCCCAGGATGACAGAAGATGGTCCTGTAATACAGACATGGTTTATCAGGAGGTAGATTTTGGAATCTAGCAACTATGATTAGATGGTTACCTCTATGGAAAAGTGTTTCCACATATTCACTCATTTCCTCAATGAAGGAAATTCACTCATTTCCTACTCTTGAAGAGTAGCAGAATATTCACCACAAAATATGCCACTCTGGCATTTTGATTATTTGCACCCAAAGGAAACAACAGGCAAAGGAAAGGTCTCTGCCCTCCTTCTATTTGCTAACAGCAGGACCTACGTTTATAAAGGCATTCCCCCTCTCCTCTCCACGAGGAAGGACAGAAGCCAATCCATTAAGGTCAACCCTTATCAGCCTAGAGGTGGTCCCCAAAGGATCTATCTAACAAGTTTTCCAAGTATCTCTAGCCTCTATTAGTTCCCCACGTATTTACCTTTCCATCATTTGATATCCTAGAAAATTCAAAGTCCTTTTTCTTTGTATTATCATTTCTCTAAAACTTTAATATTCTTTTTTAGGATGTGCCATAGACCCAAGTTGTAGTCATCCTTTTTAAATTACTCATCATTGAGCACTCTCAGGTACATCATCATATGCATGTTAATGAACTTCTCTTTGTTTTTCTGCTTTTGTCAATCTGATCTATTGGGCTCCAGCCAATTAACCATGGATGGGGAGAGGGAAATAGAACTTTTCCCTCCCTACATACATAAGAGATACCTATTGAAATATCTACTGGACTTCTGGTTCATGCTAGGCAATGATCTATACGCTAAATGCTAGGGACCTACATTTTGGTAGTTAAACAGACAAGAAAATACATGAATAAATAAAACTATTTTCAAGAGGGGCAAATCAAACCAGGTGACACAGGGGCAATGACTCTGCATGGGGGAGAGCAGTCATTGTGGGCTTAGGCAACTGCTTTAGCAACTGTGGTCAGGGAAGACCTTTCTGAACAGGTGACAATCACAAGCCCTGCATCTTTTTCAAAGCTGAAAGAGGCATAACTAAAAAGTTAGCACCACAAAACGTTTAAGAGCAAAATAAATAAATAAATAAGAGTTTGGTGGCAGGCTATAAAAGTCAAGTGCTTGCAATAAAGATCTTCAAACTACAGGAAATAAAAACATAAAGGTAGGAGATGCTCACTGGGACCCCATCTCTGAAGCCACCATTCCTGCTTGTGCTGGCGAGGTCTGGAAGCCCTGGCTGGCTGTCCAGAGATGCACAACGGTCACTGAACCGGCTGCCTGGACGGGATTTAAAGGAGCACCTCTATTAATTATCTGAGTGCTGGCATCACTCCCCTAAATTCACAGCTAAATAAAGCCGCCCCAGTTGCTTGGCCGCTAGCTCTTGAAGGTTAGAACAAAACTGTGTCTCAGATCCAGCATTTGGCGTTGATCTAAGAGCTTTAACGTCACTTCCCAGTTAATAATTAGCTCTGCCTTGGTCCTCACAAAGGATGCCACCAAAACAAAAGCAGACGCTAAGTGTGTTCGCTATACTTGCCACCGGAATAAATAGGCAAAGGGATGATTAATGAATGAGGGGGGGAATTAAACACAACAGTGAGCAAAGACAAAGGCCTACAGCTCGGCTACCCTTGAACCGAGACAAGATGTATCCAGAGAGAGGTGGCAGAAAGCGATGCACCAAAAAAAAAAAAAAAAGTTGGCTTAACAGACAGGTTGTGAAGACTTCATTTAACCTTGTGTTATGACAGCCATAGTGTTTAGTAACATTCTAACTTACTAAGGGGCCAGGGTCAGCTGAGGCAGAAACACACGTTCTTGGGGGAGTTGCCCAGCAGGGGAGGAGAAGGGGACATCTTTGTGTGGGTGACAGAGGCAGCCCAAACACATGGGACAACACTCTCAAGGCCCCCTTGCTGAGGCGGGCTGCAACTTTCTAAAGAATTGTTTGTATGTCAAACAAAGCACATGAGATACCAACACAAATGGCCCAGCTGAAGCCATTTGACAGGGCCTGTCTGTGCCTCCAAATGGCCACATTATAGACTGGGCCAGGACACAGGGCTCCGTGATAGAGAACTTTACCCAAAGGCATCTGCCATCAAGAGTGGAGAGCCGAGGGCCTTTCCATACTGATCTGCAGGCTCAGGATCCTGGGTTCATCGTTGGTTGGCAGCCTTTGTACACTTTCTCCTCCAGTCAGTAATGAGAGCAAACTTTCCCCCAAGGATACAGCAGGAGCTCTGGGTATCTGGCTAGCTGGGCTTCAAGGAGCTGGATAGACACAAGCCAGCAGGGAGCAGCAACCGGCCAAACTCTAGGAGCCCTTCTGGCTTGTGGACACATCCCCCACCTTGCTCTTTACAGCTGTCTTCTCTCTCCCAGGGTTTTCCCCATCCACAAGGTGCCCATTCCCATAGGGCCAGTTTCCAGCCAGGTCTCTGATGGGAAAAGATCTGATAAATTAATCCCCATGGAAGATTGAGGTGATGATGAGCTTAGAGGTTCTTCCCAACCTCCAGGGATATTTGCATTTTAATGGAAGATTCTGAAAGACCAGAAGGTCTCCAGGAACCAGCAATGAAATGTACCTGGAGAGTTTTAGGCTCTCAGGCAGGCTAGGGGAAGATAATTATGGACTCGATGAACCTCTTATTCTCCTCACAGTTCTACCCTGCAGATTCCTGCCAAAATTCATAGGCTTTTATTTTATCTTTTCTTCATCTATATTACCAAGTATTGGAAATATCACATGAGGAAATAATGAATGCCCTAAGTCTTCAATACCTGAGTTAATGTGATAGTCACAACTTACCGAATGATAAAAACTTAGACCAGAATATATCTTTATTGATCAAAACTTTTAATTAGCATATAAGGAATTAGAAACACTGAAAAATACATGTTTCCAAGGGAATCAAAGAAAAAATTACTAAAAGAGCCAGGACTAGTCCTGACTGGTTCAACCCAGGGCCTTGTACATTCTAGGCAAGCTCTCTACCACCGAGTAACAACCCAAAGTCAAGGCTTTTTCTATTTCATTGTAAGAATGACTTTTCTTCTGTCCTCAGAGTCTACCTTAATAATTTGTTAACTGCGAAATTGCAGATGGTGTATTTTTAACTTGTATTTTATAGCTTTAAAATGATTTGTCAATTAGTTAGTACAAAAGACATATATAATTCCAGATCTGAAAAAAAAGTCCCTTGAATGGAAATTCAAATCAAGATGCTAGGGAACATCACTTTAGAAGAACCTAGGAATCAACACCATGCCCAATTACTGGAAACTTAACTGTGGCAGGTTAATATAACAGAGTAATACACAGCATTGAAAATAAGGTAAGAATTTAGGGATACCAAAAGAACACAGAATCTCAAAAGGGAAATGCCCATAAACCATTACATTGAAGCACAAATGACCTGTGAGCAACCCAGCCCATGTCCTGGTGCCCACAGCTTGCTCACTGGCTGATAAAAAACAAAAGCAACAAAACTGCAAGATAACCAGTAGGCATCTAGAGGAACTCCCTTAAGGGAGAATGGCCATTAAAAAGACTGTGATGACTAAGAAATGATCCAGCCTTATTATAATAGTAAGACCCACACTCCTGGGTGGAGATTTAAGAGGCTAATGAGACATGTCAGATGGGAGGTAGTATGATTAGAACATGTGAACAATGCTTAAGTGCAAGGAAAACTGGAATGGAATGAATGACGCGCCCCCCCCCCCGCCCCCGGCCAATTCTACCTCTAGTTCAGTCACAGACCAAGATGAAGTCACCCACTCCTCTGAGTTCTCCCATGCTCCCTGTCTAGAGTGTGCAGCTTCTATGTTCTAATAAATCCATGTCTGCTACTCATACGCGACCCAGCCTTAAATTCTTTTCTATGATATGACCAAGAACCAGCAATGCAAAGCAGCAGCCTTCTCCTTGGAACCACATACAGTAAGAGAAATGAATGAATTGAAGTTGTGAGTGTCAGTGTAGGTGAAGTCTAGTAACATGACACTGAGTGAAAACAGCAACCCCTAAGAGGAAACATCCAGCATGACATCCTTTCTTTTTATAAAAATTTAAAATAGACAATACTAAGAAACATATTATCCAGACTTATAAACATGTTATAAAATCTTTCAAAATATGGAATGGCATGTTAAACACAAACTCAAAGTAATGATTCTACAGAAGAGGAACACATTGAAAAACATAAGCTATTATCTATATACTAGTTCTTGGGATGGCTCATTTGTTGCACTATTAACAACATGTTAATATTAAATAATATGCATATATTAAACAAAAAAAAGGCTATCCAGTAACCAATTGATGACAGTGTGACATAAACCAAGAAGTATGATTAATTCAATTTCATGCACCTGAAACCGATTGAAAGATAAATCATCTACATTAGGGGAAAGCAAAGGTGAAAAGTAAACTTGCTCCATGAAAGAGTAGAATCCAGGCACAAGGGTCACACGCAGGTGCACTAGTGGTTCACACAGGAGATTCAGAACAAGTCAGAACAGACACAAAAGCTCTGGGCAAAGCACTAGGTTAAAACAAGACCACAAAGAATTAAGTGACAGATGTGTACAATCAGGTTGATGACCAAAAGAACAAAAAACCAAAAGTCAGGTTAAACCATGATCTGTAAATCTAAGGAATTATGTGTTGGGGCTGAGGGACAAAGAGGCTCATAAGCTGTATGTAGGTCCAGTATCAGAGATTTGTGACAAGACCATAATCTCCAA
This sequence comes from Callospermophilus lateralis, assembly GCF_048772815.1. Lineage (NCBI taxonomy): Eukaryota > Metazoa > Chordata > Mammalia > Rodentia > Sciuridae > Callospermophilus > Callospermophilus lateralis. The sequence goes on along the minus strand of NC_135319.1, from coordinate 47,638,708 downwards.
TCCAGGTCACCTTTCTAATTTAATAAAGTCTCATTAATTTGAACAAATCTAATTTGGAATGGCTGGAATAATCAGGCTGAAATGAAACTGATCTTTCAACTATAAAAAGAGTGTTTACTCAGCAAACTAATAGCGGGAGACACATCAGGTGGGGAATACTTAACCTATTTAGGAATATAGACTCGACATAAATATCTACATTCATTTGTTCTACAACAATCTGTATGTTAATTACAGATGATCTTTAGTCATTAAAAAGGTCCTCAACCTGGAGGTACTATAATAGGTGCCAGTATATATTACTAGGCATATTTCAAAGTAGTAAAACTAGGCTTTGAAAATGATCTTTTCAGTAATCTGTTGCTGCCCAAAGGAGGTAGGGAAGAAAAAATAATTTTGAATCCAGCCTTCAAAGTTTTGAGTTGGTATGGATCCCTGTTACAAAAGATTAAAAAGAAAAAATCAACAAAAGTGTATTAATCGGCATGCCTCTTGTATGCATGGAAGACAGCCAGTGAAAAAGCTTTGAGTTCAGCCTTACATTCCTTCTTCAAATGAAACGCAAAAAAGGGTGTTTGAGGAAGGGGGATAAGCAACGAAGAGGTCTGCAGGCAAGGTTGGGGTCAACTCGGGCAAGGTTTATTTTGAGCAGTTGAACTGGGGTCTTTAACATGGATAAATCTCCAGTGAGTTAGAGTCCTGTTTCTCTTTCTGGTACCCAGAGGAGACACCCTAGCAAATGGAGATTTCCTTTATAGATGTAAATTTCCTTTGCAAAAGTAACTTCTACTGTTTCCATAGCTTCTCCTGTGGCCACAGTCTCTCAAAATAATCCGTTTTAAATAACCCTTAAACTAAGGAGGCATGTATTAGGGTGGAACAGTCTGGTCTCCTACAGGGTGGATTGGATCATACTGGAACAGACCTTATACCCAAACCATGAGGAGAATCCCTTGTTTTCTGAAAGATGACACAAAAGAAAATTCATTGCAATCGTCCCCCTTTCCAAACAACACTTGAACTGGAAGGAGCCTCCATCTCCTGAGAGGCATTGTCCCTCCTCAACACCATCTACAGAGCAATTTAAAAGCCTGTCGCTTCTCCAGGACCCAACGTGATCTAAGAAAACTAGTCAGCTGCTTGTTTGTCTTAATAGCTGTGCGAATGATAACACTTGCACTTTTAGTGATGTGACAGGTCTCCTTGGGTTCCCTAGGTTTGTCTACTTCTCTGTGCTAAGGAAAATGAAGATGCTCATCGTGTTTTGGAAGTAGAGATATGGAAACAGAACCAGATGAGAAGGAAGTTCTCATCTGGTGCTTTATAAGAAATAGACAAACCAGGGCTGGGGCTGTAGCTCAGTGGCAGAGCACTTGCCTAGCATTCGTGAGGCACTGGGTTCTATCCTCAGCACCATATACAAATAAACAAATAAAGTAAAGGCATTCTGTCCCATTCTATCCATCTATCCAACTACAACTACAAAAAAAATTAAAAAAAAAGAAATAGACAAACCACAGCTTCACATGTATTGACAGACTGGAACATGAACTGCAAATGAATGAAAAGTTTCTGTCGACAGACTTAAAAACATGGCTACCAAATTAAAGTCACTTTATGCAGAATATTTAAGGCAACAGTGTGTGAGTGTAAGGAGGAAGGTGGCATGTAACAGGCATTTGTGGAAAAAGAAATTATGAAACAGGCTAAATAGTACAATGATGTGCAAAAACCATTTTTAAACTAAAATATGATTTGGTTGAAACAGGAATGATAAATGATATGGGTCTTGCAAGACCATTTGATTCAACTTCTGAGAACATCATTCAGGATTTTTCTTTTATAAATTTCAAACAGCTCTGTTACTATGGGGCTGGCAAAAAAAAAAAAAAATGGTTTTCCAGCCCTTTTAGCAAATGTACACTAGAGTGAGTTTAATTGCTCTGAAGTCTAATGTTCTCTGTCTTTGAAATGGTTCAGGAAGGAAGGCACAGAGCTTTTTCTAATTTGGCAGCAAAGGAATACTGCATGTTTATCTCTGCTTGCTTTTTGGAGGTGCGGATGAATACACCAAACTAAAGGGCACTAGAAAGATAAGTTTCCATGACATCCGCAATAATTCTTTTATATTGCCGACTGGCTATTCTGTATGTAGCATTCAGAGGCAAATATAAAAAAAAATGATGTAAAGCTAAAATTATTTCCTTGATAACACTTGTTTTAAACACCTCACCACTAAATAGCTAAAAGTCTCCAAAGTGAATGCATATACCATATAAAAGCCACAAGCATACTTACATAAATTCTTAAGATTAAAGTAATAACTTCTAGAAAAAGGTGGGAGAAAACACACTACAATAAATCTATTTGTAATGGTATTTGGGCTCTACCAACTGCTTTCATTGGTCTCCAGTGGCTTACATATAAAACAATACATTTGATGTATGATTTCAATTCCTTATGGAAAACTGTTCTACCTACAAGCAGCCTGTCAAAGAGAATGCCAAAAAAACTCTCTCTGCGTCCCAATATGAGGCAAGACTTTAAGATATAACTTAAGGTCACAATTTGTTCTTGCTTGGTCAGGTTTAAGACTATAATTGAGGAATGCCTGACCTGGGGGAGGCAAGTGAAGGGGGGGAGTTGGTTTATTTATAGTGAAATAGAACTAGGCGAGGTGTCAGAGCTTGAAGTTAAATGGCATTGTTTTGCAGGAGAGTGGCTCTACAGAGCAGGCAGAATCCAAGGACAGGCTCTCTGGAAGCTGCTGGGAACCTGTCTCCCACCTCCCAAAGCCCAGGGCATATGGCAGATGTCAGCCCCAGAAAACCACCCCTGATCCAGGAACCTATTTTCCTGGTATTGAGGGGGTACAGCCGGGGAGAGAAGTTGCTGCAGAATGAAAACAAATGCCACTCTAATTGGTCTGTAAATTGCAGCCCTTCATCATTAGAACATGGCTCTAATGATGCTCAGCCATCATTTTTTTTTTTTAATTCCAAGTTCAAGTTTTCCAGGTTTAAACAAGGAATTATAAAGTGAAAAATGTTGACAGTTGCAAAAGGGCAATATGCAGCTCCCATGGGCTATTCTTCTTGAAATTATAATCTTCCCCAAACATTCTCCTAACTTAGTTCTCACCACTCCCCCAGTTCTTCTTCCTGCTCCTAACTTTAGAACCACCGTCCCTAGGGATGTTCGCCAACCTCTCCCCATCACATCTCTTAAAGGAACACTCATTCTTTATAGGAGCCCAACAAATACTGCCTCAATTCAAAGCTCAGGTCTGTTGGCCATTGATACTGAATTTGTTTTTCAAAATAGTAGTTTTTAAATAAGCACATTTTACCAGTTTTGTCATTGCCGTCTTGGCCTTCTGTCATTTTTTTTAGGCATCTCACTGTGCATTTCTTTAAGGTGTGGACTCCATTTCACAGAGAAAGGGCCTAGCTAGAGTGCAACTCATTGCTTTTGACTCCCAGGAGGATCTTTCTTGTTTTTAATCCTCTTCAGGAAAGTGTGTATCAACACTCACAGAAAATTTGATCAAGCAAATAACATTCTGTCAGCAAATTCCATGTACCTTAAATTCCTCCCTGAAGCCCTTCCCTCCAAGTCTAACCTGCATGGACAATGGAAAAACCTTGCTTGCCCTCATCTTGGTGAATAATTGGAGGCTATCATTAAGCAACAGCTCAAATAAGATCAATTATTCAACAGTATTTACAGCCAAGGAATGAAGACATGGTCTAATGTGAAGCTCTCTTCCTTGGCTGAGCTCACTACAGCTGAGACAAGAATGGCTACTACGAAATAATTAAGTATCTGAGCATAATACATTAACTCTCAGAGGTTTAGCTTAAGGAGCAGCCAGTGTAGGATGAAAATGTCCAAGAAGACTTTACTGAAGACTTGGGAATTCAACAGGAACACCAAGAAGGATCAGTAGTATTTCAGTCAGCAGAGCAGTGGCGGATGGACCTCCCAGCAGGAGGCAACTGCAGGAACACAGGTGTGTGGACAGCTAGGGTTTGGACCAAGTTGCCCACGGAAGCACAGCGAAAAGGCATGTAGCTGTGCGGCTGCCGAGACAGCATTACTGAATGTAGCTTGATTTTGTCTCTTGGATCTTCTCCAAATTCCACAAAAGTCCTTTGAGTGACAGGTCATAAATGCTGTCTCTGGTTGGGGCCTACATATAAGTGTTCATGACACTAACCACCTGGGGATGCTGCCCTGGGCTCTCTGCAGCCTGATATGCTGCAGTCATCCCTATGGGTTCTACCAGCAAAAATTGGCAATATTTGACTTCTAAAACTTGTACAAAATAGATATAAATATAGATATAAAATTTTTCAGGACAAAAATGTTTATGATAGCCTCTATTTTATGCAAATAAATACCTTTATATTTTCTATATCTAATTTTTGGACAAGTTTTTGGTCAAATATTGTCATTTTTGCTTTACTTTTTAAATATGTGAAAAGAAGTACTCATTTATAAATAAAATATGTTTCTGAAAAATAAAGTACAAAAGCTTCCTCCTTGTGAACTCAAGACTCAATCATTTTTATAAAGAACTAAAAAAACTTAACACCAAAAAAACAAATAACCCAATCAACAAATGGGCTAAGGAACTGAACAGACACTTCAAAGAAGAAGAAATACAATTGATCCACAAATATATGAAAAAGTGTTCAACTTCTCTAGCAATTAGAGAAATGCACATCAAAACTACACTGATATTTCATCTTACTCCAGTCAGAACGGCAATCATCAAGAATATAGGCAATGATAAATGTTGGTGAACATATGGGAGGGGGAGGTTCACTCATACAGTGCTGGTAGGACTGCAAATTAGTACAACCACTATGGAAAGTAGTACAGACATTTCCTCAGAAAACTTGGAATAAAACCACCATTTGACACAGCTATCCTACTCCTTGGTCTATACCCAAATGACTTAAAATCAGCATACTATAGTGACGTAGCCATGTCAATGTTTATAGTCGCACAATTCATAATAGCTAAACTATGGAACCAACCTAGGTGTCCTTCAATAGATGAATGAATAAAGAAAATGTGATATATATATATTATTTTTTTTTTAATGGAATACTACTCAGCTTTAAAGAAGAATGAAATTATGGCATTTGCCAGTAAAGGGATGGAGTTGGAGAATCTCATGCTAAGCAAAATAAGCCAATCCCAAAAAACCAAAATCCAAATGCTTGCTCTATGTGGGTGCTAAATAATTCACAATAGTGGGTGGGGGCACTAGAGAAGAATAAAGGTACCTTAGATTAGGTAGAAGAAAATGAAGGGAGGGGATGGGAGGGGATGTGGGGATAGGAAGGATAGTAGAATGAAACAGACTTTATTGCTTTATGTATATATGTGATCACATGACCAATGTGATTCTACAACATGTACACTCAGAAAAATAAGAAATTATATCCCATCTATGTATGACATATCAAAGTGCACAAATGCATTTTACTGTCACGTATAGTTAAATAAATTTTAAAAGCCTCAATCATTTGTGCATACTATGTCATAGTTTATTCAAGATGCTCAATATTCCCTCTATATCAGCATTTGAACCAAGTAAGTCAAATGATATTGATGATATTGAGCCAGGCATTTTTTTAAAACACAAATTTGCAATATGAGATTTTCATGGGGAATTGTGTTTCCCTCTTAAGTGACAGTGTATTGGCAAGAAAAATCAACTTTCAGGCCAATGCACCAACTTGTGCAAAAAAAAAAAAACAGAAATAGCAAGGGGATTCTTCTCCCCAAGATGCCATTCATTTTAAAAAAAAATTTCTGACAAATGGTCCAACTCAGAGTTTCACATGATACAGTTTTGAAAAAAAAAAATTTCTAAGTTTCTTATGCCTGTGGAGTTAATTCATTGATTTCATGAACCACAAATACATTTTCCTAATATAAATGTAAATTTTAAATGTAAATTTTACATTTAAAACACTCCCCCTTTTCCTCCAAGAAGGTTCAGTTAAAAATCTCATTCAATTCATTAACAATGATTTATCAAGTAGCTACTACATGTCCTATGACTATGAGTTAAACTGTGTCCTTTCTAAAAGGGTTGAAGTCTTAGCACTTAGTATCTGTGAATGAGACCTTGTTTGAAAACAAGATTTTTGCAGATGATCGAGTAAAGATAAGGTTGTCAAGAGGGCCAAATCAAGTAGGACCATGTCCTTATTAAAAAAAAAATAATGGACACAGAATCAGACATACACAGAGAAAGAAGGTAAAATGAAGACACAGGGAAAATGCTGTCTCCAAGCCAAGGAATGCCCTGGCTACCAGGAGACAGGAATGAGTCAGGGTCTTCCTCCCAGCCCTCAGAAAGAACCAAGCCCAAAGACACCTTGATTTTAGACTTCTGGTCTCCACCACCAGGAGACAATAAATTTCTTCTGTTTAAGCCATCCAATTGGTGGGATTTTGCTATAGCAGTCCTAGGAAACACATTCAAATACCTTTTGAAGTTTTCAAGATGAAAGCCAGGGAGTGACTACCTACCAAGATGGAAGCCTTCAAGTGTTCTCAAAGCACAAACACACACACACACACACACACACACACACACACAAAATGTAAAAGCCCTTTCACAGTGGTGCATGAGGCCACCATCTGACTCTAAAATATAGTCCATCTCAAAGGGATTGATTACATGTCCCCATTTGCTTTAGTCACTTTGAAGCTCATCCATCTGTGTCAAACTGAATATGCCTATTCTTGATTCTATGATTTTACAATAACTTCTCTGTTGTTTATAATTTCAGGATTAGAAGAAGTCTACAAGGGCTTTCTCTTGCTCAGGACAGAGACATCTCTTGACTGGTCCCATCTGTGATAGTTCAGCAACACGGGAACACTTGCAGGAGCCAAGGATTCTTCAGTGGCCTCCTTTCGCGCTGATCCAAAACAGCCCCCGTGAATTTTTTTTAAAAAACACTTGATATGATTATTATTTGCCCGTCATTTATTTCATTCCTCAACACTTGAGCATAGCTAGAGTAACTCCTCATCCAACGAAATCAACAAAATCCACAGAAAAGCTTGGGAATCGGACCTCAAAATATTGCCAAATCCATTGAATTACTTTGCTATGAGTGTTGGAGCTACTTGTGTTCTGCCGTTTTACTTTTTTCCCTCCCATTTCATAATTCTCCTACCTAAAGTGACTTCTTTTTGGCATGATTTTAGCTCATAATTCTATTACTTGCCTTCAGAATCCCTTTAATATGTTCATTTTCATTCTTATTTATTATTTAACAATTTTTAAGTAGTGTTTCAAATTTTATTGGCGGAAACCCTATTACATTATAAAGTTGAAACTGTCTACCTTAATTCTTCTCCATCCCCTGACCAATTAGCAAGGAAGCTATTGGGCCTATCACTCAAATTATATAACTAGGTCACTTGACTTTATATTTGTCAGTACCCTCTCTTTCAAAGAAAGAAAAAAAAAATCAATAAATGGGATGCCTTTAATAGAGAGCAAATTAATAGAGATCAGTTCATAATAGAATTGCTATTTTCAGCAGTTATTGCCTAGAAATGATTGTTAGGTCACCACCTGGGTTTGTAGCTCTGAGTATCACCAGAGGGAGAGAAGACAGACATGGGATGAAAGCCCTTTGTGAGCTGAGATTTTGTGTTCCCACCTTAGGACTCAAAGTAAGGCCACAAGTAGGTTCACAAATTAGGAGCTAGTGTGATCACCACCCTTTCTTCTCAGTCTGAATAGGAATATTTGGGGTCATCCCAGTCTTGGGAGCATGGCTTTTAAAAATATATTTTTTTTTTCACTACTCAGACCCACCATCAACAGGTAAAATATCCCCAAGGCTTGAACTGGACAACTCCCCTGACATTTTCCCAGAAGCTGGATCATCTAGGCCAACCTTCTTCTCTCTCAGGGATGGTTCCAAACCCTGTGTCAAGTAGGGTCTACTCAAGCAAAGGATCAGCGACATGGGTGACTGCAGAACTTCGGAAGCCCTCTGCGACGGTGCTGTAATTAAAACCGCATGCAGAGTCTTGAGTCCTTCTAGAGGTAACAGCCAAAGGATTCTGACAAAACCAGGGCCTGTTGCAGGGACAGTGGGCTAGCCAGACAGTTCGGAGTCAACAGCCGTAGGCCTCCTCACCCACCTGGTCTCTGTGGGTCCCTAGGAGCCCTGCCTTGCTTCCTGCACCCCCTATTCTCATTTCCCGGCTCCAGTCCCCAACTTCAGTGCCAGGCTGTCCTATCTTTTGTTCTGGCGGAGATAAGATGTATAAATGATGAGTGGTTGACAAAGTGTACTCCAGTGCCGTAGGCAGCTCATCAATCATTTTCCACATGTCGACAGATAATTGATGCAAACCCTGCAGGCGAAGCTCCATCAGGTGAGAGGAGGGAAGAATTAAATCTGCTGTCAGGAGCTAGGCAGCTGATCTGTATTTAACATTCTTTTTAATTTAGCACTTGTTTGTTTAAAGCTGCATTTGCCGGTGGGGTCCTCCCTCCACTTCACACTTAAGGGAGTGGCCTGATGTTTGCTGACCCCGCCCCCATGGGGGTTCCCTGAATCCACGGGTGTCCTGGGCAAGGCTCTGGGGAAGGAGAGCAGACAAGACCACCCAGGTCTGCCAGGAAGGTGCAGGGAAACTTTCTTTCTGCCTAAGTGGAGCTTAACATCAAAGGCTCCTCTGTCAAGCAATTATCTGTCAACAGGTCAGGTTGGCAGGTGCCACCTGCATGCTAGGAAGAAACCACGTATTGCCTTCTTAAGGGGGAAAAGAAAGGCACACACAATTAAAATAATCCAACTTCATATTTCCTTTATGAAACGAGATTGGGTAACACGTTTAGCCTGATGGTGAAGAGGTTTTGATTTTTCCAATTCCTGTGCTTCCACCAAACAATTGCAAAGTGAAGTCAACCTTAGAAGATGCTAGTTAGTCAGTGAAATCTGAGAATCTTAATGAATGGTCAAGATGAATAAGTTTCACTCTCCAACTCCTCTCTCTCTCTCCCTCTCTCTCTCTCTCTCTCTCACACACACTCACACACACACACACACACACACACACACACACACACGTGCGCGCTCCCAAGTCTGCAGAAATGTTTGCTTTTTGTAGCTGGTGACTCGGGTATCCTGGTAACTGGAAAATTACCACATCTGCCACAGTCACCAATTTTTAAAAGAATGATAATATAAATCTATAAGATCCTTAACTCCAAAGTGACCCTGAACATCATCTTGCAGTGCCTTAGGGTCATTCATATGAATATGATGTAATAAAAAAATGTCCTGCTTGATAGAATACCAGATAAACCAGCTTTTATTGGATTTCATTTTCTACAAGGAAATGAGCTGACATCTAAGAAGACTCACTCCTAATAGCCAAGCATCAGTTCCCCAAAGTTGTCACTCTGCCATTTCAGCTCAAAAACAGGCATCTTTCAAAGCAGAGGTCTGCTCTGCCCTGGCTTCCTGCTTCTCTGGCTCAAAAACAACTCTTTTTGGGCAAAGTCTAGAAATGAGAACGACAGCCTGTGATATTCCAGCACCCTGGGCTGCCCCCAAAAGATCTCCCGACTCCAATTCTTCTATGTTTGCAAATTTAACCTTGAGCATGGTGGTGAAGATGTTTTGTTTTTTTCCACTTCCTGTGATTTACAGCACCTCACAGATGGAGGGTTTGTGGTGTGACAGGCATGGCTGGGGTAATCTTTTTCAGTTTTGCAGTGCTGGAGATCAAACCCAGGGTCCCAGGCATGCAGGCCAGTGCTGCATCACTGAGGTGCGCCCTCATACCTAGATGTTCTTAAACGTTTAAGGAAAATGAACAATCAACAGCCATATATGTTCACTTAATCTTCCAACAAATTTTTAGTGTGTACCTATTATGTGCTAGGTTCAAAGTACATGTTTATCATATGGATCTGTGATAGCTGACAAGTTCACAAATATGCTATGATATAAAATATCAAGTGCCCTGTCAACAGACAATTCAGAGAGAATGTGAATAGCTAATAAACAGAGTTTTGAAGTGTTCAATCTCACTGGAAATTAGAGCAATATAACAAGAATTAAAATGAAGTATTCTCTAAGTCTGTCAAAATAGCCAAGGTGGGGGGAAAATAATACTTAGGGTTACAAGGAGTGTGGAGAAATGGGTGCTGATACACGGACCACTGAGAATAAATGGCTTACTATTGCCTAAAAGGCAATTTGGCAACATGCATCAAAGACCTTAAATATTTCTAAGAATTTCTCCTAAAGTGATCATTAGAGATAGGTATAAGATTTAAACATAAAAATATTCACTGAAATTATCTTTATACCTACCACTGCCAATGGTATGTGACATGCACAGGAAGGGAGATCAAGGGTGTGGCATTCCAGGAGCGATCCATCTGGCTGGGAAGAATTAGGGACAAATTCTGGGGTGGGGGGGAGTGGCTTTACACAGTCCTAAAAAATGACAAGGATCATGACATGCTGATCAGAAGAATACACTACAAAAATGAATGTGTAGGAACAAAAAGGACACACAGATGGAAAGCAGAGAGCATTTGTGACAAGCAGGTGTCCAGCTTGGTGAAGCACCACACTTGTGAGCGGCAGTGGAAATTGCAGCTCCCTGACCCACTAAGCTGTCCCAGGTCGTGCTGGAATATAAACAGGCATTTTTGGTAGGCAAGGGGGTCACCCTAACTGCTTTTCTGCATAAAGAAAGGCATGATCAAAACTATGCTTAAAAGACTACTCCATTCGTACTGTATAAGACTGGCTAGACTAGGTGGAGACAGAAGATAGCTCGACGATTGTGATACTGTCACCCTAACTGTTGACCAAAAAACAATCCGCTGCCCATGAACACACAAGGGCTCTGTTTCATGGAAAAGCAGCCTTGGACCAGAGAATCGTTTAAGAGTCTGCTTATCAAAACACAGGTCAACAAATGATCAGTCTCCACTTACAAGTTATCAGAACCCCCCATCAATCCCTAATTAAAATTTTAAGATAACTAGGAACTCAAAGACATTTTAAATATGAGGAGGAACAGAAGAAAAAAAGGTGAGGTTCTGCAAAACAGCCCAAATGGGATCAATTGCTAGTAACATGATGGGTTAAAAGCATGCAGTAATTTATGAATATTTGTGGCTAAAGACATATATTTTAAAGTATTCTGGATACATGTAAGGGGAGACTGGTATGAAGGTGGTAACCCTCATGGAACCCAGAATCTTTTATATCTACTGACTTATATCAGTCGTTCACAGTTCTAAGAAGTGTCCTAAAAAAAGAATTTAAACAACCTCAGTGACTGTATTCAGCAATAATAACAGGACCTGGTGCAGTGGCCCATGTCTGTACTACCAGCAACTTGGCAGGCTAAGGCAGGAGGATCACAAATTCAAGAGTAGCCTCAGCAATTTGGCAAGGACCTAGGAAAGTTAGGGAGACCCTGACTCAAAAAATAAGAAGAGCTGGAGATATAGCTCAGTGGTAATGCACCCCTAAGGTTCAAGCTCCAGTACCAAGAAGAAAAAGAAATAATAGTAATGACATCTACATTTATCAAGTGTTTTCTACTTGTCAAGCACTGCTCAAAGTAGACTCTGACTCCCTTATAACCTGATGAGGCCAATACTATTATTATCCCATTTTATATATAAAGAAGCTGAAAACAAATTAGTTTACTGAGGGTAGAAAAACTAGTAAACAGAAGAGCCAGGGATCGAATCCCGGTAGTCCGGTTTGAGAACCCTTACTCTTAACTTTTACTTTAGACTACTTAACATTAAAACACTTCTTAAGTCATTTGAAATCACAGCAATGGAAGGGTGTGTGTATGCTGCATGCATACAGGTGTGGAAAATGGGGTAAGGTGAGAAACAGACCAAATGGTGAGAAGCAGAGGAAACCATGGGCTCTGCACTGGAAAGAGACCCACCTCCAGGAAAGGAAGACCAATAAACAAACCTGGTTTGGCAGAAAAGTAGGAGAATAATGGTTCTGGAGAATTCTCAGGTCCCGCTGTCACCCAGTTGTGTGCACGTCATCCAGGGAGAGGGGGGACAGAGCGGAGGGTCTTATGCCCATGCAGGCCTGCTGTGGAATTCCCCCAACCCATCTTAGTAGACCAACACCAGGTCGCTTAACTAATTGCAGCAAGAGCTGTGAATCATATTCTACCCTCTTGGCCAGTATCCTGGGCAGGAGGAGGAGAGTAATTTCTGGATGGGCCCGCAAAGGCCCTGGTGTACCCAGGAATGGAACTTCTAGGATGAAGAAGCACCAAAGGCAAAGTTTGGAGCCTGAGCAAAGAGAAGACTAGTCACCCCAGAGATGAATGACAGAAATGTGCAGCCCAGGGGTCATCTGTGAATTGGGTGTCACTGGTTTAGATGTTGGCTAGTGTGGTCATTTGGATGTGGTATGATCCCAGAGGTTCATGTGTTGGAAGTATGGTTCCCACTGTGGTGGTTTTGAGGTGGTAGAACCTGTAAGAGGTGGGGCCTAGAGGGAGATCTTTGGAAGTGTCCTTGGAAGAGATCAAGGTAATTCTGGTGGGATTCCAGTTAGCTGTCATGAGAGTAAGTTATAAAAACAAATATGATCCTGATCCCTGAATCTCTCTCTGGCTTCCTGACTCATCCTGTGATTGCTCTTTTCAGTGTGTTGCCATCTACCAAAAGGCCCTTACCAGAAGTCAAATAATTGGTATCCTTCAATCTTAAGACTTCCAGTCTCAAGAACTGGGAGCTTTATTTTCTTTTTAAAGTATCCAGGCTTAGGTGTTTTGTTAGAGCAACAGAAGACAGACTTATATAGTTAGGAAGTACAGAGAAATAATTCCTTAGAGTAACCCCTGGGAGAATACATGAAGGAATTGAAAGAGTAGAATGAAACAGGGTGGAAAAGATGCTGAGACGCACCATATTTAAAAATTATGTATTGACCAGATTCCTATTTGCAACAGAGTTTATTTACTTCCAACAAACTAATCTCCAACTAGATTCCACAACCCTCACAGATGTTAGAATATCATGGATGTTCCTCGGAACACAGACAGGAGGTCTCCTAGTAAACAAGTTTGCATCATATGAAGTATGTCATGCTTGATGCTTGCAATTCTTTAATGAGTGCCTCCCTGATGGGCTGTGGTCTAGACAAAGGAGAATCATGTCAACAACACAGAGCCTGTGGCCTCGTACTCAGGGTACGCCACCAACAGGAACAGTCCCAAGGCCACCCTACTGTCTTTGGACATCTTTGCAGATTTCAAGGATGGACTTCAAGGCAAGGCTTTTCCACCTGGGAACTGCAAACATCAGCCACCTCTATCATTAATGCCAAGTGATGGGCTTTACTTTGCGTTCTTTGTCACCTGGACTCTCACTGAGCTACCACCTCCTGTATATTCTCCGAATGGCAGCTTTTAAAGTTTGCTTTTAATTTCTGCAAGTGAGAGCTCTCTGTTGACAATCGAGCTGCGTAAACTGACGTCAGACGCCAGCTTCCCCACCCACCTCACAGCCACCTCCAACGTTCTTGACTTGGAGAGTGCTGACAGAACGTCAGCCTCCCTCTCTTTATTGTCCCCGTCCACACCAACCATGCAGTGTGTTTTCCATCTGTGCTGCTGGAGCGGGCAGAACACAGCCCTATGGCAGGAATGCAGCCCTGAGAGCCTAGAAACCCCCCACCCCCTTTCCTCTGCATACACCTCCAGGAAAATGTCTGCTTTTCCTGTTACCCTCCAGAACCAGAGCACAACAGCAAAAGAAAAAGCATGCCGACAAGTTACTGGAGAATTACTTTCTTTGCCAATTTTCTTCTTTCTCCTCCCAACACAACTACCAGACTTAGGTTTTATGGGCAAGTATTAGCGCAGATGCATTTTATACACTGTGACTTGAGCGGCTATTTTTTTTTAAGTTGGGCAAAATGCTACACTTGCACTTCAAGACTTTAATTTAAATCATGTGAGTCAAATTAATTTGATGATCTTTTGAGGAGAAAGGACGCCTTTTCTTTTCAGTGTGGGTCTGTGGAATGGAGCTTGGCATGGACAATTTCGTACAAACTACTCTCATTATATACCTTTTAAAATGTTCTGTTTTACTTTCTTGCAAGGGGGAATAGAACTTAGAAACACTTGCAAGGCAATCTGGGTACAGATGCCTAGAATTTTATGATTATTTTTTTCCTCCCAAGCTTTTATGGCTGCCTTGTCCACACTTAATCGATTGTGTGTGCGTGCATGTGTGGTTTTAAACTAAACCTCCTTGAGTCTTTCCAAAACATTCACCTTAGTTTTCATGGGAAAGAAAGTTCTCTGCAGTCTCACATTTCAATGATTGTATAACATTTTAATTAAACTACCTTAGTGCAATATAAACACAACCCATGTTCAATAGATGTGGGCACAAACTCCACCAACTCAGTAAACAGAGCTCACCTGGTGGTAGGAGTGCCCAGCTGTGCACATGCACAGAGATGTGCCTGCCTCTGTTTCACAGAAAGATGGCAGGTGTTGGTGAATGCACCAAATTGGAAAAGAGGATTTCTACTATGTGTGTGCACATGTGTGTGTGCATGCAAACACATGTGTGTGTATATATCATGTGTATACACACACATGTATATACAGGTTAAGCTTTCCTAATCTAAAAGTCCAAAATCTGAGATGCTTCAATTTTTTTTTTTTTTTTTTTAAGGGCCAACACGATGCTGCAAGTGGAAAATTCCACAGAGGGAACTCTGTATCAAACATAATTATTAGGAACATTATGTGTGTATAAGAAACATAAATGAATTTCAGGTTTAGATTCAGGTCCACACCCCAAAGCATCTCATTATGTATATGCAAATATACCAAAATCTGAAATACTTTGGTCCTTATTCAACCTGCCCTCATATTTTTTTTTTTGAGATAGTTTGCATTTTATAAAACAAGGTGAAGTATTTATTAAGATCATCTGGTAACAGCAACATGAAAACAAAAACACCTTGTTTTTAACTTGCTGTGTACTTGCCACAGTGATTGGGTAGGTACACAGCATCACACAGCATCCCCATGTCCCCCTCAATGAATGCCAGAGTTCACAATGTCTGTATAGTGAGTATCCACTTGGCACATCTTACGTGAGCAAACTGATTTTGTATCCACGTACTAGGCTTTATGAATGGGTGACCTAAAAAGTCACAATCTGCTCCTCAGGCTCAATTTTATGAAAGCATTCAATCAGGAGTCCAGTCTGAGGAAGATCCAACCTTCAGCACAATCTAGGTAAGGATGATTTTTGGTTAATTTTTGATTTCACGGTATCAGGAAGAATGCTGGGAGCCTTTTGCTCAAGATCAAGTTTTTCTCATTCCATGCAGAGAGCCTGTCATAACCACGCTTGTGTGGTTCGCATACAACTCCATAATTCTTCTCACAGCTAAATGGCTAAGAAAGCTTCAGCTGAAAGCAACCTTTCCAGTAGGCAGGGCGGCAGTAGGGGGGCCCCTTGCATGAGAGAAACAAAAAGAATCTAATGCATCACAAGATGGAAAGACAATAGTGAGGGGGCAGAAGTAGAGATAAGAAAGAGGAGGCAGGTACAGAGGGCAGGAAGGTAATGAACAGAGGTGAAACAACTGGCAGGTACAGCCAGTTCCATCGTGAACATCCTCAGTATCCCTGAGGCTGGACACAGCATGATGCTTTTCCCACAAAGCTCCATCTCATCTGTGATTCTGGATATCCCCACCCCCCATCAACCTGCATGTGTGGGATGTGATTGTCGAAGCCCAGGGCAAGGTCTTAACACCCCTCTGTTGTACTTCATGGAATCCCACAGTTCCCTGAGGCACATGGAAAAGGGAGTCAGCTTCTCAGAATACGAGATTATTCCCCTCACCAGAAAACAGAACATCTCCTTGGGATTTTATATTGGTTCCCTCAAGCAATGGCAAGGGAAAGAATTTTTGACAAGAACAGGGTAAGAAAATCATTTGGGGATTATACCCTGAGTGTAAAGAAATGTCCTCTTCATAGAAACTAGGAGGTCACCATGGTCTTTGGAGCTACTCTACTTTGGAGTGACTTGAAGCTCTGACCCTTTGGTTTGATGCAGTCATGATGTGGGGCATGATCACAACCCAAGATCACTGGCAGCCGTCACAGCCTTCTCCCTAGGGAGAAAGACAGGCTGGTTGCGACCACTGCGCCCATCTTCACTTTGCTTTGGTTTCCTGGCTGGACAGATGGTTGCCATTTTTACTCAAGGCACCCAGGAAGCCACTAATAGCTTCATATTTTTTGTTAAAGAATCTTTCATCACTTCAGGTGTGATACAATGAGAAAGAAAATAGATATTAAAATCTAATTAGTACATATAACTTCCAAATTATATAGTCTTTAAACAAGGCAAGCTGTCCTCATAAACACTTTTTTATCAGCACTTAACTGAACGAGAGGCAGCCTCATTACAAAGTGCTGTGATAAAAAGAGGGATCTCTGAAGACTGAAAATTGTCCTGGTCCTCTCTATACACAATGCCAGCCAAACACAAAGACATACCTGCCTAAGCTTCCCCTCAGCCCACCCCCTCACCCTCCGCTCTAGCCCAAGAAAAGTGTTAAAAGTATTTGCTGCTATTTCTATCACAGTCAACTGAAGTGAGTAAAATCAATTAGGTGTTTGTAGAGGGAGCAAGAAGAGACATTTTTTTAAAAAATATAAATCAGAAAAAGAACTCAGATTTTTAATTCTTCTTGAATTCAAAGCTTCTCGAAGTTCCTGATTGAAAGATATTTCATGGAATTATCTTCTTAGCCGAGCAGAAATGTCATTAGAAACATGGACACCGCTCACTTTTCTACTGAGGATGTGGACCCAATCTCTGCTCTTGTAATAGAAAGGAAAGAGACTGGGCAGCCCCCAGCTGCTGTTTACACGCTACCCACAAGCGATTATCCACAGATGGTTGGTGAGCTTATTTAAGGAGCAGGCTGACAATGCATGGAAGTTCATTTTCCAGATGAGAAGTGTGTCCTTCTCAGAGTCTCTGGGAGCAGTCCACAGCTGGAAAGAATCTACACTGCTCAGGCATGCTGGTGCCAACCCAACCTGCATTTCTTCTGGGCCAAAGGGGCTGGGTTCAGGACTCCCACAGGGGCCAGAGTCCCCAGGGTTTAGCCTCGTTTAAATACTACTGAATTTTGCCAGCAAGACCAAGATTCCTTTCATCAAGGGCAAATAGCTTGCCAGAGACATTTTTGATACGAACTTACCAAAATATAGCATTAGCTGTCTCCCCGACACATTACTGCACTGTTTGTTCAATAGCGGTGACATTTAAACAGCAGTAAGTGTGGAGTAGAGAGGCAGCCGGAGAAAAGGTGTGAGTTTCATGTGGGCTGGCAGCATCCGTTTCAGCCATGATACACTTGGCAAAGATTGTTAGCAGAACATCACCAGGGAGGGTGCGGGAGTGAGGGAGGGAGGCCTAGCAGATGCTTCTGGGTCACCCTGAGGAAAAGATACCAAGGAAAGAGAGCCAAACCCCAGCCCCATCCACCTGGGCCACTGTGCTCTAGATTTGGACTTTTAAGGGATTTGGGGGCACTTAGTACCTGATCCTGAGATCATAGTAGACATGGCAGGGCATGGTTGGGACCAGACATGGTGGAAGAAGTAGCAGAGGAAAAGAAGAAAGCAAGCAGGAAATGAAGAATTGAGGCCAGAGGAAGCAAGGAAATGGAAAGGTTAAAAAGATGTCCAGGGGTGGGTGGCAAGTTAAAGGACTCTCATCTCTAAGGTATTTTTAATATATAAGAAAAAGAGAGCTGGCTCATCTCTCATTTATTCCATCCATCTATCCTACCATCTGCCTAACAGGAAAATTAATTCTGCAAATCCTTACTGGATTCTCTATATGGCACAGGGCTTGAAGTGTGCAGGAAGATGGCAAGTTTTCAGGACACTTTTTATCCCATGGAGGTGATGGAAAAATTGAAACAACCAATTAGACTATGAGACAAGACTAGAGGCACTGCCACCTGCCTAGGCCAGGATCCTGCACCTTAATAACACCAGCTTCTTAGACACACCATAGAATGCTGCCCCTCTCACCCACCTTTCAGTGCAAGCATTCATTTCAGAAATTCAGAAAAGCTAGGGCTGTCCTAACCTGCCTGTCTGTTCTAGGCATGGAACACACTGAATGTACATCAGTAACAATAACATCAATGGCTAATACCTGCTAGACCACTCATCAGGTACTTTTCTAAGTGCTACACATTAGCCCTCCTTAGGTTGGGATCACTATCATCTCCAAAGTCACAGGACAAGTGGAATTCAAGCTCACACACTATGGACCCTGAGGCTGAGTGTGTTACCACCTCACCCCACTGCCTCCCCAGAGAACAGAACGGAGGACACAGCTTTATGCTGGGATGTACTAAACAACATGAGAGGACAGTCTGACAGTATGAGTAGGCAATAATTTTCTGGAAAACTCAATAATCACAGAGTATCCTCTATCCCAGGATCTGGGCATTCTTTGGATAGTCCTGCATAATTCGGGAGACAAAAGAGGGGAAGCTTTTATTCCTGCCTTGAAGAAAACTGGAGTTAAGGAGAAAAAACCTTGTCTCCATGAACCATGAGGATAAAAATGATCTTAAAGTTTTGAATCAGCTTTACAACCTTGAGGTTGAGATGTGCTTAATGTGGCTTAGAGCAGAATCCAAAAAAGACAGTCCTGACAAAAAATAAATTTAAAAAAACACAGCATTCATGTTACAGTTCAACTGCATCCATTCCTCATTTTGTGAGAGAACAAGAAAATGACCAGCTCCCAGGAGGGGGCTGGCTTTACAGTATAGGAAAAATTTTGTATTTACTAAAACAAATTAATGACAGCAACAGTAATATAGCACTAGGTACAAGTTTATTCTAAGCAGTTTCATGTACAAACTCTAATCTCTGAGCTAGGGACAATATTTTTACTTTATAAAACATGATACACAGAAACAAAGAAATTAAATAAATTGCCTAATGGCATACAATGGCCAAGTGTCAGGTACAGGATTTGAACCCCGACTGCCTGGTTCCAGAGTCTGAAAAGACCCTGTGGACAGGCAGGAGGAAGAAGACACTTGAAGGTACTGATGGAGTAGAAAGGACTGGCGGCACCAAGTGAGCTTGGATGCAGCCCAAGCAGGAGACAATCTGCCACAGCAGATGCTGGAGCATCTGATTCTGAGACGCAAGATGATCAGGTGTCCCTGGGCCCCCTGGGACGCTGCTCGTCAGTACTCACACTCCCTTCAAGATACCAGAGATTAGCAATGATGCACTTGGCTATTCCCTCTGCCCAGAATTCTCATCCCTTTATTCAAATAATTTTATGTCCTAGGACCTGGCATCAGATGTCACCTTCTCAAATAGGCCACCTCTGATCACCCTGCATGAACCAGCATGACCTCCTGCACACCAAGTCCATACCACCCTTTCTGAAACACTTTTATTTATATGATTATCATGTCTCTCTTACCTCCTCCAACCAGAAGGTAAGCTCCTTGGGCCGGAGCTCAGTCTCTGCTCATGGCTGAAACTCTGCTGCCTGGAACAGTATCTGGCACATGAGGTCTCTCTAAATATTTGTTGAATGAGGGGATGTAGGGTCCTCCATGGAAACCAGAATGGGATTCAGAGGACAAAAGAGGAGAGAAATAATTGCTCCTGTTGAGAAGCTCCTAAAATAATATAAAAGATACTGATTCCCATTATTAAGGAGTTCTTAGTCCAAAATTAAAAAAAAAAAAAAAAAAAAAAAAAAAAAAAAAAAAAAAACCTTCTAAATTCCACATAGAGAAGAGCTAAATCTAAGACCTGGGCCCCATGGTTGAGGTTCACCACAATGGGGAGAGTAGGAATGATTCCTCGAAAGGGAAGAAAGGCAAAAAGAACTTCTGTGAGGTAGAATGAAGCCAGGGGAGAAGTTTCTTATTCTTTTATGATAACCCACTGGGGAGTCAGGAGAGTAGAAACATGGACCAAGACACAGTCCTAACAGAGAAACCAAGGCAAGGCTCTGTCCCTGTCTGACCTGCAGCAAACAGATTCCAGGCAGTTGTATATCTACTGTTTTCTGGCCTCAGCCTTTTGGAAGCCCAATTCACTTTCCTCAAGTTTCTTATTCAGTTTCCCATGATGATACCTCAAGCTCGCAGAGGTGGGCTGGAAATCCTGAGCACCACTTCTGCCAGATAATTGCCTCGTTAGTTAGGGCACCTCATTAATCGTACCATTATCCAGGCTAATTAGAGGGCTCCTTCTCTCCTTCCTCTTTCTTTCCACCCGTCCCTGTTCTCTCCTGTTGCCTTCTTTGTCATATCTCCTCCTATTTCTAGTTTCTCCCAGCCATGTTCCTTCATGTGAGCTGGCAAGTGGAGATCCCACGTATGGGTGAAGTAAGGGACATGACATGAAAATCTCCATACCACCTAAGGTCTAAGACAAAGAAAGAACAGTTGGCAAGCAATATATTGTGTTTTTATTGACCTATCTAGCTCCACAGTCGACCCCTCACCCTGCACTTCATGTAAAGACTTTGGTCTCCATTTAAGTCCTTGGTATGTAGGGACTCAAAATAATCCTGCTCTACTGCCATCTACAAGGAACAGCAGGTACTGTTTTATCTCTGTATTGTAGAAAAGCATTTCCTCTCTCACCATCCTTTTAAAACATTTTCCATTGTTCTGCATAGGTCCTATTTTGTATCTTTTTCCTGATAAGCGACCTCAAATCATCCATGGAACAAGGTAGTGTACAAATTTAAAAATCAACAGTACATATAGACATGTTACCAATGTGTACCCAGAAATTAATGAAGGTGTAGTAGAGTTAAACCCAGCCGAGGGGAGAGAATATGTAATTAAGTTGGGGGAGCATGCTATAGGAGAACAGCTTTTAAAAAGTTAGGAATCCAGCATCTGGGGACATAGAAGTTGAAAGGATCCAAGTGATAAATAAAGGACCCAAACAAATGGGGATCTTATCCACTCCCTGCCCCAGAACTGGCAGAGTTCCCTTTTACACTTGCACGAGGTCACATAAGATGTAGCATTTCACAATGGTGAGAGTCAACCCCAAAACCTCTGTCTTCATAGGTGGTTCATGATTAAACTGTAAATGGACTTCAATTGAGATGAATATACATATGCCAAAGCCATGATGGATCATTATAAATAACCCACTGGGATGTGCATTTGGGAGAAAGCCCAGAACCTCAGAAATGAAAAGAATTACAAGGTTCCAGAGCACTGCTTTCCTGGAGATCCCCTGGGAAGATATGGTTCCACAGGGGTAGGAAAACAGTCTCTGAACCTGCAGAGAGGCCATCCTCCGATGGAAGCAGGAACACAACCATCCTTTACCCAGACAGCAAGAACAATAGCTCCCTCTGAGATTTGCATGGCCAATTCAGGGGGGAGAAATGGAGGGCCACAGGACAGGCAGAAAATCCAGTTTGTGCCTTTCCTTCCTGACCCTGCATAACTTGGGAACTTGACATACTGTATGGACCAAAAATAATAATAATAAAAGCCCTTAGAGTTTCAGGGAGAGATTGTTAGTCATTTTCCACGAGGCCTCTTCATTGGTGACTTATTCCATATGCCTTGCTGCCCACAGACCCCAGCCTCGGCAGCAGAAGCAATCTATGCTGCCCTGCCATTTAAACGCGAGGAGCCCCGGCTCTATTGAAGCTTGTCATCTTGCCTATTAGCTTGATGTCTTTATTCACAGACCATCTGTACCACGGAGAGATACAGAGGCAGCTAATGTCAATATGAACAAATGCCTCCTCTTTTACAAGAAATGTCAAACACAGGACAGGCTAAGAATGACCCCAGGAATACCAACAGATGTTCACTACAAGCCTCTCAAAAATCAATCCTTTCTACAGGGACTAATTAAGATGAAATAAGGAGCAAAAGTAAAGAAATTTGTGTCATATTATCAGGAACTTCATCCTCACTTTCCAAGCTCATTATGGGCAGATTGGCCTGTGCCCTTTGAAAAAATGCTAAAAGAGGGGATGCAGCTACCAGGGCACCAGGGGGACCTTCATTCGCCTCCAGTTCCAAACTGCAAAAAGAAAAATCACTGCTCGGGAGAAAAAATAAAATAAAGTGTACTTACCCAGGCTGCTTTTACTGGACTAGTTTCTTTAAACAACCACACACAGAACAAATCCATTTTCAGAAAGTTTCAAAAAAATTATAACAGAATAGGAAAGATATGATGTTTTTCAATTTAAAGAAAATAAGAGGGTTTGGCATCTCGGTCTCAGGAGTCCAGGCTAAAGGGGCCGCAGAATGGTCACCTCCTGCAGGGTAAGTGAATGCCTCCTGCTTTCTAAATTTTTCTTATGTTTTCATTCTTTGGAAAAGGGCAGAATCTGATATATCTGTTAGCCTCAAATGAACATAGGCTTGCATTTCCTGAATTTTAAATACAGCTCTTCTCCGACTTTAAAAGAAATATCTACCATCCAGAACATTTGCTGTTCCTGATTAAACCGTTTGTCACATACTCTTGATGGGTAAAAACATGAGCATGCTACATTCTGATATGGTAGTTCTCAAACATTTCTTCATCCCAGTATGAATTATTGAATGGAGTCCGACCCATTCCCAAGGGTCCCCTTAAGTGAGATGTGATTCTCCCCAAGGTGACTGAACCCACCCTTCCTCCCTGCTGAAGTCATTATGGAGGAAGGCAGGCCATGTGACTCTGCTCTAATTTACATAAATGAGTTTCACCACAAACTTCAGCATTTTATCATCATCAGCCACCATTTTCTCATGGCCCCTCTCATAAAATAAGTTCCAAACTTTAACAGTGTTAAAGACACCAAAATACCATTATGGTTTACCAACCACAAAGCCTGGAGTCACTTCCACAGCACCAGGGCCCCATCATGGAGTCTCCACCATGAAAGAGTCCACATAGAGGGAGGGATCAACATCTTGGAAAAGATGGATTGGTGGTAGGTTATGAAAATGTGGGGCATGCCAACCTATACAGCAACATGAGACAGGCGCACAGATTTCTTGGTCCACCAAGGCCACTAACTCTGGACTGAAACACATCATTACCCTACTGCCAACACTGGGCCACAAGAGAAGTTCTGAGAATGTGCTGCATAGGTTTGCTCAAATTTCTCTACCAGACCATAGAACTGTTGATTGGATGGTTCTTTTTGACTGTAGAAGAGGCTCAATCTCTTCTGGGTTGTATTTTGTACAACTGCCTCAAAGAACACAGAACTAGTTTTTAAGTAACTGCTCTTAGAGCCTCTGGGTCACACTCTGTTTGACTTGGTAAGGCTGCATAATGCTCAGGTGAAAACATGGCAGAAATCAAACACTGAAACCCTGAAGCTAATAAACACTGATGCATCCATAACTGATTCTCCAAAAGCTAGGCTGCAGAAGCACAGCCTGGGAGAAGCCATCTCCAGGAGGCCCTATCAGTTAGTGCTCTATAATGATGCTCTGAGGATTCTAATCACTCTGGGAGAGTTTTAGTGTCCTTTTTACCTTCACATAGATAGAGCTCCTGTGGCAGTTGTCCCACAATAGGAAAAGTTGCCCAAGGGAAACTCACATCACAATCCTACATAGTCAAGCATTTTTGAGAAACTGAAGTATTAACATGACTTGATTGTATCTCTTATCTCCTTTTTACTCTTTTTTTTTTTTTTTTTGATCATTGCACCGAATGTGGCTTTACTATTAAGTTCCATCACAATTCACTGAAGCATGTCTGTTGTTTTCATGGACAAAACTATGCTGCAAGACGGTCTTCTTCCAACCTAGCACAGATTTCCAATTTGTAAATTCCTGCTCCACAGAGCAAGAAGATAGAAGCAGCTGGTTGCTTACCAGTCCCAGGGCTAACTTAATTACTATTAGTACCATGCAAACACAAGAACAAGAGTTATGTGATAGATGGGGCTAACAGAGGAAACCTGGGAGCTCAAGAGTCTCCAGAAAAACAATGCTTGAAGATGAAAGTTCAGAGCCCATTAGAACTTTGGAATGACTCTTGAATGTGGGTAATGGACACATAGGACAAATGTAGGAGGTAAGAAGTCAGACTTGCCAGATGAGACTCAGCACAATCCACTTTCCCTTTAAAGTCAAAGTGGCCACTTTGACAAGAACCTTGTCAATCCGAATGGTGCCATAAGATCAGGGTCTTTGGAGCTGGGGCTGTGGCTCAGTGGTAGAGTGCTTGCCTCGTATGTGTGAGGCACTGGGTTTGATACTCAGCGTCACATATAAATAAATGAATAAAGGTCCATCAACAACTAAAAATATATTTAAAATATATAAAAAAATATATTTAAAAATATATTTTAAAAAAAAAGATCAAGTTCTTCTCACAAACATGACATCTGTGAAGACTGCTTATTCAAGGGAACTCAGTGAGACTAGATTCTTCTCAAAGTGCTTCCAGGAAGCAAGAAAGAGGAACTATGGTAAGAGTCTTGCAGGGAACCCCACATCTAATAAAGAGGTCTGAACCTTTACATCAAAAGATTCATCCAGAGTTTGTTATATGAAAATGGGAAGCCTGGGGTTCTGGTCTTGCTTGACCTTTAGCAGGTAAGTCATTTTACTTTCTCTGGGCCTCAGTTTTCTTACCAGTACTCTGAGTTACCTAATTAGAGATTTCTACATTTCACACTAGATCTGAAACATTTTAAATTCTTTGAATCCAAGTTATTTATTTTCTTTTTGTTTCCCCCTGCAGTGCTAGAGATGGAACCCAGGACCTCATGCATACCGAGCATGTGTTGTACCTCTGAGCTGCTCCCCCAGCCCCATACTATCATTTCTACATAGAGCATTCAAGATAGTTTAGAGGTTTTGGTCCCATAAAGCAGCGGATTGAAATGTCAGCTCTCCCTCCCTGATGTGCACTTCATCCCCTAGCAGAGCAAGCGCTGTTCTTGTGTATCTACAGGAACACCCACGCTTACACAGGCACAGGTGTGGTTGTCCCACCTTACTCCACAGGACCCACAGTGGCCTCGCCCCGTCCCATCTCAGAACATAAACTGTGAGTGATAACTTGGCGTGTTGCATCGAGCTTTCTGCAAGTCCAAGCTGGCAGTCCTTGATGCATTGAGGACCTGGGAAACATCTGCAGTTTTGTGATTCTTCCTCGTTTCCATTCCCACGATGCTCCCTGTGACTGCTTGGATCAGAGAAAGGTCGCCAGCTCCATCTGGCCACCCTGCCCCCCTCCATTCTCTCCCTCACCACTCTCATCCCCCCTAAGGAGTTTCTGCCCATTTTGTCACTTCCACCTGTTCTGACAGGTTCCCCTGCCTGACCCCAAGATAGCCCTTGGGGACATTAATCATATAACAGCCGGAGCCGTGAAAGAAACAAGGGTTTGGCTGGATACTGTTACCGTCTCTGTCACCTACTAATCATGTCCTATGACACAGAAGGGCTTAATCAGATGGTCTGCTCTCTCATTAATCATCCTGGGCTCACTCAAACTTCACAGAGAGATTAAAGTTTAGCTTTGCTGGCTTCCCGTGCCTCCTCCTGTCTCACCCTTTTCTATAGCAGCGTCACCAGGGAAGGTCTCAAGTTCCTTTTGCTTTGCCAACTGGCGGGGCACTGAAATGTCGGTGCCTACGAACACCATGGTGCCCAGGAAGAGGAGGAGGATCCTGCTTCTTTTCTCCTCTCCCCTCTCCACCACAACAACCCACACACAATTCAGAGAGACGACAATCACAACCACAGTTGATGGGAAGACTGAAAATCCCAGACCTATGCCTAGTCTGGGGAGTCGAACAAAGATTTAAATACAGGAAAAAATACAAGTCAGGCCTGGGACTGGGGAAGGTGGGGTGTTTGTTTCTTCTACTGCTCCAAGAACCAATGAGTGCACTTTTTTGTGTTTAAACAACATCAAGGAGAATTTTTTTAAAAAAAGATTTTTTAAAAATGATTCATTAAAATAGGTGTTTGTGGCCCTGTTGGCAGGAAGCAGCTGTGTAACAGAGAGGGCTCCGGCTCTGAGAATGGCAGCCCAAGATCATCCTCTCTCACCACTCCGCTGAAATGATAGCCTCAAGCAAGTCAAAAATAGCCTGAATCCTTTACAGAATTCTTTCCAGACCAAAATAAAAATGGCAGAAAGGACCCTCCAAAAATACCCAGTATGGAGAGCCAGGGTGTATTTCAGCTCAGCTGATTCATTCTGACTCTGCTTGCAATTCTCTGCCCTTCAAAGGAGAAGAGCAAGTCTTGGCAGAGGCCTTCAGCCAAGGGCCTTTCCCCCAGTATTGGTTTTGTACTTGCTCCGTGTGCTGTTGACTTTTGCAGCTCTGTACGATTATGGGAAACAAGGATAATATTTGCCCTCAGAGCCAGGAAAGAACAAATATTTTATCAACATCTAAATCATCTTTCATCTAGCAGGGGAGGAGGCGCTGAATGCCCAGCTGCACACACGTAAGCTGATGAGGGGCAGGAGAGGGGCTGCTTGGGGAATCTTCTACCTGTGTAAACTTGACCTATCAATACCGGGACCACATCCACTGCAAACGGCTTCCTCTGTGAAATCCAGAATATGTCTGCCCTTCCAGGTGCCTCCCACATCCCTACCACTATCCCCTCAGCCCAGAATAACTGCCAAAGTTCTACCATGGTGCCTTTCTCATTTCCAAAGGTACAAGTCAGGCCTGGGACTTGGGAAGGTGGGGTGTTTTCTGTGGATATTCGGGGGGGAAATGAGGGCTTGCCCTGTTGTTATGTTTGTTTCCATTCACGGATCCTCTACCACTAGCCCAGAAATGACAGTAGGTGGAAACACTATCTTTCATTACACAAAGTATAAATAGTGTAATCTATCAGCGCCGTCAATCACAATGATTGATTACAGGCTGTCATAGAGAAGAGTGACATATTAGAAAAGTTTTGTTAACAATGCCTATTGCTAGTCAGCCTGCCACAGAGGTTGGTGATTAATGTGTTGTCAGCCTGTAATCCCACACCCTTGGCTAATGAGGCAGGAATTTATCATCTTTACAGAGTGGCAGATGTCAGGGAGAAAGGAATCCAAGTGCTGGAAACAATATACTTTTTCTTACTAGGCCTGACAAGTCTGACAGGCCGAAAAAAACCACAAAGCAGCTTTGTATAAGCACCAACTTAAAACGAGGAACTTTTCATTTGGCATCTTCGCTTTAAATAGTGCTGAAAACCAGCCTCTATCCCTTTGGAGGGAAAAAAAAAAAAAAAGGACAGAGAGAGGAGGGCACAATGCTGAGCTCTGTGAACTCTGCACCTCATTTTGACAGCCGGAGACCCCGAGAAAAGGTTACTGTGGCAAGCAGACAGCTTTCTTTGGAAGAGAAGCCCACAGGAACTTTTCACTTTTACCTGTGAACTTGTGACTGGGAGAAAACATGGCATTCAAGGGGGCTGGGGATAGCCGCTTCCCCTGCCACTGCCTCAGGCTGGTGTTTACCTGCAGACAGGGACTGATTTCTAGAAATACTACCCTTAATATTGGGGATGAGAAATGGGGAGAGTGAGAGAGAGGGAGGGGGCTTCCCACGGGTCAAGAAAGAGCAACACAGAAGGGAGGGAGGGCCCTAGAAAATGACTTTCACCAAAGCACTGCTTATTTTAAGCCACATTCAAGTAGATTCTCATTGTCTCTCTTTCCAACCGTCTCTTTGATTTTTCATAGTGGACAAGGACCAAAATCTCTCCAAGCCTAAGAAAATTCAAGCCCAGACAAGGAGAAGGCTCCAGAGGCCCCGTTAAGAGCTGCTTGTCCCTGGGCACCCCCTCCCCTCAGCTGCAGTTCCCATCCTTCCCATAATTCTAACAACAGAGAAGACCCTTGGGGGTGAATCTGGCATCTTCTGAGACACTAGAAGATGACTGTGAATATTTCAACTTGACCTAGGCTGTCCATTCGGTTCCAAAGAACTCAAGCACTCCACACCACAGGAGACACTCAACTTTTCCTAAGAACTATCAGAGAAACTGCCAACTAGAAGATTCAGACTCTTTTTTCACTACCCATGCATTCTGCCTATACTCCAGTTAGCAAGAGAAAGTCAAAGGGGGGAAGGCTTCCCTTAAGGAGGTTAAGTCCTCTGGTTTGGAAACTTCTCCGTACCAGCACCCTGCCAAGATGGTAATGTGTTGCTTATTCTCATGTCAGTTTCCAAGGATGGGGGCAAATCTTAAGTGGCAACATTCTGACAGATGTAATCCTTTTTCAAACACATACCTCCGCTAATGTAGACAAATGCAATGCAAAAAAAAAAAAAAAAAAAAAGGAAACAGCAACCAGAGGAGAAAAACTCTGCCTTCTGTCAACAGCACCCTCAGGCAAGAACACACAGCAAAGCATTAAGTAATTTAATCTCCAAAAGGGAGCGTTCTGGCATTAAGGCTACTCCAAAGTCCAAGGGGACAGGCCACACCCTGTGCACTGAGCAATGGGCTTAGTGGCCAGGAACCCACAAGCTCAGAAGGAAAGCCAGGGCAATACCCAGGGCCCAGTGGGTCTTCCCCAGAGCCAAGGCGCTGAATGCTGCTGACCTGGGGGATGCCTCCCCTGCATGGGCCTCAGGTCAGAGGCTGGACAGTTGAAGGCTCTGGGTGGAAGTGCCCCTCCTTCCATGGCTCTTTGGGAGATCAGCACAAGAAGCGAGCTGAACTCTGATGCTAATCAGGCAGCTTTGAGTGAAGGGTGACGAGGGCCGGCGCCGGCTCCACTCTGCCCGCCCAGGCCGCCGTCCTGGCCACAGATCTCACTTAGCGATAAGCAGGGGACTGCATTGGCTCCCCTCTACTTTTATCTTGCATGCGCTGATGTGCTCAGGAAGAGGGGACCAGGGAACCCTGCTCCCAGAGCCTCATGGCAGAAGCCAGGCTGCTTTGCGGGGCTCCCCACACCCCCTACTCACCGCTGCAAGGAGACACAGCCCTCCTTCGCCAGCTCCTCCAAGTCTGCCAACCCCTCCTCCCTCGGCGTGCTCCCTCATGCAGCTTTCATTAACTCCCTCGGCCGGCAATTTCCATCCATTTGACGACAGATTAGAAGTGGAATTCAAAAAGAAAGTCACTTGACCTCCCATAATGTGCTTCTCTTAATTACATTAAAGATTTTCAAATGTAGCCATACTGGGTTTGACAGGTAAGGTTTTAATCAACTTCAGGTGGCCACTTTTAAGTGCTCCCTGGACTGGAGCCGCAAAGTTGGCGTCACCCACGCTCCCAACGTGGTTCTAATTTAAATGGCTAATTTTGACAAGGAGAAAAGATGAGAGACCACGGGGCCCCACCGCTTCGGTGGGCGTGATTTCTAAATTAGGATTAATGCAGCAAGCTGAAGCATGGTCGCAGGTTTATTTTATGGAGGTTGGAGCAAGTAAATAACATTTATCCTTTGTATACATCTGCATATAATTACAGCAAAGTTTTCTTGTGTGTTAAATTATACAAACTCTTCAAAAGTGGGTGCCTAATGTCTTTTTCTAAAGCTGTGTTATTATTTTGGTCAAAAGTTGTTTACATTAAACAAATTCAATTTACTAAACTTTGACATGTTTGCACAACTGCATATAATTTATGCTGGAAGCCTGAAGCATGACTTTCAAGTGAACTTTCTTGGTTCAAACTTGATAGATTAGGCATTCAATGTTGAGGGGTGGTGGCTTGCTCTGTCCAGGTTTTGTGGCCAATTGAACTGATTTGGTTTTCCTCTCTCAGAATATTTTAATTGTTGGGTAAATGTGTATCCAGTATCCACTGTGGTCCAGACAAAATGCTGGGTCCTGAGGATATAATGATGTGCAAAAAAAGATAGAGTCCCAGGCTCAAGGAGTTCAAGGATTATTTAAGGAAACAGAGAAGCAAAATGACTTGTGAACAGTCCTTAAATCGCAAAGACAACAAGAAAGTAGCATCCATGCTGCTTTGAGAATTCATAAACTAGCAGGATCTGTCTGAGCTTGGGGGAAGGCTGGCCCAGGGAAGTGATAAGATGAGCTGAGAATGGAAAAGACAACGTTAAAGGTTAACTTTGCTGGGATGGAGAATGTTACTTAGAAGGGACCAAAAGAGTAAGTGGGAGTCTGCAGACAGGTACCCTTGTCTGTGAGGCAGCTGGAAGCGGGGTAGTAGGGCCAGGCTCCCCACAGGGCATAGCTTATTTTAGGAATATTGTCTTTATCCAAATAGCAGGACTAAGTGCAAGGTTTGAAGCTCAACTTTTTGTTTGTATTTTGCAAAGATCTGTTGAAGGGCAGAGTAGATGGCAGGTCTGATGAAGTTGGGCTAGTTCAGAGGTTTTATAGTAATTTAGAATTTTTTTTATCTGCCCATAGCTTTTATTTTATTTTTTAATTGATTTTTTTAAAAAAATGACAGCGGAATACATTACAATTCTTATTACACATACACAGCACCATTTTTTCATATCTCTGGTTATATATAAAGTATGTTGACACCAAATTGTGTCTTCATAACTACTTTGGATAATGATGTCCATCACATTCCACCATCTTTGCTAACCCCCTGCCCCCTCTCTTTCCCTCCCACCCCTCTGCCCTATCTAGAAATAAAACCCACCCTCCTGATGTGGTTTGACCTAGGGTGATGGTAGTACAGAATGACAGTGGATAGCTTTGAGGGATGGCGAGGGGGTGATGTTGATGGGATGTTGAGACAGACTGGTCGACTCAGGTTTCTGACTTGTAAAGCTATAGGGACCCAGAACCATTCACTGAGAGCTCAGAGTCTGTTATGGTTTAGATGTGAGGTGTCCCCCAGAAAGCTCACATGTGGGACAATGCCAGAAGATTTGGAGGAGAAATGATTGGGTCATAGCCTTAGCATAATCATAATGATAACTGAAGTGGTAGGGTGTGACTGGAGGAAGTGGCCATTGGGGCGTGGCTTTGGGGTCTATATTTGTATCTGGCAAGTGGAGTCTCTGCTTCCTGATCACAGTGATGTGAGCTGCTTCCCTCTGCCATCTTGCCCTGCTATGGTGTTCAGCCTCATCTTGAGCCCTGAGAAAACTGTGAGCCCTCAAAGAAACTCTTCCTCCTCTATAATTGTGCTGGTCTGGTCCTTTAGTCACAGCATGAAAAAAAGCTGACTAAATCAGAGTCTCTGAAGGAGGATGGGCTGGGTACATGAGGAACATGAGGGGCCTCTGAGGCATCTGAGACCTGTCATAAGGTAGAGAGAAACAACTTTCTGGAGCTCGGAGGACCACCCCCTGAGTACACATGGATATGAACGAGTCCTTCAACAGGAAAAGCACAAACTGAGAAGAAGAGAGGCCCTTGGGCTGGTCTTCAAGACATTTTAACACTCACTGGCTGAGAGAACAGGTGAGTCTGTAGAGAGAAGGTAGAAGGGCAGTCAGGGAGGTGGTTGGAAAGCCACTTGGGCCACAAAAGCCAAGGAAAGTCAGTGGTTCAAGAAGACAAAGTGAGCTGCTTCTAGTACTGCTAAAAGGCCAAAAAAAAGATAGGCACTGAAAGTCCCACTGGATTTGGGAACATAGAGGTCACAGGAGCAGTAAGCTGAGGGTGGGATAATGGAACCCAAATCCATCCTGACCCAGACTGGAGTAAGTTGTTAAACAAACTGAAGATAACAGCATGGAGACCATAGGAGTGGAGAAGTCTTTTTTAAAAGATAGGCCCCAAACAAAGAAAAGGCGGAAGAGGACTTCGTGTAGAGTGGTTGGTTGGTTGGTTGTTCGGAGGGTAAAGAAGCAGAGTTCTCAAAATCTGATGGGAAAGCCTTTGCTGTGAGGAAGAGGCAAGATAAAGAAGGAAACACAGACTGTTTCTCCCAGAGGGGAAGATGCGGATGGCATCCATCACACCAGAGGAGGAGCTAGCCTTAGATAGGAAGGAGACTTGATTGATTTTGCTGTGTATTTCCAGAAGAGAAGATTTCTCTTGGGAATGAAATGAACATTCATCAGCAAACCAAAAGGCAGCCAACAAGAATGGAAATCTTGTCACCGATGCTGTTAAGGTGAGCTTGACACCATGTGCTCAGCACCTCAGAAGGAAGGAAGAATTAGCTCATGCCTAGACCCACTGTAGTCCAGGAGATGTGCGTGGAGGATCCTCAGTACCAACCTCAGCACCAGAGTTCAGGACATCTGGTGAGGGAGGACCACTGGGAGGTGCTAGGATGAAGGGAGGGCATTTGGTAGGTTTTTTACATTTTCACATCTTCTCTATCCTTCCAGGAACATGCTGCCCACTGACTAATAAGTATCTCCAAGGTGTTCAGCAACTCTTGGCCTTGTGAAAGACCCAGAGAATGTTAAAAGTGTGACTGCCATCTGTGCGTGATTCACAATGCACTTACCTAAGACAATAATGTAATGCAAGAACAATAACTCAGCAAGAACAGGGTCAAGGAGCTGGTCAGGAAGGCTTCTTGGAGGAGGCAGAGCCTGAGTTATGTGGTAGGTTAAGTAGGCTTTGGATAGGTGCTGAGTAGAGGGCAGGCGTGGAGTTCTATTCCTGCCACACTTCATGTTTTATCCTAATAATAAAAACATTTAATTGAAGAAAAATGCAGAATAAAAATACCACAAAAATAAAATCATCTGCAATTGCAGTACCCAGAGATAAATATGAGTATAAACTTGGCTAATTGTCCTTCCCTTCTTTTCTCCAATTATGTTTTAGGGGCAGATCTATATGCAGACACCACACACACACACCACACACACACATATACATACACACAGAGGGAATATGGATCTGTTTATCCTAGTCTCTTGTCTTCTAGAAGTCTTTCTGGGTTTCTGATTTGAAGATTGCTGATTATTTTACATTACACATGTGCATCATTAGACATCAAATCCCTCTACAATTCCAATACCAGAGACAGCTACATCTAGTCAGGTCATGGGTTGGGCCAGGGTAAGTGCCCCAGTGACTGATGGCAGATGTGTTGACTGATCCATTGGATCAGAGACCCATTACCAAAGAATACCTTCCCAGGCTGCAATCAGGCCCTCCTCCTTCCCGGGCTCTAGTGATGAGACAGTTGGAGGGTAGTATTCCCCAGGTTCAAAATGAACAGGGACATGGTGCCCATCTTTCCATTTGGTATAAATTTCATACTTTTCCAATTCTTTTAGATTCTGAAGTTAATTCTACCTTCTACTATAGAGGATGAGACTGTTCTTAAGATAAAGCCATAATGAATTGGGCTCAGCCTCTAGAAATGACCCATTTTATCTAAGGAGAGAAATATTCATGGACAGAGTACCAGGAATCAACACAAAAAGGTTGAAGAAAATTTAAAGAAAGGTCTATTTAAAGGGTAGGATGCAAATAGGCCTACTGATGGGCCCCAGATATTATCAAAAGGGGAAAACTGTTAGCAGCCATAGAACTGAAGGGTCAAGGTGGGGAAGAGTGTTCATAGAGACAGAACTGGAGTCATGGAGCAAGGCTGAATTCATGGTCCTTCCCAGAGACAGAGGTAACCAGCACAAATGGGCTGTGTAGAACCAAGAGGCAACTTCATTGCATTCTAGAAACAGAGTAAGACAGGTCTGGACCCAACCCCAAACTGCCATGAGTCAAATGACTGAGGCCATGAATAGGGACAAGATGTAAGAACATCATCCATATGCATCTGAGATGCTTTTAATCAGTGCTGCATCTCAGCTTCACCTAGGACCTTGGGAGAAATGCAACTTCACAGACCACCATCCCAGTCCTTCCGAGTCAGACCCTTGGGAGTGGGGCCCAGAAACCTGTTAGAGTGAGCCCTGAGCCCTGCAAGCTGCAGTTTGAGAACCACTACTCTAAGTGAATGCATTTCCTTTGTCAAGAGGTGGAAGGAGCCACACCTGGAGGGGGTGAACCAGCCCAGCCGAAGTATCTCATTAGCCAGGTCCTGGCCTCTATCCTTCCCTTCCCCTGCTGGAAAAGGCCCAGAATCTGAGAAGCAAGGAGGCTGCTATGGAAGATCAAT
This sequence comes from Callospermophilus lateralis, assembly GCF_048772815.1. Classification (NCBI taxonomy): domain Eukaryota; kingdom Metazoa; phylum Chordata; class Mammalia; order Rodentia; family Sciuridae; genus Callospermophilus; species Callospermophilus lateralis. Next base: position 47,604,575 of record NC_135319.1, on the reverse strand, counting down.
GCCTGAAATAAGCTCTCTGAAGCTCTGGCTGCATCCGGGCAGAAACGGCTGCTCTGGGACTCCAGAGGGGATATTTTAGAATGATGGAGCCTCTGTTACCAGCAGCCCCTGCCTCTGAGGACTCTCTCCTCACTCCAGCAGAAGAATGGACATGATCAGGACTCCGCTATTGCTAACACCACTGGGAGATGATGTATTTCTGCTAATGGCACCTTCTGTCGCTACGGAGGAGCGGCTCCAGCTTCCTCTTGTCCCGCAGAGAATCTGGCAGCCTCCAGAAGATGTAGGAGAGACCTGAGGACATTTGGAAGATGCACTGCGCAGGAAGGGTGTTTTCAATTTGATTTACCTTCCGTCTCCTGCGAGGAACTGAGAGTCAGTAGCATACTGCATCAGGAGCCCAGCACGCACCAAGAGTGGGCCTGGGGGAGACTAAATGACCCTTGTCAAGCATATGAAGGGCGATCACATGGGTGCTTGTGACTGTCTCCTCCAAAGACACAATAACTGAGAATTAGTTTAAATACAGCAGGAGGGACACAGGAAGGGAACGGGTAAATGACACAGGATATTTTATGGCTAGAGACCAATAGGGGTCCCATCTACTGCCTGAAGAACAAAGTGTTGGTAAATTTCCTCTCTGTTTGCTATTGACAGGATTGTAGTGAAAGCAACTTTGTGGAGGTTAAGTAAGACTTTAAGCTCTTCAGTGCAGCTGGTGAAAATATTCAGGGTGCTTAGGTTTTATACAGCACAAATAAACCAATCACAAAATTGGAAGACCTCTTACCCCTCAGTCATGTTCACATTCACTCACAGGCACTGATACTATTGAAAGCAGGAGAATTATGCCAAATGGAAGTCCTATCAGTGTCAACAAGACTTACATCTACCCATTCAGGGCGCGGTCATTGGACACGGATTTAGTTTTCTGGGACTGCTGTCACAAATTACCACCAACCTGGTGGCTTCAAACAACAGAAATGTATCCTCTCACGGTCCTGGAAGCCAGAATCTGAAATCAAGGAGTTGGCCGGACCAAAGACTCTGAGGGAAGGGTCTTCCCTGGGCTCTTCCAGCTTCTGGTGGCTCCAGGCCCTCCTGGGCTTGGGGCTGTATGACCCAGTCTCAGTCTGTCTCTCACGGCCTTGCTCTTGGGTCTCTGGGTCGGTTTCCCTGCTCTTCACTTGTGAGAACTTATCATTGAATCTAGGATCCATCCTAATCCAGAAGGGTTTCCTTGTTCTGGGCTCCCTACCTTCCTTACATATGCAAAGACTCTTTGTCCAAATAAGATCACATTCACAGATTCTAGGTAGACATGTCTTGGGGCGGGGGGGGGGGGGGATTATTTAACTTCTTAGAGACACTTATTGATGAACTCCACAATGTTCTAGAAGTGGAGGATACATTGGTGGAAGAAATGTAACCCAAATCCTGCCTTTGTGGATCTTTAATTCTATCAGGAGGAGGCAGATGATGAATATTAAGCATAATTAATAAGTTCAATGTAGTTTCTTAAAAAGTGGTAGGTGTTCTGGGAAAAGATAATGTAGAAGGAGGTATAAAGGGGCCCCTGACTGATGAGGCAATATTGGTAGGCACAAGTACCCACCTATTTGCAGTACCAAGTAGAGAGGCTCAGGCAAGCCTAAAAAGGTGACATTTTTAGCAAAGACCTAGAGAAAGGAAAGTAAGTGATGAAATACATACCTGACAGAGGAGACTTCCAGACAGAGAAAATGGCTAGAGCAAAGGCCCTGGGGCAGGAGCTTGCTTGGTATCTCTAGAAACATCAAGGAAGTCTGTGTGCTTGGACACATTGAGAAGGGTTAAGTATGGGAAGCCAGAGACATGAGATAGTCAAGGCTTCCAGTGGAATGGGAAACCAATGTGGGATTCGTATAGAGTGGTGACCCACAAACCATCCTTCATCTTCCATCTGCCTGCTCATATTCAAAACTACAGCCTATTTTTGTAACCTTAGCAGAAACCTAGAAGGAAAAGGAAAACCTAGAAGGAAAAGGAAAACCTAGAAGGAAAAGGCACATTCCCCCTTATGTGTTTAAAAGCAGAAACCAGTTACAGGAGTGTGTTCAAGACAAAGCCTAAAGCACCAGGCTTACAACAGCAGAAATCAGTTAGTAAGATACGTCTGTGGAGGGATCTGGAGCTACGAAGGGAGGGAAGAGGCAGCCTAGCATGAACTTCTCCAAACCCAGTTAGAAACCAGAGGGCAATGGGATCAGACCAACACCAACCTGCCAGGAAGCAAGCAAGGTAAAGTAGAAGAGTAAAACCCAGGCCTGGGGAACAAACAGGGAAGGGGTAGCCTAGCCAAGCCATCCTTGGATGTTCTATGGAGAGGGCAGAACGATGAACCTTGTCCATATGGGCCTCCAGGGTTTGCATTTTGGTAGTAGACAGACATTAAGTGAATATGCACACACAAAAAGGCAAATCCTGGAAGAAACTCTATTGTACTTGGAAGACCAGAATAGTGCAGAGCTTTTAACCTAAGGGCAGTCTGAACCTTGTTAAAGCAGCTAAAATTCTGACCAAAAACACCCTGTCATTCTGACTCCAATAATCAAGAAAGATACTATCCAATACAATCTGGGGAAGGACCTGAATTTATTAGCACATAACTCCCATGGCCTACCACAATCCAAAGGGCTATAAATATGGACATCAATCTCAGGAAGGATGTGATAATGATACAGGTCCATCCTGCTAGTCTTGCTCAAAAGCCGAGTTCAGAGCCCCACTACTGGAAATGCCACCCACTGATGGGACCAGTGACTCTCAGGGTGGGAAGAGCACTGAAGGTCACATAGTCCAGCAACTCTGCACAATGAGGAACTTCTCCTATAAGCAACTCTAAACCACTCAAACCACTTCTTTACACACAACTTCAGTTTGCCGTGTTATATCTTACATCTAATAAAGTTGTGAAATTGTTAGAAAAGTTCTTAAGGAGACCCAAAAATTCATTCTAAGAAAAACTACAAGGCTCCTAGGTAAGAACAGTCAAAAGATAACCTTATCTTTCTCATCAAAGCCTTCTAGGAAGACTGAAACTCCAACTGGAATATAATTAAAAAGAGAATCAAACTGGTTATAGTGGTGTGTGCCTGTAGACTCACTACCCAAGAGGCTGAGGTGGGAGGACCACTTGAGACCAGGAATTAGGCCAGTCTGAGCAACATAATGGAGCCCCCATCTCGATAAACAAATGGAAAAGAAAGAAAAAAAAAAATAGTGAAAAGGGGATAGTCGTTTCCCTAGAAAGTTAAACATAAAATTACCATAAGACCCAATTCTACTCCAAAGTATACATCCAAAAGAATGGGAAACAGGTACTCAGTTATCTGTACTGCACATTCATTGCAATACTATGTACAATAGCCGAAATGTGGACACATTCTAAATGTCCATAAAGGATAAATGGATCCACAAAATGTGGTATATTCCATAAGGGAATATCATTCATCTATAAAAAGGAATAAAACACGGGTACATGCTGCAGTGTGGTGAATACAATATGGTGCTAAATTAAAAAAAAAAAAAAGCCAGATACAAAAGGTCACATAAGACTTTGTTTGTGATAAATGTATAACTTTACTTATATACATACTTATAATATATATAGGAAATAGATACATCTATGGAAACAGAATTCACATTGGTATTTGCCAGGTACGGGGGGGAAATAGGAATGGGTAAGGAGTTTAGCTCCAGAGCAATGGAAATATTTGGAACTTGTGGAGGCAGTAGTTGCACAACATAGTGAAAACTCTAAACATCACTACATTGTTCACTTTAAAATAGTAAATTTTTTTTAAAAAAATTTTTTAGTTGTCAATGGACCTTTATTTTATTTATTGAGAAGTGGTACTGAGAATTGAACCCAGTGCCTCACACATACTAGGCAAGCACTGCCACTGAGCCACAACCCCAGCCCTAAAATAGTCAGTTTTACATAAATTTCACTTCACTAAATTATTTTTTTAAGGGAAAGGGATGAATATGTTAAGAAAACTGGGCCATATTAGAAGTGTTGGCTGAAAAGATACAAATTTGGAATTAACAAAAATAAGCAGGTAACAAACTCAAGGACCAAATTACACCAACAGGTGGCATGGGAAGAGAATATATATCAGTTCAGAAAGGAAATGGCCAGCAGTTCTTTAAAAATCAGTGGTTATTGTTTTGTATTATATTATAAATCCATCAGAAACTGAGAACTTTTTATAAAATAAAAATGAATTACTAGGACTTCTGGCTTCTTCCTAGAATATAGAAAGCTGAAAAGAATATCCTTCATGCATTAACAAGAAGAAAGCCCTGAATCGTTTTTTAAATTGTTATTTTCCTTGGTCCCATCTGAGAACTGACTGGGAAGAAGATAGGGCCCCATCAAAGAGAGATTTCTAAAAGCCAAGTGTGGGTGACCATGAGAGAACAGAGTCCATAGGAGCTGTGGACCCAGGGGAGTCCACACCCACTCGTCTCCAAGGACCTCTCTGTGTGTTCAAGTGAAAAACTGGGACCAGGGCCTGGAGAAGCTGCCCTCCGTGGTGCAGGCCTGCGGGAGAGGGTGTATCCTGTGACTGGAAGGACACAGAGCTCCTCACGCATACTTCCTCACTAACAGAATAAAAGTCTTACATTACTGGGAAAGAGTCAGCATATCTTGTCATGTTGGAGATGTCCTACATCTGGAGAAAGGATGAAAGAGTAAAAACCCTCAATCCCTGGGAAAGAAACAGGAAATGATCCTGGACCCTGACTAATAAAGATCCCCTGCACGGGGAAAAGGAAAATCGTTGAACCAGATCCACCCAATCAAAGCAAAGAATATCATCAGGAATCAAAAAAAGGGGGGTTTTACAGAATGATAAAGAGGCCATTCAAAAAGGAACACATAGTCTGAAATGTATATGAACTGAACGACAGAGTTTCAAGATACAAGGAGCAAAAAGTGATAAAAGTCAAAGGAAATGTAAACAAATCCATGGCTACTGTCAGAAACTTCATCACTCCTTCCTAAGTAAATGAGTAAAACCAGCAGGAAAACCTGAACAACCCCATCAACCAACCTAACTGACATTATGAAACTTCATATGAAACAAAGGCAGAAATACCTATTCTTTTTAAGTATGTATGGTATATTCACTGAAATGAACCATATCCTGGGTAATAAAACAAACCTCAACAGAATTTAAATCATACAAAATATATTATCTAACATGCAACATTAAGCTTGCAACGAATACAGAAAGATACCTGGAATATTGCCAAGTATATGGAAATTAAACAACATAAGTCTAAAGAAGTTCTGGATGAAAGAGAAAGTCCTAAGGGAATGTTTTTTAACTGAATGAAAGAAAACTACAAGAAAAAATGTCAGATGCAGATAATGCAGTACTCAGAGAGCAATTTATAGCACTAAAATGCCTATTTTAGAACAGAAGAATCCTATCAAACTAATAATCTAGGTTTGTACCTTAAGAAACTAGAAAAAGATCCAAGTAAATGCAAAGCCAGTAGAAGAAAGGTATTTATTAAGACTAAAGCAGAAATCAAGAAAATAATGAAATAATCAGTAGTACCAAAATCTGGCTCTTAAAAAAAATCAATATAATTAATAAACATCTAGTCAGATTTAACAAGCAAAAAAGAAAAATAATGCAAAATATCAGAATCGAGAATGAAGAGGGGGCATTAATATAGACATTGCAGATACAAAATTGCAATGAAAAAATACTATAAACATTAGGCCCCCAAATTCAATAACTTAGATGAAGTTGAAAAATTCCTTTGAAGACACAAACAACCAAAGTTAACCCCAAAGCAAAATATATAACCTAAAATGGTCCTATATCAATAAAGAAACTGTATCTGTAGTTAAAAATCTTCTCAGCATCTATGATAGCAATGACAGTGAAAACCTACAGGACCAGATATATTAGCTGATGAGTTCTTCCAAGCATGTAAGTAAAAAATAACAACAATTCTACATAAATTCCTACACAAAACAGAAGAGGGGACAATTTTAAGCTCATTGTATAAGGCATCATACAGACAACAAAACTAGATAAGGAAAAAAAATATTACAGGAAAACTATAGACCACTGTTCATCATGCACAGAATTTTTTTTTAAATGTTAAAAAATGTGCAAATAAAATTTAGCAATGTGTTAAAAATAAATTAGCACAACATTCCCAAGTTGGGTTTATCCTCAAAATGCCAGGTTGGTTCAACATTCAGAAATCAATCAATCAAGGAAATTCATCAAATACAAACACTAAAGAAAGAAGTCCTTAAGTCTTTTAAAGAAGTCTGCTTACTTCAATGGGTGGAGAAAAATATTTCATAAAATGCAAAATTATTTGTGATAAAAATTCTCAGCAAAATGGAGACAAGGAAGTTTTTTATCTGATAAAGGGCATATATAAAAATGGATAGTTAATTCAATGGCTTAGTTCTGACAGACCATATTCCTTTTAAGACTCGGAACAAGGTAAAGTTATCTACTTCCATTATTTCTATTTTACATAATACTATGAAGGGGTAGTACTAAGGTACTGTGGTTCTAAGTACTATTGTGCTAAGCTGTAGAACAAGGCACTAAAAACAAGTAAAGAACATACAGGTTGGGAAGGAGAAAATAAAACTGTCTATATTTACAGGTAACATGATTGTCTATTTGCAAAAATATCAACTTACAAAACACAGTCCTAAAAATAATGAGTGATCTTGGAAAGTTCCAAGAAACAATTATATTTCCACAAACTAGCTCTAGATAATCAGAAATCAAGATTAAAAATAGTGCCCTATACAATAATAAAAGCATAAAATATTAATTTACTAATCTAACAAAATATGAGCAGGATTTATATGCTAAAAACTATAAAACACAGATGAATGACGTTTTAAAAGATCTAAATGAACAGACAAGTATACCATTTTCATAGACTCAATATTGTTGATGTTAATTCTCCCTAAAATATCCTAGGCATTCAAGATATCCCCAACTAAAATCCAGCAAAAATTTCCATAGAAACCAACAAGCTGATGCTCAAATTTATAGGTTAAAGCTAAGGAACTACAATAGCCAAAACGATTTTTCCAAAGTAGAACAAAAATCAGAGGATTTATACTAATTTCAAAATACACTACACAATGATTCAAGCAACATGATGCTGATGAAAGGTTAGACACAGTGAGACAGAATAGAGTCCAGAGAGCCCTCACCTGAATGTTACCTACTCATTTTTAACAAAGAGGCAAAGATAGATGAAAGAATAATAATATTTTTAACAAATGAAGCAGAAACAATTTCATACACATATGCAAATAATATTAACAAAAATCCTATCCCAGGTATAGATTGACCTGTATCGGACACCATATACAATTTATAGCTCAAAATGAATTATAGACTTAAATGTAAAACCTAGAGCTATAAAATGTTTAAAATAGAACAGGAGAAAAATCTTTGTAATCTTGTATTAGCCAAAATTTCTTAGATATGATTATGCAAGTGTGATCTACAAAAGAAGAAATTGATAAGTTGGACTCCATCAAAATTTAAAACTCTTGCTCTTCTAAAGACAATAAATTAATAAGTTAAAAATAAATAAATTATACCTAGATCATTTAAAGAAATCTCAAAACCCAATATAAAGAAACAAAGATCAATTTTTTAAATGGGTAAAAGATTTGGATAGACTTTAATCAAAGAAGATGTGTGGCTTACGAGTAAGTACATGAAAGGGAACTCAACATCATCAGTCTTTAAGGGAATGGAAATAATGACCACTACACACCCACTGCAGTGACAAAAAATATATATGTAGCAAAAACAATAAGGTCTTGATAATATCAAGTTATGGCAAAAAAGTAGAACAACTGGAATCTTCATATATTGCCATAAGTGAAATACTTTGGAGAACCGTTGGGCAATTCCTTTTAGTTAAACCCTATGAGACCCAGGAATCCTACTTCCAGATATTTACCAAAAAGAAATGAAAACATGTGTATACATACTTCATGTTCACACAGAAACTACACAAATGTTAATAGCTTTACTTATAATCACCAAAGTCTGGAGGAAACCTAGATACCCCTAAACTTAGGAAAAACTCTGCTACCTTCAGGCATGGGATCCTACTCCACAATAAACAGAATGAACTACGGATACACTCAACAAGAGGTCAAGTGCATGCCAGAAGGCAGAAGAAGCAATACTCCAAAAAACTGTAGTATAGGATTCAATGTCTTGAAAAGGCAAAATTTTAGAAACAGAAATTGAATCAGAGCTGCGAGGGAGAGGGGATGATGGGATTGGCTGACTACAGAGGGACAGGAGGTAATTTGCTGGGAATTTTCTTTATCTTGGTTGTTATGGTAATTATCAGAACATACATGTTTATCCTGACTCATGAAATTCTATAGAAAAAAAGAGAGTAAATTTTTCCTCAATAAATCTGACTTTAATAGAGTAGATCTCTACTCTTCTTCTTAGTACTTTCTTGGAAAGAAACCCACTAAGTTAAAAAAAAAAAAAAAAGCCAGTGGAAGAATACTATGAATTATATCTTCTCAGTTACATGAAAAACTTGAGGTGGGGGCATGGGGTACAGTACCTTACTTGTCAAATACAGAATGATTTTAACAGTAGTTACCTCCATTAAAGTAAGCATACAATATGTAATATGTTTGTATTAAAAATAGCCTCTAAATTGAATTTCTAGATATGGAAATGCTATATTACCTTAGAAGTTTCTAAATGCTTACTCATAATCCTTGTACTTATCTTATAAACCTGTTTAATTTTCAGACTGGCACCAGTCCACAGACAACTTCGGTACTGATATGGATAATTTCATGGAATAATAATGTAATATATATGTTCAAAATTAAAAGTAAACAATAATGAGCAATAGTATAATGTATAATATAAAATAATATGTAATTTTATTAAATCTATCTATTCCCTTTAAGATATGTGGTATTCCTAAGCATAAAAGATTAAAAAGTAATATGTACAATATAATTTTATTTTTATTTCATAAATATTTAACTTTCATATATATATATATATATACACACACACATATATATAAAATTCTAATATTAATATATCAAAATTATTTCTAAACAGGTTTATTATATTTGTTTTATTTCTTTCCTTGGTATTTATTTTCTAATTTATTTACAAAACACATACATTACTTGAGGGATAAAAATGTCTCTTTTGTAAGTAGAGAGAAAGATTTGTGCATCTTTCATTTCAGAGGACAGACTCATCAAAGACCAAAGCTCAATTCAAAGTTTGTCCCTATGGGCTCCTGGTGGACCAAATCCTCGCTCACATCTTCTGGAAAGTACTGCTCGGCTCACTCATCCTTATTGCATTCCTCCTCTGCACAAGGTACTATATAGAACACAAACATGATTGAAATCACCTGTGGCTTCAAAGACCTCTGAGCATTTGGTGGCAAGAGGGGGAGGGACTGAGATCCCCAGTGGCTGGATGGGGGACAGGAGCTCAAGATGAGCTATCATCCTTGATGCTGCTGATGAGAGGAGAAGGGAGTTGAAGATGTTCTCAGAGTCGGAACCAGCAGGAGCACAGCACTGGGTGGAGCACGGGGACCTCCATCCCCTGTGACTGAGATGCAGGGATGGGTGCAGCTGGGGTGGTTATCTGGAGCTTATCAGTGACCCCTGGCAGGGTGGAGGGGACATGAATACACTATGGGGGGGAAATCTCACAGGTTAATGTGAGCAGTAAAGGAGTTGGAGCAACACTATTTTATTTTAATAAGGTACTTAAGGGGAGGAGGAGGTTGGTGGAGAAAGGAAAAGTGGTTATAGTTTAGGTAAGGTGACTCAGTGAGACTTCATCTTTCAAGCAGAAAGAACTAATGGTATTGAACTAATTCAAGTTATAAGGGCTGGCTTGACTTTGTCTAAGAGACAGCAGCTTGTAGGGGGTCTGATGAAAGCAAGGGGTGGAAGATCTTATTTTGGGTTATAATAAAAGTTAGCAAACTTTCTCAGTTCAAGGTGCCCCAAATATCTTCCTAATATTGTTCATGGAGAGCGCATAGACTACAATACAGTTTAATATTTTATAATATCTACTTAACAATTTAATAGCCGGTTCATAAAATTTATGTGTGTGTGTGTGTGTGTGTGTGTGTGTGTGTGTGTGTGTAAAACAGTGTTTATACCATTCTTCAAGATTCACACTTACGAATACTAAAGGGATGTGGGTACTAGTCTGGCCCTGCAGAATCATTCATAGCAGGCATTGACGCCAGCATTTCTTGGTTCACACTGAGTTCATCATGGCAACTACCAAAAACTGCAACTTCGCAAAGATATGATATTATCAAAAGAAACGTAACATGATCTAATGCTGAAACTGAATTACCTAAGCTGGTAATTCACCTGCTAAGTCTTGCATGTTGCCATGTGAACTTCAAACACTCAAGTTTCCTCTAGCCTACCTGTGAGTCTACTGCAGCACACTGCAAAGTCCATGCACCCAGTTTGGGAATGACAGTGCTGCAGGGTGGGGCAGAGACAGAAGGGAGAGAGAGAGAGAAACAGTATGTGGGGCATCTTGAGGAGGAGGAATTTTGAGGGGGCTCAGAATGGTGTGGGGATCATCATCCTCTGGTGCTCTCTGAGTGTCATGGCCTTTAACTCACTAACTTAAATTTCCAATTAGGATCAAGGAGCCAGAAAGCTACAATAAGCAAATTCCACACTGTATAGTCTCTATAAATCAAAGGTGATCTAGGGATTACCAGTTTTTACCACCCAGGTTACCCGCAGGGTGTGAACGTCCTCAGCTAATTTGCCCTATGACTCATTAACCAGGGGAAATCATTGAAGTGAACAGTAGCTAAACATTGACCAAGGTCACCATTTAACCTTCAGGGGAAAGTGACCCTTGGCTGCCTGCATATAGCCAAATTGTGCCACTGGCCCCAGAAATGCCAGCATCCCACTCCTGAAATATGTCCTAGGATTGCTTGGCATGGGGCCTAGACAGGCCATGGAAGTGTCAGGAGCCTATGAATGGGGGAGTTTGGAGATGAAGGGGGTTGAGAGGGGTGGTACATTGGAACGAGAGAGCATGAGGGAAGTAGCCTCTGGGGTGGAGGGGGGGCAAGCAGGGCTGAGCATACCTATGTGACCACTTATAGTCACTATGTGACCTCCAATGCCCAGGAGGACCACCAGCCTAGCCAGGTATAGGTGCACAATGTCCATGTGTCCAGCTTCCACTCAGCTCAGCCCTCACCTTCTCCAGGACACTCCATCTGCTCTCCAATCCTTCAAAGTCATGCAGAGGAACTGGACCCAATGCAGAGATGCAGTGAAAAAGGAGAAAGAGACCATAGCCCAAGTGCAACCCAGAAAGACATCCCAGCATGGCTTACCATGTCTGCAAAAATTGGATACATACATGCAACATGTTTCTTTCGAGAGGGACAGTTTAGAGTGGGTGTAAAAGAGAATTTCTGAGATAATCTCGGTATTAGGTCATGCTAGGTTTCTTTCAATAACATCTTATTTTTATAAAGTTGCAGTTTGGGGGAGCAGCTGCTGATAAAAGGACGTATTCTATGAAATCAATGTGAAATAAGCAATGCAGTGTCAGTGCCTAGTAGGGAAGTAAAGAATACTAACATTTATTAAGTATTTTATAACTCTTAGAGCAGATATTATTTTACAGTTGAGGAATTAAACTTATAAAACTTTCAGCAAGTAAATCCAAACTCTAACTTGCTCCCACTACATACCTCCCTGTCTCACCTCCCCCATCCCCAGAATAAAATTCACAAAAGACTCTTTGGGAGATTTGGGGTCACAAAACCTGGTGATCTTAAAGGGTAAAGATATTTTTCACCATTTTGCATATATTCAATATTGTATCTACTATATATTCCCTAACTTTGTAATTCTCTTAAAATTTGAAACACAAAACAATTCAAATATAAAATATTAAACAAATGTTAATATTTCACCTGATTTGCTTCAAATATCCCCTCTTGGTATATAAATACTTTGAATAAATCTAAAGAGTCATACCCACCCACCCACCTCCATTGGCCTCATTCTGTCTACCTCTCTCCCTTCACAGTTAACCATCTTTGTTAGGTTAGTATATAATATACCATGTTTTTTGAATAATAGTACTTCACTAGTATGTGTCCATAGACAAAACATATCATTAAATGTATCATCTAAATTGTATTCAAAATATATTGTACAAATTGTATTTTATCAGCATTATATTTCTACAACTGGTTTGAACTAATATCATGTTCTGAGATTAAGACCTTGCTCAATTTATTTTGACTACTGTATAGTATGCTGTTATAGGAACACATCACATTTTAGTTTCCTTTTTCTCTAACATAGGGCTTTTGACCATGTATCAGTTACCTGAAACTGTAGTAAAAAAGTAGCACAAAACAATAGAAATGTACTGTCTTACAGTTCTAGAAGCTGGAAGTCCAGAGTCAAGGTGCAGGCAGGGCCCTGCTTCCTCTCAAAGTGCACGGAGAACACTTCCTTGCCTGTCCCAGCTTCTGGTGGCCCTAAGGTTTCCCAGCTGGTAGCAGAATAACTTCAACTTCTGCCTCTGTTTCTGCATTTCCTCTTTATCCTCAAATCTCTCTTCTTCTTTCTCTTATAAAAGCTCAGTGAATTTGATTTAGAGCCCACCCTAATCCAAGATGATCTCATCTCAATTCCTTAACTCAGTAACACCTGCAAAGACTCTTATTTCAAATAAGGTTACATTCTGAGGTTCTGGGTGGACATTAATATGGTGGGGGGCACTATTCAACCCACTATAAGCTAGCTCTGCTATTTTGCCATTATCCATATGCTATAGAAAATGACTTTACATGTGCTGCATGTCTCTTTGAACAAAGAACAAGTACTTTTCTAGGACTCACAATCAGAAGTGAAATTGTTAGAAGGCAAATATTTTAATCAGTTTTGCATATCTGTGATCAAAATGTCCGACCGGAACAACTGAGAGGAAAGAAAGTTTATTTTGGCTCACAGTTCCAGAGGTTTAGTCCATGGTCAACTGATTTCATTGCTCTGAGTCCAAGGAGAGGCAGCATATGGTAGTGGAAGGGTACAGCAGAGTGAAGCTGCTTCCCTTGTGACAGCCAGGAAGGAAAGCGGGGAAGGAGGGAGGGGGTCAAAGAGAAGATGCACCCTTCCAGGACACCCCAGTGACCCACCTCCTGCAGCCCTACCTCCCTATAGTTACTTGTCCATTAAAACCAGGATGGATGGATTAGGTTACAACACTTGCAGTCCAATAATTTTACCTCCAATATTCCTGTATTAACACAGGAGCTTTGGGGGGACACCTCATATCCAAACCATAACAGCAAGTTATTCTTAATATTTGATGTCAAAAGGAAGAGCAATTCCCATGTCCCAATCCCACCGGTAATCGATAAACTCTCCTCTCTCTGTACATCTTTGCAGAAGCCTGGTGTTGTTACTATTAACTTTTCCAGTTGAGTAGATATGAAACGACACTTCAACTACTGTTTAATATTGTCTTTCTCCAAGTAATGATGAGGTTGAGTCTTGATTGTATTTCTTCAGGGAGAAAGTCATAACCAGCACCTGATGGTGATGGCAGGGATCTTGGGAAAGATGTGGGGTCAGATTTCTATCCAGCTCTGTCCCAGCACTGGGACAATGGGTAATGTGGTTTTCCTCTACGGGGCTGCCTAACTCTAAGAAGTCTGTAGTACTGAGCTTTTCTTTATATCTAAGGTTAGGGGAGAAGAAAAAAAATAAGACAAGATCCTTACTTTCAAAGAACGAGTAACACTGTGGTGAACAAAATTTTTAAAAAATGCTTTCACACATAGACATGTGCACAAATTATGAAGATAAGTGCCAAAGAAATAAGGTGGACAACAATTCGAATGTGATCTGCCTGAGGGAAAGAATTAAGTTTTGTTCCACTCTGTTCCCAATATTCATGCCTCCGTCAAGTTTTACCAAGTGAACAGAGGAAGAGTCGTACAGCACTTGGAGTCCTTCAATCACCACAAGCTGGACCCGTGACAGTGAGCTTCATGACACAGGGGTGTGAGGTTGGGCTTTGATGAAACAGAAGGATGGGGATTGGGTAACCAGAATAAGGAGAGCTGAGTTTCAGAGTATCTCTGATGTGAAATATCATTCTCTGGAGAATGCACAAACTGAGTCCTCTCTCTCTTGAGGCTGGAAGAGGAGCAACAGTCAATGTCTTAAGTATTTGCTATACATCAGGCACATAACAAATGCAAGACCCATAGTTTTATTTAATCTTCACAAAAACCCTAAGAAGGAGATTCTGTTATTCTCACTACCTGGAGACTTAGAGATCATCTTAATAAATGGATTATCCATGGCTTCCCGGGTATTTAGGGGTAGTGCCAGAATTTAAGCATAGACTTCTCCCCTTCCCAAAGCCCATGTTCTTAACCTCTCTTTAAAAAATTAGTTGAAGTAGATATACATAAAGTTTATCATTTTAACTGTACAATTCAGTGTCTATTCACATTGTTGTGCAGCCTACCTCCAGAACTCTTTTCCTCATTCAAAATTCAAACCACTATTCTACTTCCTGTCTGTATGAATTTGACTATTCTAGGTATCTCTAAAAGTAGAACCATACAGTACTTGTTATTTTGTGACTGTCTTCTTGTACTTTGCATGTCTTCAAGATTCATCCATGTGGTAGCATGTGTCAAAATTTCTGTTCAAGGCTGAATAATATGCCATGGTAGATAGATACCAAACTTTATTTATCCACTCATTTGTCAATTGATTCTGTCTTTTGGCTTTTGTGAATGAGGCTACTTGCACAAGTATTTTGTGAGTGCACAAGTATCTCTTTAAGATTCTGCTTTCAATTCTTTGGGAGATCTAGAAGTGGAAGTACTGGGTCATAGAGTAATTCTATTTTTAAATTTTTTGAGGAACCATTTCACTATTTTCCATAGCATATTTTCATGCCCACTAACAGCACACCAGGGTTCCAATTTCTCCACATCCTCTTTACGTCTCTTTATACTGCAGCCCATAAGCAAGCTGATGGAGAAATGGGCTGCTAAATAAACCCATTCTCAAACCAAGCTTAGCCAAAGTGAGATGGGTTTCATTTCAACTGTCCACCAACCCAAGCAAGATGGAGCTAATGTTTAAGAAAACAAGGCCACCTCTAACCCAGGAAGACATGACAGGCCACCATACCTGGGGCCCACTATTTAGAGGGGCCACCCTGGGTCCCAGGACATTCCCCAGCATGCAAGAAAAGCGTAACAGAAGCTATTATCTCCCCAGATATCTCAGGACCTCCCTCATTCTCCGGCATTCAGTTTATTTTCTGTCATCGACATTGTCAGTAACTACACTAAAAAGCTGTGTCAATCGCTTCTTTGTCTGAAAGGACATTTATCATTTGCCGTTCTAAATCTGAAAACATCATAACCAACCCGTGGGCGTTGGCTCACATTACACTCTGTAATTTCAGTTAGTGAGTTAATGGGAAAGACGCGTTAACATTCTGTTTGTGGTTTAAAACACATATTTACACAGTTTGACTTTTCATATCCACAAACTTATAATTTATCCATCATTATGTTCCCTATTCTCTACTTTTAAACATTAACTGCCCTCATGTAGGTGATGAAAGATGGGGAGGCAAACTGTGGTGGTTTCTGCAGATGGAAAGCCAATCAGCTCAAAGCAGAGAGGTGCACTCGGGCCCAGTGGTCGGAGAAGGAAGAGGCTCTGGCCGAGATCGCTGAGTTAATGGGTTCATGTAGAGCTGTCGCCTCCAAACATAACACACAAGAATGACGCTGGAGCCTTGCGTCAGCTCTGCCAATTTGTGTTCAGCACCAGCCACAGCTCTGACCCCCACCAATGTGGCTGCTGAGGATCCCAGGACTCTGGTAAACTTTCTTAATATTCCTATTTATTTGATTATAAAATGTCTTCATTTTTTACCAGTGCATTTAGTTTCTCCAACTCATTCTTAAGTCACATGCTGTTTCCCTGTAATATTTCCATGAATGATCAAATAGTGTTGCAGAGTGGAAAGAATTCAGGCTCTGCAATCAGACAGACCTGGGTTCAGATCCCAGCTCTACCATGCACCAGCTACAGCAATAGGAACTTTGGTGATTCACTACATTTTTAGAATCTCAGTGACTTCATGTGTTCCAGGAGGTAGAAAAAGTGACCTCATGAACAATGCCTATTGTTTGAGGTGCATATTCTAAGTGCCAGTGCACACACTCCTTTCATTACCTGGTACAATGCTATACAAAGGGCGAGGAAAATGCCTTTTCACCTCCAGCCTCAGGGTCTTGCTCAATGACCCCCACAGAGAAAGAACTTAACTAAAACATTTAGTGCCTGCAAAAATAGCCACAGGGACAGAAGGATTGTTGTTCTCAATGAGAAGAATTATGAAGATGTTTAGAAAGAAATTCAAGATGGAGAAAGGATCCTATCAGAATCAATAGAATTCCCAAGAGGATAAATTAAGAGAAAATACTTATCTATTGTGTTCTAGAATATGGGAAGAAAGAAGAGAATCTTGAAGTTTAAATGAAGGAGTTACTTTAAGGTGAATAAAAATTATTTTGTTGAATTTAGAAGCTCATTGCTGCTCAAAATGGTACAAACTGAAATGACTAATATATACCAAAAAGGTTCATGTAAACTCAACAATAACAGAATAGATTGGCCATTTACAAAATAAATAAATAGAAGGTATAAATAGAAGGTAAGTTGGATGCTCCCAGACGTCCCGTGAATGTCCCTACTGCCTGGCTTCCCATTCAGATTTTGAGGGTCAGTTCCTACTTCACAGGACTTTGCCTTGGATCCTCCTTGCTTATTAAATCCCCACCCAAAGTCTCACAATATAATTCTTCAGAAAAACAGACAAATTTTAATGAAACCCCTCCTGGATCAGAGGAACAAAGCTTTGCAGAACGAGCTTCTTTGGGGAGAGAACATTTCTCCTCCAGGTCCTGCAGCTGCTGTTGTCTATTCTAGAGACAGAAGATGGCCAAGGACGAAGCAGAATAGAGAGCCCTGTCCCCTATGACCACCTTCGTTAGAAGACAGCAGTGATGGATCACACTCTTCTCCACCAGATTTTGGTGCCACTATTGGTCACTGATGCTTAGGTTCTTATCATATTTTCAAACAACGAGGAAATCAAAATTTGGGTCATTGAGCAATGGAAAAAATGACTGCTGACTTATTGTTCCTTTTGAGCCCCTGTATCTCCAGCCAATGGGTCTTGTTTCTGGCCTGCAGACTGGAACAGCACACACTGATGCCCTCTCCCACAGGAAGCCCTTCAGATACTGAACCAAGTCCCTTAGGCATCGTCTAACTTCTTTGCTCTCAAGGCTCAAATCACCCCTTTTTCTACAGTGGCTCTGACGATCTGGCTTTGAGAGGCTCCAAGCATCTTCTCAAGATAATCCTGTGGACTGATCTTATGGGGTAGATGGAAATTTTTCTCTCCCCTGGGACAATCGCTAGCATGGGATATGAGATGTAAAAGCTTATCCTGCTCAGAAGTTATGAAAACATAAGGCATAAAGTGAGGATGGGAGCCTCTAAGAGCCTTAGCAACAATGCAGTCCTCACGCTATTTGTAGAGGGTCTGAAGGTCACAGAGCAAGTAATTGGCAAAGTCTGGTCAAGAGCCCTAGCCCTACAGAGCCAATGCCACAGCACACAGTTCTGCTCTTCACAGCTCCCCAGAATGGGACAACTAGTACCCCATACGTTAGGTCCCCTGCTTTAACCAGAGCACCCTTTGCAATTCCTCCACCTGACACTGGGGAGCACTGGCATGACACCCACCCCCAAAGTGGACCTGAATGCCCGCCAATACTGGGGATGATTTACATGGGACTAGGAGAGGATTTTCCCAGAAAACACTCCATATAATTGGCCTTTGGTATATCTCCTCAGTGGTGATTTATGTGTCTAGGACAAGCCAAGGAACTTCGCTCTCCACCTCTGCAAAGCCTCCGGTCCTTGGCTTCAAAGTTCAGCAAGTTTCTGGCCAGAGAATGTTCTTCCTCTCCACCCACTCAGCCTTTTCTTCTGTGGTTTGCAATCTCATTTGCTAAATATACTAAGATGCCCCGTACATAGCGGTCTGCAGTTCCAGAATGTGCCTGGCTTCCTTTGGCCGCAGCATCGCTCATAAATCACCGTGCTGGCGGCTGCCATCCATTTATATCCATGACCTATGAGGACTGAAGGCTCAAGTTCTTCCACAGTGAAGCCTTTCCATTCAGACCCCTTTCCATGACAGGAGAGCAGTCCTCTCTCATACACAAGCACACAAGTACTTAGCCATGTGGTAGGAACAGAGAAGGGACTCCAATGCTTAAACATATTCCAGAAGTATCTAAACTTGATCACTTATTTATGAGCGTTGCATGGCAAAGTCAGGCCTAAGCTAAATTACTATGAGTACAAATTGTAATGATGAGAATAATGAGGTTCGTTCTGAATGGAGGAAGTCATGCTCCTTAAGAAAAAAAAAAAAAAAAAAAAAACAAGCAGAGTCATTTCCCAGCCTCACATTACCAGTCCCAGCCCTGTGTTTTCCAGCCAGCCGGATTGACAAAGCCACTCACAAGAAGTCATTCAGGGATTTCCCAAAAGGTGAGGAGGGAAAGGTAGAGAGTGTGGGTAAGCAAGAGCAAGCCTCATTTCCAAGTCTGGAGGGGTGCTCCAGCTAAATGGACCCCACTTAGCAGCTGCTCCTGCAAGGAACTGTCCTACATGCAGGGATACACAAGACTTTCTGGAGAGAATACAATGAGGCTGGGGGCTAGAAGAAAATCAGAATATATGTTCACTCCTCCCTCCCATAAAGAAGGCTTCATGCATGTCAAGTCTTTAAACTTGAAGAGACTAAAAAAAAAAAAAAAAAACAATATGGATGGACATGAGAACTGCCAGGAGGTAGAAAGAGTATAGAGTCAGTGACCCCCAAGGGTGGGAACAGCTGCTAGAGCAGACACTTGCATTCTGCTAACATTCTTTTTTGCACAACCAGGCCATCTCCAGGTAAAATCCTTCACAAAAAAGAGGATGGAGTAGGAAAGCTAGGATTAGCAAGAAAGATGGCAGATGTTTGGGTTACATGGAGACAAGCACCTGGAACCAAGTCTTCCCTGCAGACCTGAAGGATTTCCACGCAGGGCTGTCCTCCGTTAGCTCTCCGGGACAGCCCATCACATCGCAGCATTCCTCAACACAATGGTGGAGACAGAGCAGACAGCTGCTGTCCAAGGGCAAGGAGTGAAGGTGGGACTTAGAGAATGAACATTTTTACCACTCCTGTGGGGTAGGGGTGATGGGGCAGCAAAGTGACCCCTGCCTGTACCCCAGTCCCAGCAAGGCTACTCTTCAGGAGTGTGTAGGGTGAGCAGACTTGATCTTGGCTAGCAAAAGTGGCTCCCTCCTCCCAGCTGCTTCAGGGGACTGCTGGAAAACACAGCACAAGATTGCATTACCAATTTCTGTTGGCCTAACACAATGAAAACCCACATCTAATTTGCTGTCCACTATCCCCCAGGTCCCCTTCAGCGTTTACTGCTTTCCAAATATCTTCCTCCCATTGAATATCTGTGTTTCAGATTATTTGTCCCCAGATGTATTAGGATGCATTTACTGCAGCTGAATCTCATCTAGTGATTTCCTGTCCATATGCCTGACAGCTCCAGGTCCCTTTATGTCATGTCTCTGTCATTGGTGGGGTTTATAATACCTCTCCATTTACGGCAATATACAGATTTAATTATCATATTCTTTACAACCTTTTCTAGGTTATTAACAAGTATGCAGAACACAACCGACACAACAATCCCTACGGCACCCTGTGGCCTCTGAATCCTGCCATGTCTCTCTCCAAGGCCACAACAAAGTGGTCCATTCAATACACTGGAGGAGCTTCTGCTGAATTTCTTAAAACATGAAATAGGCAAAAGGATCCTTAATCCTGTGTAATGAAAATGACACTGAACCAAGACCCAAGAGATGTAGATTCCAGTGCTGTCTCTGCTATTGATAAGCTAGGTTGGTAGTATGTATGTCCATTATTGGGCCTCATAAAATATTTAAAGAAGTTAACAATTCTGATAATAGTAATGTTAATGATGGCTACTTTTTACTAAGCTGCTACACTACTATGTGCCAGACAGCTAACCTATTTTATATCTCTTCTTTAACATAAACCTATGAGGCTGTTTCATGACTTGTATTTTGCTGATGGGAGAATTGAACTGAAAAGAGTCCAAAGGACTTGCGAAAGGTCACAGTAATTTAAAAACTGTAGCTTGAATTGATACTTTTCTGTTTTTGACAAAACACAGAATTCTTGTGTCTGCCGAGACATCTGGGTGCTAAAAGAAGGGCTCCTTCTCCATTCAGCTTTCCTTTCCTGCCTGCTCATCCACATGGTCTCCCTCAATTCATTAGTGTTGTCTGGGATCCTGTCATGACCAAGCTTTCTGCCAGACAGAAAGCCTTCAGCGAAGAGTGATCCGAGGTCCCCTCAGAGGTTTACTGCTAAACCTCTTCAAGTATTCAGGTAAGTAAGACCTATAGGAAAGGATTCCTGGTCAAATGAGTTTGGGAAATACAAGATTAAATAAGATTTGACCATTAGACTTCCATTATGGTTTGGAAACAAGGTGTCCCCTGAAAATTTCTGTGTTAACACAGAAATATTCAGAGGTGAAATGATTGGGTTGTGAAAGCTATAACCTGATCAGTTCATCCTGGCTTGAATAAATAAACCGAGTGGTAACTGTAGGCAGGTGGGGCATGGCTGGAGTAGGGAGGTCACTGCGGGTATGCCTAGGAAGGTTCATTTTTCTCCTCCCCAACTCCAACCCCTTCTTGTTGCCACCATAAGAAGTGTAATTCCACTCCACCATGCCCTTCTGCCATGATGTTCTGCCTCATCTCGGACCCAGAACAATGGAGTCAGCCAACCATGGACTGGACCTCTGAAACCATGAGCCAAAATAAACCTTTCCTCCTCTAAGTTGTTCTTATCAGGTATTTTGGTCACAGCAATAAAAAGCTGACTAACAAAACTTCTTTCCCATGAGATTTTTCAGAGTTTTTAATTTCCCAATGTACATTAGATAACTCCCAAAGAGGACACAGTCCTTTCCCCCTTATTTAATTATAGGAACCATTTAGGTTGCTTTAGCAACTCGAAAAACCAGCCCTTCCTGGATCAGACTTTGGGAAATGCTGAAGTAAGGACCCAAGGAGGGCTGGTGTCTCCCAGAGCACTGTCTCCAAAAGCTATTGTCTACTTCTGGAGTCCTAAAGCAAAGGCCATCCAGAAGAGGTCTTGGGCCCCCAAGCTGTGTTGCTTAATATTTTGGTTAACCCTCCATATTTATGGCCTCAGTTGTAAGTTAAAAAAAGTCAGAGAAGGCTTTTAATTCATCTTCCCTTCCCCCAAGACTTCCGTTTTATTTATTCTTTTTTTTTCTCCCTCCATTTCCCACTTCCCACCCTGATGTTACAATGAGTCCTTGCAAAGTATGTTTGTGGCTTTATTTCCAAATGTTTTAAGGTAGGTAAATGGTGCCATGCTGGTATTTTGTTTCTTAGTTTTTAAAATGAGTGCCTTTTAAAAACATCTATATTATAAGATATAGTTTTTATTATTGTTCAGGTATGGTGAGATAAACAGACCAGGAGAGAATGTTTTCGTTTCTGGGAGGAGAGGGCCATACTATGCAGGCCACACTGAGGAGCACCAAGGCAGGTGAGGTGGCAGGGTGGGAAGTGTGGGCAAAGTGTTTATTCTGTTTTTTGCAGAAAATAATGGGAAAGCAAGGTTAGCAGGCCTAGGGTTGGCTAGTTTGAATAATACCAGCAGGCTCGGGAGTATAGGGGCTAGCTATCTTGAGCTGTCTCAAACCTGGCCCTGGGATGAACAGGGGAGAGGAATAGGCCTCCTACACAGTAAGAACCAAATTATGGGCTATGGATTGGTTAGCTTGCATGAGAAAGGCACAATCCTGGGTGAATCATTTGCAATTTCAAAGAACTGGCTTGTCCTGGCAGGGGCAATCTTTCCCTGGACAAGAAAAGCCCCAGATTCTTGAATATCAAAAATAGAGAAAATAAGAAAAATATAGTCAATATCATGTGGCCCGGGTTGCCAAGCATCCCCTGAACCCTCCCTTCTATCTGCTGCATGGTACTCCAGGGCATCTACCACTTTTACCCTCCAGTCTCCCAGTGTTTCCTTCAACCCAGTGTTGCCTTCAGTTTTCCACCACTACAAATAATACTTTAATGAAAATCCTCATACACATCTCCTTATGGACCTATGTAAGAATTTCATTGGGCTATATATCTTAGAGTGGAATTGCTGGGTCAGAGGGTGTGAGTATATTAATTCAACTCAATAAAGCTAGCCTGCACTCTAGAACTACTGCACTCTCACCAGTAAAGCATTGAGGGGTCCTATAATCAGGTGACATTTGCCATGATCTGTGGGTTGTTTTTTTTTTAATTGTTCTAACTTAATGAGTACCAAGTAATCATGAATTTGTAAACTAGTTTACATTTCTCTTATTTCTAATAAGTGTGATTTCATTCAGCTTTGTTCCCTAGAACTACGCAATATGTTTGCTAAACTGATTCTAGGTAAGCAATAAATGGTGAATGCAAAATGACAGGCAGTTTTTCTTTGAGTTGCAGATGCAAAATATGCCTAGCTCTTGTTCATCCCCCCAGAAGCTCATGGACAAAGCACTAACTACAACAGGCACAAAACTTTGATTTTGACTTTGATGGGTGAGACCAGAGACTGATGCAACCACTTCAAAGACAATAACTTGTGCATTGAACAGTTTGCCCTAAAGTGACAGGTCAGGAAACCAGAAAGGGTACAATTCCAGTATCTTCTAGGTCATTCATACTTGAAGGCTGAAAGACTAGGATGTAGAAGTGCAAAAAACTATTTCATTTCTATACTACTGGATTCCACAGTATGAAGCCACTGAAATATTGAAATAGTCTATTGAATATGAGCTAATCAGAGCAGAAATCTAGACAATGGAGTAAAGAATAGTATTTAATACCTGAATTCTGTAATATATACATACAGCTATTTATGTAAATACATGTGAATGTATGAATGAGCTCACCTGGTAAGCATTTACGCATTTACATGCTTCATATACAGGTATGTTATATGTTACTATAGATTATTTTCTCTCCCCTTCAAATAAACTATAAAACTTATTTCTATGTTGTTTCCAGTCTAGTTTTTTGCTCTTAGATCTAAACTAGCAGAATATCACTTGTAGAGAAGGGGTTTTTTTAGTCCCATCTTAGGCAATAAACAGGATTAAAAACAAAGGAAGAACTTAAAGCATTAATAAAGTATTTATTATATAAAACATTTCATTTTAAACATAAAACTTAACATACACTATTGACAATCTAATAGCAACACTTTTGATTAAAAAGAGGACAAGTGTTAAGTGTGAATACTACTAACCAGAGGCCAAAATGAGAGCTAATGCTGAAAGCACTGGGAACAGTGTCACCAGGGCCATTCCAGACATTTCTCTGTTAGCTCTTCCTGCCTCCCCCATCTCCCAATAAGGAAGATGTTAGTGTAACTACTAAAAGTAAACTGGCCTCTCTGGCTATGCTTTCAACCAAGGATTTTGGATGGAGGTATCATGGCGTGAAGACACAGCCCACCTTGAGAGGAGAGACTGCTAAGCTACTAGTTTAAGACATGAACCAACCCTGACATGCTGAGGGCCTGAGGAAGAGGCATTCACTTTATAGAGCCCATTCTACACTCTGACTTATGTAGATGGGACAAATGGTGCCCAGGGCACACTCATCCACACATCAGCCTGAATTAGCTAGTAAATCACAACTGTAGTAGCTAATAACAGCCATAAAGCCTTTTGAGTTTTACAAGGTGTTTATAATGGGCAACTCACTATGATTTATATGAAAAACATGAGTCAGCTCCTGAGACAGAGCTGATATGTAGACAGTGGCCTTGTGGTGTGACCTCTAGCAAGCATCCAAATAAATTGCAGAATTTCCCTCTGGACCAAGGCTGGCCACTATCTCATACACATATTTTCAGAGAACCAGTTGGTGGGAACTGAGCACTGGCGCATGTGGGTCTTCCTTGAGGAAGGACGTGATTGTCTCAGTGCAGCTTAGTGTGGTGGAAGATGATAAATGCTAAGGCTAGTGAAGGAATCTCCCTAACCGTGACCTGGTGGGAATAACAGCAACTTAATTACATTCCCTACCCTCCCAGTTGAGAAAACAAGACAGATATACACAAATATTAGAAAATAGAATATAATTTTAATGAAGTAAAGGGAAGCTCTGGGGCCTGGGAATTACTAAGGCCCCAATTTTGTGAGGGTGCTTCATAGGGGACAGTATCCAACTTGAGTCCTGAAGGTGTTATGGATTCTAGGAAGTAGACTCCCTCAGAGGCCGTGGGTGAGTGAAGATATTGGGACAGCAGTCGCGGTGGCATATACATTTTGAAGTTAAGGGAAAAGGAAAAGAACTCAAGACTTCTACTGACCTAGGTGAATTGGAAGCTGCACTGAGGAACAGTGGGGAACAAGATCAGAAATCACACAGCAAAACTCACAACTCACCTCAAATAACCCCAGGTGTCCCAGACAAAAGGCTCTGTGCTGTAAAGTTCATGATACTCCTGCCAGGTGAGGACCAACCCACGAAGAGTGATCAGCAAGATGAAGTCAGGTCCTTTCCCTTACTCTTTGCTGTTATAAAAACTGACCCAAGGTCACTTATCCAGAGCATTTTGTGAAAAACAGAAATCATTCTCCATTATTACCAGATGATTGACTGGAGTCTGCTGTGGCCTCTGTGTACTCTGATGTCCTGGGAGAAAGATAATTTAATTCCCTTTGCTTATTCCTCTCTTCCCAAAGCTCTCAGGCCCTTCCCTTTGATTTAAATATTTTGCTGCCAAGACTTTCTTTCTCTAAAGGACGTTGTTCTTCTGGTATTCATCTAATGTGTGACTGGGAGCCTTTTTTCCAAACTCCTCGGCTCCATGGGACTTCACTATTGAAAGCCACTCAGGACTTTTCACATAAGGAATCCCAAACATCTGGTGAGACCTGCTCTTCTGGGCTGGGCTATCCATTCCCTGAGGAGGCCATAGGATCATCCTGAAGAGAGGTGGACTGACCATGTATCCTGCCTGCCCATCTAAAAGTACAGGTAACTGCAAGTCCAACTCTAGGAGTCTTCCTTTCAGAGCCAATCAAAAATTGAAAAACAAATTTAATAGATTCTTTGACCAATTATGTCCACCTGATTCTACTAACCACAATGTGATTAACAAAAAAGGAATAAGACTATAAGTGCATGAGTTAATTTATTTAAAATATTTAATCATGCCAGGCGTGGTGGCTCAGGCCTATAATCCCAACAACTCGGGAGGCTAGGGCAGGAGGATTACATGTTCAAGGCCAACCTGAGCAACTTAGCAAGACCCTGTCTTAACATAAAAATTAAAAAGGAACTGGGGACATAGCTCAGTGGTAAAGCACCCATGGGTTCAATCACCAGTCCTAAAATAAATAAGTATTCAACCTATATTATCCATATACTTCACTAGGTATACACAGGAGGAAAAATTTATACTATCCAAGCCCTGTAGAAAAGGTCAATATAGTAAGACAAAGGAAAGATTTGACTCTATCTTATCTAGAAAGTGGCCTGTGAGAAGACTAAAATTCTGTTTTAGTTGCTTTTCTATCCAAGTTCTTCCAAAGAGCCTGCTACACTTAGCAAATATGAGTAGATGCATGGATGGATGGATGGATGAATAGATGGATGGATAGATGAATGCTTACATGGAGAAATGGATAACTGGATAATATAATGGATGGGTAGATCAGATAGATGGATGGATAGATAGATGGATAAAGAATTTAAAAACTGAGGCTTAGCATTAGGCTGTCAGAAACAGAAAACCAGATAAAAAGAACACTTTTCAAAACAAAGGATGTATCTGAGATCCTTTTTGGATCTTTGGTAAAATGAGAGAGGGAAATGCCTTTGTGTTAACTCTCTCACGTTCTTGACTAAACATTCTAAATCACTGTGTGCTGGTTTTCTTCTTTCCAATGAATAATCAGCCCTCATAAGATTCTCAGGAGCTAGGATTTTTTGCAGTTGCCCTTCCACTGTTGAATGTCTTTGCTTAAATAGACCACTGAAGAGTTAGGACTGGGAGTTAGGATTGCTTCACCTAAACCAATATAATCAGAATGCATGGCCCAAGAAATCACCTAAATCATCATGCTTCATAACTTCATAGCACTAATCTTAGATTTGGGATGTTGAATTTTTTACAGCTGGCCTGAGAACGCTCCCAATCTTGAGGTTTCCTCCTTGCCTCTTTCCATCTAAATCTCTAGGTGACAATGCCAAACTGCAACTTGACAAAGCTGAAAAGCTCACTACTTCCTGAAAAGAACAGGATCTTGAGAAGCTTCTTGTGCCCTCAAAACTCCATTTTTTTTTCTTTTTTAAAAGACACCAGAAGAATGGCTCCTGGTTTTGAAACTCAAATGATAAGATCATAAATAAATGGCAACCTCCCAGTAAAGACTGGGAAACTATGACCTTAGAAATTCTTCCTTCCTGCTAGCATGATCTTGTCCTTGACAGAGAAGAGATCTGTCTCAGTTCATTTTTAAAATATGAATTTTTTTCCTCCCAGTGGTCACAGATAGCATAAATTGCCATTAGCCATGACAAAGACAGATAACCTGCCCTACAGGAGACGGATAGCAAAAAGTCTGAACTCACTGTCATTTTCCTATGGCTTGAAGATCTCCAGCTGTCGGTAGTGCATCTCAGAATTTCACCCTGCTAGAAAGCTTGTTTCTAATAAAAGTAAAGTTTATATATATATTTCCCCTCTTAAAAGAGCTTCTAGTCTCCAGGAGTTCTAAGATGAAGAACGGTGCCTTGCTTTGGAATTCAATCATGGTCAACTCTACTCCTCCCTTCCTCCTTTTGTCCTGGCCTTTTGTCCTCAGCCTATAGTTTGGGGTGAAGCATTCTGGTCCTGGGGCCAGCCCTATTATTCTTATAGAAAACCCAGCTCTCTTTAGTGGTTTGAAGACAAGAGGTGCTGCAAGCTGGACACATAAGATCACATATTATTTCAGGGGCATGTCATTGCCTCAAAGAGTATGGAGGACATCCAGGTGATGTGGAGCACAAAAAAAAAGAGTAAAACTTGGCCCCAAACTCAACCCACCCAACACAGTCTCCATTAAGCAGATTCAAGAACATTTGGAAACTCACCATTTTCTTTCTAATTCTAGCTGTAGATACATGTTTGTTTGTAAAATAGATCACAAAGCTGCACTGATTGGCCCTTGACAAACGGAAGGAGACTGTGGGAGGTGAGTTCCATGGTAGCCCCTTTGAAGAAGCTGTCATTGCCATTTTGTGCTTACTGAGGGAACATTAGGTACAGCAATGTGGTGCCCTGCTAATGACTTGGGGGTCTCCTGCCTGAATCATGTCATCCCATCCTGAGCCCAGAATGGCCTCACGATGGCCAAGTTATAGATTGTGTAAGAAAAAGATCTGGGCCAAGAGAAGACCTGTGTGATGATGAGCTCACCTTCATTTTCTCTGGAATCTTCAGTGAATGCTCCCCCCTACCCCAGTCTTGGTGCTCCTTATTTGTAAACTAAGGTACCACCTATTCTATCTTTCTCTTAGTATCATGAGGATCAAATGAGATCTTGTATATGGAAATGCTTTCTGAAGTTAGTATCTCTTTCTCCTCCCATTCAGGACTCATAGGGTAGTAATTAAACACACACACACACACACACGCACACACACACACACTCAGAAAAAATAAAAAGGAAAAAAAAAGAAAGAAAGGGAAAGAAAACGTTAAACTGAGCTTTAATTCTGTATCAGGTCATGGGATAAGTGCTTTGAATTTATTATTTTCCTTTCTTCCTTAATCCAATAACATTTTCAGGTAGTTATTTTATTAATCCCATTTCAACAATCAGGATAACTAAGACACCAACTTACTTAAACTCCCATAGTATACAGGAACTCTAGAATTTGAATCCAGGTTATTGAACACTAAAACCTGGGTTCTTCAGCACAACACTATGGTACCTCCTCTGAACTCATCAAGGCCAGCTGCTGAGGTACAGCTGTTGGAATCATCTGACCCAGATGTCCACTGAGGGTCTATGCACAGGCCAAGACACAAAGCTATGTGTGGACCTTCAGATATCATTCAGCTCTACACTGATTCTACAGATGAGCATTTAGAACCTTGTATGGGAAATAAGACTCACCCCAGAGTTCCCAGGAAGCTGACTGCTGTATGGAGATTAAAAACAAACAACAACAACAAAAAAAAAATGTTGGTTTGCCGTGACAGAGACCAGCCTGGTGCCAACCAGGTACACTCACTTTTGTTTGGGGGCACTTAACTGAGCTGCTGAGTCAATGTGCTAGGGCTACCACAACAAAATACCATTGGTTAGGCAGCTTAAATAAAATAAATTTATTTTCTCACAGTTTTGGAGGCCACGTGTCCAAGATCAAGGTGCTGGCATGGCTGATTTGTCCTGAGGCCTCTCTCCTTGGCTTGCAGATGACCACCCTCTTGCTGTCTCTTCACATGGTTGTCCCTCTGTGCACGGGTACCCTCATGTCTCTTTGCATGTCCTAATCTTCTTTCTCACAAGGACACCAGTCAGATTAGATTAGGGCCACCTTTAAAGCCTATTGTAATTCCGTCACCTCTTTAAACATTCTAACTCCAAACATAGTCATGTCCTGAGATACAGAGAATGAGAGCTTCAATATTTGAGTTTATAGGGGACATTACTTGGCTCACTAGAGCTGTTTTCCTGACTCTTCCAGTTAAGAGTGTTCACATGCTTGAGTTCTTGCCCATGGAATGGGGGCAGAAGTGGCCCAGGCCACTTTAAAACCAGGCTTGTGAGTCATTTTGCTTTCATGCTCGCTCCAGACATTGGTTGAGCCCAGTGAAGGCCTCCAAGGCTCAAGAAAACTGCAGGGCCAGAGGGCAAAAAGAGACTGGGTTCCCAGTGGACTGGACACTCCTCACTCTCCATATAGGAGCCCTCCGTGGACTAAGATTAGCGAAGCTGCCAAGTTCTAGGGGATGTTTGTTACAGCAGGCAGTCTCTCCCCCACACATCAAGGGTCAGTGAATTTCACCTAACAGGAGAAAGATCATGACAGACTGACATCAGATCCAGTCAATGAATAATCCAGGTGGGCTACAGAAAAATGAGGTACCAGGCATCTCAGTGTGCACAGTCCCTGAAACCTCTTCTGACTTACAGACTCCTGTGGGGTCCCCTGGCCCCTCCTTCCTCAAAGGCTAATAACTGGGAGGGGGAGGGAAAGTGTAGATGATAATGATCCCTTTCTTATTTAAACAGGCCATTTTTCTTCCCAATAAATGCATTTTTTTTGTCAGCTCAAATATCCCCCTTTGATAGAAACCTGAAAATAATTAGCCTTAATAGCTCTGCTGTGAATAATGTGCACAAGAAGGAGGTAGATGTTAATAGGAACCTTCTACTCCCAAACTCAGTCACCCTCTTGCCCCCTCCCCCCAAAGAGAAATGTAACAAGAAAAAGATTATAGGTTTAGTGCCACTCGGGAAGAAATGTATATTTGGAATAAATGCATGAAATCCTTTAAAAACAGCACATGCTGAAAACTTCATATTTAGTTTGATTTGCTTTCCAAATCACACAGACTGCACAGTTGCATACAATCTTTAAACAAGTACAACCCCTGAGAAGTGTGGATAGATTTAAGAGAAATAAAAGCAAGATCAGCCAGCTTGTAATCTTCTTTTCTCTTTTTTTTCTTCCCCAAAGCTGCATTAAATTGCCTATTGAGAACAATAACATATTTGTGCTTTTATAGGTAGAATGATTGGTATTATGCAAAGATTTGGCTAACAGTCTAAAGGCACATTCACACTGATCAGGACTGCATGCTGTTAATAATTTTCGGGATGCTCTAGGGAACCCATAATTCCACAGGACTACAACATAGCAGGTCAATGCATGCTTTGTAGGAACTCCTTACAGATTCTAAGCCTTTCTTCCAGAACCAAACTAACTAATAGACTCTAGGAAACCCATTGGAAAGATAGTCTTAGAATTATTAATTATCCCTTAGGACCCACATCATCTCTGGCCTAAGTAGGTGCAATGTCTCACCCAGCATGGACTGCCAACTTCAAAGATGGCGCCTTGGAATACAGAGACTAAAACAGCTCATGTGCCCAAACAATGTGACCCAATAAGACTCACCAGGGAGAATCCTAATGAAGTAATTTAAAGGAAACACACACAAATGCTGATGCAGGGCTAACAATATTTTATACCCAAAGTTAACATTCAGAAACAGTAAAAAATGAAGTAGTACTTGGACGGTACTTAGATTAGGTTTGACAGAATTTTACAGTCCATAAAAAGAATAAACTTGAAGAATACAAAGTAAACCATAAACTATTAGGTAAAAAAAAAAGCAAAGTGTTAAATACATAAAATAAAAGGAGGAAGGGATGAGGTTTGAAAGGGAACAAGGGTCAGAGTTAGCATGCAGGAGAGTAGGCAAATGGTTTTGTTTGCTAATTTGCATCCTAACATTGTCTGAAAACCATAAACAAAAATGAAATGGTTTCTTGGCCTTTTAATCTTTGATCACCACACCTATATCTGGGCCCCACAATTCAAAGACAGTTTCAAATACAGCTTACAATTCCCACATTGGGAAATTCAGGAAGTCCTCCCTAAGAAGTTTGTGGCGGGTGGTAATAACTTGTTGCGTGAACAGAGTCACATCATTTCCAGACCAGCCATTGCATCTGAGCTGTTGAAAAAGCAAGTTGTATGTATGCATGGAGAAACATGGAGCTTGGGAAGCCCCGTGTCCAATCTGCTTCCCAGAGAGGCCTAGAGATACCTCCACACACAGCAGCAGACATAGCAGCAGCAGAACAGAAAGATCTTTTGTGGTGGTGGACCCATTCCCTTAAACCAATATGTCCTCCTCTCATTTCTGCCATGCTCAGGCCTTTGGAAGTTGAGTGAGACGTGGAGCTTCCCTTCACTACATGAAGTCGACACTGATCTCAGGCTCAGTGTTTCAAATTTTCTAAGGGCCATGCTCAACTTACAATAGATTATCACTGCTAGAAGAACCTGAAGCTCTAGCCTGGTCCTTTTTTAATTTTAAAACATGCTTTTAAAGAGTTGATTTTCTTTACTAAGCATCTAGTCTGTGCGGAGCTTTGTGTCAGATGTTATCATCACCATGAATCTGCCCAGGACATGTTCTCATCTCTGTGACACAGCTTGAAGAAGGCAGAGAAATGGAGTGACTTGCCCAAGGTCACCTTTAAGTGGTAGAAAGAGATCAGAACCCAAATCTCTGGACTCCTCGTCCAGGGCTCTCAATGCAACTATTCCGCCTCATCCACACAGGGGGACTCAACAGGAACCGCTTTTGTGCGGGGGCTATAATTAGTTGTCTGGTCCCAGTTGCTTGCAGGGTAAACAACGTCTGATAAACCCACAACGCTGTAAGTATTTATTACATTGCAACCCAGCTGCCAACTGTCTAACCGTTTTAATAAAAAGCTATTTTCTAAGGTTTATGTTTTATTGCATGTATGACTCCCTTATTGGTTAGCATTTTGGAGTTGTGGAAAAGGTTATGAATTTAGAAACTGGCTGCATTCATATCATATTTAAAACTTAATGCTATTTTATTAAAGACATATGGGCCTCCAAAGTACACATATTAAATGTCATGTAAGAAAAGTAGCAGTTTAAATCATGGTCAAATTCATTTTTGACGTGACTCCTGAGGCTTCCCAAGATCTGAACTATTTCTTTGTAAATCTGGCAGTTTAACCACACTCATAAATCACTTTCAAAGCATATTATTTCTTAATTTTACTGCATTAAAGAGCGTTTGGCCTACACAGTGAACTGTTTGTAGCAGTTATGTGAACAAAGTTGCACATTTAGTCATATAACCTGCAAAAGGAAGAGAGAGGAAAAGCAAAGAAGGAAAACTTATCATGCTGGGGTCTGTTTGCCTCTCCCTGTGCATTTTCACCTGAGCAGACACAATTCCCAGTGTTGGGGCTGGGCCTCTGTCACCCCAGAACGTGGAAGTTGCAAGTTGGTACTGCAGCTTTTCTGAACACAACAGAAAAGTGAATCATTTGTAATTTAATCTTTCCTGAAACATTCCATGACTAAAAATTAGAATGAGTGCAGAAATTTGACTTCTTTTTTGACACATTATGGCAAACAGATTTTTTTTAAAAAAACGTGGCTTTATGTAATTCAGCACTTGGTTGTTTTCTAATTATCCCGAGACCCCATATCTCAACCTTGGGTTTCAAAGCCCTTCTAATGATAGGATAATATTCTCTGGACATGTGTAACAAGTCCCCAGATTTCCCTTCCCAGCTCTCTCCATTTTACTTTGAAAGAGAAGGGAGCTGATCCCAATGACAAATTCCAGGATCTAAACATGGGCCTTGACTTCCAGGTTCGCCAAGGGAGCTGGGGGAGGATTAAGAGAGTTGAGTCCGAGGTCACCAAAATGAAAGAGCTTAAGAGCTTATTTTTGCACCAGGCACACTTCTACTGAGTTGGGGCCTGCGAGGAGATGGGGCTCCGCAGCTGTCCACGCAGGGCTGCTCCACTGTCCTCCTGTTTGTGTCAATGACTGTGGAGTCTCCTTTGTAATCTACACCATAATGACCCCCTCATACCTTCTAGGCCCGTGTCCTTCCCCACCATTACCAGAGAGCACTAAGGCCTTGCTCTGTGCCAGGGACACCACTGAACTCAAGGGCTTGGGTCTCCCCCAGTGAACACAAGGCCTTTTTTGCCTCTCTCGTTGCTTTCTGTGTTTTACTGTCATCAGGAAGTAGATGCTTATAAAAGCCCTAGAAATAGTTCATTTAAGTATAAATCTCAGAAAACTCAGTTAAGCCAACAGAAATGTAGGGCTCTGCTCTGGACTGAATTGTGGCCTCCACAAATTCCTATGTTGAAGCTTTATCCTGGATAGGTCTGTATTTGGTGACAGAGTAATGAAGCTGATGGGGGAGGTAATGAAGGTTAAACGAGATGCTAACCCAGTAGGACTATGGATTTATGAGGAGAGGAAGATTCTTTCCCCCTCTCTCTCCCTCCCCTTTGCTTTTCTCACCCAAGAGGAAGATACAGTAAGAAGCTGTAAGCCAGGCATAGAGTTGGTGCCTGAACCCAACCATGCTGGCAATCTCATCTTGATCTTGGACTTCCAACATGGGAAAAAATAAGTTCGCCTTGTTTAAGCCTCCAGGGTCTGTGAGTTTGGGTTTTTGTTTGTTTGTTTGTTTTTGGTACCAAGGATTGACCCCAGGGGTACTTAACCAATAAACCACATCCCCAACCCTTTCTATTTGTTAATTTGAGACAGGTGTCACTAAGTTGCTCAGGACCTGGATAAGTTGCTGAGGCTGGCTTTAATCCTGCAATCCTCCTGCCTCAGCCTCCCGAGCTGCTGAGATTGCAGGTGTGCACCTCTGCACACAGAAGTCTGTGATATTATGTTATAGCTGTCCAAGCTGACAAATACACATCTCGCCCTCTATCCCAAACTAAAATTACCTTCTGCATGTTCACCCAGACAAACCAATGCTATAGCAATGCCACAAAGACAAACTATTTTGAAACTGCACAACGAAGAACGCTAGTTACGCCTGATTCTACAAACCAGAGACAGTGTTAGCTCCTTCCACAGATTATCTCATTCAATTCGTACAATAGACTTGGAAGGAAGAATATTCCCAGACTTAAAATAATGGAAAAATTGATGACAGAGGTACAAGTTCAGTCTCTATTCCAAACTTAAATGTAACCCCAAAACTTAGAATGTGGGCCCAGCCCCCACACACAACAGCAATCTCCAGCAGCCCATGAACAAATTAAGAATTGTATGTTTTTCATGGAGCACAATAGGCACAATAAATTCAGATTTTAAGCCTTCCCAAAAGAACAGCTGGAGGCAACTGTTTGAATCATGTCAAGAACAAAAATAAAGGTCGGGCAGTGGGGAGGAATGAATAAAAATAGGCCAAATAAAACATGGGACAGGTCACCCAGCCAGATAGCCTCTGTGACGATCCAAAATGCCAAACAGTAAAGCAGGAGGTGACTCACTTGTAAATTTCACTCATGAGTTAAAAGCTTCATTAAGTAGAAGCCACACTTAAAAATCTCCCACTTCAAAAAAGAAAGAAAAAATACGGCTTTGGAGCCTAGACAGAGAGCATTAGTTCGCTGTTGAAAAGAAATAATGAGTTCTAATTCAGGTAATGTAGCTCAAAATTTACTGCCATATTTTAAAATGCACATGAAAAATAAAATTATCCTAAAATGTCCTTGGTGAAAAGGCTGAGCATAATTGCTATCACTGACAATGGCACTGAACTTAGCTAAATTAACATCAAAGGAAGCCCCAATTACAGAGCATCTGTGCGTTATTGATGGTGCCCTGTCTGTTCATCTAAGACACTCTACTGTAAGGAACAGAAAAGCAAATAAAAGAGCTAATTGTACCACCAGCCTTCAGGGACCCCCAAGGGCAGACCTGCCCTATCTTGCTTGTGAAATGCCACTTGTCTTGGTCAGAATGACAAAAAGGGATGCATTTGGAATCCAGGAGTGGACATGGGCCATCAAGGTAAGCTACAGTGACCACAGGTAGGCAAAATAACAGAGGGGCCCAAACCAGCTTCTGACAGCTCCCAAGCAGGAGCCAATGACTGTCTAGGAACTTGGATGTGACTAGAGGCTTTGGTGGGAGAAACAGGCAGGAAAATAGGTTCTCTTTGCTTTTCAGTGAGACTTTTAACGGTGAGAGGCACCTTTAGGGGTAGAGATTACTTTTTTAAATGAGAAGAAGCTTTCTTCTTCTGACTATCTGCTCCCTCAATGAGCCTACTGTTTGAAAAAGAAAGTGTCATTGTTTGAGCTCCTACTGCATACTGGCCACATGTGTCAACTTTTTATTCCCAACTGTGTGAAGACTTTAAACTCTCTTCAAGTTGGATAACCTTGACGTTATCTTACTACTTTACCCTATCCACTGACTTTGCTTTTGGGTTTAACAACAAAAAGTAAATGTTAAGTCTTAGAACATCCATTTCATCACTAATCTCATATGAGTTTTCTTCTATACATTCTGTTTAAAGTTTGCCGTTTTTGTCTGTTAATAACAGGCAGTTTGAAAATAATCAGAATTCCAGAGTAGGAAATGGGATCGTGTGGCCCTCAAGTTCTCCTTTTTTCTTTGCCATGCACTTACAAACAACATTGTTTGCTGCAGAATCATGCTCACAATTTTTTCTCCAGTGGCCTGGCAGCTGGGTGGTTGACCACTGCGCTGTCAATACTGCAGGCTTCCCTGCCATCTGGGATGCCTGACTGCCCAAAGATTCAGTTCCTACAATGAGATGCTTCCGCAGGATGGGGGGCTTTCTAAAACAGCAACAATTCAGGAAGTTGCAGAGTTCAAAAGTATAGAGGACCAGACCCCTGGTGCACCTGAGGAGCAGGAACATCAATGCCACCATGATCTTCCTTTTGCTAGTATAAGTCAGTCACCAGTCATTTTTCTCTGTTCATAGGCAATTTGCTCCTGCATTTCCAAGATGCTCCTGCATTTCCAAGGTGCTCCTCATCTCTGACCTGGAATCATGGGGATGGGGTAAGCAGTGGAGAAAACCTTCTTAAGAATAAGGTGGTGTTCAAGTTCACCAACACACCTGCCACTGGAGAGCAGCTTGCTGCCAAGCCCCAAAGTTGCACACAGAACCCAGAGCCACATTAGTTTTAAATGTGAATAACCTCAAATCAGCACTTCAACTAGACTCTTCAAGAGTTTCTTAACAAAGCATCTTAATTTTCTTTTCCTCTTTCCTTTCAATCTCAAATTTTTTAAATAAGAAGAATAAGAACCCAAATTGCAAAAGCAAAATGCCAAAAATCCTCTTCCGAAGTGGATCAAAAAAACATCAAGCTGGTAATGTGCAGATTACAGACATAATCGGCTATTAAGGCTCCTTCTCAGTCATTACCAGCAATCACACAATGGAGGACGTTTCACGGCCCAGTTTAGGAGCCTTAAATTCACTCCTTAAAACAAAGATCACTGATCCCATAGGGGAAGGAATCTTTGGGGTAAGAACATATCAAAGGACACTTTGGAATGTCACGGCCTCATTGCCAGGAGAGTCACTACTGGATCTCTGGCACCATTGGCTTTCCCCTTCCTCAGCTCTCAGACCAGCAAATGGTATTGCACAGATTCCCAAAGTACCAAAGAGGCACTTTCTCTACTCAGAGCAGAGCTGCTCCCTCTGCCCAGTCACAGAAGTGCCCAGACTTTCATTCAAATCCAGATCATCTGTTTCCTCATTTATAGATTTAAGGTCAGGGAGAAACTCTGAGACAAAATGGTTAGGTTGTTGGTACAATATTTAGTGAACACTTGGTGTATGCTGGATATTCTAACTAACATCAGGAACACTTCTATGCACCTAATAATGTACCACTAGGCAGCCAGCTGACTGTTCGGCTGGATTTGCTATCTTAATTAAACATCCAGAAAGCCTATGGGAATCGAGGCTGTGGCACCAACACCAACTACCACCATCAGCCTCACTGAACCTCAAGTTTTGTATAGAGAAAAGCCCTGATTCAGGTGGCCAGGGAAGCATCAGAAGGCAGAAATATTGCTAGGATGGCCAGTTAATAGAATGGTCAGGTTTCTGCAGCAACACTGGATTCAAAATCCTAGTGATTCAGCACGAGCATTTCTTCCCTGTGTAGAGAATGGTGGTTGGCCCTAATGGTTTGGCTTCAGGCATGAAGTCAGGTTTGGGTCTGGTCAATGTGTCTCTCATGCTGTGTTCGTAGCAAATGTCAGATGTGTTGAGAGCGGAGAGTAGAAACACATGGTGCTCCACAAGGTCTTGGCCCAGAATTGGCATGCTGTCACTTCCACTCATGTCCCATTGGCCAAAAGCATCTCACGGCCATGGCCAAGGCCAAGGCCAAGGTCAATGGGACAGGAAAGTATACTCCTCTCTTACAGCAGGAGCCATAGTAAGGACAGAGGGAAAGAAACAACTTTAGGCTAGTAATACTGTCTACCACACGTTTCCCAATTTGGTGGTTCCGGCAGCTGCATGGACTCTTAAATAATTCCCCATGCTTAAAAAGGGCCACTAACGTCCATGATCCTCTTGACCATAGGTCTGTCCAAATATCTTCAGAGAGAAGCAAACACTTTCAAGAACAGAAAGGGGAATAGCATGGAGCTGGGCTATGCAGTACCGTTAAGGTTAATGGCTGCCTTGGAAACTTACAGCATCTTCCCAGGCACTGGACTTCAATGAGAGTGGTGTCCACTCTGTGCTCAGCACCTGGTGAGGCCCCAGAGACTTCTGAGAGTGGCTCTCGGAAGCATCTACAGTCGTGCCACTTTCCCTCGCTCCGTTGTGGATTTCAGTGCTCCATCTCTAGGGCTTTGCCAGGACACTGGAGCCATGGTGTTCCTGACAGTCCAACCTTGATTTCAGAGGGTTGCTGCTCAAATACAAGGCTTCAGGAATTGCTTCCAACAGATATACCCTGAAAGCACTTACTGTAGACAACGGATGTCTTGGTGTTAAAAATAGAGAAATACAAAATCCTTAAGTGATTTCTCCTCAAATGAATGTGACAAACTGTGAAGTCAGAAGTTAGGGATGACAAACAAACAAACTGCAAATGTCTGGCTTCTGGATTTTGTTTCTAAATACACCGCTCAAGTGTTTCCCCCCCGAAAAAAATATTAGTTAAAAATTTCTCTGCTTCAAAATTTACTACAGAGTGACTGAATGTGGAATCTGAAAGTGTCTCTAGATAAGAAACATCTGTGCAAAAACAGAAGAGAACCATAAAACACTAACATATTCAGGTAGTTAGAAATATCCAGAAAAATCATCAACATTCTTAGTTTCTTTCTGCATGTTGGCACTGTAGAGAGCTTTGAACATAGATGGGCTAATTGCCTCTTCAACTGCATGGGCATGTGCTTGCAGTTTACAATATTTATTTATGGGCAGGCCCTGGCTTTATGTAAAAAAATAGAGTAAAGGTTAGTAATTGTAATAAATCTAGAAGCAGTTTCTGATAACCTTTCATGTGTTTGCAATTGGACTGGATGGGGGTAACAAAATATCAAAGACATTCACACTGTAGTTTAGGAAACAGTAGCACTTAGGAAAGTGTTAGAGTAGGTATTAGAAAACCCAAGTGAATCAAGCCACTAAGTAGTGCTTCTTCAGAGTACAGACGAAACACAGTCACAGCTAAGATAGGAAAAACCTCATTTTAACTATACACAGACTTGTAGGGGTTCCATCACATTTTTTGAGAAAAGGTATTTGTTATGTTTCAAAGCCATACATTTCAAAAATGTGAGCAGGTGAGTTCTGAGGGGAGGAAGACCTGGAGAATGGCCCCTGTGATGGGGAATGGCAGCTTCAGATCATGCCCTTGCCTTGACAGAACTGCTCCCCAATGTCAGGGCCAAGTCACAGGGATCGTGGCAGCCGTAGAATTTCCCATCATAAATAATCTCCAGGTAAATCCTCTGAAAAAACAAATATACAATTCAGAATCTGTACAAGCTTTCATGATGGTCTCCCAAAGTGCTCTGTCATTCACAGTTCCTTCTTTTGGTGAATACTGACTGTGCCTCTGCTACAGGCCAGGCACCGGAAATGAAGGAATGGGGCCCAGTTCCTGCCTTCATGAGGCTAGCATCCCAATGGGTGAGTGGCTTCCTCACCCCATCAAAGAGCTGGCTCCCCTGTGACTCCACTCCCTGTCAGCCTCCTCGGTTGCCTTTTTTCATGGAAACCCCCAAACACAGACACAGATGGAAGAAAGGGAATTGGGATCTCACTCCAAGAATCAAGCACAGGATGGTGCAGTGTAGTCACAGGAACAGGTAATCTTTGGATGCAAATAACTTTCAACTTTCAGTTCATTTATGGATGAGATTAAAAGATTCCCAGGAGGTGCACATCAGTCTGAAGCATATTCCTTTAGCATATCCTCTTTCTTCCTCTTCTTTCTCTCCCTTTGCCTCGCTCTCCCCTTCTAGCTAGCTACCTCTCCCTCTCTCTCTCTCTCTCTCTCTCTCTCTCTCTCTCTCTCTCACACACACACACACACACACACACACACACACAAATACCCTCCCTTTCAAATACCCAAAAATACATACACACAAATACACAATCTATGCAAAGTTACCCAAATATATTAATCCACACATGATGGAGAACCCCGGCATGCCCACCCAAAGGAAGATATGACATTTTCAAGGACACCTCAACACTCCCAAACATATCTGTTCCACACCTTACATTCTCTTATATAGGAGAATGGCCACAAAGACAAGCAAAAGCACACATGACAGACACTTTCTAACATAGGTTGTGATGCTCAGGCCGGCTGCCCCCGTAGCTGTTCTCCCCACGGTTTCTCTAAGGTTCTGAAGATTAAACAGTTGGTAGCCAACTTTGTATACATGCCTGTAAACAAGAGGGCTCCGCTTTAAATAATTATGTCAAAGAAATGACAACTGTGCTCTTTGCCAGAACAGGGATGAATAATTACAAAGCCAGGACATAATTAAGCAATTCTGACTGTCGGATTTTTGAGCTGTCTCTCTGATGTGCAGGGCTGGTGTGCCCGCCGCCCATGCCCTCCTGGACGGGCCTCTGCACTCCTTTGATCTAGGTTTCCCAGTGCGGCCAGGGTGGGGTCATGGTCTGGTCATTATAGAAGTCTTTCGGTGCCGGGGGGTGGGGGGCCCTCACACTTCTCTGTATCCAGCTGGATGCTCTCTGTGTTGACAATGGTACAATTCAATGGTCAATATTTAACAAGATAAAATTCCTTTAAAATTCTGGAAAATGAGCAACTCTTACATGTTGCAGGTTCATTAACTAATCACACACACGTGCCTGTGTGAGACTCAGGGAGAGCCTGTTGTCACATTACCCATCACCTCCTAATGAATGACAACATCTTTCTGTAGAACAACAAAAAAACAACAAAAGCCAAAAGGCAGCAATGAAGGAAGAACCGTGTCATGGGAAGAGAGAGGAAGAGAGTACTTGCTCTCAAGTGCCAGAGCCTGCCAGGTACCTAATCAAACCTTGGTGACATGGGGGTTTATTAGTTCCTGGCTGATTTTGCATTTGCGTCAGCCGAGAACACCCAGCCTGCCGTTCCCTACCTCTGAGGCAAGGGTTGCAACTGGAGAGGCATTTTCCATTCTCCCAAATACTTTATGTCAGGAATAAAATGAAAACAGCTCCCCAAATCACGGCCCCCTTGATCATCCATCAGCACATTCTGCTGAATAAGCACAACAGGCCGCTGCCATCTCCAAAAGGACAGAGCCAACTTGAGATTCGGATTCCTTTATGAAAAATAGGTCTTTGCCACGTGTGCTCTGCACAGCCTCGGCAATTCACAGGGAGGAAATTGTTCTTCTCTTAGAAGCTGACTCTGGGTGTACACATGCCTCCCTGAGCGTACATATGCATATGTGCACAGAGACAGACTGCGGCTATACACATGTGCCTAGGAACAGAGAGTGCACACTGTGAAGAGGTGAGGACCAGCCTTTTTCAGGCAATTTATTAATTCAGCAAGGAGCTCTTTCTCTCACTGTGGATCTCTGAAAACAACAGGGAATCGCCTGTCACTCAAGAGGCATGCTGTGTGATGCAAAACCACTAACACTGAATCTGCTTGTGCTCTCCAAGGGGCATGGTGGAAATAGAACACCTAACCAGAAGCCCAGGACCCCGGGTCTGGTCCCAGAGGTGCCTCTTCAGGACTGTAGGGCCTGCTCCCATCGCTGCTTCCTGTCCCAGGTCCCACATCCACAAAATAAGAAAGTCAGCTGAGTGATTTCTGAAGTCCTCTCTGGTTTGGATATCACATGACACTACAAAAAGGGAACCAGAGGTCTCTACACTTAGATTTTTGTCTCTCTCCTCAAACAATTAACTGGCATTTTTGAAGTTTAATAAGGATTTTAGAGTCAATCACACAAACATGAGCCAATTCTATAATTGATTAGAAACTAATTGGGAACACTGAAGAGCATTCCCACTGAAGCTGCTAATGCCTCCGAGAAATAGCTAACGCCAGATTTGAAGAAGCCATTCCCAGTCACTTTCAAAGGCAGGAGAGGATTCCAATTCTCTCCACCCCTGTTTTACAGAACAAAAAAGTCCTACTTTTATCTGTTTTCTTCATTTAGGCCTTCCTGTGAAGTTTTGTTTGAACAAAGAGATCCACAGGGGAAATGTTTAGCTCACTGCTCGGGGTAAGAAAACAGGGAGACGGAGGTCAACTTCAAGGCTAGCAATTCCCAGCCAGGTGACCTGGGGAAGCCCGGTGAACTTCTCTGGGCCTGAGTTCCCTCATCTGTAGGAGTGAGAAAGTGGCCCCTCTCTCCTACCTTAACAGTGTTACGTGAAGTTCCACAAACCTATAGACAAAGATCCCTGGAACAGGGTAGGCACACACTGAACACCCCATCCAAGCACAGTGAATGCTCCAATTATTACTCCTCGGATTTCCAATGATAATGTAGAGCTTCCCATGCCAAAGGCAAATGACAGCAGGAGAAATCCTGATCTCCTCTGTATGGTGTGCACATGAAAGTGGGAAATGTAGGGCAGGCAGGTTAGGACCCAAAATATTATAAAGAGTTCATGTGCTGTACTTCGCTGGGGTCAGCTATCTGTGGAATATTTTCATGAAAGGAAGGAAGGAAGGAAGGAAAGAAAGAAGGGAGGGAGGGAGAGAGGGAAGGAAGGAGGCCAAGAAATAAATTCTTTCATTTGGACAAAATTACAAAAGCTGGAATAACTAAAGGCAGTCATGGGCAATATGTCAAATCTGTGCCTCAATAAGGAGAACTGTTAACACTTTAATAGCTATGAAATGAATCACTCGATTAATTTCCCACATGCTGAAACAGGTAACAATACATTTATCTGCCAGTATTATACCCTCCATATCATATATTTCCACAACTGTTAGCAATTTTATTCAGCATAACGGGAAATCAGTTGCACCTCATGGATTCAGGGAAGGAGAGTGGCCTGAGGTCTGCTGCCAACTGAGCAACGTGATGGAAGAGGTTTCGTTATTCTGCTCTGGTTGGCTTTTGTTTGTTTTTTCTTTTCCCCCCTTAATCACTTGCAAGACATGTACAGAGGGCCATAAGTCAGTAAGTGAGGACAAACTAGACCTCTAGGGTTTCTGTGCCGGTGTTTTCAACACACAAACTACAATCTCATGGGAGGTGACTATATAGCTCCATAGAGCTCCAGGGTGTTGATGGTTCTCCAAATGGGTCATCAGAGGTCATTGTGTCCATTCCCCAGCCTCTGTTTTCATGAAAGGACCCAAACTCTTCCAAAAGAGATGATTGTACATGCCTTCAAGAAAATATCCGTGTGTCTGAATCCAAAACCCCACCCCTAATCTCCCCTGCCTCATGGTAACAGCCATTAGGATGGCACATGCATGGCCTCCCTGCAGACTCGGCTGGTAAAGGAAAGGTCAGCAAACTCCATCTGATGACCTCTGGAGAGCTACACATGGTGAGCCCGTGCCAGCCCCAGGACATGTCGTCTGAAAGCATCACCTTCTGTGCTAACAGTATCTCAGGAGCTGCAGAGTTCGCCCCTGTCATGGAAGGAGATCACTCATTTCTAGCTCCCCTTTGGCTGCAAGTAAGAAGAGCCTGCTCTGGAGGACCGTAGGGATCCTTCCCACCCCAGAAATAGGCAAATTCCAATGCTTCCTCCTTTCTTAGCTCCAGACCTATAGAGACCCCACTCTGGAAACTTTGGAAGGTGGCCTAAAATGCACTCTCAGATTTCCCTCTGAGCTGCGTATGGTACTGCTTTATTAGTTGAGATCATTTTACAAATAAGGCCCCCTAACACTGGATCCCAGGGAGATCCAATGTATATCCAACGCCATTTCACATTTGGCCCAAAGTACATCGATGGATGAATCCCTGGTGTGAGATCCAGCCTGCATTCTAACCTCACAGGAGGATGTTATTCCATGTTCTGGAGGGTGACCAGTGCCCTGATATATAAATCCCTCATGAAG
Source organism: Callospermophilus lateralis (assembly GCF_048772815.1). Classification (NCBI taxonomy): domain Eukaryota; kingdom Metazoa; phylum Chordata; class Mammalia; order Rodentia; family Sciuridae; genus Callospermophilus; species Callospermophilus lateralis. Next base: position 47,561,062 of record NC_135319.1, on the reverse strand, counting down.
AACAGTGAGTAGGTAGCTCACCTTGGGCTTCACCACCTTCATGAAGGCCCCTCTGACCAATGCCTCTTCTCTTTCTTGTCTGGTTACTTTCCTGGCATCCAGAAACTTCAAGTTAGGCAGCTTGTGTAGAACAAAGCATCTGGAAGAGAGGAGTCAGAAAGGACTCAGGAAGGGAGGGGCTAAAACTCCAGAACCAGGCAATTAGAACCAGAACCAGCCTTAGGAATCTACCAGTATGTCTTCAGCGATTTAGATCTCAGCTGCTAAATCACCTCTCATCTTTCACGAAGTATGAACAACCATTCAAATGGATCTATCTTAGAAACAAGTCAACTTAAGAGACACGGTAATGACTGTACTTCACTTGAAGGTAGACACACACCTCTTACCTGAATCAGCCATTAGGACCTTATCGATATATTCCCCTTCTTTCATTCTGGAAAATGAACCCGGCTGCTTGCTGCACAGGGTGTTCCCAGTATAATCAAGCTACACCTTGATTGTACCATTTATGTCACCACCTTTCCTGAGAGTCCTCTGCATCAGTCGCATCTCTGAGATGATAACATGTCTTCAATGTGGAGCTCAGACACAAGACCTTTATTTTCCATCCAGACAATCAACAAGAATGCAATAACCAGGACAGCCATGGGAGAAGTAAGGAACAGGGGCAGATGAGAAATGCTTCCTCAAGGACTCAGACAGGGATCCTGAGGACATTTGCTCTGAGGACATCCTCACTGGGTTATAGCCACACTGGCACTATAAGATTATCAAGGAGAAGCAAGGAGAGTTGATTTAAAGGGGATATTAATAGCCCACCAACTGCTCAGTGGCCTCTCTTCCCTTTGCAAAGACATTTTGGTATTCATTATGGACTGCAGGAATAAGACGGTGGCAATGTGGGTGATGAACTCTCCTTAAGTGATATAGATAGGGAGTTTACGAGAAGATATACTTGGCCATACAGAATCTAGACACCTGTCTATACTTCTCCCACATCAGTGAATTACCAAACCAGATGCTTTCCATCAAGTTCCCATGCTCCATCAATCAAACAAGCAACTGTTTATACTCTATCCTGCTTAAGTAGAAAAAGTGAGTAGCCACTGTCAAGAGCAATGGATTAGCTCCAAGGAAATCTGTCACTTCCTTTCTGCACCAACCACCTCAGTACTCACCCATCATCAAGCCCAACCTCCACAAAAGTTACTTCTTCACTTCTAGCCCACATCTTTTTCTTCTCCCTCAGCTTTCCTAGAATACAATGTCAATACCACACTTCTCTATTTCATTGATGTCCTTATCCAAAACTATAAGCTTCTTCTTGAAGGAAGGGACAAATTTCCTCATTTACCCTCACCACCTCTTAAAAACTCACATTAGAACGGATTCATTAACATAACCCTTCATTCTAGTTTCCATATATTTCTTGAGCATCTACTATGTGCCAGGTGCTAGCGATAAGGAGGAGGTTATGATATGGTTCCCGCTATCAAAGAGGTTTTTAGTGTAACGGGGAAGATAAATTCATACAGAGAAATGAGAAATCGATGTAGCTAAGTGCCAGAGGGTATGACCAGAGCAGTTATGGGAGTGGAGATAAAGAGGCCTGCAATACTCTCTGAATAACTGAAATCTAAAGGGGAAAGAAGGGACAGAAAATCTTAAATAGACATCAAAGAACCAAATCCACAAGCACTTAGCCTTTTGGAAGCAGAGTTGCCTGGGGTATGCAATGAGCCTGGGGTTCCCAGAGTCACCACCCACCTTCTTAAGGTGATCCTGACTCCAAGTGCCCTTCATATATTTGTCCAGATTAAAGACCTGAGGGATCACTCAAAAGCCAGAGATAACAGTTTAAAAGCCTCCAGCAACAGCCTTCATGTTCCTCGTTGTCCAAATCAGAACAGCGCAAAACTTCTTTGGGAAGGCTTTTCCTCTGGCGCACCGTCCACCCCAAAGCCTGAGGACCTGGAATTGGACTCCCTCCTTCCTGCTTCCTCCCTGGCCTCCATCTATCACCCCCTTTCCTGTCTCTCCCTAAGCCTCTCTCTCTCCAAATGCCCTCTAACCGCCTCCAAAATCAGGAAAGTGTCCCCAAGGGCCCCGATGTCCTCTCTATTCCTCAGTAGAATCCCCACCGGCCTCACACTGTCAGAGAAAACTTCCATCTTCTGCTTGTAGCGGCAAAGTCTCAATGACAACAGAGTCTTTCAAATAAAGACATGTACAGACAGCAACAATATGTCAGGAGTGACGCTCCAAGGAGTAAAGACACCCACTAAGTGTAGGGTGGGAAAAGATGAATATTCAGGTGAAGAAAACATCAGTATTAGAAAATCAGCCAATGTTTAATGATGGAGTGAAAGATGCCTTCACGGGGCTGGCAGGAACCTCGATGACAACAGACCGCACATTGTCATTTCGCCTCACTTTGGATCACAGCCCTGAAATCAAAGGAGAAAGACAGAGAGAGGTGCTGGCTTTTAAGCTAGTTAGAAATTTTAGATGACAAAGAGCTGCTGTTTTCTGAGTGCTCTTCTCATACAATCGAAGAGACAGCCCATGTCACAGGCTGCCAGTCACCCCCGGAGCTCAGGGTGAGTGGACTCCCACCTTGTGGGGCCAGACTGAGCTTCCAGGGGGTCACTGCTCAGAGAGGTCTGGGGACACTGGGGAGACTCACTGCCTAGAGTGGGGTGTGAGGCTCAGCCCAGGGTGCAAAGTGCCTCTGCTAGAGGTGCTTTCTTCCATTCACTCACACAGTCAACAAATAATTATAGAGCAGCTACCACCTGCCAAGAGCTGCTAAGGAAAAAAAAATGTGATGAACACAACAGAAGGTTTCTGCTCTCAATGAGCTTATGTTCTAGCACAGCAGTTCTCGACTTTGAGCAGGCATCAGCAGCCCCCGGAGGCTTGTTAAAACCCACGTCGCTGCACCCCATCCCCAGAGTTTCTGATACTGGAGGTTTGGAGTGAGGCCTGGAATTTATGTTTCTAATAAGTTCCCAGGTGATGCTGCTGCTGCTGTCCTGCTGAGCACCAATGTCCTCGTGAAAATAACAGCATGAGGAATAACAGTCTGGGAATTATGAGCGTGGTGAGACGGCCCACAGTCTCCTTCCCAGGTCCCGCTAGCAATCCGCCCTGGCCCAGTGTCTGTGGTTCGCACAGCTCAGACAGTGGCCTGGTCTACCACATCCTCCTGCCCCATGATGGCTCAGCTCTGGCTCCACACATTATTGCCAAGTGATAAGTCAGTGGCTTCCTGCCTGCCTGTCCCATCCTGGTCTTGGGAGATCTATTTCCCTTTGTTCTGGGTCATGACAGGGTGTCAAAAGGCGCAGCTTCAATCCTGAGTGTAATACAAGTTTGCCATAAAAATACAAGAGAGAGGATTCCCGAAGCCACAGAATGAAGGCTTTTACAATATCAATTCAACCCTTGTAAATTTAATCCAGGGTTATTTGTTGCACCAAAATCTCTTTACCGTGATGTATTACTTAGTTACTGGGGTTATCACAGCCGTATCCTAAAGTTGCATAGTACATAAAACATTTCAGTTAACAATGCGGGAAGGTTAACTCCCCCAGATAACCTGCAATCACAAGGGCTAGTCCAGATGACGTCCCTCTGTCAGCTTCCGAGAGCTATTGATGGTTCAATCAGTTTGTTTTGAAGGTAAAGTACAACAAAAGGGCAGTAAACTTATTCAGACTGTCAACAGGGGCTATCGGGAATGGGGCTTGCAGGTAAGTAATTCTGGGTGTTTTAAGGCTATTATCAAACAGCAATGGTTGAAGGAAGAGACAGCTACTAATAACACAGAAGGCAGCCATCATAAACCACTTTATGGCAGAAACCTCCGTCTATAAATCCTGCGACACCCGGAGACAGCTTCAGATTTATAAAACTGCTTGTTAAGCCGGGGCACTGCTTAATGAAAAGAGATCCGTCTAAGTTCCAAGTCTCACGTCCAGAGCTCCAGAGGGCGACTCCAATTTTCCTGACCTTCTCAAGGTGGCTGGGGGGAAGCCCCCAGGGCTGGGGTGGTGGGAGTTGGAACCACTCCTGGCTGTGATATGGAAGGTGAGGCTATCAAAAGGAGAGCAGGGGCCCTGGGAAGGTGTTTAAACACCCATTTGTCTCTGTCTGAAAAGAGATTTCTCAAAAGTGAGAGACCAGCATCCAGAGCTTTCCAGGTACTCTCTCTTTTCATGAAGAATATTCCACTTTTTTCAAGGACTCCTCTAAGGAGAGGGGAAGATTGGAATGGGGAGAAAAGATACATCCGGAAAGCTTTTTGTTTCTCTTTGTTTTGCATCAAAAATCAACTTTTTTATCCTGCTCCAATCCCAGTGCTCTGGCATTTTTCATGTAGACCTCAAAGAGAGAGATGATCTTTCCTCCTACCCCAACTTATTACCCCAGGAAGAGGGTATAGTCACAGAAAAACCGTGATGCGTCTCCAGTATCTGCAGTATTGGGTGGGGGTGGCCACCATGTTTCTTTCTCTGACATTCTATTCGAGAAATACCAAATTTCCAGGTGTTTTTTTTTATTTGTCTGTTTTCCCTCTGGTACTGAGAATTGAATTCACTGAAGTACATTCCCAGCCCTTTTAAAAATTGTTTTTAAATTTTAAGACAGGGTCTCGCCATGTTGCTGAGGGTCTTGCTAAGTTGCTGAGGCTGGCCTCCAACTCATGATCTTTCTGGCCCAGCCTCCCCAGTCTCTGGGATTTCAGGTAGGTGTCACCACACCCAGCTCTAAGCTTCTAGCTCTTACAGGGACCAGGCTTGGGGTTCCTGGGCACATTTTCTATTTCTTCCCACTTAGGGCATCCTACACTTCCCCTTGCACAGTGAGTTGGGAGACAGAGCAGAAGCTACAAATGCACAACCTGGGCTCCAAAAGGCAGCCACAGGGGACCCAACAACTGTTTCTAACCCTTCACAAAGCACAACAGAACTGGGCAAGGATGCTAGCAAAATGTGGCACTTCTTTGCTGCTGTCTTAATGACATCCACTCCATTTATAACATAGGCTATCTCCTTCTGATCAAAAGCACTGATCAGCTGCTAAATATGTCTCATTAATAAAAGAAAAAGTGTTAGCAATGGCTTATGTGCTGCTTATTTGAAAGACCAAGGCTTTTGAAAGGGGGAGAAAATTAAAAGGAGGGAAGACCTTCATAATGAGAAACTTGGGGCCAATAGGGCACAGGAAAGAACCCAGGCAGTGAGTTTATTTTGCTGGGTGATCTTGGTTCTGTTTCTGTGGCCTTCCAGAGCCTCGGTTTCCCTATCTGCACCATGGAGGGTTGGGCCAAACGACATGCAAGCCTCCTTTGAACCTTTACCTTGCTTAAAGTCTACATGCCTCAGAATTGATTTACAATAAACACATTCGTACTATCCCATCTTGTTACACCAATTTCCTTATATAACCACCTCCCCCCCCCCATGCCTCCAGGTATAGGGTGGTGAGAAAAAGCCAATAAAGACCAAGAAGTAATGAACAAACACTGTGAGTGGAATAGCTCCAGATGCTCAGAGAGATGACAATGATCTCACTCTAATGAGCCGAGGTGAGCTCACCTACAGCATTAATGAACGCCTGACAACTGGCAAAGGCCAGCTGATTTCCCTCACAGTTCACCGGCAGCATGTTTGAAGTCTCTGTGCAAACAATACACCCACAGGACAGTCCAAGGCCCTCTACAGAGGGTAACCAGCAATTACTCTGTGGGCTTCTGTCACTTTGATCTCTGGGTCGTGACCTTTGCTTTCTTGTGATCTTCAAAGCCCAGATTGTAGATTAGCTGGAGAATGCTAACTGGGTTGTGTAAGCCACAAGTTTTACAGCTCCCTACTCGGTGGGAAATGGTGGCAGCCCAGGACTGCCTACAGATGGTACAGACTCCCTCCCTCCCTCCCTTGGGCTGAGTGCTACAGACACTGGGCAGGCCCCAGGGCTGCTCCCTACTGGGGAACAAAGAAAAGGTGTCACATTCTAAATAATTTAAAGTTGTAAGGAATACAGAGGGATGTGCCAGGGAGGCGGGAGGAAGGAGAGGCCCGACCTGTGATGGGCAGTAGCAGGAGAGAATTCATGACAAAGCTTCAGTGAACAGAAGGGAGCTGGGAGCCACGAGCCTACCCCCCCTTGTCTGAAATGTGAAGTCCAACACTTGTGGACTATTGACCTTCGGGCCATTGTTCTTTCTGCAGAAAAGAAAGAAGGAAGAAGAGGGCTGACAGAGAAGATAAGCAATAGCACTCAAGCTTCCCATACTTGATTCCTCACTGTGTCTGGTGTTGGGAGTCCACAGAGGCCCCATGTGGTTTCTTAGCACCTTGGTGGTCCAGGCCTAGATGACTTGCCTCATCGCTCTCTTCCTGCCCCAATCTCGAAGGCTGCTGTGACCACCTTCACTGCTATTCAATATTCATCCCCAAACAACAGCACTGTGTCCACACAGCAAAGCACGGGGCAGGCTTAAGCTCTAGAGTAACGCAGCAATGGACATTTCTCAGCCATGAACTATGATGAATGGCAAAGGGAACCCCCAGGCACGGTTTCGCTCCTGCCCCCAACAGGGCCAGGACTCTACTCAACAACTCGGCAGTATGTTCATGCTCACATAGAAATTTAATGAGCCTGTTTTACTGTGGGGATGTGTGCCAAGAAAATCCAACTGGGTGCACAGGGGGTAAGTGAGGAAGCCAGAAGGGTGGGCTAGGGGGAGGGGAGGAAAGACTTGACAGAAACCCGAGGATCTGTGATGCCATTTCCATTTGCTACATAAATCTAGTCACTTCCCATTTCTGGTCCAGTGGTTGGCCACAATGTGACCTAAAACGGGGCTGACCCCTTTGAAATCAACATCTCCCATGGAAATGAAACAACAGACACACTTGTTTTGATGTATGGCTGGGTGACATATTATAAATATTACATCACATAACCACAGAGGATGCCAATCAATAAGAAATTTTTTTAGACAGCACTAAATGAACCATGGGTTCTTGCTTCTGAATACACTCCTTTAAGGCTCCTACTATTGCTTAAATGATTAATAGAAGACATATTGTCAGAAAATGTACTTAAAGTGAAAAACAGTAAACTGTAGAAATATCATTCATTTTTAAGCAATTTTCTAGTGAAAAATGTCACATAAATTTACATAGAGGCTCCACTATTAGACTGTGGGTAACAGTGAGAAAGAAGGTAGACCTCATGCTTTGTGGATGAAGAGCTGAGAAATATTTTACCAAAAGAAGAAAAAAAAAATAAAACAGCAGCTGCATTGCTTTGTATAAATGCAAATGCCACAGGAACTCTGAATTCAAAAGTCGTATTGTGAAACCCTAAAATTTCTCAGGGGCAAATGGAGCACAAACTCCAGAATAAATAAATCAGAGCGGCTCACAGGCCACAAGAATGGAACTGCATCATGCACACATTTCTCTCTTCCACAACCAAGGGCGAGTGCTTATCAAATCAACAATGAAAAATAAAAATAAATAAACAATCGAATAAAAAACTTAAATGGGCTGGAGAATCGACCTACCATTCCACTCTGCAATCAGATGCTGTGCAGTGAATGTGCAACCCCATGGACTCTCATTTAATATTCCCTCTGCTGTTCTTAGTTACTGCTTCTCTCAGAGTGTAAGCATCTTGCCATTGTTATGGGTGATGTATGGATTTTCTAAGGTAACTTTTGACCAGATGTGATTTTGGCTGCATGTAAGCTCTAAGATCCAGCCCCTCATGGCAACTTTACCATATGTGTATTAACAGCCAGCCATTTCAGTCCCATCCCTCAAAGTACTTCTAGGGAAACAGATCAGGGATGGAGAGGACAGGCATGGAGGGTGCCCAGGCTAGCCCATGAGATAGAGTACTCACATAGAATCAAGCACTCCCCAAAGAATCATGACCCATAACCCGGTCTTGGGTTGAGTCCGAATGACAGTCTCTTGTTTGTTAACTGTTTTTGTCACACCCAAATGGATCTGATCCCAAGTGGCAGTGGGCATCTAAGGTACCCAAAGGTCCCTGCCTCTACCTATAAATATTCAACTCCTAAGCAGAAAAGGTAATTTCAAACTGTCTCCTGCAGTTACAAAGGCCCTCTTCCATGTTCACCACTACATGGGGTGTTGATGAGGGTTTAGAAGAAAGGAAGACCAGCCCGTACCCACTGGAAGCTATTCTCTACATGTTCAAGTACATAGAATAGTGAGGGAAACACATGAGGGAATCTTTGAAATGATGTGAGATGGTAAAGGACAACGGCAGCCGCTTGAGAGCAGAGTGTCTCAGAATGCTAGAGCCAATTAAACATCAGAATTCCCAGTGGAGGGTTCTATTGGATTTGCCACCAAATGAATGAGAATGCCTTAGATGACTCAAAGGCCATTAAGGAACCACAGATCAAAACGGTCCTCGGCATTTTAAAGGTCCCCACTGCCAAAAAATGGACCTCACGTCAGATCTTCTGATCTGATCTCTTACCCTACACTATGGGTCTTCACATTTTGCTTATATGACCAGTTACAATAATAAAATAATAGTATTAGCTTTTTTATTTTTATTTTTTCATTTTACAACCTTATATGCCCTGTTTGAGATCACACCAAACAGGATGGAACTGAAAACTTCCCTCGTGCTGCGTCTCTCGTTCTGGGAAAAATAAATAAAAAATGCTTGCCTGCAGTTAGAGTTACACATAATTTTTGATTCCATGAATGAATGAATGAATGAATGAACATGTATGGATATGGACACATAGACTCATATCAGACTCATATAAGTGAGCACATACATATACACATACATATTTAAATTTTGTTAGGTTATTTTATAGAATTAGTAAAATCTGGGGGAAAAATTAGAAAACAAATGATAATTTAGTGTTTGGTTTACTAAAAATTCTTACTTGGGAAAATTTGGTGGGCTCTCTTGACCCTCCAAGATACATCTTTAAGAAAACTTAATAAGTTTTAAGTGACCCCCTTTACACCTGAAATCAGGCTACTACATACTTCAAAATTGCTAAGAGGGTTCCAGAAGTGAATTAAGTTCTACGTGATTAAACAACTTAAAGTGATGATTCAGAAATGTGTTAAGTATTTACCTTCTGTACATTAACCATACTTGTAGCAGAACTCATGTTCAGATGAATAGTATCACATTCCAAATGAAAATCTTCATGATGGAGAAAGATTTACTACATTTTTTTAAAAAACAAGTAGGGTTAGAGTTTTATTCTAAGATAATTTAAGGATAGACTTAGACCTCTCCAAAATTAATCATGAAACCTAGAAAATGAAGTTAACAGTACAAAATTCTTCTGTATAAAGAAATATAACTGAATTTCTGCTGCAGCCTAACCTACTTATATGTGTATGTATTTTTTAAAATCTTCTATGTTCAATAGCCTTAGTATTTCTTACAGCATTCCCTTTATTCAAAATGAATGTCCCCACTACATTCCTTCATGCATTGCCACAGATTGTTATATAAGTTCCAAAAGAACAAGTTCCTCTCAAATCTTTATGCTCTTTCTCCAGCCTTTCCAAATCTATCTCCCCTACCCACCTTCCTCTCACATTAATTCAGGTGGTATATTAATGAGAGCCTATTTCATGATGGAGAGAGAAGCTACATATACAAAAGATCATTAAAATATTTATAAAGCAATAATCAAGAATGAGAGCACATTGAGTTTAAAATGAGGAGGTAACAAAATGAATTTAGTAAAACAGATAAGATTAAGATAATTTTCCTAAGAGAGGTGATTTGGATCAGGGGTTTCAAAGCAGTTGGTTTATGAAAACAGAGAATAAAGAGAAGCATTCTTACTTGGAGCCCAGCAAAGTGAACTCTGATGCCTAGTTTTAGAGAGGAGCAATATGGGCCTGTAGGACTTCCTTTTGGAATTGTACATGAACTCCCTAAGTTTTGGAGAGGTTTCTCTCCAAAAAGTGATCACAGAAAGACCTTACAATATAGAGGAGAGGTTAGCACTACAGGCCCTGGGTCAAATCTGGCCTATTGCTTTTTTTTTTAAACAAATAAAGTTTTATTGAAACAGAGTCAAGCCCATTCATTTTACAAATTATTTATGGCTACTTCTCCCTGAAACATCAGAGCTGAATAATTGCAATAGAATCCACACGACTTACAAAACCTAAAAGACTTATTATTTGGCCCTTTATTGAAAAAAAAAAAAAAAGTTTGTCAACCCCTGACCTAGACCACCCAACAGCTTACATCCTTCTTGGCTCCTGTGACCTCAACAAAGGGAGACAGTGGGTTTAGTTTTCCAAAAGGTAGACGCACTGTCATGGGAAGTCCACTGATATTTACCAAACATCAGCTACCCACCTCACAGTATGATGTCATCCACCAAAGGCACTATTTTCCCTGTCTCCCACCGTAAGACACTTACCTGTATCGCTTGTAGTCTTCCTCATCCTTTTCCAAGCTGACCAGCTCATTGGGACATGCAACATTACCCAGCAGGCTGAGGTACTCCAGAGCTGGCGTCACTTCTGCCAGGTGATCCAGCAGACTTTCCAAATCAGTGATGTGACAAAGGTTAAGGATCTTAGTCCAGAAAGACAAAGGGCTTAGCAAGGAGCATTGGGCATAAGTGGCAGGCACAGCCTAGCAACTGACATTTTGATTCTGCTCCTACGTGATGACTGAGCTGTGGGTGGAGGGCAGTGCTAAGTGTTCACTCCCACTGTTGGAAACACGGCCCAAACTTTCTCTGCATAAGTCACACCAAGTCCAGGTTACTTGAGGAAGAATACATGAACTTAAGTTTCATCACACTTTTCTTTTCATTGTAGTTTTCTTCTTTAAATATTTTGGGTTTTTTTTGTTGTTGTTGTTGTTGTTGTTTTTTGGTTTTTTTAGTTGTAGCTGGACACAATACCTCTATTTTTTAAATTTATTTATTTATTTTATGTGGTGCTGAGGATCAAACCCAGTGCCTCACACATGTTAGGCAAGCACTCTACCACTGAGCCACAACCTCAGCTCCTGTAGTTTTCTTTAAATGACTAAAAAAATATTTCATATAGCAAAACATTCTGCAATATGCAAATCTATAAAACTTATATTCTCTTTTAGTAAAAACAATTTATCATTCAAACAAATGGGAACGGCATGGATGCAAAAAGGGACTGGCCCCTCTTCTGATCTGAGAGTCTGTAGGGAAGCTAAGCTTTGCTCAGTGACCTTGTTGATGGCAATAAGGTATTGCGTTGGGGTAAAAGGGAACAAAGGAGGAAAAGACAAGAGTAATTTAGGATAGGTTTCATCCAACCAAGCAGGTCAAAATACATTTCCTGAGACTCTGCTCTAATTTGTTAGTCAATGAAGATTATACAAGAGAAAAGACAGAGGAGGTGCATGGTGGTGAGATTATTCCATGATCCTTCCCCAAGTGGGATTCACTGTCCAATCAAGACAAATGCTGAGATCTTCCAAACCAAATGTGCAAGAGTCATAGATGCATGAAATCACAGCTATTGGAAAGGACTTAACCTAGTCCAGATATCAGCTCCTGGCTTTAGCCACACACTTATGAGCTGAGCCCTGGGCACAGTGATGACTAGAGGGACTGTGAGTGGAGGCCATGATTAGCAGGAGCATAAGATGAGACAAAATCAGTAGACAGAATGGTTCTTGCGAGGGAATGGCAGCAGAGCACACAGGGAATACCACATAAAAGCAGAGGCCACACATAAGAGTCAAAGCCTCAGAGTATAATTTCAAAAAGTAAGGTCCACTTGACTCTAGGAGAAGAAGGTAACATCCAAAAAGGCTGCTTCAGCCCTGTCAGTATATTATGGAATCCTGGGATATTAACCAGATTTTCTTATACTTTGCTTCAACTTGTCAGAGAAGAATGAACTCCCCATTCAAGCCATGTCTGATTCCATCCCTAACACACTTGCCAAAGGGTCACTACAAGACAGCCCATTCCATTTCTGATAACCAAATAGTTTTTCTTTCCTCTGGGCTGGAATCTTCCTCTTATTTCTACCCGTGGACCCATTTTTACTGCTTGGGGTCACAGAGAGTAAGGCCTTCTTCTCTTCCACACCACGAGTTTTCAGATATTTGAAGGGTATGTGTCTTCCTTTTCTCCAAGGTAAGTTTCTCCAAGCATTTTTCACACAACATGCTCTTCCCCCATCACAGGTAAGAACCAATGGTGTACTCTGGGCTGGAGCAAGAGGGAGACCAATGAGCAGAGCACCAGCCAAGGAGGGAAAAGAATAGCAACCGAGAGATGCAATCAGGCTCGCTCACCACGGCTTCCATGCGCCAATATCATCCCTATTTCCTAAATCCAAAAGAAAAAAAAAATGGACACGGAGTTTTTAATCTTTCAAATATTTCACAATTAACATCCAGGGATGACTACAGATAAAGACGATGGGAAAGGAACTTCATATCAGAAATGTAGAGACAAGCTCCCACCAAGGAGATAATGTTAGAAGTACAGGGTGCAGACAGCCAGGAATTAAACATCAACATATTTCATCACTGAATACTAAACACAGGAACCACTCTTAAAAAATTCATGTTCAATTGCCAAACTACTTTTAAAATTTTCAGTGCTGGGGATTGAACCCAAGGTTACTCTACTAGTAAGCTACATCCCCAGATCTCTCTCTTTTTTTTTTCATTTATTATTTTATTTTATTATTTTCATTTGCCATTTTTTTTTTTGGTACTGAGGATCAAACCTAGGGATACTTTGCTACTAAGCCACTAAGCTACGTCCCCAGTCTTTCTTATTTTTATTTTGAGGCAGGGTCTCACTTGGTTGCTGAGGCTGCTCTTGAACTTTCAATTCTCCGACCGCAGTCTCCCCAGTACCTAAAATTACAGGAATGAGACACCATGTCCAATCAATCACTATACTCTTTCAGAAAATCATTTTTAAAATATAAGTGGTTAAAATGGCAGTGAACAATTCCAGGGAAAATTCAACTTTTGTAATAGGTTCCATCTTTGTATGTTTCACAGTCATTGTTAGAAAAGGAAAAGGGTCCTGCCACCACTCCATCAGCACTGTCCTTGTACCCAGGCAGGGACACTTCAGGGGACCCTGTGCTTTGGAGTGCCTTCCTCAAAATTCTCTAAGTCCCTATCCAGTACCTAAGACTGGTCAGGAGCCAACAGTGTCACCCAGATGAAGTACTCTGTGCCTGGACCTGGACCTGCAGAGGCCCAAGGTCCTGTACTTCATGGGTTGCTCCAACCTCTACCCCACACATGGAACCCATGAGATGCTACAAGGAGCACTGTAGCTCATGCCTGTCAGGTTGTCATAAAACTTCAAGGCCAAGACCACATTCCAGGGAGGATACCAAACAAGCTCATCACTCCTCTGGCCAACACAATATTCATTTTGTGGGATTGCAAGAGGTTTGGCTGTCAACATGGTAATGATTCAAACTATTTATGTGCATGAAGAACTTAGATGACCTAAGAAAAGCCCTCTCTACATATAGAAAAGTCACACCCAAACCTTTTAAGTTAGAGCAAACCTAAAAGCTTAGTTCTTCTTCATCTACTGCATGAAGGTTGGAGTAAATATAATTCAAAACTGGTAAGATTTTTAAGTTGAGAGAACACTGGGCAATGGGTTGGACTGCAATCCCAGTCACTTCTCAACAGTTTGTGATGACCAAGCAGAAGCTTAGCATGCCACCAACCAAGGAAGTAGACCTACTTTAATTGGAGTTTTCATAGGTAGATTTAACATAGAGCTATTAAGGCATATGTGTGAAGGGCTCCTTGCTTACACAGGGCCCTTTCAAAGCCCTGGGGAAGGCCCTCCTGACACAGTCACATGGTCGTGTATTATTTTTTTAAAGTTTGCAAAATTGGTTATTTGAATGCAAATCAGTTAAAATTATTATCTTTCTCCATCACATTTCCCCTTGAATTGGGTAACAAAAGGAATGGCTATGGGAATCCTGGGATCTGGCTAAGGAGAACTCTCTAGGAGTCATGTTTACTTAGTAAAATGTATTTGTGTAGCCTACAGTCACGTCTGTGTCTGATTAAATTATTACAACAGTTTCAGTAGGAATGACTTCCAGTAATAGTTCCACCTCTCACCAGGCTGATACCAACATGCAGGGACAGGATAAAACTGAAGATGCAATGATTAACAAATTCATCAATTCAAACATTGAAGAAGAAGATACTGAGCATGTGCATACATGCAAAGGCACATGCACACCAATATCCCTCACCAAAATGTTCTGAAATCTTAAAAGCTCAAACATGAAAGAAATGGGTAAGAGTTTCTCCAAAATCAAATCATCTCAAAAGTTGTACTGACGGTACATTGGTGAAACTACCAATAATGAATAATAGTGAGTCAGATTTCCATCACTATAATGAAATACCTGAGATAAACAACTAATAAAGGGGAAAAAAAGGTAGATTTTGTCTCACAGTGCTAAAAAGTTTCAGTGCAAGATCTGGTAGACTCATTGTTCTGGGCATACCAGATGGTAATGGTGGGGAATATGTAATAGAGCAAATGGCTCAACTCATGAGCCAGGAAGAAAGAGAAATAAAGGAAGAAGCCCTGGTCCCATGATCCCCTTTGAGAGCATGCTCCCAGTGACTTAAGGACTTCCCATTAGGTTCCACTTCCTAACGGTTTCACCACCTCCCAACAGTGCCACCCTGGGCACCAAGCCATTAACACACAGACCTTTGTGCAAAACTTATCCAACCCACAGCAGCAGTGAAATAGAACATTTCTCAACTATAAAAATAAAAATCAAAACTTCAATCATTCATGCTCTAAGAAGGAATTATCTTTTTTTTCCTAAAGAAAACATCACAAAATGTCATCCCATAATGAAGCTATAAGGGAATTTGCAGGGGGAAAAACATTAGGGAAAAACTTCCCATATAGGCATATCTCATTTAAAAGGATTGCTTCTTTTCTAGTGTTTTGACATTGGTGGGATTTATTCACTTAAAGTCTTTAAAGTTTTCTTTCATGTATTTTTATTTAAAATAAACATTCTTTTCATACTTTCATAATCATGTAACCTTCATCTTAAGAAGGACTCTTCAAGTTAGTCAAGTTTCACATCCCACAAAACCCGAGCCTGCCTTTACACGAACACCAAGAAGAGAGATCCTCTGAATGCCCTGGTCATGGGAATTCCTTGGGAAAAAGGTCTACAGGCTTCAAGAAGCTTCAGCCATCCTACACCAGTGAATCCAGAGGATTTCCCAGAGTCTGCCACATTTAGGACACTTTGTGTGACAGAAGGGCCATCATTTGACAACCTACAAAGTGATAAAGGGGGCTGATCCGGGGCGGTCTCCCCCAAACCCACACCAGCCAGGAAGCCCCAGCGCCTTCACCCCACATGCACTGGAGCTGCTCTTCAACTCTGTGTTGATTCCACCACCACAGCATGAAACAGGAGAAGGAGTTTTAATTGGCTCCTGGGTCCCCTGGGTCAGCGAGGACAAACACAGCCCTGTCTTGCCTGATTGCGAGCTGAGATAGAACTTGTCATATTCCTTTTTGTCAAGTTGCATGGAAAATTAACCAGAGGCGATCAGTAGAAGAAACCCCGTGTCTCTGGCTGACCAAGACCACGGCAGTGGAGACGGATTCAGGGATTCTCCCAAGAGTGACTTTTCTTCCTTTAAAAAAAAAAAAAAAAAAAAAATTGAATCTACTTGGCAGAGTTACAACTCTCTCCAGCTGGATTCTCAGCACACACCTGGTTTCCCTCATCAACTCTTCTCCGGAGGACTTGGCGTTTAGATTTTTTTCAACGTTGTCTACAGAAAGTTGCCATCACGGAGCCCAGCTGTCGTGGCTGGGCTTGCCAAGGGAGATTTTCTGCGGAGGGTCCAAGATCAAAGCAGACTCTTGCCTTGCAAGTTTGGAGTGGGAAGGAGGAGGGGAGCCTTCTGGCGTGTGGGTCCAGTTGCTCAGGTCCAAAGTGGTCTCCAGGTGAGAAGGGGCTCATCCTTCACCCTAGGCTGAGCTCTAGGTCAAAAGGTAGCTTCTGACACCCTGGGGGGATTTTAACCAGGGATAATCCTAATGAAGGATTTTTGAATGCTAAATATGCAGTACAATGACATATTATCTCATTTAGATCTATACTCAAGCAGCAGTCCTTATCACATCCAAATAACAATGAAGGAAATGGGTTAAAGGTCACAGTCAATAAGTGGCAGAATCTGGATTCAAACTTAGATCCTAAAGAAACTGCATTGTAGGGGAAAACAGGACTCATGATTTCCTAACACAAAAATTAAGGAGTCTTATGTGTTTCTGGGGGAGACCAGGATGTGCTGTCATCCAGCTATGCTCTGGACCTTAGATTACTTTCAATATAGGCTCAGTTTTTAAAGCACTGAAGATTTAACCAACAGTAAAATGTACTAAGAAGTTGTGAAATCTTTGGGTGTTCACAAAGCGGCTTCCCATATAACTATATCATTTAAATTTCTCAACAATTCTCTGAAGTACATATTATATTACCCACTTTATAAAGAAACCAAGGCTCCTGACAAGGCACTGAGACTTCCCCCAAGAGGAAAGCAAATTGCTGTCAGAGCTCAGGCCTGTCTTCTGACTCATGCAGTGGTCTGCTCACCACAGCCCAGCTGTGTAACATGTAGCATTCTTTATTCCATCCGGTACTACAATTCAAACCCTGTTGTCTCTTCAGAAAATGTACTAAAGCAAACAGGGAAACACAAAATGAATGTGATTTCAGATGATGTCAGTGTTATCCTCAAAGGGAAGACCAGGGAGAACATTGGATTGTGTAAAAATTAAGTTGTATGTTTTCAGATTTTTTTTTTCATTTGGTCCCTTACTTGTGGTTGAATATTCATTTATGATATGGTTGACATTCATTTATGATATGTGGGAGAGTCTTGGATAGTATGTGCATGCTGATGGTAGGAGAGAGAGGTGAAAATATAAGGGCAGAGAGAAGGATTCATGGCCAGTAACTACCTGGCCATTCTAAATGAACCAAAGGTGAGATAGCTCAAAGCAAGAGACAAAGAACTTATCTGAGACAACCAGGCTTTCAGAGATTCCAGGCAAGATACCAAAGCTGAGAGCTAAAGAAAAGTGGAACAGAGGGGAGATATAACAAATATGAGAGGTCAAGCAGAAGGTACACAGATCTGGTGGGAGGAATTGATTGGTGCTACTGAGTGTGGACTTTGGGATCTCTTTCATGAGCAGAATTCCTCAGACCTAGCTGGAGCAGGGCCTTACCATGGTAGGCACAGGCAACTGACTCCCCCACATCTAAGTCTTCTCTTTGTGCAGTGACTGCCTCCCCTTTGACTTTCAGACTTTGGGGCTAGAAATCAGCATACCTGGGTTCTAGACTGAACCCCACCTTTGACAATCTACATGACATCCAAAAGCTCACACTCCTAGCTTTTCCATAAAAACTAGAAGAATGGTGTCCAACTCGTAGAATATTAAGGTAATATTAAATTATAAAAGTCAAAGAAATATGCTCTGGCCTTGATTATAATGGGGACCAAGTTAGATAAGTTCACACACTTCTCTAGAGTAATGGTAGCAATATACACATACTTACTATGTTACTGGCACTTAATGTTGTTTAGATATTTAGAGTTCTTTTACAATGAACAATGGGGTAGGTCTATTATTGTCCCCATTTTGCAGAGGAAACAAAGCACAGAGATATTATGTAACTTGCCCTAGGTCATGTAGCAAGTGGCAGACTTCAGGTACAAGAGCAGGAAATCTGGCCTCAGAGCCTGTTGCTCTTAAATACTATGCAACAGTTCCACCTGCTAAAGGAAAAAGGAAGCCAACAACCCAAGTTTCCAGAACATAGTAAACAGCGCTGTTTAGACATAGTTAAAAGTGAATAAAAACAAAATGGAAAAAATCTTGATTTATAAGGCAGATTAATTAGGGAGGGCAAAAAGCCATTCTATAGATGCCAAAACCAAAAAATAAAAATAAAACAAATTTCACAAAAGAATTTGAAAAAAAATATCATTTGTTAGCAAGATTGCAAATGTGCTGAAAGATTCAATTATGAGAAAAAGCTAATACTTAGCCTTTTAGGAGGTCAATAGTTAATTGCTTTGGTGCCCTTTATGACAAAAGTAAAGCTAAAATCTTAAAGGAGATGAAATGCCAGTGTAGAAAATTGCTATGGGAATGAGATGTGCCTCTCTATACCCAAATTTGTTCTACATTTGCTTTCATAATACAAGTTGTACTTGCAAAGTACTTGTACCCCAGACATTGTGCTGGAACCCTCCTCTCCTGTGATGTGGGTCATGCAGCCTGTTAGAGATGAGCAGTTCAGCCAACATCCTGCACCCACTTCCAGACATATGGGTGAGACCATTTAGACCATCCAGCTCCAACAGTTTCAAATCATGGTGGTGACATGAGTTATCTAAAGTAAGACCAGCAGAAGAACCATCCAGCTGAGCCCTAGCCAATTAGTTGACCTATAGAATTGCAAACAAAATATTTGTTGTTGTAATCCCTTAAGTTTTGGGGTAGATTATTACATAGCAAAAGCCCACATATAAGGTATTTCATGGGGAAGCAACAGAAAAATGGAATCTAATAATTGTTTGAGAACCTGGGGCATTTTCCCAATTAGGTAAGAGAGTTAGAGGGCTGAAAATATAGAGTCAGAAGTGTTAGACTGAGGGGATGGCATATGATGTTGCCTTCATTTACCTGTCTTTCATTCTGTGACTTTTGGATCAAGCAGATGGGGAATCTCATCTTCATGAATCTCTGGTCCAACAGACCAGTGAAGAAAAAAGGAAAGAAGTCATGCTGCATCCTGAGAGAGCCAACCCTTGGCTTCTGTATCTACTGATAATAAAGTGCACCACAATAGCCCAATGACATACCCAGTCATGTTTATAGCTTGGTGGCATCTTCTTCTACAGCCCCTCCCAGCCATTCTATTACTCCCTCAGCATCATGCTACATGATGTGGAAAGTGATACATGGAGTAGGGAAAGGGCCCAACCAAACGTAAAAGATAATCTCTCAATGCTGTGGAATCCAAGAGGCTCACCAATCTCTGGTGTCTGCAATACTAAAAATAAAACCATCATTCAATTCAACTTAATTCCTTAAAAAAGAAGAACAGAGGTCACAGAGAATGACTTATCCAAGGCCACACAGCTAAATATGATTACACTGACCCATGACCCCAAGTCTGTGGACTCTGCTATTCACCAGTGACATGAGCCACAGGAAATGAGTCTTAGGACCCAGGGGATGAACCAAATCATACAAATTCTAGTCTAATAATCTTTCTTTCTCTCCTTGACTGATTTGAGAATATCATCCATATGATCTCCTAAGACCACTAAGGAAGCCACAGGACACATTAGCTATAAATGTTTTATAAGCTGTAGTAAGTTTTCAAACAATGACTAGGAAACCTGGTTGACCAGAGGGTAGAAGAGGGAAACCCCCCACCAGATACGTCATTATGACAGACTGAATTTACTTAGAGGCTTTCCACTTCTCTATTACAGTAGCCATTAATAATGGCTGTGAGATCCATACTTGCTAAGATATGAATGTTTGTGTCTCCCCAAATTGGAATGTTGAAATACTAACCTCCAGCTTTCAGACTATGAGAAATAAATGCTCATTGTTCTACTCAACAGAATTCTGTCACAGCAGCAAGGGCAAACGGAGACAATACAAAATAAAGAAAATATTAACTTATGGCTTGAAGAATAGACAATGGCTAATAAATGCTTTGCAAAATATCTTTAAATGCTGACATAAGCATACAAGTCAAACTTAACAGGTATATCTTCCTTTATTTTACAATCTAGTAGGAAATGCCCTGGTTTCTTTTCTATTTCTACCTTATTACATGAATGTGAACAAGTGATTTAACTACTCCAGGTTTCAAATGTTCCCTCAGGTAAACAAGGCAATTGAACTTCAACTCTGGAGCCACAGAGAACAGAAAGAACTCTGACTACAACCACAATCCGAAATGGAATCTAGGGCCTAGTATCTTGTTAACTATCTGACAAGGGTTGGGGTGGAGGTCTATACTGCACCTCTTTCCATTTCTAGATAAATGGAAAAAGTGCACCCTCCTAACAGGGCTAGGTAAGAATGAAAAATACTATACTTAAAGGACATAGCACAGAGCCTGATGCCTGAGAGTGTTCACTAATGAGAAGCTAGTTGTAATGACTCATTCGTTCATCCCACAAATATTTATGGAACTTGTACTCTATGACAGGCAGTATTCTATGTGTGAAGGATGGAGAGAACTCCCTGCCCCCTCATTCTAGTGCATGATAATCCATAACTCTAACAACAGAGGAGTTATGTGGCTTATGTCTCAGAAAAGGTTCCCCGGATTCTGTTCTCACTGCAGAATCCAGTGCAGGTAGTCCCTGCCAGTCTGTCTGTAATGGGCACCTACTCAGGGGAAACGTGGCCCAATGGCTCTCCTAGGCCCCTATCACGAGCCAGTGAGGTACACACCTGGGAGCGCAGAGCCAGGCCTGACTGTCATACCTCTCTTCCACCTCAGCTCTTGCTCCTCTCCTCTTTCTTACCAGAACTGTTACTCCTGCCTGCACCAGAGCCTTCCAGAAACCCAGAAGGCCAAGTTTGCTTAGCGGCATTACCTGCCACTTCCCACCAGAGGTCGCTATCCCACACAAGCCCAAGCCAACCCGACCAGCTTCGCCTCCTCCGCAGCAGTGACATTATTTTCTTTCTCTATTTTTATCTATTAAAAAGATTTCTTCGCAGCCATAACTTAGATCTCTACACTAAAATGGAGCAACAGGAAGATATAATGGTGCATTTCATTTATGAATGACCTATAATAAATTACTCTGAAGTGTCCCGGGTGCCAGAAGACAGAACGCTGTGTCTGCCCATGGACTGTATTTCACATACTTTAATTTAGCTGACACATAAAACTCATTTGACATTTTGCAGGTATTTGGTGGGGGGGAGGCCGGGCGGGAGGCGACACTGTGGGGCTGGGCGGGGAGTGGGGGGCGGCAAGGAGTGGGGGCGACAGGCAGAGGAAAGGATATTCGGTTCTTGTT
The DNA here is from genome assembly GCF_048772815.1 of Callospermophilus lateralis. NCBI lineage: Eukaryota > Metazoa > Chordata > Mammalia > Rodentia > Sciuridae > Callospermophilus > Callospermophilus lateralis. The sequence continues at coordinate 47,539,879 of NC_135319.1, read as the reverse complement.
GAGGGTTAAGGTGTGGAGCTGGGGTAACCCTGGCAACACCAGGTCGTCCCCCAGCAGATTGTTGTCCAAGATGAGTTCCTCCAGGCTCCTGAATGCGCTCAGTCCTTCCAGTGACCTGCAATGACAAAGGCAACAGGAAAAATGATCCTGCACTAAATCAGGGAGGCCATTATGAGCCGAAATAAATATTTTAACCTTCCCTTTCAGGACTGGGAATAGTTTGGGCTTGGTGCCTGTCAGCAAAGTGAATGACAAGAATTAGTAGCAGGAGCCGGGGTGGGGGCGGTGGGGGAGAAGGGGCCGCTGGCACTCACCGCATCCTTCACGCATTGCCAACATGAAGGATGAGGGTCACTTAGTGAGTAGCCAGGATCCAAAACAAAGGGCTTCAGATACGGCCTGCAGGATAAATTTGTCAATGTCTTGTGCCTTCAGGCACCCAGCCTCGGCTGACCCTAACCTCCATTCCCAAGATAAATAACTCTGTCACAGTTCACCTTCATTCCCTGGACACAAATTTAAGTTGTCATCCATCATTCCTGCCTAGAAATATCATACCCCTCTTACAATAATAAATATAACTTCAAGTATCATTTCTTAGCGGTTCTCCTCTGTACGGTCGCAGGGGAAATGGCAAGGAGGGCTTCTTTTCTTTCCTTTCATATCCTTTCACTTTTTTCCCCTCCCTCTGCCTTTTTTCTTCACTAATCACTTAATTTGCTTCTGCCCAGTGTCCCCATGGTTGCCCAAAAGGCAAGGCATCTGTGGAATTACATAATGGCTCCAGCCTGAGAGGGACTTTTCTTTTTCTTTCATTATTTCTTTTTATTTGTTTTGGGTTTTGTTGGGAGGAGGAGGGTTGAGAGAATTTTTTTTTGCTTCAAAAGCTCTTGACCTGGAGTTAGTGTTTTAATTTATGGAACGTGAATTTCTCACTCTATTTTTGAAAAGCTAGGGAAAAAAAATAAGGGTAGACCTAGCAATGGAGATGTTGAGGCAGTAAATAAAAGGCATCTAAAAGGATTAAGGACCCAGCTCAGGGCGGGCGAAATCATGTATCAGAAAGGGAAAAATGGCCTTGCTTATACACACAGCTGAAAGTTAACTGTTCATCTGATGGGCTCTCGTGAGTGCCCATCACAAGACAAGAGGTCAGGGTGGAGGGGACACAGGGCAGATTTGCACAAGCACTTGCTCGGATGTGCACAGACATTAATTAAAGAAAGCCACCCAGTACAGAGACTTACGCAGACACAAACTCCCAGCTCGTTCACCTGCCAGACCCAGGATATGTGCTGAGCTTGCACAGGCTGACAGCTGAGCTACGACGTCTATCTGAGGGAGGACTCGCATGGGATCCCTGGCTACTCTATAAAATGTGACGAATCAGGAAGATGTCGTCCACACTATTTATTCATTTACTGATAGCACCTCCATTACTGTGCTGCATGCTTGCGTGTGCAAATGTGTGTATACAGCGTGTGCGAAGCTCAGCACCAGGGTTTTCCGAAGCATCCAGATCTCCCTCATGGTTACCTCTGCCAAGAAGTCTCCAAAACAGAGAGTCGATACTTGCAAGGTATAAAATGCATTGTAAGTAATTAAATCTGCAGATGCCACTGGGCCCAGAGCTCCTGCAGGCCTGTTTCTGCCAGTCCTCAGGGTAGTCCCCCCTGGGGCCCAATACCCAGAGCACGCCTGCTCTGACAGCCAACACTGCCCGCTCAATGTGGAAGGACAGGGCTGCACATGTGTTGGGCTAAGGGTCTTCAGATTTCATTTCCTGCTCCTCTGTTCTCTTCTTCCTCATGGTTCCAGGAGGCAAGAACACTGACACATCTAAGCAGGAAGTTTTAGGGCTTTGCCTCAGTTCCTCCACGACCTTGCAGTGTGAATCTGAGCGCCCTGAGATCAGTTCTGAACTGTGCGCTCTGTTCCTTCCAGTGCAGAGGATCATACAGAGACTAAGGGCACTGACAAGTTACTAGCAAAGGCTGATTCCTTTCTTTTCCTTCCCTCTTTGATGCATTGATTTTCCCCCCAGGATCTGAGCTTGGGGATGTGTTGGGGACACAGGGGGTGGGCAGATGGACAAAACCATAGAGGTGTGTAGGGGACCTTTGGGGTCTTCTGAAGTCCCTCCCTCCACAGGGGTCAATGAGTGATGCTCATTAACCAAAAGTGCTTCTCAGGACCAGGCCCCTATTTGCCAGGGAGGGGAGTGGGGAGCAGAGCCGCTCCAGTCAGGCAGCCTTATGGGGAGCTAATAAGTCTTTTGTGCACAAACATCAGCTGGGCTCTGGTCAAAGGCAGCATCCAAGTGCACATTGTTCCTGAGTTATGTTATGCAAATATTATACTTTTATCATGAGAATCAGCAAATGGTTGGCAACTGGCAAGCAGAAGAAAGCTCCCTTCCAAAAATGCTTTGGGGGAAGCATAAAACAAAAGACATAGCATGAAGAGGGACAAACAGGACACACTAGCAAGCAGGGTGCCCACCCGCACAGAGACAACCTCTGTAGGGAGTACAGGGTTCTCTGGGGCAGCATTCCTACTGCAGTGAGAGGAGCCAGGAGGATCCATCTCAAATCACCTGTCTCAGAGTCTTTTTGCCATGTAGGGTTATTAGCTGCTCAGTAAAAATGGAACTGTGTGCAGGGGGGACTGCTAATTAATAAATCCCTGTTTTCATGTCATGGGATAGCATGCCCTTGGTGATTGAACCAGCTAAATTCAGAGCTGAGGGACTGAGGACAGAGAACACAGCTTTGTGAAGGGGAAGACAGGGAGGAGAGGATTTGTGGGGCTTGCCTGGTATGTGGGGGCCAAATAAACGTACACCCGGAAGATGGCTTTATTTTTCACTTAAAAAAATATTTTATTGTTTTTGTTGTTTTCCAGAAAGGAGTAAGAGAAATAAATTATTTGCAACAATCTTTGAGTTCATACCCCTATACGCCAGATGTCCACAAACAGATATGCTCTGTTAAGTGAAATGACAAGGCAGAAAAGGTTTGAGAGAGCCACACTGGCCTGTGCTGTTTGATGGGACAGCAATGGTAGCTTATAGGCAAAATGAGGACAGGACTGCAATTTCTCTGCCATAACCTTGTATGTGGACAGCAAAATACACCCCCAAATGAGAGCCCTGGTGGAATGGGTGACTGTCATCCAGGGTTATTTGCCAGCTTCCCTAGCAGAGGCTCTGATGTCGTGGGTGTGGGGGGACCAGCCAGGTTTCACCCACTCCTCAGGGAAGCCAGCTGGAGACAGCGCTTCCCAGCCTGGTAAGGAGCCGCCAAGAGCAGGCAGGGAGAAGGAGAGCAGGGTCCGCCCTGTGGCAGGTGGTTTGCTCTGGAAACTTAATCAGCACCTCCAGAGCTCATCACAGACTGCCTGCCTCCCACCTCCAGCTCCACGGGAAGGAGAGCTGCCATGATCTCACCCACAGGTACCATCTCAGTTTGCAGGGCTCTGCCTAGGCTCCCCCAGGAGCCGCGCTGTGGCTGGGCTGCCAAGAGTCCCAGGGCCTTTTCTAAAGTCACATCAAAAATGACAAAACATCACAATGCATTCGGCTCCAGTGGATTCAAACAGAGAGAACTTTTAAGTTTCCACTGTAATTAACCCTATCCTCGTTAAGATAATTATGATCAAGCTTCCTGTCACAGTTAATATCCCAGCATCATCGCCTGTGGCTCACACTCTGCCCTCATTAGCTTATAAAAACAGCAGCACTAAACAGGCGGCTGCTGCCCTGCCGGGTCTAGGCCAGCGGCTGGGAGCCCTTGTAGAAGGGCCTTGGGCGGGTTAGTGCACCCAGCAGAGGAGACTGCTCCCTCAACCCCTCTGCTCCTGGGTGGGCGAGCTCAGCCTCCTTCATCCTTTCCCAGAAAGTTGGCCATTGGTGAGAACAGAGAAGGAGAAAGGCCAGGGCAGAGCAAGCTGACAGCTTGGAGGCAGAGGAACTTTGGATTTGTAGTGGGCCCCCCCTGCCCCAGAGCCAGCACAAAACCAGCAAGAGAACCATGCCATGGAAACCACCAGAGGTCACCTCCAGAACCCCCGGTCCAACCTCCTAATATAGCTGGGTGCTAAGAATTCCATCTCTCTCCCCTCCCAACCTGCACCAGCGGTGATACCCAGGCCTGGCAGGAGATCAGAAGCAAGTGGTGGGGACAGTTAACCACAGACCCTGTGAAAGAAACCTCGCTTTGGAACCACATTTGGTCTCATGTCCAGGGAGGAAAGTCAGATATTCTCAAATGAAGCAAGAAAACAAGATCCCCACGAAAAGCCTCCTCTTCTTCCTCAACTCTACCCATCTACACATCCACATGGAGAGCCCAGGGAAATTCTAGGGGCCCCAGCCCATATGTCTCCCGCCTACCATCCTGGCTAGTCCCCCTGAGCTGCGAGGTCTGGCTGTTGCCAGTTCTATTGGAGAGTCTCTAGGTGCTGTCTCCTAGCCCCTGACAAAAGGGACTCTGGATGCAATCGTCCACACACCTGGAAAGCTGTCAGGGGCAGCCAGGGCTCTGTGCCCTCACCAATGGACTACTTCTCAGCCAGGAGCCTATAAGAGTCTAACAGAAAATCAGCCAAGAGAATCCCAAGGGCAGGATGGAGAGCAAGCTCCGGGTGCTGGCCAGTGGCCAGGATGACAATGCCTTCCTTCAGGGGTCAGAGGCCTCCCCATCTTCATGGGGGGGAGCGTGTCTGAGAACAAGCAGAGTGACCATGAGACAGCCACTGCTGTATACCAGGACAGCAATATTTAAAGGCCTCCTCACCAGCTGGAAAATGACTACAGCTCTGCGTACCCTTCCTATCATTTGCCCTCGGACCTCTTCACCATCCAACCACTAAGCAATGAATGCCCACCCACCCCAGCATGGGGCCACCATGGACAGGGCTCTCCCCGGCATCCGTTCTGCCTGGTCAGTGTAATGGTTAAATAGTTCAATCACCTCTAAGAGCAGAAATAGTAATCTGTTCCTATTGCACTCCCGCCCGACTCCCACACCTGCCACACAGCAGGTCCTAGAGAAATGTCGGAAAATTACATTCCCACAGAGGCCATGACCAAAGCTGCAAGGACAGGACGAGCAACACAAAGCTAATAGTGGGAATGAAGGAAGAGAGAAGAGAATCAGCAGGGTGGCAGATCACGTTCCAGGAAAAGGCCTGGTGGCAGCACAGAGATTTTACATACTCTGTTCACCTAGACCCACCAGAGGTATTCTTTCTTTCTGCCATATTTTTTATATCCTATTTAAATAGATGAATGGATGGATGGGTGAATGGATGGATGGATGGATGGAGAGAGAAAACTACATATATCACTGTATTTATACTATATAATATATATAGAACCATATATAGTGGGCTCTATATGTTTCTCTGTAGTTTGCTATTCAGGTCACATAGCTGGATACACGTGTACACATAATGCTATAAATCCACTAGTCCATACTGTAAGTATATCGACAGGGAATAAAAAAGTCTTTAAGAAACAGAAGAAGGTAGAAAAGGTTCTGGGCTATGTAAAGCAGAATGGATGCTGACACCAAGAAGCAATATATCTTGGGGAGTCAAAGTCAACCTCAAAGCTCTATTGAACACTTCCTCATAATTGATAATCCTTGAGCTGCAGAAATTAAAATTCAATACCTGAATGAGAAATCTGAATCCAAGACCAGTGAAAAGAGACAGTAGAGTTAACTAGACCCAAAGCCTTTGTGTAACATACCTAAGAGCACTAAGAAAGCTTTCAAATACGGTACCTGAAGAATTACAGAGAATAAGTAAGTAGCTAGAAACCCAGAAATAGGTACTTACTCTTCCTGTGTTTGAAAAGGGAAGTTAAGTAGATAGGTTCTTTACCTTTTTGGATTCATGAGTTTCTAAATTTACATACGTGAGATTTTGGTAAGATTATACCTCTGAGAAATTGGCATTTGCTTGTCTTAGGACAACATGAATAACATATTTGATCATGTTAACCTTTTATTTTTGCTATCAGGAAGCACAGAATTAAGTTGTGCCCCACCTAAATGGTACCTCATGATCTCTGTACCTGCTTTCTAACTTCATTTTTAAGGCTTATAATTTTCAAAGTCTTAATATTTTATTAATTCTAACAAACTTGCCCAAACCCTTGGTGGAATGCGATAAGCCATATACCCACATGATGTTTCATGGATTCTCAGGCAACGTTTGTACATTAAGGTGGGTTTTGTGAGATCAGCTGCTCATGGAGAGGCTTGGCTAGGATCACAGGAGATATATACTGTATCCAGAGTCCACATGACTTTGAATAAATTCTAATAACATCCCTGTGACAGGAAGGTGAAAAGCAGACTGGGAAATGACAACTTTAGGTAGAGTCAAAACCGAGTCAAAAATGTGCCTGCAGAACACTGATCAGTGGCTCAAGTTGCTCTAGAGGCAGGTTCTGGGGACTCTGGGCCTATTTTGTTCTTTTTTTTTTTTTTTTGCCAATGACTTTATTAAGGACGTGTTTAATGCATTTATGAAGGCCAGAACTCTAGAATAGATACTAGGGTGAATCCTAGTTTCATCATCATTAAGAATCATAAAGATCCTGTTAGACCACTGTATCAGCCCAATAAAGATGAAATTTCACAATGTTGAGCATAAAGGCCTAAATTTAAAGTTTAGCCAAAAATATTCGCTTAAATCAAAAGGTGAATGAAAATTGAAAACATATTTGTCATCTCTCTAACAATCTTAATATGGAAAAAGCTTTTGTAAATCATTAAGAAAAAGCTGAATCCTTAATAGAAAAATGGATCAAAACACATGGACCAAAAAACTCATGGGGAAATTGTTCAATAATGGAAATGTGGAAGAAATCTGCAGCTCCGTTTGGGAATCTAGAGTATTCAAATTAAATAAGATACTTATATTGTTTTGTTAAATTTGGAAATTATTTTGCTGGTCATTGTAGTGCACAACTACAATCCCAGAGACTCAGGGGGTCTGAGGCAGGAGAATCCTGAGTTCCTGATCGGCCTTTGCAACTTAATGAGACCCTGTCCCAAATTCTAAATCTTAAAAAAAAAAATTTAAAAGGATTAGGGATGTAGCTTAATAGTAGAGCACCACAGAGTTCGATTCCTAATATGGAGGAGGGGTTGGAGGATGGGGGAGACAATTAACATGGTTTGTCAAAAGTTCAAGGTGAACAGGCCAACACAAGCCTAAAAGGAGAGTAAAATTGTTACAACCTTCTGATGACAACTCATACTAAAATCCTTAAAAATGATCATGCTTTCATCCTATTTCCAAGTACAATAATTTGGTCAGTTAATATCAAAGACTATATGCTTTAAGTAGGTGAATTTACTACAGCATTATTTATAATGATACTGTAAACAAGCCTAAATGCTCAACAATAGAGGAGTGATTAAATAAAGCCTAATATATCTATATAATGAAATACCATGCAGCAATTAAAAATATTATAGACAGATATCTAATGAGCCAGTAGAATTCCATGCTATATATTTAAGTACCTAAAATTAAATTACAATACACTATGGTACATACACCAATATCTCATGCATGGAAATTAAAAGTCATTACTATGACCTCTCTCCATTCTCCACATAAATTTTAATTTGTATCATGTTTCCCTGGGTATTTACTTCTCTATTTCTGGTTAAGAGTCATCAAAGTAGTCTTTGTTAGTTGTTGCTAGCTCATAAACTGCTGTTAATACACCATCTTGTACACAGGGACTTTCATATAATTCTCTATACACACAAACACAATTAAATGAATATACTTACATATCTATTTATAGATAGACAGATAGATGACCACATCTATGTCTATATCCCCTAGGTACATACCATTAACTGCTAGTCAATTTTTATAGTTTTCTTCAGTTGCTAAATTTTGTGAATAATCCCTTTATAAACAGGAAAAAAATGAGTAATATTACTTACAAATAAAACAAAATGACTTGCAGGCACCAAGGCAGCTTTAGATAAAAAAGGTGTGTAAAAAGGGCTTAGTATTAACCAACAGAGCAGGGCCACCACCACAGATGCTAATCTTATTCGAATCCACTCTAGTACTCCACTGGCCCCCCAAATAACTCTGCCTGGAGCTTTGTTTCAATTTTTAGTGCCAGACTCAAAGGGTATCAATGTTCAGAAACACCATCCAAAGAGAAAAACCAGGAGGCAAAAGACTGAGAGTCAAGGGGGCTTAGCCAGGAGCTGAGAAGATGGAGTGTGACAAAGTACTAAGTCTATGGAGTTCCAGAAGGAAGAATCAAAGATAAATAGGAGAAAACTGGGTATGTTGGGAGGAGATGTCTTGAACCCATTTTTTAAAAACTCATAAAAACAAAGGAGCTATTTGCCAAAGGATTAAACTGACTTGTAAGTCATTATACATGTTGGATCGGAGATGAGTTATACAGAATATCTAGGAGGAATTTTTGAATGGAGAGATTAGATTCTGCAACCTCTAACATTCTATCCAGATACTGTGGTTATGTGACCAGAGCTCCAGAGAGGTAATATAGCTTACTGAAACCATGCACGGGAAAAAAGCCACATGCAGAATGTCTCGATATACAGTTCAGTATGCCCTCAACCATGTTCAACTCTCTCTAACTAATTTCTAGGTGTGGTCCAGAAATGGAAATTCACCACTACCACAGCCATTATCCAATATTACACATAGCATTATAAATCCAATTATTATATGTCCTTAGTTATAATGAAAAACTAGATGGTTTTCAATTTCTTTTGCTTTTCAATCTACACTTCCAGATCCTCCTAAAACCCTCCCTGGAAACTTCTAGAACTTCTGGAAAAATCAGTCCCTATAGATGCTTTTCATATGGCTCTTATGAGTTTAAGTGCACATTAGGTAGAGCTAGGTTGAGATTTACCAACTAACAGTCCCTAGGTGTGCACATCTATATCTCATTCATTCATCTGCAAAAATGTATTGAGCATCAACTCTGCCCAGCACTTTGCTAGTCTCTGGGGCTAAGATGACTATAGAATGGTCTATAACTAGTATGCATATACTGAGAAGCAGTGACCAGAGAACTGAGGGTAATAAGTTAGGCTGGGCTGATAAGTACTACTCTGAAGAGGAGAGTAAGGAAAACAAAAGCTTTAAAGAAGAGATGAACATGGGCCTGGGGATATAGCTCCATTGGTAGAGTGCTTGCCTTTCATGCACAAGGCCCTGGGTTCAATCCCCAGCACCACCACCAGCACCCCCCAAACTAAAAGAAGAAATGAACCTGAGATGAGTCTCGGTTCAATTGAATTCTAATCTTTTGAGTACCTACTGATACTGTACAGCACACTGGGTGGTAAGGGAACATAAGAAAAGGAGATAACTTGATCCTGATGCTCAAATAATCTTTAGTCCAAGAAGTTTATCTAGCACCATAAAGCATGCATATGATATCCACGTGTAGTATGGTGGGTTCTCAGTGAGCACTCATGTCTAGGGACACAGAAAATGCCCAAGTCATTGACTGTGTTCCCAGTGAGTTTAGCATCTATAGAAGAAACAAGTTGCTTTGGAAATAAGGAGAAACCATCTAGGGCAAGGATCATTTAGCAGTTTGAGCAAAATGGGCTCTAGAAGTTAAGAAGAGAGATGAGGGCTGTGGTGATCACCTTTTGTCCTCCTGCCACCCATGTGTCCTGAAGTTATTACAGCAAGTCAAGTCCTTAAGGACAGAGACAAGGAGCCAGGTCCCCTTCCTGGATGAATGATAGCCTCAGGGCCTTGTTCCCAGCCCATTTGGGCTGTCCTCCCACCTCTCAGGAATCTTTCCTGCTTTTCCACCACCCTGGTGACACAGTTTGGGCCTCGGCTCTGACTATGTCTCTAAAATTATTTTGATTCACGGCTTGAGATTTTACAAAACCACACATGCACGCATAAAGCCTGTGGCCTCAGGATCTTGTTTGTTTTTAAGAGTCCAAACAGTGACTTTGTGTGGCGGGATCTATAAATGGAGGTTTTCTTTGCTCAGGAGATGTGAGGGAGCGGACACGGTGTGCCGCAGCCGCGGTATGTGTGCACGTCGCCACGGGGCGGAAGGCAGCCCCTGGTGGGGGAGGCTCCCACAGCCATTGGGCAAACATATGTTGGGCCAAGAACATTGCTCTTCAAGCTCATGAGCTGTTTGCTTGAAAGATAACAGTGTCTCTTCCACACAAGCCTTTCACCACCCTCCAGAAAGGGAATTTTTAATGCAACAGATGGTGTCTACTCATTGCAAACCAACCAGAAAAGGAGACATTTACATGGCTGGGCCTCAAGGTCCTAGCATCCCAGAGGGACCCTAATCAAAGACTTGCCCAAAGACCAGCTCCCCATGGGCAGGGCCCCCCTGGAATGAAATCAAGCCAGGAAACCCAGCAAAAACGGGCCAGCTGCTGACTCTGTGAGGTCTCAGTTGGCTGAAGAAGGTGAAAACATGTTTTCTGTCCTAGACTACAGGATAGCTTTTACCTCCCGCAGGACAGAAGGCCCTAGGAGATACAGTGCCTCCACCCTGGGGTTTATACATTTTTCTTTCTTCCTGAAAAGCTCTAGCTCTGTGCTTTGCAAAACCTCTCAAAGAACAGTTTGGTGAGCTTTGTCTCCCTTTTCATATGATGGCACATTTGGTCCCTGAGTAGGGACACCTAACAATGTCAGACCAAGAAGGAAGATCAAATGTTTACAGATGTGCGGTCCATGAGCAAGAGCAACGAATGTCTAGGGTAGAACTGAGGTCTTCACCATAAAGTTTATCCGACTACTGTTTGTGGTAGTAGAACTCCATGGTGTTTTCACAGGGAACATGCTGTTCCAAAGGAGAATATCTTGTCAATTCAGCAAAGCCAAATAAATATAGTATGCAAACACACAAAGTAAAACCACTAAATCTGGGGGCATGAGTTCTGTTTTCAAGTCCTGACTTGGAATAAAATCTTAGGAAAATAATGCTTGCTCTGTTTTATTTTCTAATGTACCATGGTGGCAGGAAAGTCCCTGACCGGTATACTTTGCAGATATTAGTATGAGGATCACATGAGTTCTGGAAGATTAAAAAAAAAAAAAAAACTAGATAAATATGAGGGTGGTTTGTTAGTGAAAAGATTATGAAAAAATAAATGGAAATAATTTCTTTTCAAAGGAAGAAATTAGTCACTTGATCAAAGGGAGCAAGTAGATAACGTCTCAAAGAAATACCTATATGTATTCAGAAACATCCAGGGGGATGGCAGCTGGGGAGAATTGCTGCCTAAAGAACAATCTGGAACCTGGTTCTTGTCCTGCCTTGCTCATCAACTTGTTTTAATCCTTCTCTTGTACCCTTGCCTCTGTGGGCCTTGCATGACTCTCCTGTAAATTAGGGGGGAGAGACCCTATTTCAGATCTCTTATCCATTTTAACCATTCTATGCTCCAAGAAAAACTCCCAAACCAAAGTTTGGTCATTCCTGAAATCATCCCACCATTCACTAAAATGTTCAGCAGGACCATAGTGGGCCATCTTCAACCTTCACACAGCCAAGCAGATGAGGGTCAGAGGGCAGGGTGTCTGTCAAGACTTGAGTATGAAATCTAATTAATAAAAAAAAGATCTAGGGGTGGGGTGGAGAATCAAGGGAAACAAAAATCCCCCACACTGCTTTTCTTCATTTTTCATGGCAACCCCCAACTAGGAAGTGACAGGCAAAGTGACACACTGCTCAGAGGGCAAAAGATAAATGTTTGATGAATTGACCATTGGTCGAGAAGTGATGGGCTTTGTATGTGCATAATGGCCAAGCTGCCTTGCCATGCCGATCGCCTGCCAAGATAAGAAGCCATAATGAATGGACCTTGAGATGCCCCGGACAGAAGCAGCTTTAATTTGACTGTTTTTAATAAAATTAATTCTTTAAAAAAAGAAGATGGCAGAAGGAAGAAGACTGAAATTTGGAGAGATCAGAAAGGCTGAGAATTACATGGACACAGAGTGGACAGTAACCACTGGTTTTTCATTTTGGTGCACTCACCTAGTAAGCAGAAGGAAGTTTGATTTTATTACACTTATAAGTCATTAAAATACCTGTATTTCCCAGGTATTGAATGGAGTCACTTGAGATGCTGAGATGAAATGGCCTAGCTAAACAGAAAGATGCTAGTCATTCATTTGTCTACTCCTTCTACAAGTATTTACTACACATCCCTCGCCCAGGCCTAGAGTGACTGAAGGAGGTTTTTTTCCCAGCCCCCATGGAGTCTATGGAGTTGTGAGACCCACTAGCAAAGGAAGAAAGGTTCTTCTGGTTCAAGATGGAAGCCATGCCTACGTATATCCTTGAATGCTAGACTCTGCAGCTAATTGCTCATTTCCATGTTTATCCCCTGATTTAGGTCCCCTGGCTCTGCATTTGTGTTTGGCTTCATTCCACTGATGCTAAGGTGTCCTCTATTAGAAGAACAATTGCTTGTAGAAGAAACCACGATGGTAAGAGCAGCAATCAGATAACCAGAGGGGCAATTAGGAGAAAATGGCTTTAGTTTAGCCCTAGGAGAAACCTAAACTGTCCTTGTAAGTCACCTTGTGGAACTTGTTTTCTTCCATGTGCAAAATTTGGGTTGCAGATGATTTGCTCCATCTTCTGACTGACTTTAACTTGAGGCCTTTTTTTGGATAAGACATTCTTCTAGACACTGAGAGGACAAAGGTACTTAAGACATTATCCTATCCCCAAGGGGTCCAAGATCTCACAAAAGGGGGGCATAAACAAGGCCATCATAATTCAGTGATGTCTAAGTACTTCTGCCTCCAAGTAACCTTAAAAATCTCCAAGTTCCTCTCTAACATCCAAACACCTTCTGACCAGTGCCTTAACCATCCCTGTTCTTTGACTTTGAAGACAAAGTACAGAATTACAAAGAAGTTTGGTTATCCAAACACTGAAGTGGCCACCTTCCATGATACCAAGGTTTCCCGGTGTTTAGGAGGAAGGAGCCTATGTAAAGTGCAATATGAAAAATAATTCTTCCCCCCAACTCCTACTTCTGCAAGTCTACATTTTTCCATGATTGCAAAAAGAAAGTCACTCATTACTAAACAGCTCAGCAAGGCTCACAGTATTGGAGAATATAAAGTTTTATGTGCAGGTCTCTCTTTCTCTCTCTGGGTGTAAGTGAGAAAGTGAGTGAGAGAGAAAGCCAGAGAGGCTTGGCTCAGGAGTCCGGGGTGAATTATAGACTGCCGCTCAAGATTCACAGCTCTTCGTGGTAGGAGGTTAATATTCTCACATGTCATTAGGTCTGCTGGCTCTCCTGATGGTTCATTGAAGCAGGCAGCAAATTATTTCCTCATGCTGCAGAGGACAGCACACTTCAAAGCAAGGGAGCTCAGGTCAGGACAGGCCTCCGGGGGGATTAATGACTTAGGATCACCAGGGGTTGTCTGTAGGTAGGAATGGGCCTGAAGCTTTTGACAAAGCTAACTTTTTGATCAGCCTTGACCCAGCTTTCAAGCCAGACCTCCAGATCTTACTCCTATCACCTTTTAAGGACCTGCCAAAACCTGCAGGAAGACTGAGTAAGCTGTCTGGTCATTTTATCTTCACTTGAAACACCTCTGCTTGCTTTCTTCTAATGTACATCCCACCCACAGTTCAAGGTGGAGCTAAAACCCTATTCCATGGAGGAGACTTCAGCCTGCCCCAGGTCTAGCTAACTATGCCTGGACTGAGCTCCCAAAGGACTTAAAGCTTCCATGCGTCTACCAATGATCCACAGGCATGGTCTGTTCTACTGTCTCTACCGTCTTACTCTTGTCTCCTGACAGCTCATTAAGCCAGGTGACCACAGGCACAATGGGTTGCATTTCCCATAATGATGGCTAAGCAGAAGGGAGGAAATATCCACATGCTCGGAATGCAGACCCAAATCCGAAGCCTGTCTCTACTCCAGAAGAGAAGCCCAAGGGGAGACCCAGAAACATAGTCTCTTTAAATTATTTGAAAGCAACCTGGAAAACACCATTTCTAAAGATCACATTACATGAGGGAAGAGGGGTGAGAGCACGAGACACTCATCGGAAACCAGAAAATGCAAGGTTCACCTTCCTCAGGCCCAGAATCGCTAAGTCGGTACATTTAGTGCAAATGCCCACCATAGTGTGCATTCTATTCTCCATTCTAGGCCTTCTGAGCAGCAGGAAGACTCTCACAGGGGTCTTCAGAAACATCTGGGAGGTTGTCCTAAGGAAGGGCCTGAGGAGCTTCCAGCAGATCTGGAAGGGACTCTGCTGAGAGGACATCCCCTCCACAAGCAGGGTACCCTAAGTGAGCAGCTTGACCAGAAGCCAGAGCTTCTTGTCTGGTAGCTGTGGGTGAGTGAGACTGAGCTCCCCAATGTTTTTCTTTTTTAGAGTGAGGTGCCTGCCTCAGGGTCAGGAGCATAAACAGGAATAGCATTAGGTGGCACCTCATCTCCAACCTGGAGTTGCAAATGTAAGTTTGGAGAAGAACTTGGTAAACCAGAAAGCACTCAAAAAAAGGGAAGGAGTGATCTTTACTGTTTCAATCCTGTTTTCTTCCCTCATCTGGCTTCAAATTTTTCTCTTTGGTTCTTTGGCCCCTTCTATCATTTTCCTTAGAAACCCTACTCCCTTTTCTTGAAAATAACTTTTTTACCTGCTTTCCTCTAACCTGCTTTCCATAATATGCGTGGAAAAAGAAAATAAATGTACTCATATATATACACCAATATAGCAAGACAGACCATGCAGAGAGCTGAGAGACTAGGCAGGTGATCCTCACCCAGTCCAGTCTGGGCCACACCCCAAAGGCAAAGCTCACCATGGCTCAGCGTTCGGCACAGCATCAGGGAAGGCCCACAGACAGGACTCAGTGAGAGCAGAGATCCCTTCCTCTCACTGGCCCTTAGATTCCTCCAGAGCAGAATAAAGAGGAACAAGCAGATTCACATGTCCAAAGGATGCTTTGCTGACCACCTGTGTCTGACTCTCATGAGATAATTTATTAAAAATGTGGTGCTAGGGCTCAACTCTGATTTGTAAATCAAGCTCTTTGTGGGTAGGACTCTTCAGATCATTTCTATGTCTACTAAAGTGTGACCCAATCCAAGGTCATCTTCAGGGTCCAGTCAGGTGACACACTGCATTTCAGCAAAGTCAAGGTGCATCAATTATAGATATGTCTGGTGATACCCCTATAGGTGCTTGATGGTTTTACCTACAGGAAGTGTGAAAAATGGTGTCAATTAAAAATGGCCCAATGCTTTGGTAACCTTAAAAACGCCTCAAAAAATTTTTCTTTTTTATATCCTGTTGTTTGCTTTGTAAGAAAACATGAATCAAGATCATTATCCCCATAATAAACATTGCTTTGTAATATCAAGCTTATGCCCTTTCTGTATACACAATAAATCTGTCTTTCAATGCCATTACAGTAAATTATTAAATGAGATATGAAGTACCAAAAATACGTATAAGTCTTGTGAAGTGAAAATAATAAGGACAACCAAAGCCCAACTTGAGTGCACATTGACAATGACTCCATCACACCTGCCTTTTGGGTAATGGCACCTGCAAGAAGCTACCAATTTTGAGCTGGATTGAGGGATATTAAAATGTGAAAGAAAAGCACATCTTAGACATGCTGAAACTTAGAAAATTCAGGTAAGACAACAGGGACCAGTGAGGACTGAGAAATCAGAGTACACACACCCCCCACTCACATCCCTATTAGTCGTATTGTTCACAAACACAGAAGTGAGACATGCTTGGCCCATAGCTAAGATGGCCATGTAACCTGCTGTGTAAGCTGAGTCACCTCACAGGGAAAAGGAGCAGTATGATGGATTATGCCAGGAAAACAAGCACTAAAACTGCCCTCAGCAAACCAAGATGGATTTACCCTACCCATTAGCCCAAATAGCAACCCTGGGTAATGTGATCACTACAAATGATCAATTCAAACATTTGGAATCTGCAAACATTATGCATTGATTGATGTCACTTTCTACTCTATGTCTTTCAAAATACCAGGAATCCTGACATTATGTCTCATAGAGTTTCCCTAAATGTCCTCAACTGCCCAGTAATTATCCACAACTGTCCCTTCCCCGTGAGGTACCTGAGAGGCCCCACAGACACTCCTACAGGGTGCTTGAGGGAATTAGATCAGTGGTTCTCAAGTAGAGGTGATTTTGCAACCCAAGGGACATGTGTCATCATCTGAAGACATTTTGGGTTACCATGACTGAGTGGTGTCACTGGAACTTAGTGAACAGAGACCAGGGCTGCTGCTACACATCCTACAACACACCTCACATCAAAAAGTTATCTGACCCCGAATGGCATTAGTGCCAAGCCAGAGAAGTCCTGAATTAGAGGAAAGATAATGCTTTCACTCTGTCTTGTCAGGTAAGACACTCTCCTTTCTTTGCCTCCTGACAACTGTCTGGCTAGCTCTCCTCTGCAGCTGCTCAGGGTTTCAGCTCAACCCTGCTGGCCCAAATCATGATCTAGGAAGGAGCCTCCACAGTGATGAAAGAGATGGCACAGCTGTCAGTCTCCACAAGAAAAGTGCAGAACTTTCCTGGTGTCATGGGAGCAGACAAGATTGACAGACTGTGTGACTTTTCCCATCTCTAATGTTACTGGGAAAGAAAGTGACAGCAAACATATATGGCAGGTTGAGACTGCAGCTCTTGTTAGCAATCAGAGGCCCTGAACCCCCAAAGATGCACGTGTCCTGGAAGCCAGGACAATCCAGGAGAATAATCTTTATAGAATAAGCTTGTCCCAGGCTTGAAAAAAGTCTCTTAGACCTGCCACATCTGTCCCAACAAAGTGTGGGTAGAGTCACCTTCATCACTCTCAATGGGCTCTTTTGCCCAGGCACCAGGAAGCCGCAACCCAGCTAGAAGTAGAGCAGGAAGATATCTGTCCATCATTTACCTTTCAGAGAATGGAGAGTCCTGCAGGTAACAGCAGACCAAGGCAGAGCATGGAGGCAGAAAATAAGGGGATTGATTCAGAACTGAGGACAGAAGTGAGGTGAAGACCTTTCAAACCCAGGCCACAAATACCTCCTACATTCGTGTCCCTGGGTTACTGTAACAAAGAACCACAAACTGGGTGACTTAAAACAAAAGAAACTTGTCTCAGTTCTGGAGACTAGATATTTTAGTCAGCTTTTTTTTCCACTGAAACTAAAAGACCCAACCAACACAATGATAGAGGAGGAAAAGTTTATTTGGGGGCTCATAGTTTCAGAGATCTCAATGCCTAGGCAGAAGATTCCTTTCCTTGGGGCTCAAGGTGAGGCTGAGTATCATGGCCGGAGAGTTAGCAAAGGGAAGCAGCTCACATGATGATCAGGAGGCAAAAAGATAGATCTCTACTTGCTAGATACAAATATATACCCCAAAGCCACACCTCCAATGTCCCCCCCTCCTCCAGCCACACCCCACCTGCCTTCAGTTACCACTCAATGGTTCCCAACAGGTGATTAATTCACTGATTTGGTTAAGGATCTCACAACCCAATCAATCATTTCTCCTCTGAACCTTCTCACATTGTTTCACATGTGAGCTTTTGGGGGACACCTCACATCCAAACCATAACACTATGCATCTGAAACAAAGATGTTGGTTGGGCCATGCTCCCTCTGAAGGCAGAAAGGGAAGGTCTATTGCAGGTCCTAGCTTCTGCTGGTTTGTAGCATAACTTCAGTCTTCACAATGGGTTAGACCTACGTGTATGTGTGTCTCTTCACAGCGTATTCTTTTTACTAAGGACATCAGTGGCATTAAATCAGGGCATTTCCCTACCCCAATAAGATCTTCTCTTAGCTAATTATATCTTTAACAGCCCTATTTCCAAATAAGGTCACACTCTTAGGTATGCCTGCCTTCACCTCCTATAAGGAAGGTCAAGGTTCCTCCTGATGCCTAACAAGGTGGTTCCCCAAGGAGATGACATCGTGAGCTGCTGTGTAAGTCAGACCCTGAGAACTGAGAACCATAAGCCCTCGTGGGGTGGTCCACTCCAACTTCCTTAAGCCATCTTTACTTTCCTCTCCTCTCCCAACATCTGACTTCCTGTACCTGCTTTAATGCAACCATCATTCAGAATATAAAAATGCAGCACGCCATTTATCTAAAGTTCACACTCACATCCATCTTCATTCTCTGAAACGTAGCCATGAAGCTACAGGCAAGTAAACAATGCCTGGCATGAAGTCAATGTTCAATAAAGGCTTGTTTCTTTTTCTTTCTCCTTTCAGCCCCTCAGCCTCAATGAAGATGTCACAAAGTCAGCATATTATGGAAGAGGATCAGAAGGACTCATTCAGAAAGCTGTAATTCTCAGTTAAAGAGGAATTTTAAAGTTTGAGTCCCAATTCAGTTGCCCAAACTGAGCTAAGGTAAGGAAATAATGGTTATCATACTGACACCAAGGAAAAACAGATTAAAAACTAAAAACTGAAACAAACCCCAAAAAATCCTACTAACAAAAAAAGCAGAGGAGATTGGAGCCCCTCAATGTAGAGGCACTTGGCACTCAAAAAAACAACCATGAAAAAATCATGGTTGAGTCCTAAATCAGCATCATCAAAGGAAAAAAGTCAAGAGGACCTCCACTGCAGTTGTTTTCATCTGAAGTATTAGACACTGCTGCATTTGAATTGTTTATGATTCTTATGGAAGACAAGATGTTGATGTGTGGAAATTAAACAATACGAGATTCAAGGAGTAATTCAAGATAACAATAGAACTGTCACAAAGCAATATATGATTATATGCCACATAAACAATATAGGAAATAAGTGTAACAAGAACTCGGAGGGAATGATTACTTTTGGCAGAAAGTCCAGGAATGACATTTTGAAAGAAGTAGATTCTGGGCTGAGTCTTCAAAATTTATTATGAAAGTATACTCTGTATAACTTCTTTAAGAAAATAGGGAATTGGTAATAGAAGTTTCAGGAAGACTTCATTCTAACGTAGTTGATATTATTTAATGATTAAAGTCAACCAGTAAAATGTGGAGATCTCGTTTTTACATAATATCAGAATAATAGGATGTTACAATTAACATCCAAGATGGGGTAGGCAGCTTCTAAGATGGTTCCAAAGATTCCTTCCTCGCAGTAGCCTCATGCTTGCATGATCCATTCTCTTAAGTGTGGCTGGGCTTTGAAACTTGCTTCTGATGAATCATGTAAAGACACAAAGACTGAAGATTTTGTCCTTTTGGATCTTTCTCTCTCACTGGCTCACTGCCCTTTCTTGCCCCACGAAGAGGCCCACATGGCAATGAACCGAGGGAAGCATCTGACCAGCAGCCAGCAAGAAAATGAGGCCTTAGTCTAACACCTCTCAAGGAACCCTCCCAATGCTCATGTGAACAGCCAAGTCTTAGGCAATGATAGCCTTGTTCAGTACCTTACCACAGCCTTTGAGAGACCCCAGGCTAAGCCACATCCAGACTCCTGACCCACAGAAACCGTATGATAAAAGTGTTATGCATGGATGAATTGTGGGTGATTTATTGCTCTGAGATATATGGTACAGATGGCAAGGTGCTGATGCACCCATTCTCTAATCTGCCAACTAAGACCCTCTCTATCACATGAGGAATGGAGGTCAAACTCAACTGAGATCAGGAAATACAGGAGAGCAAAAAGGACTCATACCTACATTGGGGTGCTACATTTAATTTGGGGCAGCAGACATTTTACATGTATGACTCTAGAGACACAAGCCAAACATCAGGAGATATGGGTCCCAAACCTTCTCTGGTAGCTATTCATAAAGAAGGTAAATATTAAGACCCTATGGCCAACGATACAAGCCTTCTGACAGGGAACTGGGCCATGCCAATCATGACTTCCATTACTAAAAACTAAACCATGCCATGCCCAGGATGCTGAGCCACATTCATCAATGCAGGGCCAGACATCCTTGATTCTATGATGCAGGCTTCCTTAAGGATTCTTCCTGCAGAGTCAGTCTCCCCCTCCTCCCTCCATCCCCCTCCCCCTCCCTCCCCTCCCCCCACCTCCCTCTCTCTCTCTCTCATTTCTTTTAATACCAAATGCATTTCACTCCTCAATAAGAAGACTGAGCAGATAGACAAAGAGGCTCAATGACTTGGGATCCGGTCGTTCAGTCAAAGTGTCCCCCACATCTGCCATTTGCAAAGTGAGCTGCAATTTGGTTCATTATGTTTCTGAGAGTGTAAACTTTGGCCACTAGATTTTTGTCCCTTGTGTGTCTACTGCACCCATGGTGTTAGGATGGAGATCCCAAAGCAGACTTTGAGGTGAGGAAGTGAGAGCAAGTTATTTATTTGGGAGGTGTTCACATAAAGCACCAGAAAGTGAGATGAGAAAGGGAACACAGTCAATAAAGGATGCATTATGAGGCCGGAAACTGCAGAGAGCAACCAAGGTTCAATTTCACTAAGGCAGGGATCAGCAAATGGCCAGATAGGAAAATAGAGTAGGATTTGTGGTTCATGTGATTTGTTACAACTACTCAAATCTGTGTGAAAGCAGCTGTAGACAAAAAATGTAAATGAATGGGAAACACCATGTTCCAATAAAACATTTTTACAGTTGGCAGGCCAGATTGGGCCCACCAGGGGTGGTTTGCCAACCTCTTCTCTTGAGTAGTCTGGGATGCCATGTGGATCGCTTCTCAAAGACAGCTCAAATGAGGGGCAAAGAAATTGAGGTAGTTACCTTCTCTCAGCATTCACTGGTTGAGAGATAAACAGGTTCCAATGGCAAAAAAAAAAAAAAAAAAAGAGTTGTAGATATTTACAATTGGAAGCCATCAGACTGGTGTACACACAAATGGTGAGTACCAAGGACATATGGGACCCTGCCTCAGCCTAGTTCATTCATTCTTAAGGAAGGGGGAAAGAGGGTGATGGCAAAAAGCAAGAGAGAAGGAAAAACAGAGGCCTTCCATGATGGGTGGTGTGCTCTGTCAACAAGACACCTCTCCCTCCCTCCCTCCCTCTTTCCCTGCCCTGAGGAACTGTCTTGGTGATGAATCTAGCAGGTAGAGTTTCTAGCAACACAGTTTGCCTGTTGTCCCAGGTAAGTCCCAACCACAGTTCAACCACATCAAAGGTCCTCTCTTTCTTTGGACACTCAGAGACTCCTTCATCATTGAAGAAGTCTTTCCTGTGTGTGGTTTGTTGTTGTTGTTGTTGTTGTTGCTATTGTTTTAATTTCAAAACTGAAATTAAAATGTCATTTTGCTGGATGAAAGAAAGATTGGGACAATAAAAGAAGGGATTTGTGTAGCTACCCGGTTGACCCTCCCCAGCCCCACCACATCCTGACCGAAGGAAAGAAAAAAGACCCTTCTTTTCTTCTATACTCAGTTAAAGTTAAAGAAAAAATTAAATTAAATTAAATCATCTTATTATGTAATTGGGACTAGGCCTCAGGCTGCAGCAGTAAAAAGGGATTAAGGGCAGAGCCACCTGGGCAGCCATTCTCCTGGGTCCCATTACCACCCCCCTGGCTCCTTTTTATAGCCAACAGATTAAAATGCGAGCCTAGCAATCTTTGATCTTTCACTTGCTGACACAAATCCTTTCAAGCTCCCAACATTTTCTGCTGAGGTAATTAGTACTAATTAAAAGGTTTCCAACAGACTTTGCTCCTTGTTTTTTTTTTCCCCTGCGTGTCTTTCCTTTCTCCCCCTCCCCAAAAGAAATTGCTTTTACAAGTACCTTCCATCTCTGAAACACAGCATCCCTCACTTTCTTCTTATCTGACTTGGCCAGATCAAGTAGATTAGTGACTCCATTATTCCAAATACAAAGCCAGACAACAGGTTTTTACTATCGCTTCTGACCTGTTGAGAGTGCGCGGGTTTATATTCAGAAACAAGCGCCATGGCTTGTAGGCTTGCATGAAAAGACAGTCTAATTATGCAGGAAAAGACACTGCACAGTGTCTCTGCCTGAGGAAGGACACCGTTTAATCAAGTGTTTGGCTCCAGTGTCTATCGTACGCACATTGGTGCGTGCACACACTGCTTCACTGCTCATACTGAGTAGTCGCACAACTCATCTCCCAAGTTGCTTTGTTCCCAGGGTTTGGGTTATTTGTTTGTTTGGGGGTTATGGGATGGGGGAAATCCAAAGAGATTATTTATGGGAAAATGCCAAAAAAAAATTAAAGAAGGGACCATCTTATGCAGTTTAAAAAAAGATTTAGAAGAAAACGCATACCACACACACACACACACACACTCTCTTTCTCTCATACAAAAAGATCCATGAATGTAAATTCACAACGAAATGAAAGTTTCTGTAGTGCTCCATTGATTCTTTACTATGGAAGTGGGTCAGAGAAGCCCTCATGCATCATCTGAGATGTGAACTTGGTATGGAGAATGTCCCCACAAGACCTCCTCAGACGCTCTGAGGCCTACAACTTTGTCTAATGGCAAAAGGTGCAGCAAGACATTGTTCCATCAAGCAGGAGGGGAACTTGCTAGAGACCAAGGGCTACACCCAACTGTGAATGGATGCTCAGAATTGGGAATGGGCCTTTGCTTAACTACCTTCCAGGAACCAGCTTTGTGCAAGCCTGGCTGCTTCTCTCCAAGCCGTCTGACAACTTGGCAAACCTGAGCTGGACTCAGAGTGTGCCTCTGGCCTTAGATTGACAGTCCTCCCAGAAAGGCCCTGTATTTCCTGGGCCAGCCCAGCCTCACTCACTCCTTCTTCCAATCCCGTCTTCAAGAAGTTGAGTGGAAGGTTCCTACCCAGCATGCCTTGCTCCAGACCTCTCCTCCTTTCCTGTCCATCAGGGGGCACCTGGGAAGGCAGGGACTCATCTGTGCATCTCTCCTCTGCATCCAGATCCTTGAACACAATCCTTTGTTCCCTGGCAGGTCTCTACCTGCCCATAACTGGTCCCTGAAGGACATGGCTGGCACAAAAAACCAACTCTTCAGGACACCAGAGCTCCCTAGGACAGTTTATTCTCTTTCTATCTAGTGAAGTAATTCCCATATTTATGGGAAGTGTAGATGGTATGAAAATCATACTTAATCCCACAGATCCCTTTGTTAAAGATGGGAACACTGAGACTCAGAAGTGTTAATCTTAAGGAAACATGACGACTTTGACAATGACTTGACATAGCTCTCAGCCACCTCACCCACTTATCCTAGAGAAGTGGGGGGCTCCTGCTCCCCGCCACACTGGAGGGAACTGAGGATTTGAGGTGGACTGTTTGCTAAACATGAGCACATGGCAATGATTCCAGGGCTCTTCAAATCATCCCAGATGTCGGGAGATGAGATGACAACATTCCCACACCTCTCATCCTGACACACAGTGTTTTGAGGAGGTTGAAATTGATCCCTTCATAACCCTTCTGTGGGTCTTATAACAGCAATGGCTGCAGCAAGCAGACCCCTTTTCTGATTCGGCTGCTGGTATCTTTTGTGTTAAATGGATAGAAACCTACCGTCAGCACCCGTGGGCCCAGAAATTAGTCACTTCACACCCCAAATGGGCTTTGATGAGGCTCTTGTGATTAGTGTAGGATGCCACTAAAATATATATATCCACTTTCTACCCCATCCTCCTAAGGAAAAAAAAAAAAAAAAAGCTAACACTGAAAAGTAATGGATTTAATGATCTAGAAAATCTAGACGCTGGAAACTCCAAGGGAGATCATATTAAATTAGACCAGTACAAACAAGCCAAACTAGATTTATCCTCCTGTGGTTACAGATTTTATCTACTAAACCAGGTTTTCAGGGCTAGTCTGTTTTCAATGAATAGAATTTTTGAATGTCAAGTCCCAGGATTCCTAGTGGAGGATAATTTACCCCCAGGATCTCATTCAGTGGGGGCTGGCCATGCACAGTTATTTGCAAGGGCCTGAGACACTCGCTGGGGTCCTCTTCCTGCTCGGTGGCAGGGCCACCTGTTGACAACTAGCCATGGGAGGGATCCATGGATGGGTAGAGTAGGAGATCAGGGTTCAGGGAGAAAAGAGGTCTTCCCTGGATTCCTTCCTAAGGGAGTCGGGAGAGAAGAGAGAAAAATGGGGGAGTAAAGAAACTTCATAGAATGTTCTGGAATGATGTCACCTATCTACAAATATGAATGTAAACCATATTAAACGCACCCTAAAACACTATCATGCACTTGGCATGTGGGGGAAATCCTCAGGGTGCTTTCCTGGAGCAACGATGACAAGGAACTCTTAAATTTTCCTTCCTCAGAGGAAAAAGAACCCAACTGGCTAGGCTCTTAATCCAGGGGTGAGAGAGCCTTGGTTGCCCAGCCTTCCTGTCCAGCGGACCTTCTCCAGGCCCTGCTCTGCAGGGAGAAGGCTGCCATCCCTGGGGGAGGGGACTTGGCTGCTGTGCAGATTTGGGTAGCTGCAAAGACATAATTATAACAGAGAGAAGGCGGGTGGGGGGGGAGGGAAGGAAATTACCTTTGAAAATTATGAAAAATACCTTGTCGGCGTCTCTTTGAGGCTCGCATTTAGCTCTTGGAAAAGATTTCTGCCAAAGGGTGAGTTCTGACAGGGGGAAGATGAAATGAGGGACTGGGGGAGGAGGGGGTGCTCAGCACAGAGGCTGCCGTCTGTCAGAACTGATGACTCGGCAGCTGACGTCAGACTGGGATATTTACCCACCCAGTTCAGGGAGAAGAAAAGCCCCGGCCAGCAACCAGTCTGGCCAAGATGACCACAAAGAGACACATACAAAAAGCTGGTCAGCCCTCAGACCACCAAGAGGTTTCCTGTAAGCTCTAAATGATGTGAGAGAATGAGGGTTAGAAAGTAACGCAGAGACTCTCCAAATTCCATTGAATATAACCCAGAAGAAGGGCTGAAGGCCCCGACCCAGCATCCCACACTCAACGTAGCAGAGGGATGAGGTGAGGCAAGGCCCAGCAAATCTCAGCACCTCCTCCTTTGGGTCCTTCTATATGTGGACTGTAGACACTTCACCTTTCTGTGCAGATCCTGGCTTAAGTAGATTCATCAAAAGGTCATTTTCTTTACTTCATTCCAAAAGAAGCAGGGAGAACTTCTAATGTAAGATTTTTTTTATTGGGGGGGGGGTTCGTGTTTGTTGAACAAGGAATGCATCTTAATTTGGTAGGAAATAAAAAAAAAAAAAAAAACAGAACCAGGAATTGGGAGCAGTGGCATAACAAAGAGGTGGGAATGGGGCTACAGAGCACACCATCTTGGTAGTGGAGAGAGGGGTGTATATTTGCAATGACAGTGTTGAATATTATCAGTTCCTGGTTGTAAATAAAAGCAGAGAGAGAGGAGTTTTGCTATTGCTTATAAATTCTCTATAGACCACACAGCACCTTAAGTCACCCAAGACAACCTTCTCCTCGTCCCATCTCCAGATACTCCACTGGTCGAGAACCCCGGGTTCAGGGCCACTTCTACTTCCTGCAGCCTGAATGACCTTGAACAAGGCCTTTGGTGTCTCTGGGTCATAGGTTATTCAGCTATAAAAATGATATAGGGAGTTAGCCAAAGAATTACTAAATATCTTCTGATTAAAATTTCTGAAAATTCCTATTTTTTCTTAAATATTTCAACTTGAAAATTTTGGAGTGGGAGGTATTCCACATAACTCCATCTAAGGAAGACAGAGGCTCATGCACACTGCACTTAGAAATGGGCCCATTCCAGAAAGTTCTCTAGTACTGGCCATGTATCCGGTTGCATCCTCAAAGGCAGGGAAGAAATTCCCTGACCCCAAGCACAACTAATAAGTTTCTCCAACATGGCAGATGGACACAGTTGGGGTCGGGGCGTGGGAGGAGGGCAGTCACAGGAGTGTTTGGCCACTTGCCTAGCTGGAAGGCCCACCAGCATCAGACACACCAGTCTTCTGTGCCCTACGGTCAGGATGCTGGACAGTGCCACCTATTTACATACCACCTTCATCAAGAAATCAGCCTCAGCTGTGAAGTCAAAATATACTTTTTGGGTTTTTTTTTTTTTTCCCCAAAGATGAGTTCACATGTTTCAAGGTCAACTGGAGAATGGGTGTGCCAGGCAAAAACAGAAAAAAAAAGAAAAGAAAAAAAATTGTTTAAACTGCTGCAGCTTTAAAAGCTTAACCAGTAAAGCCCCTCCAGCTTTCAGTCAATGGGAATCAAAACAATGATTTCAAGCTAGTTTATTCCGTCTATAGACAGGATCACTAGATGGAGGCTTGCTCCTTTCTTTTCCTTTTTTTCCCCCTATTTCCAAACCGTGATCCATTCTCCACTCCCAAGAACCATTCTGACAGAGTCTATTGTGCTGCCTTCTCAGGACATTAGCCACCCCAACACAAACACTCTTTGGCAATAGAAGTTTTCCGGGGGGTTCTTCTCCCTCCCCCATCCCGCCACCCTCCCTGCTTCTTCACATCCTAGAGGCAATGCCGCCAAAACTCAGGAGCAGAGAGGATTCCTAATGCCTGCCACTTGCTTAGAATTGATTTTCAGATGCGCACTGGAGAGAGCCAAGTACCCCTACAGTTCGGAACACTCATCATCTCTGACGATGAAGTCATTTGCTGCCATAAGCAGAACAAGGGTTAATGACCCAAAATCGAATAAATTACTGGATTCAGATCCATCATGACCATTGGCTTTAAAAATAATCTGGAGCAAGTGAGTGTGGACTCGAGCCATCACAAAGACAGACTCCTTTGCTTACCACCATAAATCCTTCCCAAGCGCATCTCAGGATCGCACACCAATTAACATTGCTCATACCAGTGCGCAGGGGGCCGTGCAAAGTGATTCCATAGTAAATGAGTCTGGAAATTGCCTTAACTGTGCCCCCCAGAGGTGTCCTCCAGGTTTCAGATAGGGGAGGTGGGAGAACTCTCCTTCCTGAGCGCCACTCTGTCCCATGTCTCACCCTGGAAGAGGTTTTTGGGGACACCAAGGAAGGTGGCTTTCAGCCCCACAGTAAATCTTCAGTTTATCCAAACAAAGGCCAGCATGGGGGTAGGGCAACACAAGACAAGCAGATGAATAAGCAAGATCAATTAGGGTGGTGGTGGTGGGATAACCTTAGAGCTTCACTCCGCGACACAGATCTCAAAGCAAATTTTGCCAGTATGGAGTTGACATGGCCAGACTGAACACAGGGCTCTGCTAAAGGCTGGGTGCCTCCCTTTCCAGTTCTCCAAGGGGAGCGAAAGAGAGAATGGAAGAGGAAGGGAGGGTTGGGCAGAGAGAGGCCAAGGCAAGGGGACAGGAGGCGGGTGAATGAAAAACCACGCATAATGGCCTGAGGTTTATTTTACAGAGAACAAAATGGCTCAATTTGAGCACTTTAGGCTGTCGAAATTGGCCAGCGTGAGATAGAAGGGGCTCCTCCAAGAGAGGATTGTTACATCAGCCATGGGAGACTGTAGGCCCAGGGGGCAAAGAAAGGGAAAATAAATATATAAAACACACACACACACACACACACACACACACACACACACACACACGGGCACCTCTCCTCTAGCCTGCAAACTTTGGGACCGGGAGCCTCACAGAGGTAACATGGCAAGGACCCAACCAATTAGCAAAGACGCCCAAAATGCTTTTCAAATTGCATCTCTAAAGAGTGGGGCTTATCAGACTTTGCCCTCTTGCTTTGTGCTCCCCAAAACCCACATCTTTTTAAAAAGAAGAAGTCTAGTTTATTATTTAGTAGGAACAGCAGGTTGTTTTTTTTTTTTAAGGGTTGCTAATAATTCCAACTCCCCTTTCAAAAACAATCCACCCCTCACTAAAGAAAAAGTCAGAGCGACTGACTAATGGGAGTAATTCAAAGTACCTCAATTAAAATTCAGGTTTTGGCCTTTTGAGCAGTCTATTTAAAGATTTTTTTTCCTCTAGATTGGTTGTAGACAGATGATTATTAAATATTTATGTGTCTGTGAAAGGGGCTCTTGGAGCTTTGCTCAGCTGAGGCTGAGCTTTGTGTTGCTGTTGTCTCTCCTCTAGGAGGACCCAGAACAGTTACTTTATGTGGCTCCTAAACCACCTGATTTCACAGAGCCCCATGCACCAGTCAGCCAGCCTTAATATGGTGAGACTTAAGCCATCAGCTCTCTTCATGCCCTGGTGGAGTCATCCAGAGCCTTCTGTCAGCAGAGGGGCTACCCACTGTCCTGAACCAGGTCTGAGCGCTGGCTCCTCTGGCTAACTCGCCAGCCCATGGGGAGCTCCTGGGCAATTTGGTCTCCCACAGACCTTTCCATCTACTTATTGTCCTATGTTCCTGGGTGAATTCTCCTGAAAGAGAAGGTTCTAGTTGCATAAATGGAGATTTCAAGTTTCATATACTTTTTAAAGACAGGGTCTGAATCTTGCCTGGGGATACCACAGTGTCCACACTGATGACTGGCTGCTTGGTCCTCCTTTACTTTGTTTCCCATCAGTCTGAACCCCCTAGATTGGAGTGGTTCTCCCCACAACCCAGAATCTTCCCTAAAGAGAAGACAGTCAGCTGATCTTAATGTTAAGCTTTCTATGGGGATGGGGGTAGGGGGAAACAGAGCTTCAACAAAAAGTACTCTGTTCTAAGATAAAGACCAAGGGCATGGGGTAGATGGTTGACGACAGCTGTGTCCTTTGAGTTATTTAGTTAGCAAAAGACTTCTCAATTTTTTCTATGTGTAAAACACAAAATAAATCAATGATGCCCACAAGATGAAAAACTTGGTCACTTCTATATTCTGGGATATCATGCAGCTTTAAAATATACTGAAAGACCTGCATAATGTACGGGAATTTTAAAAAGAAAGAGTGCAGTAATATTTACATAATAATTCTGTGTTTAGGAAAAAGGAACAAAAACTGCACGCGCGCACGCACACACACACACACTCAGGGGACAGAGGGAGGACAGAAGGAATGCTACTTTGATGAAAGGGGATGGGTCTTTCTCATTTGGCTTCTAGCAATAAAGATTATTGCCTTTCCAGTATGAAAATAGATATCAATAAAATAAATACTTTAAAAGAAGAAGATATATTCCTCCAAATTAATTTTGTTGCAGCAATCCCCAAATCTATCTGCAATAAGATCATCTGAGAAACAACTTAAAATGTAGATATTAGGGACCATAGCTGGAACTTGTGATGTAGACCTGGGATGTGACCTACCTGTACCTGCCTGTCTCCCTCAATTTCCCCACGTCTTTCGGACAATATGCAAAGTTTGGTAATGGGTAGATCAGCAGATGTACCAAAGAGACACCCAATTCTCTGCCTGCATTTTCATGACAAGATTGAAGACCCACAGAGGCTATTGTGGCAATAAGAGTGATCAGAAAGTTTACCAACCAATCTTCCTTTGAAGCAGGGGAAGTCACCTACTGGTTCAGAAAACACTCTCTACCTTGAACACAGGTATAACAGGGTAAATCTACATAAGAACTATACCTCAATATACTTAAAGTTGGATCATTTCTCTTTATATTATATGAAAATTTACTTGGGGGGGTAAAAATGCCTACTTTTAAAAATTAATTTTTAATTGACATAATTACACGTAATACTGGGATTCATTGTGAAATAGTCATACATAGTCATAATTTGGTCAATTTCAATCCCCAGTGCCTCTCCCTTCCCTCTTCCCCTCCCCTCCCTGGTCTGCTTCCTCTCCTCTACTGGTCTCCCTTTATTCTCACAAAAATACCTGTATTTATAGCATATATCTTAAAATTATTACCACTGAACCTACAAATACAAGTAGTAACTTCGCTGTGAACCTGTAAATAACCCATTCTTAACACAGGTACGAGCTTTAGTCTTTATTCATTCCCTGCTCACTCATTTACTTATTCATAAATTTACTCAATTCTTCATTCACCCCTTCAAGTCACTTATTCAACAAATGTTTTGGGCCATTAGATACCCACCAAACCCACCCAGGCTATAGAACTCTGACTTTATAGCCCACCTCCCAATCGCCATCTGATGCCAAGCAGCCACAGAAGATGAAGGGCAGGCAGCTTGGCCATTCCTCATTTCCATATAACCTGCTGCTTAGATACTTCAGAAAAAAAAATTATATTCCAGGCCTTCCAACGTTGGCTGGCTGCTTCTTCCCTGAACCTGACATTGTGAGCTCAGAGATGGCAAATTCATTGCTATGGTGATTTTCTCCTTCGACTCACTTCCTGTTCACCAGCCACTGACTCATGTTACCCTCCTGATGAAACCCCAGGGCCATCCTCTACAACTGTGCTCCAGCCACTGGGCTATGGAACTTTGCTGTGGCAACTGGAATTAACTAATAGCCATGGCAAGTGGCCAAAGGCATTCTCCTTGAGTCTCAGGGCACTTACATGATACCCAGGCCAGACCCAACAGTTCCAGAAAAGTCTTTTAGATAAGCCCATGCTGGGACCCCAAGGTACCAGATTTGGTTTCGGGTAGGTGGGTACAAGACCATCTATTCTGAGAGCATTTTATAAGGAGTTATAGGCATAGCACTGAGGGATTTGAAATGTTGCAGATCTGGAAAAAAAAAGAGTCAAAAATTCAAAACTAAGATTGATAAAAATTTTTTAAATTTCAACAAAAACAAACCTGTCCATTGATCAGTCAGGAAAATCAATTCAAGCTTTAAAATGGCCCTATTTGCTGATGGGAAGACTGGGTTGCCAGAATACTCGTGTTGGCTAATAACTTCATCTTTGTTTGTGTTTACTGTGCTTTGCAAAGGTAATACAGCATGAAATGGATGGACCCATGTTCCCAAATGGGGGAAGCCCAGGACCAGGCAGGGCACAGGAAGCCATAGGAGGAACAACCAAATAATGGAAAAGAATTTCATACCTTCTAGCTCTGAAAGAAGACAGGTTCTCCAGAGAGCCAAGGTGATTGGATTAAAAAAGCATCAGATCAGGAATTGGGAAACCTGGGTTTGATTTCTAGCTTCACTTTTGTTAAGTGGTAAGACTTGGGAGGCATCCCCAGTGCCTAGGACTGTGTCTGGCACCAATAGACAGTCACGCATTTGCAGAGTGAGGGAGACTAATGAGTCATTTTTCTTTTCCCCAAAGACTTTTGTTTTTCACTTTCTAATACAATGAAAAAAAAACAAACAAACAAACAAACAAACTCCACAGTGGGCTGGAAGCTTAAGCAGATACCTTTAAGTTACTCCCTCTCACCTCCCATGATGCAAAGTCAGGTTGTGGTTGTTGCTGAGACCTACAAAATATTCCTTAAATATTAGGGAGGAAAAGGAAAGGGGCTGAGAATCCTCCCACCCAGCCATCTCATTGCAATGCTAAAACGCACTCAGAGTGACCGCTAGGAGCACAACACTCTCACCTTCCATAGCCCTGTCCTCAAACTAAGAATTTTTCAATTTTTAAAACAAGGGGGGTCTAGGCATGGTGGTGCATGCCTGTAACCCTGGCATCTGAGGCAGG
The DNA here is from genome assembly GCF_048772815.1 of Callospermophilus lateralis. NCBI lineage: Eukaryota > Metazoa > Chordata > Mammalia > Rodentia > Sciuridae > Callospermophilus > Callospermophilus lateralis. The sequence goes on along the minus strand of NC_135319.1, from coordinate 47,508,357 downwards.
AGGATTGCAAGTTCAAAGCCAGCCTCAGCAACTTATTGAGGCCCTAAGCAACTTAGTGAGACCCTGACTCAAATTAAAAAATAAAAAAGGGATGTGGCTCATTAGTTAAGGGCTCTTAGGTTCAATCCCTGGTACCAAAACAAAACAAAACAAAAAACCCTAGGGGGGAAAGTGGCCTGTTTAAATTTATTTTGAAATTAAAACACACTCCAGTAAAACACAATAGTGCAGGGGCATTCAAATAAGGAAATGTGGCTCTTTGCAGGGACTCAAAGGAAACAACCTATAAATTCCAGTGGGATCAGGACAGAAGAAGGGGAGTAGAAGTGGGGAGCATCCCTCCCTAGGTCTCCCTACTCAAGCACCCAACCAACAACAAAATTAAATCAATAAAGTGGATTGGCCTATGAAGAGTGGAGGAATCAGGGTACCAAAAAAATGTGGGATGGCTAGGAAAGTTCAGAGGACCAGCTGCGGAGAGCAACTTTCTACAGATCCTTCCCAGACTGTGAACAGGGTTGGGGGCCAGGAAAGACGGGGAGGCACACCTAAGAAATCAAAAGAAATGTCAGTGGCTAGAGGCCACAGGGGTACAGGGGATACAGGGCAGGAGGGATGTGTACATCAGAGAATAAGAGCTCCCCCCCCAAATTTCTTGAAGCCTAGTCTCTGAGCCCAGGTTTACCAAAGAAGAAGTTTAAGGTTCAGAGTATTGTCTGCCCCTTCTTATCTTCCTGCCAGACCATAAGAACCAGCAGCAGCTTGTATGGCCATGACCCTGGCTGAGGGAACCTGTACAGGAAGCATCAGGAAGCAGGAAGCAGGCACAGCTAAAGTTGTGGAAAAAGGGGTGGCCTCGGCCCACTGTTACCAGAGTCAGCATCTCCTGACCCTCACCGACCCTTTTCCCAGATTCACAGAAACTGAAGCAAAGTCCAAGACAGATGTCTTTTCTCTGAGGTACACACACACTCACACACATCCACAGATGCTCACACTTGTGCACACTCTTTCTCTCTTCCACATGTATAAAGACCAGTTCTCAAAAGTCCCAAACCCACGCCCTAAGGCTTCCCCAGTCAGTGTTTTCTAAAGAGGCATCTGAAGACCCCTGGGGCATGGAGAGGGGGCAGGGGCACTCTGCTTCCTGACAAAACAGCATGCCAACTCTCATTCACTGTATGTCATCAGACCTCCCAGAAACCCTCTAAGGCAGGGCTGAGAAGGTCTGAGGAGACAGGTTTAGCAGTGCATCATGGGGGTTCAATGAACATGCCTCCCACCAACACACACACCAAATGGCTCCTCTTGCCCAATTTGATTGAGCATCTTTGAGCCCCATCCCAGGCCACCAGTTATCTCCCTAAATTCCAGGTTTTACCTCCGGCATTCATCTTTTCCAAAATCTCCAAAGGGAAAACAAAAGGATTCAGAGCCTTCACGGGCAATGTTGGAGCACTGTTCTCCACTCCCTTGCCCAGCCTGAGGCTGGAAGGAATGGAAGCATGCATGGGGAGTCAGAGCTGTCCCTGAGCACGCAGATGCAGACCCCAAGCCAACCACCTCCATGGAAGGAAAGCTGACAGACTCCCACAAAACATGGCAGAAGCCTTCTTCATTTGCAATATTTATTTCACACATCCCTAATTATTTCAAGAGGACTTTCAGAAGGAGGTAATGGGTTCCTTTTTATCACTTGCCACACACATAATGTCAGGGCTCCAGCATTCATTAGTGCCACCCTCTCAGTCCCCAACCCCACCTCCACCACCAAAAACCCAAATAATTTTGAAAACATTTTTATCCTAAAATGTTCCCTTCGATTTAAAAAAAAAAAATTATCTTCAAGAGAAGAGATTTCTTTCCATTTCAATCCCACAACAAGGAGAATGTCAGCCCAGCTTTTTTTTGACAGACAAATTATTGAATCAAAGAGAAAATGCCATTAAGCTCACAGGTTAGCAAGTGTCAGGAATGGTTTAAAGAGATATCCCCATTTATCTTCCAAACATGCACGAAATGTCACTAATGTGTGTTTATCATGTATAATCAGACAAAGAAAATATCGAAATAAAGTACTCCCGCATACAATAGAAATCTCCTTCCATCCTTCAAGATATCAGTGCTATTCAAATAGAATAATAATGATGAAGCCTCTCTCTTGAAAATGGAAATCAAGTGAAATGTAGATAGAAATGATTTTTTTTTTTTGGTAGTTGATGTACATTTCTAAAGTGCATTAACAGGAAATCCAGAACTTTTTAGGTCAATTATATTGTCAGTATTGTCAATGCCACTGAAATGAATACTGAAGCAGTGCCTATTCTTGCTGGAATCAAGCTACAGAAGTCCCTAGATTGGGGACTTACAGAGGAACTGGAGACACATTGGAAACCTGACATTATTCAAACATGCATATATATGTATATATATATATATATATATATATATATATATATATATATATATATATATATATATATATTTTCATTCAAATCGATGTAAGAACCAGGCATTTCAGCTTACTCTAAATCTCAATAGGGAGGAAAAATCCACAGCTGATCTAAAATCTGGCTTTATTTTCCTCCCTTTCCTTCCTTCATTATGACAAAGCTTATTTTTGTAAGCCAGGTACCATGACGATACCCCCATTCCAGGTAGGTGCTTTGGACAAGAGGTCTCTACTGCTAACCTTGCATTTGCTGGACCCAGGACCATGAGCTGCCCACAGGAGAGAAGAGAGTCCTGGGCCAGAGCATCTGGCTCTGAGAAGTAGGGAGGGATTAGGCATTTCAAACTGGAACCACTTTCACCCGCACTGCCTTCTCCCCAATGTCCTGCCGCCTGTAGGACATGGTATTCCCAGTCTTCTAGAATGTGCCTTTCCCAAGAGTAGTAGCCTTCTGGGATGTGCCTTTCCCATGGCTGTTCTGGTCACCACTGCAGGACCAGTCTATAGTGCAATGGCCATCAGGTAGTGGACACTGCAGAAGTTGGCGGGTACACCAGTGAATGGGGGGCTTAAAGAAGGGGTTCTCCTCTCAGCTCTCTCCAGCCCCCAACATTCTTTTTTTTTTTTTTTTTAGAGAGAGTAGGAGAGAGAGAGAGAGAGAGAGAGAGAGAGAGAGAGAGAGAGAGAATTTTTTAATATTTATTTATTTATTTATTTTAGTTATCGGCGGACACAACATCTTTGGTTTGTACGTGGTGCTAAGAATCGAACCCGGGCCGCACGCATGCCAGGCGAGCGCGCTACCACTTGAGCCACATCCCCAGCCCCCAGCCCCCAACATTCTTTTACTTTCTTTCTTTCTTTTTTTTTTTCCCCCCTTCGGGTACTGGGAATTGAACTCAGGGTGTTCTAGCACTAAGCTACAACCCAGCCCTTTTAATTTTTTATCTTAAAATAAGGTCTCCCTATGTTGCCAGGCTGGCCTTGAACCTGTGATCCTCCTGCCTCACCTTCCCAAGTCGCTAAGATTTCAGGCAGGCTCCATACCTCCTAGCTAGTACCCTGGTTCTGTGAGTTTCTAAAGCCCTGTGGCGGGGGAGTAGTCAATATGAGGCAACATGTTGTCAACTCAAACGAGTTTCTGCTCTCTCTAACTAATGATGTGAAATCATACCACAATGCCCCACTCCAGGTACAGTGTCAGATAAAGGTCCTCTGCTTTATCTTAGCCAGAAAGACAAGAAACAATGGGATAAAACAAGGGACATACAAAAGTAAAGAATAGCATCAAGAGAGCAAGCTCCAGAATCTGCCAGCTTCATTGTCCCATCATTTGGTTGGGTGGCCTTGAGCTCTAGATCCTCACTTTAAAAAAAGAAAAAAAAAAATCATAGGGGCTGGGGATGTAGCTCGGTGGTAGAGCACTTGGCTAGCCTAGCACTGAAGAAAACAAAAACAAGAAGAAAAAAAGAAATAGGATAATTGTAACCTTTACTTCATGAAGATGATAACTTTACTGTGCCAAAGTGTGTGAAGTTCTTACAACAGTGCATGGTCTATAACAAATGCTCAATAAATGCCAGCTATTAGCTGTAATTATTATCATCTGGGTTTTTCCTCCTTGGTTTTACAAATAAGGAAAATGAGACTCAGGCACTAATGTGACTTCTTGGGACCTTACTAGTAGCAAGAATGGGGCCAGGAGGCAGGTAACCAGAGGACAGGTGGTCAGGCTGCTCCATTAGTTACTTATTAGATGCCTGCTGTGTACAAAATCAATGGGAAGCAAATTCTAGAAGATAAAGGACAAAGGGAAGGAAAAGCAGGGAGACTTTTGGAGACAGGTCTGAACATGAATTCTTGGGAAGAGGAGTTCAAAGGACTGACTGTGGCTGCAGAGAAGAGATCTGTCATGCCCCAGGAACATCATATGAAATTCACCAAATGGGACACTCTTGATTCTTTCACAGCCTCAGGACTGTCTTCGTCACATGTCATTACAACTTGCTGAGTACATTGTGGGCTTCAGCCCTAGATGAACTTTGAGAATTGGGACTGACCTTACCCATCTTTATACCCCTTACACCTAATATAGCACCTGGTATTTGATAAGTATTTACCTAAAATGTTTGTAATTAAAAAGAGGAGATGGGTAAGCAAGCAGGCAGATGGCCTGGCTACCAACTGACAGCACCGAGTAAGGGGAAAAGTCCAGAAAGCCTCAGAAGCAGTGGCATGGGTGGAATGAAAATTCACTTCATCTCTCTGCATCAGCTACAGAGAGGCATCAGGACCACAAGCCACAATGAAAGAACACATGTAAAGACAGCCCCAACCACTACCATGTAAGATGCCAATCCTTGTCAATAGTACTGTTCTCAACTCTCAGGGAGTAAGACGGGCCAGCAAGGCAGACGCCCCCCCTCCCCCGCAGACTCCTGGTAGGAGCACTGTATGCCCTTAGATAAGTAGTTTCCTGTCAAAAAATGAGAATAAAATTCCTACCTTTCTATCTGATATTTTAAATATTAAACCCTCAAAAAGTAGCTAGAAATATCCTGGCCATTCCTATGTCCTGAGACCTACTTCACACTAAACAGACAAGGAGACAGGTGAAAAGAGCCTAATAATTCTATAATAGTACAGTGCATCTCTCATAACAAAACAAATATTCAGCTATTAAACATTAGAGGTACAAGGACTATTTATAATAGAGGTAAATGCTTATGAGTAAATGTACTTAAACAATGTAGTATTCTATAGAATGATCCCAGCTTTAAAACTACAATCTACAGGTATATGTGCAAAGGCATACAAACAAGAGTAATGTGAGTGGATATATATACCAGATGGTTTCATTTATGAAATGTGGGAAAAGCTTTAAGGAGATAATCTTAATCTCTTTACTCAAGATTTTTAATATTTTTTAAAATATCTATAATGAATATGTACTATTTTCATAATCAGGAAAAAATCAAAAAACCATAATCTTAGCAACTCTAGTCCTTTCTACTTGATAGCAGTATTTTGAGATTAGTTACAGGAACAGATTCAGAAGCCTTTTGAAAAGACTGGAATTATACATAATTCCAGAGACTGCGTCATTGCTGGTACCTAAACATCTGTGGAAAATATCATCCTCCTCAGAGTCTAAGATATTTGGAACACGGAACTGTCTTATATAAGTAGACTACTATCATCTTATATAAGTAGACTATATAAGACTTCAAACTCCCCATTTCAAAATAACAAATTCACAGCAAATAATCTTCCTAATTCTGAGAAGTGAAATTACTAATAACTGGGAAAAGTCAACCTACCATCATCAAAACCAATCAACCAGAGAAATTTTACATATTAGCTACTCCCCCATCAGCTTGGAATCAAATATTCTGTAATTTCAGACCAGCAGCCCACCCAGATTGTCTAAGTGACTCCCAAGTATGTTGAGAAAGAAAGAATTCAGCCAATAGCATTAATACCTATAAACCTCAACAAGCAAATTATATTATAGAGATTTTAGGACCCAACTCTGGCAAAATGTTTGTCATTTGAATGGCTTTGAAAGCATAAACAGAATGGATTCTTTTCACACACACACACTTTCAAGCTTTTAAATTGTGCTTAATTTTGTTGCCTTAAAAACAAGTTGGCAAACTTGAGAGTTCCGGTGTCTCGAGGTGAAGTACATTCTTTGAGTCAGTTGGACAGTCACTGACCAAAAATGTAACTATTCCTTTCAGGAATTTTAAACCCCGAGATGTCCTAAGGGTGACCAAGATCCAAAAGTTCATCCTTAAACACAATCCAACTAATGTCACAAAATAAACTATGATCATGGTAGAAGGCATTACATCGACTGTCCACGACCCACTCGTCACCATAAGCCACTCATTCACTAAAGGCAGGAGAGTCATTCAGGGAGGTAAACTGGCTTGGATTAAAAGAAAAAGCCCATAGACATGTCTAGCATTATATGAATAATATAATTTTGATTCTTAATAATTCAAAGCACATTCACTTCTGTTATTTCATCTTAACTTAGCTATAAGCCTACAGAGACAGATATGACCAAGGCTAGTAACCTCATTTAAGAATAAGGAAAGAAGTTCAAAGAGGTAAAATGTTGACTTGGCTAAGGATTATACTGTAATTAGGAAAGCCAGAATCATAACCTATTCTCCTACCTGGAGATGTTAATTTGCCTAAAGGAAAAACCAGTTGCAACCCAGCCATTAGGTTAGCTCAGAAATCAAAGCTAAGGTGGGGATCCCAAAATCATCCTGTGGACTCAAGGAAGGATCGGGGTGGGATGAAGCAAGCTGATTTCTCTCAAGAAAAAGTATGAATTGGAAACTTGGCCTTCCCCAGAAGGCAGGTACAAATATTTCACCTGAAATATTTTTCCTTCTGAAAAGAAGCAGGAAAGAATTATAAACCACTCCATACTCCAACCAATTAATTCCTTCTTGCTTCACTCTAGGGCAAATACTTGGAAGTTGCAGGCAGAGCCACCAACCTCTGGAGCTTGGAGGATATTTTCCATTCTTACCCCCAATTATACAAAGAATAAGAAACAGTAAACTTAAAACATTCTACCTCTCAAAAAAAAAAAGTTGACATGTAAGCATGAGCATCCCATAAAATACATGTAATAATTGGGAAGAGACCCAAGTAAATGAAGGGAAGATCAAAAGAGAGGTATGAGGCAGCCGCATTCAACTCTTTGCTCTTGAAAATTTAAATGAATACTCCTTGAGAGCAAACTACAAAATGCTAACCTTGAAGTGTTGAGTGGCAGGAAGAATTATGGGTTATTGTACTGTCAAAATGCCAGACAGCTGTATGTTGAGTTGCTGCGTTATTTAGACAATCAGAAACTTGGAAGCTAATGTGACATATTTTTTTCGGTGTGAAAGCTCTTGACATGCGTCATGATAATTTCTAAAGGGACAAAATGTTATATTAAAAACACAGTGCCTTCAGGAGATGGCCTCATAGGTAGAACAGCCCTGAACAAGGGAGGCAGGACATCAACAACCTCAGTTCCCCAGAGATGAACACCGTTTTCTTCCTGTTCAGTCCAAAAGGTGATAGTCCCAGGAAGCATGGAGCATATAGACTCTCTTCTCCTCCTCCTCAAACCAAAGAAATATTTTTTCCCAAGTCAAGTGCCTGACTGCAGACTGAACTGAGCCAGGTAAAGCTCACTAATTGTAGAATCATCTTGAATCTGTAAGAGCAATATGGCACTCACATGCAGTGGATGCTACCATAGACCAGGAGACTGCACAAATCCAGGGTGCAGATGGGGCTACAGTGCTGTCTCTGTTCTCTGCAAGTTAGTTTACATTTCATATGTATTTCTTATGTGTCTGTAGACAAATATAAACAGATGAAGTGGAAGCCATCTGATGGGACTTTTGAGCTTTGAATCTTAGGTTGGCCTCAATATATAAAGGCTTAGAGTGGGAAGTAGAACCTTTGGTTGTGCCTGAAATTCCACCTTCAATGTTTCCAGGACAATTAAAATACAAATATTATGGAGACAATAAGCACACGCAACTCCTATCAGTTATCAACGACTTAGGATGAAAAGAAGTTTGGAGAACTTCCTTTTGATCTGGTAAAAACAGTGGGTATTAGGGACCTGGATGAGGGAGGAGGTCTGGGGACAGGCAGAAAAAGTTAGTGAAAATCCCTGATAAATAGAACCTGCAGAGATTCTCTGAACAGATTACCCTCTCGCCTTTGGATTTTGTTTTGATCAAAAGAAAGCAATCCCAATGAAGACATGGAGGTGCTGGAAAGTGATAGTGCAAAGCCCGGTGTTCCTCTCGTAAAAAGCCTTTCCAGTCACCGAACACAGATCTCATCCTGAGACCAGCCCTACAGGAACCCATAACACAACCTTGAACAAGTTAATTAACCACAGTTTCCTTAACTGCAAGATGAAGACAACAATAATATCATCCTCAAATTGTAGAGCAGGGCCTGCCAGATGAAGAGGACTCTACCAAAACATTACCATCGCTGCTCCTTCCCCTCCTTCTGTTCCTGGCTACCAGTTACTCCCAATCTACATTGCCCTCTACGGGAGAAGTAGAATTCCCCTGGAAACCCTTTCCCTGGCAGCAAAGTAGCCTTTGATCACACAATTTCCTTCATTCCATCTATGTGATCCCAGATAAGGCTGCAGCCCACACCCAGTCGTAGAAGCAGCCAACACCTCTCCAACTGCATGGTGCTGAGATGTGAGACCACTTCCGAAACAGGAATCTCCCCACCACTCCAATCTGAGTCATAGATAAAGACACTCTCTCTCTCTCTCTCTCTTTTTTTACCTTATTGTTACTTCTATTTGATAGTTCTGAATGTTAAGATAATACCCCCAAAACAGAATACTTAAAAGCCAATATGAAGCCAGAGGATAAGACTGATAGGTGAATGAATTTGGAGCTGACTCCAAGAGCTGTGCTCGCTGCCTATAGTCACTTGGGTAAAATTGGGAATCCGGTGACAAGGCCTTCTGCCTTTATCACACAGTCAAGAATCTCAATACAAATCCCACCTGCCATACGTCAACATGGGGAAGTACCCAGACCTCTCCAAATGAGTCTGCCCACTCATGTTCCCCACACATTTGGGGAGAGGAAAGAGTCAAAGTCAGCTCAAGGAAAGGTGGCCCCTTCCTTCAGTATCAGGGATCATTTCCCACTGAAGCCAGGACATATCTATACCCTGTAGAAGATTAACAAGGCTGATGTGGTCACCAGAAACCTCATTTTAATGAAGTATTAGAGGATTCATTATCACTTACATTACACATAGATGAAGAACTAGGGACTTATGTACCCAATTTCATCCAACTCTCGCTAAAGTTGTGGCAGTAAACAGACAGAATTTCTATTTTAGATGGAAAGAATATTCTTCCCTACTGTCTAAATGAAACACCACTGACTACCCACTTTTCTAAGCTTCCCTTTAGACTTTAAATACAAGTCTTTATTCACAATAGTCATGCATATTGACTATCCCTAAGAATGGCACCACTCATACATATTTAGTCAACAAAAATAAATGCTTTGGAGTCTGTGAGACCTTCATGCTTGTTAGCTTGTGACTCTATTGGGTTTATTAACCTGTCTGGACCCCATATTCTTCATGTGCATAATGGAAAGACTGTTACTCACTAGTAATATTTTTAAATTAAATGAGATAATAGACATCGAATGGATGGCCCAGGGCCTAAGACATAGACAATGTTAAATAAATGAGTTATCATTATCACCAATAAAAACAGTTTCTTGACCTCAGCTCTCTATGCAGGCCACTAAACACATTAAGGATATGTCAACACTTTGTCCACTTGAACTGATACTCTCATAAGTCAGGAACAGCTGACTGCTATATACCTAGGTGTGATACAGGAACACTGAGACTGTATATGGAAACAAGGGCAATGTGGAGTGACATGAGTGGCACTTAGATAAGAAGCCAGAGATTTAACTCTAGTCATGGTCACCTGTAACTTTGTGAGCTTGGCCAGTTGACTTGATTGTGCCAGGCTTCAATTTCCTGACACAGACAAACAAAAAGTCCAATAGGTTATGAACTACAGCATCATTACTTCCCACTCATCAACCTGGGAAGGTATCAATCAGGGAACTCCTTCCTTCTCAACATGGCTATGACTCAAATTTTTTCAATCTAGCCCTTCTGGAAGCTACCATTATATAGTTTTATCATCTGTAATAAAACTTAGTCACCATCCCTAAACAGGATGATTCTGAGATTCCTGTCTGTTTTTACATGTTCTGGTTTAATAACCTATTACAATTTTTGGAGACGTAAAGATTCAACCAAACCTTCATCTTATAGCATCAAGAGGTCAGGAAGAAGCTTCACTTGGAATTAAAAAAGGTGAGGTAACATAAATGGACAACAGATTTTCAAGGGCAGAAGAGCCCTGGTGCGTATTAGGAACTCATTTACTGACTGTTGCTTTGACATTATTTTTTTAAATTTCCATTTTACATTCAGTATTCATACCTATCTGGTGTTCTCTATCTCTTGCTCAACAACCAACAATTATATACCCCTCTAACATACATCTTTATATATGGGTGTGTATGTACATATATGAGTATGCATGAATGTGTGTGTGTGTGTGTGTGTGTGTGTGTTATTTATTTATCCTAATCCTACTCTGACACTCTTGCCCTAAACAGATTCTCTTTAAGCCTCATGCACACAAATCTGTGTGCTACTTTTGGCAATTCTAAGTTGATCTTATTTATTCTCATGGTGATTGTGTGAGCTATCAGTCCCATTTTATAGATGATGAAACTGGGGTCCAGAAAAGTTCAACAACTTCCATCTGAGATTTGTGCTACCTTAGGGAAGAGTTGGAATCCCAACCAGGTTCCCAGACCTCAGCGTGGGGCACCCAGAATCCCACACAGAGACTCCCTTTCTATTGTGCCCAGACATCCTACAGACCCACAATCCTTCAGTCCTACTCTTTCCCACATCTCTCATCTGGGTCCCAGCAGCCTCAGGCACTTCCCAAGCACACAGTTCACCAAACTGGGCCATTTCCTCTTTATTATCTACACAAATATTCTTAATTATTTCTCCTCCAAACCAAAGTACTTATTTCTTATTTATGGGTGTAAATATAAAGCCGGCAGGGCTCATATTTCACAGGGAGCCATTCTGAAGGCATCTAGATTCTTCCAAATTTAAGAAGCAGGAGAGCTGATTCTCTGCCCGTTTCATTATAAAGGGGTTTACCATAAATATTAGAATTTGAATTCCACCCAAGTAATGCATTAATAGATACTAAACCATTAATAATTTCTGTACTTTTTCATAAATGGGCAAAGTCCAATAAATAAACTATATCTCTTTCACAGCAGAGCAGGGTTAACAAGTACCAAGGAGATTTCAAAGACAAACTACTGGTAGGGGCTGCCAGGAGGTAAGATTCATAATGAAACTACAAATTCTGGAGACCCATTTTTTACTGTCTGCCATGGCAAGTATCTAAAATTAAATGCTAAGCAGAAATCCGTCCTGGAATCTGACACACAGCAGTTTAGGTAAACAATCTCCGAAATTAAAAACAGATTCTAGATAATAAATAAGTCCGTGTGTGGATCTCTCTGATAACAGATACCTCTGCCTGATAAATCAAAGGCTGTAGCCCTACAGAGCCTTTCTAAATTAGGCCAGATGATTCACCTAAAATATTTCATCTTGTGTCGCCTGTCTTAATGAACGGCAGTAATGGATAGCTTCTTACCAGTTACTGCGTCAGGGCCAAAGGCCTCCAGGCTAATTATACTGAAGGCCTAAGGAAGCCAGCTGGTCTAGAAGCAGCCCGTGGGTGAGGCGTGGGGTCTCAGGAGTAAAGGGGGTTTCGCCATGATACTCATTTACCCAAGTGAATAACCTGAGTCCACTGATTTCATCTGTAGCTGCCCTAGAATTCTAGAAGCCTGAGTCAGAGATGCCTGATAACAAAAGGAAACAGCCCAGGGGGCAGAAGAAGTGAGTCCAAGCTTCATTATGCCTCGTGGTTCAAATCTGGGCAGAGATCTCTGGGCTTCAACTTTCCTCAAGCTGCTGGTGTGGGGGATCCAGGGGCAGGAAGAAGAGGCAGGAGGGGGAAGCAGAGGAGGAGCCGCATACTTGACTTTGGGAGGGGCGTTAGGCCTTGAGAAAGTTTTTAGCCGAGGAATAACAGGGGTCTAACTTAACTTTTCAACAGAGCACTCTGTTGCTGCTCTGCTGGGAAGAAGATCAAGCAGGATTCTATTACAGGAAAAGGAGTATTTCATTACAGGATTCTGTTCTGAGCCTAGAGAATTCTGGGGCTGTTGGGGGGGACACATAAAAGGGGACTGAGTCAGGGTATTAGGATGGTGTGTTGTGGGTAGCATAGTGAGACAAGAGTGGGGACACACGACCCCCCCAGTCAAATAGAGACTGGGGAGCAGCTTGCACACCTGGACCTGCCTCTGTGTCCCTCATTTGCAGTCTTCAAGGCCAGAAAAACCAGGAGAGGAAGAACAGCGATGGATGGGAAGGGGAAAACCGACCTCTCCCAAGTCCCCTGTCTTCGCAGCAGTCACTGAAGCAACACGGAACCCTGTGCTTTTTAAGCCTGGGGCCTGTCTCTCTATTAAAAATGAAAACAAAATTTTCTCTTAAAAAGGGAGAGCTTGGTTGGAAGCCGTGGACCATATTTTATCTGCGTTTGGTGTCAGCGCAAGTGGCAAACACACCATCCTAAGAGGAGCCATCTCGCCTCGTGCTTCAGAGCAGAAAATGATGTGGGGGTCATTCCATTAGTGATCGCAGCTGCTTTTAAACGAAACACATATAACCTGAATCCAATTAATGAAAGTATCCTGCAATCCTCGCTGGTGCTGGTGCTGAATGAATGCTGAAACCTTGCTCATTCACCAGCTCCTCGTTGCCTGATAGTTTAAAAATCTCAAAAGCACATGCTAATTCCTGAATGAAGGAAATTATGACTCAGCATCCCTTTTGGTTTTTTTCTCCCCGGCTTGGGGAGTTGGCATTTGTTACCAGGCTGGGCTGCACTGGGCAGCGCTCCTCTCCTGGATTTCTGCTACATCTGCAAGGGGCAGGCAGGTCCACAGGCAACATGGGGACAGTGCTGGGGTGGGCTGAGGGTACCCGGTTATAATGCCAGTCAGAGGCACTGCACCTAACCCACTAAAGACACCACAGGGCTCATCTTTTCATTCAATGCACCTGCGCAACTTCTGTTATGCTCATGGACCACTAAATACCCTCATTACTCCTCTCTGCTTCAAATTGGAAGTTCGCAGTGCTTGAGGCAATCGGGCATTTGATGATGACTCGAAGTAGCTTCTGATTGTCACAATTTTGGGGAAGGGGCATGACTTCCAATGGATGGAGGCAAGGGGGCTGCAGAGTGGCCTACAATGCATAGGACTGTCCCCCACACCAAAAAAAAAAAAAAATCATCTAGTTCAAATATCACTAGTGCCAAGGTTAAGAAACCCTGCTCTAAGTTAACTCATTTCTCCTTTATTTTAAATGGGAATTCTATATAACTATTACAAAGGAAAGATTAAGATCACCTGTTGTAAGTTGAATGTATTTGGAGACATATGTACAGTGAAAACAAAATAATATTAAGTTTTAGTTAGATATAGTGGCCTACCGAAGGCTTTGAGCCTGAGGGTGGCTCTCTTTGTTAAAAAACAAAACTGTGTGTAATAGAAATGTTAAAGACATATCAGCTTGAAACTGAGACTTTCTCAGCTTTCTCTGTTTAAGTACAAAGGACAAAAAGATAACTAAAGAAGGGGATAGCTTTTCTCCACTTGATTAATGACATATCCATGCATTTCCCAAATGGTTTCAATCCTCATATTCCAGGGGGTCAATCTTGGTATTCCAGGGGAAGGAAATACTTCCAGAAGAGAATATGAGAGTTTCAAGGGATTACAGTTGTTTTATTACCCACTCCTCAGAAGATAAAAATGATATTTTAGTGATTTTCTTGAAATCACTGGAGTCTGCTAAATAGTGTGTTACTCAAAAAAAAAAAAAAAAAAAAAGTTCATTATAACTCATGACTGTCTCAGATTCTCCAAAATAATAGGTACTAGAGATGGCTAAGCCTCATGGGCCCAAATAACCATATTCCTTAATTCTCTAGCCTAGAACAAAAGGGATGCACAGTACAGAAAATGCAGTCTATGAAACATCCTGACCCACCCCTGGCAATGCGAGCACCCTTCTGCCATGTCAGCGTCACCATTCATTCTGTGCCCTCAGAGCAATGGGCAAGCTTGGGTTTTCTTACTTTCCCACCTTCAATGAACCACCATGTTGAGCACTCTCTCGGGGTCCCTCAATCTTATCTTTCTTTGGCAGGTCCCTGCTGCCTGGCACGCATTCACATTTCTTCAGAATTTACTTGGAGATACACATCCACCACACCATCCCAATGCCTGAGTTCTGTGGCACCAGCTCCACCCCAGGATCCAGGGAGGCATGCAACCAACTAGCCAGCGAGTGCATCAGATCTCGCCATCTTCTGAGGCAGGTGGGTATGTCACCTAATCGGGACCTGAAAGATTCAATTTGGGGTTTTATAGAACCACTAGAAAGAAGTGATTACTCTTTTTTGGACTAGAGAACATGTGAGCTTTGTGGTGTTGGCACCATCTTGTTATCCTGAGGGGAAAGCTCACCTGCAAGCCAATGGGGGGAAGCAGTGCCCAATGAGGAGGGAGAGAGATCACTGTAACTGTGCTGTTTGAGTTTGTGGCTCAGCCCAGCCTGAAGTCTTCTCCATTGCTGGACTTTTCAGATACAAGAACATTTCATATAACATTTCATCTTGCTTACGTTAATTTAAGCAGGGATTCTGATTAATAAATCAAGCAGTATGCTGACTGCCATGTTGGTATCTCTAATATTCTCTTTGGTTTACTTTCACTCCTTTGTTTTCTGAAATGACTTTTCTCACTAACTTCCTTCCCATTTTCTACTCTTTCTCAAGAATTCTCCCTCAAAGTTTTTTTTTAAATATATATATATATATATATATATATATAAGAAAGGTTCTGCCACCCTCTCGTGTCTGCCCACCACCAACAAGCTATTCCTTCCCCTAGATCACTACCTAACCCCTCCGCATTTGAGGGGACAAGTAATGGAACCACAGATAACTGTGTGCCCATAAAGCCTGCATTATTAATAAACAGCCTACTTAGGCTGTTTTATTAATACAGGCAACCAGAAAAAATATTCATCCTCATTCTTACGATATTGTGTTCTCAGGCCTTATACTTAAATACTGGGTCATTTAATTTTATGAATTGAGGTTCATTATGAATGCTTTTTGGACAGAGGGTGAGAAGGAGTCTACAACACTATGGCCTTGAGCCCACTCCTCTCAAACTGGGGATTTGGAAAAGCAAACTATGATGTCTCCTGCTGAGTTTGAAATGTGAAATGCATCCCAGGAACTGAGAATCATAGCCTTCACCTTCAACTCTGCCCAGGGAGGGGCACTTTGATTGAGATGCCTCATGAGCCCTCTGCCCGGATATAGAAATGCACTCATCTCATTTAGGATGGTACATTCCCTTGATCTCCCAAACAGGACAACAGATAACATGAAGTAAGCACAGCCTAATCCTGCCCAGACTTCATGTAGGAAGTTGTCCTTTCTGCTTCAGGCCCTGCCTGTGGGCCATGTTCCCCCAGACTGTGACCATCCACATGGCTGTTTCTCTCAGCAGGCCTGGTAGGCTTCCTTCCCCTGATGAGAGGACACCGGGCAGAGGAGTTGACAGGTCCAGGAGTTGACAGCTCCCTGACCCTTCCTTCCCACTCTGCAGACCATTCCCATCAGGGCAGCTCTGCCTAGGCCTAAGCTCGTGTCTCTTTCTCTTCCATCTGCCGACTTGAATTTCTTCCCTGCAGGGCTCCCTGTGGAAGTCCAGCAGCCTCTTACCATAGGGCCAGGTGGCTTGCTCTAGTCACACAGCCCGCACTTGCTGTCCTCTTGCTACACAAGGAGAGGATAAGTGCAGAAAGAGCCCAGCTGTAGCAGCCAAATCATGACATTGGTGTAAAAAAAAAAAAAGGCCCACTATTTAATTCACCCAGAGGTGGACACACTTACATGGCACCATGGCCTGCACCCAGCATCTACCCTCCCCCACCCCAGAACTGACTGGCTGGCTCCCTCAATGAGGAGGAGCATAGTGAGGATGAGAGAAACTCAGGAAAAATTTAAAATGCTTTTGGAATATGTGTGTATACATGTATATGTACATGTAAATACATGCATATAACATTCATATACATATGTAAACACATATACACACTATATTTTGAAATTTAAGTTCTAAATATGAATAAGATGAATAAAAAAATAAAAATGATTTTGGGATATGTATGTACGTGTGTGTGTATATATATACACACACACACACACACATATGCATGTGTAATTATTCTTGTACCACTTAACAATAGGGATATATTCTGAGACATTCATCATTAGGTGATTTTTGCCTCTGTGTAAACATCATAGGGTATACTTAAAGAAATTAAAACAGCTCTGATGTTACTAGGCAATATAATATATGGGACCACTGTCTCATATGCAGTACATGGGAGGTGCCATGGACCGTTAGGAAGAGAGGGCTTATGGGTTATGCCCCCAAAGGGAACTAACTGTAGGATGCTGGGACCTTCCACTTTAATTTTTTTTCTTTTAAATCCTGGATTTATTTACTTTTTAGATTCTCTCCCTCCTTTTTTGTTACTTTTAGATACATAATACAGAGGATATTTTGCCATACATAATATGGAGTATGATTTCCCATTCTTGCGGTTGTATATGATGTGGACTTATTTACGTATTCACATATGAACATAGGAAA
The DNA here is from genome assembly GCF_048772815.1 of Callospermophilus lateralis. Classification (NCBI taxonomy): domain Eukaryota; kingdom Metazoa; phylum Chordata; class Mammalia; order Rodentia; family Sciuridae; genus Callospermophilus; species Callospermophilus lateralis. The sequence continues at coordinate 47,491,434 of NC_135319.1, read as the reverse complement.
TTTTGTCCAATTCATTCTACTGCCTTTCCTATTTGTTCTAATTATTGTTTTTGTTTGCTTCCTGAACAAAAGGAAAGAAGTTGACTCCGTCACACACTCTCTACCACTGCCATTCTGAGCCCCTACCAGAGGCCTAAAAGCAATGTATACATAAATCATGGACAGGAACCTCTACAATTGTGAGCCGAAATAAACCTTTACTCTTTATAAATTACTCATTTTAAGTATCCGGTATAGTGATGGAAAGGTGCATAATATAAAGCACAAGACGTGGGTACACACATACACACATGCATTCCCTATATCTTAAAACATCACTTCTAAATACAGGCTGATTTGGGTAACATGCAAAAATGCTTTTGTGATACATACACACAATATTTCTACAAATAATTAAACAAATATGAGTAATAACCTTAAAATCCAGTAATGGCTCCTGTCCAATTGCACTTAGCTATTCTTCTATAATTTTCTTACTTTTAAAGGATCACCAATCTAGGACTAAGAAATTCGGAAGCTAACTCAACTATATTCTCTGAAGTAGCTAATTCTATGATTCATTCTCTGAGTAGGAGAAGATTATAAAGGATTTGGAGGTGGGCAGGTGAATGAGCTCTGAGTTCAGCCATAGACCCAGGACAAATAGTACAATCCCTTGAGAGGAAGTCTAGAGTTTTGAAGAGAAGCAACAGAGATTTCTTTTGTGAAGAGTGGGGAGCAGAGCTGGTAAAAGAAAAGGTGGCTTGGTGAGGGGGCAGTAAGTAGGAGGGCACCGGAAACACCACGTCTGTGGCTGCACACCCTCCACCCCCCACCATCTAGAACAGTCAGAGGGACCAGCCTTCCACTTAAGCAAGGAGCAGAAGACCTGCCTCTGTTGCCTTTTCCTAGGACATCCCTCAACTGTCACACCCCTTCATGTGACCAGTGCTGAGTGGACGTGTGAGTGGCAGCTGGAATGACCAAGAGAGAAATAACTTCCCATTGACAAATGGGTCTTGTGTCTTTCAGCTGGAACTGGATGGGAGGTCACATGAAGAAGTTAAGAGGACCAAGTTCAGCAGCAAGACAACTGTTCCAGTCAGTGGGAGCTCACATGACGAGCTATTTTTACCACAGCTCACCTTAGGGACAGGTCATAAAACAAATGAGTATCTAAACCCCTATATCCCCTTTCTAACAATTCACTGAAATGGATGAGAGAGAATTCATACACCTTCAAGGGCAAGAACGCCTTTCAACGTCCCCAAACCTTCCACCTTTCAGGATGCCACAGAAAGTCCAACCAACCTGGTCCCACAGAATGTTCAACCTGATACTCTACTCTCATAATTTTCTGTGAAAAAATAAAGAACTAAAATATTCGGTGAATGAAATACAAAGTGAAACAAAGAGCTCCATTTTATTGCACATGCATGAGAGCCCATACCAAGGGCTTCATAGGCATCATCTCATTTGATTCTCAAAAGCTCGATGTATGAAGCAGGCATCCAGCAAGTAAGTGGCAGAGCTCTTGTCTGCATTTGCTGCTGTTTCCCAGGATATTAAAAACAGTCCAAAGTGGAATGAAGACCAAACAATGCCTAACTACTTTTCCAGCTGCCCTCCATCCCATGGGATGCAACATCTCTGCATCAACAGCGAAAGGGAGAAAGCCAAATGGATCCCCAGGAGGAGAAGGGCAAAGACCTGTTCCAATGTTTGTTGGGCACCCAGAAACTGAAGGCATGGTGCCTGCCCTCTGGATGCTTATACTTTAACTGAACAAAAGAATGTGCACAAAACAACACAGATAATACCCACACTCAACTACATACAAAAGACTCTTGGGCAGACAGAGACCAAGAGCCTCCACGTCAGCAGAGTGAAATAGTTAAGAACATTCTGAGAAATCTGAAAAATCTTTTAAAATTGGAAAAGTCCAGCATGCCACCATCCAGCTGTGTGATCTTAGACAAGTTTGTAAACCTCTCCGAGTCTCTGTCTTCTCAAATGAAAATGGGTGTCACAACACCCACTTTACAGGGGTTGTTAGGAAAAAGACAAGGAAATAATATTCATAAAATGCTCAGCCTTGGGGCTAGCCATGTGAAGCACCCAATGACACAGAGACAAAGGCCTTCTGAGTTACCGAGTCTGGAATTTTTAATTTGTTCCTTTCTCCCCATTTGCTTCTGCAACAGCTTTGGCTGGTCAGCGGTACAAACTGAATGACTAAATGCTTTCACAGGGTGAAAACTGGCCTGGGGCCTGTCAATGGCTGGTTCTCTCATTACTCACATCTACAATGTTCACTAGAACCCAAACTCTACCCAGTCTTCAAGTGGAAGCTGACTGGCAAAGGAGGCATTGTGGGCAGCAGAGAAAGCCCAGGACGCAGTCAGGCCCCTTCTGCAGTTAAGTCTCTGCCTGCACTATGTGGTTTTGCCCTGAGCAAGGGATTCACCCTCCCAGAGTCTCAGTTTTCTTATCCACAAAACATGGAGATGAATACAGTCCTCAAAAGTCTGCTGGAAAGACTGACAGACGGTGTATGCAAGAGACCTGTCTAACAACACCTGCCACATAGTAAGTGCTGAATAATGGAAGATGCTGGAATTATTCCCATGCCCACTTCTGTGTCTGTGTGTTATCACTCCTTTCCTGTTGAATGGAGTTAGGCAAGAACCCAGTGGATGTTTGATGAAATCTCAGGGGCTCTCAATGCCTGCTCCCCTCAGGAGACATCTGCCATAGTCCAGTTTCAAACCACACCCTGATGAGCCCTGTGTAACCACTTGTAGACAAGTGAGCTCCCGAAGTCATTAAGGCTTACTGTACAGGATCTAGTTATTGTAGATACTTCTCTTCACCAACAGGCACAACCAGTCAACAGAGAACAAGTCCATGGGCTGTGGAATACTGGCCACCTAAGCTAACAGAAAGGTCACACAACCCCACAATTCAACAATGATTTAGTGTCTGGGAACTCCAGAACCCAGATAACGTGAGCAACTATAATCACCCCACAAGGCAATGTGGGGCTCCAGGATGGTCAACCACATGACCTGTCAGGTACTCCAGGTGCTACAGTGTGAGAGGGGAATCGTCCCTTACACAAGGGAGAGAAGGTGGCAATATGAAAACCCTAATCCATTCAAAACTCAGCCAGCCTACTGTCCACTAGGAGCACTACAGAAATTCTGATCTATCCCCAAAGATGTTCTGTTTATAGAGAAACTTCAATAAAGTCAATTGTGCCCTAAGGAGAAGGTGAGGTTAATTCACTGTCCTTTCAGTTGGAGATGATATTAACTGGCATGAGGGAGGTTGGTATAAGGGGAGATTTGACAGGGCATCTATAGTTAAAAAAATAAAATAAAAGGCAGGAGCGGGTGGAGACAGGGGCCATAAATGTAAGAAGATAAATAGTGAAAAACAACTTCACAAACATCATAATTTTGTTTAGGGCAAATTAATGCTTCCAGACCTTTCATTTTATGCATCATTCATATCCCTGTATATGAGACAGGAACAGGCTGGGATTTATCTTTCTGTTGCCTTGTATCACCCACTTCCTGAAAGGCTAATGAAACTTAGAAGAATATTGTCCACTCACAGCCAAAGAAACCCTTCCCGAATAAGAGTAACTACAGCACCTGAAAATGCAGCACTATTATGTGTCATATCAACAGATGAAGCTGAAACAGAAGACTGCTGACAAAAGACACGTGCATAAGAGCTCAGAGGGCTCACTTGTACATGGCACGACACCGGGGACACATCTCAGCTTAGTAAATGAATGGCATCTTCCACTTAATGAACTTAAATGTCCCCAAAGCAAACCAATACGTACCCACTGTAAAGATCTGTGCAGATAAGAAACGATGTTGCTCCAAAGGAAAGTGAAATCTAAAATAACCATAGCAAAATTTCTCAATTTAGAATCCAAATGTGAACCACTTAACAAACAGACAACTCATAGAACTTGCAAATTTGGAACTTGCTAACATTTATAACTACCTACAAATATCCATGATGTTTGTGATTAGACCATTAAGTTGGGCTGCCAACGCTGTGGACCCAGAGTTAGTTTTACTGGACAAGAGTGACGGAACACAGTGCCTGGCTGCTTGCTTGTTACCAAAGGGTTAATATTAGGAAAGGTATTGACTAGTTTCTTACTGGTTGCTAAGCAACATTTCTTCCTTCTCTCAATGGTCTGAGAGAGAGGATAAAATAAGGGCAGAAAATGAGAAATGTTGGGAAAATAGGAAAGCGAAATTCAATGGATCATAAGGTACAATTTGTAGAAAGAGAAAAAGAGGAAATAATTCTTGCAGGATGTACTAAGACATCAGTTGCCTTATGACATCACAAGAGTAACACATGGAGCCTCCAGCCCCAAAGACAGAGAAAAGAGTGGAAGATGAATGTCCCCGCATCCCAGAATCATGCTGCTCATGTTCAGTTCACACTTAGCCAGAAACAAACATGGTCCCTGGATGACAGCAAGCTGACCTGCACGACAGACCATGATATCCCGAATAATAATAATATTAATATTAATAATAGCAATAAATATATATCCAGCTATGAGGCCCCAACAAATCTTACCCATTGCAATTCCTTGTCCCATTCCTTAAGGAGCCTTTTGTTCTCCTCATATCTAAAGGCCTCTGGTAAGTCATCAATATTGACTGAGTGAGCCCCATGGGCCAGACACTGGACTGAGTGCCGGGGCAATTACTCAGCAGCTTGCTTGGTCCCCTCGATCACCATATGTGTTCCATTTTTGTCAGGACCCTATGATAGACCAATTTAAAAACCTTATCGAATGACCTGGGACTTGTGCTAGGACAGGCCCACAGGCTGCTGACTGTTTCCTGTTTTCGTCTCCATCACTAACTGTTGCTTGAGTAAAAAAACCCCATGTCAGTGCTAATAGTGGGGGAGGCTCTGGGTAGAGGTACAGGATAATCTAGGGGATTTCTCTACTTTCCGCTCAGTTTTGCTATGAGCTCAAAACCCCTCTTAAAATAAAAAGTTTCTTTCAAAAATAGAGGGGGGAAGTAAATTATTGAGAAAACAAAACCTTAAGTCAACTAGCCCATTCCGAAATGAATGACCCAGGAAGATAGTAAGAAATTAGTCCATTTATATCCATTTTTACAGATTAGTTCATTAGCCTAGAAGTTGTCACCTGCTGTGTCCTGTAGGAATAGAGATGCTGGACAGGTCAGTTTGACAGCAGGGAGAAGCTTAGGTAATGGCTGGTACATATGCATTAGTGGTGATCAGAGTATAGGAGGGAACATGGAGAGAAAGAGGAATCGGAAGGCATGGAGACATGAGAGGCATCAGAGGGGTGAGGGTATGTTGGACATTCAAAGGAAGAAATTATAAGAAACAAGAAAGAAAGAGCACAAGTGGAGATGGAAAGGGGCCTTTCCATTACCAAGGGCTCTGCTACAGTGCCGACATGGTACAATGGAAAATATTTAACATATCCTGGACTATGCTTCTCCATCTGCAGAAAAGAGAACACTTAGTTTGTAGAGTTCAGTGAATTAGCTGAAATATATTCAAAGCAAACACCATGGTACCTGGCATACAGTAAATGGTCAATAAACTCTAATCAATGTTATTATCATATATGGAACCACTTTAAATTACAAAGCACCAGTTTTAACTATTAATAAACTATTATTTATTGCTGTGTCTAAGATTGGTCCTGGTTAACTGCCAAGCTCGCTCCTCTGAGCCAGCATTCTCCTAATTTCAGTCATGTGTATGCCACCCCCATAATTTCTCTTGTATTCAAATCCCATCTCTTAGCATTATTATTAATAATAAATAGTAGTAGTATAAACCACAATAATAACACCACCACCAACAGTGATAACAACCATGACTACTGTTCTTGGATTACTTATCACATGCCTGGAATTATTCTAAGAGCTCTGAAAGTACTAACTGATTCCTTCTGCAATTCTAATGCCATTTTACAGATTTAAAAAACTGAGGCATGAAAAGGTCATGATCATTTGGCCAAATAAATTGCATACTGAAAATTCAAATCCAGAGCCTGGCCTTAGAATCCATACTTAGTCATTGCTTGTAATGCCTCTCTCGTCTCTGTATGCCTACATTTACTTATTTTAAAAATTTGATTAACTTAAATTTAGACGTACAGGAAAACATCATATCACCATATGATATCTGTGAAATCCTGGATCTGAAATGCTAATTATAATTTTGGTGCATGCAAAAAATAAGTAAAAGATCATTTAGATAAAATTATTTCCTTATGCCACCTAAAATCATCAATGAAACAAATTCTAATAAGGGAATCACTTTATGCACCTGGGAATTCTTTCTATTCTGAGCCATAATACAGTGGGACAAAACTAACAATTCCCAGGTAGTGTCTGAATCAACTCTCCTCCTCCACTTCCTCCTTTTGGGCACATGGGTGCCAAGCTAAACAATGACATTTTTCTTTTGTCTGTGGCTCTGTGGATAACTCAGGCCCAGAGATACAAAGGGGTGTCTTACGTGGGACTGCGGGTAATTTCCTTAAAAGGAAATGAGCCTGGTCTTCATTCCTTCCTCCTCCTTTCTTCTGAGAGGGAGCACAAGATGACAGACGCTCAGGCTGCCATATTGAATCAGGATAAAATATGCTAAGAAAAATGTCAAAGCCACCAAGACAAGAAAGCAGGATTCCTGGTGACACTGTGAAAGTAAAATACAGACCCCGTTTACCCACTTCCATACTTCCTTTACATGGGAGAGAAATAAATCTCTACAAGGTCAGGTTATGGTACTGCTAAAAAAAAATTGGGATTTTCTGTTGCATTCAGCTGGACCTTATTCTGTTTTTCATCTTTGTTTCTATTTATTTGTGGTACTTACTGGGTATCAAACCCACCCAAGGCCTTGTGCGTGCCAGGCAAGCACTATACCAGTGAGCCACACCCCCAGTCCCCTGAACCTCATTCTAACAAACATGTTCTATCCCTTACTCCAGCATCTCTCCCCTCCCAGTGAAGATAATCAAAAGAGATTCCACCCAAGAATCTGTCCCCTAAGTGTACTCAAGAGACTGTGTCCTGAGACAATAAGTACTGCCAAATGCTTTATATACAGTATTCTACTTAAACCTTCCAACAAACCTACTTAATAGGGACCATATATCCATAGAAGAACGGAGGCACAGGGAGGTTAAACACCTTATCCAATGTCACACAACTAAAAAGTGGCAGAGCCAGGATCCAAACCCAAGAGCGTTACCCCAAAAGATACATTCTCTATCCTAACACTCTCTCTAGAGTCATACTGCCATCAAGATGACTTCCTCCTCACAGACCCCTGGCCACTCCCTGAAAGCTGAAATGACTCTGGCCTCTCTAGGTATCATCCTAGGGGCCCCAACAAACCCACTTTCTCACTATATTAACACTACACTTTAAATACATCCAAATGTAAGTTGGATGTTTAAGCATGAACATCTGTTTGTTGATTTATTTTGTGGGTAAAAGATTTTTTAAAAGATAGTCAAAGGAGTATCCAGAAAATCTTCGCTCTCGCCTCTCAGGAATTAATTCCACTGGGCTCCCCAGAGGCCCTGGACAGAGTGGGACATGTGCCCCCACCCCTGGCCACCACAGAGTTAACTTGTGTTTCCCAGGCCTGGCACATGTTCAGTCAAAAACCTGGCCGAGTGCCTGTTGTTTACTGAAGCTGGGGAAGAAGCATCTGCAACATTACGAAAAGCATATTGTAAAAGGCAACACATGCAAATTAAACCTCTTGAGCTATGAGTAAATTGCTGGGAAAATTTATAACTCATTTAATAAAACTTGAAGTAAATACATAGCCTGGCTCCCAGGGAAAACAAAATATTTCCCACAATTCTCTCCTCTTAAAAAAAAAAAACAACTAGAAAAGGACCATTAAACTAGAGGCTCTATCAGTATAAAGTGTAAGTAGCAGCTGTGGTGGGGAACAAAACCCATTTGGGGTTGTGGGGCATTTAATACCCACCAGGAAGTGCTAGAGCCTCTGCTCTGGGAGGTGTGTGACAGTGTCCAAGCCCAAGCCATTTCCACGATAATCAATGACTGTGCTCACCCGACAAAGCTCTACTGGGCATCTTGTGTTCATTAATTCATCCAACAAGTATTTATTCAGTGTCTACCAGAAAAGCACTGTAATTTGGTGATTAAGAACACAAGCCCTGGGGCCCTACCACCTGGCCTTGAATCCAGGCTCTGTCACTTACTAGCTGTATGACATTAGGCTATTGTGTAGACCCTCCGTACCTCAGTTTCTTCACCCATAAAATAGGAATAGCAATAATACCCGTGTTTTATGATCTTTGTGAAAACTGAATGGATAAATATATACGAAGGACTTAGAATAATGCCTAGCAAATAATAATTCCTCAACAAATATTAGCTGCTTATCATTTATTAGTTGGCCTTAAGGTCCATCCACTCTGCCAGGTGCATAGGGTATAGAATCAAACACTGCAGGCCGAGGCCCTGTCTCAGAGTTTACAGTCTATTGGGGGTAGACAATATGCACAGAGACATAAGCAATAATTTATAAGACAATAACAGACACTCTGAAGAAAACAAAATAGAGTATTGGAATAGAGTACCGCCAGTTAGAAATGGAGGTTCTATTAGCTTCAGTTAGCACGGCAAACCTCTTGAGAAGGTGATGTGTGAACTGAATCCTGAATGATCACAAGGATCCAACTTAACCAAGAAAGTTCTACACAAAAAGCATAACTTGTTAAATATTCTAAGACAAATAAATAAAAAGGACCATATTTGTTGTCTTGGAGTGACAGCCCATGGCCAAGAGGCCAGAGTGTACAGAATGGGGAGAGGCCTACAAGACAAGGTGGGAGAGGTCAGCAGGGCCAAAACACGTTGGACTTTACAGGCCATGATAGGTCTTTGGATTTTATATCAAATGTAAAAGGTAACTGCTGCAGGAATTAAAATTGATCCAAGGGGACAGTTTAAAAACCCATTCTGGGTGCCATAGAGTGAATGGATTATAGTGAGCACAGAGGGGAAGGGAGAAAATGCCCAGAAGCTACTCTGGTGGTCTCAGCGATGTGCTGGTGCCTTGGCCCAGTGGGCAGTAAAGGAGATTCAAGAAATATTTTAGAAGTAGAACTCATAGAACTTTCTGATGGACTGGATGGGAGGATGGAGAATATAAAGAAATTAAGAATGTCTCCTAGCTGGGGTCCTGGTATGTGTGAGCCTGTGATGGACAGAGGAGAGGATGGAGCATGCGTGGCTTCTAGTCTAAAAGAGCTGTGAAGATGGCTTCTTGGAGCAGCCAGGTACACATGGAATGGAACCAATGGAAGATGTGAATGAAGGGTTTGAGTGCATGGTTCCGAGTCCAAGTCCAGGAGTTTTCATAGAAGGCCACAATAGGTATCGCACCCAGCCTTGAAGGGCACAGTTCCCACAGAGAGGGCCACATGAGCACATGTGTGGAGGAAGAAAGTCCAACATGGTCCACCCCAAAGAAGCAAGGCAAGTCACTTGACACAGATGATGGCTCCCAGCCAGTTCTTTACTGTCTTACCAAACATGGCCCTGGAGGCCTAGAGCTGAAGGAAGAGGGGGAGGGGGTGGTGACCTCATTCCTACTGCTCACCCTCGTTTCTATCCTCCAGGAAAGCATCAGAAAGTTCTTGGGAACAACTCTCAAAGTAGAGACACTCAGGCAAGTGGAAGAGTGGATGAGATCCCAGGGCCTTCAGTGAAGCAGATCTGGGTTCAAAAACCTCAGCTTGAACAGTCACTGTCTATGAGACCCTGGACAAAAGACTTCCTTCTCTAGATCTCAGTTTCTGTAAAATGTGATGATAATGGTATAGACCATGCAGAATTAAGTGAAATAATACCCATGAAGGACTCAGCACAATGCCTGACTAGGATAAGTGTTCTCAGTAGTTTCTATTTAAAGAAATGATGGTTCTTCTGTAGCATCCTGCAGGTCTTCTGCCATCGCCTCTACATCCCTGACGGTTATTGCTCATTTAAGCATCTGTCTTTCTCACTAGTTTTTAAATACACAAGTGAATTGTTTGGGGGTTGCTCATCATTATTACCAGCAGTTAACATGCTACTCCTGATCATCATCACCATCTTCATAATGATAACACTGCAATTATTATTATTTAGAATGGTCAATATTTACTGAATTCTGTGCGTTCAGCATTACACCATACAGGTTGCACGTGGCTCGCAGGATGGTGTTCAGAGCATGAACTTTTTCAGTTTGAATTTCTGTTCTATTTCTCACTATATATCTGACTTTAGGCAAGTTACTTATCTTTTCTATCACTTAGTTTTCTCATCTGCAAAATGGGGAAGAAGCAAAATCTCATTGAGCTACTGTCAGGAGCTGTCCATGGGTTGCATGTAGGTCACTGCACATGGAAACCTAGTGGGTAGAGACATGTGGTGTCTGGGAATGACCAGTGGACATTTTCTGTGGTCAATTGCCCAGGGATAATGTAAATCTCTATCCCGCTCTGCCATGGCCCACAAAGCACCTGAGATGGGTGTGACCTGCCAAGATGTCAATCAACCTGCTGACTATAAGACATCACAAAGCAAGACTCCGCCTTTGAAACCTTATCCCTGCCTTTGATGTAACCCCTTAAATAAACCACCGAAGTCATCTTTTCTTTTTCCAGTTGCAGAATCCATGTGAACTGAATGTATCAGAGGCTCCACCTATTGTAAATATATTTCTGACTGTTTGTATTTTGTTATTTACTAATTATTTGAGATTTTAAGTTTTAAGGTGGCTTAGATTTCCCTGGACAGGAAGAAGAACCCCCCAATGAGAAGCTGGCCATCGACCCCGGATAAGCTACCATGAGGGTTACACGAGTTCATAAATGGGAAGCTCTTAGGAAAGGCTGTGAAAGCGTTAGCTATAATTATGATTAACGATCACAATAACCCTGTGAGTTAGGTGCTACTGTCATCTCCATTTTACACACCAAACACAAAAGCACACAGGAGCTCAGCAACCTCCCAGTGGCCACATGCTTGCTAAGAGGTAGAGCCAGTATCCACAGTCAAGCAGTCTAAATCCAGCAACCAAATGCTTTCTAGCTGCACTCTGGAGGAATCAACATTGAGCACCCACTTCTCTGGGAAGCACATGCTCTGAAAGGTCTGAGCCTGGACCCCCGGAAGTCCTAGGCAGAGCTGGGCTCGGCAAGGTGTGTTATCAGCTTCCAGTTCACATTGGTCCCAGGGAAGTTAGGCAAATCCAGGGCACACTCATGCATGAAGAAAACTAATAGAAGGCAGAAGAAGAAAACCATAGATAATGGTATATCACAGATTTAAAAAGTCGCAAAATTGGTCCTTTTAAATTTTAAAAATTGTTGATCATATTTCTGCCAAGACCTACAAAGCAATCACTGGGACTGCTCAAAGCAGGTACCAAGCTCTGATAGGCCAGCTTTTAGAACCTAGCAGATAAGTTAGGCTTCACCCTAAGACCTATAATTAAACACAAACGGTCATGCAGTTTGGGGTCCCCTTTGTAGAAACTCTAAATCCAGGTTGCTTTCAACTAGACAATTCTTCCCTTCCCGGGTAGGTGGACATTCTACCCCACCTTCTGGGGCACTTACAACTCCCCCCATCAACCTGCCCCTCCCCTGCCCATCATGGTGCTGCAGTTGCTCATCTTCTTCACCCAGGTCCCTTAATACTTGTCTAACAGGTCATTATGGTTTTCATGCCTCCTTGCACAGGGGAAAACAGCAGTGCGGTGTGTAAGAACCATCTGTGGCTAAAAGCCTTGGGGCCACAGTGTGGCACAGATCTGAGTGTGAATCCTAACTCTGTCACTTACTTGCTGCCTGGCCTTAGGCAAGTTATTTAGGTCATGTCATGGATCTGAGTCCTCAGGTGTTTCATCACTAAAATGGGATGACAAATAATACCTACTGTAGGGCTTTTAGAAAATGAATGGATGGAGAATGTAAAATGCTTGGCACGGGGCCTAGAACATAAGAATTCATACATGTTAGGAGCTGTTGATGTTGCTATTATTATTATTGTCACAGTGGATTTTCCAAAAGGATTTACTCCCCAAATAGTATCAATTTCCCCACTGTAGCACGCAGGCCAGAGGAAGTCAATATAATCCCTTAACTGGAAGCTTTCTGGAAACCGTGTTCAAGGAAGGCCCCGCTCCGCCTCTCTTATGCCTGTTTGCATGGGCTGCAGATGGTGGCAGGGGAGAGGAGACATCTTGGCACATGGGGAACTTTTAAAAGTCCTGACAGTTTCTCTAAGAATAAAGGCAGAAGATGACGGCTTCTGACGTGCTGCTCCAGGACTCTCTCCATCTCTCATGTATTTGGACATCACTCAGGCCCATCAGATCCTGAGACTGCTGTCTGCTGACTGACAACAGAAAGAGAAATTTAGAGGTGTGAGTGAAATGACAGAGCTGTCACGGCTGCCTCTGAAATGACTCTTTTCTTAAAGAAAAGAAAGATAACAGTAAAAAAAAAAAAAAAAAAATCCTCAGACAGCTCTAATACCTTGTCACAGTTGCTGGGACAGGTTTGTGTTTTGTTTTCCAAAAGAGCGTTAGATGAATTTAAGAAATGAGAAAGAGAAAATAGTCACCCCAAATTAATCTCAGTCCTTTATAGGAGTAAAATAGGATGGACGGATGAGTTGTGTCCTTTGGACGCAACAGAGAAAAATGCCAGCTAGATGGTTTTATTGGGGGAAAGGGAGAGTTTTTCTTATTCTTTAAAAAAAAAATTGTCAAAAAACAAAACAAAATACCAAACTCCAAAACCCAGAATTCAATTTCCTCCCTTCTTCTCAGTGGGATGAGCTCATGTGCTATGAGTGCCACCCATGAAAATCACGTTTGTCAAACATGCAGAAGACAGTCCTGAGAGGTCCAAGAGCCAGGTCTTACTCTCCATCCCTGCCAGTCAGTACTTCTTCCAGTGTAGCTTAAAATGTCTTTTTTTTTTTTTTTTTTTACCTCCAAAATATGAAAAACTGACCATTTGGAGGGTTTCTGAAAAACAACCCAACTCCAGACTGAACTGTACAGGCTGATTCTACTTCCAGCCTCCACTTAACAACAGGGCGTCCTTGGCCAAGGAGATCACGTTTCAAAGGCCCCCATTCTGCTCTGTTTTCTGAGAGCCCTCACTTTACAATAGCCATGAGAAGAAACAGATTCCCAGTCTCACCCACGGGTCAAGCACAGCCCAGAAAGGAATGCCTTTATTAAGATAATGCTTTGGAATACCCAATAATTCTAATAGCAGCTAAAAGAACAGATCATAATAGATGGGAGGAAATTGCACTTTGAGTATTTTTCCAAGAGTTCAGAAAGGCCGAGCAGGCCAGAATAAGAAACCCCATCCTTGCTTGTAAAACGCTCCAAGAGAACCACAAACCTACACTGAATTGCTGATTGATGTAACACTTGGATTAGAAATACTCGGCATGAAATGCTATTTCCAGAGAGGAAAAGGAAGTCCTTGATGAGCCTGGTGAAAGAGTGATAAAAACTTCACTCAAGCCTTCCCCTTTAGTATCAGATTGTGGGAAACTCATTGAAACAACCCAACTGAGTCCATTAGCCATCCACGGCGGGTGCGACATAAACCCTTAACACCTCGGCTGAGAGAAGGCCCCATAATCACCCTGATTTCCTGCTGAGAGGAGAGAGAAGGTAAAGCAGCAGACAGGGAGGCTAAAGCCACCCCAAGAACAAGAGAGAGAGAAGTAAATGTCCGATGAAAAAGGAAAGAGACCAATTGTCATTTCTTTTCCTTTTCCCCAGAAATCTCTACTTGGCAATACTGGCTCAAGGGGTCACTGAGGATCCAGTCACCATGGAAGGTAAAACTGAAAATGCTGAGTCCTGGTTTGGCATATGCCATCTGTGACTGCAGGCACATCCTTCACTCCCTTTGGCTTTCACATCTCCTCACTTTTCAGGTTATTTGTAAATCCAATGTAACAATAGCTATGGGACTTGATATGGTTAGAAAGTGGTTTGTCCCCTCGGAAACTCATGTTGGAGTTTGGTTGCCACTGTGGCAGTGTAGGGAGATAGAGCTTTTAAGAGGTGATTTAATCTTTCAGAGGGATTAATGCCCTTCTGGTAAGAATGAGCTAGTTATTGAGCTGGTTGCTATGAGAATGGACTGTAATAAAGTGGGTTTGGACCCTTTCCACTTGCCCTTCTGCTTTCCACCGTGAGTAGAAGCATCGTGTTTTTGGACTTTCCAGCCTCCAGAATAATGAGCCAAAATTAATTTATTTCCTTTGTAAATTCCTCAGTCTCTGGTGTTTGGATATAGCAACAGAAAGTGGAGTAAGATGAAAGTGTTTTGGAGATTTCAAAACATTGAAAAAATACAATGTCTCACTCACCATTTTCTTCAACATGATGGAGGTTATGAGTCAACAGTTTCTTGTACTTGTCACTCACCCAGAGCTGGGATTCGGCAGATTAGGATAAGAAGACATGATATAAAGGGCTGTTCCTCTATGTTCATCCTCTTCTAAACCTTCTCCCTGCTCATCTCCAAACCCTTTCTAAGCTTACCAGTAAGCTCCCCGGCTTTATCCTCTCCGACTCCAGGGTACATGAAAGAGAAGATGAGAGCTGAGCAACTGGAATGCAATCCCACAAACCGACCTCATAAAATGTACGTGCTAGAAAATACCATGATGTGTATCACTTACCCAAGGAAAGAAAGTCCCCACTAGACAGGAAAAAAAATACGGGTGTGGAAGAAGTTTTCAAAAGAAAATTTTTTTAGTAATTTTTTAAATATAGCTTTTAGTTATAGATGGACACAATACCTTTATTTAATTATTTGTATGTGGTGCTGAGGATCAAACCCAGTGCCTCATAAGCACAAGGCAAGTGCTCCACCACTGAGCCACAACCCCAGCCCCTTCAAAAAATTTGGGCAGCAGCGTTTCTTTCCCCAGATAAAATCCTTTACAGAGGCTGACAGGATAAGACAGTAACCAAAGAAGTACTAGGGCCAAAGTGGAGGTAAAGGGCTCAGAGGCTCCATCAGCTTCTCCTCATTTGTGAGTTTGCTCCAAGGAAAGGTCTGGAAACCCATGAGTGTTCCATCTCTACCTTTACAGGTGAGGAGACCAAGGCCCACCTTGGAGAAGAAACAGACATGAGGCCCCAAAGCTATCTCTAGGGTAGGCCAGACCTCAGCTTTTCAGTCTCTGGTCCATGCTTTGTCCACAGACCACACTGCCTCCAGAGAGAAGGAGGAGGACTGATGTTGGATAAGAGGGGCAGGAACAGAAGTACCAGAGAGAGACCATCAGAGACCACAAGAAAAGAGTATATGCATTTCTTTCCCTATATATTTTATTGGTACACTCTAATTACACATAATGGTGGCATTCATTGAGAGTATACGTATCTTTAGGTCAACAAATGGCAAAAAACAAATTGGTCCAAAGTCAAGACTGATTTTATGATTCAACCAGAATCTCAGCATTGAATGCACTGTCTTTGGGGTCTATCTCTGGCAACTCCATTTATGGAGAGCTCTGATGAACATAGAGGTCATCTCAGACACCCTTAATGACCTCAGCATTGGAGGAGGGTTCCAACACAGAGTCCCCTCCATCCCAGCTTGCAAGTCAACATTTGGAAGCCATTATCTTTAATTGTGAGGTCTGGGGACTCAGAGTTCAATTTTCTGAAGAAATAGTATCATTAATAGTGGTGAATTTCTGAAGCTTGTCCAGGGAAGCCTATTTGACACATAATTGAAGACACTACT